>NC_092820.1:50976746-52176746 GCF_023375885.2 Dermacentor andersoni | reverse complement strand
TGAACGCCTTGAACGATGGGACATATTGCATTCTGCAACAATGACTTTTCTTCTAGCGGATTTCAGAATTGTTATGCCAGAATATCACTGCTAGAATTATTCTGACTTTTCTTGTCATAAATTTTAGTTTTCGTTCGAGCCTCTTGAAGCAGTCCCGGAGGTCGTCTAGGAAGGCCAAGTGTTTAATGAGTACCATGATGATGTTAAGGAAATCACAAGAGGACGAAATATTCTCCATGGCGAATATAGTATCCATATTTCAGTTACAAATAGAAACTTAAATATACATTTAAAACGAAATGTGTGCAATCAGCTCAATGAGCTTCTGCAAGGCTGAGTGCCAAAGACTCAGATGTCGCAAGAATCTTATGAATATAAAGTTGTGAGACATTGACCCATGGAAGAGGGTTGTATGGGCTAGACAGCAAATGTGTCTACCTCACATCCCAATTACAATTGGTAACATCTGCCGATTATGGAAGCTATGGAAACTAAAGAAATCGCTCATAGATTACGAAAACACGGCGATGTCTTTCTGTATCATCATATTTACCAAGGGAAGGGAAATGAAGTTGCTGTGTTGAAATCATGAAAGTTGCAGTATTTGATGGCGACGGTTGTCGCAAGCACTGGTTACTTAGACCCATAAGAGAGCCTGTAGTAGTACGAGTGAAATACTAGAACATGCTGATTATAATTCTTACGATGCGGCAACTAAAAGCAAATCCCATTTTCGGAAAAAAAGTTTCCTCGCTACTTAGTACACTTCAATAAGTTTTACTGAAAAATATTATTATTTTTTGTACAGTTGAAAAATAAAATGTCCGAATCAAACAAAGACCAGGTAATCAAACATCAGAGGTCAAGCTTGCTCTCGGGTACCTGGAAGACCAAAGACAACTTGTCGTCAGGGTCATGAGAGCAGTCGAAGCGAGAGGGTTCCTGGACTAAGGAACTTTCCTGCCTCAGGGTGATACTGGGCCTCTCTTGGAACACTGTTCTGAACAATGAGCGTCTCTCTCTCTCTTTCTGATACAGTTGTAGCTACTAGCATGTTCTTACTACGATGAATAATAAACTCGGGCGAGGACAGCTCAAAAAGATTTTGTTAAATTGTCATGGCTGCTAGCAATTGTTTTGAGCAGGGAGTCTTTATTTAGAGTACACATATTTCAAAATCTTCTCCTAAGTACAATTACTACTGGGCTTAAGAGATACGTTAGCACTATTAAAATAATTACGCTAATGTGAGCAGTAGTCCTTGCACAGTGCAAGTTAAACTGTGCCATTGAGAATGTGATAATGGCTTTAAGAAGAAGCATAATTCCAATAAGTTCTATTATACATCTTTCCCTCAAACTCATGGGATGGAAACATCGTAACAAAGACAACTCTTTAATTGGTACCCAATTAAAAAGTTGTCTTTTCAATTGTCAATTAAAAAGTGTGGGGGGGGGGGGGAGGGGCGGGGGTGCATTGTGTAAGTGTCCAGTTAGAGGACTGGTTCATTCCGTCTGCTGCTTGATTGCTGATTGGCTGGGGGGGCCAGTCTCCTTTTGACGCGTATCCTAGTCCACCCAATCGCGTCATTATCGGCACCGCTAGGGCCATTACATTTCATGGAAAAGAAAAAGGGGGTGAGCTTTCACGGTGCAGGAGGAAGGAGCAGCCAAGAACGCTTCCTTGACTGCGGCAAGATTCTCGAAGTTGTCGTATGTGTGGACGGAACTCTCATCGAAATCGTCCACCCTAAGACGCTCAGCCGCGGTGTAACAAAATCATATTAGGGCCGCGGTCTATACCACGAGAACCGCTTTGATTGCTTAAAGGCCAGAATACATGGAGCGAATATGCGACGAATAGTCGGCGTTCGGCGCCCGGCGGCGTACGCGCGACGCGCGGCGGCGGAGAAAACGTCGTTCGCCGCCGATCCAGCTGGCGCAGAAAAGTTCGTCGGGCGGCGACGATACCGGAAGCGGCAAACGAGTGGTGCCCCAAAGCGAGCCAATCAGGTCTCACTATCCGCCCCGACTTCCGGCTAGGCTTCCCCGCTTGTCCGTGTATCCCGATCCCGCTCTATCGTTCACGCCGGTCTCCCGCTTTTCGTATTCATGGCATCCAAAGCGGCGCGGCTGGAATTTACCAAGTTAATAACAGCCATGGTTAGACAAGCCCACGTGCGCTACTTTCGGGTCTGCTTGCTTCGGCCGCGCGCGCGTTGAGCCACAGAACAGAGCCGCAGAGTTGGAGGAGCCGAAAGTTGTTTACCTGCCCAGTGTTGGCACAACGCATAGCATCGCCGCTTTCTTTTAACTACATCGGCACATGAATGTCTCAAACACATAAAAAAGACTAGAAATCATTTCTAAACAAAATTTTACGCGTTTTTGGAGTGTTCCGTAATTCAAAAGCGATAATAATTGTCGGTGAAGTTTTTTTTTTTTTTTTTTTTTTTTGTCATGTGTTTCACGACAGCGCATTTGCCTCGTCTAGCCACGCTGATAACAACGCAGCGACTCGCCGGCGGCGGCCGCCGTGTCTTCGCTCCATGTAGCGCAGCCCGACGAACAGGCGGCGTCGCGCCACGGCAGATTTTCTGCCGCCCGAACTTCGTCGTGAAAGTTCGCTCCATGTATTCTGGCCTTAACGTATGGCCTACCCCCTTGTGACAAAAGAAATATAACAAAGCCGATAATCTTAAAGCACCAGCTCTCCGTGTCCGAAGATAATCGAATGTTAAAATGGTAAAGGCAAAAAATCAATGTTGAAGTGAACTTGCGACGACAGTGTAAAGCCATGTTTTTAGGCTACAGCAACGACACTATAAAGGCTACCCAACATGCAAACATGATTCAGATGGCCACGGTGGCGACGATCGCGTAACGAAAAGGGCAACGTAAGCATAGTTCTATACCCGGCGTCTACGGCTCCACGGTTGTCGCCGTAAATCTTTATTTACTGCAGAAATTTCTTGCCTTTATGTGAGCAAGTGTATGGCGAACCGAACGAACATTTGCGTTCACACCTTCTCAGCCTGCGAAGTCATTTTATTGAAAGCACACACGCCATGCGAAGAATCAATTGTTCCATTTCTGGATGGTCATCATTGGGAATTCTGTACTTGCCATCGGATCACGTGAATCGAGTGTAAGGCCGACCACTTAAATACCGGCTGCGTCGAGACGTATGCCATGTCTAAAGGCGTGGCCGTCTGACATGACCTCATACACGCGTCGATGAAGGCGGCATTTAGGTTGCTATAAAAGTGTCGATTTAAGCCTTTTTATTAGCCAGACCACTTCAAAACGTCGCCGTTGAAGGACTAATTTTCAGATTTAAATGCAAAGGAATACGCATCAGTACACTTCATTGCATTATGACGTCATCCAACCTCCGAAGCTCTCGACAGAGTCAGCGCTTTGAATCTGTGCGAACGGCATCTCTTGCTCGGTGTGCACCTGCCATAGCATTATAATTCTTCCGTACTCGCCCTTCATAAGCCAGTCTTTATATGCATAAGCGACTACGAACATTTCACCGCAAAACGAAAGAGAGAGAACGCAGCTGCACGCATTCATCTGCGACGCAGAACCTGGTTTCTGTACTACGTGACATTCATAAAGATGGCATGGAAGGTCCCGTTTACTGGTGTTTGCTCAGCGCCGCGTGAGGTTTGTAGTATTTACGAAACATTCCTAAACTGTTTAATAGTAGTGCAATACATAAATGTCGAGTACATGATGAATACAGGTTCCCCTACATGCGAAACAGGCGTATAGAAATTTATGCCTTCAGGGCACAGAAATTAGCTTAAGCCTACGTAAAGATGTTCATGCTGTCTGGTAATTCAATGCTTCGCTTTTTAAACGTGAACATAGTAATAAACGCTTGCCTACACATCAACAAATACCCGCTTTCCAGGGCTTCGCTGTTGTCGTACTAAATGTTGATTTAGTGCAGCAATGTACTGTATAGCAATAATGTCATCAAATATATCGCGTACAAACTTCATGAACAATTGCATTTCAACTTTATAGGCTCAGGCATAGTGAATTTCTGTTTCTTAATTTTAAGGACTTAGTAGCGATAAGATTGACACTCCACCATCTTTGATCCATGTCCGTTTTATCTCTAATTATATGACGAAAACTGGTGTATGACGCGCTGAACACAGCTTTCAGTACATAAATATGGAACAATTATCTCCCAAGAAGGCAAACCAGTTTAAAAAAAAATATTGGCCAGGCAACGGAAGTGTAATAAACGGGTGATTTTTTATCCACACCAGAGTTACATGAAGCAATGGCAATTAAATAACAGGTTTGTTCTTTTCAGATTTAGATTTTTGTTGATAACGGTATGCTTTCCTTTCTTAGAACCCTCGATAATTTGTTTACAAATCCATTGCGACAGATTCAGATAGACTCCTTGAAGATGAAAGAACTGCCTGCATGAGATGTCGCAGCGTGTGTATTGGATGTCAATTTTATCGTTTAGGCCTTCAGCAAATTTTCAAATAAATAGCTGCCAAGGCTATGCCATCGAGAACAAGCAATATTAGACATTGTAGCATATCCTCCTAGTTTAGCTGCTTGGTGCCCTCGTTGTTGCTTACGTTTAAAAATGTTTCAACTATATTCTTATGATTTGGTACGTATTCTCGGATGGGGATGAGTGAAAGTGCTTCTTTACTGTTCCGGCTTCTCCCTTCCCCCTAAATACACTACATATTTGCATAGGCTAAATAGTAGGAGTTTAATGGTGCGACCGGGTCCTTTAAAGACAATAATTTTTGGCTGCCTTACTAAATGCGAGATAATATGATGCAGCTTTGATTAGTAAGAATCTTGACTCGCTCGATTGGCTAAAAAAACATAAAGCGTTTGGGAACCGCGACAAAATTTCGTCTACTTACAGAAGCTGCGAGTTGTGGTCGCGGCAGCGTAGACTGTACGAACTGGTGGAGGGTAATCTTTGTATATACATTATACAAAAGTAACGGAAGCAACGCAGGCGGCACGTGGAGGATAATAGCAACAGCATTCTGTGCATTTGGTTTGAATTTTCTTTTCTGGGTTATAGTCGACAACCTTCCACTAGTCGCGAAAGCTGCGCTCGGTCACATCGGCCGGAAACGCTTGGCTCCAAGATTTATTTCTTTTATATCAATGAAAAACATCCGGTAAATGTAGTGATTCACTCGTCGAAATAGTCAGCAACACAGGAAATAGCTCGACGCTTAGGCATAGGCCTGCCCGCGCACGGCGGCTTGATTTTGTGAACTCATCCAGTAGCTTGAGAAAAGCTGCAATCTATTACTGCCCGGCATTTCTGGATGAAATATACCCAGAGAATATGGACAACTAACATATGTGCGGTCGCTTCATAGGGTATACGCATTGCGCCGACCGTCTATGTTGCTCCTGCACTCGAAACCGTGCTTGTGTGTCGCTATATTAGTGAAATGGTGGGAAATTTAGTCGTAACGGCCAGAAGAAAAGGCACACCAACTTCATGGAAAAAAAGAAAGAAGATCGACAGGGAGAGCTCTGAAGACTGTCATTTCCCAATATTGTTAGAGGTGGTTCAATAAACGGAACATTGTACTTTAACGCCGCCGCTGATTTTCGGAATATGTGGATGTTGTTCACGACCGTCCGACGATATGACGTCCTCGATAGGCAATGCCAGTAGTACTGATACATTGCCATCGACCTTCCAAAACAGGTTGGCACACCAGATTCGGCATTCCTAGCTTGTTGCGAGCATTTTTTGCACAAGTGTGCTAATGAATGTTTCTTGTATCAAATAATTTATACACACACACACACACACATATATATATAAATATCTGCAGCGGTGGCGTAGAGGTAGAGCATCCGCCTCGCGTGCAAGAAGACCGTGGTTGGAATCCCTGTTCCACGCAATGTTTCACCGGATTAAAAAAAATCGGCGTGTTGAAAAAATTGCACAAGCACGCCTGGAGTGCGGCCTGATCCCGGTGACCAAAACCGTTAACGCACTCCCTCACCAGAGCAGGATTGGCCACCCTGGTGCAGTACTTGGCCAGTCTCCCGTGTGAACACAACAATCAAACCCCAGCCTTCAGTCCCCACCAGCTGCGAAGCAACTGACCACGGCGGTGGTCAGACCTGCAACGCAGCAGAGGGTGCTAAGAATCCGTGGATAACGACAGGCCGCCACTGGAATCAGAACCTGGCAACGTTTAACGCTCGAACGTTATCTAGTGAGGCGAGTCTAGCTGTGCTACTGGAGGAATTAAAGGGCAGTAAATGGGATATAATAGGGCTCAGTGAAGTTAGGAGGACAAATGAAGAATATACAATGCTAAAAAGCGAGCACGTCCTGTGCTACCGGGGCTTAGAATAAAGGCGAGAACTAGGAGTCGGATTCTTGATTAATAAGAGTATAGCTGGTAACGTACAGGAATTCTATAGCATAAACGAAAGGGTGGCCGGTCTTGTTGTGAACCTTAATAAGAGGTACAAATTGAAGGTCGCACAGCTGTACGCCCCTACATCCAGTCTTGATGATGAGGAAGTCGAAAGTTTCTATGAAGACCTGGAATCGGCGATGGGTAAGGTAAAAAAAATACACTGTACTGATGGGCGACTTCAATGCCAAGGTAGGGAAGAAGCAGGCTTGAGACAAGGGAGTGGGGGAATATGGCATAGGCACTAGGAATAGCAGGGGAGACTTATTAGTAGACTTTGCAGAACAGAATGAGATGCGGATAATGAATACCTTCTTCCGCAAGCGGGATAGCCCAAAGTGGACGTGGAGGAGCCCGAATGACGAGACTAGAAATGAAATGGACTTTATACTCTGCGGTAACCCTGGCACCATACAAGATGTGGACGTGCTCGGCAAGGTGCGCTGCAGTGACCATAGGATGGTAAGAACTTGAATTAGCCTAGACTTGAGGAAGCAGCGGAAGAAACTGGTACATAAGAAGCCGATCAATGAGTTAGCGGTAAGAGGAAAAATAGAGGAATTCCGGATCATGCTACAGAACAGGTATTCGGCTTTAACACAGGAAGAGGAGCTTAGTATTGAAGCAATGAAGGACAATCTTATGGGCATCATTAAGGAGTCTGCAATAGAAGTCGGTGGCAACTCCGTTAGACAGGATACCAGTAAGCTATCGCAGGAGACGAAAGATATGATCAAGAAACGCCAATGTATGAAAGCCTCTAACCCTCCGGCTAGAATAGAACTGGCAGAACATTCCAAGGTAATCAACAAGCGTAAGACAGTTGACATAAGGAAGTATAATGTATAGGAACGGAGGAAGCCTAAAAGCAGTGAAGAAG
The DNA here is from genome assembly GCF_023375885.2 of Dermacentor andersoni. Lineage (NCBI taxonomy): Eukaryota > Metazoa > Arthropoda > Arachnida > Ixodida > Ixodidae > Dermacentor > Dermacentor andersoni. Next base: position 52,169,412 of record NC_092820.1, on the reverse strand, counting down.
AAACTAGGAATAGGCAAGGATCTGATGTATGCGTTAAGAGACAAAGCCAGCAATATCATTACTAATATGGATGAGATCGTTCAAGTGGCTGAGTAGTTCTATAGAGATTTATGCAGTACCAGTGGCAACCCCGACGATAATGTAAGAGAGAATAGTCCAGAGGAATTTGAAATCCCACAAGTAACACCGGAAGAAGTAAACAAAGCATTGGGAGCTATGCTAAGGTGGAAGGCAACTGGGGAGGATCAGGTAACCGCAGATTTGTTGAAGGACGGTGGGCAGATTGTTCTTGAAAAACTGTCCACCCTGTATACGCAATGCCTCATGACTTCGAGCGCACGGAATCTTGGAAAAACGCTAACATGATCCTAATCCATAAGAAAGGGGACGCTAAAGACTTGGAAAATTATAGACCGATCAGCTTACTGTCCGTTGCCTACAAAGTATTTACTAAGGTAATTGCAAATAGAATCAGGAACATCTTAGACTTGCGTCAACCAAAGGACCAGGCAGGATTCCGTAAAGGCTTCTCAACAATAGAGCATATTCAGAATATCAATCAGGTGATAGAGAAATGTGCGGAAGATAATCAACACTTATATACAGCTTTCGTTGATTACGAGAAAGCGTTTGATTCAGTCGAAACCTCAGCAGTCATGGATGCATTGCGGAATCAGGGTGTAGACGAGCCGTATCTAAATATACTGAAAGATGACTATAGCGGGTCCACACCCACTGTAGTCCTCCATAAAGAGAGGAACAATATCCCAGTACAGAAAGGCGGCAGGCAGCGAGATACCATCTCTCCAATGCTATTCACAGCGTGTTTACAGGAGGTATTCAGAAACCTGGAGTGGGAAGAATTAGGGATAAAAATTAATGGTGAGTACATTAGTAACTTGCGATTCGCTGATGATATTGCCTTGCTTAGTAACTCGGGAGACCAATTGCAATGCATGCCCACTGACCTGGGGAGGCAAAGCCGAAGGGTGGGTCTAAAAATTAATCTGCAGAAAACTAAAGTAATGTTTAGCAGTCTCGGAAGAGAACAGCAGTTTACGATAGGTAGCGAGGCATTGGAAGGGGTAAGGGAATACATCTACGTAGGGCAGGAAGTGACGGCGGATCCAGATCATGAGACTGAAATAATCAGAAGAATAAGAATGGGCTGGGGTGCGTTTGGCAGGCATTCTCAGATCATGAACAGCAAGAGAAATATATATAACAGCGGTGTCTTACCAGTACTCACGTACGGGGCAGAAACCTGGACGCTTACGAAAAGGATTCTACTTAAATTCAGGACGACGCAACGAGCTATGGAAAGAAGAATGATAGGTGTAACGTTAAAAGATGAGAAAAGAACAGATTGGGTGAGGGAACAAATGTGAGTTAATGATATCTTAGTTGAAATCGAGAAAAATAAATGGGCGTGGGCAGGACATGTAATGAGTAGGGAAGATAACCGATGGTCATTAAGGGTTACGGACTGGATTCCAATTGAAGGGAAGCGTAGCAGGGAGCGGTAGAAAGTTAGGTGGGCGGATGAGATTAAGCAGTTTGCAGGGACAACATGGCCACAATTAGTACATGACCGGGGTTTTTGGAGAAGTACGGGAGAGGCCTTTGCCCTGCAGTGGGCTTAACCAGGCTGATTTTGATGATGATGTGCAAAAAATGCTCGCTACTGAGATTTCGACATGTCTTGCGTTTCTTTGTATTTCTTCAGAAGTAAAGGAAGATTGTGTTGTAGCATTTTTAGATTGTAATCTGTGCGAAAACTTGGCAGAAATCGCATATCGGTGCTGCGTGTAGCTTACACAGGGCTGTGTACACATAAGCTTGCCGTTGTTTCTAAGAAAAACCTACATATTTTATCTGAATAATAAAGAGACACCAGAACAGGATTGTCATACATGATTTTTATGCGAATTATGCTGAATGTTTGAAAAGTGTTCACATTAGATGAGCAGTACTCAAGGTTTTCAATCGGTCATATCACTTTTTTTTTGCAATTTTCGAACTTCTGTATGTTCGTTTTAGTTGTTAGACAGGCCAAACCACCATAAATAATCCAAGAAACAAACAGCGCATAATATGTTTTAATTTTAATATTTAAAGGAAGCGCACAACAACGCGACATCGCACCACTGAGGGAGGCAAGATTTTTACATAGGCTAAAGATGTGCGAGTCCCATGTGAAATTCGAAGATAGTGTTACGCCGAGTAAAGTGTCTTCCTCAACCATTTTAATGTCAACATTTGCACATATAAGGAGGTGCTCTAACCCCATAGTCTTGTTTCTGCCTCGAAAAAAAAACATGAGTTTTGTTTTTGAGGGAATAATTTCAAGCGAGTTTGATGAAGACCAGCTGATAAGCTTGTTAAGTTTAAGATTACAGTGAACTGCCAGTTTGGTCGAGTCAGGAATAAGAAGACGCACCATGAAATTGTCTGCATATATAATGAACCTTACTGTCGAACCAATGTAAATGTAAATTTATGTAAAGTATGAACAGAAGGGGTCCCAATACGCTTCCTTGCGGTACGCCTGTCGTTATTGTTAGTAAGGATGATTTGTGCGTTCCCATACATACATACTGGCTCCTTTTGGAAAGGTTACATCTAGTTAAAGATAAATGTTTACCGCGTATTCCACAGATCGATAACTTGTGTTCTGAAATTTTATAGTCAAGTCAATCAAACTTCTTTCTAAAGTCTATGAACAAGGCTAGAGTTATCAGTTATTTTTGTTGATTGGTGCATGTTCTTTTATTTATAATAATGCTGATTCCATTGACCGTCCCTTACAAAAACAATGTTGTGATTCTGAAAAATATATGTCCTCTGAAAAAATTTCTTGAGCGAATTATGCAAGATTTTTTTCATAGGCTTTAGCAAAGATAGCTATGGTCTATATCGGTCGGTAATTTTAAGCACGATTTTGTCTCCGCCTTTATACACAACATACACTCTTGATCTTTTCGTTACATCTAAGAATTCGCCTAATTCTATCGACAAATTAGATATGTGTGCATGTACGGGCACTATGCATTCAAGGATTGTTTTGATTGGCCTGATTTGGAGGTGGTCGATATCTAGTGCACTCGTTTTCTGTAGACACTTCAAAGTCCCATATATTTCAACTTCGTCTGTGGGATGAAGGAACATACTTTCGGAGCAGATATTGGCCAATTCATTGCCAAGAAGGGCGTTTGTAGCACGTGTGTTATTACCAATGAAATGCTTATTAAAGGACTACCACTGGCTCACCAGTATACACTCTGTTTTTGTGCGTCATTTCTTCTTGACGCATTTTTTTCTTTCATGCTCTAAAACTTTATTAACTGCTTGCCATGCTGCAGAGGAGTCCTTGTTCAAAATGTTGACAAAAATATATTCCTTATAACTTGCTTTAGATCGCCGCAGTTCCGAATTGAGGTTATTTCTAAGTTCGTTAACCTTCTTCAGCGCAGTAGGACAACTTGTCTTTAAGAAAGTGCGAAAAAGCCTATTTTTGCGATTTACTTCCCTTTCGCGGAAAACTTTTACCCCCCGTTTCGTTATTTTCCTGGGTGCTCTAAACGTATCAAATGAAAAATGCGTCATGTAAATATTCGTACACGTCTCCAAAAATTTCAGATATGCGCACATGTCTTTTATCTTGTACGCAAGATCAATCTTGCGAAGAGATATTAGGTTTGAAAGCCTCTAAGGCTTCATTAGAGTCACATTTAAGAGTAACTGAATCGCACTGACGTTTCCCCGGAGCATAATCACACTTAGAAATTGGATACTGCTGGCTCATTTTCCTTGCTATTGTACCAGCTTCACAAACTGTAATTTCGCAATTTGTAATTAGCAAGTGCAGAGCAGACGAAGTGTACATTGTTACTCGAGAAGTTGTTTTGATTATATTGACAAAGCCTGATGCAAGTAGCCGCATAGTAAGGTTACGTACACTAGCGGTGTCATCAAGAAGATTTATGTTTAAGTCACCACCACCAATTACTGTAATATTTTTCCATCCAGCCTATTCCAAAAATGCTTGAAAATAATTCATATAAACATTAGGTTGCTCTTTGGAAAGCGATACGCGAAGGTAGCTCAGAGCTATTTTTTACACATAAAAGTAAGTAGTCATTGGTAATTACCGAGTATTGTGGTAGGATGTCGTAGTTTTTTGAGATGTCAGTCAAAACACAGACGCCATTTCCACGCCGATGTGTGTATTATAAAGAAATTTTTGTAGCCTTCAAGACACGAAGTATCTCAAACTTCGTTATACGACGTCTTTGTCATAATAACTATGTCAAATTTAAAAGAGAATTCACTTTGTATGTAATAGGGTCGTGTCTCCGTTAGGCAGATGTAACACAGAGTTTAAGGACTTACCGCACAACGTAACCAGATTATGTAAAAAAAAAACTTGGTTTTTCAGTGACATTACAATAAGCCAACAGTGTTTAAATTATCTCTTCAAGGTCGTTCTCGCAAACGATTTTTATGGCATCAGAAGTGTCTGGCGAAGATTTTGCCATTGACGGCCGAAACCAACTTCCAGTAGCTGTCACGTTTCCGCTTTACAGCCATGCCAAGCAAGTTCTTTAGAGGCGGGCAGATGTGTTGGTTTACGTGTATCGATGCTGTGTTATCTAGCCCAACTTCAGAATCATTAATCAGAGCCTTCCTTGCCTTCTTTATTATCGCTTCCCGTTTTGTACAGGATTTGAGTTGAACAATTACGTTCGTTTCCTGAGTTTTGCGACTCGGGACACGATGACAGCACTCAATATCAAGTCCAGTTATCGGTTCACCAATAGCGTTGGCTATTTTGCGAACAGTGTCCCTGACGTTCTTTATGTCTCCTCTCAACGCACCCTTTATTTTTGGGCTAGAGTTCCTTGAATGATACAACACGCCTCTCAAGTTCTTTATTTCGGGTTTCCAACAATGCGCATCTTTCCTTCAGTCCTTTATTCTCTTACTGTAACGGGGTATTTTTCGAACTTTTGCCTCAAGATTCTTCCGCAAGCTATCTAAGGACTCGTGATCAAATTAAAGGCTCTTTTTGATGCTTTGGTATTGATTTTTCAGATCATGTATATCACCTCTGAGCTTTATTTCAGTGCCTTCACTTAATGTCCTCCTTTCTTGCCTCAAATCATCTAAGGGCACGTGCATTCATCTGTATTCTGCATTCAACTGCATTCATCTTCTTGTCGAGCTTTGCCAATTCCTTAACCATCTCACTAGGCACCCACAAAAATGGTAGGTAAATGGCACAGAAAGTTTTCATACCGGTCTCACAAGCAGAAAACAACTTATCAACATTTGGCAGCAGAAACGGTAAACAAAAGCAAGCAAAAAATATCGTACAGACGCTCAAGCAGTAACCTGCAGAAAAAGGCAGAGATGCGGTAAGTTTGCTGCTTGCAGTAAGCTGTGGCTGCAACGAAGTGAGCATTCCAGCGCTGAACAGCTCCTTTTGAAGCTTGCGTACGTGACATCAGGGCCCATGCTGCAGACAGTCACTAGCGGCTGATGGCACCCCATTTCAACGCTCGTACAGGCCCGTATACGCAGTCGGATCGGGAGGCGGGTGCATAGTGCAGAGAGTCACGAAAGCGATTTGCACCAAAAAATGCAGAGACGCGCTAAGTGGCTACTTGGAGTTGAGCGTCACTGCCTCCAAGAAATGTGCTCCAAGGATTCATTTAGAGTTGGTCGTCAGGCGACCTAGCTGGAACAGTAGGCCTTCAGTCCGTGTACCTATGACGCAGTGACAAGCAAGATACAAGGAACTAGTCTAGTTTTAGAATACCTTTTAGTTGTATCAGAGTTGTAGGCAGTTTCTATCCTGGCCTGTGAGCAACGCCGAACGTGAATTGCTTTTTTTTGCACAGTCCCACCTGGCAAGCGTACGTCTATCTTCAGAAAGACTTAGCAGATAGATCAGGGCGTTATTCTTAGCGCCCGTTCACCGCACCATCGTCAAAATAACGGCATCGGAAGTGTCACACATATTAACGCCTAAACCTTTAGTGGTTCATGAGTGTCCGTGCACAGTCCGTGGTGGACGCAGGAAAGCGGTGATCAATCACAGCCGGTGACAGCTGTCACAGCGCATAATGGATGATCCTAGGTGAACAATGGCTGATCAAAGTAACAGGTGGCAAAGTACAACAGAAAATTTCGCTACCTCACATCCACACGTTCAAGTTTCGCTGCCTCTCACGCTTTGAGGTCATTGTCATTGTGCACAAATTGCTGGCTTCCCCTCAGCTGAACTACACAAGCATGGCTCCCGCGATGTTTTTTTTTGACCAAATTGTTTCAAGTTGTTGATCTTGCTACACCAGCGCACTTTGTTCAGAGCCTTCACTGCGCATAGAATACGCGAACAAAGTGAGGCTGGTGGTACCCAAGGCTCGGCGGGCACAATTCTGAAATCATGGGAATGCGGCCTCGCAGTATGAATCTAGCTGCGGCTAAAGAGCAACAATGCGCTAATATATCGGACGAATTTTGAATCTTGTATAACCCCATCGGAATGTTTTTATGTGCGCTACAGGACGAAGGCACCCAGTGGTTTTTAATTACACTTGACCTGCGCTAGCTTATTCCATGTCGTGCCTGCAAATTTCCTTGTTTGGTCACCCTACCTAATTTCCTGCCGTTCTCAACAAAGTTTCGTTTCCCGTAGCACTGATTCTCTATTTCAGACGGACCAAAGCTTTATGTTTCGCTAGAATTACCTCCAAATTGCGTTGCCTGCCTCTCTCTTAACGTTATTACTAACATTTTTTTTCGTCCTGTTGCTTTCTCGCACAATCCTTAACACGTTTTGAAGCTTCTTTCTTAACTCCCAATCTCTACCACGTACATTATTAATGGTAGCATGCAATCATTGTACACTTTCTCTTTCAACGACAGCGGTGAGATACCGTTCATGATTTGGTAATGCCTGCCCTGTAGGCTCCGACCTATTTTCATTCTTCTGTAAATTTCCTTTTCGTGAGCAGGGCCCCCTATGCGCAATTGACCTACATCCACGTATTCCTGCTCAAGTTTTAGAGGCTGACTACCTGTCATGAATTCTTGTTCGACAGATAGGCTGTTCAATATTGCCTTTTTGTTGTGGATAATAATATGCAAGCTACTCTTACTCTGTCTCGCTCTCGTCCTCAATCAGGTGTTGCAAGCTGTACCCAGTGCTGCTGAATAGGACAATGTCATCGGCAACCTGAATGTTGTTTAGATATCAGTCATTTATCCTCTCTCTAAATTATTCTCAGTCTAACAACTAGAATACCCCTACGAACGCAGTGAGCATGATTTCGGAGTTTGTGTCTCCTTGCCTGACACCTCTGTGATAAGCACTTTTTTACTTTTCTTGTGGATAATTAAATCATGTAAAGCCGGCACTATCCCTGACGCAGAGTGGAAGCGAGTCTGGGGAGTTGAGGACACGTGCGCTGTGTCTGACCTTATCTATAACACTTGCACATAAATTAGAAAATTCTTGAGCTGTCAGCCGAACGTTGAAACACCAAGGCCTTTTTATATATTTATTCATATTACGCCTGAAGGCCCTGACGGCGAGGGTATTATATAAGGGGGGGGGGGGGGGGAGTGAATTTCATTCAGTCCTTACAGTACAGCCCTACAATATGCACCTACACCGCTAAAAACACACAAATGTCGTAGCTCCGTCCAAACACACAGAATAAAGTGATGAAACAGTGCGCCGTCGGGAGAGCACAAAGGAGAGTCTAATTCGATTGACGTAAACGCTGATCTTGCTGATGCGAGGCGTTTTAGTGAAACGGTCATCCTCGTGCACGCGCTGCATAGTTCACTTCGCGGTACCAGGTTCCTTTGGCCGGCTTTTTCATGCCGTGTAGCTTCTAGAATACTTCTAGAATGCTTAGAAGTTGAAGTATGTCGGGAACTATTGCCTCTCATTTGCGCATAGCCCGCAGCGCGCAACGATCTGCGTGCCCTAAATGTAAACACCATGGCTAAATGTAGGACAACAGAGCCCTTGCCGACCACAATGGTGGTCGCCAAGGGCTCTGCTTACGCTGAATGTGCATTGAGGGCGCTCTTGCTTCTTAAAGCTGCCAATTTCTTCTTGCATTATTCCAGAGGCGATAAATCGGCCTCAATTTCTGTACTGAGTGGTAGTGGGACTCTGACAGCGAAAAGTCTGTGTATCAAAGGCTGAAATATGTTTGCTACAGTATGAATATCGAGTGTGTCGGAGGTATTGCCGCGCGACTGGCCACTCAAGGCACTTTGCGTGTATTCACGGGCCTCTTTCGCGCTCAGAAAAACTTTTATGCAGCACGTATTGAGCAGCAGAAAGCTGTATATGAAGTTTCTCATGTTGCTCTACAATTTTCTCATTGACACTTTTCAATATAATTATAGTATTTGAGAAGTTGAATAATAATTAGGACTAATCATCTAATTAGGCGGAAGGTATGAAGTTACCCGAATATCGCCAAGCGATGGCAAAGAACATGAGCTTCGTTTTGTCCAGCTTCGTATGACTCCCCTATTTTCAACCTCTGGTTGAAGTTAGCTGCAGCACCCTGCATGCTGGGTAAATTGCAGGCCTCATAAAGTTGTCATCTATGCCAAATACAATAGCCTTAGCGCTTTCTGCTGAGCCACCTTATTTAACTACATTAAGATAGTTACCACTTCCAGCACTTTTGTGGTTGTCATACGTCTTTCACAAAATATGTTAATATTGCCGCCAGCATTACGAGAGGAAAAAGACTACCGACATATCCCAACTGCGTAGCCGCCACACCGCGAGCGGCAAGCAAAGCACCACAAGGCAACGCTCGGCCGGTGCTGACAGGCCGGTGGCTCGTGCGCGAGAATCGGACGATTGGCACGCGACAGGAGGCGACAAAGAGGATAACGACGTTCGATGGAGCGTAGCTCGAGGAACGTTTTGTTGTTGCTGTTGAGTATTCAGTCGGGTTTTGTTGACGGGCACAGGTTCGCCCAGAATAAATTAGTGTTCCTAGAAACGGCTTTTGTAACTGTTGGTTACATATCTGGTGGAGGTGCGGGGTATGATTCCAAGCCCCACACACGCCAGGGAAGGTAGCCCCGATCCCCGACGTTTGGAGCCAACGGAATTAACGCCTGTCCACCAACGCACGAGCAGCCGCATACGAGGTGAGGCCCCCGCTTGTGGTCCTCTCGCCGATTCACCAAGGGCAGCGGCGGCAGTCAGCCTAGGTACCAGTGCGATGGCTACCCAAGTAATCCTTCCTCACGTCGTCGTTGACTCACCTCGGATGCCAGAATCCTTTCACGGAGACACATTCGAGGATGCCGAGGACTGGCTCCAAAACTTCGAGCGTGTCGCCAGGTGTAACGGTTGGGACGAGGCAATGAAACTCCGGTATGTGTACTTCGCGCTGGAGGAATCTGCACGCACGTGGTTTGAAAACCACGAAGCGTCCTTATCATCGTGGAACGACCTCTGACGAGAGCTGTTAGCTACGTACCCGAGCACGGACCGCAGAGAGAGGGCAGAAGCCGCTCTTCAGGCGAGGAACCAGCGGAACAACGAAAGTGTGACCATGTACATTGAAGATATGACCCACCTCTTCCGCCGAGCCGACCCAAGCATGGCTGAGGACAAGAAATTGCGGCACCTAATGCGCGGTGTGAAACAGGAACTCTTTGCCGGCCTGGTTCGTAATCCGCCCCGCACTGTAGCCGAATTTCGATCAGAGGCGACGACGATGGAGAAGACGCTGCAGCAGCGTGCGAGGCAGTACAACAGAGATGTTTGCGTCGCATCATTTGATGTTTGGTCAGGAGCCCTCCCCAACAACATAAACATCCTACGCGAAATGGTGAGGTCCGTCGTCAGGGAAGAGCTGCAGAAACTGCAACTGGCCCATAGTCCTCCTACGGTGTCCTCACTTGCTGATGTCATACGCGGAGTCCGGCAAGTAATTTGTGAGCCACAGCCTCAACTACGGCCCCACGCACAGCCAGAGCGTCAGCCGCGGATATCGTACGCCCAAGCTTTACCTAGGACCTAGGACGCGCCGACTTTGGACGAACGGCCACAATACCCCAGGTACTTCCTCGCAATGTGCAGCCCATGCCAGAAGGAAGCCCACGTAAAAGCGATGTAGGGCGCACTGCAGACCGGCGTCCCCTCTGCTACCACTGTGGAGAGGCTGGCCACCTATACCGGGAATGCCAGTATCGCCGAGTAGGACTGCGTGGCTTCTCTGTGAATGCGCCTTGCCCTCGAACCGGTGAGCGCACTTATGAGATTGATGCAATTTTATCTACGCGCCAAACTGTTCGGAACCCCCAGCAACTCAAACCTCGATCAGCAGCGCCTATGCGTTATAGGTCGCCTTGTCCGCGTGCCGCTTCCATGTCACCGAGGCGTCGCTCCCAAAGTCCGCGACGGGAAAACTAGAGCCAGCGACCTGTGGAGGCAAGGCCGCTGACGCCCGGAACACCGAAAGCCCTCCATCGCCAATCCGGCAAGACGACGGCAGTGACGTAACGACGGACAAGTGCAGTAATGACGCCGTTACTTCCGAGTTGCCCTTCATCATCGACGACTTCGAAGTGACTGAGTTGATAGACACTGGTGCAGACTATTCAGTTATTAGCAGTGTACTCGCCAGAAAATTGAAAAAGGTATTGACCCATTAGACCGGATCTGTAATACGTACAGCGGGGGGACACTTAGTCGACCCCGTAGGAATGTGCACAGCAAGAATCGGAATTAGAGGCTTTACATACGTCAGCAGCTTTATTGTTCTCCCTGAGTGTTCCCGTGATCTGATACTGGGCATGGACGTTTTGCGAACGAATGGCGCAATTATCGACTTGCAAGTATCACGCGTGTTGTTTTCCACAGAAAATGCTGTTACCATTTCTGATACAAAAAAGCCACATATTTCCTCTCGCCGTATTGTGGATGAAGACGTGATGGTGCCGGCACGGTGCAGTATGACTGTCGTAAGTAGCGACGTATTTCGTGACTATGAGGGACTTGCAGACGGAAATATCGGGCTGCTACTGGAAAAGCAAATGTGCGTGGCAAGAGGCCTAGTTCACCTGCGTAACGGATATGCGGACATCCTTTTGACTAACTTTGGCAATGAGGCACAACAAGTGGCGAAGGGAACAGCCATAGCGTCTCTTCATAACTATGCATAATTTGCGGATGTGTCAACACTCCATGCAGCCTCACCAGCTTCTACCACCTTAGACAGTGTCCTTACCTCTATCGACATTGACCGAGAGCTGTGATCACTACAAAGGCTGTCATCACTACAAAGACATGAGATTGTGAGCTTGGTCGCAGAGTTTGCAGAATGCTTTTCGACTTCATCAAAAGTCCGTCGTACTCCCGTCGCAAAACACCGCATTGTTGTCGAATAACCTACAAGACTAGTTCGCCAACACTCGTACCGGGTAGCTCCAAAGGAAAGAGAAGCGATAAGAAGTCAAGTATAGGAAATGCTCAAGGACGATGTAATACAGCCATCCAATAGTCCGTGGGCATCTCCAGTTGTCCTAGTCAAAAAGAAGGATAACACCCTACGATTTTGTGTTGACTGCAAGAAACTCAACCTCGTCACGAAGCGGGATGTTTATCCACTCCCCCGCATTGACGATTCCTTGGACAAACTACGCAATGCTTACTTCTTCTCTTCTCTGGATCTCAAAAGCGGATACTGGCACATAGACGTGGACGAGCGAGATCGCGAAAAAACGGCATTTGTGACACCGGATGGTTTATACGAGTTTAAGGTGCTTCCATTTGGTCTGTGTTCTGCGCCAGGCACATTCCAGCGGATGATGGACACTGTTCTCTCCGGACTGAAATGGCAGTCGTGCCTCGTCTACCTTGATGATGTGGTGGTCTTCTCCACTACATTCGGGCAGCACGTGCAGCGACTGACAGCAGTTCTGGATGCTATTCGCACGGCGGGATTGACCATAAAACCCAAAAAATGCCACTTCGGCTTTCGCGAGCTCCGCTTTCTCGGACACATTGTCAGTGCTGAAGGCGTCCGCCCCAATTCAGAGAAGATCCCTGCAGTAGAAATGTTTCCGATGCCAAGAGACAAAAAGCTATTAGACGTTTCCTGGGACTGTGTGCCTACTACAGGTGTTTCGTAGAAACTTTTTCTAAAATTGCCGAACCACTCACGCGACTGACAAAAGAAGATGTCCCTTTTGTGTGGGAGAAAGAACAAGATGACGCCTTCTCTGAACTAAGACGGCGTTTGCAGAGACCTCCTATACTTGCCCATTTTGATGACAATGCCGAAACGGACATCCACACCGACGCGAGTAACGTTGGTCTCGGTGCCATACTTATTCAGTGGCAGAATGGCGAAGAAAAAGTCATTGCGTACGCAAGCCGTACCTTATCGAAAGCCGAGACAAATTACTCAGCTACAGAAACGGAATGCCTGGCGGTTATATGGGCCATCAGTAAGTTCCGGCCATACTTATATGGCAGACCGTTTCGAGCCATCAGCGACCATCACTCATTGTTCTGGATGGCGTACCTCAAAGACCCTTCTGGAAGACTCGCTAGATGGAGTTTGCTTCTACAGGAGTGACATCACGGTCACTTACAAGTCCGGTCTCAAGCACAATGATGCTGATTGCTTATCACGCGCACCAATCGAGGCTACGTCACCTGAATACGAGCAAGATTTCCCATTTCTTGGGGCTGTGAATACGGCGGAAATAGCTCATCATCAGGGTACTAATCCGGAATTACTCCTGCTCATCGAGTACCTGGAGGGTCGACAAGTGAAAGTGCCTCGAGTTTTCGTTCGCGGATTATGTTCGTATGTCCTCCGGAACAATGTCCTCTACAAACGAAACTTCGAGCACAGTGGTGAGACGTTTCTACTTCTCGTACCATCATCGCTGCGAGCTGAGATCTTAGAAGCTTGCCATGATGACCCTGCAGCTGGCCACTTAGGCGTTTGTAGGACTCTGGCGAGAATCCGCCAGAAATATTACTGGCCGAAGTTGATGAATTCAGTACAGCACTATGTGAAATCGTGCCGAGATTGTCAAAGACAAAAAACACCGCCACTCAAACCGGCAGGTTTTCTGCAACCGATACAGCCACCAACAGCGCCATTTGAACAAATAGGAGTGGATTTACATGGACCATTTCCCGTTTCAACCTCAGGAAAGCGATGGATTGTAGTAGCAACCGATTATATGACCCGATATGCTGAGACCTCTTCTCTTACAAAAGGAACCGCCATTGAAGTGGCTCAGTTTTTTGTCACAGACATAGTATTACGACATGGCGCACCTAAGGTGCTCATAACAGACAAAGTAACAGCTTTTGTGGCCCGTTTGATGCAGTCTGTTATGAAACTAACACATACTGCTCATGGAAAAACCACAGCGTACCATCCAGAAACAAACGGCCTGACTGAACGGCTCAATAGAACGCTCGCTGACATGATCTCAGTGTATGTGGACGTCGAGCATCGGACATGGGACAGCATTCTGCCATATGCCACCTTTGCGTATAATACTGCAGTACAAGAAACGACACATTTCGCGCCATTTGAACTTCTTTATGGTCGGACAGTAACAACAGCACTAGACGCGATGTTACCTGTAGAGAACAGCACCGAAGACGACCCTGACGTTTGTGAGGACATAGAAAGGGCAGAAGAAGCACGGCAGTTGGCAAGGCACCGTATCATACAACAGCAATACGTCGACGCAAACAGGTACAACCTAGGGCGAAGAGAGGTACAGTACATCCCCGGAGACAAAGTGTGGGTATGGACGCCTATACGTACGCCCGGTCTTTCGGAGAAGTTACTGCGCCGTTACTTTGGCCCCTACAAAGTACTTCGCCGGTTAATTCCCTTAAATTACTATGTAACTCCTGAAGGCCAAGTCTGCTCCACACAACGCAGGACTCGCCCAGAGGTCGTACACGTAGTACGAATGAAGCCATACTATGAAAGGCATTGATTAACAGAAGTTGCACATACGATCAAGCCTAGCACCGGCCATTCTCTGACAACTGTCCTTTCAAAGCAGTTGGCCCCTCTAGGCCTTTTGTACGCATCGGGACGATGCTTCTTCGGAGGGGGCTAATGCCGCCAGCATTGCGAGAAGAAAAAGACGACCGACATATCCCAACTACGTAGCCGCCACACCGCGAGCGGCAAGCAAAGCACCGCAAGGCAACGCTCGGCCCGTGCTGACAGGCCGGCGGCTCGTTTGCGAGAATCGGAAGATTGGCACGCGACAGGTGGCGACAAAGAGGAGAACGACGTTCGAAGAAGCGTAGCTCGAGGAACGTTTTGTTGTTGCTGTTGAGTATTCAGTCGGGTTTTGTTCACGGGCACAGGTTCGCCCAGAATAAATTAGTTTTCCTAGAAACGCCTGTTGTAACTGTTGGTTACAATATTCTTTTTTTGCATTCTTCAGGTCAGACGTCACAGCGTTTATGTGCGTCTCATACTTGACAAAAATTGCACAAAAGTGTGATGTAACGTGTTTTTTACTTCAATTTGTCGATGGACTGCGGAAGTTATTCGAGGCTGACGGTATTTCTTGCACTTATTGTTGTATACCTGCTGTAGTAGAAATGCATTGCTTTATTTTTCTCTCTTCAATAAAATAAGAATTAGGACATAAGCCGCATCAGCATTGCTTTCGTTCTTTATCTTCTTCCAGTCACTGTCCCCTTACATTACAAAGAAATATTTTTCTTCACGCATCATCCATACGTGGTTAAAATTGTACTTGTGGGGAGCGGGTTCCAAGCAGGTGATACAAAATATTCGAGAATGATCGCTTACATTGTACGTAAATAATCTTTATTTGAGTATGAGTATGTAAACTGATGCAAAGGATCATTAAGGAACATTTTGCGATATGAGGTGCAATGTCGACTAGAAAAAGGAAATGATCACTTGTTTTATTTTCATAACAACCTCCTCAAACGCAACCTTAAGCCAGCTCCACCTAAACTACACGGACTAGCATACGTCACATTAAACGCCCAAAATTCGAGTATAGATATGTTATCTCGCATCCTTGAGAGCCTATATCCCCCAAGGAAATCTAATCGCTAGAAAACCGCGCTGTGAGTTTTATTTTTTCTGATTATTCACCCCATAACAGCACTTCAGCGCTAAAAGCTCGCTCTCAGTTTCACGACTTATCTCAACGCCGCAGAATAATCCGCATTTTCGCTGCTGCACAAATTTTACCATCATCGATACCTTCATCGGATCTTGGAACCACTGAGAGCCTTTTTCCCCGCACAGACCATGGTCCCTATAAGGTAAAACTATTTCAATATGTTTTTTTTTATTCCAAACTCCTTACGTCAAACTAGCGTAACCGCCGACGCAATCATCGGGCAGTCACCCGCAGCGTTCTCTGAACAGACCAATTAAACGCTCTCCTCGTTCACAGGAGGCCACTTTTGTTTGCTTGAAAAACGAATAACATTGCCTACACTGAGCTTGTCTCATGTAATTGTCTGACAAGAGGCGAGGAGCACGCTCAAGTGGAGAGGGATTAGATAGGGACAAGCCAGTGCACCGAAAATCGATAACCGGATGAAGAGGGTAGGGCCGGCGTCTGCGATTTGTTTGCTTTCCCTTAGTTTCCCTTAGTGGTTTCCCTCAGCATGCAATGGGAGCTTAAATTTGCCCGTTAAACGGATCTTCAGCGAAGAAGCATTGACAGAGCGAGGTCGTAAACGTACCGAAAGTGCTCGAAAACGTTACATGACCATGCACAAAGTTTTATTAAACGCAAATAAACGGATGCTCTCCGGCATGTGCGAGTGTACAGTGCCTGAGAGATCGGCGGCAGCCATCTTTTATTCCCTTCAGAACGGGAGAGCATCCGGCTATTCAGAAGAAATTTCATTTTTGTTCGGCATATTAATGTATATATAACGAGTACACGTAACTTTGACGCGGTTAATTCTGGCGGTTTTATGACGTCGCGTGACAGGCAGGTGAACGGGGTGCAGTCCGATAACTTTTTACCAATGGCCGAGGGCTAATGTCGAAAAGGCATCGAATCAGAAATAACTATATTTGTTTTGCTCGGTCAAATCATGCACAATTGGCGTGTACACGTCATATCAGAGTGGGAGCTATCGCGGTTCTCGTGACGTCGGGTGAGAGACAAGTGAAGAAGGGGTGGTCTCAAAAGTTTTAGACCAATCGCGGAAGGCTGACTGCAGAATTGGAGTAGAAAAGCTTGGAATATCTTTACGTTATAGCGCCCCATATCTTCAATATGAATGCATAACTTGTCCCTTAGCTCACTATGCTAACTTCTTCATTCCTCGAACATGCATGGAATAACATGCAATCACATATTGCTAGCCGAACCGATTAAGCAAAGTTGAGGAACTTTTACGCAGCAATTACGTGTAATTATGCACCATGTACTATTTTAACGCTTGTTTATATGTTGCTGAGTGTATATATTACTTGTCATAGGCGCCGACTTTGGGGGGGGGGGGGGCGGTGGGGGCTCCAGGGCCTGAGCCCTTTCGGAGTTTTCCGAGGGTGGATAAGCCCCCCCCCCCCCCCCCCCCCCCCACCCGGCGATGCCGAAGCCTACCCCCCCTTCACCCCCACACACATCTAAAGTGTCATTACTAGAGCTTTTTCACTCACATCATTTGAGGTTGCTTTTTACTTGCCTCGACATCCTTAACTGAAATTCTATTGGGGCTAGTAGCTTACTACATTATTGTTGGCGCGAATGTGCATGGGTTTTAATTCACACTTTCGCTTTATTTCTTCAAATCCTGACAATAGGAGAAAAAGCGCATTAGTAACACCAGCGGCAGCTGCCTCATCCATGTTTTCTAGTTTCATTGTTTTAAATTTACACTGTAAAAACTATGCACATACACTATGTTCAAATATATACGCAGGACAAATATCATTGTATATATGAAACAGAAGGAGGTAGCCAATTACCAATTATTTCTAAATGTTTAGGTAGCCTATGCTTAGAGAATAAATTTGTTGCTGTATGTTCACCTCGTTTCAAATTGTATTGCGTGCTTTTTCGACCCTGGTAAAAGCCTATAGACTGCAGTTACGGCGTGTGAAATGCACGTGAATGATGTGTATCTCGGTATTGCTTCTTTTTCAGTAAACAATGCTAACGGCTCATGAAAAAAAACATTTCGAATAATTTATAACATTTTAGGGATGGAAACATCACCACTTGTTTGCAGAGGTCATAAATATATATAGGGTGTCCCAACGAAATATCATTCACCATGACTAAAAAAAAGGGCAATGCGTTACTCGAAGGAAATCTAGTGCATATTGTTTCCAGTACAGCAGAGTAGCTGCCAGTAATATCCTTGTTACTGAGACTGAATTAGATGATTGTAATTACTTATCTATCTCGAGACGTGCTATCCTAATTATCAAAGTTTCAATGAGGCATTTGAAGGCGCAGCCAAGGGACATGTAACTGTGGTAGTTTCATTGAAGTACTAATTGCGTGCAAATTTTTTATGATTGATAAATACACCCTGCGAAATATGAAGAATAATAAATTAATGTCCTCGAACAGGCTCCCTCCAACTTCTGCAGAACTAAATAAAGGATATAAAGGAAAAATTGGAGGACGCTTAAGCCTCGCCTTGAAGAGTGGAACGCGATAGTGTTATCGCAACCCGTTCGCACCGCCCACTCATTCGCTCAGCATGCTCTTGAGTCACACAATGACGAAACGTGCGCCTGAGCAAGTGGAACGAACCAAAGAACTCGGTGTTTCGGAGGGAGAAACGATCTACGGGAGCCTAACGTCGTAATCGGCACGGACAGCCGGGCCGCGACAGGCCATGAAGGCGGACGCGATCATGGGGCTGACGCCGCGATGGGATCGTCCTCTATCTCGCTTGGGAGCACCACGCAGACGCATGGCTCCTCGCCAGCAGCACGGCACATATCGCAGGGGACGCTTTCCCACCAGACGCGCTACGGCGCAGCGACACGTCAGAGGCGTCGCGCATCGAACCCTGCACCTAGGAATCGCGCTGTGAGCGGAAAGAGGAGCCGCGTCTCGCGGGCGAGTGGCGCGCCACCTGTCGGGGCAGCGCCGTACATTGCGAGGAGGGGGTCTTCTGTGTCTGCCGCAAAATGGCTCTGCGCACAAGCCACCTAGAAAAAAATGTAAGGCCACGGCATCACCTCCTCTCCTTGTCAATACGTCACGAGAGTCGGATGGTAGCAGTGGATGGGGGAGCGCTGCGTTTTTGCAACGCGGCGCGCGTTCTGAAAACAAATCTCCGTGGCTGCAACGCTAGAGCGGCAACGCGTGGAGCTTTTTCTTGGTGGCTTTGGTGGGGCAGGCTGCACCGTAAACACGATTGCTTTTCTTCAATTGTGCGTGGTTCGTCGTACACGGAAGCGCAACGATGCCTGGCTGTTGTTGCGCACCAAACTGCAAGTCCAATTATGACGGAGGACAAAGTGTCCGAGTGCACAAGTTCCCATCTGACCGAGCCACTCGGGAAGCATTGACGAGAGCAGTTCCTCGGAAGGACTTCTCGCCAACGAAGTACACAGTGGTAAGTATTTCTTCTCTCTATGGTTATTCTGGGTTTCCAGACGAATAGGTTTCGTCAGCATAGTGCGCAATGCATTCGTGCACGCGTGCACAATAGATGGGTCTCTGCACCTGTCGACTCGCTTGTAAATTCAACATTTTCGTCGAGCTTCATACCTGTAACGGCTTGTCTTTTTTTTTTTATTTCAGCTCTGTGAAAAGCATTTCTTGCCATCGGATTACTTGAAGACGACACCTTACACAGACGTCAAGACAGGAAAAGTGGTCGAAGTTGCCATGAAAAACATCCGTCTGAAGAAAACTGCAGTTCCGAGCTTGTTTCCCAATTGCCCTGCCTATTTATCGCGTCCGCAAGTGTGCGTTCGAGAAGCGCCGGCTGCCGAAAGAGCGCGCTTGGAAGCCACATATTTGCTAAAAGCAATAATGCTTTCTCAGCAAACCCAAGCAGAAGAGGACTCCAAAAATCTGGTTAATAGCTTTGCGGACTTGCTCAAGGCCTTGCCAAGCTTTCAGTGTTCGGACTTCTGGACAGTTTTGAACAAGGGCTCCAAGGTTTTCTTTTTGGACTTGTCACTTCAATCTGCTCCTGCAGTCCGTACTTCGGTGATAGTGTCCACACCTGCGCGTCGAAGTATTTTTTGGTAAAACGGGTGTGAGGAAGTGTGGTGATGTTTTAGTTCCTGAAAAACTGTGCGACTTGAGAGATTTGAAAAGTGTGTTACACATGATCGAACAGACACGTAAGGATATCAGCACTGAGCGTTCTGAAAAGGCCCGTCATCTACTGACATTGGTTTCGACATTGCTAGAGGAAGTAAGTGGAAAACATTTCGCATGCGAGTTGCAAGAATGGCATTTGGAAGTGCTTAAATTCTTGAAGAGTCAAGTTGATCTTGTTTTGAATAATGCTGGCCGATATCCCCCCGATTTATTGGTTTTTGCTAGCCTTTTGTTCACAATTTCACCTCATGCATATAGATTCCTGAGAATTTCGATGAAGCTTAAGATGCCGCATCCTGATACGATCAGAAGACTGTGTTCATCGTACGATGTACGCCCTGAAACGGAGAAGCAAGAATGTAGCTTTCTTTCCTATGCAAAGCGTATTGTAAGCACATATAAAGAGCATGAAAAGACTGTAACGTTAATGATTGATGAGATTCACCTTCAATCATTTTTTTATTACAAGGCTGGCTTTGTTACTGGTGCTGCGGTAAATTCGTCGACTGCAGCAAAAACTGCCCACGTATTTATGATACAGAGCCTGCTTTCTTCAAACAAGGATGTTGTACACATCCTTCCTGTGGCACAAATTGATGCTAAGGCGCTGCACGACTTCCTTCGGAAGATTGTTCTTGATCTAGAGGCATCTCGTTTTTGAATAATCACAGTGATCTCGGACAATAACTCCATAAACAGAAAAGCCATGTCCTACTTCGCTAAGCCGGCAAGTGTCAGCATTGTTTACCAGCATCCTGCTGACCCATCACGACCCCTGTTCTTCGTGGCGGACCCAGTTCGCATACTAAAGAGTATAAGAAATAACTGGCTGAATCAAAGAAACATTGGCAAATGCATGTACTTTCCTGAACCGAAGAGTGATGAGGCTGAACGAAAGATACTTACAGCATCTTTCAAGGTATTATGCCAGTTGCACGAAGCTGAAAAGCATGAGCTCTGGAAGCTAGCACCAACGCTCACTTTGAAGGCACTGAACCCCTCAAACATGGAACGGCAGAACGTTAAACTGGCCTTAAAGATTTTTAACTCATCTACTGTTGCTGCTCTCAGTGTTGCAACGTTCCAGCATGCAAAGGAAACATCTCAATATGTCGACACCATTTTGACTTGGTGGAACATTGTTAACGTCAAGACGCCAAGAAAAGGACAGCGGTTGCAAGATCAATTGCAAGGTCCAATATTTTCATCGTCATGTCCTCAACTAGAATTCTTAGAGAGAATAGTTCAATGGCTTGATCACTGGAGAAGCCTCAAACATGAAAATGGCCGCTTGACACGTGAAACGCACATAGCTTTCAGCCACACTACCCATGCCTTGCACGAACTTGCCATATACTGTCTCGAAGAGCTTCATTTCGAGTATGTTCTTTTGGGCAAATTTCAAACTGATAGCTTAGAGGATCGCTTTGGAAAGTACCGGCAATTGTCTGGTGCCAATTACCACGCGTCTATAAGGCAGATATTTGAATCTGAAAACAAATTGCGTTTGCAGAAGGTTCTGGACCTGCCAGATTTGGACATTCTACTACCACCGAGCGCGAACACGTTGGAGACAAATGTAAATTCAGGAAACGGCCAGTTTCAAGCCACTGTGACCGACTCCGTCATTGAGAAAAAAACGTCAAGGCTACCGGCACTAACCTATGTTGCCGGCTATTGTGCCCATGCAGCTCTAAAAAAGCTGACATGCGCATCTTGCAGTGAAAGCCTTGTGATGCAAGATGTCGATCTAGATGACCCTGAGAATGCATTAATCACAAAGATGACAAGGGGTGGCCTGAAGTTTCAACGAGCAGTTGTAGTTAATGCTGTACTCTTTACTGAAATTATATTGGACAAGCTCAGGACACCAGAATATGCCGTACGATATTTCAGCCTTCCTAGGCAGAAAGATACTCTTGTCGGCCTTGTGTTCGCTACCCTTCATGACTTTGAGGATGTCGATGTGTGTGATTTCGGTCATCCTGCACAGGAGGTAATGGGGCATGTTGTAAGTGCTGCAGCGAATACACTGCTGAACAACTTGTGCCGCACAGAAAGCGACAAATTACGCAACGCCAAGAACGACCGAAAATTGCAGACATTGAAGGCCTGAGATGTTTCTCATTATTTATTTTTTATTCATGAAGCTCTGTTTTGTTGAACATCTACTTATGTTTGTGTTGACAGAACCCTTGTAAAAAGAAACCTGTGGCGTAGCTAGGACTTATTTGCCTACATTATCAAAATTTAAACCCTGCATTTTGGTCAATTCAAATGTTATTTGAGTGCATTGTGCTACCTGTTTATGATTCGAACTCTCCAGGCTACCGCAATCCATTAATTGCATGTTTTCCTTTAGGACTGAGAGTAGGCCTCTCGTTTTTTTACTTAATTTTCACCATTATCTCAGTATTTTATGAAGACCAATAAGGCCTGCAAACAAGGCGGGTGGAAATAAAATAACCACAAGAAATGGCACAACAAAGACGGAAGCTTATTCTATTTGAGAATTAGTTGTGCGTGACCCTATAATGATAAAATTTTCACAATGAAATTAACCTCGATATTCGTGTGTCTAGCGAGGACTGTTTTACGCAATGCAAGAGTGAGAATGATAATTGTATATCGAAGATTTAAAATGTTTGTTTCTGAATGCAGTTCTTATCATTTGTGAATAAAGTATATTCTGTGTCTTCAATATGCAGTTTCCCTCTTTCTTTCGTTCCGTCTAAAGTTGAGTGACTAAGCAGCATGCAGTTTGCTTGTCTTAGTTCCGACCAAACATCACAAGCACAATAAGGCAGGTCGTGTTGCGATACACGCAAAAAAAAAAGTTGCCAATCAAGTAATCTAAGGAAGGTATGAAAGAATGCTGCTTTCTATGGTGGTGTTGACTGCGGTGAAGCAGCGGCTCCCCCTTATTTTTTGCGTCAGCTATACGTGTCTTGCTTTGGAACCGAAGCATATGAATTTATAGGTTGCTGTCACTTTAAGTACAGCACTAATTTTCTCATGCCATAGTATCCGCGACGCCCAAAGAGACACACTGCAAGTGCAACGAACCTAGGCGCGGAGACGCCGACGGCGTCGACTGTCCGGCCCATCCGACCAGCGTGACGTCACACCGGCGTGCGGAGGCCTTACATTTTTTTCTAGGTGGCTTTGGCAGAGCGCAGAAGAAATGTAGCGGAAACGTACTCCGTAGCACATTGCGTTATGAAGACAAACGAAACGAAACACTGCTTCGTGAGCAAATTGAATTTCTTACGGGTATAGAATGCTCCCAACCCGGTACTTACACCAACGAATTAGGAAACATAAAAATTCAGTTGGACATAATTGATGCAGAAAAGTACAGAGCGGCGGTTATTCGTGCGCGGGCCGAGAAGCTGTGGGCCGGTGAAACGCCCACAAAACGTGCGTTATCGGACGAAAAACAATACGCTTGCAATTAGCAAATACGGCAAATAAGAAGCGGGAATGACGCTTCGCAGGACCGCAATGTAATCAATCGCGTCGTCGCTGATCATTTCAAAGAATTGCTCGGTCAACCGCGCACCATTATAGGGGGCTTTAAAGCGGAATTTCTGTCGTTACTGCCAAAGCTGGATGAAGAAGAAAGAACCCGTCTGGAACAGTCAATTTCCGTGAAAGAAGTAGAGGATGCAATAGATGCACTACCTGTTGGCAAGGCACCCAGCCCTGACGGCCTAGGAGTAGCATGTTATAAAACATTTAAAACAATTATAGCCCAGATTATACTCAAAGTTATCGCCGAATCATATCAGCAAAGGACATATACCACTGTCCTTCACAATTTCGCACATCGTTTTCATCCCAAAAACTGAGGCACCTGAAAAACGTCAGTTGGTGGGGTCTTATCGCCCGATAAGCCTTACCAACGTCGATTATAAGATATTTATGAAGGTGTTGGCCAAACGATTGCCGGGTGTGATAACGAGGCTGGTTGGCACGCATCAGACCTGTGGTATAAAGGATAGAAGCATGGCCACGAACATAGACGTAGCTCGAAGTGTGCTAGAGTGTAGTGATGTATTTGGCGATCGAGTGGCTATGATGCAGCTAGATCTCGCTGAAGCCTTCGACCGTGTTTCCCACGATGTTCTCTTCCCCATATTAGAGCATTCCCACGTAGGAAGCGTAATAACAGACGGTGTGAGGATGGCGTATGCTAACTGCTCAACTCCGGTCATTGTAAACGGGGACCTGACAGGCAGCGTGCAAGTGCTGTCTTCTGTGAGGCAGAGATGTCCGCTGTCGCCCCTGCTATTCGCGGTTTACCTTGAGCCTTTGTGCAAGGCCATCCAACACAATGAACGAATAACTGGCTTCAGGTTACAGTCAACGCAGGTGAAAATATTGGCGTATGCCGATGACATCGCCATATTCTGTTCACATAGAAATAGTATTTGTGAGGCCGTGGCGGTAGTTGAATCCTTCTGCTAGTGCACCGGGGCGCAAATAAACTGGGAGAAGAGTTATGGGTTTTGGCATGGTGAATGGGAAGAAACGGCAGACTAGTTCGCTCGACTTCGGTCGTCAACCACTGCAACAACCTACCTAGGCGTGCCTCTCGACTCTTATTGCGACCCTGAGCCATACTGGAGTGAACAAGTGGCGACAGCAAAGGGAAAGACTAACGCGTGGCAGGGGCGACAGCTGTCAATGTTCTTGCGCGCCATGGTCTGTAACCTATTTCTTACGTCCAAGATATGGTATGTCATGAATGTGCTGTGTGCTTCGCGGATCAACATCCAAAAAATCCACCGTATCTTCACCGTTTTCATATGGGCATCGACTTGGGAAAGGACCAGCCGCACAAACTTGTTCTTGCCAGTAAAAAAGGGGGCCTTGGGTTGGCAAACTTATTTGTGCGACAAGTTGTGTCGCGCTTTATGTACCTTCGGGATCAGAATGATGTGTTCCTTCGTACAGTCATTCAAGTGCTTTTATGTCGTCACCTTCCAGGATTTGTTGTATGCTCTTGTGAAGCAATGCATGGTTCCGTTAAAGGTTACCTGCGAGAAGTCGTGCTTGCGTACACAATGTTGCATGTGCGGTTTTCAGTGCAGTATCTCGCCAATATTACTAGGAAAAAACTGTATAAGGACATAATTGACAATATGCTCCCTGTACCGATTTACCGTATGTCAAATCGTGTAGGCCCCGGAGACGTCCTCAAAAAGGTTAAAAGAATGCCAGTACACCCTTCGGTAAAAACTTCTTTCTTTAAACTACACACTAACACATTATCAGTTAAAACATGAATGCATAACAGGAGTATTTTTGTCCCGTGGTCCATTAACTGCTTCTGATGCAAGAAACCTGAAACGATATAGCATGCGTTTCTAGATTGCTGGGATCCCATCTTTTTCTGGGATGTGTTACAAAAGACCTTAAAAAAAGAGTTACCTTTAGATCCACATGGTATAAGAGTCTTACCGGTAGAAATGGAGACTTTTCCGTATGACGCTATAATGCTACTGGGCCTCCACAGTTTGTGGAATGCTAGAACGCAGTTCAACAATGCTCATGTCAATTCGCGACCTACACGTGATCACTTCATTGAATCCGTAGTAGAGTTCAGGGATGTCCATCGGGCACTCCCTGAACAGCCAACATGAATTGACATGCTAGATAAACTTGCAGCATTGAAAAAATTTTAATATGCCGTGCCAGCAAAATTCTTGTTGACATGTTTTCTTTTTTGTGTATTTTTGTGTATGTCAAAGCCGGCAAAGAAAGAAAAGAAACTCGTGGCTGAGTGATAGCGCCTCCGTCTTACACTGCGGAGACCTTGGTTCGATTCCCACCCAGCCCATCTTACTAGTTCTTTTTTGAAGTGCGTTCTGGGATTTATCGCTCACGGCCAACACCGACGAAGCCAACACCGACGACACTGGTTTTTCTGCGACACGTCTTCCTTAACGATGTCGCGTTAAAATATGGCGATCGAGCTGGTGCGTTATCTGCTGCGCCTCGGCCGAAATAACACGTCGCGTTTCGTGTCACTCGGAAACACGCTGTGATAGCTGTTGTCTTAGCGTAGATAAAGTCACGGATGTTTTTTTTTTCACATTATCTATCCCCACAACAACAAATTGAAAACGTCGGTGCAAAGCTTTAAAGGTGCGTCTTCTTTCGTCTCAGTCACCACGTGTTTCTGTAATGTGCAGAAGGTAAACATGCTCCTCGCCTTTGGGATCAGGAAATGGCAAGAAGAGGAAGGCCGAAAATCTATGTATCTCTCAGAAAAGTGTCGTGGTAGACCAATCGCATCGACTATCGTCAGAAATTATGAAAACCTAAGACAAACCGGCAGCTTCAAGGAACAACGGCGGCGGACTCCATCTTTGAGTGCTAGGTTACGAACGGATGTTCTAGCATTGATGGCCTCAAACACTCATGCTAGCGTGCGGGGACGCGGCCGCCCTGGTACCCATTTCCCAGTCATCAGGTTGGATGACTTTAAATGACGGCCTTTCACCCGTACTGTCTAACAAGGTCAAATTCTTAGAAGAGACCTGTAGAATCGTCTAGACTTCTCGAATCCGGTCCTCACAAAAACCGACAAGTCACCGGACTTTTTGAGCACCATGCATCAACTGCACAGATGAAGCGAATTTTTGCAAAAACGCCTAGGTAAATTAGCATAATGTACACTATTCGAGGCAATCCAATCAACACTGGAGTCGGCACATTACCAGTGGTCGCTCGATGTGTGGTTCGGATAGTACGCCTGTGTTATAATCGGCCCGATCATCTTCGATCACACACTGACTGGACAGCGTTACGTGAAATAAATCCTTCAAGTAGTGGATGAGTTTCTCAGCGAAGTGCCGCTGCCACGTCTTCCACTTCTGTGGTATCAGCAAGATTGGGCGCCAGCACTCGACAGCAGCCGAGGACGAAACTGGCTAGTTGCGACTTTTCATGCGCAATATATTCGAAGGAGCGCGCCTGTAAATTGGCCAGCTAGGTCACCTGACCTCTCTCCGTTCGATTTCTTCCTTTGGGGTTCTGTTAAAGATCATGCTTACACGATCGAGACGGACGTCAGCTTAGTTCAAGGCAAGGATAACGGATGTCTGCTATAGAATTTCGGCGTCGGTCATCAACAGAGCCACTGAAGGTGTGATAAAATGGACAGAATACTGTGTAGCTGTAAAAGGCGACCTATTCGAACACGTCCTTTAGGATGGTGTTCAACGGAGCTTATAGATCCGTTGATAATAAGGGCACGCTGAAATCGGATGGGTTTTGTTTGTTCTTTTTTTTTGTGTGCAGACATCTTGATTTCCAATTCGGCTCATTTAGAAGTGGTGTATTTACCTTTTCGAATGCATCGGTTTTGCTTTCTTTCTAGACGTTAGTGGCTTCCCGTTCTGTTTATTTTACTTTTATATTTTGACACGAACATGTTTTTTTTTTTCGGCATGCATGCACTTTCATGAAAAATAAAACAGTCACTTTAATTTGGCTTTGGGCCGAAGCAAGTTTCTGGCACGGAATATATCTTAGCCCACACTCTTTGGATGCGGTGCGAGCAATGCACGGATTTTGAAACATTCCATGCCTCTTCCATTGTTTTTCAAACTTCGTCGGTGTTCAGAGTGGCTCTTCAGCAACGTTATCAAGGGGCTTTTGTTATCAATGTGATGAGCGGGCCTTGAGAGAGGGATAATGGATGTGAAGTAGAAATGGAGGAAGGAATAACTGCGAAGCCGCGAAACCTGCTGTTGGTGCTCCTTCCGTACCATCATCAAGGTGATACGCTCTCTCTTCGGGTTTGCGACAGGCAATGGAGTCGATTCCAGTGGGCTTATTTGAGCGCGCTGCTTTATGATGATGGTGGGAGTACACTCACGGGGTATTTTTCATATCTCGTGAGGTTTTTTGGGCAGTTAGAAAGAAATTATACGCAATTAGTACGTCACTGAAAACACTGCATATAGAAGTCATTGTGAGGTACCTACATACGCCTCATTGCCACTTTGGACAGTACTTCTCGACTTAGACACTTATTTGCAATTACTGAATTAAATCTCAAATAACGAAAAATTACTGGCGGCTAATCCACTATACTGGAAGTAATGTGCACTAGGTTTTCTTCGAGTAACCCAAGTGCTCGTGTTTTAAGTCTTGGTGCATGATAACTGGGGAACACTGCCTAATTGACTCAGTAACCGAAATAAAGCCAAGCTGGATTCACTCGAAATCAGAATCGACAGCAGTCATGCGCAGAAGCGCTTATAATAGGACTAAAAAAAAAACAGAGAGAGAGAGAGGCTGCTGTTTTGCCGGAAAGGCGAATCAGTATTAGTGATAGCCAAGTATGCGAAAATTACACGAAGGAAGATTGCACCACTCAGAGGACTCAGGCTGCGAAAGCGAACTCTCTCCTACTACGAGCTGTTGTATATACTCATATATCGCCGTCACTTCAGCGCTCAATTCTTCGAGGTCACACTTCTTATATAGATGTATACATATATATATATATATATATATATATATATATATATATATATATATATATATATTTATTTATGTATATTGGCCCCAGATTCCCCCCCCCCCCCCCCGCGGACATATGAAAACTCTCCGCCTATGAACTGATATCTCCGAAAAGTAAACGCATTCCCTTCTCAGACAAGACATGTGTCATAGGATCCCACTATTTATCTCAATGGAGAACCACCATCCTGTAAACGCTGAAAATATATATTTTTCTTTTTTGTGTTAATAATATAGAAGAGTGAATTGATTGCCCTTCTTTGCGGTAAAGAAAGGAAAGGTTTCTCAAGCGAAGTAAAATATCAGTGCCTGGTTGCCGCGGCTCACATGATTATTTTCAGAGCAGCCAAAGAAATGAAAAAAATATCTGAAGAGAACATAATCTTCGCATATATTTCACTTTCATTC
Organism: Dermacentor andersoni; assembly: GCF_023375885.2. Lineage (NCBI taxonomy): Eukaryota > Metazoa > Arthropoda > Arachnida > Ixodida > Ixodidae > Dermacentor > Dermacentor andersoni. Next base: position 52,141,104 of record NC_092820.1, on the reverse strand, counting down.
ACAGTGAAACAAAATGTGCACGTTCATATAACAGGATAAACGTACATCCACTGCGAGGCTCATTCCTAACAATTAAGGCAGATGTATAGCAGCTTTAACAAACGTAAGCTTTAAAGCACAGGCATGCATGACTGATAATGTCAGGATTTCTGCTTCTTTACTTTCAAAAGTGGCGCAATATTTTTCTAATTGCTTGGTGCCCCCTTGAGCATAGGTGAATCTTCATTGCCTGTAGTAGCTGACATGGTCAGCCATAGCTCTTTCTGTCTCTACACAACTTCCAAGTATTAGAAAACGTTCTCAAAGGGCTGCAGTGTGTGGGTTTGCGATCCGACTGCTGCTTTGTAGCTCAATACACTGTCTAGAAGTCTAACTACTGACGATGATGAATAAGCTTTCTTTCAGAGAACCACAGTCACATCTTCTCGCAAGCCCCTCTTCCCTTGTGCAGGTTAGTAATGAATGACTCAATGTTTCTTTTTTGTCGTAGTTGATTGACAGTTAAACTTTGCTTTTTCAAGTACGACATTAGTACAGAAAACAAAGTGCTCATAAAACTTGTCCGTTGCAATGCTCTAGATGCTCTAGAATGGGCCCACGAGTTTCAAAGATACGAAAACATTTGCCTTTTTCCCCATGTCATAGATCAGAAATGCGGAATTCTCTTCGGCTTTTCTGTAGGTAAAGACCAGGGACCAGGGGTGCTATGCAGGATGCGCCGAGTTTGGCGAAACTCGGGATCTTCACGAGCTCTGGCGACACCCCAAGATGAAAGCACAAATGGTACCGAGACACAGTTTATCTTTCGACAAGCCTCCAGTTTCATTGGTTTATCTAGGTTCACTCTGGCTGGCTATCATTCCTTGGGCGCTGCCTTCTGTGCGGTCGACAAACTGGGGCTCACGTGATCATACCGTCGGTGCATGGTTGCGCCTTCTTTCACTTGTTTGTCGTTCCACCGAGTGCATTACACGCGCAAGCGAGTTATAAAACAAATGCATTTAATACGATATTGTTAGTTAGTTTAACGTGGTTTAAAAGCATTTTAAAGCTTACAAGATGTACACTGAATGTGTATTCGACTAATTTTTAATTTAGTACGCTTCGCATTATACCACGAGGGAACGCTGTGGTGGCGTAGTCACGTATACATTCATCGGGCGAGCATGGCGGCTAAACATCGAAGAGACCCAGTGTAAACAAACTCGTACAACGAGCTTGCAGTGCGCGACGTAGTGATCAGGCTCGACGATGACCACTATTTCTTGGATAGTTCTGTTCCTCCGTGATCAATCTTTCCGTGCACCCCGAAAGACTGCGAATAGCTTAGGCGATATTACAGATCGCAACGCGTACCTACTGTTCACGGCACAATCCTGAACAAACAAATTATCCGGTGCTGCTTCTGTGAGTGCGCTGAGTTCCTCCACTCTGGGTGACTTCGAGCGCCACGAATATTGCACAGTGTGTGCAAAAGGAAGACAGCCGATATAGCTATGATGCGACAAGGAGGTGGTGCCGACGATGGATCTCGCAACCAACACAGTGACGGAGGCATCGACAAACTGCAGATAAGTATATTTCTACTGTTTCATATTTAGCATAATAATAGTGCACGGATTAAGTCACTTTCGTAGTAACGAACTGAATGTCCAGCAGTTTAAAAAAGGCATTGAGAGCCAATGAGTGTTCGTGCTTTTACATGTACGTGGGCCCGCGAAAATATGGAAAAGATAAAGGTAACCTTCACTAACTTGGTGATATAACAGAAATTCATCAGTGACATTCAGCCCGCAGAATCTACGGAAGGGTATCTTTATCCAGGTGAAATATCAATAGCAGGTACTGATATAAAGCAGGAAACTTATACAAAAATTTCGTGGGTTGAACAGCACATGGGAGGCATTCCCGAATCGTGATCGCCACGTTACCGATATCCTTGAAAAATGTTTAGAATCGTTGCATTCTACCGGTTATGCAATATGGGACATAAACCTGGAGGTTAACAAATAAACTTGAGAAGTCGAGGACTGTGCAGAAAGCGAAGTGACAAAAATTGCTGGAGATAGCATTAAGGCAGGAAGACAGTGGCGTAGTAAACCGTGGCAACTGATATGCTAGTTGAGATTAAGAAAAAAAAATGGAATCGGTGGGCAGGCCATGCATGTCTTCAATCACTTGTTGCCAATTTATAACAGGTGATTACATAAGCGTGGCAGAATGGATGTCAAGGAGAGAGAACTGCAGCCGAGGATGGTAGAAAATTGCGTAATGGGACAAAAATATGATGTTTGTAGTCATAGGATGCAATCAGCTCACATAAGACGGGATTGTACGGAGCGGCATTGGTTTTGCAGTGAACAAAAATAGGTTTGTGGTGCTGATAGTAGAGACTCGTGAAGCTGCGAGGGCACCTCAGCTGCTGGCACACTAATAAACATTACAATTGGCGCTGAAAAAACAACCCGTTATGAAAAATAAAGCAATATTGTCCCCACAAATTGTTTTATTATGCATGCACTAAAGGCTTCCACAGTTAAGGGCAGTTAGTACCAATAGTGCAATGAGCATTCTTATTGGTAAATAATGGCTTATATGCGGTTGATTCATTCCAACAATCCACTTTTCTTGCAGCAAAACATTCTGCTGCTGGAGGCACTCAACCGCCTGGTGGCAGTAGGCGAGCGCCAGGCACATGCTCTTGAGAGTGTGGCAAGGTCCAGAGGGCTGGTCTGCAACAGTAGGATGAGTGCACTCACTGCTTTCCAGTCGAGGCCCCAGAACACACCTTGTAAAGGAGCTTTCAGTTTATTATTTTGTTTATTATTCGAGCATGAATAAAATTATTGCAGTAAACATTGTGCTGTGCATATTGGGACACTTGTAACATGCACTTGATCTGTCTTGAAAATGGGCAAACACGTAAGACAACCTGGACCGTGTAAATGAAAAAGACACTAATGCAGAATATACGTCATTGTGCTGTTTGTTCTTTCTATGTGCAAGAATACAGTGGGTGTTGATTAGCCACAAGATGAACGGTGTGTATTTCACAATGAAAAGACAGGAAACGGCATGACCTTAATAATGCTATCACCTATAGACTGTGCACATGAATGCAACACTCCCCGATTTAAACGTGCCATTACATGCATGTTCGATACCACATATTCTTTAACAATGTCATATATTTGCATGTACTAATTTTCACACAGCTTAAGCCCATGCATAGCTCACTTGTGATGTATCCATTTCATAGGCCAAATAATTGTACACTTTGTCCTTTTGTGTTGTATGAAAAGCGGCATCCTCTAGTCGGATACAACTTCACAAAACAAGAGAGATACAAGAGGCCCAGATGACCAAAGCGCAGCAGCCGATTGCCCCCACGTCTAAAGAAATAGTCCCTGTCCAATGAGCGGGTATTAGTGCGTCCAGCGGCACGACGTCAGTGTAGAGTGTGTGCCCATTGGTGCAGGCTTGTGTTCACCTACCGTTGAAGTGCAGATTCTGCGGCCTCCTAAAGTTGTATCTGAGTATAGAATCACGTAATGCTTTGCACTGGTTGCATAGACTTTAGCAACTTGATAGCACACAATGATCAGGAACAGAAATCTATAAAGGCACCCAAGCAAAGCTGGCTGGCCACACTTCCATTATGAGGGGCTGTAAACAGTTCTCACCAAATATTCCCATGACATCCTTGAAAAAGAGGTGGTCTTTGGCAATTTAGAAGTAAAAACAGATTACAGTGAATGTTGTGTACCACGTTAAAACAAACTGAGCTTGTTTATCTGCACAGTATGTAATGAAAGCTTGTGCTTCACATAGGAAACAAAGTGCTCTGTCCAGTACAACTGTCGAGTTCACTGTAGCACCTATTATGTCATTAGTGTCAACATACATATTTTCAAAGGCCATTCATTTCGCCAATATTTTTGTATGATGGTTCTTTCAATCAGTGCTTGTATTACATGAGCAGGTGGATTTGAAAGCAAAGCTTTGTTTGCAAACCTTCAAACTTCCATAATTGTGTGGCAAGGCACTGGCATGGTGTCGAATAGCTCACACTTCCTCGGTCCTGCACCAAAGAGGCCCAATGCTCTATTTGAAGTTCGATCGCGCAACAATTCGACGGCACACAAAGAAGAGTAACACACACAGCAGAGTGTTCTGCTGTGTGTATTTTTCTTCCTCGGTCCTGCACGAAAGAGGCCCAATGCTCTATTTGAAGTTGCATCGCGCAACAATTCGACGGCACACAAAGAAGAGTAACACGCACAGCAGAGCGTTCTGCTGTGTGTATTTCTCTTCTTTGTGTCCCGTCGAATTGTGGTGCAATTCAGCTTCAAGCTTCTATACCGATACAACGAGTCTTCAACCTCACCAATGATCTAGTTATTAAGCCACAATGGCGCACATCTTTGAAATGTCCCAACACGAATTAGCTCTCCAACAAATCACCGCAAACATAAAATTTTGCTGCACGGGTGTATGCACGTGCCATATTCTGTACCACTAAACTCGCAGGAATCAAAGGGGCAAGCATTAACCAGCCTTACTGCTGCCGTTACCACCATCATCATGACAACAATAGAAAGACAGTGCTGCGTTTCAGTAAAGGGAGTGCCGGAGGGAAAGGAGTGACAGCGAGGCTTATAATAAAAATAGCAGTTATAAGACACGTTCAATGCCAAAATACGCTACATATAGCTCATCCTACTTTGGCATTGCGGCAAGCTTTTACACGTTTGAGCATGTCACAGTTTGTGTAATCATTGCTCCAAAGCTGTACAAAAGGTCTATTCCCTCTGCAATCTTTATTTTTATCATGGCGGGTTAAAGACCCACTTTTCATTGGCATCTGCACCACATTTCTCCCGATATGTAATTTTGCCTTGGTGGTTCCCGACATCTTCATGCACACCGAGTGCAGAGCATTGGATATGCATTGTGCTACTGCTGAAGAGCCCCATTATGAGACGAAAATATACGATTTGTCCATACAGAATAACGCTGCCCCCCCCCCCCCAGAAGAAAATACACTGAACCACTGGCACATGCACCAACAGTGAACACAGCAAACACTCTGAAGTATTTTCTTCATGCAAGCCAGCACACTAAGATTCTCTATGTATTTTCATTTTGCCATAAATGCATAGGCGCAACCGGCTTGGCGCGACATCCGCATCTCGCACTGCAACGAATTGTGCAATGCCTTGCTGTTTCATAGTGCGGCCGATAGATGACGCATGACCAAAATTCAGCATTATCCATACTAAGTAACTTGTACTAAGTATTAAGTAACCTCATAAAGAACCCCAAGTTCTTTATGAGATTAGCATTCACAGGGTACTTCACACAATTTGTGATATACATTTATCTACTTATACTTCATTAACCTCTTTCTCCAAAAAGTGAGCCATTTGGAAGGCACCCTGATAGACTAGTAGAACAATCGGTAAAAAGTCAGCAACCAGCGAAAAAGTCAGTATCATAGGCTGCCGCATGTGTGACGTCGGTAACACAATATTTAAGGCGGCTACACAGAAGTGACAAATTTGGCAATATGGTGCGTCTAGATATTGCTTCAATGCTAATCACAGTAACGCTGACATTTAAGGCACCTTAATTCCTACGTACGTTCCGTCGACACACCCGACTACGTTCGTAATGTTTCCGCGAAGTAAGAAGCGTTCTTTTACAAATGCCGGCTCAGCCGCAGTCTTCGGGAAAGCCAGCCACCGCTTCTGCACTGCCGCGTCAATAAGCGCATCAGACATCTCTGACACAGAAGCTCACAGTAGTTTGCTGACGTCCAATGTAACGCTCGGCGCCGACGCTTCCCTGAAAACTCCCAGTCCCGTAGAAACGGAGGGCGCAGAGGACTTGCTCTTCAACGGTGAGCGAATGAAGCCCGCCACGCTGTCTCCACAGACGAGACTTCACCTAGCTCGTCACACAGCCAGCGCACTGATGTCTTCGACAGGCCAAAATGACGCTGAAACTCCACGGCGGTCATGTACGTGAACGGCTCCACACGGTCATACTGACGCTTGCTGCCGCTGGCTGCAATAACACAGGCTGCTGCTGCCACCGCCATGTTCCCGAGTTTAACTCGGAGGGGGTTTCGCGATGTACGAGTTTAGCACGAGTTCGCCTGTCAATCAAAGCCAGAGGTCACGCCCCGCGCGAGGCATGTAACTCTTGTGCGCGCACCCACCACGGTTGGGCCACGCCCAACTTATCTTTCGGCAACAGCGACGCGGTGCCGAGCTGAGAGGTATCAACAATATTCACCATCGACATAAGACACGCACAACACACTGTCATCGGTGATGTACTGCGCACTACTATCAGAAACAAAGCGTTGACTGTCGCTGGCTTCTCGGGCTGAGATGGCCGCACAGCACGGTTTCATTGCCTGCATTGTGGCGATGTAGCGCACAGTAAATAATTATCGGCACGTCAGTGTAGCTGCTTGCAAGGCGTCGATGCGCCGAGGGTGACGACGATGGTGAGGAGTGCGTATCGCAGCAGAAGTTTCAGATGGCTGCTCTGTCATCGGTGATGTATCGGAGCCACAACGTCGTAAACACGATCAGCGTGCGAGAATCGCTCGCTCTTCTAGACTCAGTGCAATGGCATTTCTTCATCAAAAGCACTGCGCACTCAACAGTTCCAACACCTTCCTCAGTTCGAAGTCTCATTCCATAACCGCACACAAGAGCCCTCACCTGCCAAAATGCGACTGCTGCGGTGTCGTTACAATATCCTTCTGCGATTGCTGCTGGCTCCAGCATAAGTAATCCGCAAGCACCTTGGTGCGCACAAAACACTCAAATACTGCGTACATGCGCTCAGCGGCACTTTCACTGGGCAAGCGATGACAAGCGATGAATTGTGTCGATGGGAAGCACGCACTTCTTCGCACGCACTTCTTCGCGCACAAAGAAAACTGTACATTTTCACTAAACTGTGTCACTACGGGCACAGCGTACCGCCATTTTGCGGCGACAGCCGTTGCTCCCGTATTTATGACTAGTGTTTCGTTTTTAGTTGGTAAAGCGCCTGCGATGAACAGCCGTACCACGGCGCTGCGTTTCTATTCCCCTAATAGAGAAAGAATGGTGATCACTAACATTGTAGAGAATAGCACTGTAGCGCCCCTAGGCGACTTCTCACCGTATGAACTGCCTCGTGCGTGCGACCCGCTTCAATCTATCCGCTTCTAAGCTTTCGCGTCACTGTCGCCAATCGCGGCAAGAAGTGCAAAAGTTAATAATTTGCTCGATCTCCGTTTGTCATCAGAAATTTCTAGCATTCAAAACGAAAAACAGACACTTAAAAAATAAAAATGTTCGTTATTTTATTTGTTGTATTTTAGCGTATTCGTTTGAGCGAAAGCGTAGGTGCAAGAATGCGCCGCATGTACCCTGTTCGCATTCGATGGAGGATAGGAAGATAGTGGCCGAAAGAGGAGGCCCGCCCCTGACGCGCCCGGGAAAGGCGTGGCAAGCGGTTCGCGGCAAGTGTGCAGATAGACAGCGGGACAGTCATGGTATTGCTAAGTTGCGATAATCCGTTGATAACAATACACGGCGCTGGCGCGTTTCGTTGTGCAGCCGTCTGCGCTTGAAACGTGGAAGCAGCGTGCCGCGCAGGGCGCGCTCATGTTGTCATACGCGGCTTTTTGTCTACATATTTTTTTGCCTGCAGCCTTTGCGCATTTCACGCTATCTCCGTTCACTGACTGCCGTCTAGCAAACTCGGGTAAAACTCGGGTGAACGAGAAACTCGGCGCATCCTGCATAGCACCCCAGTTCACAGCAATCCCAATTGGCAATGCACTGTTTCTATATTGTGCATTGGACTGTTTCTACTTGCTATGGTTGCGAAAGTGCAGCTTTCCCGGCAATTCAGTGGCAAACATGTGAAGAAACTATCTCTGGTAATGCATTAGTGCCGCTTTCGGTTCGGAAAAAGAGCATTGTTTCTCATTGAGCGGGGCATACTGTTGTTACTTATACTTTTGCAGGCTGGTTGTTTTCACTTACGAGACCAAATGGCGACTGCCTCCATGTCGTGTAACTTATGTAGCCAAGGGATCATCTTGCAACAAGACATTTATTTGTTGCAGTTCGACAATTACTATGGCGCCAGCCAGTAGCTCAATAGCGCCACTCCTGACTGCTAGTAACCCTGTTATTGTGTAGGTAAACACCAGGGACTAGTTCTCAGCCCTAATATTGCAAAACTTTACAAACTGGACTGTTTATAGTGTTGTTAGTGACTCTCATCCATTGTTCTGCTCTCATGTCCTCATGTGGCAGCCTGAACCAGGGTCACTAGCTCCTTGTTAAAACTGTGAAACTACCCAAAAGGTGCTCAGAGCTTTCAAAAGAGTTTTCAAAAGAACCTCTTGCTTACACTGCTTGGGCGTGCAAATTCTCCGTTCGCTTTTCTACAATGCATCCTCTACAAATGTCATTTTCTGCAATGTCCTCATTGTCCAGTTGGCTACCAGCGAAGTCCACATGCCGCAACACACCGCTTGTTTGGGGAAAACCGTGCCTTCTTCGAAGATAGCCATGTTGGCAGGCAAGCGAGCCCATCTAATCTACGGTCCCGTTCACCACCTCCAGCGCGTTTTTCTTCGCCGAGCAGCTTTACTGACGTCACCAGAGGTCGGTCTCCGAGCCCACGACGGGGAAACTGAAAGCAGCGACCTTCGGGGAAAATGTTGTCAGTCCTCAATTTGGCGAAAATCCCACACTGTTGCCGAAAGAAGACGACGCCGACAAAACTGTGACTGTCGTCATCGCTGTAACGATTGACGTGCGCGAAGTGACGGTCTTAGTCGACACCGACGCGGACTTTTCTTCAAAGAGTGACCCGCTGGCAGACACATTAAAGAAAGTCAGAATGGAATGGGTGGGCCTTTGCATTCGAAATGCTGGAGGCCAGGTAATGACACCTACAGGCAAGAACATTTACGATCGCGAACGTAGCTTTCGTCGCCACATTTGTGATTCTACCAGAGTGCTGCGAATCACACATATTAGGAATGGATTTTTTAAGGGAATACGGTACCGTTGTCAACATACGCGACGGCGTGGTAAAATTTTCCCCTGAGAAAGACACGGCCCATGGCACAGAACCCCAACGCCGAGCCTTGCGTGTTCTCGACGACGACGTGTGCATTCCGCGGCTATCATGCAGACTTGCCTCCGTCAGTTGCGGCGCCCAGTATAAAGAAGTCGCACACGCTATAGTTGCTCAGTGGCTATGGTGTTGGGCTGCTGAGCACGAGGTCGCGGGATCGAATCGCGGCCACGGAGGCCGCGTTTTGATGGGGGTAAACACACCCGTGTATTTAGATTTAGGTGCACGTCAAACAACCCCAGGGTGGTCGAAATTTCCTGAGTCCTCCACTATGGCATGCATCATAATCAGAAAGTCGTTTTGGCACGTAACAGCCCAAAATTAATTTTTTTAAATACGCAATAGCTGAACCAGTGACTGCCCTTATATTCCGCCAAGGTGTTGCCATCGCCCGTGGCATCGTCAGCTTAGTCGACGGGCGTGAGGAGGTGCTCTCGGCAAATTTTACAAACGAACGTCGGCACATCATAAATGCACCACTGTCGCACACCTAGATGAGATTGACCGTGCTCAAGACTGTTTTGCATTGCAAGAAGAATCCAAGGCTCGTACAACACCATTTGCTCCCACTGTTGACGTTGGTGCGGGCTTAACGCTAAAAGAACGACAAGATCTTATGGAACTGCTCGAAGAGTTGGAGTGCTGGTCCTCTACGTTGCGCGTAGGACAAACGCAGCTGACAAAGCACCGCAGCATCACGGAGGAGACAGCAAGACCCATTCGACAAAACCCGTATCATGTGGCTCAGAAAGAACGTGAGGTAACACAGCAACACGTCGAGAAAATTCTACAGGATGATGTAATATAGCCATCAAAGAGCGCCTTGGCATCAGCTGTAGTGCTCGTAAAAAATAATGATGGTACGCTGAGGTTCTGCATCGATTATTGCAAGTTGAATCACGTTACAAAGAAAGATGTTTATCCGTTGCCACGGATCGATGACCATTCGCACAGGCATGCGCGTTACCTCTTCTCTATGGACCTTAAAAGTAGACACTGGCGAATAGAGGTGGATCAGCGTGATCGAGAGAAGACTGTGTTTGTGACGCCTGATGGGTTTACGAATTCAAGGTTCTGCCTTTCGGCTTATGCTCGGCCCTAGCCACGTTTCAAAGGCTCATGTACACTGCCCTATCCAGTCTAAAGTGGAAGACTTGCCTGATGTACCTTGACGATGTAATAGCTTTTTCTGCCGCTTCTGAAGAACACCTAAACGGCTGCTGTCAGTTCTTCAAGCCAAACCATCCACGGGGCTTACACTGAGACCCAAAGAATGTCACTGGATTTGAAGAACTTCCGTTCCTAGGTCATGTCGTCCGTCAAGGCGGTGTTAGGCTTTTCCCGGATAAAATTGCAGCCGTCGCAAAGTTCTCGCGGCCAACGGATAAGAAGTCAGTCAGACGGTTCCTGTGTCTCTGCACGTATTACCGGCCATTTATTGCGGATATTGCGCACCTTGCCTCTCCAGTCATCCGCCTCACAAGAAAAGACGTTGCGTTTGTATGGTGAGAGGAGCAAGAAGAGGCATTCAACGTTTTACGGGAACGTCTACAAACTCCACCGGTGCTCGCTCACTTTGACGAGGATGCATCAAAAGCGCTCCACACAGATTCAAGCAACGTGGGCCTTGGCGCTGTTCTTGTTCAGTGACAAAACGGTACCGAGAGAGTAGTTGGCTATGCATGCAGAACACTGTGACGTGCGGAATCCAACTACTCAACCACAGAGAAGGAATGCCTGGCTGTCGCATGGGCAGTCGCGAGGTTTCGCCCGTACTTATATGGCCACGCTTTTCAAGTCATAAGTGACCACCGTCCCCTTTGTTGGTTGACCAAGATGGAAGATCCTTCTGGACGTTTGGCACGCTCGCGCTTACAGCTTCAAGAACATGACATGACAATATTCTACAAGTCGGGAAGGCAGCACGTAGATACCGACTGACTCTCGAGATCACCGATTGCACCGCCGAGCGCCGAGTTGTTGATGCGACTGCATCTCTCGGCAACAAAAAGACGTACGGGAGTTCAACTCACTCATAGAATTCTTGAAAGGGTGAGCTACGAAAGTGTTGAGATTATTTTCAAGGAGTCTACCTTCGTTCTGTTTGCGGTATGGCATTCTCTACAGGAAGAACTTCTCTTCAACAGGGAAGAGCTATCTGCTAGTAGTTCCCTAAAATCTCCGCCATCTTACAAGCCTGCCATGACGAAGCCACCTCGAGCCACCTTGATTATACGCGAACATTGGCACCAATAAAAGAAAGATAAAAGAAAGGCTCGCAGCAGACGTGAAACATTACGGTCTAACTTGCCTTAGGTGCGAACGACGCAAAGTACCACTGACTAAGCCTGCTGGCCCCTAGCAGCCCGTTGCCGTACCGGAAACGCCGTTTACTCAAATTAGTATAGATCTTCTTGGTCCTTTTCGAATAGCTGACAGTGGAAGCCAAAGGGTCATAGCCGCGAAAGACTATCTCGCCCGCTCGCGGAAACGCAAGTGATTCCGACCTGCACTTCTATTGAGGCGGCACAGTTCTTTATCGAGAAGATCGTCCTAAGACACGGTGCCCCGGCGGTCGTCTTCACCGAAATAGGAACCGCATTCACAGCTGAGCTTTTGCGAATTCTGCTCACACTCAGTGGTACAGCGCATAGGAAGACGACAGCCTATCAGCCACAAACGAATGGGCTCATAGAACGCCTCAATAAGACTATCGCAGACATGCTTTGCATGTACGCCGATGTGGAGCACGAGAATTGGGACAAAATATTGCCGTACGTCACATTCGCATATAATACGGCACGCCAAGAAATAACCAAAACAACGCCGTTTGCTTTATCCATGATTGATAGTCACTAAGGTGCTTGTTGCTATGCTGTCTCATGACTACAATGATTCGCACGAAGATGCCGCAGAATTCACTGAGCGCGCCGAGAAAGCACGACAGCTTGCGCGCGTCATAATAATTACGCAGCAAGAACGTGACGGCCGATGATATAATCTCTATGACCACTTCGTCGCTTATACACCCGGAGAAAGAGTCTGGGTTTGGTATCCGGTATGACGCCGAGGCCTCTCTGAGAAACTTCTACGCCGATACTTCGGACCACACAACCTTCTGCGCGGTATTAGCGACGTGAATTACGAGGTTCTGAGAGACGGTTCATGCAGGTCCAAACGCCGTCAACAGGTGCTTGAGATCGTGCACGTGGTACGCATGACGCCATATCTGTCTGAATGATGTGGACACCTACAAGCTGTTTATCGAGTCTAGCGACTACCATTTGATGAGCATCGGGACGGTGCTCGCTCTGGTGGGAGGGTAATGCTGCGTCACTATTTGTGCCAGCTACACCCTGACGGCGACAAAGACGACGACCGGGCCGCTGTTTGTGCTGACCCGCCTCCTGCACGTCCTTTTTGAGTACAACGCGTTATTGCGACATGCCGCAATAAAGCCCCGGTGCTTTGTGACCTGCGATAATATTTTATTTATGTTGTATTCACGACTTGCATAGTTTACTTCTATGGAGTGCAACATGTTCACAATATTACAGACAACTGATAGTTTGGCAAGAAAGAGTCCTTAGATACTTGTAAAACTACAGGGGTAGTCTTCATGATTTGAGAACGCATATGCATGCTTTAATTATTAAACACTTTGCTCAAAGCCAACCATATATAGTATCAAAGGTTATTGCAGCATACAAACACTAAGAAATGTGTACATCAAAATCATCATAATAAAATCTTAATGTCACATAAGAAAAAAAAACGAGGAAAATTCTAAATACTAGAACAATTTATGGCAGAGAGCATTTGAATTACCAGGCTCCTCAATTAATAAATCGCCAAAATTTACGTGACTACTAGAAATTAACTAAGAAATACATGAAAATGCACATTATAGACCATAAAATGCAATATTTATATATATATATATATATATATATATATATATATTAGCCTTTTTAGTTATCTGTAGTTATGATTTCCCGTGACAGAGTGTTAAATTACACCGCAAACATAAATGAATTGCACCATTAAATTCCAAAACAACCATAGAAGAATGTGTTAAAAAGGCTAATATATATATATATATATATATATATATATATATATATTAGCCTTTTTAGTTATCTGTAGTTATGATTTCCCGTGACAGAGTGTTAAATTACACCGCAAAGATAAATGAATTGCACCATTAAATTCCAAAACAACCATAGAAGAATGTGTTAAAAAGGCTAATATATATATATATATATATATATATATATATATATATATATATATATATATATGTATATATATATATTAGCCTTTTTAACACATTCCTGCGGTTGTTTTGGAATTTAATGGTGCAATTCATTTATGTTTGCCGTGTAATTTCATACTCTGTCACGGGAAATCATAACTACAGATTGGTATTAAGCCTGTAAAGTTACCATATAAAGTAAGTCTTCCTTTTATATCTCAGGCTACTTATCTGTTGAAATTGATTTCGGTAATACGTTCAGCTTCATACGGCACATGTAACATAGATTATGTGTATACCTGCGCACAATTGCTGAATGCCAAAAAAGTGGTAGACCTTTGTTAGGCTTTTATAACATTTTCGGTAGGAAGGAGAAGTGATTTTTTTCATAGAACAGTTGTAGTTTTGTCACTGCTTTTTCCCTTTCTCTCCTTGAATTCATGAGAGCTGCTGCTCCCTGCTTGCGGCAATGGATGAAGAGAACTCCGAAGTCCTTTTCGCGCAGCCGTCAGGTCAGCTTACGTAAAGGAAACCAGGAAACGTGTCGAGCAATAGAGACAGCGACGCCACTGAGTTGTGCTGGGATCTGGCTTGCGCCCCACATAAGACCGAGATGGTGTTCATCCAGTCTCGTAGCGCTACTTTCCGACCTCCCATTGAACTGCGCATAGGTGACAACCTTATACCACAGGTAGAGCACGCCCGCATCTTTGGCTTGTATGTTAAGTATGACGGCCGTGCGTAACATTCCGTAATACCGCATCGCTATTACTCTTCAAGACTGACCAGATTCTGGGCATCATGCGCATTGTTTCCGGTCGCCGGGTCGGTCTACGCAAACGCAACTTGCTTCGGCTGGTGGACGCGTGCATCATCAGTAGAGTGAACTGTCATATACCCTCCCACTAGCTAACTCAGAATAAAAGGGGACCTGGACGCCATGCTGCGAAAGGCAACTAAAATGGTGCACGTCATCCCGCTATCTACAGCTGTACACCTCCTCCTCGCACCGGCTACCTATAAGTCGCTTGAGCTGCTTTTTGGAACGAAAATGGGACAGCCAAAGTCAGCGGCTTTTGCTAACGCCCAAAGAGAGGCGACTGCTCGGCCGGTTAAATCATCCCATGCCAAACGATCTGATGGGAGGAATAGACATCACGCCCCCGGCGCGCCAACTTCGCGTACTTCCGATCTCACGCGATATGCACCCTGTGCTTGACATTGGCGTTATAGGGCACGAGTAGGTTACTTCTGCCGCCTGTTAGAGGATGTGGCAGACGAGCGCACCCTCTCCACTGATGCGGGGCATACTCCAAATGGTGTATCTCAAGTCGTTCTGGACGTGAAGACCCTCATCACGACAGGCTCACTCCAAAGCTCCTCTGTGGGGTGCGTGGCAATGCTCGGGGTCACTCTGGGTATCCAACACGCATGCCGAATTGAAGGCGACACAAATAATGTGACCGACTCACAGTAGGCGTGCCGTGATTCATGTGCGACCAGAGCCTTCCAGACCCGGTCGTGTGTATCCTTTATGATTTCTTCTGCGTGCCTCGCCCCGCACTACCTCCGCCTGGTCTGGACGCGTGGTCACGCCTGAGTGCCGGGCAACGACCGCGTTCACGCGGCTCCACGCGAACTTACCCCCGAGTGGCTTGGCGGCGCGGAGCTGGGACCCCAGGACAGGTGCCATTATTCTCAACTCATAGATATGTCTAATACCCCTTTCGATTGCGCGAACAGGGGCACTTCTAACTGCGCTCAACGTGATCTTGCTTGTTCCGGCGCCTTCCAGTGGTCGGGCCGGGGTGGGCGTTTCGTGATTCATTGGTCGAGGAGAACCACTTTTTCGGCCCTGAGAGCAGCCGAGAGCAGTTCTCGGTGCTTCGTCGCCAGCGGTTGACTAACAGAGTGTGCGAAGGATGTCACATGACCTTTCTTGCGTCCCTTCTGGTTTACCCCTGGGGATGCGAAGACGAAATGGCGGAAGGCAGCAACCGTGATGGTTGCCCTGCGTTGACGGCAGTAGCTAAGCGCCGCCGTGTGGACGAGAAATTGTTGCTGCTTTTGGATGAATACAGCGGCACAGCTTCAAGCATAAGCTTCTCTTCGGACAGCGGCAGCGACGACGGCGATGATCTGGCATAGTGTGAGATTATGCTCGAGCAGCTGTTTAACCCTGCGAGAAGCTACCGAAGGTAGGGTCGTATCTGGAAAAGACGGTTGCCGCGTATGCTGATGAAAAGGTGAGTCACTGCATCCTATTTAAAAGGCATAATCAATAACCGAAATGCTTTTTTTTCTTTTTTGTCACGGTCGGTTGCAAATTTCTTTGCTGCTGAGTTCGCGAAATCGCCGCACTACCCTTTGATGACTAATCACCGAAGCCTACCCGCCAAGTGGCCTGAAGAGCATGTGATGTCCTTTCTATGGTCAGATATTGCAATTATTTAGCAGTAAATACAGAGGCTGTGATTTAAGATGAGTGCTTGGAGAAATCTCAAGAGAATTAAAGTCACGGCACATCAAAAAACATGCGGCGCTTGCATTTGATTGCACTAATAACCTGCCTCAAGGTTTACGAACCAATTGTTCGCTAAATGCTTACGCTGCCTGGAAATTACTTTTACGTGCCACTGATCTTACGTTAGCACAAGGCTCAAACAATCGCTT
This sequence comes from Dermacentor andersoni, assembly GCF_023375885.2. NCBI lineage: Eukaryota > Metazoa > Arthropoda > Arachnida > Ixodida > Ixodidae > Dermacentor > Dermacentor andersoni. The sequence continues at coordinate 52,125,011 of NC_092820.1, read as the reverse complement.
TCTTACCCCCTGCGAATTTCAGTTTGTGTAATCACACTCAATTCTATTTGCACATTTTTTTCGTTCAGTTCTAGCGTGTGCTGTTTTAGGACATTCTAGGGTAAAATACTGCATGGTTTGACCAAAGGAAATATGAACAAATGTGAAGCTTGTTTAGACAGCTGAGCAGTGTAGATTTTTTGATAGCTCACTGGAATGCTTGATGGTAGCATAAAATGCTAGTTGAACCATTTTGAATCATTACAGAATTATCGCATTTTTTTGCAGGTATGCTGCCAAGAAATGCTGCATACGGGTTGTTGTAGACAGGTCTGAGGTTGGGTAAAGCACGCACCACAATATGATGTACCGCGTCATGGATTTCCTTCTCGACATTGCCTCCGCATTGTGACGTTCCCAGACGACTTGGTTAAAACTAGCCGATAAGTTCGAGCAGGTGAAAAGAGCCCTATTTTCAAATCCTACTAATAATAGGTTACATCAAAACAGCATGTCAGTCACTTGAGATCTGTATGACTCTTCAAAACTGTGTCTTTCTTCCCGAAATTCGTGTATCTTCTGGTAAACATGGCATATAGAAGGACACTCTTGGAGTTCGTTTATTACAGTACGGTTATGACAACGAGTGACTTATCATATATGCTGGAAGCTGCATGGCGACGTTGAAGAGCTCGCACAACCATTGTTTTGAGTTAATTATATTCAAAGAGTTGTAAGTTCTTCACACTAGCCCATAGTAAAGTTAGCAGAATATATTTGATGCTCAATCTCAGAGCTACTACGCGTAAGGATTATCGCTAAAACTGTCGAACCATTTCACACGCCTTATTGTGCACATAACAATGCCAATGAATTTACGTTAGTGCAGTACAAAACCAACAGCCAAGAAAAGCATACGAAAATGAGCTGTGTTTTAAGCTTGAAGAATTTAGGCACGACGTCACTTGCTACTTTGTTAGATCCTTTTGCACTTTCTGTGAACCTTTCTAGCATTCTTTTTCCGTCTTTTAGGCTTCATTGGCTGTATTGACGGGAGCTATATGCCGGTTAGATGCGCTGCTGGTAAGGTGCAGTCAGTGTATGTAAACAGGCACCACTACCCATCTTCGACGCTTCAGGGAATATATGATAACCGGAAGAGGTTCCCTGATGCCAGCACTTGTGCACCTAGTAAAATTCCCAACTCCAGGATCTTCCGGCTTTCAACCCTTTCGAAAACACTGCTTCAACACTGCGCTGTAAATACCGTGTTCTTGGGGATGCAGCGTACCCATCTCGCGAGTTTCTGAAGACTCGCCTTCAAGACGATGGAAGCCTCCGTGCCTCTGACGAGGCATTTAACACCAAACTTTCATCTAGCCCAGTGCTAATTGAAAATACGTTTGCAGAGATAAAAGGTAGGTTTTGGCAGCTACATCGTTTGGACCGCACGACCGAGACAACGTGAAAAAATTTATTCTTACATGTGGTGTCCACTACAATATCTCCATTGACATCATAATCATCATCATCATCAGCCTGGTTACCCCCACTGCAGGGCAAAGCCCTCTCCCATACTTCTCCAGCTACCCCGGACATGTACTAATTGTGGCCACGTTGTTCCTGTAAATTTCTTAATCTCATCCGCCCACCTAACTTTCTGCCGTCCCCTGCTACGCTTCCCTTCCCTTGGAATCCAGTTCGTAACTCTTAATGACCAACAGTTGTCTTCCCTATTCAATACATGTCCTGCCCATGCCCATTTCTTTTTCTTGATTTCAACTAAGATATCATTAACTCGCGTTTGTTCCCTCACCCAATCCGCTCTTTTCTTATCCCTTAGCGTTACACCTATCATTTTTCTTTCCATAGCTCGTTGCGTCGTCCTCAATTTAACTAGAACTCTTTTCGTAATCCTCCAGGTTTCTGCCCCGTACATGAGTACTGGTAAGACACAGCTGTTATAAACTTTTCTCTTGAGGGATAATGGAAACCTGCTGTTCATCATCTGAGAATGCCTGCCAAACGCACCCCAGCCCATTCTTATTCTTCTGATTATTTCAGTCTCATGATCCGGATCCGCAGTCACTACCTGTCCTAAGTAGATGTATTCCCTTACCACTTCCAGTGCCTCACTACCTATTGTAAACTGCTGTTCCCTTCCGAGACTGTTAAACATTACTTTAGTTTTCTGCAGATTAATTTTTAGACCCACCCTTCGGCTTTGCCTCTCCATGTCAGTGAGCATGCATTGCAGTTGGTCCCCTGAGTTAATAAGCAAGGCAATATCGTCAGCGAATCGCAAGTTACTAAGGTATTCTCCATTAACTCTTATCCCCAATTCTTCCCAATCCATGTCTCTGAATACGTCCTTTAAACACACGCTGTGAATAGCATTGGGGGGATCGTATCTCCCTGTCTGACGCCTTTCTTTATTGTAATTTTGTTGCTTTCTTTATGGAGGACTACGGTGGCTGTGGAGCCGCTATAGATATCTTTCAGTATTTTTACATACGGCTCGTCTACACCCTGACTCCGTAATGCCTCCATGACTGCTGAGGTTTCGACTGAATCGAACGCTTTCTCGTAATCAATGAAAGCTATATATAAGGGTTGGTTATATTCCGCACATTTCTCTATCAGCTGATTGATAGTGTGAATATGGTTTATTGTTGAGTAGCCTTTACGGAATCCTGCCTGGTCATTTCGTGGACAGAAGTCTAAGGTGTTCCTGATTCTATTTGCGATTACTTTAGTAAATACTTTGTAGGCAACAGAGAGTAAGCTGATCGGTCTATAATTTTTCAAGTCATTGGCGTCCCCTTTCTTATGGATTAGGATTATGTTTGCAACGACAACGGTGACTCAACTGATAGTCCAGGTCTGTACATGCGTCGGAGCTCTCAAGCTAACAATGATCAGAACCCTACTGCTGCCGCAGTCCGCAGTAGAACATATAGAAAAGAGAGCCTCTTAACGACACTTGCACAAAATCTGTCATAATACAAGCACAGTGCTCAAAGATGAAATGTAAGCTAGAACCAACACTTAAGCAGAATCTGTTTTTGGCCATGTACCGGAAGATTTCTGTGGTGTATGAAATAAACAGTCATGTAAAACATGTTCACCCAAAGTGCACTTCATTGCTTGAACCCTAGGGCCTCACGGATGAGCTAAAGTCTGTCTTCGTGCATCTCGCGGAACTGCTGGCGTTCGTGAATGCGCTCAGCTTGGCGCTCGGCCCGCTTTCTCTCCTTTTCGCTTTCCAGCTCTTCACAGCGTGCCGTTCGCTTTGGAATAACAGTCCGCATTTGGTCAAAAAAATATTGCATCGGCTGCATATGGCTAGTACAAGCGCGCACATCCCTTTTCTTGACCTCTGCTGGAACCTTCGTGCATTCCGCACTGTCTGAACCATTTGCCAGAGCACTGGAGCTTTCAGATGAAGTTGATGAAGCTTGATGAAGTTGCCTTGTAAGTCACTCCAAAAGGGCCTCCCCTTTGGATTTCAGGCTCCAGACTGTCATCAATGCTTTCAATTTCTCTCATTTCATCGTGAAATTGGACAGGGAAAGTGCGGAGCACCTAATCTTTTATTATCGCATGCCTTTTTCTTCTTCCCCCTTGCCAGTTTCAAGCAATTTTCACATTGCTGTGCCATTTTGTTGCATCCAAGCAAATGAGCAGATCCTGGGAAACCTGTTTAAAAAGCATCTTCTTGTTCTTAAAGTTCATGAAAGGGCTAACCTGAGGAAAGTACTTGTGACAATAACCTAACAACTGTTTAGTTTTTCCCGGTGTCCCCTCAGGAGCTGAAATATAAATAAGGCAACAGTTTACTCAAACTTTAACATAAGTCGGGCACTCCAGCGGGTAGAAGCTCACCTGCGCCACCTCTTTGCACTTGGGGCACTGGGTCCACTACCTTTTTGCCGGCGTTCGACGCAGTGGGGGTCCCTGTGCGTGAAAAATAAGTTGTGGCGGTCAAAACTCTGCCGACGTGCCTATTCCGTGCGACGTAGCAGCCACAGATGCTGGTGTAACTAAACCGCGAATAGACATCTTTTCATATTACAAAAGTCACCGCCCGAATACTTCTTAGAGATGGTTAGCCAGCGAAGCTGGAAGGGGTCGCCCCTGTTGTTTATCACTGGGTTAAAGACAGTTCAGTAAACGACCGCTTGGCAGGCTGCCGGATCACCGGTACGCAGTCGGTCCTTGCGCTCGGCTGCACGAGCCTGTTATTGTGCTCGGGCTGCAGCATCAGCACGGCGTAGACGAGCTCGATTCCGGTTCCGCTCGCTTAGTTGTTGATTGAAAGCTGCCTGCTCCTCAGGAGAACACATGACGCGTGGCTGACACATTGCGGAGCCGGGGTGAAGCTGCTGCATGAGTGCTCGGCTACGACAGAGAGCAAAGACGTCAATTCTGGCGCAGCCAATCGGGCGCCTCTCTTTCTCATTTTTTTCGCACAGGCGCATGGCGTTACTTCGGAGTTTTCGGCATACAGGCGACAAACGGATGAACTAACGAATTGGCTAGCCATATCCAGTTTCTGTGTTAAAGAGAAATCCCAATCTGAAATAATTTTTATGTCCTACATATATATAGTTCTTACCGACTAGTCTATCGTGTATATTTTCTTATAGGGAATAATGCCGGAAGCAAGTACGAAAAATGTACAAACTCCTAAGGCTTGTCTTGGGTCCACTTATTACTCGTGCTGATGTACAGAACGTCACTGGATATTACTTCTTACTGGTAAGAAACATGGTCCCCTTAGTCATGCATCTAATTACAGTAAATAGTTCAGCTATTTCGTTATGTGTGCATCTTTCATTATGTATTTCTCCATACTCTGCAGACCGCACTGAGTTTGTAATACAAGTATGATAAAATCACTTTCGTGGTTCTCTTAACATGGCTTCACATCGAGCTCATGTGTAACAGGCTAACCACCGTAAAAAGGAGCCAAAATTCTCTTATGCTTAAGCAGGGTAAGCGCTTCGTGTCCAGCTCATCTGATGATGGCTCGCCGTGTTTGCGGTTATATCGTGAAATATCGTAACTCTATAAGACCTTTATTAGATGTGCGTTCCGTCATAGCGCACAAAGACAATTTTGAAATTTAAGTTTGGACTTTGGTGCATTGTATTTATCGGAGATTTCATAAATAGCTAGAGCTAAATAGGTGTTTATTTTTGTGCCTTGAAAATAATAAACAGTGGCCACCTCTCCAAGGCATTTGTTGCATCTGACACGATACATTGTTAAACAATGCGCAGTGACCCGTTCAGAAATGTTAAGGGGGAGGCGGGTAATGAATGAGAATATTGTTATGGGGCGAAACCAAGAAGGCCGCATTTAGTAGCGAAAGAAAACTGCACATGCCAAGGGACTCTTACACGATTTGAGCAAATAATTAAGGTAGTTTTTTATGCGTTGCGTATTGCAATCACTCAGTTCAGCCCTTGGGCGCGGCCGCGTAGCCACCATTGAGGGTATGAGCCATTGTTCATTGCTGCGCGTCTCATATGTGGGTCTATTCTCTTTTAAGTTTGCTATGTTTGTTATTAAGTTGCTTCTACTTTTATGCGGTGCATATTGCAATCACTCAGTTCAGCCCTTGGGCGCGGCCGGGCAGCAACCATTGATCTTTAGCGCAACCACGTGACGTGACGTCACGACAGCCGGAGGAAAAGCTGGGCCCCAACTCGCGCAATATGCAACGCATTCTTGGCTTAACCAAGCTAAGCCTGGCCATTTTTCCGCTCCATCACGCATATTGCTTTTGTGCAATTTTGCAGAACCTCAAATTGAGCTCCCAGAAGGAATTACAACATTTTAGAATTGCTCACAACACAAGTAACGATCTCCCACGCCCATCCTACTATCTCATATGATTCATAATTGTGGTCCTTCGTTTCTCGATAAAAGCCAATAATACCCAATCTTAGCCCCCCGAGCTACATGCGACTGGAGCAGAACTTGGCGAAGAATAACTTTAAGAAAACGTGGATAATGACATTCACTATTAAGCATAAGCAACAGCCCTTGCAGCTTAGTATGCCACGGCGGTACACACAATAGAAAGAGTCCATGAATTTAAGTACCTTCCTGTTGTATTCTCTTCGAGCTTAAAGTGGCACCAACATATCGACCATATTTGCGCAAGATCGTTAAGGAAAATAGGTTACTTAAGAGGAACTTAAAAGGGCTCGACCAAAGAATGCCAGCTAACAGCCTATAAATCGCTGGTCAGGCCACTTCTCGAATACGCGTCATTTTTGTGGCCACCTCATCTTTTGACATCACACAGATAAACTCAAACGATATCAGCTTTTCCTCCTTCACAGCATTACCATGTCTTATTACTGAATTGCTTACAACATCGACGCACATACGATCGGCTTATCAGGTTACATAATATTGTGCATAAATTCATTTGTATTGCTGCCCCTATTTATTTCACTGGTCATTCTACGCCTGCCAGCCGCCTGTCCGGTTTGTGAACAGTGTGACATCCGGTCTATTCTTCGTTCTTTTTTTCCCTGCACAGTTGACACTTGGAATAAACTGGACAGTTCTATGCGAGAACTTCCACATGCACAATTTGTGAAGCAAGTGTACAATTGCGTGTTTTCATGTTGTATTTTTTATGTAGCCACTCCTGTTGTGTCTCAAACCTGACACAGCAGTATCTGTAAATAAAATAAACTAAGAAATATGTGAAGATCGGTTGAAATCTGATTTTCCCCCGAATTTACCATTTTTAAAACCCATTAAATAAATGCCGGTGTTTAAATACGAATCAATAGCGCAAATATTTGACGAACAGGTGTTCAGAGGGTACCTACTATATAATAATAATAATAATAATAATAATAATAATAATAATAATTATTATTATTATTATTATTATTATTATTATTATTATTATTATTATTATTATTATTATTATTATTATTATTATTATTATTGTTGTTGTTGTTGTTGTTGTTAATGCTATATAAACTATAATTTTTATGCGTAAATGTGGTATCTGCCTGCCTTAGCACTCAAGCGAAAGCTGACGTTATAAAAGTATAAGGTATTTAGCACTTGCCGCCCTATGGTGAGTCAAAGCGTGTTCCTTTTTATTATTCTCGTTTCATTTAAGACAAAAATGGCGCACTACAACACCTTTCCCGCACGTCGCATGTTTTTAACGGCGGCCATGCACTATGAATGAAATCAACGCAGCCTTGACGCAGTTATGCTTAGCGAACGGTAGGTCTCCGTTGAGACGATGTGTACCCAACTACTTTACGCTGAGAGGAAGTGTGGCACACTTGTCTCATCGGTATCCTAATCATTTTGTTGCGAGAGAATGTATTGAGCCCAGTAAAACAGGACGTAAACAGACAAGGACGAAAAGCAGGACAGGTCTTCCTCCCTTGGATGCACACAGAAATGCCCCGAATACATATGTTATGTCTATGCGAACAAGCGCTTGTAATACGAGAAAAAAAAATGGTCAGACCTCTTGTAAAGCCCAACCTCACGCGCTGTGGTTTGTAAATTTCTCATGAGTTAAAATTTGCTGTAGGACTCTTCTGAAGAACAGTGTCAATGGCAGGGCGACTGCCATTCGGGAAATGTAGTGTTACACCATATTTCTGAAGTCGAATTTGTTTAACATCTGTACTTGTCATTCAGAGTTTTCAGTTGCTTTGGTTATATGCGGCATAATCTTTTTGCCTCCCAGGCTGCTGTGACACTCGCTTCTCATAGCAACGCTTGATGACGACGGCATGGTAACAACTGTATGATGTTGACGCACTAGCGACTATGGAATGAAAAATAAGCAATGACGTCAGTGGAACGCCAAATTGGCTTTCACCACAACAGCATCACGGCAGTGAGGCTACTAGTCCTTTAAATGTTGGTATAATGATTACAGCCTGACGATGCTGCAATAAGAAAAATTGGATGGCCATGAGTGTATGACGAGGAAGGCCTAACGATAACGGTATGAAGACAACCGAATGACGAAGTTAGAATGAAGAAGAAGGCATGACGAAGACAGTACGGCGACGAGGCTACGACAACGGACTCATGTTAGCGACTGTCTGAAGGCGACGCAATGACGACAAAGGCATCACAATGGCAGTACGATCGCGATTGAATGAGGAGAGTATAATTATGATAGAATGAGAAAGAATGATTGAGGTTTATGGAAGAACGAAAGAAGTATGACTGGAAGTATGAGTGACGGGGACACAGATACTAACCTCCACCTCTCCTCCTTTCCTCAGACGGTGGCCAGTCCTTCCTTTCTAGTGGTGTCTTCGGCCATCCGTGCGGCCCAGAGCTGCTCTTCTGGGTCCAAGTTGAGCAGCAAAGTCTCCCAGTGCTCGACCGTAGTTTCAATGCATGTAGTGTTAGTGCGGTGGGTGCTGGTGAGTAACGCTTTGGGGCATGCCAAGATAATGGCATCGAGGTCAGCGCGGGCCTAGCACGCTTTACAGCATCGGGGTAAATGCAGTTTTATAGCCCGGGGTTTGGAAGAGTTCGCGTTTGAAGGAATCGCCAAATGGTGGATTAAGATTTATTCAGTGTTTTGTGTACTGGGAAGGGAGGCAGCGTAACCGCTCTCTGCAGTAGTGGAGGAGGATTTCTCTGAACGTGACCATTTGGTCCCGCGCGTGACCATGATGCAGAATAGAGGGCTCGTCAGGATCGGAAGACCCAGTAGAAGGATAATGCTCCCGGTGTGCGAGAGCCCATGGCGACATCGAGGATGGCTTCGTTTCCAGCCAGACCCGAGTGATGAGCGGCCCAGATGATCTCGACGCAGCGTTGCCTTGAGGGAGGAGTGCCAGAAAGTATTTTCTGGGCTTAATGGGCTATCAGTCCTCTTGTGGTGTTGCGAATGGCCGTTGTAGAATCACTGATGACGCAGTGCGCATTGGTAGAGGCGTAGGCTAAAGCGATGGCCTTTTCTTCTTCTTCGGGTTGAGTGGTGAGTATTGATGCGGACGAGGCAAGGCGGTGCTCGCCGCGACCGGTATTCCGCTGGGGTATTCTGCTGTGTCAACGAAGGCTACGTTTACGACTTGGTCGTAGCGCTTTCGTAGTCGTTTAGCTAGTCTGTACTTCGCTCCTGATTGTGTTCAGGGTGCATAGCGCTAGGTAGGGGCGCGATGACTAGCTAAGTGCGAATGTTCGGAGGGACGAGTACTTTTGGTCCGAATTGGGTAGTGTGGGTTATGCCTAGGATGGATAGAGATTCAAATGACAAAGCTACATTTACGAGAATGGAAAGATAATGACGACATTACGGCCCTGAGCATGTACCAGTAGCCCATGCTGGTGACAACTTGGGTCTAGATAGATAGGATAGATAGAACAGCTGAAGTAGGTAAAATGTTTCTCGGATTAAAAAGAGCAGCGAACGTACTGAAGAACGGACTGTGAAACCGGCGTCGATTGGTTGCTTTTTGTTAGTGTGCTTTCAAACATATTATTAAGGCCTCACAACAAGGTTTCATAAAGATGAGTCCGTGACAAAATTTGTGAGCAGCTCTTTTATCAACATATGTTTGTATGAGTGATTTGCCTCGTTTAAATAGAACATTTGCATTCACAAGAAGACCATTAGTTAGGTAATTGCTTTTAAAATATCACCAGAAATATCCTTAATTTTCGACAGCCAGGCAGCAACACGAGCGATTTCTTCTCGTCTTCCATGTGGTTATGCCTTTGTCGTTTGTGCATCTCTCGTGTATCCGGTCTTCAAATTACGTTTGCAGTTTTCGGGAGCTTTCACTTGCAATAGGAAGTTCTTTGCTAGGAGAAGCAACAAAGTGCCTAGCGGTAGTTTGACACTCTGGCACACGGCACTCTGATATGACCACGCACGGCACAATGCTAGTGCTACGCACAAAACTCGTATTCTCAGCCGCTGTACAAAGCACACAAGGCTGATAAATTGGCGCTTACGTGGCGAAACCAATGACGGACATATTACGGTCCAACAAGTAAGCTTTCGTATTGTTACGTATTCAGGGTTTCCTGCAACAAATATTCTTGGGGTGTCGATGCTATGTTGCAAAGAAAAAGTACTTCTAAACGCTTCCTATGAGTTGAAGGCAAGATGGCTTGTTTGCCGTGGTTAAACTTTGGTAGAATTTTGCCGGACAGCCAACGTCAAAGGTTTGTCGTCTGTCTTTTTGGTGAACTCTCATCCCTCCACAATGTGTCCGAAGTGACGTACAACCATGTACATTCCGAGGAATTCTTTTCCGAATGTTCTCTGTGGATGACAGCTTTCGAGAAAAGAAGGCAAGGGGCTACCAGACATTATCCACGAACCGGCGAAGCACCGCTCCCACTGCAGTATCGGGCGCATCGGTCATCAAGCAAAGTGGGGCTCCTGGCCTCGGATGGACGAAAAGGGTTGCCTGACACAGCTTGGCCGTGGTGGTATCAAAAGCTTATAGTGCGTCTTTGCACTTAGTTAGTTCAGTTGTTTTTGAATTGCTTACCTGGAGCATGTCCATAAGGTGCCGGAGAAAAGCGTTGCAGTGAGGGATGAGGGGTTGTTGAAGTTCACGAGGGCAAGATACCCCCGCAGTTAGTGGATGGAAGGGGACTCAGGAATATATTCTATGGTTTGGACTTTAATGGAAAGGAACGGATGTCATCCTTGTGGATACGGTGACCACTGAACTCCAGCAAGAGCGCATTGAATTCGCACTTCGCCTTATAGATAAGGCGGTATTCGGCAAGGCGCTGAGTTTACCCATATGTTGGATGTGTTGTTCTGCGTCGTGACTAAAGACAATCAAATTGTCGATGTACACGAAACAGAAAGCCAGTCTTCTTGTCATGGTGTCCATGAATCGTTGAAGAGTTTGTGCAGCATTGCCAAGGCTGAAAGGCATTCACACGTACTCGAAGACTCCAATTGGTGTGATAATGCTGTTTTGGTAATATCCGCTAGTTCCACAGGAACTTGATGGTATGCCTTCACCAGGTTGATCTTGGAGAATATCGTTGCTCCATGTAGTGGTGGCGCGCAATCTGCAAAGAGCGGAATTGGGCAACGCGGTCCGGCAAAGTACCATTGTTGAGCATACGGTAATCGCTGTACGGCCGGCACTATCCAATCTTGTGGCATGTAAACTCAGTGATGACGATGAGCCACAATAAACAGAAGCATATTTTTACGGAGTAGAAGGCCTTGGTTCACGGTCATTCCTCAGCGGCTGAATCTCCCCGCCCTCACGCCGGTCGCGCGTGATCCGAGCCACGCGTCCGCTTCGCTTCCTGGGCAATGGCCTGTCCCTAAGCAGCCGCCGCTCCCCTCATCTCTCTCGATGTCGATTCTGCTACCAATTTTACTAATAAGCGTTTTTGCGTAGTGTTTTTACTGGCAGTTGTAATTGCACATTTGACGTACCCAATATACATGGCCAGGTTGCTGGCATAAGTGACTTGTCAACCCGACCGCATGTAATCGCATGTAAGCAACGGCATACCAAATGATTTTCTGCGCAGATATGCGGGATGGATAGCTACCTATCTAGAGATCATTTTTAATTTTTCGCTGAAACAAAAAACTGGCCCCAGATGACTGGCTGATCGCAAAAGTGGTTCCGGTTCACAAGTCTGGTGAAAGGCAACATATTGGAAACTATTGGCCAATTTCACTCACGTGTGTATGCTGCAAGATACTTGAACACATAGTTTCAAAGTGAATCTACACCTACCTTGAAGACAAGAAAGCTTTTTTTCCCAACCAGCACGGGTTTCGACAGCACCTTTCGACTGTCACAGAGTTGACAGAAACGATCAACGATTTTTCAGCTTCCTCGAATAATAGAAAGCAGGTCGGCGCTGTATTTCTAGATTACTCGAAGGCTTTCGATCTGGTCGTACATAATAAATTAATTAAAAAACTGATGGAAATGAATATAAATTATGATGTTGTTGTGTGGATCCAGTCATATCTTACAGATCGGACACAATACGTTGAAATAAATGGTAACAAATCTAACCAATTAAAAATAACCTCAGGCGTTCCACAGGGATCCGTTTTAGGACCACTTCTTTTTCTAGTTTACATAAATGATATTGCTCATCACATAAGTAATGACATCACCGTCCAGTTATTTGCAGACGATTGTTTATTATATCGCGAAATCAATAACCAAAACGATCAGGCGTCACTTATTCAAGCCCTTAAAGCTGTAAAAGTCTGGGCCGCAAAAAGTAAAATGAGAATAAACCAATCTAAATCAGTCATGCTCAGAGTTACAAACAAAACAAAGCATGTTATTGAGTGTAATTATGAGATGAAGTCAACAATTCTAACCGAAGCTGAAATGATAAAATACCTAGGTTCAACAATTTCGAAAGACTTAAGTTGGAAATCACACATAGACAGAACTTGTGGAGCTGCAGAAAAAAAGTTATGGTTCCTTCGCCGAAAATTAAAGCTAGCAACGACACCCGTCAAACTACTTGCATATTTAACTTACATTAGACCAACGTTAGAGTATGCCAGTGTCATTTCGGATCCGTTTCAATCAGAATTAATAAACCGCATTGAGAAGATGCTGACAAAAATCTGCTAGGTTCATTCTTTCCCGGTATTATCGTACAGACTCTGTTTCCGAAATGCTTCGGTTGCTTGATTTGCCTCAACTGGCTCAATGGCGGAAGTTGGCTAGACTTGAATTTCTTTTTTTGTTATGAAAATGCCACTTCAATATTGAAACCGCACCCTATCTTGCTCCCAGGCAGGCTAGAAACGTCAGATCAAGCAATCATTGCATGTTCTCATTTCCAAAAGCATATCTGGACATGTACGCTTATTCATTTTTTTCCGCGAACGAATAATGAATGGAACAGTTTGCCGGTGTCTGTTTTGCAGTCGAGTAGCATTAAAATCTTTGAGGAACGCGTTAAAAACCTTTGATGAAATTGAATCTTAGTGGTGCCGTGCAAACACTGTCACACTATTCTAGAAATACATACAGTAGTCTTTCTTTTATGCTGCTTCCAATATCACTGTCACAATGTTAGAAACATGTTTTTCTTAGCCAAACTATTGTACTTGTATTTCGTTATTTGTTTTGCATTGTATTTCCAACATTCATTGCTTCATGTCCTATTTACGTTTGTAAAGTGTTAACATTTTTTACGCTTTGTGCAAACCTGCTGTACCCACCCTGTTACGGCCAAGACCGCCAACAGTATTTGAAATAAATAAGGAACTATTCCTCAACACACCGCCACCTTGATTTGCTCCTGACAGATCAATTCCTATCAGCCTACGAACAGCTGCGCATAATTACTGCAACCCATCGACGCTATTCGTGTTGGCAGGAACAAGAAAACCACACATGGAAACCAGAATGCCAGAAAAGGAGAAGCGGGAAGGGACAGTAATACTTAATGCAGCGCATTTTCATTAAACACGAAAAACAAATGGTTAAAGACGAGAAGTAGAAATAACTTGTGTTTCCTTTTATTCTACGTAGTCTACAGATGTTCACATTCGAGTACTACACCCATGAGCGTAGTAACACAATGAGCGAATGCTTACTGGAATTAAGACGGCGGTTAAAACTACATGCTTCCTATGTTTGTCTAATAGTTTGTTATTGCTATCAGTGTTTACTGTTGCGGACGAAACTCAGTCTTCATTTATCTTTGTCCACTTTGCTTGTGCCTGCGACGATTCGAACAGGGGAGACTACATTGACTTGGCCCGGCAAGGGTGCAGCATGGATGCCGAAAGTCCTCCTTCCTCTCTAGAGGTGGAGTGTTTTGGAAGAGTGTACGAAAAGCTGTCTTCGGAGGAGAAATTTGCAACGCAGGGTAGTTTACTTTGTAATACGGTAAAATTAATTATTTTTTCTAGGCCTCTAACAATAACATTGTGACAATGACAAATACATGAGAAACAAGCAGCAAATTGGTTCAAACGCCTTCACAAAGGATTTCGTTTTTAGTAAAATTTCAAAGTATGTCATGAAAAAGTAAGATAAGGTGACTTTTGGTAAAAATAAATAAAACACATAAGGGGGTAATTCGCAGCGTTCGGCTTGCCTATCGGGAAGATCCCCGAGCCGAACGGGACAGACTGACCAGATATAACGACACCACAAAAATTTACCAACAGGCTGAATGACCATTTCCATCAGCACACAAAGACCTAATCTGGGCACAAGCTGTGGCCCTACGCCAACTACAAACAAATATTTTCCCGAACGCGTTTGACTTCTAACGGATATTCGTCGAAGTACACAAAGAAGACACATGTAAGATATGCAAGGAGAATACAGTTACACTCAAACACATGTTATGGAAATGTAAAGCCCAACAAAAAAAAAACAAGTTAAACTCATGGTCCCTATCGCTGAGGTGGGCCGCCACTCTGCGCGATTCCGACCACGGTGGCCAACTCTGTGCTGTGCAGCAGGCCCGCGAGGTGGCGCTGTGACAACATCTCGACGTCCTGACGTCGGATAACCGAGGGCATGTCGACAACAACCTGCAGGAGAATTCCATAAAATTATTACCAAGCAAGGGGCTAGGATAACCCAGTTTAATAAATATGAATTGCTTACCGCATTCAATTTACATACTTTTAATGCTTCAAATCTGAAGGTCACGCCACACCAGCACATCAAATGTTCCTCATATTTACGTGACGCCCGGCGTGTGCATACAAAAGGCGCAGTGCATATTTTTTGTTTGTAAAGTCACAGTAACAGCTTACCTAAAATTTAGTTTCATTTGCCGCGGGCAATCCTGATCACAGAACAAATAAGAAATTTCATCGCGCAATTACTGGTCGTGAGCATTAGTGACATTTGATTACCGAAACTAGTCACCTGTGTTTATAGGTGGATTCATTCATCTGCGCACATTATCTATGACCTTAACGATGCCATTTGTATACATAAGAAACAAAAGTTGCCCCATAGGCAGCCTTGGGGTACACCTGACATCACTTGAATGGCTAACGATTGAGAGGTATCATGTTAACTAATTGATATCTTAATTGTAAGTAGACTGATATTCACCTATGTATAGGAGTATCGTGATTGCCAGTAAATAATTCTCCGAGTTTGAGAATGAGCTCGGCGTAACAAATTATATCGAATGCTTTCGTATAGTCGATACAAGTATTGTTAGTTTGAGCACTTCATTTCAGGGGTGACCAATGGCATTACTCATTTCTATTAGTAGGGTCAGAGTAGAAATAGAAATCGAAAACTTTCTAAATCCTTTGCTACGAAGTTCTTAGCAGACATGTAGGAGACAATCTGCTTGTTAATTATGTGTTCAGATACTCTATAAGCTACGCCACCAAACCTAATGTCCCTCATAACTTCATTACCCACTGTACAGGATCTGGATTTTCAACCCCACATTTCAACTCAACTGCTGCCTAAACAATTGTCTGTGCCAAAAAAAGCGCATTTCAACTTAATGAAGCGATTTGATTATCAATGTAAACATTCGCGGAAACAGATAGGAAGTCGGGACCCATCCGGTGACGGTCCTTATTTGAACATTACCAAGAGCGAGGTCTCAGAATATGGCTTGAAATCGAAGCTTAAATCTGTTAATTGGTGTTATTGTGTTCAGGGATGGCTGCATGGCCAGAAACATTTATCACAGCTCCACCGTGATCGTTTCTAAAACGCAGACCTTTGGTAAACTTACTGGCAGAATCACTGCATTTTTGTTCGTGTTCCGCCGTTCTAACATCGTAAGTTTCAGGATATGTGAGTCATCCTCATATAATGAAGGCAACAGAGAAATTTTTCATTGACGCGGAAACGGATGTCCATAATTGGTCGCACTGGCGCCTCATCCGGTACTCTGTTGAAATGTACTGAGTTGAAACGTACATAAAAGCTTTCATTAAAAAATCATTTGAGTGCCGTCGAACAGCCGCGTTTGAAGAATAAATAAAACGAACTATGCTAGAAGTTATTTGTCATTGTGGGTTATATGCTACAGCTGTGCTCAGCGCCTACGAGAAGTTAAATTCTCCTTCTGGATGTAAGACGCATTTTGTACAAAACGAGAAACAGAGGTTGGATTGCATAAAACAGCAGATCTATTGGTTGGTCGAACAGATGTTAGAAAGTATGCAGTAAATACCTATTTTTTCATGATTTCAGCATTAAAGATTTCAACGATGAAGCTGTGGTTTCTAACTCCGCTGTAATGTCACCAACGAACTACATGAAGTGCTTCATAATTAATTTAGTGTATTTCCTTGAACCTTTGTTCCGGTGGTTCTTTGTTGCCATGCCGCAGGAAGAACGGCTATTATAAGTTAGGTGACAATATTTTCATAATGCAGTGCTATCCTGCATATAAAAGAGTTAAAACTGACTTTAAGCAGTTGCAATGACTACAAGGCCGGAACATCGGAGGAGGTTATTTTGCATAAAGGGGCTAAAGCCCTAGCCAATAAATAGCTAGATTTCTCGCAAAGGTCCATGAAATAAATGGGCACGCAAGTTGTCACCTTACGCTTGCCATACTGGTGATAACGCAGTGGTTACATAGGTATAGGGTTTCCTTTCCCCAAATGTTTGTGGAAATGGGCCGCCTTATGAATATCTAAACAAATGTAGTCTTTCGATTTAAGTGTAGGTTTAGAAAGTGAACATGCCTGTATGAAACGCACTTCTCCGGCTCCACTCTACCGGTGCCTAGTCGTATTATGAATATATCTAAAGTGATCACGTGAGTGCAAATTCTCTTTCTACTGGCACGAAGTTTAACGCTGTTAAAAATTATGCTACTGCATGCATCGTAGAAACACTTCGTGAGGTTTCCCAGTTTCTTGATTTTGCTGTATGCCCTAATTGCAATACCTTCATTCCAAAGTAGTAAAAAAATTTACTTCTGATGTTGATTATTCAGGGAAACTGTTTTCCACGTTATACAAGGCATTCAAAATTTGTACAGATCACATTATGACTATACAAAGCCTGAGGGAATTGGCACTGAATAGTATTTCGCTGAAATAAAAAGAAAAAGAAAGATAGTAACACATAAAAAAAAGAAACACGAAGTGAAAGTGATTGCACGAGAGCTTACTGGAGATAACTCTTCGGTGAAGAGCTGCGCTTCTCTGCTACGGTTAGCGTTTCTATTAAACTGTCAATCGCCCTTGGGACTTCGACATGTTAGTCATAGCGATATCCTGCAGGAGGGATGCATTTTCACCCTTCAGTTAGGTGACGGGTAGCAAGGCACAATTGTGTCACTGGTTCCTTAGCGAGAAGCACACGTTGTCATAGCACCTAGTCGAGTGGCACTCAATAGACGGCCTTTGCTGCTTTAAATCGGCGGATCAACGCTGTGGAAGCAGATGTGAAGAGGTTGCAGCAGTGGTGAGTACTCCGATATGCACTGCTTGCGCAGACTGAGGCACGATGGACAACAGTACACACAAAATGAGCGCGCGCGAGAGAGAAGCATACGTTTAGTTGTCGAACGTGTATTTAGTTGTATATTACCGACGTATAATAAAGGTATAGAAACAAAAAACTACGAAATACGTCGGACGCGCTCTCATAGACCCTGCTGCTTGTAAATATGTTGAACCGAGTCGCCGGAAGTACCTATAGCAATACCCTAGTATTCCTCCCAACCAGCCCATACTAATCTAACAACGCAACAGCGAATTCAGGGACATTCTAGTGAATGAGAAATTCTAAAATTTAGCATTGTGCAAATCCGATCCCTTTGGCGATCCCTTTGGCGGTCCCTAGTGCTCGACATGGAAATACTTTCAATCAGCTATTAGAATGAAAAAGTTCCGAATCAGATTGTATTCACAAGGTAACTAAATTTTTACGTGCATGCCAAGCAACCTAGAATAAGGTCTGGATTGCGCCGCTTATAGCAAGCAATACCTTTGCGAAACTGCACAAAAAACTCATAAAAGACTCAACAGTCTAGAGCAGGTAGGGATTACAGTTCATAAAAAGTAGTAGGCAGTGAGCTTAATGAACGAGGTCACAACTTCGATGAGGCAACACTTATTTACCCCAAATTTTCGTCCAGCACATGACTGGAAATACGCTGAGTAATATGTCATACACAAGTTGAAATGCTCACACCCTTTGCGAATAAATTTTGCAGGCGACAACGTATAATCGCTAACAGCTGTGCCATAACTGCGTTTTCTTTTACATTTTACACAAAAGCACGTTATGGCACCAGCTAATCTCGATTCTAATTCTTTTCCTACACAGCGCCTACTATTCTGCAATTCGTATTGGTCTAGATTTTTCCCGCCACCGGTATCCTGCCCCCACTACTATGTTTATATTTTGTACTTCTTTCGACACTTTTGCATCTATGTTTCATTAATGGCTTATTATACTAAGTTCTTTTCATCAGAACTTTCGCCCCCCACCACCCCGTTGTTTTCATGCAAGAAAAGGAAATATATGGTGCTCAGACTTTACCTTTGAATTCAATTATAATGATCCCACGCGCCAAAACCGCGATCTCATTATGAGGCACGCTGCAGTGGAGGACTCCATAAATTTGGACCACCTGAAGTTCATTAACGTGCACCTTAATGAACTCCAGGTGATCCAGGCTAAGTACACGGGCGTTTCGGCACTTCACCCCCATCGAAACACGGCCGCCGTGGCCTCGTTTCGATCACACGATCTTAAGCTTAGCAGCCCAACACCATAGCCTCGAAGCAACCTTAGCGGTAGTGTCACTTTCTCGCAGTACTTGGGCACCTGGTCTTTTTTTAGCCTCTATGGACATTTGTCTGAAAACATCGATTACGCTAATGCCATTTTACTGAAGCTGAACGCCCAGTTACGAAGATCCCTCGTATTCCGTCCCTTGCTAGACTTCATGTCACAAGCTTTTATAACTTCCAATAATAGCCGCCGCAAAATTATGAGTTGCTGCAATGATATCAAAATAAGCGCTGTCACTACTTAGTTCATGGTCTGTGCTTCTCTACATTGAAGAGCACTTTCCCATCGTTGACGGTAAGCCGCGTAGGTGGGCTCGGTCGCTGCACGTGGAATAAGTGCGCTGTCTTGCTCCCCTGGGAACTCCTATGCCAGTCAATTCTCGCTGATAGCAACATTTCTTTCGTACAAAATATGCTGAGAATGGAGAAGCAGGGGCGACTGCCCCCGCCCTATGGACCGAATGGTAACCGCACGGTACATCGTCGCACGCTGCGCTTCATCAGCGAGGCGAAGGCCTTAGTTTTATCTCTGCATACTTGCAGGCGTCCACGGCAGCAGTATGTTTTGCTCTTACCAGCGTGCCAGTGTGCTGGCAACCATCAAGAAGGTGTCAGTACGGAAGCCTGGTGCTCCGTAACATAATGGCACCTCCCGTTTCAGTGATGGCATGAAGATCCAGAAATACCAAGACTTGATAGCACTGGCTATTACGGCTTGTGCCACCATGAAGCGTCGTGCACACGGCATAGTTGTAATAAATATAAATATCTAGGTTGACCAGTACACGTGTTAATTTATTAGGCTGACTTGGTACTCAACTAAATTAGGAAAATTTATTCGTGTTGTTTTAGGCTACGTGCGAGAACCACGATCTAACGATGAGGTGCGCAGTAGTCAGTGGCACGGGATTAATTAAAACCACATGGGCTTCTTTAATGTCATCAAATACATGGCACACGGGCGTTCTTTGCATTTCGCTACCATGGCAGGGTCATATAGCAAATATTACACATCTTGTGAAATACAGTTTTTTTTTTTTTCAGGTTCCAGCAAATGAGTCACTTATGCAGAAAAAAAGGGTGGAATTGGGTGGACTCGGGAGATTTCAGAAATTTCGTTTATATATAATCACGTCTGCTGAGATAAAATAAAGCGGCTACCATTTCAGATATGTCGCAATAATTAGCAAATATCTCCGGTTGGCTGCAATGTCTTCACCAAAGCCGAAAAGGTATGCCTTTTGTTCAATAAATGGCAAATGCGATGTACATGTGAATACCCTGTAATATGGCCCGTAAATCAGCAACCACTATTTCGCCAGCTGTCTCTCATTAAAAGAGTGCTGTAGGAGGGCACTGACTCGTACTAATAAAATGGATGTGGGCAAAAGAGCATCCTGTATCATCCATCAATAATTTTTAGCAGCAGGTACGGTGTACCTGCAGTGGCGCATTATCACCGCTGATTCTTCGGAGGCCGCAAGCATCCCTTTCCGGCTGAGTGCTTTCCAAGAGTAAGTGACACCGCCGCAATTACGCTTTTCAAAATATATAGTGAAATTGATGTGAATTTACGGACTGGCTAACAATTGACCGCTACGCAGTATTCACCACTGATTACAATGCATATCAAGATTTGGATTCTCTATTCTAGGAACGCACTTGGAATGAAAACACTGATGAAGCGCATTACCAAGTGCAACATAGAAATTACAAAATCAACATCAGTCTACTCTAAAAAACTCAGTCCCGGCTTATCACCTGAGGAACTCATTAGCGCCCGGTTTTCAAGAATATCTGCTAAGAAGCCAGACGCTATCTTGTCGTACGATTAGTGGAGTAAATAATTGTATTGCACCCTTGGGCAGGACGAATTGCTATATTGATTTTAGAAAACCTGAGAGCCACAAAAGCTGCAAGAACGCACAGTGTGCCTGTTTTTTCAGTGCTTAGTGCCAACAAACCTGGCGACACCGAAACGGTTTACCAAAGAGAAAGAAGGCGAGCCGATCAAGTAGTGGTACACATCCAACATGCAGGCTCCGCGACAAAATAGAGCACCAACTAGCTCGAGGTAGGCATGGGGGAATCGTGGAAAAGTTTGTTGAAAGTACAGAAAAGGGGAGAAATAAAAGGAAAATGAGCCGGTAATGTGCTTAGCAAACCAACATATTGCCGCTGTCGAAACGAGTAATGTAGCACCTGTGCACTGCAGCGGGGCTCCTCTTTTGCGCTTCCATAACAACACTCAGCGCCATCTAGAGGAGCCGCTGCGAAGCCTGCATGCCGTCTGCAAAGTGCATGGCGCGCACGTGGCTGGGGACGCTGAGGCGCAAGTAATGCGGCATCCGGGCTTTTCCAGTCGCATTTTGCACACTCAGGGTCATCTGGTGGCGCTGCCGTGAAGTCATCGCGTGGCGTCTGAAACAAGAGGCATGGCGCATTCATGGCGCACACTCAGCGGCCCCCGTGGCTCACTGAGTATAGTTGGCGGTATTTTCATTGAAAAGCGGCAAATACCGAGTGTATTTATGGGACAAGTCACTAAAGCGATGGCTTGAAAGGCGCTCACCGAAAAACGGCGCACACATAGCGCATTTGTAGCACAGCCTGCCACAGCCTGTGCTTGCGGTTCTTGAGGAAGCTTTGGGACTTGGGTGGCACTTCACCCTTAGCTTGGGATAAATCTAAATAACCGTTTTCGTCATAGTAGAGTGGCCCATCCTGAGTGGCACATGCCTTGTTAGCCTAAGTGCCATCAAAGCCGTTAATTGAAAAGTGGCATACAGCTAAGCACGTACACAATGACCCAAGTAGGCATTATTTATGTCTTCTCAAGGTCATCATAGTCTGGCACATTCATCAGTCCTCTAAGTCAGCATGAAAGAGATTAAGCGAATGGCGGTACTTACCGAGTTCCCCATCTAAATTTACCCTGGTCGGCGTCAAAGAGCTTTGTTGAAGAACTGCAAATATTGCCACATCCAATATTCGGCAAGTAGAAGTAACGCGCGCTGTATGGCTGTCAATTCGTTAATAAATTCATAGACACTTGACGGCGGGTTCCTCACAAAACCAGCACACAGCTGGTCCTTTACACCGCGCAAAAGGCGCCTGAGTTATTTTTTTTTTTCTGCCTAGGACATATTGGGGGCCTGCACGTCGAAAAACACGAACTGTGTCCTCGCAAATGTGGCAATCGTTTCGTTCGGCTTTTGATGCCGTGTTTTGAGAAGGCGCTGTGCGTGGTTACGCCTTCCGGTGCTCCCGAATGTACCGAGGAACTAACGGCGCAACTCAACCCATCTTCGCCACTTTCCCGCTCGATTTACGAACCACGTGTGGGCTCCATATTTAAGAGAAAAATACACGTGAGATAGCTCTCTCTTAAGCGTGTCACTCAATATACTTGGGTACGCGCACGTACTCCTCGAGCCAGTCTTCTGCCTTCTCATACACAGTGAAAGTTTTAAACCCAAATGTGTGAAAAAAGGGTGTACTCACGTTTATAGAGCCTACATTTTCCCCTTTTATACCCGTTTGCCATCATTTTGCAGTACTACGCATTTTCAGTAGCCTGCTTACATCGTTAGTAGACTCCATTTGGAACCAACGATAGGATAGGAATAACTTTACTAAAATGCTGGGAAACGACAGTTTAACGCGTCGTGACGTTGTGAAGGATGTTTGCTTATGCTTAAGAAGGGTGTGCCATACAAGGCGTCCATTTCAAGCTTAAATTTCTAAGTTTCAAGGAAACAAAAAAAATGTTATTGCGCACAATTTTTCTGAGGGGGAGGCGGACATTAGTTACACGAGAAATCAAAACACAGATTCTACTAATTAGCGAAAATCACCAATAATTTTTTAACTAAATACTTTATAGCCCATATTGGAATTCACGAATTATAGTCGGCGAGATTGGAAAGTGTATCCACTTGTAGTGAATGTCCACAATGCCCCCAGTTTGTAGATGTACGACATCAAACCTGCCCGGTAAATGCACTGTTCCACTTACTTTTTTAAGTAAAGGCTCTGTTAGACATTGTACCACGAAAGTAACTGGACCTAACATGTATATCATTCCATAATTAGGTTATAATATCTGGAAACTAATGTCCTCCTGGAAATTCATTTGAAGTGGATACCCTTTGCAAGTTCACCGGCTACAATTCTTAATCCAGAATTGGAGATTTCTGAGGCAGTTGGTCCATTGCATGAATTGAAGTAATAGCGTTGGATTGACAAGGACAGAAAAGACGACAGGATGTGCGCTATCAACGGAATTTTATTTCAGAAAAGCAGGTATCCACGCAATTTTGTCAGTGGCGGAAAATGCGCTGAAAAAACTAAGGGATACAGGTGGTGAGCGCTAGCGCAGCTGCAACTGGAGAAAGAAGGTGGTTGTACCTAGATGCATGAGATATCACGTGTTATAAAGAAGGTGACCCGAATACTGGAAGTGGGCACTTTATTTTACGCTCGACAAAAGCTATCAAGCATATGTAAGGCCACCGATCCGTCGAGATAAGCGCGCAGAGTATGCCCGAAGAACCACCGGCCGCTGTTTGTGCACTGCGCACAAGGTGTCGTACATCGCTTCCCTTGCTCGTGCGGCAAAGTGTACGGCAGACAGGCAGAGAGGGGGGGGGGGGGGGGGGAGTCAGTACTAAGTAACTGTTTCTTTATCTCCCTTCTTTCAAAAAAACAGGAATAATCTTAGCGGTTTCGTTTTTTCAATGAAAGCACTGAGTATTCTTTAAACATTGTGCAGATAACATTACAGAGTGCATCGGAAAGTAAATGTGCAAGGAATTTTAAATGCTTTACACAAATTTTATTAATGCTGTGCCCTCTACGTTAAAATCATCAATGGTGGAAAACACTTCATCCGCTCTATCTGCTAACAGCAAGAATGATTGTGTCATTCGGCCTAATGTATTGTGCAAATGTGCATCAAGGTCGTTATTATAGTAACCGGAAGAAAAGTAGACCGAGGAGGCATTACCAGTTTCGATGGGCTCAGAGAGAGTGAGACCATTGTAATTTATTTTGGTAATGGAGGCATCAACAGATTACTTGTTAATAAAAGTGTTCAGATGCTGCCATCGCTTTTCGGGGTTATTCCTATTCTGTTGAAATATATTTTTGTAGTTCCTGTTTTTCGCCTGTTTAAGTGAAACGTTCAATAACTTACACTACCTGTTATATCGCTTAGCCAGTTCAGTATTAGAGAGGCTGTCATATAATTTTTTTCTGCATGCTTTTTATCTTCGTTGAACGTTTTTAAAATACCATCCATCACGCACGGGTTTTCCGGATATTTATATTATTACCTACATTTTATAGTACGTGTGCTACTCGGGAGGCCTACAAAAATAATCCCCACCATTTGTTTACTGCTGCATCATCCTCGGCATCCCCATAACCGCCAGTACAGAACGCCTATATCAACTTCAAAGTTTATTCCCGGACGTTTTTAGTTCACACTGGCCTAGCTGCGGGGGGACATGCAATTTAGATCACATGTTCTGCCGATGTCCCTCGTTGCTAGAAGATAAGCTATCACTGAAAAGAAATGGAACTCGCCCATCAAAAGCTTGGAATACCTTCGTCAGCTTTCGGCTGTCCAGAGAGCCTGCGATGTGGCGGTTAGGTTAGGCCTAGCTGTCTCCGCAGCACATGCAGCGCATGGCTATGCTGCAATTTTGCATCCTGCATTAGCAAAATAAGAAGAGCATCACGAGAGTTCAGTCTGTGCAATTACACATGTACACTGCGGAAAATTTGATAAGCCACCAAACTCCTGAAAACAACAGTCTGAATTAATGTGACCGGGCACCATGCACAGCTTAGGTAACTGGGCAAGACAAGTGAATGGTAGGAGAAATTTCTGTTTTGCAAATTTATGAATTGCATGTTACCGTGAACATTAAACCACTCCGTCATTGTGAATACAACATGGCACACACAGCAGCAAAAGCAAATTTACAGTAGCCTTTTCACCATAGAAGATAAGAGTGAATAACATTTAAGGACACTACCAACGACATCTCTCAACAGCAGCATTTGTCCAGGAGCGTGTATGTGACCTTAATATAAAATTGACATGACGAAATTTACAATATATCTGCGCATTACACTTTATAAGTACTGCAGCTGACAACCTTATAGGATATGGCACAGTAAGACTGAGATACACAAGACATAAAAAAAATAATTGTTCTTACGCTATATTATTACACTAGGAGACAAAGAGTACTGTTTTACAGAGCGTGCACACAAAATGAAAATGAGGAAAGCTCCACTGGCATATTCATTTGCCCTGGAATACATGCATCCAGCCCAACGGTCTCACACTCTCCAATGGAGTTTATTAGGCCCTTTCTGTATGCTAAAATTTATTGTGCATTTCTTATTTACTAATTTAGTAAGAATGGGCAGTTCGGCATACTTTCCTGGAAAATTTAGCATGTTCTGTCGACTATTTTCCTTAGAGCACGCCCCCTTCTTTCAATGGGTTAGCTTGGCAATACGCCGACAAGTAATACAGTGAACTCTCTTTTGAGTGAACTTCAAGGGACCGAAGGAAATAGTTCACTTAACTGAAAGTTCACTAAACTGAATATTCACTAGACCAACATAAGACATGGCATACAGAGCCAAAAGTTTGAAGTGCAATTCATGGAGCAAAAGACATGGCATCCATAGTGTTAGAAATGTGTGAAATGGGATTTCTACATATCATTGAAAAACACACCACGTGGGTCGTTTGTGTGCACACGCGGAACCGACGAGACGGGGAAAAAAACAGACGACGACCATGCCACGACTAGCCGGTCGGGAAAAAAACGTACATCCCGTGGTTTGTGGTGTAACAGATCGCCGCTTTGCTCTGGCGGCCTTGCAAGCGCCAGCGATGTTACTTTTTTATGGCCTCCGAGATTACATGCTTGCTTGTTTTGTGCGGGCGATCTCGGAGGCCACACCCTGTTGCCGCTCGTTTTCCGCGCCGCCGCTTTGCTCCAGGGGCGCTGTAGCGCCAACGACGTTACAATGCCACTGGAGCGGCGGTTTGATGAGGGCGGGCATCGGTTGCGCCTGCAGTGCAGTGGAGTACA
The DNA here is from genome assembly GCF_023375885.2 of Dermacentor andersoni. NCBI lineage: Eukaryota > Metazoa > Arthropoda > Arachnida > Ixodida > Ixodidae > Dermacentor > Dermacentor andersoni. The sequence goes on along the minus strand of NC_092820.1, from coordinate 52,099,154 downwards.
AGACTTGGTCCTCTGAGCGAGTTCGTTAAACTGAAATATTGTTTTTTCCGAAATTCGTTTAAGTGAAACGTTTTTGCATAGAATCTATAAGAAAGCTGCCAGGGATATTTAAAAAGTTCGTTATTCTGAAAAATTCTATAAACCGACGTTCGCACAACTGAGAGTTTACTGTATTCCCATATTTAAATTTATGATCCTTCCACAGGCTCCTAATTTCTACTTCATGCTTTAAACTGCGATGTCCCTCCTGCGCAGATTATATTGGTCTGCGACTATTTACAAGGTCCTTCTTTCTGTGGACTCTCAACTAGAGCCTCAAATTTCTTGTCTCCTAAACCAATCATCATTACCGCCCAAAACATTTTGCACAGTTACCCCTCACTGGGGAGAACTGTATATAAGTGTTCACATATTCGATGAACCAGAGCCACAACCATTCCTCATCCTGTGTTGCCACTACCCGCATGAGTCGCAGTGGTTGTAAAATGGCTGCGTGCCCTCTTTCGCTTAAAGTAAATTTTGCCACATGGAAATTGACCACAAGCATTGCATATCATTGAATGAGTGCTCCCATGCATGTTTTTTTTTTCTTGACATGTAATGGCTAGGTTCAACATGGTCAAGTTGTCTGAAAACTGTCTAGCTCCAACCAATACCTTCTGAAGTTTCAAAATTATTAAAAATTCATTTTTCAAGACTTGTCCCAAATTAAGCATGAGACAGATTTTCATGATGCAAATGAGGAAAGGTTGTGCTTAGGAGAATAATAGGCCTGCTATTTTCTGCAAAACTTTGTGAAATGAAATATGCTTGCAATTTTCATGAACAGCTAGCTCAGTACAAAACATAGGTGCATTGCCTGCTGAAACGTTTTTTAACGCCCAAGAGAGGTCCTGGTTTCTTGTAGTTTCTCCAAATCCCTTGGAGTCTAGATTGCAATTTGGCGCATTTTGATTTTGATATTGTTTTCAAAATAAAAACAGCCCAAATTTTAAGATCTTGAGAATTATAGTAATAAATTAAATGTAGAAGTGTGTAATGCAATGACAAATAACAAGCTCACTGCAGAGAGTAAACAAATATTCGTTTCCTGCAAATAAATTGGTAGCAGGAAGGCCATACGAAATTAGCACTGAATCCACAATAAAGAATACGATGCTGCAATGCCCCATTCTCTGAATATTCTTGCACAAATAAAATCGTCATTATGAAAGGCGATCAAGAAAATGCAAGTGTATACTTTGGATCAGCAGTCATAGCTGCAGTGTTCACTGTACCATGGGCCGAAATAAAGCCGCACACAACTGCACATCATATCAAGCTTAGACCGCCAAGGAGCCTCAGACCGCCAAGGAGCCTCAGAACTTTATATTATAACTTGACTTATTATATTACACTACACTCCTATATCTACTTACAATATTGTCTTCACAACTGCGTCCAACAAGACATCAACCATCTGTCTGAAGCCGGACGCAAGTGGCTTGCTTCTGATGGAAGCACCAAGGCTGCGAATTGTGGAACTGCTGCTATCATCTGCATGACCTGCGAGAAACGGCGCTTTAAGTTCAAGATAAACAAATGCTATTAGAACAAAAGACAAGATCACTGGCAATGAGCGTGGTTTTGGTTTTCACGAGAAAAGCCAAAATATGGACTTTGTGCTGCTTACTGAAAAAGAAGAAAAGCCTCCTTCCAGATGTTGCAGTCATGCATTAGATTGTCACAAAGCTACATGTTTCTATGATCATATGCTGTTGTCCCCACTGTCCCAGCATGCTTTGCATAGTTTATTATTTCAAGTTAAATTGATTATTGTGTATTCTTGCCAATTTTTGGCAAACAGCACCAGCAATGATGTAGCTCACTTACACACACACTCCATTGTAAGGAGCGAATTCACACACACACGCGCGCATGCACGCAATCGCGCACACAGACACACACACACACACACAAACCTCTACCACATGAGCAGCTTCCCCCGCTTGACACATGAACATTTTTATCCTTTGACACTCCTACTGCCAAGGCATAAAAAAGCATTTGTGTGACCAACCCCAAACTCCTCTACCTAGACTTCCAGCTTAAACACTTTCTTGAGAGCCGGGCCAAATCTTGTAGCTTCCACAGTGCTCCAAACTGTAGTTACGAATTTCAATAGGGCTTTAAGCGACAGCTCTCGAAAGGCATGCAAACTACACGGAGACCTAAAGCTTGTATATGATAGCTCTACAACAGAATTTTCTATTTCATTAAAGCTCCTAAAGCCAACTGCTATATACGTTGAATGCTTCGAGTAATCTACCATTCACGATTTCAGCGGTTGTATACATCCACAGACATGTGGGATAATGGGAAATCCACGTCTTTAAGATCAGAATTAGTGTAATGGCGAAACATACTGCCTGATTTCTTGATCATTTATTTATGCTCTGGATTTAATGTTTCTTTCACAATAACAATCAAGGATATGAATTCATCAGGGCAGAGGAGGGAAAAAGGAGGAAGCGTATACCTGATGCCTGCCCACTGGTCCTCCCTAGAAACGGCGCCTCATACAGCAGCATTTCAGGGTCCTGCTGTCCAGCAGCTGTCGTACAGCAGCTGTCCAGTTTTATTGCGAGTAAAACTCTATTGACCTTATACCTTATGCAATACATACGCGCGCACAGAAAACGCACTCGCACGCACACACACAAATATACGCACTCTCAAAGCGCAGACACAAAAGCGCGCACGCGCACATTGATAAATACAAACAAGCACACATGCATGCAGGCAGACAAGCCAACACGTGCACGAACACACAGCGACCCACATTGAAACATGTGCGGACACGCACGGATACACAAACACGCTCACAAAACACGTACGCACTAGACACACGCAAACACACAGGCACATAGAAGCCGGCATGTACGCGCGCGCACGCACACACACACACACACGAAGCCAGCCGAAAACATGCTGAAGGCGTGCGATAAGCAGGTGGAAAAGCCAGTCGTCCTTTTTTTCACGGCGCATAAGTGGTCGAGGACATTTCGCTTAAATGCGAATGACCGTATTGCAACAAGCCGCGCTCGACTCACAAGAGAATCACATTTGTGAACCTTCAAGCGCTGCGAAACAAAGCGGAACTATGCAGGTACACCACGCACGATGTAGGTTTGACAAACATTAGTCACACGGGGCGCGATCGAGGTAGTTGACTTGCCTACTACGAGCGCAGCTGCTCTTGCCCTTACATTAGTGAATTATGCTACCAGATCACAGTGACATACTTCTACAGCGCACAAACATGTAACCCACCAAACAAATACCAAATAAACGGGCACTTGCCTGAAAACTTCCATTATGGCGGTATTACCGACCGCCGACACCAGGCACGTTGCAACTGCTCGTTTCAGCCTCAGTGGAATCATAATCCAGTGCGTGCGAACGGTTTGCTTTGAAGTGGGGCACGAGTAATACACAAAGCACGAGCGACATCTTTTCCTACACCGCGCACAAAACCAATCACACGTTTAAAATTATTTCGCACAGCACGAGACGCGAACACGGCGAAATCGAGACAATGCATTTCATGTACCAAGAGCGGCGAATGCAATGATGGTGCACCTTCCGCCTTCCCGTCCTGTCGCGCGCCTAGTTGTCTGTGACATTACAGAGTCGTCGCATCACTTCCGGTTGCTTTTCATTGTGCAAGGGGCGGCCGTGTACATTGGGCTGCGCCGAAGTTAGTCGAATTATCCAAAAAAGATCTGCTGCAACCCGTTTCTTCTGACAGGTTTGCTTGCTCGCATGACCGCCTGCTTGCTGCTGTTTCGTAGTGGTCTCTAACTAGCGTGGTGAGCGGGTAGTTGCTACTACGTTTCGTGCCGAGCATCTTTATTTGGGGGGGGGGGGGGGGAGGTCTGTGATGCATCACTGAGGGTACGGTTCACAAATCATTACCGTGAGCGAGACGATCGGCGCTCTTCCGCTGGTGCGATTAGATTACTCCCTCCATCCAAACGAAGCAACCTTGCGAGATCGTGGCTCGATGAAGACGCTCATATCTTGGTCGTTCGTCGGCGAAGCGTAAGCATTCATGAGGAGACGGAAGACTGCGTTTGTAAGAGCGTATTCTGTGGATAAGCAATTACAGCTTTGACGAAGCCAGCCACAAATATATCGCCACAAATACATAGCCACAAAAGCCTTACAAACTGTGTCTGAGGATGCACTTAGAAAGCAGATCAGTAGCTTAGTAAAGCTCTGAATAACTTAGGCAAGGTACGTGGAGGTTCGGTTTTGAGAACTTGCACCGTGATTTCGCCGCTATATATGTCTTCTTTATGGCTTCACCAAGCATATTCTACGTTGATGCCATTGCACAGCAGAGGCTCGTTCAACAGCACATCCCTGTTTGTTCAACAATGTACCCAAGCAGCTTCTTTAATTTCGCCACTTTTGTTGGGATATTAAAGCACCAAAATATTCGTGTAGAATTGTGAAAGTTGCTCACGTGTTTTCATTCTGCTGCTGCAGTTTGTCTTAGAAGTGTTTAATTTCATGATGTTACTGGTGAGCACAAAATATAATGATAATTAAATTGTAAGTGAAAGTGCGTACTTATTCTGGATGATCCATTTCGGAGTGGCCGTCATGCCAGTGACATCAGAATCCTAGAAAAAATCGACAGTCACTTAGGAATGTGAAAACTTCATGACTTCATGGATGTACACTTGCAATTATCACGTGACCGCGATACGTGAGTTTTCATACATTGTCACGTGTCCTTCACAATTCTAGCTTAATCTGCCGTAATCGACCTTGCTATAGTTTGTACGAACCTTTATCCAATTTATTCCATCCTAATTCACATTATTTCCCATTAATTACCCATAATTGCTCATAACGTTTTTCGATTCACTACCTTCTGTATCACTACTGACGTCATACAAGACGCTGATGACGTCACAATTTATTTATTCATTTATTATTTATACATACTTTCAAGCCCTAGTAGGCACAACAGAAAGAATTGATGAAAATACACAAGATTCGCAGTGCCGCGCAAGAATAGAAAATCAAACAATAAGACACTTTGAAAGGCGATCGTGAATTAGTGGTGTCACAAATTGAGACTGTGGAGGCGGGAAGGCGGTTCCATTCAGTGGCTTTTCTTGGCAAAAATGAAGAATAGCACATCGATTTCCCGTTGCTGGTCGATGCGAGACGATATATAACTTTGTGTAGTGAAAACATTTTCTTTAATAGAAGGGTTAAAGTAGCACATTCAATGAAAAAAACAGAGAAGAAAGTACTTGCGATGTAACAACGGTCAGGTAGACCTAGTCTTCTTTTCATCGACGTGACCATAGAATGACGTGAATAATTTGAGAGAATAAAATGGGCAGCGCGGTTCTGAATGCTTTCAAGGGAAATGGCAAGATGGGCATTGGCAGGGTCCTATATGAATTGTTGCTGTGGAGACCGCCAGCTTTTCTACCTGAAAGGACATAAAATGCAATTGCATTAAAAATGCTATACATAAACACATTGCTCAATGCGCGGACATGCACACGTTACGCAGATTCATGCATCAATGCATTCAACACCCTTGACTCGTCGATTTAACACCCTTCCTTGAGTAAAGTCGCACATTATGTGCGGTATACACACTTATGATAGGGTGTTTTGGCCGAAAAGGGTGCTAAAAGGGTTTTGCCACAGGTGTAGATCCCGAAAACACCTCTTTTAACATCTATAAGGGTGTTAAAACGTTTAGTGTGTAGCGCATCTCAGTTTCCTAATTATATCTTCTTGGCGCGCTTTGATTTGATATCGCAAATTGCAGTGAGCTCTTCCTGTGCATAATGGTATTGAGCGTGGGACAGTGATACGTAAAACAGTGATACAAATGCTGTGCGGTGAAACTCTGATTATTGTATGAGGAGCTCAGTTTCTGTACGCAAGCAATAGACTCATTTTCATACACTTCATGAAACTATATTTGGCTTTAGCAAATAGAAGCGTAGTGCCTCTCTCTCACAACCGTCAAGTTTCTAACTTATGTGTCTTTAGCCCTTCTACCTATTTCTTTTCTAGTTTGAGGTTTTTCTGGATCATAGCGCTGCGGATGATTATGTGTTCCTACGCTTTGAAGTTATAATCTCCATGCGAGATTAAACAACAAAGAATGCCTAAATGTTTCCCGTTATCTAAGCTTGTTGCTGTCGTACATTTAATTGTCGTCTTGTGCGCTGTTATCCTTAGCCTTCTTTTATATAGATCATAGTTTCAATTCTGAACCTGGCAACGTTTAACGCTAGAACAATATCTAGTGAGGCGAGTCAAGCAGTGCTATTGGAGGAATTAGAGGGCAGTAAATGGGATATCATAGGGCTCAGTGAAGTTAGAAGGACGAAAGAAGCATATACAGTGGTGAAAAGCGGGCACGTCCTGTGCTACCGGGGCTTTGCGGAGAGACGAGAACTAGGAGTCGGATTCCTGAATAATAAGGATATAGCTGGTAACATACAGGAATTCTATAGCATTAACGAGAGGGTGGCAGGTCTTGTTGTGAAACTTAATAAGAGGTACATCTTGAAGGTCGTACAGGTCTACGCCCCTACATCCAGTCATATTGACCAGGTAGTCGAAATCTTCTATGAAGACGTGAAATCGGCGATGGGTAAAGTCAAAACAAAATACAGTATACTGATGGGCGACTTCAATGCGAGGGTAGGCAAGAAGCAGGCTGGAGACAAGTCCATGGGGGAGTATGGCATAGGCTCTAGGAATAGCAGGGTAGAGTTTGCAGAACAGAATAATATGCGTGTAATGAATACCTTCTTCCGCAACCGGGATAGCCGAAAGTGGACGTGGAGGAGCCCGAATGGCGAGACTAGAAATTAAGTAGACTTTATACTCAGCGCTAACCCTGGCATCATACAAGATGTGGACGTGCACGGCAAGGTGCGCTGCAGTGACCATATGATGGTAAGAACTCGAATTAGTATAGACTCGAGGAGGGAACGGAAGAAACTGGTAGATAAGAAGCCGATCAATGAGTTAGCGGTAAGAGGGAAAATAGAGGAATTCCGGATCAAGCTACAGAGCAGGTATGCGGCGTTAACTCAAGAAGAGGACCTTAGTGTTGAAGATATGAGCGACGATCTTATGGGCATCATTACGCAATGTGCAATAGAAGTCGGTGGGTAACTCCATTAGACAGGATGTCAGTAAGCTATCACAGGAGAGGAAAGATCTGATCAAGAAACGCCAATGTATGAAAGCCTCTAACACTTCAGCTAGAATAGAACTGGCCGAACTTTCCACGTTAATCAACAAGCGTAAGACAGCTGACATAAGGAAGTATATTATGGATAGAATTGAAAATGCTGTCAGAAAAGGAGGAAGCCTAAAACCGTGAAGCAGAAACTACGAATAGGCAAGAATCAGATGTATGCGTTGAGAGACAAAGCCGGCAATATCATTACTAATATGGATGAGATAGTTCAAGCGGCTGAGGAGTTCTATAGAGATTTATACAGTACCAGTGGCACCCATGACGATAATGGAAGAGAGAATAGTCTAGAGTAATTTGAAATTCCACATGTAACGCGGGAAGAAGTAAAGAAAGCCTTGGCAGCTATGCAAAGGGGGAAGGCAGCTGGGGAGGATCAGGTAACAGCAGATTTGTTGAAGGATGGTGGGCAGATTGTTCTATAAAAGCTGGCCACCCTGTATACGCAATGCCTCATGACTTCGAGCGTACCGGAATCTTGGAAGAACGCTAACATAATCCTAATCCATAAGAAAGGGGACGCCAAAGACTTGAAAAATAATCGACCAATCAGCTTACTATCAGTGGCTTCAAAGTATTTACTAAGGTAATCGCAAATAGAATCACGAACACCTTAGACTTCCGTCAACCAAAGGACCAGGCAGGATTCCGTAAAGGCTACTCAACAATAGACCATATTCACAGAATCAATCAGGTGATATACAAACGTGCGGAATATAACCAACCGTTATAGTTAGCTTTCATTGATTACGAGAAAGAGTTTGATAAAGTCGAAACCTCGGCAGTCTTGGATCTCAGCAGCAGTCCCTCAGCAGAACCTTAACAGTCTTGACATCTTAGTTGAAATCAGGAAAAAGAAATGCGCATGGGCAGGACATGAAATAAGGGAAGATAACCGATGGTCATTAAGGGTTACGGGCTGGATTCCAAGGGAAGAGAAGCGTAGCAGGGGGCGGCAGATCGTTAGGTGGGCGGATGAGATTAAGAAGTTTGCAGGGACAACATGGCCACAATTATTACATGACCGGGGTAGTTGGAGAAGTATGGGAGAGGACTTTGCGTTGCAGTGGGAGTAACCAGAATGATGATGATGATGATAGTTTCATTTCAGCACTAAGTCGAGGCAAGAAATTGTCTGTGTCCACGGTGTTGCTTATTGTGTGGCCTATGGTATGAACCAAAGTTGCGCACGACGGATGACAATCCTCTCTATCGTATGAAGCAATACTTCGAGTACGGCTACATAAAAATATAAATGACAAAAACGTCACGCACCACCCTTCATACGAAAATCATGTGGACAGCTTGAACAACAGTGATGCTGCTGTGAAATAAAATGCACCTCACGAACGAAGCTAGCGATTGTCGCAAGGATCCACACATACATATACGCAGAGACACAAACATGCACATAGATTTATATTTGTATAAGCATATTGACGAGCATCACTGGAGACAGTTTGTATTTGGTGAAAAGCGCGCAGCATACCGCTCGTAAAGAGGCCACTAAATTTTCATTTTCATGCACGAAGCCAATGACAGGCAACCGCCAATGGAAAGTACAGATGACAAAAAAAAAACGACAGCAGATGAGCGCCGCGTCGTCTTAGAATTGACTTAAGAGCTTATTATAGACCCCGGTCTAACATCGCTGCTGTGCTAAATGACGTCACTCGTGTCTTTCAGTCGCTTCGTGCGATGTTCTTTCGATAGTTCACTGGTCTCGCTTAAGAAACACTGCATAGGCGTTTGCGAATTCAGCTCAAGAATTCTCTTCGGGCCGGCGGCAGCCTTACGGTGCTCCACGCCTGCTGCGCAGTAGTCAGGTGCGGAGCATTACGGAGTGAAAAGCCGGTCATAGTCGCCTGGTATCGCAAGCTGAACAATGTCAAGCGTGCAAAGTCGCTGAGCGTGGTCACTAAAACGAGTCGTACGAGCAACACGAGCAGTTACGTCGCTGCTGCGGCAGCGACGTAACTTTGCCCCCTCTCAGCAGCGCAAAGTTCGGTTGTTTAATTCATTGAGCTTGGACAAACTTACGACATTTGTGTGTAGTTAGCGGCGTAAGTGCATGTCGTAGGAATTCTACTGAAGGAATGAACGAACTTCACGTCAAGGCCGTGCTGCTTCCAACATACGGATAACAACTCAATATTGATTTCATTTATGTTGGTAGTCCAGGCAAAAATTCGGAAGGCAAGATAGAAGCAACGTTGTTTCTGAAAAAGCATGTCGTATTTAGTTTACTGTACTATATAAAGTTCAGAAAATGGATCGTTTAAATATTTGTGAGGTAACTTTTGTCATTCTGTTAAAATGCTAGTCCCATCAGCAGTGATAAGCAACTAGAGCTGCTGAAATGAGTAAAGCTTTAATGTTTATGAAGCTAATTGGAGGACATGTGAAATGGACCAGGATTAATGCAATATGATGACTCTAAAAAAAGTAATGTCCTAAAAAGTAAGCAAAGGGTCAAATAATGTAAATTTGAATCACATTCATATGCGAAATGAGCTGTAAATGCAAGAATATTGCACCAATTTCTATATTCTAATTTGGTTCACATATCTCCGTATTATGAATGAATGTGCGATATCTTCCATCAAGATGTTCATTGAAATTGTTACTAAAGCTTGCGTACATTTCGTGGAGCAAATCTTGTTTTAAGGAAACAAAAAAATTATGTGACCATCTCAAAGTTATCGAAAGCTATAGAGAGGTCCAAAATGGAGCAGCTTCATAGATGGAACCGCGGTGAGATGCATGAGAATCTCCTTTTGTTCATGTGGCTGCTTGACGAATACATAGAATGCAAAATTATTTCGAATAATATTTCTAAAAAGAATTATTATATAATTTCCGTTTCGCAGAATGAGGGTATGGGCTGTAAAACTGACCATTACTTTCAAGCTGATGAAAATATGAAGGTTTTTTTTGCAACATTTGCTGAATATTTGAGCATATATAAAACGTCGTAAAACAAATTGTGAGAAAGAAAAACGTGTTTTTTTTAATGTGCCCTACCACCTTGTGTGTAAGTTCCATACTTAGGTTCAGCCACAGGCACGCACCCAAAGTTCTCAGGCTTTGACTCTACCTGGGTGTTAGTTCAGGCTTCCCATTTTTAATAACCAGCAATACAAGTGGAAAGATAAACTTATCGACGAGAGAACGGTCACGCAAGGAGACACAACCTTTCCATTTATATTCATCGCATGCTTAGAACTATTCAAGCTATTACACTGGGAAGGACGAAGAGCGACGATGAACCGAGAATATAACAACCCTCAGCTTGCTAATTATATTGTCATGTTCAGCAATGCTAGGGACATATTAACAATTTTCACCATCATCATCATCATCATCATCATCATCATCATTTTTATTTTCATCACTGGACACAAGGTTAAACAGGAAGAGACGGAAAAAAAGCCGGAATTTCTTCGGCTTGACACAGCTCTGGTCTCCCAGGCAGGCATGGTAGCGGTTCGTGTAGCAATACAATCACGCATAAAGTGTCGATATAGGAGTATTTGTAAACACAAATACATAGACATTTGTATGTTATTACATAGAAACTATTTATAATACAGTTGTTTCAAGTAACTCCCAGTATACAATTACAATCTGTTATTTTGCATATTATTATTTAACACAGACTCAGTCGCATATATTATAAGAATGCAAAGCAATGTATATATATATATATACACACATACATATACAAATATAACAAATTTCACAGAAATGTGCAAGAAACACAAGTTACCATCAGGAAACGTTCTTTTTCTTAGAAATTATTTTACATGCTTGCAAAAATATATGTGGATCTATGTTAAACAGCAAAAAAAAAAGAAAATCTGCATATAGACTGCTGCTTTCGCGATAGACACCTCGGCAACGTAGCCCAGGGCGTCGTCACATCCTCGAATTTTTACAAACGCGAAGACGCCCTTTGCAGCATCCAGTTTCCAACTCAAACCCTGCCACGTGGTCCGGGCACAATCACTACAGCGGAAACCTGGGTTCTAGGAATAATAGTTACAAGTGTGAATGCATAAACACAACGAGAGTACACGATAAGTTCAGTGGAATTGTTAGAGCAGTTAACAGTACACATATATAAGAACAAATCCAATATTTTAGTTTTGTTTAGAGATAACACATCAACATTTTGTTGGTTGAAATAGTTAAGTAGGGAAAGTAGTGCATGTTTAAGACGTTGGTAGCCATAATTAGCACGTGAGAGCGGGATCTGCCATGGTGCCTGGCGACAATATGAATATGCACTTCTATTTTGTTGTAGAGTTGCCAGAGATAGGAATGAATCGAGTTTTCCCGGCATAGCATTTTTATAGCTTAGTAATGTTTTGAATTTATATATGTCACGGGCTCTGATTATTCAGTTTTGTTTGAAAAGCTCTTGCGTATGCTCGAAAAAAGAAACGTTTGCTATCGCCCGAATTCTTTTCTTTTGAACTATTTCCAGCATTTCAATATATTGCGCTGCAGTGTTACCCCATATATGTGAACAGTAACTGAGGTGTGAATAGAAAAGAGCATGATAAATAAGACGCTTAACTTTAAAAGGTAATGCACTTCGATTCCGATTGAACACACCAACAACTTTTCGTACCTTTGAGCAAACATGACTAACGTGTTCATTCCAGAACATTTGCGCTGTGAATATTACGGCTAGGGTTTTTTATGGATGGCGTAATGTTAATTTTAGATGGATCCAACACAATATTATCTGGCAATGTAGTAAAACTTCCCGGAGCATGAAAAATAACGCATTTTCTTTTGGTTTCATTAAGGATGAGGCCGTTTGTCTTAGACCATGTTCGAAGTCCATAACACAGTTTGCTATAGGCATTATTTCTTTTAAATCTTTACCTGAAAAGAAGAGAGAGCAATCATGTGCATATGCGACAAATTTACACATATCGCTCACTTGTACAATATCATTAATGTAATATAGGAAAAGTATCGGGCCGAGGATGCTACCTTGGGGCACACCCGCTGTCAAAGGTTTTATCTGCGGCCTGTACTCATTAATTTCAACAAACTGATGTCTGCTTTCTAAATACGATCGGATAAGTTCAAGTGTTCTTCCTCGGAAGCCATATTTTTTCCAGCTTTACCAGCAGCAATTTACGGTCGAGCCTATCAAAGGCTTTGCTAAGTCTAAGTATAACCCTAAAGTCAAAAATATTTTTTCGATATTCTCTAGAATAAGTTCCTTCGGTATACTTAAAGCAGTTTCCGTAGGCGCTTTTTCTTAAACCCGTGTTTCAGTCGGTTAGCAGGCTATGTTTTCGCGGAAAATTATCAATACGAAAGTTGACAATTTTTTCTAGTCCCTTTGATAGCACAGGAAGTATAGATACTGGCCGATAACTGGCAATAATATTTTTGTCACCCCCTTTGTGAACAACTATTACTCTCGCTACCTGCATATTACGCAAAAAAACCCCGATTGACAGGGAAATATTAAAAATGTGCATTACTGCAGGTGCAAGTAAGCCTATGACGTACTTAATTCACCTAATTTCTAATTCATCTATGTCTCAACTGTGGCTATTTTTCAAGGATGAAAATGTTGTAATCACCTCAGGGATGCTAGTAGGCTTTAGTTATATATATTCTATTAATGAATCTGCATGCACTGTATCTTGAATGTCGTGATCTACGCATCCTACTTTAACAAAAAAATTTTTAAAATGGTTCGCAAGTTCTGTACTACCTGCAAAAGTGCCATCAATGTTCAACGTATCTGTTTGTGTATCGACTGACTTCCGATTTAGTGTTTCGTTTATTTTTTTCCATACTTTGTCACTTCTGCGCATGCAATCATTGTTAAATATATGGCTGTAGTATTCATTTTTCGCCTTTTATTTTTCTTTGTTGAATTTATTCGGAAACTGTTTATATTCTTTTCACTTTGACAGGTCCTTCGACTTGATAAAATACTGATAAAGCGTATTTTTTTTCGTTGATTTGCCTAACGAGTTCTTTCGAAATCCATGGCTTGCGCGGCTTTCTTCGACTCCGATAGTTTTCAAGCGGGAATGATTTGAAGTACAGCGTTTTGAGTTTGCTCAAAAACTTATCATATGACTCATTGGCATTTTCAATGGCAAAAATATCGCTCCAGTTCATTTCGCGCACGGCTTCTCTGAATTTATCTACTGTTTGAGCCGATATCTTGCGGTACGTTGTCTTTTCAGTGCACGCGCTTTTAACGGTGCTTTTACGCTCTAGAAAAACATATATAGGCAAATGATTTTAGTGGGAGCATTAACTGAGGAAGTGTAAGAGCATGTTTAATAATAATATGCAAAAGACAAACGTGAGGGGGATAACCTAATAAACGGCAGTCAGCCTCTACAGTATGTACATGAGTAAGATATATAGGTCAGTTACTCACAGGGAGCCTTCTTAAGGAGACCGAAATTTTCAGAAGTATGAAAATTGGTTGGAGTTATGAAACGGCCGGCACTGCCAAATCGCAACCTGGACGTTATCGCTGTTGTTGAAAAGTGTACAATAATTATGTTCTTCAATTACTATCCATGGGAAAGAAACTTGGAGGTAAACAATGAAACTTGAGAGTAAGTTAAGGACCGCTCAAACAAGCGATAGAACGGAAAGTATTAGACCTAACACTAAGAGAGTGGAGCAGGTCAATGTGGGTCAGAGGACGAACAGGTGTAGTCGAAGTTGAAATTAACAAGAAAAATAGGAGCTGGGCAGGCCGTGTGATTCATAGGTCAGGTAATCTGTGGTCCCTGAGAAATACTGAGTGAGTGCCAGAGGAGAGGAAGCGTTGTCGAAGATCGCGGAACATTAGGCTGGTAATGAAATCAGGAAATTTGCTGGCATAACTTGCAGTCAGCTAGCGCAGGTCAGAGGTAACCATCGATAGGTGGGCAAGGCCTTCGTCCTCCAGTTATAAAAGTACGCTGATGATGTCTTACAGCATCCAAAATTCGTGTGGAATTTTAGGGGCTGTTGCCTTTTAGCCGCAGTTCGCTTCGCACTGCGCGGCCGCATTGGCATGTTTAATTAATGGCATCGGGCACCGCTTTGATACTACCAAGTCATTTTGTCATCGTGCAGTGACTACACTGAACAAAGTGTGTCAGAGTCACATGATCAACGACTTGAACCGATTTGATCCGAAACCAGCTAAATTGCCAAACCGCGATGTTCTTCGTGTACGTTGCCGTGCAATATGCTGATGTGTGTATTCTTAAGGGGCTGGTGAAATAATACAACATTGTGCTGAGCACCGTGGTGGCCTTGATTTCTAGGAAGTGCCACTTGGGCTATGACAGACAGAGTAGTTAGGGGTTCCAGGCCCTGACGTCACCAACATCTCACTTAATATCGGTCTCCAAATTGATGTGCACGCGCTGTTGTGCATTGTGCCTGTGCCGGAATGCTGCCGCCTGAACCTACAAAAACAAACTCTTGACCTGGTTAGAGTCTTCACCTTGTTTTTGCTTCTGAGAAGAAGCGAAGAAGAAACGATGAAGGGTGTCAAAGTGTTATAGGCAGCGAAACTGGCAAGTGTCAGCGTTACGTCCCAAAGTATGCTGCCATAATTTGGGAGTGTCGTTATTCACGGCCGATTTCTACATTTTGTTTTTGCGGCTGCTCTCTAAGCTCTTCGTGCCCTCAACAGTGATCCTATATACACTGTGCGCCTATTTGATGGTCGGTTGGTGGTCGCCGACATCAGTAACAAACACCTTTGGTGGTATCGGCTGCTGAGAAAGCTGATATTGAGCCTGCGCGTTGCATTAGTACCGCACTTGCCACCAGGCGCAACGCGACAACATACCATACAAGGTGAACGTACGCATGCTGGGCCCCTCGTCTAAAGCTCATACGAACTATATATTAAACGTTTTTTTTTCATTTCCTTTATTAGTATAGAAATAAAGAAATTTTGGCACTTTGTAATAAGGTGGTACTGGTGGTGGTGATGCACACAGGTTGGGTTACCTTGGCAGACCTGGCCGGCAATGGCTCCGACTAAGCATATCTTTCCGCATCAAATATATCACCGTGTGTCCATCAGTCCTGTCTCGATCAGAAATGTCAGAATTCGTAACGCTTCCACTACAGTTCTTTTGACGGTGGTGTGGTGAACGGGCGAGTGTGGTTGCGCTTGTGGGCGCTGTAGCAGATGCCCAGAAATAGCAGCTGTCGGCTAGGGGTGTGAAGTGATTTGCCTTAAAAATATAGCATCAACTACATATGCACGATAAGTCATCGTGCAAGCAGATGATCAAGCAGGTGTTCGCGCTTCTCCCACTTCTTGTCGTTTATTCGAGCTTTGCTTCCTCCTCACTCTGATGCGATGGTGTACGATAAACCCGCTGCCGCTCCTGTTCCACTTTTGTCTCAACGTAAGAACTTTTACAGCGAAGCGGTTTATGTGGACCCTGTGTCGTCGTTGTTGGACTTGGCTAAAGAGGGACCACGTCATCTAGCGGGAGAGGAAAATAAGAGCTCAACAGGCGAAACAAGGTTGCAGTATCAACCTTGCCCCGGCGACAAGGATATCTTATACATTAATGGTTGTCGCATTGTGTATCTTCGGCGATCGAGCCAGGCGCAGCATGTACTACAAGGCGCACACGCTTGAATGCACTCGCAAGGAGCGCAAGCGCAGGCGGAAATTAACCCAGGGTGGCCGCAGAAAACGTTGGAACTAAGGGCGAGCAAGAATCCAGGAAACTGATCAGCCTGGTCTCTATTCTAAGAATGGGCTTAGAAAAGGGACATGCCGCTGCAACTGTTGCGGCCAGATTGCCGTTGTGTGCGTTGGGTGCTGCCAAGTCGCCGTTACGGACGACGTGCACCCAATGCGGTACCCATGCTCCCGTAAACCATAATCAAGACCCATGCAGTGTACATCGGGTGCGCGTTACAGAACTCTCGGTTGGCAAAATTATGCAGGATTTCCCGGAATATAGGCTACGGGAACTGCGGCATGACTGATTATGATATCGTGGTTTTATCACGCGAAAATCCGGAGTTTCATTTTTTATGAAACAAAGCGTACTTTCGCACTTCAGTCGACGCGAATAAAATATTTTTTTTTTATTTTCATCTTCGTCAGCTTGTAACACGCATCATTGAACGCTGCCTGCCACGCTTTGGCAATAATTGTAAAGTGCACCTTTGAGAGGACTGTAGAATGTAGCTTGAATTTTCATGGAGCATAAATGCATTATAACAAGCATGATGACCACTACCGTCATGATATTTGTTATCCCAAGAGAGATTCTGAAAGCTTAGCACGTGGTCCCGGCAGCCATGCACAGCCGTTGCGGCCGCAGCCAGAACAGGTGGCATGCGAAAACGTTCTCCACCTGAGGTTTTGCATGCGATCACATGTCACGATATTTTTTGCAAATCCTCCAACCAGGCTGACTGTCACAGTTTCTGTGTTGTGTAATGAAAAGAAGTAAATACACATTGAATCACAAATGTCTAAAAAAACAATACCTCGATAAATAGTTCAATGGAAATACTTAAAAACCGCGATTCCCTGTCCTTCTGTCATCTATTTACTCTGCAGGCTTGAGAAAGATGACTACCATGGCACTAATCCTATTGACGTCTATATTGGCGGCTATCTTGTGGGCAGCAATTCAATTCCTGGACGAGTTTCTTCAGCGGCGACGCGCTCCGCCTGGAACCAGGCTTCCACCAATGCCACCTGCGAGTCCTCTGTGGGGGCATAATGAAGTTTATAGCCTGGGCGTACAAAGCACAGCCGTCATGCAATGGTCAAAGAAGTATGGACCAGTCTTCAGGTACGCATCAGAATTGCAAAAGTTTAAGAACGCAGGCGCTTGCGAAATTGTTCAGTTTTCAACAAAAGCAAATAAAGTTTACATATACATTGTACTTGGTGCTCAGTGACACACTGAGGTTGTTGATAAGAGAGGTGCTTCATATTTCAATAAATTCGCCTAGCAGTTCGAGAAGGATGTTGTGCTTTACATAGTGCAATAAAGCCAAAACATATATTTAAGAAAAGCTGCTCCCTTCTGCTGCTCCACTGTCACGGACTTAGACACAAAGAATGCCATTTCCTAAGTTCAAAATACTGTAGTGAAAAGACGAACCAGCATTTTGACATTGGCCAACTCAACTTGAAACGGTCGAAAAATCACGCAGAGTCCTCATAGAAAAGTGAAGAGCGTGTGTTGTGCGTATGCTTATAATGGGACCTGCGCACTACAATATATTTGTGTTTTAAACCTTTTTGAGATGGCATTAGTTGTTTCGCGAACCTGCAATGAACGCCTATGACGGAAAGATTAGGTGTGCCTTTTTACTTTTTTTGTTCCCGAACGTCATTTCTAAAGCTACAGAACGAGGCCCCACGTGCACTCGATTACGTAGCAGACGGAGAAGTGCAAGCTGTAAGTGCATCTTCAAAATGGGGAAGTTTCTGGAAAGACAAGCGCCTTTTTGCAATAAAACTGTAATATTTCTCTTGGCAAAGAGTACAATGATAACTACAATAAATTTTTTTACGCAAATGCTTTTGCAAAATTAGCCTATGCACTGTAATATTGAAACTCAAGGGAACGTACACAATGCAAAAAAGAAATACGAGAGAAAGTCGTTCTTTGACAAACATTTACACATTTAATACGAGTTCGTTACAAAACGAGAATAATGTCAGATTTTATCTTCTGGCTTTCAGGTTAAGAAAGAACTTGAGGACCATCGTTCTGCTGAATGACTTCGAAAGCATAAGACAATTCTGTAACAAGAAAGAATTGTTGTGCCGTTCCACGGTGTTGACTTTCTTTCGAGAAAAAAACCAAGGTAACTTGAAATCCTTTCAGAAAACATACGTTGATATGCTGTTCAAGTTTTTGCGCTCTTTTTTTGCGCTGAAACAGGGCTATCAGAAGGGATTATATCTTAACGATCATCACAGATTTTTTTTTCAGTCTACAATAATGTCCTTGCCCAAAATATTCCTATTAGGACTACCTTTCGTCACCTCAAGTTACGTTATGCTGGCAGCTTTCCTAATTTCGTGACACCCTGTACTTCTCTGCCATCGTCGAATACGCTTCCGTTATGTTGGCATTGATTCTGTCACCGTAACTTAGCAATGTCTCTCTGTCACAAGCACAAAAGGGCTGGCCCGTCTGCATTGATTTATCGTAATATCAAATAGAACATCAGCTACCGTCGTTCGCATTGTAATCATTACCGCTGTCTTCATGTCCTTTACCATTAGGTCAGATCTTTTTAGTTTTATCGCTCTTTGCGTCATCGCTAACTTCTCAAGCATCTTTGTGAACCTTGGAATTTCTGCCCATGATTTAGTATCAGTACGATGCACTGACTGCAGATTTTAAAGGGCGGTGGTAGGTTACCGCTCAAGCAGTGGTAACGCGTACCCTTGTGCGCTTCACCGATCGTTATTTTTCTGTAAATCTCCTTCTTAGGATATGTACCACTTGTTACTATTTGGACTACACATCTTCTTTTGCACAGATGTTAGAGGCGTAGTGCCACTTGCGAATTTTCGTGTCTGTCTAGCGCGCTTTACCGTTGTCTTCTACAACTTAACTTCAACCCTACTCTTACACTTTGTCGGTGAAGGACTCGAATAATTTGCTGCAAGCCACCTTTGGCTTTGTTGGACAAGTCGCCAACTGCCAACGTCTGTTTCCTGAGATATTCACCGTCAGTCCTCAAACTCATTCTTCACAATCTAATGACCTGAATGAATGTTTAAGGAAGCCCTGAACTGCACTTTAAAAGTTATGTTTATTGCCTCTTTTGTTTGTGAAAGTGCGTTTTTTCGCTTCAATAAAGAAGCAGTTAAGGTCGCCGTTTTATATTGACACATATTTGATAAGCTATTTGCATAATTTGTCTGTGCTAAACATCGTAATGACTACCAATAAAGGTATCTAAGCTTATAAAAAAGCCATTTTTTATCTAACGAAGCCATAGAAAAAAGTTGATTTTGTTAAGCAGTTTTCTCAACTATCAAATTGATGACGTCGATGTGGTTTATTGCTTGATATCTCTTTCTGAAGCCAGCACGTTTACTGTTGTAAAATTTAGCATGCTTTGGTGCAGATTATCTAACAGAATATTTTGTACGAAGTAAAAATCGCGCTTTTGGACCTATCATTCTGCAGTTCTTTAACGTATCCCCTTTCCTGAAATGATATCAAGCTCGCAATCTTAGGCGCCTCTAGTATGCTTGCATTCAGGGAGCATTTTTAACAGATGATCACAAGCTTCATAGACATAGTATCCCGTCTGTCTTTCAAGAAAACTACCTCATTCGGTTTCTTACTGTCTGTCCTCTCCTACACATATGTTGCAAACCATTCTAACCACATTGTGATAACCCGGAACCTGACTCTCCGGTGGGCGACTGAGTCCAATCACGGTTACGTGGCTGCTTTTCTCTACAACCCGTACTTCTGTACCATCGTCGGATGCGCTTCCGTTATGTTGGTATTGATTCTGTCACTGTACCTGAGCAATGTTTGTTGTTCACATGTACAACATGCAACAGACAGGCATTGTCTTCCGGCGCTGAATTTTTTACAGTTGAATGAAGAATCCTTTTGTTGCGTTTGTTATGCCATCAAAATTACTGATCACCTCACCCTGCCTATTTTTAATAGCACACATCTTGTTCCCTCTAATGCCAAGCTACGTTCTGCCTGATTTCACGTTGCCCCAAATTTTACTGCTTCTTAATGTTTCTACTCCTACAATTTTGAATGACGCTTGTTTTTCTTTTGATCAATCACATTTGCAAGTTCATCTAATTCTATCTGATATCTGGAGCTATATAATTTCATGCTCTCTTCATTTTAATGGGTCCTTTATTACTTGCTGAGCTGGCCTATTTGCTATTTTGGGGAGTGACTACCGACTTCAATGTAATCATTGTAGTCACTGTAACGCGACATACACGAAAGTAAATTAGTCCATGGTGAGCTCAATACAGTAAGAGCCAATGTGACCGCAATCTTCTGCCTTTAGGCTGAATCGTCAACACTACAGCACATGTTTTCATTACAACATTGGCGGCGGGCATAACGCAGAGCCGTCCTGGCGACTCAAAATGTATTTGTATGAGTGGATCGTAATATTCCTTCATGCACCTGGCGTAGATGATACTGCTTTCATAGCAACAATAATCTCGGGACGGTGTCAGTGTTTAAGCTCCGTAAATTAAGGGTGCATAGCTAGCTCCGATGCAGTAGGGCCCGGCATTTGAGCCGAGCAGCTTGAAAGAAAGTAGATACGTTTGGGAAGGAAGCCAAAGCCTATTGAGGTCACGAATAGGTAAAATAGAACGTTGGAGAGCACGACGTCTCAATTTTCATATATCTTAGTCGTTGTCATCAATGCATGGACCCGCAGCAGAAAGTACTCTGAGTACTTTGCGACGTCACAAATAGGAGTGTATTCGGTGGGTTCAGGGGTGCAGGGAAGCGTGCATTGGTTCCAGCACCCTCAAAGGCTCCAGTCCATAAAAAGGCAAAAGAGCGAGAAATTAGTTTGTAAATTTGTAGTGCTGTTGCATACGTATGTACCGAAAGGAACGTTTGTGTTCCGGTTGATCTAATCTTACTCAATCTACACTGCTCAGCGACTGGAACGTGATACTCGGACAACATGGCGGCCAGTACTTGGGCCTCCGGTTGGCGTTGATGAGACTGAGGTGATGCATTTGTGAGTCACTGGAAAGTGAGTCTTTTTGATGCATCATAACTGCATTCGGTCACCTCAGCGGTCACCCAGTGATCACCGGTGGCGCAAAAAGTGCCAGCCACCATGCTGTCTCAGTATCGCGTTCCAATCGCTGAATATTGTACAATATCATCAAATCACCAAGACTGCAGTTGAAGCGCAGGTTAATTCATTATTATTTAAGAATGCTTGGTGGTTTAAATGCTATCCACGGTGTTGCACCGAGTAAGCAAGACTTTAACGACTTTGGAAAGGAAAACACGTCTTCCCTCACTTAAGAGTTCACGGATTGTACCGTGCCAAAGTACGAGGTTGTGCAGTATAAGACACCAAGCTCTCACCATTGTTGCGGATAAAGCTGTAGCATGGCGTAACGCATGAGATGGTTCACGCCGAAAATGAACCACCTAATTTCTGAAGTGACGAAACGGAGCGTGCCAAAATGTCAATGCTGACCCATTCATTGCCACGCGGTGGCAATGAATGGGTCAGCATTGGTGGTCTACTTGGGGGGCATTCTTGAAGTTCTTAATCATTCTTGCAGCTCTGTCGAGAGCATGTTGCATCTTTTGAGTCCAAGACTCCAATTTCTGTGGTGTGGTATCCTCCACGGCGACGCTCAAGCGAAGTTTATTTCAGTCAGCGAGGGTCTAAATTTGGGGGCGAAAAAATTTGGAATTTTGCGTTAGGGTTGTTTTTATCACGTGGCGATCGCTGCCTAATGTGTCCGGCAGGACCTCGTGTGCTTTGACTATCACATGCGTGCTTGTCATCGTGAGGTCTGGCGTGGTGTCCCTTGCTGTACTGCTGCCCACTACCTTTGGTATAGTAGGATCTGTTATCAAAGTGCATGGTGCATCATATTGTTATGTATAAGGTTGCCCTTCGGCGTGCTATATATATAAATATATGCCGTATGGCGGGCGTTAAAGTCACCCACTATGATTCGATGTGTATAGCGTGTTGAAGAAGAATTTCCAGTACACTTGCGCCCTTAATTTTAGGTGGACAGTATATGTTGACAACCAGCAGTCCTTTTCCCGATGTGGGGTTGGACGGGATCATCTCGACAGCGGTGTACTCGGTTCCTCCTTCTGAAGTACCCCCGGTAGGGGTTCCGTCTATGAAGGGGAGGGTTTTATTAATAAGAATAGTGGTACGCAGTGTTACGGATGCCACGTAATATCCCTGCAAGGATAGAGACGCGGACGCTGTTTCCTGCAGGGCCAGTATTTCTGGGGGCTTCGGGAAGTGTTGAATGCATGCGGACAATTCGGCGAGTTTCTTTTTGATGCTTCTACAATTCCATTGCCATATGACTAGGTCAGATAAAGTTTGGTTTCCGGGTGGAGGAGTTAAGCCCGCTCTACCGGAATTCTGTCGCTTAGTGGGGTTGGCCATGTTCAGTCGTTATGGGGGTCGAAACCCCCAAATGTGTGCTGGTCACCTCCTGCGTGGGCAAAGGGGAGTGAGCGGCGGCCGCAGGTTTGGGCTGTTTATGCTTACGGGTGGGTGATGACAAGGCATGCAAATGGAAGAGGTGAGTAATTGCAGATTCTGTTTTGCCGATGCGCTGATTAAACGCGCTCTTCACTCTTTGTAGAGCGTGCTCTTGTTGCTTAACCATTTGTGTTTTAACAGCCTCAAGGCAGTTGCTTACAAATTTTAGAACTAGTTGCCTAAGGCCTTGTGTGAATTCTGGGGTTTGGAAATATTGTGCACGGGGCTGTTGTGAGAGGACTGGTGCATGGGGCGGCGCGGGGTGAGGAGGTAGTGGGGAGGCCTGCTCAACGGGTGACTTACCAGTGTCGGCCAGGGGGTCCTGCCGTTGCTGCAGCTGTGGGTCTGGATCGAGGCTACCAGCGGTTGCCAAACCCGATGAAATCTCCAGATCCCCTCTTGCCGCCGAGCCACGCAAATGGGTAGGCTCTCGTTGCGGGAGTGCCGGCCACGTGGCATCGCTTCTCGTGGCACACTGCACAGGAAGGCGTGGCGTGTGGTTCGTGAGCGGTGTCGCAGGTGTCCGTATGGCAGGAGGTAGTCGGGGTTGAACATGTGCTTGTTTGTTTTTCTTTTCGTGGTATGATGTTTTCGGTTCCTTGGATCGGGCAGTACTCTGAGGTACTTGGCTGCAGACATTCTTATGAATATTGTCAGGTTGTTAGTTTGTCATTGATACCTCAGTACCCCACCTCGGTGGAGTCGTATTGGGTCCCTTTGGGCGTTGGCACCGCTCTTTCACCGCTCGGGGCCCGAGTCCCCTCTAACGAGCCGGGAAAGTCAGGTAGGTAGTGGGATGGTCATCGGATTCGCAAGTAAGACAGCGGGGAAGGCAACCTTCGCGGTGTTCGTCTGGGTTAAGCAAGCCACAGTTCCCGCACCGCCGTTCTTGTGGGTATGGGCAGATGTCATGTCGATGTCCGGTTCGGAGGCAGCAGTGGCACACTTGGGTGACTAGGCGGAAACGTTTGCATCGAAATTCTACGCCTTGAAAGTATACGTATCTGGGAACTTGCCTGCCCTCGAAGGTGTAGAGGCATGCTCCGTTCGTTCCGACGGGTCTGTCTTGGATTATGTGATATCATGGGGGTAGATGACCGTATCGTTCATGAGGGCTTCCTCGGTAGGTATAGGTAGGGCGCCTGTGATTATCCCCTTGCAGAAGTTGTCCGCGGAAGCCACATACGCAGAGACTTGACACGATTTGTTGCCGAGCAGGTGCGTCTCAATGTGGCAAACCTGTTCCGCCAGGTCAAGGTCCGGGGTGCTGACCAGGGCGATGTTCTGTTCCTTGCGTACTCGTATGCGCGCTGCCGCATCCAGCGAGGCTCGGAGTATGGTTTGTATCGCGTGTCGCAGCGGTAAGACCGCCTCATGTTGTAGTGATATACCTCCTCTTATTCGGAGAACCACCGTGTGGTTCCCTGTGGGGAGGCGCGGCAGTCGAGGCCAGCCGGGTCTGTGTCGACGTTCGCCTGAGTCCAATCGGGCGGCTGGAGTCTTGAAGGACTCCTCGGCGACAACGCTCCGTCGGCGAGCGTCGGCCACCCGGTACCAGAGTGTGAGGCACGCGCGGCTGATAATGTGTACCATTGGACATATCGGCTCCTCCACTCCGGCCGGGGCTGTAGTCACAGAACTCGATGTCATGCTCGGGCTCCAAGTCTTCTGCATCCATGCACTCCAGTTGGTCAACCGGGTCGGAATTGCTGGCGGAAAGTCCCGTAGCTCGGGCCCCTACCCTGGGAGCCGCGTTGCAGGGTGCGTCGGATGCTGACGCGGCATCCGCATCCGCTGTCCCGCTGTCGCGTTGGCGCGTTTAGGCTTAAAGCGGTCACCGCCATTTAGGGATTTCAAACGGCCGTCTCCAGCTATGAAAAGAGTCCAGCCCGAAAATATTGGTGTCAAGTAAAAGCTGGTGGCTTGCCGGTGACGATGGTTGTACGATGTTGTGCCGGTGGTGAAAGATTCCGGGCGGTTTAGGGTGGATTAGTAGGGCCAGCAGCGAATGTGCATTCGCCGGTGTCCAGGTAGAAAATCCTGACGTCGCGTAAATCACGAGCTTAGAGAGCGAGAAGCCCAAACAAAGTGCCAGTGAATGGAAACTGTGACCGCTGAGGATCGAGAACGGGAACCGCAAGCTATGCGCCGGTGGAGGAAAGCCAACACCCCCCCCCCCCCCTCTCAAGCAAAGGCAACCCAACCCAAGCGCCAGCAGAGGTAAGCTAACCCCCAACTTCGAGAGCAGGAGGCCGAGCAGAGACGTCAATGAAGAGAGAATCCTCCCACCGAGGGTGGCGATGGATTGTTCAAGAGAGAATTCCTCGGCCGTGAGTGTGACCACAGCTCCAAGTTGTGGTAAACTGTGGTTTGATCACGACCTCAAGCAATTGAACAATATGCACAATTCGGAAACCGAAGCTTGAATCTCGCCAAACTACGACATGAAGACAAAAGGCTTTTATGAAAATCGCGCTAAATACGAGTTCAAACTTGAGAAAACAACCACCAGCTCGGCTGATCTGACAGCTTTCACTACGTGGAACTTGCTTTACTTTTTTTTTCTCTGCCGGCAACCCTCAAGCCCTCGTGTATACCGCGTCGTGCCGCATCTGACGTCGCCATCTTTCACCACACAGAAGAAAAAGGGGAGGAATTGAACTCTATTGTCGCACCACGGTGCATGGTTACAGTGACGGCACAGGGTGGATGACGGCTACTTGAAGCCAACCTAAGAAAAACCGGCGAACGAAATTAAAGCAAGCGGGATTCAGCTGACTGCCACGTAGCCCTGTGGTCGGATAGCTCATCTAGCACTGCAGCTTAAGGAAAGCTTGCTGGAGTGTACCTGTATTTATTATGGCAATAGTATTTAACGTGATAATAAAAAAATCACCGTCGATTATGGTACTCCCTAATACGGAATTTGCGCGCAGCTCTACAGGTGCTTTCATTTCGCGATATGTTGGCTGACGCGGACAACCCGTCTCCTGCAGCACTTTGCAGAAGCGGAAAGTGGGGCGACTTCGTTGCTTATGTCGAGATTGCGAGAGGTAGCGGGCGGACGACGGGTGAGCCTAATTCACAGCGGCCTCTGCAGACGACCTTCCCAGACGACGCGCTGTACTCTGGCGCCATGTGGTAGCGATCGTTGCTTCACTACGCTTTTCTTCTCACGCTTTTGCCATGCGCCCCTCCTCCGTTTTCCGCCTCAGAGTTCCCCTGCACTCCTCTCTTCCACTTTCCTCCTCGCTCCTTTCACCTCCCGCTGCGCTCCGCGTTCTCTCTTTCATCCTCTGTGCTTTGCCTCGGTTACGTCGACGCCAACGCTCGCCGCAGTGTCGCGCACGTAGAAGCTGCGCTGTAAAATGCAGTGCCAACAGATGCTCCTGCCAGTGTAACCTGGGGAACGAATAGGGCGCGCTTAGCAAAAGTGCATTAGTTTGAAAGGCAGGCTAAGCGTAAGCTTTTCAATAGATAATTGTTCATTTGTAACTCCCGAATGCTTTCTGAACCTACCTGGACAGGTCTAAGAAAATGCAACGCGGAATTCATATGGAATGTACTTGGGGTGGCATCGCCAACACGCACGACATCGGCGCAGTGTGAGGTAGCTACATGAACGGCGAGCTGCTGTCTTTGTCGCACAGGTATTGGCCTTCTTAAGGGGAAACCGTGGTCAGAAAACAGAAAATTCTGCATGAGCATCCTTCGTGACCTCGGATTTGCAAGGACAGCTATGGAAAACAGCATGATGGTGAGCAAGCAGTTTTCTTCAAACACACAAAGGCGGCATATGTAAGTAATGAAATCATCATTTGTGCAGCAGTTATTTATTCAATTCAAGCTTTTCCCTGTTGCAGGTGTTTCCGTGGACGAATCGTGTTTCACAATGGGATATCGCAGCAAAATCGCTACTGAGTTACCTTTGTTGACCAATCAGATTTTGCAATTTCTGATAAATGTATTCAATAACTGCATAATTGCTGCATTAATATATAGTCTAGATAAATTATTCCCCATGATTGTGCCAGCGCGGTCTGTTCTTATTTATAATCAGCTAGGCTTCTTGAATGGAAAAATAAATGTAAACATGTAAGGCGATCACTGATGTATATACTCCAACTTTAGAAAGGTAGGCTCTAGTATTGAGAAAGACTGAACAGATCCCTAATTATTACCAATACCTTGTACAAGAGCAATCGTTTTTATCTCTATAGGGCTAGTCTCTATTTTGAAAGTAAGTGCATTTGTATCGCAATGATTGGTGGGAAAAATAAAATTCGGGAATCAGGCATTACATTTACCGTTTTCGGCTACCTGTGATTTAACCACTAATTATGCATTATAATATGTCAGGTGGAATTAGTCGTACCTCTAAAACCAAGAACCCAAATAGATTTCGAATGTACTTCTCATCAGACAAAGATAATAGCAGATGCTGCCGCCAGGTCACATGAATTGTTTAATAAACTTCTATTGTGTATTGTTGCCTGTGACTAAATATAAAAAACGAACATGTTTCTTTACCTTACATGGTTATAATGAATAGTAATTGCAATTACCGCATTGAAGTAAACGAGCCCTTTCTATTCCGTCTCCATATACCTCCTAGCTCGTTAAGTTTGCTGTAAATTACTTCTGCTTATGCGCGTACGAACAGATCAACTACCCCATAAATGGAATGAACGCGATAGCGTTAAGGATCCCGCGCCGCAGAATAAATATCAGGTATTAGCGTCCTACACCCGGCGTCGACCGTCGTTTCGTCAATACTGACTTCAGCCATCGCCTGCCTAACCACGCAGACCCTCCAAGTAGCTCAATGAAGTTAATAAAGTATGTGAATTTCTCAAGGTAAAATACGTCAGGAAAATTGTAAAGCACGACTTACAAACAACCGACACATGTGACAGCGTCAGATTGTAGTTTGAACACACGAGAAAACATAATTCTGTTACGCGCAAGCTCAAAACGCACATCTTTTTTCTAGCGTTTCTGCAATTCCTAGAGCTATGATGACCTCCGAACGCTCAAGCGCCATAAAGCGGTGCGCCCGTTTCCTTACAACACCTCCAGATGGCGCTAACCTCCATCGCATCGCTGCCCACGCAAGAGGCCGTGTGTCTACCCATAGAGAAATGGTCTACCTGAAAGCTCGCCTTCGCGCATAGCGTTCGCCGCCAGCGCTTGGCGGGAAACATCACGCTTAGATAGGCGGCAGTTGCCGTGAAGCATGAGATGCAGTCAGAAACCTTTGAATGCAATCGTATTCGCCTCTTAGTAGCGAACCTTAGACGTCTTCCAAATCTTTAAAACGATAACTTCGACGAAATTTTACTCAAGGTAATTTCCTTACAAATGAGTAGAATATACCTCTTGAGCAATATTGAAAAAGAAGCGCGTAGATGGCAATTGTATAATTTTCTCAGTAGCGGTGTCAACAGCTCCTAAGCAGACGACCGCCTACATTTGGCAGTTGGGCGCTGCGACCAAATTGCCAGCAAGTCCCACCTGCAAATATTAAGCGCGCCGCAAGCACCACCTAATTATGAACGGAAGTTATTCTTATGAGTCGAGCATTTTAGGTCATGCTACTCTTCCTGCAAATGACAAAAGCGGTGCTTTGTTGAGTTTTGGTGTAAAAAAAGTATCTTTTCGCTAACTTTTCGTCACGCTGCTACTCCTATTCAAACGCCCATTTTTTTCACGAACACTACTTCATATAGATTTTATAGTAAACTAGTCTACTTACGGAAACACACATTTTGTTGTAGTTTGCGTCTACGAAAAATTGAACTGAAAATATTGTGTCTGCCCTTCTGTTTCATTGGGCCGTCTTTTATAGCTGCGAAAGTTGATCACACTGTAAACGTGTACACACGATAACCTGCTAGACCTCAAGTATTTTTTGACTGTGTCCTATAGCAGCAATATCAATACTACATTAGTAGAGTAGTAGATGAGACGGCCATTTTTAGAAGTATATTTACACAATTCTTAGTGCCAATTTTGTTAATAAACGGTAAACACGCGCACACAGTGGAAGAGGCTAAAGATGCACGTGTGATAGTTTGCGCAAGCATTCGCGCGAATAATATAATAGCCTGAACGGAAGCCGGCAACCTTTTAAAGCTAGAACCATAATAGTGCGGTTAGTGCATAGGGTGCTTTACCTTGCCCTATAGTGCAAGAGTTGTGATATAAATTATCCCTATGGTATGTGATAGCATATGACAATATTTTGTCAACTTCGCATGCCTGAACTTCCCCTCCCGCTGACTGCGTCGCACGGATACAGGAGGAGTTCAACCGTGTTGTGGAGGCCATTGACAAAGTCGGAGGGAAATCGATGGACGTTCGTGGTTACCTGTTTACAAGCAGCTTGAAGAACATTACGTCTTTCTTTTACGGTGCCCGCTTCTCGCATGATCACCCCACCATGGAAGGACTGCACAGCACTATGTTGCAGCTGAATCTACTTCTGAATTCTGGGGGCGTTTACGAGTTTCACAAGCCAGCGGTGCGCCGGCTGGTTTCCATGCTTCCTTTTACCAGACAGGGCAGGATCGCAAAATGCCTGACGAAACTGGAGACCATTGCCGAGTAAGGATGATAGAGCTTCATGTTCGAGAACTCTTGCATCTAGTACAAATATAGCATGTCCAGATGAAAGTTCCCAGATTTCAAAATGAAAATGAAAAATCTGATACAATGATATCTCCAATTTCTGGCATCATTTTTATGCACTAAAATATGTTGCTGTTTTCGAAGCAGTTCACGTTAAAAATTTACTTGGATAGCAATGGGTGACTGTGCAAGTGAATTTGACTGTCTCTGGAGGTGTTGCAATTTTTGGCATTTATTCAGTGCCTGAAACCACACAAGAGGTCTGAAAAAATAACCAGGAAAAATGTTTGAACGTCATTACATGATACGACAAACGGCTCGTTTTATTGTATTACAGTTTTTATTTCATTTTGAAATCAAGGAGGTTTCATGCGGGTACCCTATATACTCTAGAATGCTGCCAAAACAATCAAGGAGCGGTAAAAACTGTCAAGTGTTTTTGCCAGCTCAAAGCAATTCCTGCGTATGCTCACTACTATTTCAAACCATTTATATCGTCGAATAAAAGCAAGCGTGATTCAGCACGTTAGCTACTGACGGCATTTTACCCGCAAGCTTACGCGCCCTGTCAGTGAAATCAGCGAGATTATGTGTGTCGCTGTGGATGAAGCGAGTGTCGGAGGATGAATGCGCCTGGAAGTGGAGAGTAGAATTGGGCGCCGCTCAAAGTACGGAGGAGAGCGCCAAGTCCGTGCCAAAGTAACGCCA
This sequence comes from Dermacentor andersoni, assembly GCF_023375885.2. NCBI lineage: Eukaryota > Metazoa > Arthropoda > Arachnida > Ixodida > Ixodidae > Dermacentor > Dermacentor andersoni. Next base: position 52,069,240 of record NC_092820.1, on the reverse strand, counting down.
CCAAGAGGAAAGTCTAGGTAGCGCTGAGCGATGGGTGGAAATAGAAAGTAGGCGAAGTGCCACGGAGGAGGAGGTCAGGCGGGTGCACGCTTGGTTGATATCCTTTGTCAGTTGCTACGGCTTCTACGCGGGCCATGGAGAAAGGCAAAGACTAGAAGAGAGCGTCCCGTGCCAACCTTGAAGCCTAGTCTTAAAAGATTTAAAGGAGAAATTGGCCGCCACGTGCTAAGGGAGCGGTAGATTTAGTCGGCTGGCTTTGCTTGCCTACTGCGCGTGCTTCGGAATATGGGCACATAACAGGCGTGAAAAATTACGCCGAGTTTAGTGAAAGAATTCATGCGTTTGAAGCAGTCGAGTTTCTGCTATATCAGTCAGGTAATGCAACGAACCACCACACATTACGTTTATGCAGCTCACCGCTTAAGCAGCAGGCATGCCTCTAGGCTGCAGCGAAAGAAGGCGTCGGGTAACCGGTATTGTGCCGAAAAATCCGCGAGGGCCACCTCAAGGATGACTGGTCGCGTTTCAACGTGGTTTTAGGGAAACGAGGGAAACTTTTGTGCTGCAAACGTGTGCAGGCGACCAAGTCACCTTTCCAACGGCGACACGTCGCGTTTTGTAATGTCTTCTGGTTAACAAGGACGCATTTTGTCCCCGCAAACATCTCAAGGTTATGTTCTAGTCCAGGGTTCGCAGCGATAGGTTTTCCGCGGGAACAAATATTGCCCTTTCTTGAGCGCAGGTGTTGACTAGCGAGCCGGGGCTTGCCGGGGACAGCCAACATCTTTAAGGCCATGTCGGCTCATCGTTATGGTAGGCGGTCCCAGCCGATGTTCTTGCTCTCCTTAAAGCGTTCGGCCTTTCAGCAGACCGTCGAGAACTCGGCAGGCGCTTCTCAACAGCATAACGACGTCGCACCACACAATTTTAGAAAACAGGGCACGTAAGTGTGACAGAAAGGCGACAACCTCGGCGTCAAGAATGAAGGCTTATGCTATTTATTTATCTCACAGTGAAGCACGCGTAGCGGAACTTTCGACTAAGCGAAAACGCGACGCAGCAATTTACCGTCGATTACGATACTTCCTATTGCGAAATTTTAGCGGTGCCCTGTGCTTGTTTTCATTTCGCGATACATTGACGCACGGAAAATCTGTTTCGTGCGGCACGTTGCAAGCGTAACAAAGTGTGGCGCGTCCGCATCGCTAATCCGGAGATCACGTGGCTGACGCGTGCGCGCGATGAATAGCTGCCCTCTCCCGGCAGGCCGCCCACACAGTGCACGTTACTCTGGCGCCATCTCTTAGCGTCTTCGCGGCACTACGAATTTGTTCTCACGATTTTACTACTCCCACCTCCCCTTTATGTTTCATGGTTCCGCTGCGCCCTCCTGTCCGCATTCCTCCTCGCGTCTTTCGTTTCCCGCTGCGCTCCATGTTCGCTTTCATCTTTCGCTATGCTCGTTTGATCGGGTACGCCGCCGATGACGCGCGCCACAGAAACGAGCGCCTCAGAGCTGCGCAATAAAACATCCCGCAAACATCTCGCCTGTTCCTAGGTGAACGATAACGTGAGAAAAATTTGCATAAAATCCGTACCGCAGTTTAGCGTGCACAACAGATGACGAAACAATAGAGCACACTCGGACATTATACATGGGTTTATAGACAAAATCACTGGCAACCAAACTAACGGCTCTGGTGAACGATGTTACGCGTTGAAGATTCTGTCTTCATGGGTCAGAAACCCCAGTCTTTCTCCACGTTTCAAGGCAACGACCACTTCCTGTGTACCTACATGCCTGACGTTACAGGCATGGAGGCGCTAAACGTTACCATGTACCAAATCATTTCGAATGATCTGGCAATCATGCGGGTCTATTCTTACCGAAAAGGCGCCGCGCACAGGGCCCCGGAGAGGGGGAGGAACGGTGTCAGAGGAGGTTGGCTTGCTGAGGTTAGCGGAATCACATGGAGGTCTCTGCTGGCCTTTTTTTTATCTCCATGGTGTGCGCAGGGGACGTGCCGGGTTGGTCTCGTGATCGAGAGCCCGAGCGCCGAGTGAGGACTCAGCAGCGAACTAAGCAACGCTAGGCCGAGCATGTGTCCACCGACCCCGATGACGTGACTAATCGCCGGGCACAAGTTGAACAAGATATATTAAATATGCAGAAAACGCACATAAAACACAGAAAATAAAATATGAGCATTGAGAAAACCGCCCCACTTACACAATCAAAGCATTTCAAAAACATTATACGCGCACTGCGCAAATAGAAAATTCACCCTTGCGCTTGGGCGTGACCCGCATTCGGGAATCGAAACGTAACTGTAACTTTTTTCGTGAACAATGGTACCAACTTTATCATGGTCATGTACGCCATGAAACCTGGTTTTTTGGATGGCAAACTCTGACATTAGATTATTTCCTGCTGTCATTGGTTTTATTCTCGCACCACGGAATATCTTCCTTGCTTATGCCAAAATACTGGTGACATGTATGCATGTTGGTTACAAGCGAAGCTAGAAGTAGTATAAAAGGCCTCTCGGCTAAATGAATGAATGAAGAGTAATTTAGTATGCTAAAAATCTTAGCTTAAAGCTCGTCCGGAGACAAGATATGTATTGCTTCATTTTACGAGGAAGTACAATGTACTATTCCTGTGGGGGCGATTACCTGAGGGGAGCAATCAATACAATAACTTAAAGGGCGAAACAGCACGCAGGACGATCGTAGGAGACGAAGACATTGTGCTCGCAGCGCTAACGGAGAGACAGTTGACAGTAAGGAGACAAAGTTATGCAGTACCAACTAGCCCTCCAGACTGTCAGTTTGAACATCCACATAATAAAGTGTGACTTTTTCATTAATTGCAACTGCGAGGGAGGTGAAGGACTTTATAAATTGAAAATAAAGTTTGAATAAAATGTAAAAAATCAAGAACTTTCTGTGCGACACCAATGGAAAATGATGTTATCAGTGGTAAATTTATTGTTTCCATGCGAATGCTCTGGGCAACGAAATAAGACTCAAGTACAATATGAAATGATGAGCACTCTTTTCACTGAATGAATGCTAAGTTTTGCATTTGTTCAAGTCCCAGTTACATAATAACGTTTTTGGATGCAGGAATTGTATTTCATGTATATTGTAGATTTCTCTATGCTCGAATAACACAAGCCAAGGTAATTACCACCTCCAATCAAAAGAACAAGGAAAGGAATACTATGAGCAATTTTAAAAATAATCATGCATAGAATTTCTTCAAATGAGGATTCGAAAGATATTTGAACTTCTCAAGAGCAACTTAGCGCTGAAACGAGTGTGATAATATTTTTTTTTCTTACTTCAAGGAAACAAGTGCGTGAGTACAAAGAGACCAACTGTGGAAACGAAAGCAGAGACTTTATTTGCGGTTACCTTCAAAAGATTGAGGATGACAAAAAGGAATCCGAACGCCTGTTTACCGGTAATTCTTCCGCTTCTTATTGAAAAGAACTGTCGTATTGACGCCGTATAGTTGGTCAAGTTCGCAGCCTAAACCGAGCTAAACAATGGACAAATAGATAAACAATACGAACGACGAGGTTGTGGCCTTGATCTAAAATTTACTTCTGCATTTATATTCCTTGCTCTCTATGAAACCAACGTTAATTGAACTACAGCAGCGGGTCGTTCGATGTCCTTACTTATTAGCCCTGTTCACTGCGCTGTTTAAGCCTTTAGAATGGAATAGCTAATGGCACATCAGCCAGAGAAGATCAGCTCTAGCTGCATCAATATTTACCTTTTGTAAGTGCAAGTCAATAATGTAGATTATCATCACGTCAAATAATCATAGGGATTGTAGAAGGTGTCGCCAAAAAAGAAAAAAGCGTCCAAATGTTAATGAAAGCCATCAGCTGCTCGTACCTAAGTGATATTTTGAAAATTATCCTATTCAGTTATATCTACTGTTATTCCACATGAGGGAGATATGTTGGACCAATAGAAAGGCAATACGGGTAAGAACACTACTGCATAAAATTAACATATAAACACTATACTATCAGGACTATGAAATCGGAAAGTAGGACCTCGATACTAAAATGAACACATACACAGCAATACGTTACTAAGCTGGATAGTTCAAAATAAATTAGCCGTTCACAACGGCAAACGGTATCTTAGGGTGTCGAGTGGAACTCAATAGCCGTCAATGTTTCTTTTGCGCAAGAAAGGCGCAGCCTATCCGACTCCTCTTGCGGTGCTTAAAAAAAGGCAATATGTACAAAAATCCGTAATTATGAAATGTTCTTGACTGGGTGTACGTGTCGCTTTGTGGGATGCACGAAATGATAATTGCGACTCAAAAAGAGATAGGCAGGCTATCATTAAGCCAAACTTCTTCAATGATCATAATTTTAGACAGCGGGTGCACTGCGCAAGTGCAAAACATGTGAAACACTGTACACATGCATGCGCAATTAAAATGTCAATTTAACACTGTTAAAAAATAGAAAGAAATCACGCGCATTCAGGTAGTGACATAGTATCTAGAGTCATCGCGGAAATATTTAGAACATTATGATCTGATGATGTTTCTGATGCCGCTGTGCTTTTGTACAGATGAACGCCTGGTGGGCAACATCAGCGCCTTCCTGACAGCTGGAACCTTTAGCACAGCTGGAACACTTTGCTGGGGATTGTTTCAGTTTTCACAAAATGTGGCCACAATCCAAGCTCGTGTCCAGCGGGAAATAGACGATGCCGTAGGCCCCCATCGGCAGCCCACCTGGGAAGACAAGAAGCAAATGCCGTTCACTCTCGCCTGCGTCTGGGAACTCCTGCGATGGGTGACTACGTCGCTTACCGGTGTGCCAAGAGAGTGAGTGAACTCTGCCGAAGATAACTCGCGCGGTTTATTGCCCATCGAATATGAGCTGCTGTGTCCGCACTAGTCTACGAAGAGCGGCGGTTACCTGAAGCAAAATATTTCGAATAATTCACTGCATGTTAATTAACGTCGATGATTTCCCGTCAGCTTCATCTCATGCAACAAACAAGTGGGATGCCTCCGAAGCCAATGGTGGATATCCTCACTAGGCAGCACTGTTATTTTTTCCGCCGCGGCAACTGCAGTGCATGCTGTGCCGCATTGATATTAGGTACGCTCGCGAGTTTGCAAATCCATCAGGAGTGTTAAGGATCGCATCGTTGCTATTCCCGCAAGAACTTCACTCTTTGGCAAAAACTGTAATTTTTTTTCAGAGACAACCAGAATATTGGGTAGCGATACCGAGAAATTGTGGTGCAACCCCAATATATGCTAGTAAATGCTTAAACAACGCTAAAATATCGCATTTACACGAGAAAGGTCGACATTTCCAAAATACTATAAATCGCATTGTTTATTCACCTGTCTATTCAAATAACCTGAACACATATTTAGGGTACCCCGAAGTAAGCCGTATACATTTTTACTTCGGAACGTTTCCAATTGCAGGAGGTTTGCTGGCCAAATCTTTCATAGATATTTCAAAAAGAATAGCAACGATGTTTTTTTTTTTTTTATGCGAGATCAATTTAGGTTTTCCACATTCTCTGTCGGCCATTCCACCGTTCGTTCAGTTCTGAAAAGCCGGGTTTCTTTTTTTGTGCGAAATTTGTTCAAGTTTTGAACTCTGTCATAAACAAGTTCATTTGGGATCGTGGTCGACCTTTCCTAAACGTGAAAAATGCGCCTCATATTCAGTTCGGTGTTCTGCTCGAGTATTCATGTTTCGTCATGATGTCGACAAAATCGTGAAATACCGCAAAAGTACGCCAAGACGGCTTGAGGTGTGTCCTCGCGTAGCGAAATTTGAGCACTCTAACAGTGATGATCTCGTCGAATCCAAAGCTGTTAATAACATCGCTTGTACCTGTATGTGTGGTAGCAGTTGCCTTAGTGACGTTTTCTAATAAAATAAGATTTCGGCAAGACACGGAATAAAGCAGCCTTACGCTTTGAAATTGCAATCTTTAAAAACAAAGAAAATAAATTTACATGATGATGCATAACCAAAAAACAAACATCTTTAGCATCAGGTGCATAGCAGCCACTCAGCAGAGAGTACACTATATGTTTTTGTGTAAAGCAAAGTATACAGGTTTCTGTTGCGCATATTTGTATTTAAGCACAATAACTATAGACGCTAGACTATCCATGCCGTGTATTAATAAATATGAGGGATTTTTCTAACTGCCTTTTTAAGACGAGGTTAAGATTTTCCCTTCAAGTGCCACTGCCGCGATATTTGTGCTGAACGGACCGCAGAATATTAATTGTTTATTATGTGTGAAAATGGTTAGCAAACTCGTGTATTTCTTAGGGGGCCACCCTAGTAGCGGCCCTAAATGGCACCATGGTGGGTATTTTTTTTTTGTCACTTGCTGATAACCAACTGTAAAAGCTGCCTTGTGCTCTGTAGGTGCGAAAACACCCCTGCACTTAGGTAAAACTTAGGTTAAACTTAGGTTAAAAAACCCGAGGTGGTTCAACTTTGGATTGCCTCATAATCAGGTGGTAGTTCTAGCACGTAAATCCCCATAATTCAATTTGTCCTGTATTGGTAGTTGTTTATTCATGTATTGGTATTTGTTGGTATTTATTCACATTATATTGTAGTGAAGCAGAGTACCTTGACGTAGGCAGCTGGATTGCCAACAGCATCGCGTGCCGAAGATGATCGAGCTTAGAGACTTTCCTCGGTGAAGCGCCGTCATCAGCCCATTGTGTAATAAACTTCCTTCATAATGGGTGGACGTGCTGGTTTGCTTTCACGTCTACCATCCTGGAAGTCCGCACTCGGAAGCTATTTTCCGCCCTGCCAGACACCGACCAGCAGACACTCCCGTCTCCACCTGTTCTCTGTGCTGGCTCTATTCGCCAGCGAGATCCTGCCATTTTCAGCGGGACGTACGACAATGACGTTGAAGATTGGCTTGCGTCCTACGAGTGAGTGAGCGCTCAGGTGTCGCTACAGTTGCTCTTGTTGATGCCGGCGATACTGTTTTTGTTATGGATACCAGATTTTGCCGATGACTTCGTAAGATAACGATGCCTCTTTCTGGAATGTCACTTCGGACTGCAAGTGCTCACCCCGTAGAACCAACAACAGCCTCTACAGTCCGTGTACTGATGCAAGACGTTATGTACAATATAGAATTTGTAGTGCTGTGATCGTGCTCCAACACAATTATTCTAGGATGGGATTTTTTTCTCTTTCCACAACGCTGTAATCAATTGTGCTCGCGCTGAGAATCGATTCACCCTTCGTCGGTGACCTCACCTATATCGATCCTCATTCTCCTGCTAAAATTTTCGTCAAGGAAGATACTGTAGGAACAGAAAGTCCGCAAGGTGTCATTTTGACACTTATTGAACAGATGACTACGTTAATCTCATGGCTACCATCGTCGAGCCTACATGCCTGACAGCGCTAGTCCCGTCTCTTCTTCCTACACGGCGCTCTGTGAGTACTGTCCACTACATGGCTCCCTCCCCCCCTCTAACGATGAAGGCACTGCCGTTGAGGGGTTTAAGTTGTGGAGATGGCACTGCCAGAGCGTAGATGAGTTGGCTTCAAGCGGTCGATGGAAATCGTACGTTTCTTCGTGTCCGTGGAGAAGTGTGAAAAAGCTCAGCGCCCTTCCACTCTGTGATGGATGACCAGGCATGCTATGTGGGCCCCTACATAGCGAACGGCACCTCTGCCGCGGGTCGGCCCAGCACTGCATTATCTTCGGGATTGGCTCTCGTATGGGGAGTGCTTAACGCCTGCTTCACCTCCGCTGCCGGTCGGCCCGGCATTACAGTATCTTCGGGATGAGCCCACGTATAGGGAGAGCTTAACGCCGTCTGCACCTCCGCCGCGGGTCGGCTCGGCACTGCATTATCTTCGGGATCGGCCCTCGTATGGGGAGTGCTTAACGCCTGCTTCACCACCGCGGGTCGGCTCGGCACTGCATTATCTTCGGGATCGGCCCACGTATGGGGAGTGCTTAACGCCTGCTTCACCTCCGCCGCGGGTCGGCTCGGCGTTGCGCTGTAAGAGGCATGTACCATAACGGACATTGGAGCGCATGGTTGCGGGTATGCCAGTAGAGTAGTGGTAGCAAGAAGGTTCTTGGCAGAGATAAAATCATATTCAGCAGCATTAGTCCACGCTATAGGCGTGCTAGCTTGTGGTGTACCCGAGAGTAGAATGTGCAGAGGCTGTAAAATTGAAGCACAACGAGGAACGAAACGGCGATAGTAATTGATGAGATCCAGGAATGCCCGTAATTGCTTGGTGGAACATGGTCGTGGAAAATCTTTAATGGCTTGAACACGGGATAAGACGGGTTGGATGCCATGGTCGTCTATTCGCTGGCCCAGCAAATCGAGAGAAGCAACTGCAAACTCTGCGAGATTTTCACAATCAGTCCATATTGACGGAGGCGTTGAAACACCTTGCGTAGACCAGATTCGTGTTCCACAGCAGAACCACTAAATGCAATAATGTCGTCTCAATAGACGAAGCAACCAGTCAGACCGCGTTGTACTTGATCCACGAGCCACCGAAATGTTTGAGCGCCATTACGAAGGCCGAATCGCATGCCCACGAATTCAAACATGCCTAAAGGGGTAATGATTTTGGTTTTAGGAATGTCGGAAGTCTGTACAGGAATGTGATTGTAGGTTTTTGCTAGATGTACCTTGCTAAATATGCAACACCCAGGAAGCGATGCGGTGAAATCGTGGATGTGAGGTACAGGGTACCTATCAAGAATCGTCACTTTGTTTAAGGCCCCGCAATCACCACACGGTCACAAATCACCGGTGTTCTAAGGCACCATTTGCAAAGCAGATGACCAAGGACTAGCCGAAGGACAAACGAAGCCCAACTCTATCATGAGTTCGAATTGTTGCCTTGCAATTTTCAGATGGCCTGGTGCTAAGCGGCGATGTCGGGTGTATACTGGTGGTCCTTTAATCACTATGTGGTGCATGACGTTCTGCGCTATTGGACAATCTGGCGAGGGTGGCTCGAACAGCTCTGAAAATTCTAGAAGAATGGTGCACCACATTACCTGGGTGTGTGCTTGTACTAGACGCAAAGGTGGTGCAGACGTGATGATACCTTCTGTGGACAGGTTTGCTGAGGAGTCAAGTCGGCAGCAGCTGCGAAGGTCGACAAGAAGGATAAACGTTTACAGAAAAACAGTGCCGATGATTGGCCCACGGACATCAGTGACGGTGAATAGCCATATAAAAGGGCATTGCCGAGAGAGGTCAAGGGTGACAGATTTCTGGCTGGATGTTTCAATGTTGCAACCGTTGACGGCAGTGAGAAAAGAAGTGTTCTGGCGATGTCTTCTGCGGTCTTGAAAATTAGGGAGAATGACACATTTCCGTACCATTGTCTACAAGACAGCGAATATTCGTGACAAGTTCGGCGACCGAGGAGAGGGCTTGATGTAAAGCCAGTAGCACTAGCCATCATCAGTGACTGGCCCGACCATTTCCCGGAAAGTTGCAAGGCGACGGCACAGACGTACGCGAGTGCCATATCTGGCGTGATACCGACAAATAAAGTCAGACGGACGGCTTCACATGCTTTCGTCTTGCGAGTGGCACCGCTGCTAATAGCTATTTGCCCGAACGCCTACGGCAGCGAAATGCTTTGTTAGCTCCTGTACTTGCGCAGCAAGCTGCGTGCTTGAAGTGTGGGGTTCATCAAAGTGCTGCTGTTGCTGGGGCTGTGTCGCAACGGGTGCCTTACTACGGTCAAAAGTGGATATCACAGGATCAAAAGAATCCATAATCTATTCTGCCATCGTCGCTAAGACCTCGACAGATGTCGTAGTAGGTGAGGCACATAAAATCATGCCTACCTGGTTCGGTAGACACTCTGAGAAGAGCTCCCTAAGGATTTTCAAGTCTGGTAATGATGGACTGGTTTCCAGGAGTTGTGTCGTACGGCGAAGCAGCTCAGTCGCTTTTCTGTTACCAAATTCCTCCCATGAGAGGAGCAGTTGAATCCGTGTGGGACTCAGAGTTGGTGGTACGACGTCGTAACTCCCGTTTAAGGTTATCGCACTGATCGTCGGGCGTAGGAGCTAGCAAAATGTCGTGGACCTGAGGTAAAGTGGTCGGGTTAAGCGCACTCACGACGTTGTCGTACTTGGCCACCTGAGATGTGACTCGCTCACGACGACACTGCGCCTCGATGTGGACGAGCCAGAGTTCACCATCCGAGGACCGGAAAGCGGGAGGTTTCAGTGCGACGACGGAAGGCGTCCTGTTTTCTTCGAGACATCGTTGTTCAGGGGCTCGTTCCATGGCGTCGAGAAAAAACTTGGTAGACGTATGCAGTTGTGATGTGGTGTCACGTCTGTGGTTACCAACTTGTAGGAACTGAAGGCCCACAGAGAATCGTCATTTATTAAACAAAGATAGAGCAAAGGTTAAATAGGGAGGGATGTTTGCCCGCCTACGGAATCATAGAAATAAGGTCGGATGTCGAAGAGCTCCGTTAGCAGCCACTGTCCCAGGCATTGTGAAAGTCTGGAGGAGGAATTCCTTGGCGTGATCGGGAAGGTTGCGGAGAGTGGTGTATGTGATGGCTTCCGCACTTGGAGCCGAGCGAGTAGCATTAGCAGCCAACCCTATCTCCTTGACGTCGTGTGTTGGCAAGACCCTTGAACGAATGGCTTTGACTCGCATCTCTGATTTTCTTGAGGCGCGAGAGTTCCCCTATTTTCTTATCGGCTTTCGACGTCGCGCCTATGCACAAGACATGTTGCTGATCCTTCAGCACACATTTCTCTCGTCAACACCCAGTCATATCCACGCTCTTGTGACTGTTGATGTCCTGAAATCCTTCGATGGCGTGTGCCATGACCTCATCCTTTCTCAACTCTCCTCCCTGGACTACGGCAACCACATGTGCTCTTATCTCCACTCCTTCCTCTCGAACTGAATGGCTCGTTTTAAAGAGGGCACACATCTTTCCGACCACCATCCGCTCACCCGTGGCACTCCTCAAGGTGCTGTTCTCTCTCCTACCCTTTTTAACCTTGCAGTGACCCCTCTCGCCTCCCAACTAGTCCAATTTCCTAACCTCCACCACAACTGTTATGTCGACGACATCACGCTCATCTGTTCGTCTCGTTCTCCCGGTCATGTACCGGACAACCTGCAGCGTGGCATCAATCTCATCAACTCCTTTTTCTCCACTGCTAGCCTATCTCCTGCTCCGGTGGAAATCCGAGCTTCTCCTTCCTAACTTCTCCTCATACCAGCGCTCGCACAACGCCCTAATCTCCCACAATCTTTCCGGCTCTTCCATTCCTGTTGTCCCCCATTGCAAAGTTCTTGGCTTCCCGTTGCATGCAGCCAAGAATGTACAAGCCCTCCACCACGCTGTCAGGACCTGTCACTCGGTAACTCACCTGCTGCGGCGCGTGGTCACTCGGTGCTCGGGCCTCCACGAGGCTCATGCGTGCCCACTTGCCCATGCGCTCGCTCTCAACAAGTCCCTATACTTTGTACCTTGCGTTTCCTTCAACCAGACTCAACACCATTGAAAACGCTCTTGTGGATCTCTACATGGCAGCTCCAAACCTCCGTATCACCACCTCTACTTCTAAGCTCTTTGCCACAGGCCTCTTCCATCCTTTCCGTTCTCTTCTCTCTCTCCACCGTGACTCCCAGTTTGCCCGGCTTTCTCTTACTCGTCAGGGTAAATGGTTACTGGCCCACGCGTGCATCCCTCAAGTACAAGTATCTTGGAATTACAATTACTAACAACCTAAATTGGAATAGCCATATTGCTGCTACCGCCTCCGCTGCTTTCAGAAAGCTATGTCTACTTCGCCATAAGCTTAAACATGCATCCCATGAAGTAAAATCCTTAGCCTATACCACATTTATTCGACCCAAATTGGAATACTCGTGCGTTATTTGGGACCCGTTTACCAAAAGCAACATTTACGCCCTTGAAAGAATACAGAGAAGAGCCATGCGTTTTATTTTTTCCAAATACGGCCGAGAAGAGTCTGTTTCTGAATTACTGCGGACAAATGGCTTTCACACCCTTCAAACGAGGAGAAAAATAATACGCCTGCAGTTCCTTTACTCCTTGATAAACCGTAAATTTTCTTTAGATCCTAGTCCATACATAACACTTTCCGCATCCAGGAAAACCCGTCATTCCCACCCCCTCGCTCTCTCCCCTTACGTTGCCAGGACAAACCTCTTTAAATTTTCATTCTTTCCTCGAACCATAGAAGACTGGAACCTCATCCCTTTCCATCATCTGAACTCACCTGAATCAATTCAAACTCATATTATTAGTATTCCCTAACAAACATTGCTGTTTCGTGTTATATTGTTTCATTTCTTGGATTTCATATTTTTGCAATTCTGCCTTTTATACATGTACTTTTATTTGTTACCATGCCCCTCCTGCTTGGGCCACACGGCCTGCAGTATGCTGTAAATAAATAAATAAATATATCTCTCCGAAATCCACTCCGGCTTCCAATCTTCGCATCGTCCCCCTCCGCCAAATATATCCCCTGCCCTGCATGCCGCCATCCTCACGCGGCCACGCAGCATCCTTCCCCCTCTTTAGTACCCAGCGAGAAGCCTGCGCAGATGCCTCTTTCATAGCTCCTCGAGGTTCCTGTGGCCACGCTATCTACCATCCCCACCTCCCAGCACTTGAAACTCGCCCCAGTAATCCGTACCTACACCATGCGGATGTACTCTCTGTCGAGGTCCTTGGCATTGTACATGCCCTGCAATCATTGCCGTCCCTTCCCTCGCTCCCAGAGTACACGATATGCGCCGATTCCCAAGCGCCATCATAACCGCCCCCTACATACACATACATGCATACGTACATACATAACCGCACCCTACCCCATTCACTCCAACAGGAGGTCAAACGAGAGGTCTCCGCACTGCAACCTTCCACCGTTTTTCTCCACTGGGTCCCTGGGCATTCGTGGATTGACGAGAATGAGCTGGTCCATCAGCTTGCCCATGACGCTTTAAACTGGGCACCGTTGATCCCTTGGTCGGGGCCCTCGGAGGATTGTGGGGGACTCTCCCTGCGCCGCACCATCAAGGAAGTTTACCTTGAGCTCCATCTCGAAAAACGCCTCTGCCCTACCCCTCATCCATCGCTCACTGTACCGGAGGCTCGCCTTCTGCGGCACATCCAAATAAGTGCACAGGTTACCCCTTCCCGCCTCTTTCTCTATCACTACCGGTCCAACTCCTCCTGTCCAATCTGCCGATCTACTTATGCAGACCTATCCCGTAGCCTATGCTACTGTCCGGATGCTCAGCTCCTGTCCTCCCCTTTTCCTTTTCGTCACCACCTGGCTCGACTGCCTTTGCGCTGAAGGTGAAGAATAACAGCGTCGACTGGCCAGTATATGCTCGGCCTGTAGTTTTGGGCTGAATAAAAGTCTTATACTACTACTAGTACTTATTAAACAGATGACTGCGTTGATGTTGCGGCTACCATCGTCGAACCTAAATGCCTGAAAGCGCTAGTCCAGTCTATTCTTCTTCCACTGCGGGGATCTATGAGTACTGTCATCTCAATCCAAATATACTGCCGTGCTCGTCAGCGCTTCTACCAGTCTCATGTGGTCCTATCTATCAAATCAAATCATATTTTATTTTCCCGCAAGTATCTGGATGGTCACCTGGGCTAAAAGCTGTACGAACAGCTTGGTGATGATGGAACGGTCCTCACGCCGTCTGACCTCTTCGTTGCCTGAAATGCCCTTTCTCTGCCTTTTGCTACTCTTGACGTCGCCGCCGGTTTCAGCACAATGCGCGTTTATATCACGCTTTCATCCTCGCTCACATTGCTTCGTCACGAATGCCTTGGCCACGTCAAGACCATCGATTCTATGCAGATTGTATCCGTCTCCAACAAGGCATCCCATACGGCCGTCCCTGACCTAAGCTGGCTCTCTGCTCCTGATCCAACATTTACAGATGTGTTCCGCCCATTCATCACTGAGCATTCATCACTGAGCATCGCTGAGCGATCCCCGCTTCTTAGCGTTCTCGTACATGTCTCGTACGCACCTATTGTGCGTACCGAGACATACAATTCAGCAGAAGACTGAACTCGGGTAGCGGGCTCTTTTCTAGCAGCCAGCTGCCGAACGTATGGATTCCTAACAGGTCTACGAGCTTCTCCTTGAACGCATCCGAGCTAGAGATCTCGTCCTCGTGTGTCGAGAACCAGTCTTGAGGAGTTCCGCCCAAGTAGAATAGGACATTGGCTAGCATAATGGTAGGGTCTCAATGGTTGTTTTGGCTAACACGCTCGTAGATGTTGAGCGAGTCCTCAACGTCGACATTATCTTGGCCGCAGAATATGCCAGGATCGCGGGGATTCGTAGGCGTAATGTACGTTGTTGTCGGGCTCGCAAGAGTAGAAGGAGACGAGGTGTCGTCACCAGGAGACATGGCGCAAAGCAGGGCGGTGCGACCGTTGCGTAGCTCCATGGCGAGAACGGGGAACGGCACCCTCCACCACAATGTTACGCGAACAAAGGATTAAGACTGGAGACTATTTACAAAGTATATTTACAAAGCGTAACTCCAGCGCTGGCCAGTTCAGCCGAGAGCTCGAAAGCCAGGGAGCGTTCGTCGTCTTCGTCGGGGAGCCAGTTTGCATCGGCCACATGAAACACGCAAAACGCATGTATCAGTATGTTTTTAACTGCTTTTGTTACACCAGGTGGCCTATATGAGTTCACCGTCATACCTTTCAGCCTTTACAACGCCCCTGCTATGTTCGAACGGTGAGGGATAACGTTTTGCGCGGCCTTTAATGGAAGAGATGTTTATGTTACCTTGACGGCATCGTGGTGCTCGCCCCTGATTTCGCAAAATACCTTCGCCGCCTTCACCACATGCTGAGTTCCTTAAGCAACGCCGGTCTGCAGCATAATCCCAAGAAATGTCGCTTTGCCGCACGCAAGTTGACAATCCTCCGCCATGTTGTGTCCAAGGATGGCACTCTTCCGGATCCCTACAAATTGCAGGCCATCTCCGCGTTTCATAAGCCCATTACAGTGAAAGAATTTCGCAGTTTTATCGGCTTATGCTATTATTTACAGCCGTTCGTTCGAAATTTTGAATCGATACTATCACCCCTCTCGCAACTGTTTCGGAGCGTGAAAGAACTCTGATATTAGTCCCCTGCCTGCGACCATCCGTTCACCACATTGCGCCGTCTTCTCACGACGCCACCTATAAGCCATTTTGACCCTCAAGATCCTACTCAAGTAAACTGACGCAAGTGGTCTATGCCTCGGTCCTGTTCTCGCACAGCGTTATTCTGATCAGGCAGAACGCGTAGTGGTTTATGCGAACCGCGCGCGGACTGATGCGGAGGGCAATTGCAGTGCTACTGAAAAGGAGTGCTTGTCCATCGTCTGGGCGCTTGTCAAGTTTGGCCCTTATGTATATTGTCACGTGGTAGTGACTGTGAAGAAAGCAGCCAAACTGAGAAAGACGAAACTAGCGTTTTATTGGGCGAACTTGTGCCCTCAAAAACAGGCTGCACTCAAAGAACGGCGACAGCGGCGAACACAATCGGCGATCGTCGAAAATCTGATGAGCGGGTCAAGCGTGTCTGCTTTAATACATCAGTCGTCGAATGTTCCAGAGTAATCGCTGGGACCCGCCGTGCCTTCCACAAAGTTCTACATTATTCACGTCGCGCACCCATGCGATCAGGCTACACAAGGTTCGGTCACAGACAGCGGATGGAAGCATCGATAATATTTCAGAAACTTCCGATACATGCAGGCGCGTCCTGCATTGCGCGATATTTGTTAGGCGGTGAAACGTGTCGCCCGATGAAGACAAACAAGCACACGTGTCAATATGGCCACTCTTCTGACATAGTGACCGACAACTATGCGCTGTGTTGGTTTCCTTATTTAAAACACCCATTTGGCCTGCCTCGCTCGCTGGTCCCTGCGAATCGAGCAGTATAACATACGCATGGTTTATCGTTCCGGGTGGAAGCATTCTGACGCTGACGCTCTTTCCCGCTCACCACTCTCGCTAGAGGCCACTCGTTAGTCACCCTGTGAGCGCATGTTGTCGTCGCTTGATTTTGACACTATCGCTGCCGAACAACACAATGTCCTTTGAATTGCATCCTTTCCCGACCTTTCCTTGGATACCTCAATTCCGGCCTCTCGAACACTTTGGCGCCAAGTTCCTAATTTTTATGATCCGTGATCAGCCCCTGTACTGACGCGACTATGCATGAGAGGGGCCTACGTGGTTGCTGGGCATTCCGAGAGACTTCAGATCAGATGCCTTATTTCACTGCGATCTCCAGTGTGGCGACGCCGGCGTTTTCAAGACGTATAAGCGACTTAGGCAATGGTACTACTGGTGGGGGATGTACTCCTTCGTTCAGAGCTTCGTCCAACTGTTTCCGGGAATGTCAGCAACCCAAAGCTCCACCGCACCTAGAAGCCGTTGCATACAATCCCTGCCATACCCATCTCTGCCTTTTGATCGTGGCGGTATGGATTTATGTTTGTCACTTCCTTTGTGTACGTCTGGCAACGGATGGATTAGAGTTGCCGTCGACCACGCAACACACTATGCAGAGACTGCTGCCCTCCCAGCTGCTATAGCGAGGGAAATCGCCACTTTTATACTGCGCCGTTTTATGCTTCGTCACAAAAGCCCTCGTAAACTCCTCAGCGACAAATACCGCGACTTCCTGTCTGAAATCATTGAAATATTGCTTGCTCAATGCGCTATTGTTCATTGCATAAGCACTGCCCTTCACACACAAACCAATGGTGCCGCGGATCGCTTTAATTGCACCCTTGATAACATGCTCGCTTGTACATCGCATCCAACCACTCCTATTGGGGCCTACATCAAATGTTCGTAACCTACGTCTACAATACCGCAACTCACGCCACTACCAGTTTCTCCCACTTCTTTCTTCTTTATGGCCGCCATCCTGTTCATACAATCGACACCCTTCTACCCTACCACCCAGACCCATCAGAATGCTTGCCAATCTTGGACGCTGCAAGACAAGCTGAAGAATGTCGTCAGTTGGCCTGCCATTCTACTTCAGACGATCAGAATCGCCAAAGACAGAACACAATGCCCGCAACTTGACTCCAACTTTTCTACCGGGAACCGTCGTTTGGCTATCTATACCAGCCCGCACACCAGGATTCGCACCAGGATCATGCACGACAGTGCGTTCCGCAGCGAACGTCTCCCGTTAGCAACTCATAGAGCAACTCACACCGCCGCCTGTCATGCGTTGTCGTAACTGCGAAGTCTTCCGTCCGGCGGCTCAAGCCCTATTATAATTCTGCGGCCTCATCTTCAGACTAAGTCGCCAGCGTGGTTCGGGTTTCCGATGGAGCCATTGTAAAAAAGAATGGCTGGACGTGGGCAGCAGGGTTGCTGCAGTTTAGAGACGGTGCACGGTGAAGCGCTCAATCCGTCATTGGCACATCGTGTAATAACCCGCCTGTATATGATATATATATATATATATATATTGCACTGCAGAAGAACTAGCAGCAGGCACTGCTTCGGGAAAGACGACGACAACGTGTGACTGGAAGCCTTGTGCCTGTGTTGCCGAAGCTCTGTGTCCTCTCGCTACGTGCTCTGCTATCCGTACGTTTAATAAATTGAACTATAACGCCTCTTGACATATGGTGGACGCGCTGGGCTCTTCCCAAACCTGGAACTCCGCAGCCGGACGCTCCCTGCCGTTTCTGCCATGCCTCAGGACGCCGCGCAGCCCGATCCTCCCCTTCCATCGCCTGTCGTCTGCTCAGGTGCACTACGCCAACGAGATCCTCCGGTCTTCAGCGGCAACGACGACCATGACGTGAAGGATTGGCTCTCGTCATACGATCGCGTGAGTGCGCATAACAAGTGGGATGACAAAGCTAAACTGACTAACGTCATCTTCTATCTTTCTGGAGTCGCTAATCTCTGGTTCCGGAATCATGAATCCAACCTTTCCACCTCGACAGCATTTACCCATTGTTTCAAAGAAGTCTTCGGTCGCCCTGCTGTGCGCAAGCTTCGCGCAGAACAACGCTTGCGTGGTCGCGCTCAGCAAAAGGGTGAACACTTCACCAGCTACATTGAAGACGTGGTTGACCTTTGCCGGCGCATTAATCCCTCCATGCCCGACTCTGAAAAGATAAAGAATGTCATGAAGGACATAGAGGATGACGCCTTCCAAATGCTCTCGGCGAAAAATCCTCAAACCATTCACCAGGCCATTACACTGTGCCAGAGCTACGATGAGCTCCGCAAACAACCCCTTGCCACGCGCCGAGCTGCCGCGCCGGACGACACAGTTCCAGTGCTGCTCCCACCCACTCTTCGTTCCTCTACCAAATCAAGCAATTCGTTCGCCAAGAAGTGGCGTGCCAACTGTCACTGCTGCCTGCTACCCAGTCGTCTGAGTCTTCTTTGTCCCCGGAACTGCGACGCGTCATCCATGAACAAGTCAGCGACGCGCTACCTCTCGCTAATCAGCTACCTTCAGCGACGGTTCCGCTCACGTACGCTGCCGTCGTCGCCAGGCCAAGACTTCCGCTGAAGTTGCGCATTACACGCCAATAAGAGGCTTCTACGCCTCGCCTTCTGCAGCTGCGAAATACTTGCCCAGAAGCGGCTTCTGCGGGCCTCCACAGCCTCTACGCCCAGCTCCCAACAGTGCACCGCTACCTAGGCCCCCTGTTGATAATCCGTGGCGTACCCAAGACAACCGGCCGATCTGCTTCGCATGTGGCTTTGCTGGCCACGTGGCACGGTTCTGCCACCGGCGAGGTTGGTATCCTCCCGATGCTGGGAGGCTTCGAGGGAATGCTCCTGACTCCCAGTCCCGCTATTCACCACCAGTTCCGCAGTTCGCTCCTTCATCTCCTATTACCCAAAGCTTCAACACTCTTCGGTCTCGATCTCCCCGTCGACGTTCCCTATCCCCCATCGTCCGACGCCCTCCAACTGTGGAGGAAAACTAAAGGGCGCAGTTCCGGAGGCAAGAACTGCGATCTCTTCGAACTGCTCAAGCCCTCGTTTATTCCCTACGAACGTCAGTCACGTTTTTGCCGAAGGTATCGCCGTTCACGCGCTTGTCAACACGGGTGCCGCAGTGTCCGTGATTGCCGACCAGCTTCGCCGTACGCTCCGAAAAGTCGCGATGCCGTTTTCTGCCATCTCGCTATGTACCGAAAGTGCTGAGCCAATTGAGCCCTTAGGAGCATGTACCGTCCGTGTCGCCATACAAGACAGTTTATACCACATTGAATTTGTTGTTCTTCCCCGCTGCTCTCATGCCATCATTCTAGGATGGGACTTCCTCTCATCTCATCCCGCTATTATTGATTGTGCCCGTGCAGAACTTGCGCTGACTCCATTTTGCGGCAGTCTTTCTGAAGATTTGCCTCCACCTTCTGCTCGAGTGTTCGTCGCCACCGCCGCTGATATCCGTCCTTTCTCTTCCGCCATCGTACCCGTTTCCTGTGTTGCTTTCTGCGATTCGCAGTTCTTTTCACGCCATCTCAACTTGATGCACGCAGTCATCCCTTCTTGCTTCCCTTTGCCCTCCTTCCCTTTCGCCAGGGCTGCAGCACACTTTACGTTTTCAATCCGTTTTCGTGCCCATCAAGCTTACACCATTGCGAGTGCCTCGGTTTTGCAGATTAATTCGACACGAGCTCTGTCTACGATTTGCCGGATGACTCGACTCCTCTTCACGTTGACTCCATGACTCTCCCTGTCTCTGTGCCTCCGCCTGCATGTGACCGAGAGTTTGCTCCGTCTATCAATCACAACCTCACTCCGAGTCAGCGCACGCAGATCCTCGACCTCCTTAACCGATTTCTAAATTCTTTCGACCTCGAGAAACAATGTTTAGGCCGTACCTCCACAGTCGTTCATCATATCGACACCGGCAGCCACGCGCCGCTGCGCCAACGTCCATACCGTGTGTCCGCGACGGAGCGCCGTGTCACCGATGAGCACGTAGGAGACATGCTCCGACGCGGCGTTATACAGCCATCACCAGTCCTTGGGCTTCTCCGGTAGTGCTGGTCAAAAAGAAAGATGGGACAATTCGTTTTTGTGTGGCCTACCGACGTCTCAACAAGATAACTCGGAAAGATGTCTACCCTCTTCCCCGTATCGACGACGCACTGGACTGCCTCCAAGGCGCTGAATTCTTTTCGTCCTTAAACTTACGATCCGATTATTGGCAGGTCCCGGTGGCTGATGCAGACCGTCCGAAAACGGCATTTGTTACGGCTGACGGCTTGTATGAATTTATCGTGATACCCTTTGGCCTCTGTAATGCGCCTGAAACTTTCGAAAGAATGATGGATAACATCCTTCGGGGCCTCAAATGGCAGACGTGCCTTTGTTATCTCGTTGACGTTGTCATCTTTTCCCCGGAATTTTCTTCTCACCTGTTCCGACTCAAACGCGTGCTCATTTGCCTTGCCGATGCTGGACTACAGCTCAACTTGAAGAAGTGTCGCTTCATCGCCGGGCAGCTAGTCATCCTTGGCCACGTTGTTTCGAAAGATGGTGTGCTACCAGATCCAACGAAACTCCAAGCCGTGGCCGAATTTCCACGACCAAAGACCACAAGAGAACTCCGCAGCTTCATCGGATTGTGCTCCTATTTTCGTCGTTTCATCCGCAACTTCGCCACCATAATAGCGCCTTTGGCACAGCTTGTCGCGGGTAACCACCACCTCTTGGCTTGGCCGCCAGTTTGCGATGCCGCATTCATGACGCTGCGCCGTCTTCTAACCTCACCCCCCATACTTCGACATTTTGACCCCACCGCACCCGACAGAAATACACATGGATGCCAGTGGCAACGGCATTGGCGCTGTTCTCGCACAACGAAATACTGGCTTCGAGGACTACGTTGTTGCCTTCGCTAGCCGCGCACTCACGAAAGCGGAAGCTAACTATTCCGTTACAGAAAAAGAATGCCTGGCTATCATGTTGGCCATAGCAAAGTTTCGTCCTTACCTCTACGGCCGCCCGTTCGACATCATCACGAACCACCATGCACTCTGCTGGCTGTCGTCCTTGAAAGATCCTTCAGGTCGCCTCGCTCGATGGGCGCTTCGCCTCCAAGAGTATGATATTCGAGTGCGGTACTGCTCAGGACGTAAACATTTGGACGCGGATGCCTAGTCTCGCTCCCCAGTGTCAGGCCAGCCCAATTATCAGAAAGTACGAATATGCGAGTGCTCCCTCACCGCCACGGATACGCTTTCGGTGCAGCAGATAGATCCATGGATTGTTGATATGCTGGCTTTTCTGTCAGACCCATCAGCGCCTTCTACTGGCCGTGCGTTGCGTCACCAAGCACACCACTTCGCTGTTCGTGACGGGCTCCTGTACCGCCGTAACTACCTCTCGGACGGGCGCAAATGGTTACTTGTGGTTCCTCAGCATCTACGTTCGGACATATGTGCAGCGTTTCACGATGCCCCGCAATGCGCACATGCAGGAGTACTAAAAACATACGCGCGCCTGCGAATTCGTTATTACTGGCGCGGGATGTACCGATTCGTCTGCCAATATGTCCGCTCCTGCCTCGCATGCCAACGCCGCAAGAATACCCCTCATGCCTTAGCTGCTCCACTGCAACCATTGCCTTGTCCAGGACGGGCCTTTCACCGGGTCCGAGTTGGATCTTTATGGGCCCCTTTCGAGTACTTCAGATGGCAACCGCTGGGTGATAGTGGCGATAGACCATCTCACACGCTACGCCGAAACTTCGCCTCAGCCCAAGGCATCTGCGCGGGATGTTGCCGGGCTCCTTCTGCGTAACATCATACTTCGCCATGGAGCCCCCAGAGAGTTGCTGAGCGACAGAGGCCGCGTCTTTCTGTCTGATGTTATAGAAGCCCTGCTCAAGGAATGCAGCGTAATACGCCGTACAACTACTGCATACCACCCGCGAACTAATGGCATGACTGAGCGCTTTAACCGCACTCTTGGCGATATGTTAGCCATGTACGTCGCATCTGACCAAACCAATTGGGACCGAATTCTACCTTTCGTGACGTACGCTTATAATACCGCCACACAGACCACTACAGGATTTTCCCCGTTTTTTCTTCTTTACGGATGCGAGCCTTCCTGCACAATGGACACCATCCTTCCGTATTGCCCTGTCACAACGGAGGCTACTACCCTGTCCGAGGCTGCCGCAAAGCTCGCCCGCACATTTACTTCGGAAGATCAGGAGTGACAGAAGCACCTTCGGGATATTCCCTCCTCTCCAGCACCCTATGCCCTTGACTCACTGGTCTGGCTTTGGTTCCCGCTACCAGCCCTGGACTTTCACCCAAGCCTGTTTCCAAGTATCAGGGTCCCTAACGTGTCATCAGTCAAACGTCTCCTGTGAACTATTTGGTAGAACCCCTTGAGCTGCCTTCCGGTAAGCGCCGCCGAAGGCGCGAAATCGTGCCCGTTCAGCGGATCAAGCCGTACTTTGATCCACCTCTGCTATCTTGCCCGTAGGTCGCCGAGACGCCTCCTCTTCTCCGGGGAGGTAATTGTACTGGAGAAGAACGAGCAGCAGGCACTGCTTCGAGAAAGACGACGACAGCGTGTGATTGGAAGCCTTGTGCCTGTGTTGCCGAAGCTCTGTGTCCTCTCGCTACATGCTCTGCTATCCGACCGTTTAATCAATTGAACTATAACGCCTCTTGACAATACATATATATATATATATATATATATATATATATATATATATATATATATATATAATGTCATGTAGTAGCGACGGTGAAGAAAGGAGCAACGCTCTGAATGACGGAACTAACTTTTCCTAGGCGGTCTTGGGCTCACGAAAGCAAGTAACACTCAAAGCACAGCGAAAGCGGCGAACACGGTCGGCGATCGTCCAAATATGATCTGCGCGGCAAGCGGGAGTCATGCATTATACATGAGTCATCAAAGGTTCCAGAATAATCGCTGGTTCCCGCGTGTTATGCGGAAAGTTCCACACACACATTCAGATTACACAGGGTTCGGTGACAACAGACAGTGGATAGAACCATCGATCACATTCTTGAAACTTCCGATAAATGGAGGCGCGTTCTGCGCTGAGGATAATACTTGTTAGACGGTGGAAACACGGTAACTTGATAAACAAGCCCACGTGTCAATACCCCCTACCTTAGAAAGCATCGTGTGGTGCTACTAACACGAATGCGAAAACGAAACAACGCACAAAAAAGAAAAAAAAAAGAGCAATAGTGAAACAAGAAAGAAACTAAGGCCCTCAATTCGTCATCTGGCGTAGAAAGGCTTAAAATGCTACACCTGGATGACTTTAGGTCGTGCGGCGCGCCACAGTGATCGCGGAATGTCGTTTCGCACGACCTCACAGTCCAATGCGCCATTGCGTGGGATGATCTTGTAAGGTCGCAAATAGCGGTGTAACACATTCTCGCTAATCCCTCGTCAGCGTATCGGAGTCAACGCTCCAACACGGTCGCCAGGCTAGTAATCGAAGTCGCCTCGTCGAAGATTGTAGTGTCGGCTAGCGGTCCTCTGATGATTCTTGGTGTGCAGGCGAGTGAGCTGTCGGGCTTCTTCGGAGCACTGGGGATAGGCGGCGACATCGATGTTCTCTTCGGTGACGTGCGGCAGCATGGCGTCGACAGTCGTCGTCGGGTTCCTGCAGTAAACCAGCTTGAACGGCGTGATCTTCATTGTTTGCTACGCCAAGCGAAGGTTACGTACGGCAGGACGGCACCCCACGTCTTGCATTTGACGTCAACGTAAATTGCAAGCATGACGGCGTTGGCCTTGTCTGCGGACATAGTCAGTTGGCCTGTGGCTTGTCTAGCTGTATTGCAATTTGGTTGCAATGAGCTCTGCAATGAAGGCTCTTCCTCTGCCGGTGATGAGGACTTCTGGGGCACCATGTCGCAGCACTATGTTGTGGACGAAGGATTTAGCGACTTTGGTCGCCCTGTCTTTAGGCCGAGCTTGCGTTTTGGCGCAGTGGATGGGGTAGTCGAGAGCCACGATCATCTACTTGTTTCCCAATGTTGACGTCGTGAAGGGCTCCGACAAGTCCTTATCGATTTCCTGAAACGGCTGGCAAGGAAGCCTGATCGGTTCTAGAAATCCCACCGGCATTCTCAGTGGTGTCCCATCTCTGGAACTCTCGCCATGCCTTGATGCAACGGGCGACATCGGTGGTAAGGCGCGGCAAAAAGTACTTCTCTTATATTCTTGTGAGCCTATGGCAAAACCGGAGGTGCCCGGCTGTCTTATCATCGTGCAGGGAGTGCAGGACTTCTGACTGGAGTGCTGCGGGCAATCCAAGAAGGTCGTTGGCGTGGCCTGGGGAAAAGTGCTTCACCAGGACGTCGTTTCGTAAGAAAAACGAAACAATCCGCGGCTAAATACCCTCGGGACAAAGTCGGTCTTGTCTTGCATGTACTCAGCAAGCCTTTTGAGCTCCACATCCGCTCGCTGTTGCTTGGCCAAGTCATCTGCGCTTTTTGTACCTAAATTGGCGTTCCGTCTTGGTGACCTTGAGGCGGCGGGTCCACCGGAGCGCGCGACAGGCAGTCGAAATTGTGTTTTCATCCACACTTGTACATTACTCGATGTCCTATTCTTGTAGTCTCAGGCTCTACCGCGCCAGACGTCCTAAAGCTCCTTTGAATTTGCTCACCAACACAAAGCGTGATGGTCGCTGTCGACTTTGAGCGGTCTGCCATATAGGTAAGGGCGGAATTTGCTGCATCCCATGTGATGGCGAGACAGTCCTTTTCGGTTGTAGAATCATTGCTTTCCGATTTTGATAGCGACCGCCTAGCGTAAGCTATCGCTCGTTGAAGTCCGTCATGCCTCTCGTATCGGACGGCACTGAGGCTTGGATTGTGGATTTCTGTATCGGCGTCCTCGTCGAAGTGCGCAAGTACCCGTGGCGACCGGATGTGTCGTTTGTGTTATTGAAATGCGTCGGCCTGCGGCGTTTCCCACTTGAACTCGCCATCGCATTTTGTTAGATGGGCTAGCGGCTCAACGATACTAGAAACTTTCTTGATAAAGCGCCTGTAGTAGTCACACATGCCAAGGAATTTCCATACTGTCTTCTTGTCGATGGGTTGCTAGAACTTTGCGATGGCAGCTGTCTTCTGTGGGTCGGGGCAAACTCCAGATTTCCTGTTGATGTGACCCTGGAAGAAGAGTTCCTCGTGAGCAAAGCGGCAATTTTCCGGCTTCAGGCTGAACCCTGATGATTTAAGGCGCCTACTTGTGTTAGAAGGCGCCTAAGATGATCGTCAAGATTTCCCCCGAAGAAGGCGACGTCATTGAAGTAAACAAGACAGGTCTGGTTCTTCAATACTGCTAACACCGTGTAGATTACGTGTTGGAAAGTTGAAGACGCCGAGTACAGACCGAATGGCATGACATTGAACTCTTAGAGCCCCTCTGGCGTGATGAAGGTGGTCTTATCGCGATCCCTGTCGTCGACTTCTATTTGCCAGTAGCCAGTCATGAGATCAATCGACGAACAGTATTTAGCTTTGCAGACCTGATTCAACGCGTCGTCTATCCATGGATGGGTAGACGTCCTTCTTCGTAATCTTGTTCAGTCGGCTATAATCGACGCAGAAGCGTAGGGTTCCGCCCTTTTTCACCACAAATACTGCAGCCGATTCCAACGGGCTTTTCTAACGGTTGGATGATGTCGTCGCACAGCATTTCATAGACATGTTGCCCTATAGCTACGTTCTCACGTCGTAACTCGGTAAGTGCTCGGACAGAGTAGTCAAGCACACTCTTCGGTTATTATGCGATGCTTTACAACTGGTGTTTGACGTCATCGTCGGTGACGTCGAAAAGCAATAGTTGTATAATCAGAGAAGACTTCTGAGCTTTTGCTGCTCACCCACGGGGAGGCTTGGATTTGGATTAAACTTCGATAGTTCGAGAACTATCATCATCGGGGCAGATGGGGCAGAATCCGAGTCGCCAAACGCATTGCTGGTTCTGCAATTTACTCGATGTATCCGATGGTCGTGCCCTTGCTGATATGCTTGAAGTCCTAGCTGAAGATTGTCAGCATCATTTCCGCTTTCCGTCCATGCAATCAAGCAATTCCTCTTGTGACGCAAATTTCACGTTCGTGCATTATATGTTGGTGGGCCTCGATGGCGCGTTCTACATCTGCAGGTGCTTCGCTGCAGAAAGAAACAATTCTGAAGCAAGGTAGTAGGCTGATTTACTCCTCATGTACACTCAAGGCACGCTGACTGGAAAGCCTCTCCGTCGGTATCGCTTGCTCTGTGGACAGCATTATCGACTTAGACCTCGGGTCGAGGATTGCGCCTTGTTGGTTCGTGCAGTCCATGCCTAGAATTACGTCTCGCGAGCATTGTTCAAGGACAACGAATGTCGCCGGGTAGCTCCGGCAACAAACCGTAAGTGTCCCATCGGCGTTAGGAGGTGTCCTCCAGCTGTCCAAAATTCAGAGCCGTCCTATGCAGTCTTGACTTCCTTCATGTTGGCGGCGAATAATCCACTGATGACGATTGTTCGGCTTCAGTATCCGCAAGTGCAGCGACTTCGTGGCCGTCGAGAAGCACGCCGAGGTCGGTGGTTGTTTGTTTTCTGTTGCAGTTAGGTCCTCGTGTCGGATCACGCCTTCGTGGCGTTGAACTGTGGCTGGCACGCGGCGTCGTCAGCTCTTCTTTCGTTGGCGTATTCTTCGCTTCGAATGTTTCGCGTGGATGGTGGCGTGTCGTTGATGCCTCGTTGAGAAATATCCTGAAACGTGGTCCTCAGCGGCGGAGGATTTTTGGCATTGCGGTGTACAGCAACCACACTGTCATCGGTTGGTGTATTTAGTTTTCTGGATATGGGCTTACGAACCGACCCAGAGCTGGGCCTGTTTATAGTCGGCGTTGCGGCGACAGGTAACCTCCTGGC
Organism: Dermacentor andersoni; assembly: GCF_023375885.2. NCBI lineage: Eukaryota > Metazoa > Arthropoda > Arachnida > Ixodida > Ixodidae > Dermacentor > Dermacentor andersoni. The sequence goes on along the minus strand of NC_092820.1, from coordinate 52,042,179 downwards.
CACGCTGATTGCGAAGGTCGTCGGCGACGCCAAGCGGCTGCTTACGAAGCTGCAGACGTTGCGCTTTGAGGGCGAACTCTCGTAGGCCCATCTCGCTGTATGGGCATCGGCGGTATACGTGGCCCGCTTCTACAAAGTGATAGCAGAGCCGACAATCGTCGGAGGAACACGAAACATGAGTCTTCCTTGGAATGCAGCGTGGTACGGCGAGTTGGCGTGCTGGCGGTGGCAGCGGTGGACAACGGAAATGCGGCGTTGCCGGACCCTGGCGCAGGCAGAGAGGGGAATTGACAGCGGGCTATGGCGGCCTACGTCAACGATTCCTGCTGCGAATGCTGCGACTGAGGGAGTATGAGTGACAGTTGGAGCTCCTCTCGTACAGCGTTAGCAATCGAAGCCACTTGAGGCTGTGAGGAAGGGACAACTTCTGAAGCTCCTCCCGTACGGCTGCTGTGATCGTCTCGTGCAGGCTGTCGTCGTCCAGTGATTGAACTTCTGCGTAGTTTACTGGGATTGTGGAGAGGTTAATTGCGGGTTCAGATGAAACTCTTCGACCTTATTCGGCGGGTTTCCTATCATTCTGCCTAAAAGTTCTTGCTTCACGTGACGCATGGGTACGTGAACTTTATTCTCTTCAGACATCTCGGGGTCGGCATAGACGGCTCATTTCTTCAGAAAAGAAGCCACGATCTCCTCTTCCGGCTCCGCATGAGCTTCCAAAAGAACTTCGGCCCTTTCTTTCCGCACAACGTTCGTGTAGGTCCTGAGGAAGTTACTGCAGAACAGATCTCACCGTACTATGGTGGACTCGCGGTTCTCGAACCATGTCCACGCGCATGTTTCCAAGGAGAGACACAGCTTATCCTCATAGGTCTAGTTGTTGAGGACGGAGATCCTATCGAATTCTCGAGCCAGGCTCCACGGTAGGTGGTTGGCTCCTGGGCCCTTTAAGCACAATAGGGATGCTGAAGCTGCCATTGTTGTTAACTTGTTGGCGATGTTCCTGGTCGTCTACGGCAAAAGTCCGTGCTGCGGGGGAGCCCTTGCTGCCTGCAGCTGCCTCGCTGGTTCTTCGCAACGTTGGTGTTGTCTTCCATGTTGGGGCTTGTATCGCGGCTTTAGGAAGGTGTCCGGTACATGAACGCTAAGCGCCTCCCTCAGATGTCACGTAGCAGTGAGGGTAAAGAAAGCAGCACAACTGCCAATGATGAAACTATCATAAGAAGCCAACAAACACTGACACTAAAGACAACATAGGGGAAATTACTTGCGCGTAATAAATGAAATAAGGAAACGATAATTAAATGGAAAATAAAGCGGATGAAAAAGCAACGCCGCAGGTGGGAACCGAACCCACAACCTTCGCATTTCGCGAGGTTGTGATGATGATGAAATGATGATCCAATGATGAAACTAGTGTTTTATGAGGCAAACCTGCGCCCTCAAAATAGGCTACCCTAAAATAAAAAGCAAGCATTATCATCATCACCATCATGATGATGATGATAGTGGTGAGGTTAGATCTCGAGTTGACGGCTGTTTCTTTGACAGCTGACAGCTGACAGCGTTTCGAGCTCCGTCGCGTGGCGAGAATACCCCGCACCTCCACCAGTGTGTGACGGGGCGCCAAATATATGAAACTGAAGCATGATTTATAAGCAGGGTCTCTTCACAGGGATGGCCAAAATGGTTTAACGTGCCCAACGCCCGGCCATCGTCGTCTTCTTCGTTATTGCAAGCAAGCAGCTTGCAACCATAGATAAATTGCTACGCTGCGCGGTGAACCGAAGAAGCGAAGTAGATTCTGATTACCTGCGCTTTCGTCTCTACGCCCCCAGATTATCCTCTCAATAAACTGATGCCATCCATAATTTAGATGGACGGTGCTGGGTAAACGCTGTGGGCAAGGTTCTTCAACCCACCCTCTGTACAAGGCGGTGCTGGGTCTGACTACAGCATGAAGACACGGACATGAAGGAGCGGCAAGAAGGTGGGAGCAACCATGACACAAGCATGCGAAATGACAGTGAGTGTCCTAGGCCAGTCATCCGCTGGATCCCTCCAAAAGAACCTTGTACCTTTTCCGGCAAAGCTGATGAAGACGTTGACGACTGGCTTAAGTACTCACACGTGTACATGCGCAACGCCCGGCCATCGTCGTCTTCTTCGTTATTGCAAGCAAGCAGCTTGCAACCATAGATAAATTAAGTTTGTCCTTATTGGGTGACCACGTTTCACAGTGTAAGAAATTTTATTGCTCAGCGCAGGACACGCCTATCGTTATGCCTCGAATGTTATCGACGGTTCTAAATTACAATTAAATTATAGGGTTCCACGCGCCAAAACCATTTTATGATTTTGTGGCACGCCGTAGTGAAGGACTCCAGACATTTCGACCACCTGGTGTTCTTTAACGTGCACCTAAATGTAAGTACACAGGAGTTTTCGCATTTAGCCCGCATCGAAATGCGGCCTCCGCGGCCATCAACGGTTATATCCGCTGTCTGTTGTCACTGCACCTAGCGTAATCTGAATGCTTGTATGGACGACGCGAATTGTGTAGAACTTTCTGGAAGACACGCGGGCACCAGCGATTATTCTGGAACCCTTGATGGCTAATATATATAAGTACCGCACATCAGATTTCGAAGGTCAGCAACCGTGTTCGCCACTATCGCGGTGCTTTGTATGTAACTTGATTTTGTGGGCCCAAGTTCGCCCAGTAAAAGTTAGTTTGGTTATTCACAGATTTTCCGCACTATTCTTCACTGCCACTAGTACGTGACAGTATTATGAAGTGGTAAGCGGAGATAAGGCTCAAACAATGTCTGGAACTAAGCGGCACAACTTACCAACATCGTTTCCTTTCTCTTTGGAACCGCACTTCCTTTGCTCGATACTAACGGGAGCACGATGGCAACGTGAGAAAGGTTCGTTGAAGAAATCGAAAGCTGCTTCGACAGTTCACTTTCATAAAGAAAGAAAGCTTAGCATAAAATATCGGGCAGAGCGGAGTTTCTCAGTGAAGCATGCAGAAATTATAGTGCTGAAGCACTGAAATTGTGCAGAATTGTGACCACAGTCACATCGGATGAAGATAAGGTTGGATATCTCTTGAAGGGCATCGCAAAAGATGTCTGAAATTTCCTTATATCAAAGTACAACCTGCGCGCTAGGTCTGATTTAACATGTAACTGCCATTCTTTTGAAGCGCTTAAGATGCGACGAGTATCGCCAAGTTTGGTAGACATGAGAACGTGAGCCGCAAGCACGGACATCTCCACCTCCCACGAGATCGCCTTGTTACAGCATCAACTCGTTAACGGAGAATTGGCGCACTTTCAAACACAAGGTTGAGGAAGAGACGCAGGATGGGAGTACCACCAATGAACACTTGACGTACGCTGTCCGGAACAGCCGGCACTCCGCCAATAGCAAAGTAAGAGCCAAAATCGGCCCTTGCATGGTGAATGCTTAAGTGCCGACACGGCGAAGTTCCGGCATGCTTCGCGCGCCTTCAAAGGCCGTCAGCCCACTCCACCCCAACGCCTTCCTCCCTGATACAGTCACCGTCAGACGCCATTTTATGACTACCCTTTGCACCGCGATTCACCTATTTGTTTTAGCTGCGTAATCCGTGGACATATCGTCGGCTACTCTCGCCGACGGCAGCAACAAATTTTGGCCATCCCCAATTATCATTCTGGAGGTCCAAAGAGCACATTGTGGCCGACCGCTGCGCCTCTTCGATGACATCTGCGTGAACGTGCATCGCGGCGTGAGTCTCCAGCTTCCGGCCACAGTCTTGCTCCTCCTCCGACCGGCTATCGGTGCTCGCCATCGTCTCACCATCGCTCACTTTCACCTCCATCTCAGCTGGAAAACTAGCTAGTGCAACCGATGGAGGTGAGGCCACGCGACGGTCACGTTGTCCTCCGCCTCTCGCCATGCTCAAAAACAAAGCCTGTCTGTGCTGATGGTTTAAATACTGATGCCTTGGTGGACACCGGTGCTACAGTTTCAGCAATGGATATTTTGTTTAAAAGGCGTCTTGGACACAATGTCATGTTCTCGTAGGAGCAAAAGAGTACTTTTCGTGGAGTTGGGGCGAACACTTTCGGCCCCTTGGTGTTTGCTCTGCTATAGTGAGTATTGCTGAAAAATATTTTCCAACAGCATTCTTTGTTTTGGAACTCACCACTCACAAAATCATCCTTGGGACTGACTTTCTTGGTTAACGTGGTGCGATGTTAAATTGTGGGGCTGGTGAAATTTGTCTCCGGAGTCACGTGATTACACCCACACCAGGAGTATTTGATGGGAGTAAGCAGGGAGTATTTTCTGTGTCCCATGATGTCGTTTTACCGTCTCAGGCTGCCACATTTGTTCCGGTAAATTCGACAGATTGCCCTCCGCATCGCTGTCATTGTTTAACTGAGACCTAGTCCCCTACCATATTGAAGAAATATATATACTGGTTCTTCGATTTGTTATAGAATACATAGATCGTCATGCATATGTGTGCACTGAGAACACGTCTTTGGAGCAAGTTTCAGCGGCGACAGGACGCAAGCAGGCCACCTTTGACTCAGGAGCGCCTGTCAGTATTGATAACGTTAACACTTATACCGAAGCAAGGACAGCAAATCGCGACTACTCCTTGCAATTTTGCCATAAGACGAACGAGTCGCTATCCTCTTCGGAGCGGAAAGAATTGCAAAAGCTGGCTACCTGCTATGCGACGGCGTTCGATTTCACGCAATACAAGCGTCCAAATTTGCTTCTTGACTCGCGAACGAAACACCGCGTACACAAGGGCCAAGCGACGCCTATCCGCAAGAAGCCGCACCGCGTGTCTCATGCAGCAAAAAGTAATCGACGAGTAAGAGCAAGAAATAGTGCGGAGAGGGGGTTGTCTAGGAGTCTAGCAATGAGTGGGAGCTCCAGTGATACTAGCTAGGAAAAAGGCAATTCTTGAAGATTCTGTGTCAATTATTGGCAACTTAACACAAACGCAAAGGCGGACGTATACCCCATTGCGCGCATTGACGATGCCATCGATTGTCTTCATGCAGCTTTTTATTTTTCCCGCGTTGACTTGCGATCGGAATTCTCGCAAATACTGATCCAGCCAACAGATAAAGATAAAACTGCCGTTGTGACCGCAGACGGACGCCTCATTTGCACGAGTTCATTTTCATGCCTTTCGATTTATGCACCGCACCAGCATACTTTGAACGGTTGCTTGACACAGTGCTGCGTGAATTGAAAAGGGAGACCTGCATGTGCTATATCGATCAGGTAATGAATTCTGGCAGAACACATGAGGAGCAGAATCAGCAACTTGACGTCGTACTGAATCACATACAAAGCACTGGACTAGCTTTAAATTCAAAGATGTGTCACTTCGGTGAACGTCAAAGTCTCCTGCTGGAATTTCACGTCGACAAAGATGGTATGGAGGACCAGCGCTAGATAGGCGGCGCGTCGAAAAGAGTGCGTTGCACGCCGCCCTGGCGACGAAATGCGGCATATTCCAGCCGCTCGACCAGACGACACGTCCGCGGCCGTTTTATAGTTCGTATGTTTCCGTTTTAGCGCCGCTTCAAGTGGACAGTTTTCGTAAAGAAGCTAGCGCCATCAAGTGAAGAAATGACGAAAGTACCTTTTTAGGCTTTATATAATTTTCACAGTGTGTCGCGGCGAGCACGTGTGTTCCTTTAACGGTTGCGCCGTGTGCCGTTGCCATGCTTGTGTGGCAGCCTACCTCACAAATCTAGCAGCTACGGCGCCGGTCGTGCTGCGCTATGGTTTCGGAAGTATTAGTTGGCCTGAAGACATGCCATACTTCTCTGTCTAGACATAAAAAATTCTGATGTTACTTTGCTACAGCAGTCAATGGAGAAGAAAGCTTTATCGCATCAGCTGACTCGCGCACGCAAAGGTTTGGGTACTCCGCTTCTTGATCCGTAGCAACCCTGGCTACATTTAGCACTAATTACATAAGTTTACCGGATGCATCTCAGCGCCGAGTCCTCGTCCGCATGCGCATTTTTAAAAACACATAGGCGGCTTAGTCGCGCGTGTACCGGCAGTATGCGCACACAACTCGTATTACAAGCCAACTTCCCTCCAACATATTTCTTGGCAATCAATGGATAATATTTACCTTTCTTATCGTTCGCTTGGTGCGGTGGCATTGGAAGGGGCTTGGCGGTGCTATTACGAAGGACGAATGGTTGGTACATAAGCCGGATTGCTCATTTTCTTTCCGACGAAATGCCGACTGCAGATTCTGCTGTTTGGTACTGGCTGACACAGCTGACCGCCTTGTATATCGAATAAACCACGAACGCACGCGAAATTTGATTTGTAAACCATCCCGACACTGCTTGATAGGGCGACAAGACGGGAACTTACTCCGCTCGCCTGACTGCTTGGATCCAACGCCACCTCCGTTCTTGTTCGTAGGCTTTAGATGGGAAGACGCAGAAAGATACACCCTCCCTCATCCGGACGTAGTTGTGGCACTTGTATACGCAACAGTATCGTCGGCGTCCTTTTGTTTTCCTTCGACTTTCAGCGCACGCAACGTCACTACTAGTAGCAATTTTCGTCCGCGGGAGCGGCTGCATTGTGCACGTTCTGACCGCCAGGCGGCGCTGCAGGCGTCGTGAAAACTCCAGCGCTGGTTCCCTATACGACCTTACCCTGAAAATATTGCTGCAGTGAGCGATTTAAACGCACCGCAGACAGGAAAAGACCTCGTAAGTTTTCTTCGCCTGTTTCGTATTTCCACCGGTTTATTAAGAACTTCGCTTAACTTGCTCACCCACTCAGGTGCTCTGCTTCACAAATACAATCCGTACGTATGAGCTATAGGGTGTGAGGACGTGTTCAGTCAGCTAAAGTATTTCCTAATTCTGGGCCAGTCTTGCGCCGTTTCGATCCAGAGGCCATCAGTGAGCTACACACTGATGCTAGCGGTGCCGGTGTTGGCGCTGTCTTCGTTCAACTTCTTCATGGGCGCCAGCGCGTCGTTGCGTACACAAGTCTGACACCGACGAAAGTGGGACTAAAAAACACTGTCACTGAATTGGAGTGCCCAGTAGTATGCTTCGCCATACAGAAGATTCTGTGAAACCTTTACGATCTCCATTACAAGATCGTAACGGATCATCGTTCCCTTTGCTGGCTTGTTGGACTGCGGGAACCTTTTGGACGGACCGCACTTTGGGCGTTACGCCTTCTAGAATACTATTTTTCTGCCAGCTACAAGAGCGCTTGCGCTCATACCGATGCCGACTGTTTGTCTGGTCTGCAGTCGCCAGACTCCAACGTTAACGTCGACGACTTCGGTGACTACTTTGGCAACATTACTGAGTTTCCTGACGTCAGTACCTTTAAATGTGAACAACGTCGCAATCCCCTATAGAGAACCTATTGGAGACTGCCTGCCCGTCAAGTCAAACAATGCCATTCTCGCTGGGTGACGGCCCGCTTTACAAAAACTATTCTGCTAACGGCGCTTCTTTGCTCCTTATTGTTCCCGCACGCCTGCGTGCTTCTCTTGGCGTCATGCATGATGACGTGACATCGCGTAACCTCGCCTTTGCTACCACGCTTCATCGATCACACCAGCCCTTTATTTGCCGAAGCTATGGAAGAGCACAAGACAGGGCATTGCCAGGTGTCCAGGTTGTCAATGTCATAAAAAGCCGGTGACAACTCCTGCAGGCTTTTGGCAACCAATGAAACCACCATTTTAAAAAGTTGATACAGACTTGCTCGGCCTCTCTCCCAAGAGTTCTAGCGGCTGTCGCTAGATAATCGTGCGCATCGACTACTATACGCTCTATACTAAGACTGCGGGACTTACCTCTGCTACCGCCACCGATGTGTCGCTTTTCTGCTTCGTTCTTTCATCCTACGCCACGGAACTCCACATGTTCTTACAAGTGACAATGGGTGGCATTCACCGCCGACGTCGTTGAAGATCTGCTGCGCCTTTGCGGTTCAACTTATCAGCATGCAACACCATACAACCCACAAACACATCGCCTCACCAAACGCAAAAATTATACGCTTACCAACATGTTCTCACTGTACAACTCAGCGATCACAAGAATTAGGATGACGCGCTGCCCTTCATCTAGCACGCATATAATACCTTGAAACACGATGTAAGTGGGTATGCGCCTTTCTATCTGTTGTACGCTCACAGTCGCCAAACGTTCTTTGACACATGTTTGCCCTTCACACTGAACGAAGACGCATCCATTGCACAGACATTGTGACGTGCCGAAGAAGCACGTCGGATAGCTCGCCTAACACCCCCTTCACAAATTTCAACCAAGCCGCGCTGTGACGCCCGACATATACCTGCCACTTTCGCTCCAGGCGATCACGTTTTACTGTGGATACCTCTACGGAAAAAAAAGCTTGTCACAAGTTTATCTCAACATATAGCGGTCAATTCAAGATACCCAACCGATTAACTGACGTGAACTACGTCTTAGCAAAACTGACTTCCACTAATAGTCGGTCGCGGAAGACACAATTGGTACATGGAGCCCACCCGAAGCACTATTATTATAGACTTCCGGAATAAACCAAATGTTGGCATACGTGGGAGCAAATGGTGTTCCCATGCTAGTGGTATAAGTTTGAAGGAAGTGAAGGCAATCTAATTCGAAACAGCTGGGCGTGATAACTAATGTAAGGAGTAAGAGGTAAACTTCACGAGCGTACGCTTGGGAATTCACTGCGAGGGACTTCGATAGGGCTTCACTTCCTTCATTCATGCATACATTAGCCTAAAGGGCAGAGAAATCTGAAATGACCAGAATAGCGCCGTCGCAAAGATTTGGTTGGCGGTAATTCCGTCGATATTTCGAAAGAAGTAGGGCATATCTTGAACAAAAGATCGGTGGTAGGCGGGGTGTTTGACAAGTGGTAATTTAGGAATTTACACTCAGCCGGAATTAGGTGAGAAACAGCCTACACCAGAATCCGAGAGACCACCAGTCATCATAACAAAACACTCTAATGGCCTCCCAAACATAAACAACCCGCCACAAATTTACCGCGTAATATTATCAAGTAACGAGTGTAAGCAAAAGCGTTCCCGTTAGTACCAAGGGTAACCTATTGCCACAACAGACACTTTAAAGGCATGTTATTGCAAAGTCAGCCAACATCATTGCTTCCTAATACGAGGATGTTCTCGATCCTGGTGCAATACATGCAAGCACCTTTAAAGTGACGTTAAAATTAGAAGCAGCGCACACAAGTATACACGAAAAGTAAAAACTACCTTTACGCACAATAGTTTTCACGTTATTTATAAGCATGAAAGTTCCTTCAGTAAGAAACTAAATATCGGTGAAACGGGACAATCAAAGAACCCCCCGGTAAACGTACATCACGGGGACACAGCTAAACAGCTTCGTAAGTGCGTCGCCGAGCTTTCCAACCAACCAGCTCATACCTTTGATGAACTTTAACTCTACCTACTGCAGTCTATTTCCGTTCTGCGGGAGACAGACCTCATCGATAAGTGCAAGATATTGCAACCAGTAAGCATAAACGTTTCAAAGGTAGCTTTAGAATATATTCATTATGCTAACGTGCAAGCTATAGGCAATAGCACTTAGTTACTTTACATTAATTTACTTATCCCGCTTTTTGGTATTGCGTTGTCAATATTATTATTTTCTTTCACTCATTCATTTCATTCTCTAATTTCATTTTTTTCCAGCAAGCACCAATTTCGGCCCCTACTTTTATTCTCTCTTCCAGAGAGCGATAGCTCCCTGATCTCCAGTGGAACACATACCCCGCTGCCCCCTCCTCGGTCGTCGTCTAGACGCCTTCCAAGAAAACAGGAACCTACACTCACACGTGGACCCGTTGACACATGGCACTACGTCACATTGGTCTGCCGACGTTCAGTACCGAAGCATCTTTCTTTTCAATTCCACACCCTCGCCGCTGACGCACCCTTAGGTCGTTACCTCGCCCACCTGCAACGCCCTCTCCCCCCTTTACAGAAACCGAACCTATACATACGTTGCCAAGGAGAGCATATGTCACCTTCAAAAAGACAAGTGCATTTGTCGAAACGTTGGCTCCTGCTTTCACATTCTCACATTTTGCTCATCCTCTTGAATTTTCATCTCCCGCTTTCCTCGTGTTTTCCTAAGAAAGTGCTTGGGAAAGCAGCGCCGCTCCATCTCGAAGCTCGGTTGGTAAGAGCATCCTATGCGTAACTTGAAGACGTGGATTCGTACCCGACTTGCGGCAGGTTGTTTATTCATCCCCTTCCATGTCCATTCATTTATAACTTGTTTATATCAAAGAATAAGAACATATAATTTCCCTTATGCTGTCCTTGGTTTCTACTTTTGTTAACTTCTTATCATACGACTAATAAAAATCAGGTCCCTCAGCTTCTTTTCGTCTCGATCATATATAGAATCGAATCAGGAACGAAATTAATTTCACACTTTTTCCCAATCCCAGCGATGTGCCGGATGCAGAAGTGTTAGACATGGTAAAGTCCAATGATCATAAGATACTGAGTTCTAGGATGTACCTGAATTTGAAGAGACGAAGAGTAGTATTGGTCAAGTAGAAAGAGGCCAACCTAGACCGAGTAGGAATAAAGGCGGTCCAATTCAGGCTGGTTCTTGCAAACAAATATGCAGCCTTAGAATTGCGCTGTGTAGATGGCACAGAGGTAATGAATGAAACCGTAACTAGGCTGGCTTCAGAAGCAGCAACGGAAATGAGAGGTCATGCATCAAGGCAACGAGTACGTAAGCTCTCCCAAGCAACGATGGACCTAATATGGAAACGGCAAAGAATGAAACATTCCAACCCAAGAGATCAGAAAAAATTGGCGGAATTGTCAAAACTGACCAACAAGGAGAACATAGAGGATATTGGAAATTATAACGCTTTAAGAAAGACTGTGGAAGTAGTAATAAATGGACGCAGCATGAAATCAGTTAGAAGAAAACTTGGCGTACGACAAGCCAAGATGTATGCACTGAAAGATAAGCAGGGTAATATCATCAGCAATTTAGGAGATATAGTAAAAGCCGTGGAAGAATTCTATAGTGACCGGTACAATATCCAGAGCAGCCAGCGTACTTCCATTGAAAGTAGTAATGAACAGGTTACAGAGGCTCCCTCTTTAATTCGCGATGAAGTTACAATGGCCTTAGAAAACATGAAACGAGGAAAGGCGGCAGGAGAAGATGGAAAAATGGTCGATTTAAACAAAGATGAAGGAGATATTATTGAAAAGCTTGCGGCCCTTTATACGAAATGTCTAACGACTTCAAGGATCCTAAAGGACTGGAAGATGCCAACATTATACAAAAAGCAGATGTTAAGCAGAAGAGAGAAATATCGCATGCAGTGATTTTTTCACAAGCTATCCTGCACATGAAATGAGCGAAATTGGATGGAGGTTATTATTATTTCCCTCTTAGCATGGCTTAGGGATAAAGGTGCCGTGTGCGGATTTCGATACCACTGCCAACTTGGAAGCTCTCCAGCACACATTGATTTATTCCGTTAGGTGTCGTAGCATTGTTTTGTTTTTGTTGTCGAGCAAGGCGACCTTAATTTTGTCATGTCCTGATGCCGTACCTTTTCTCATGGTTAGTAACACCGCCTGTATTTCTTTTACTTCGAAGTCTCTGTCGAGTTCTGGATATTCTTGCCTATCCTTGCCTTGATACTGCAACACAGGCTGGTAACCTTTGGTCGTATAGAGGTATTTGCTCATCACTGCTGCCACCAGCCGCTCATCCATATCCTCATAGCCGTGGAGGGTTCTCTTGGTCGTCTAGCTGGGCTAGATAAGGCATTGCAGGAGGCTCCACGGGGACTTGACGCCAAGGCCGCCTCACATTGAGTCACATTTGGTTAGCCAGTTGTTCTTGACCAAGGTCCATGCGTCCGCTGCTTTTCGAGTGATTTCAGCGATCTTGATTTTAAACTTTAGGTTGTGTTTTTGCTTTTTCCAACTTGTGGTAACGCCTGTTCTGGCCTGCCAGAGGTGAAGTAGGTGGTTGTCGGCTGCCGGGACATCCTATGAGGTGTGCAGCATTCTCGTGACTCTTTCTCTGGCAGCTAGTAGCGACTCAGCTGATTTCCGATATTCTTGGATAGGCGAGTTTAGTCGAGAATTCTGGACTCTCTAAGAAGTGATCAATCCACAAGCCGGGCTTGTTTCCTGTGTTTCCAAAGCTTGTTGTGGTCTAGGCGAATCCGTAGTATATAGTGATCAATGCCTCAGGCGTTGTGCGTATTTTGCCACTCGCAATTTTTAACATTTCTGACTAGCGGTAAGTCGGGGCATGTCTTCCTTGAAAAACTATTGCCTTTTCTCGTAGACTGATGCGGGTCCGTTAGAAAAGCAAAAGCCATATCCGACATTTATTCTGCCACATTTTTGTCTTTTACGTTCTCGTTGTTGTAACAACAGAGAAAGGTGTGCGCATTAAAATCCCTAATATAGTGGATGGCACAGATATTGCAGCCGGTGCCGCTTTCCGAAAGATCTTGTCAGACTGCTTTCCTGTGTTTTGGACTGCTTTATATAATAAATACCTACGCTCCTTTACTAGAACGAGTGTTAGGGAGAATACGCATAAACACATGTTGTATTTGAGCGTAGAGTCCGACCTGTACAGTCGATCAAATATGTTATTTGCAATCATTATTAATAATTGCCACAATAGGATTCCATACTTACATACAATACAACAGGACACGACAGACTCGGCACAAAGGTGATTAAACAATTATAATGCCTCCGTGCAGAACCAAAACATACAAGCTGTCCTTCTTTTCGAGAACGATAGCCGACTGCAACAAGTTACCTTACGATGTGGCTATCTTATCATCACCGAATGCATTTTTTTCAGCAATCCCTTCTAGCTAATAAGCTTGGTGTGCTCGGCTTTTTACTAGCATGTTCTTGATGCTTTATTTTCGAATTTGAATGCAACGCCTTTGTGTCTTTTATTGTTTGTTCCTGATTTGCTACACAGTAACCTTACTGTTTGCCTATGTGGTTCTCTATTGTAGTTGTTACTGTGATTTCTTGATGAAGCAATAATATATAAACGTCATATACCCACTCCTGCCTTGGCTACCATAAGGCGGCCGGAAGTATTGCATAAAATAAAAATATAAATAAATTAATATGAGCCGTAGTGTCTTGTGTACAAGTATACAGGTCAAAGTATAAGTTTGATGCTTACTATAACACCTGAATTTAGCTGCCACATTAACGTCCTGTAACGCGATTACATCCGGCTTCTCATCTAGAGAGTCCACATAGTGTTGTAGGAATTTCCGCTTACGATTAAAGACCGTGCCGTTCCAGTGTGATATTGTCAAGTTAGGTTGACGAGCCATGTTGCAAACTCGAAGAGGTTAGTCCTTGATGTGTTTTCTGAAGTGCAGTGTGTCATCAGATGCAACCCATTTTGCCTGTCAATCTGGGTGGCGTAATGTGTGATTATTCGGTGCATTCTTGTCACTTACGGTCAATCCTAATCTCGTAACCATAGAGTTTTGAGAGGTGTGGCTCGAACATTTTATGTCCGCTCTGCCATTCCTTTTAAGTTCTGCTAAATGTTTTGCATACCGTCTCTTCAATTCTTTTAACGCTAGCATCAGGGCTTGGTAGCATGCGAGATTCCATTTCTGCGATTTCCTCCCGCATTCGTTTTCTATGCTTTCCATCCATGTATTGAATTTCGTTGTAATTTCGTCCGCGTTTGCGCTCGCTGTACACTGCCCTATCGAAGGTGCAGTCGCCAACACGACGCCGCTGCCCGACACTCCTCGCCCGATTTCCGATATCACTCAGCCACACTACCTGACTGCGGCGGAGGAGGGTTGTCCTCCTCGATCACCTGCGCTGAGGGTACTTGAAGTGCTCTAGAGTACTTCAGGTACTCTAAAGCACTGGATGGTACCCTCGATCGTACGCTGCCGTCTTCTATCTAATCTCTTGAATTTATAGTTTGAGCCTTCGTTCTCTGCTCTAAGTTTCTCATTAGACAACTTGGGGGAAGAGGAGGCAACTACATCGGCCCAGCTCACCTTGTTGCTGCTCGTTTATTTCCTGGTCCGCGTTCTGAATCGGGCCCATCGTGCATGACCGTTTCCCTTAGGTTCCCCGCAGAAGGCTGTCGCATGTGGTTGAGGCGAAGCGGTCTCCCCCCGCTTACGAGCATGCAGGTCGTGAGCTTCACTCCTTCCAGCGCTCCTGGAGTAATGTTGCTTATTGGCTTTTCCATTCACGGGCTTACACATGGCTCCAGTTACATCACTGCCTCTCCTGTGCTTTTGAGTGCACTGGATGCACCACGTGGCACGATGGCCCCCGCAAATGAGGCACCATAGTTAACACTTGTGATCTTCTTCTCTGTTTGTCCCGCCGCAAGCCTCGCATCGACAGGCCGACGGATAAGGGCAGACATCAGCGCGATGTCCGATCGTGCCGCAGCAACGATAGGCCGGCGTGGTCTTGCGGTAGAGGCAAACCGGCACAGCTTCTTCCCAGTAATTAATTTATGTTATTTGTTTATTTATTTATTCATTTATTTATTTGATACTGTCATCCCCGTTCATGAGGTCATTACAGGGAGAGTGATGTGTCAAGAATACATGATACATAATTTTCTTTCTATGCAACATAAAATTCACTGGCGCTCTTGGTAGTTAACAGCAACAACGGAAAAAAAAGGAGCAAAGAACAGTAGTTATACAAAGAAAAGTCAACAAAAATGGTCGTAGTAAGAATTCAGTATACATCCTCGCAAAAGAAAGTATCTAACGCAGTTCTAAATTCGGCAGAACCCTCGTCGCTCACAATTGCATTAGGCAATCTGTGCCACATTTCAATCGTGTCAGGAAAAAAGGAGAAACGAAAATCATCAGTACGTGTTAGATAAGATTGAATAGCTCTGCCATTGTTGAGACGATGGCATCTCCTTCGTGGAGGTTGTAGATATAGATCCTTGTGTATTTTTGTTTGCCCACTCATGACTTTAAAAAGAAACTTTAGCCTATGCTTACGTTTGAGTTCTTCCAGAGGCTCTAGTTCACAAGATTTTAACAAGGCTGTAACAGACTCCATGCGTCGGTATTTTCCGCATATGAAACGGACTGTCAATCTTTGTATTCTTTCGATTTTTGTTTTCAGGACTTTCTGATGAGGGGACCACACGACACAAGCGTACTCCAAGACTGGTCGTATAAAAGTTTTGTAGGCTGTTAATTTCACGTCCTGTGTAGCGCATTCCAATTTTTTCTTTAAAAAGTATAGTTTTTGGTTTGCCTTGGAACATATATTATCAATGTGTGAATGCCATTGCGACGTGTGCATAATACTGACTCCTAAGTATTTGAAATTATCTGCATTATTCAGAGGATGGTTTCCAATGTGGTATATGAAGGAAAGTTCGCTCCTACTTGAGCGAATATGCGTAAATGTTGTTTTGCTATAGTTTATTTACATGTCTCATTTTAAACACCACTCGTCTAATGCCTGTAAACGTCTGTTCAGATTAATTTGGTCAACTTCGCAACCTATTGGGATATAAATCAAACAATCATCGGCAAGAAGTTTCATTTTAACAGGCGGTTCAACTAGTGCACCGACATCATTAACAAACAACAAAAACAGTATTGGTCCCAAAACAGAACCTTGGGGAACCTCAGAGTACACAGGCAATGGATTTTAAATGCAATCCTCAATCCTTACAGACTATTGACGCATAGATAAATAGACCGCTATACTTTGAATCACTTCTTTACCTATTCCTATTTTATCGAGCTTAAAAGGCAATTTATGGTGAGAAACCTTATCGAAAGCTTTCCTAAAATCAACACTTATTACGTGTGTTTGTAGGTGTGCATCCATGTTCAAGTGGAAATCATGGAGTGCTTCTGTTAACTGGGTCACCGTAGAAAGACCGCTCCTAAATCCATGCTGGATTGTTGAAAGTAACTCGTTAGTGTCAAGAAAACTAATAATATGTTTTGCAATAACGTGTTCTAGGGCCTTGCAGCAAACTGACTTCAAGGATATGGGTCGGTAATTGTTTACTTGCGTACGGTTGCGATATTTAAAAACAGGGATTACTATTGCAATGCGCAAGTCTTGTGAAAGTGAATGAGATTCAATTGACTTCGCAAATATTATCTCTAAGTAAAATGAAAACCATTCGGCATATTGTTTCAAAACTTCAGTTGGTAGACCATCCTGTCCGCTTCCCTTCTTCGCGTCTACTTCAAGCAGCAATTGTAAAACACCTTCGCGGCTGATAATAACTAGTTCCATTGCGGTCCTCATTCGCCGTTCACGTATTCGTCTATCTTATCACCTTTGTCTGTTGTATAAACTGACTGAAAGAAGCGATTTAAAGTATCAGCTAAGTCTCCAACTCGTGTCAGGACGTTTCCTTCATGTTGAATCTGTTCAATTTTTTCCTTTCTTTCACTGAAGTAAAGCCAAAATTTGTGTGGCGTACTTTTAAGAAAGTTGGCAAGCGTGTGATCAAAGAACTGTTTTTTTTTTTTATTTCACAAGAGGTTCTTTCATCTAAATTTTTATAGCTGCAACTTCCATCGCTCTCACTTTCTGTTTTCGTAGTCTTTTAATTTTTCGTTTCATATGGATAATGCTGCGTGTTATCCAAGGGTTTCGTTTGTGCGTTTTCTTAATACGAGTTGGAACAAAGCGGTCGACGCAAGTTATGATGCTACTTTTAAATCTTTGCCACAGTTGCCCCACAGACTCGCACTTCGATGCCTGCTCGAGGTAACTAAACTGCCATTCTAAAAAAATCGATGATGGCGGTGTCATCTGCATTTTTAAAGTCGTTTACTTTTACCTGAAGAAACGGTCACCCTACACTGCACACACTGGTCTGTATGTTTAAAGACAACATATTATGGTCTGATATGCCTTCCAATATATATCTAATGCATAATCTATTATGTTGTGCGATAGGAAAACAAGATCCAATAATGACTGACTTTTCTGTAACCCTAGTTGGTTCTTGCACAATTTGTTCCAAGCCATGAGAAAATTTTATTTCCAAGAGCTTTTCTGAGCTAACTGTTTCTGTCTCGCCGGGCAATAAACTTTGCCAGTTAATGCGCGGCAAGTTAAAGTCTCCAACCATTATCAGCCTCGTGTTCCTGTTAACATGGTCAACCAAGAATTCGTTTAGCAGATCCAGAAATGCTGGCGAAGACGCAGGTGGTCTGTATACTACGCCAATGAGGTACATTTTGTTTTCGAATGTAAGCTTACACCATACACTTTCGGGAACATTACATCAATCGTAGAAGCTTGGACGGAATTTTTAACTATGATGGCAGCACCACCTTGTGAATCTCTGTCCCACCTGAAGAATTTGTACCCGGAAGGAACAATGAAATCACTGCCTATTCCCTCACGCAGCCAAGTTTTTGTAAGTAATATTACATGTGGACGTGCCAGTAGAATATATTCTAGTTCTCTGACTTTATTAACGATGCTGCGAGCATTTTGCACAGGAATTCGTAGCTATGAGTGGGGCAGTTGTCTTGAACTGCTGGCAGAACTATCCGAGTAAAAGATTTCATGCCGGTCATGCGCACTTGCTGTTGGAGTTGTTTCGTCTTTATCGATCTTGTCACGCCGGCTTTTATACAGACGCCGCTCATTTTGCTCTTGATCCCAAATAAACAAGCATCCATTTATCTTTAGTTTATCATACACCAGTGATACCCGTGCCCCCTTAGCTCAATCCCTCGCCCCCCCCCCCCCAACGCACTACTTTCCCATAATTTCTTTCTCAGATCAACGCTCTCTTTTGAGTAGTCATTATTGATACTAAAAGAAGTGCCCTTTAGCATTTTACCGTTGCGCATCACTTTATCTTTTTCGCCATAATCCATGAACTTCATAATTACTGGTCTTACCCGGCTTTGTCTTTGTTTACCAATGCGATGAATTCTTTCTATCGATTTAGTTTCTACCCCCAACAAGCTTCCGAGAATGTTATCTACGACAACTTTCCGCAGATCTGTTTCCTTCTCAGTTCTGGCCTCGGGAACACCGAAAACTCGTACATTATTTCTTCTGCTTCTGTTTTCATAATCCACTAGTCGTTCAGCTTGTTACTGAACTATGTTTTCTAGTCTCTCAATTTTCTTTTGCATTTCCTGCACGGCCATGAGATGCCTGTTCATTCTTTCAGCCTTCGTATTAGGTTCAGCGACTTCTTTTCTAATCGTGTTCATCTTGTCATCACATTCTTTCTGATTACCCAAGATTTGTTGTAACAATTCAGCAGTCTTCGAGCCCGGGTTTTCCTCTACATTCCCTGAAGTTAACAATAGCAATAATGTCGACCAACAGTCCACCACAATAGACCAACACATGCGAGGGCGCGGCACGACAATCAAGATCTGTTGTCGCTTTTGCAATAAACTGCATAAGTTTGTACACCAACCTGCAAAGGTAGGAGCAGTGGTTTAGCCATACTGCCAGCTTGACAAGTGCCGTGCCCTCTGCTGTGCCCATGGTCGTGTCGGTTCTTTAGTAGGCTTATGGTTGCTGACGTCACTGTCGTCCACCGAAGATTGTCCCATGAGGTGTCAGATGCCTGGTTTCCCAGATGATTCAGCAAGGGTGTATGTAGACTGCTCGTGTACGTTGCTCGAAGAAATCACGGCAATAATCCACGGCCATGCTTGCAAAGGTAGGAGCGCTGGTTTAGCCATACTGCCAGCTTGACAAGTGCCATGCCCTCTCTAAGAACCGTTGAAAGGCACCTTGCTGCCCTCGTACGCAATCAGTGCTATGTCAGTCTCTCCTAATCTTCGGACTCCTACTACTGAAGCCATCGGCGAATAATTGGCCTGACTAATATCCCCTTCACGGGCTGTAGGACCCCTTGAATAACATCACAGATTGTGTTGTCTGATGGCTTCACGTAGGCTTGACCTGCTCGGGGCCTGCCCTCCGAGTTTGAGCTGTCCGATTGTAAGGACCTGACTAATAACTTGGGTGCTCTTGATGACAATATTAATTACATTCTGATCACAGGCTGGTCAGATAGCGAGCGCCCGCGACGCCTGCGGAATGCCTGCGGTAGCGTATATCGCTTCTCCGATCTGGATGCTGCCCCTCTATTATGCGAGGCGGAGACTTCCCTTTGGCTTGTTCGGAACGGGCGCGCCTCGAGGTTGCTCGCTCCAACTGTTCTAAATTTTATGGATGGTATACTCCATAGGTTGCTCAAAAAACTACAGTCTCCGCGGTCGAAAGCTCCATTTCTCGCATGCTGTGTGCGTCGCAGCCCCATGCGACGGCCATGGCGGCCACGTCTCGTGCAGCGTCTGCGGCTGCCGAGTCTACGGCGTTCTCGTGGTCGAACAATAAAGTACCGTAGAACTGGCGAAATTTGGGCAACCCGGATAACAATGGTTTTAACGGGTTCTTAGTAACATCATGAACGTAGTCGTAGTTTTTGGCGACAGGACATCGATTAGACTTGGAACGTGACTTGGAAGCCGACTTGGAACGCGTCTACTCTCCTTGACACCTCACAGTGCTCCCAATCCAACTTGGAGATATCGATGGCTTGCCCAAATCTCCTAGTGGGTTTGACTCCCGCCGAAGGTCGAGGTTTTGACTCCCACAAAATGCACCGGGTTCGAGTGTCCTAATTAAACGGTGTCAATATTTACCTGACCTTAATTCACCTCGTCCTAATTATCACCGAACTAGTGGGTTAGAATCTCGATATTCAGAATGTGAAGTGGAATCCAACTTACAGAAGCCGGTTCGCACATATGTCTTTGTTGGGTCGCGGGCTTGAGTGATGTAATTATGATCGCCCTAATTAACACCACAGGTCGTTGGTTCGACTCTCGCTCATAACACCTTTCATAACAACCTTTCTTTACTAGTGCACCATAACCTGTACAAAATACAAAATAAATAATACAGAATTTCTTCTCTTTTCATTCCTTCGAGCAGAGCGTAGAATATAAACGGTTTCATATCGTACCTCTAAACTGTCCTAAAATAGGGGTCCCAGGTAGCACAAAAGAGATACGTAACGTTTTCGTAGCGTTTATCCAAGACGTAAAAACGGGTTAAAGAAGACATGAATGAGAGAACTTCGGCGGGAAAACGTCGTATATCTCTGCTAATGTCCGGCTTAATTACTTTCTTGAGACGATCTAGAACAGGTCTGCAAGACGTATTCGAAAAGCTGGTCTAGAAATAGGATTGGGAAAGACAAAAGTAATCCCTTTGCCAAAACTATTCGTAACCAATTTCTAAACGTTTTTAGGACGTTATCAAAAAGCTGGTCTAGAAGCGGTCTTGAAAGGTTTACGATCATCTGAAGCTAATTTTCGCGGGTGACGGGCGCGATCAGACATCGTTGTTCAAAACACGTGTTTAGTTTCGCCTCACACGACTGGCCTATGCCGCGCAGACGTCGTCAGCCGCACCCGTTGGCACGGCCTAGGCCAATCGCGTGAGGTGAAACTGATCGGGCGTTTCGAACAACGATCTCCAATCGCGCCCCAGATGAGTAGAAGCGTCGGTGTTGACTGTAAGAGCCATGGCGCAGTGCCAAGCACTGTTCCCCGCATGGCCGGCGCATCCTCTACCAAGTCGCACGAAAATGAGCCTGTTAGGAATAATAAATCCTTATTACCGCCTTTAGTAAGCTACGATGCTTACAACCACAATAGGAATGACATCCTGCAAAGAACAAATGGCCACGTCTTGGCAGGTGGCCAGACCAAGCCCTTCATGCCAAGAGTGCATGAAATGAGAACATTGTGACAAAGCAAAAACACTTTATTGAAATGTAATGCTTATGCAAGGTTCGAACAAACTGTGTGAGAAATGCAAATAGAAGTAAAAGTACATCAACAATGACAAAAGTTGCAGAAAGGATTCGTAATGAATTCGAAAGTGAACATTCACTAGCACATAAACAAAATTCCAAGTACACATACAAAAATGAACAGAAAAACCTGGAGTGTACTAAAGTGTCTAATTTATCATAGTAAAGTGCACGTGCTATTAGATGGACTAGAGTTATGCAGAAGTGACATCGGAGCGAATGGAAGAAGTAGACTGAAAAATGCAAGAGTATGAATCGGATGGTAACTGCCTCCAAGCAATGTTACCAATCAGCTGGAAGCTTGAAAAGAGCACAAGAAGACATACCACCGCATACCATCATAAAACAATCCTGTGACAGAAATAAAAAAAAATGGGAACAATGCAAAATTGGAAATATTGCCTTTAGAATATATCAAAGAAGGTAATGGCGAGAAAAAATAACCATACAACAAAAAAGCAATAAAGTGAAATTAGTACAGAATACTTAAACGGGGGATTCAGTGTAACAAGTGAACACTACTGTAGTACAGCGAACGATGAGACAGTAATGCTGCATCTTGCCACTCCAGAACGTGAGAAATGAATATGCAAGCCTCATATTAGAAACTTAGATAAACATGGAAATAAACTGGAATGCACTGGAAGCTGCATTTGTGTAACAAAGGAAGCAATGGTCGTAATAAATAGTAAGTGTTATCTAAAAAGCCCTTTACAAGAGGCAAAGTTGTACCTCTCTGGCAAAAACAAAGTTGCAACGAATTATTTGCAAACGAGCAAATACATTAATTAGCACACTGACATGTCACACTTTGCGCACATCTCCAGTCTCCTAAAGTAAAGAAAAGCAATCTGAATGAGAAAACGTTTCACACATGTAGCCCAGAGCAAATTCTTTGCCAGTTCACTCACACTTTCACATCCAAAAACATTTGCCACGAAGTCCAGGCACAGTTCCACTGATGTTTACCAATTACCCCCCCTTTCACGTCCAAAAATATTTGGCCCACAGTCCAGGCCGAGCTTCATAGATAAACAGCTTGAGAGCACCCTACTGATTATTGTGCAGTCCCGCTGCTGGAAATAGAACTGCCGCACATGCTGGTAGTGGTTTCAATGTAGACACACTTGCTGCCCTGGACAGGTATGCTCAGATATCGGCACTGGTGCTCCATTTTGTCGAAGTAGACACATTGATGCACTACGCTGGCAATTGAAACGTTTTGAATGCACAAGTATTGGCTTCACCAGAAAGACTTGCCCACATACCACCACTGGCATATATATGCACTTGCTCTTCACTCAGTAGCATTGAACTTAGTGTTCCCTATGTGGGAGCCATGTGTAAAACCGGTGTCACACGACCACTCTCGATCGCGATCAAGCCCGATCCGGATCGAAATTATCGATGCGACTGGCTCACTTTCGTAACTTACTCAAAGGAGCCAATCACGACCGAGAAATTCGATTTGTAACGGACTGGATAGCGACTAAAAGAGCCCCGTGTGAAACTGGTATCAAATAATGCACAGACGTATGCTAGGAAAATGTGTTGCACAAGGACAAAGAACTGCGACATGCCCTGTTGTGCGAAGCGCGCGAACAGAACACATGTATATAAAAAAAAAATCTGCGAGAGCGCTTCGCGAACTCCATGCGCACACATGGCACCCGCACGAACTCGGCAGGCCGCCGACTAAGTAAAGCGCGAAGGGCGCACAGCGTACATTCCGACACATGTCCCAAACTGCAAACAATCGTACTACCTAAAGCATACAAGTTATTTTATACCAAGGGCATACTCGACTCACGTATGCAGTATCCACAAGCGAGCTATGCAGCGTACATGCTGTATCCATTCGCCAAATAGTAAAATTGATAACAAGCACAAAGCTACAAGGGACTCAATACATTACTACCATTTGAGGCGTCAGATAAAATCGAATTTGGCCGTTTCATATATTGGACACAATATATGGACGCATGTGGTACCCGGTAATACCATGAAATACCCATCACGTGGGTAAAGGGGGCGAAAACACAATCGAGAACCTGAAGCGCAAACGATGAAAGCACGGTATGGTGCACTGTAGCGCGAGGGAAGAAAATAGGGCGAGCACTTGACCTCACTTTTGGGATACCGCACTAGTACTGAACCATTAAAAAAAAGGCCTGCTTGAACCAGTTCCCTTGTCTGCAACACTCTTGCTAAACGGGAAGCAAAAATACCACGATGACGGCTCTATTGCGGAGATCGGCAAGGTGCGCACAGACAGAAATTTTGCCGCCTTTCTTCGCATTCTGCAAAATGCTTTCTTGTTAGGATCACGCATAGCGGCCGACCCCGACGCTAGGGACACACAGGCACGATTTCGTCCCTCTAACTTTCGTCCTTATACTGCCCTTAACGCCTTAATTACAGCGTCAGTGAAAAGGCGCCTCACATAACATGACAATGAACTTGAAGAGCTGATTAGTGCCCTCCACTCCGCGCCCTCCAATTGAAAACACTACTGATTTCCAAATTAAACTACACAAACAGATCGCACAACCCAAACTAATCACAGAACGTCGTTTTCTTGACGGCAAAACCCTGCAACACTTACATGACAAAGGGCAGCGGCAGCACATTTAGAACAGCCGCTATCATACCACAGCGCAATGCAAGTGCGATAACGCTATTATGGCCGGCTCAAACAGATCGCACAACCCAAACTAATCACAGAATGTCGTTTTCTTGACAGCAAAGCACTGCAACACTTACATGACAAAGGGCAGCGGCAGCACATTCAGAACAGTCGCAAACAGACCATAGTGCCATGCGAGTGCGATAACGCAACTATGCCCGGCTTCACGAATAACGTGGCCGCCTTGGTCACATAACAATTGAAAACACTACTGATTTCCAAATTAAAACCACACAAACATATCGCACAACCCAAACTGATCACAGAATATCGTTTTCTTGACAGCAAAACACTGCAACACTTACATAGCAAAGGGCAGAGGCAGCACATTCAGAACAGCCGCAAACACACCACAGCGCAATGCGAGTGCGGTGACGCGACGACGCCATGACGACGCGACTATGCCCGGCTCGCCCGGATGCCCGGCATGACGAATCACGTGGCCACCTTGGTCACATGATTTGACGACGGTATCGCCACCTTGCGCAAGGTTGGATCGCGTTGATGGGTTGTTGAATATTGTAGAAGCCGCTAAAGAGGCTGACGCGCCGTGGCGTGGCGGTGGCGCCTTGAGTCGTTTTCAAAACGTATTCACCCCTCGTTTTTAAGCTGCCTGGCTTCAAACGTTATCAAAACGTATTCACCCCTCGTTTTTAAGCTATCTTGTTTGGAACGTCTTTGATGCGTCGATTTTGGTCAAAAATCCGTTTCAGACGTTGAATCCCTTAATACGACGTTTTCAAGAGTTTGTGTGCTACCTGGGGTGCAGCAGTCTTTAATGAACCGCTTATTGACACACACGTCAAACTTGCGTGCCCATTACCAGAGCATTCCGAACGTTAAAAAAATCATATAAGGCTTTCTAGCGATCTGGTTTACAAATACAAGAGGAAACTATGGCACTAGTCTCTACAGGAGTTGCAATACGGGCGGTTCAGCGAACATGGGAGTTATGGGAAGTAAATGGATTTGCATAACCTTCATCCTTCTCGCTTAAAATAGTTCCGCGGCTCTGTAAGTTAGTCATTTTCAACAAAGTACCGTGTTATAAATAAATAAATAAACAGTAAAATTATCTGTCAGCAGTAATCGAACACAGGACATCTAATACAGAAGCGCGATACTGAAACCACTTTGCCGCGGACGCATCAATCTAGAAGCAGCACAGAACGTCCTTATGATTTTCTTGCTGACGAGCCAGCATGTCGCGACGCTTGGCGCGTTTCCATTTCGGCACCTCAACAGGTTGAGTTGCGACAATTGTCCGTGTTCGCAGGGTATTCTGTAGTTGGGAAAACATAAATAAATTTGAAATTTTGGACACTTAAGACAAATAAAGTGTAATAAACAAAACTATGAGAAAGTTTCTACCTACCGGTACGAAGGTCAGAGCAAAATCATGTATTGCTCATCATTCCCATGGTGGCTGAGCGATCGCAGCGCCAGAGTGCCCTCTGGTAAATATTGTATAAAACTCTACGGCGTTAACAGCTTCGTTGTTAGCGTTAATGGCTGACTGACAACTCTTCTCTTTCCTCGCAGAGCCACAGAAGACGTGGTGATTGGTGACTTCTTCATCCCTAAGGGAACAGTTGTTCTTCCTAACATTTCGGCAGTGCACCGCGACCCCACATTGTGGAAGAATCCAAATAATTTTGATCCGCACCGTTTCCTGACTGAAGATGGGACTGGAATCCGAAACAAGCCGGAATATTTTATTCCATTTTCGATTGGTAAGATATTCTTAATATTTTGCAAAGTAAACGAGTGCAGCCGGCAGGAGGAAGTTTATCGCAAGGAAGCGAAAACACAAACCAGGCAATAAGTGCCATGGTAGTAGGGCGCTTTTGTGTTTTCAGTGCACATATTTTGGTATTCTAGAGCATATCTTAAGTCACCTGCGATGCTGGTATTCAGACGTGAACGTTTTCTTTGCAATATGCGTTCATCCTCTCCCCTTTGACTGTATAGTTTACAGATATACTGCTGCCCTTGCAAATATTCTAAAACAGATTATGGAAATCCTGTCTCGGTAAAGGGAAGGCGCAGCCTGTGACCAAGCAGTAGCCTTGTCACATGCATCAAAATGCTAAATAGATTAAACTTCAACATCCCTAAATGATATATAGTTGCGATGAACAGTAGCGAGATATATTTACCATACGATGTGCAATGTTGGAGGCAAAACCCTTTATAATAGGCCCGAAATTTACATTCTTTAAAAGCACGACCATGACACAAAGTTGGCCCGTCGGTAGTTACCACGCCAGGAGCAGCCATTACGCGGTGTTGGCTATACCGTTGACGGGTGTAAATGTTCCTTGAATTAGAGGAAAGTTTCTCCCCACTGGCCCGTATCATTGCATGCAGGTGGTGCAGGATATCACCCGAGCGTGCACTTCTGAGGGGTCATTCAAAGCATGCAAAAAAGTGTCTGTACTAACTATCTGCACCGCGCATGCGATTAAGCTTTCAGCCGTAGGAGCACCAAAGCTTTTTTCAAAAAATAAAAAGTTTTTGATTCATCTTTTTCAGGCACATGCTCCTGTAAATAAAGTAGATATAGCATAGGAAGTATATTTTAAAAGAAAATGCCAGTTGGTAAATGGATCTCCACGGAATGATCAATTTCCACCGAGAAAGGACCAGTGGACACCATCTAAAGACACAGTAGTTCGGGCTGAAGACACCGCGCCGACAAACATTCGAATCCATAGTGTTTGAACAGTTTTCTAAGAGACATACAATTGGAAAGCGCTGCCCAGCGCTAGCTTTAGTCACTCCGTAGGCTAGATGATCAAGGGCCCCAGCTTGTAATTAAAGAAGAAGCTTTGTTCAGAGAAAGCGCCAACTTCCCGCAGCTGCCAAGTACATGAAATAGATACACCCATACAATTTTCGCTTATGTCAAGCGCAGAGCGAACGAGGCAGAAGCTCCCATTACAGATGCCAACATCTCCCACTAGAAGATTTAGCGTTTACGTGGCCTCTTGGCGTTGCTCAAATTTTCGTTGCACAGGTTCTTTTTGCAGACTCTTTCGCAGCAAAGAGGAAGGTCTGGCGCCTGAAAGTAAATATGTAAAAAATATGTTTCACTAAGAATCAGCAGACTTTTCTTCTATAAAGAGGTTAACATCACTAGTCCACTTGAATCTTGCAGCCAGCACCAAGTGATATTTTGGCTTCAGCTGCCTTGAAGCAGCAGTAAAGCAGAACGAAAACAGGCTACAGTCAAAGCACAATGTAGCGGCGAACACAGTAGGAGATCGTCGAAATCTCTTCTGCGGCGCAAGCACTTCGGCTTTCATACATGAGTCTTCGAAAGTTGCAGAATAATCGCTGGTGTCCGCCTGTCTGCCCGAAAGTTCTACAAAATTCGCATCGCGAGTACAAGGAATCAGGTGACATAAGGTTCAGTGACAACAGTCAGCGGTACAACCGTCCCTACCATTCGAGAAATTTCCGATACATGCCGGCACGTCCTCCGCATAGCGATAACATTTCTTAGACGGTGAAACCCGGTCACTCAACAAACAAGTACCAATGCTCCCTTAAATAGCATTGTTCCGATGCAAGAAACATAACAGGAGAGCAAAAAGGAAAAGCACGCCTAGGCAAAAAAAAAACAAAGAAACAGTTCCAAAGTTCGTCAACGCTGGTAGAGCTGCTTGAGCCGCACAACATGGACAATTTCAGGTCGTGAGCGGCGTCGCTGTGATAGCGGAATGCCGTCTGGCGCAACCTCGTAGTCCAGTGTGCCAATCGTCGAATGATCTTGTACGGTCCGAAGTAGCGTCGCAGAAGGTTCTCATTAACACCTAGTCGATTTATTGGGGTCAAAACGCAAACATGGTCGCTGGTCTGGTACTCTAGGTGTCGTCGTCTGCGATTGTAGTGCCACCTGTAGGTCCTCTGCTGATAATTGATGTGCAGGCAGGTGAGCTGTGGGGATTGTTTGGCGTGCTGGAGGTAGACGCTGACGTCGAGGTTGCCTGCGAGAGTGACGTACAGCAGCATGGCGTTGAGAGTCGGCGGCGTGTTCCTTCCGTAAATCAGCTTGAATAGCGTGATTTGCGTGGTTTCTTGTACGGCCGCGTTTCTTGTACGGCTGTGTTAAAGCCCAGGTTACGTACGAATGGACGGCATCCTAGGTCTTCTGCTCTACCTCGCCTACATTGCGAATATACGGGCAAAAGTCTTGTTTAACCTCTCCGTAAAACCATTCGCCTGCGGATTGTGGGCAGTTGTCCTCCTGTGGCTTGTGTGGCTGTATTGCAGAAGGGCTTGCGTGAGCTGCACTCTAAAAGCCGTTGCTCGGTCAGTGATGAGCAATTATGGGGCACCACGTCGTAGCAGGATGATGTGGACGAAAAATTTGGCTTCTTCAGCTGCACTACCCTTGGGCACGGCCTTCGTTTCGGCGTAGTGGGCAGAGTAGTCGGCGGCCACGACGATCCACTCGTGTTCATATATTGCCATCGGAAAGGGTTTCAACAAATCCATCCCGATTTGCTGAAACCGCCGGCGAGGAGGCTGAACCCGCTGTAGTAAACCCGCTGCCCTCGTCAGTGGTGTCTTTCGTCGCTGGCAATCAGAGCACGTCTTGATGTAGCGGTCGACATAGGCGGTCAGGGGCGGCCAGTAGTACTTGTATTCCTGCAAGCGTAATAAAAAAGTAAAGGTGCCCGGGTGTCTGATCATCGTGCAGGGCGTGTAAGACTTGTAGCCGGAGTTCTGCTCGCACAACGAGAAGGTAGTTTGCGCGGACTGGGGAGAAGTTCTGATTTGAGGACGTCATTCCGCAAGCGAAACAAATACAGTCGACGTTAAAATGCCCTAGGGACGACGTCGGTCTGGCTTTCCAATTACTCCACAAGGCTTCGTAACTGCGCGCCTGCTCATTGCTGCTCGGTGAAGTCGTCTGAAGTTATTGTTCCTATGAAAAAGCGTCACCGTCTCGTTCGCCTTGTGGTGGTGGGTCAAAAAGCGCGCGACAGGCAGTGAGTGGCTGGATGCTTTCTCCCGGACTGACCACAGTGATGCCTAATTACTTGAGTCTCGGGCTTCATCGTGTAAGGTCACCTGAAGGATCCTTCATGTTTGCGAGTGCGCACATGACGTGGGGCCCGCTTACCACTTTGAAGTGCCTGCCTTATAATGAAGGCCGAAATTTCGCCGTACCCTAAATAATCGCAAGGAACTCTTTCTAATTCGAATAATAATTCGCTTCTGCTTTTGATAGTAGCCGGCCAGCGTAAGCTATGAAGGCTCGTTCACACCGGCGATTGACAGCGGTCGTGCGACCAAGGTAGTCGCACTACGACCAGTCTCAAATGGTGGATTTTCTCCAAAAGCTACTATTCTAGGCCACTCGCTCACTACTCGATCTGACAGTCGTGCGATCGTGGTCGCCAAACTCATAAGCCAGTCAGCAACGCGCCCATAGTGATGTTAGCATGTGTTTTCTACCGGCGGCCACCTGCGTCGCACCAAAGCCCATGCCATCATATCAGACTGCAAGAGTGCATTTGCAGAGTCCACGCAACCATGTCCGACTACTGCAACGTAATTGGTGTCTTGCTTCGTGATGTTGGGGTGCAGCAGTTCCAGCTCTGTGCCGAATGTACGCGGTAGCATTCGTAGGAAACCGAACGCTATCAAATGCAAGGAAAAAAGATGTGCTCCGATTCCCACGCAACACAAACTACAAATTACAACTTACTCTGGATATCATCACGCGCGGGAAGTTCGAGCAGTAGGCGGCTCGCGTGGCCGGCCACTCATCGCGAATTGCAGCATGGGCGCACACACTAGCGTCGCCTTTTCTTCGGAGGCTTACGCGCTGCCACAGCTGACACCACGCACGGCGCAGCACATCAGCACAGTGACGACGTCTGCCTCTACGCTTGAATAAAATCTATGGCTGTTGCCTGAACGCGAAACCAGCAAAAGCGCGCGAACTGTGTAGATCCGTAGAGTTCTCGCTGAGAATGACAATCACTGAGATTGCGATTGCAGGTCGCGCTTGCCCAGGCTTGTCGGTGTCAGCATCGTTCACTTTCAGTCACCTTTTAGTCGCCAGTCCCGAATGTTCGCGCGACCTCCTCAAGTCGCCAGTCCAATTGAGCCTTTACGTTTTCAACTCTGTCCTTCGTTTGAACTACCACAGCACCGCGAACCATTTCACTTGCGTCGTTGTGTATTTCCGTCTTAGCGTCTTGGTCGAAGTGTGAGAGCACCAGCGGTGACTGCAGCAGTCATTACAGCTCTTTAATTGCCTCATCTTGCGGTGCCTCTCATTTAAGGCCGATGTCGGCTCTCGTGAGAGGAGTTAATGGTTCCACAATGCTTGAGAAGTGCTTGACGAAGCACCTGTAATAGACACATCGGCCAAGTAATCTGCGCATGGTCTTTTTGTCGATGGGCCGCAGGAAGTTAGCAATGGCGGATGTCTTCTGCGGGTCGGGACGGGCTCCAGACTTGCTGGTAACATGGTCTGGAAACAGAATGTTTTCGTAAGCAAAACAACAATTTGTGGCTTCAGAGTGAGTCCAGATGAATTTATCGGCTGTAGTACTGAATGAAGCCGCCTCAGGTCATCTTCGAAATCTATGCTAAAGACTACAACGTCATCCACGTCGACGAGATAAGTCTGTCACTTCAGTCCTGCCAAGACTGTGCCCATCACGGGCTGGAACTTTGCAGGTGCATAGCAAAATCCGAATGACATCACCTTGAAACCGAAGAGGCCATCTGGCGTTATAAACGTGGCCTCCTCTCAATCCCTTTCGCCGACTTTAATTGGCCAGTAACCAGCATTGAGATCCACTGTCGAAAAGTACTTAGCATTGCAGAGTCGGTCAAATGCGTCATCTATCCATGAGAGTAGGTATACGTCCTTCTTTGTTCTTTTGCTCAAGCGGCGATGACCGACGTAGAAGCGCTGAGTTCCGTACTATTTCTTCATTAAGACAACAGGCGACGCCCACAGACTGTTCGGTGGCTGGGAGATGTTGTCGCGCAGCATTTTGTCGACTTGTTGCCTTATAGCTTCTCGTTCTACCGTCGACACTCTGTAGGAGCTCCCGCGGAGTGCCCGAGCAGATTCTTCGGTTATTATGCAATGCTTCGCAACATGTGTTTGGCGAATCCTAGATGACGTCGAAAAGCAGTCTTTGTATCTTTGGAGAGGACACTCGAGCTGTTGTTGCTTACTCATGAGGAGGCTTCGATTTATGCCGAAGGCTGGTTCAGAAGCTATTGTCGTCGAGGCAGATCTGGCAGAATCCGAGTGGACGAAGCCAGAAACAGAAAAACGCCAATGGGAATAGGTGGCGCAAGCGAAAGAAAGCTACCTTTTTAATATCAAAATTGGTATTTTGCCCTTTTCCCTACCCTTATCGCTTTTGCGCTTGTCACTAGGTATTCACGTTAAGTTATTTCGCGCAGAATATTTTTTTCTGAACTGCAGGGCACTTATTCGCCATGCGAAATTTGACGATATATCATGTTCAGTAGAAACGATGGTCAGCTTAATGTTGTGTCAAGTGCTGCAAAACATTCCTTTGCTGATTCTCGCAACGTAGCAAAGCTGGTATCAATCACTTGAGACTGATGACTTATTATTTGAGAAATATTTCTCCTAGATTTATCCTAACATGTCTTTATGGCTTAAAAACAAAAGATCAAATATATGTAAAAGCTTTCTTTTTCTGATATTCGCTCTAGGACCGCGACACCTCTACGTCAAAATGAGTTGACTCATAAAAGGTCTTTCTTTTTGTATCAGAGTTCTGGTGGCGGTATAAGTGTTCTTACAAATTCTTGAGTCTATTCGTTACCTTTTTAAGAGTATATTTTTGTTTATTTCTTCCGAGAACACAAACTAGAGCCGAGCAGGCGTTGTCAAAATTAGCCATATCAGGTTATGTTAGCCCCAAAATTTCCAGGCGACAGCGTTACTCCTCTTGTTTTCGCATTGAAATCGCTTTACAAAGCGTCTTTTGAGCCTGAGAGTGTCATGTACTGATATCGTGCGAGGGAAATTTAGTAGTACAGCTCTAATTATTTTGGTATTCTCTATTTAAGTGATTTTGGTCTCTTCAGTAACATTACATCATGTTCTACGCAGGACGTCGAGCGTGCCCAGGAGATACGTTTGCCACGATGGAGATCTTCCTGATGCTGTCACTTCTTGCCCAAAAGTACCGTATTGTGCCTGAACACCCATTAGAGTACAATCGGGACTCAGCGGAGCTCCCTTGGCAATGCCTGAAGGATATGAAACTGCGGTTTCTGCCTCGAGAAGTTCCCTATTGCTAAAAACATTCATTATAAAGTGGACAATGCTATAGCGAAACACTGCTGTATATCACTGGCTGTTATAAACAGCATGTTTTGACTATGTTCTCGAAGGCCAAATCTTTCCGGTTCTACTAGACATGTTAAGGTGATTATTGTAGCACCATCTGCGGCAAATAAAGCGGCTCTTCTTCTCTTGATGAGACCAATTTATATCAGTAACGGTTTCTTCTCTGGATAAAAATAAACACGTAATATGTAATTTCTGATTTCTTGTTCTTCACTTGCGGTGGTCTAAGATAACAGAGTAATGCTTGGTGAACGGTGTTAAGGCTCCGTTCGCTGTAGAAAGCGGGAATGGTTTTGTGAACGAAAATGAGTTGAAGATGATGGCAATTGTCGATCATTTTTTTTTTTCATTTGTCATTCTCATTTATCACTGCAACAACTAATATTTGCACCACCAATCGGGCAAGTTTCAGCTGATTAAGGGAGCTATGTTGTTTTCACCTAAGTTTGAATATTGACTTTCGTAAGTTCATTTCATGACTTCACTGGAAACAACTAATGTAACCCAGAGGGACCCCACAAAAGCTCTTTTCTACGTTTGCAGTAAACTTTAGCACATTCATTATTGCGCCTCAGAAAGAGGGAGACAGCGGCTCTTTCTTTCGTAGCGCTTCGCGTTTCCGGTGAAGTAACAAAAATAGAGGTCCAGAATGTTTGTTGATGATAGAAAGGAACTACCTCTGCGTGCAATAGTATAACGCCTAATAGGCTAGTTTTTTTTCCAGCTCTAATTGCCTTGTGACGAACACAAACACCACCATATGAAGATGATGTACACCACCAACAGCAGCATCATGACCACTTAATGCAAGACGACTACGCTGAAGTTACGGTTGAGAGCACTGCCCAACGTAACTGCTTAAGCCACCTGTTCCGGGCAATAAACATCATTTTAAATTGTTTGAGGTGGTGGGATCGACTGCCAAGCTTCCAGCCTTTAACTCCGTACCCGTACGATACGGCTCTGTATGCCTGAAGACGCAACCATGCCCCCGCCGTCTACATCTCGGCCGTCTACACCCCCTCCATTCGCCATCTGCTCTTCATCTGTTCCTGTGGTCTCCAGAGGAACCGACTAATGCGATGTGGAGGACTGACTATTGTCTTACGATACGTTAAGCGCCAATATCCGATGGGATGATGCCACTAAACTCAACAATGTCATTTACTTTCCAATGTACCTAATCTGCGGTTTAAAAAATTGCAGATTCCGCGCACTGTGGGAATTGATGTAAGCGAAGTTTTCTCTGATGTTTTCGTTCACGTTGACGTTATTTGACGGTGAAATTGACGGCATACGCAGTCTTGACATATGTGAAAGTTTACCTGTACCGCTTGTGTTTGTTGTTCATGCTCGCTGAACGCTCTATGCGATCGTTTGTTTCTGGGCACTAAGTAGACGCTTCGGCGCCATTCTTGGTTTTACTCTTGCTAATGGAGGTATCCTGGCTCCTCTGGGTGTTGTACAGGTCAGTATAGAATTATTCCGCTTCTTTTATTATATATTCGAGATTGCTGATGATAATGCGCTGCTTATCTTTCAGCGCATATATCTTGGTTTGCCCTATGCCAAGTTTCTTTCTCCCTGATTTCAGGCTGCATCGAGTTTTTACTGCTTCTGCAGTCTTTCTCACGTTATAGTTTCGTATATCACTTATTTTCGCCTTGCTGATCACTTTTGACAGTACCTCAAATCTGATTTATTGAGGTGGACACTTTTATTTCTTGACTTTTCTTTATTAGGTCATATGTTACTTGGGAGAGTTTGCCTACTCGTTGCCTTCGTGCCTTGCCTCCCACTTCAATTGCTGCTTCTGAGGCCAGCCTAGTTACGGTTTTATTCATTAGCTCTATGTCATTATCATCTATCTGTTCTAAGGCTGCATATCTTTTTGCAAGTACCAGCCTGAATTTCTCTGCTTTTACGCTTACTGCCTCTAGGTTAAACTGTTTCTTCTTGACCAGTTTTGCCCTTTCTTTCTTTAAAATGAGGTGAATCATAGCCCTAAGTAACATATGATCACTGCACTTCACATTACTTATCACTTCTACATCCTGCACTATGCTAGAATCAGCAGAAAGTATGTTCATTTCTTGTTTCACCGTTAGATCTTTTCCAGGTCTACATTCTGTTGCTACGCCTCCTGAAAAAAAGCGCATGATTTGAAGTTCATTTCTTTCTGCAAATTCTACCAGCATTTCCCCTCTAGCGTTCCTAGAATCGCTGTAGTTGCCAATAGCTTGTTCAGCAGCCTGGTTTTTTCCCCACATTTGCATTGAAGTCGCCCAATACTATAGTATACTGAGTTTGCGCTTTGCTTATCTCTAATTCAACATCTTCGTAACACTGATCTACTTCCTCATCATCGTGACTGAATGTTGGAGCGTAGGCATGTACTACATTAATTTATACCTCTTTAGTTTGATTACGAGTACAGCTAGCCTCTCATTAATGCTGTAGAATTCGTCAATGTTGCCCGCTGTGTCCTTATGGATTAGGAATCCTACGCCCTATAGCTTTTGATCCGGGAGACATCTATAGTAGAGGTGTCCGTTATTGAGCAATGTGTAAGGCTCACCAGTTCTGATTTTATAATAGCCGATGATATCCCAAACAATATCTGACAGTTCCTGAAAGAGTCCCGCTAAGCTAGCCTCAATCGAGAGGGTTAAAGTGTTAAGCGATGCAAGGGTCAGTTTCCATTGGCGGCCTGTCCGGACCCACAGATTCTCAGCACCCTCTGCTGCGTTACAGCTCTGACCGCCGCCTTGGTCAGGTGCGGCGGTTAGCCAGCAGGTGGAGTGGTTCTCTGCAGCGCAGTGGCACATCACCTGCACCATGCAACAATTGAAAACTTTGGTGTAGTGGCATGCGTTTGCCACAAACAACTGAGGGCAATGGTATAGCACACCATCATTGGCGTGAACGGGGTAGACTGTGCACGAATCGGGCGCACCTTATTTTGTTCACCAGCCACCATGTCTGCACCATGCCAAAGTGCCTTAGCGATTCTAGTCACAGCTGTGCACATCACTGAGTAACACGGCACGATAAGACTATCAAAGCGGTCTGCACACGGGGCTTCGGAGAAGATTCTTCAGCAGATATTGAGTATGCACCTGATGGCGAACAAGCCAAATTCAAGTTTCTTCCTGTTCAGGAACCCGGGCCCGTGTTGCTCACTGATGGTAGCACAAAGACATACGTGCTACAATGTTTATTCATCAGTTACCATAGACCTTTAATGTTTTGAGCAGATCGAAAAGGTCTGGCAGTGACTTTAATGACTCAAAGCGCAACAAGGCAAGGACAACGAACGTATATGATTGGACCTGCACTGTTGTTTTGCGTAAACTCGTCATGCCACAGGTTCTTGATGTCAAGACGTAAAATTTGCGAGACCCAGCTTTTCGTGTTAGCCAACGACATACGCTATAGAATCAACCTCTCAAGTTATCATTAAAATGAGTGCTAAAACCCTTTAATGCTTACATTAGGACCAGAATTCACAAGTGGCTGTAATATCAACATGTAAGCACTCAGGGGGTTCCTGAAGCCAACATTTTTGAGCACAATATGGACCTCCACGGGAGTTAAGCCACGGGAGTATACGTGTGATGGGAGACAATGCCACACTCTTAAAGCCACTAGTTGCGAAGCAATACACGACACTCTTTCTCACAAGACCTTATCACACTAGTAACATTCGTTGGCCAACTTTTGATGTATCCTATTTTGAAGCAAGGACATAAAGAGGACATCCCAGTGTTTCATCCATGATTAAATCACCTGTATTAAATGGACCCACCTTAAAGTTTCCTTGGCAGTAACATGTGTAAGTCCATGCTTGTAACGTTTATTGTCTCGCTCTAGTGGAACGGACGACCACGCCGCCTGATCATGCACTTTGTAATGAAGCTTTCTTTTTACAGAAAATCACATACCGACTGCACACATAACAATCCTTAGACCTGCGCAGGGCACTTGAGCGTTACGCTGCGGAAAAAGGTTATCAGTGAATGGCTAGCGACAGTACAGCGTGATTACTTTGGCTCTAAAACGAGGGCTCTTTCCCGCGCGTGCAATGAGGCCGCGAAGCACTCATTTAGCGACTTCATTCACTACCGCCCTTAGTCGGCGGACAGCAAATATAAACCATGTGACACGATTGTGCGTTAACATTTGAAGATGAAAGATAAATTTTGACTAAACAAGCGCGCGCACATGCCGCACTTGGGTCATCTGCCATTTACAAATTCTCCCATGTAGCAGCACCGCAACCAGGTAATGTTACGTATAAGTGATTCAAAAACGCTCTTAGGAAGTCTAAAGCAACCTGACATAAACAGCTTCGTCTAATATGCATTCTCGGCACTAGTACACTGTAGCACTGGCTGGCTGATGGGGCGGTCCGCGGGATGCGTCACAAGGAAAATAAGCGAGCGAGGAACCTGGTAATGAAGTATCACGCTGCCGAAAGCTTACGTTTGTATAGCAGAAGCACATCGAATGGAAAAGTGAAGTACTTACGATAGCTTACGCTTTACGGTAGCACAAGGCCCCCCAAAAAATAAACCATCCACATCTTTATGCACTTATTTGAGTGTAGCTCCTCTTTGAGCTTGCCATTCTGCCACCAAAACCAGCGACGGATGTGAGATCCTGGACTCGAAAAACAAAGAACGAATACGACATCCTGGACCTGACGTTTGGGTGAACCTAACACCTGCGTTCCCTGGACCGGCTGAACGCAGAAATTTTCTTGCTTGCGTCGCTGTAAACGAAGGTATACTCAAACATTATCGCCTAAAATGTCATTTTATTTCTGCAGTATCTTGTATAATGCGCAACACATTACAAAAACTTTGAGATTGAAGCACGGTTTACCGCCAGGTTAGACCAGGGTATGCATTCTTCTGCAATTTTCTTCCAGATTTAGTGCCAGAGATTAACTATTTATTTATTTTCAGAACAGCAATAACAAAATAACAACCGTACATGTACTCATATAAATATAGTCATCAAGTATTTATGGAAATAAAAATTTTGAACTGGAAGAAAGTGTGGCACCTTTGAGAGGAATGCTACAACTGTCGTCCGGAGGCTACGATCGCTGATCGCTGTGAGCGCGAGACTTTTCTCGCAGGCAACAGGCAGTTGCGAACTCTCCCGCTACTTTGAAAGGCTGCATCGGCTGTCAGGATTGCTGAACGTCTTCAAGTACTTTTTATCACATCTACTGAAGTGTTAGCTAATACACTTGTGGCCTCCTACGTGTATGCTTCGTTACATTTTATATTGACGTAGCGCTCCTGAAGCGTGTGCCAGCAGCTGCTAAGGCGTGGCTTTGAAGTGTGGAAAGGCTTATGTCGGGCCAAACCGGCCGCTGCATTCATGAACGCTTGGGGGAACATGCCTGAAATTTAAGTAACTTAAAGGACAAGTACGCACATTTGGTTGCGCACGTAATTGCATGCACAGGTTGCGAGGCTCGATTGAGAAAGGCGAAGATTCTCGGTAAGAGTGCAGACGCGACGGCGCGGGTCAGTTTGGAAGCGTTCACATACAGAAATACGGTAGCAAGTGCGTAAGCACCCCCTCTGTATCGTTTTTTGCTGCAGAGCTTCAGTTTTTGGAAGCGACCGCTTACTGATTTGATTGCATGATCGTATCCATCGCCTTTTTTTTCTACTTTTTAACTTTTTTCTAGTATTTTTCTAGTTTTCTTGTGTTCCTGCGCCTGATTCCGTCGTCTGCCGGCACGTTCGTTCATAGATGCGCACTGTCATTTTCCCTGATTGTATCACTCCTTCCCCCCCTCCCTTCTGCCTTTCCCCTTTTATAATGTATCCGTATTCCGTCAATAAAATTTATTTGACACTCAGTGCATGTGTCTCGTCCTTGGTACTTTGCGCTTGCATGTGTTTGCGCTGTTACAATTTTTATGTCAAGTATGCACCAACTCGCTCAGAAAAAAGTTTTAATGTCATCATCATCATCAGCCTGACTACGCCCATTGCAGGGCAAAGGCCACTCCCATACTTCTCCAACTACCCGGGTCATGTAATAATTGTGGCCATGTTGTCCCTGCAAACTTCTTAATCTCATTCGCCCACCTAACTTTCTGCCGCCCCCTGCTACGCTTCCCTTCCCTTGGAATCCAGTCCGTAACCCTTAATGACCATCGGTTATCTTCCCTCCACATTACATGTCCTGCCCACGCCCATTTCTTTTTCTTGATTTCAAATAAGATATCATTAACCCGCGTTTGTTCCCTCACCCAATGTGGTCTCCTCTTATTCCTTGACGTTAGACCCATCATTCGTCTTTCCATAGCTCGTTGCGTCGACCTCAATTTAAGTAGAACCCTCTTCGTAAGCCTCCAAGTTTCTGCGCCGTACGTGAGTATTGGCAAAACACAGCCGTTATACACTTTTCTCTTGATGGATAATGGCAACCTGTTGTTCAGGATCTGAGAATGCCTGCCTAACGCCCCCCAGCTCATTCTCATTCTTCTAATTATTTCAATCTCATGATCCGGATCCGCGGTCACAACCTGGCCTAAGTAGACGCATTCATTTACCCCTTCTAGTGGCTCTCTACCTATCGTAAGCGGCTGTTCTCTTTTGAGACTGTTAAAGATTACTTTAGTTTTCTGCAGATTAATTTTTAGACCCGCCGTTCTGCTTTTTCTTTCGAGGTTAGTGAGCATGCATTGCAAGTGGTCCCCTGAGCTACTAAGCAAGGCAATATCATCAGCGAATCGCATGTTACTAAGGTATTCTCCATTAACTCTTATCCCCAATTCTTCTCATTCCAGGTCTCTGAATACCTGCTAGCATGTAGCCTGCAAGAAATCATGAATGAACCTACACGCACACAAGGTACCGTAAAAACATTCTGGACTCTATTCTTCTCAGCCAATACTTCCTGATAAGTGATATTACATCGAGCATTATAAAAAGCATCTCAGACCACGACATACCAATAAGCGCCTTACCAATTAGGAACACCCTAATCAATCATAGCAAAATTTATGTGATCACCAACTTCAACAAAGTGGATGAAAGCAGTGTACTAACTCACCTAGATTACGAGTTTCACAGCTTTTCACAGCTCGCTTCTGATTCATCTTGTGACGTGAATACTCTCTGGATTACGTTCAAATAAATTGTATTTTTTGTGTCGATAAGTATGTTCCAAAAAATATAAAGAAAGAACACAGATTAAACCCATGGATCACGCGAGAGGTAATTCAGTCAAAGCGTCGACTGAATCGGCTTCGTAAAACCATCAAGACCAATCCAAGCCAGCCGACAAATTGAAAACTCCAGTACACTAGCGATGATCTCCAAAACAAGGCCAATGTGGCAAAGGATCATTCCTTTAACGCAACTCTTCCAAACTTTCTTGCAAACAATCCTCGTAGGTTCTGGAAGCACTTCAGTGGAAATGCAGAAGTGCCACAACTTTCTGCAGAAGAAAAACACGACAAAGCTGATTCATTCATTCATTTTTTCCAGTCAGTATTCACTGTCGAAAATAAAAATATACCCACGGTCAATTCATGCTTTACCATGACCAGCGATGACCTAATTATTACGGATACAGGTATGATGAACCTTCTGTTAGAAATAGAATAAGACATCTAGTGTTCCCGATAACGTCCCTAATGAGTTTCTTAAGATGTACGCAGAATGGAGTGGCAAATATGTAGGCCTAACTTTCAGGAAATCTTTCCAATCCTCTAAATTACCGTCAGAGTAGAAATGATATAAAATTATACCAATACATAAATCCTGAGATAAAGATATATTATCAAATTATAGGCCTATATCTCTTACAAGTACATCCTGCAAACTTCTTGAACATATTATCTTTAAACACATTACACTTTTCCTTCAACGACTAAACTTTTTTACTCCGAACAAGCATGGACTTCGAAATGGTTTATCAACTACTGCACAATTGATCCAATTTGTACATGACCTTGCTTAAAACCTGAATAACCGAAGTGAAACAGATATGGTTCTACTAGATTTCTCAAAAGCCTTTTATAGTGTAAGCCTTAACAAATTAATTATCAAATTAGAAGCCGTCTTGGGTAATAGCCCAATTACCCGTTGTATCCAGGTCC
The DNA here is from genome assembly GCF_023375885.2 of Dermacentor andersoni. NCBI lineage: Eukaryota > Metazoa > Arthropoda > Arachnida > Ixodida > Ixodidae > Dermacentor > Dermacentor andersoni. Next base: position 52,002,025 of record NC_092820.1, on the reverse strand, counting down.
GTTCGCTTAATCGGACACACATTGTATTATTTGAAGTTGAAGTTTGTTTTCACCACTAACAGTAGAGTGTGTTTTACACAGAACAGTTGTGGCGTGGAAAGTGGGAAAAAAGCTGTGCTTATGCAGCTTGACTAGCCCCACCTCCCATCCGTACAAAGCGGAAGAACGACAGCACAGCAAACTTCATACAGTCTGAACGTATTATAGAAAAAGAAAAATAAGTAAAAACGTGTACAATAATTGTCAAGTATACATAATTATATGCGCCCTTGGGTGCCTAAAAGTACATCAATCATTCAAGCTTCATACAGTCTTAACGTATTATAGAAAAAGAAAAATAAGTAAAAACGTGTACAATAATTGTCAAGTATACATAATTATATGCGCCCTTGGGTGCCTACAAGTACATCAATCATTCACGCACAAAAAACCAAAACCAACGACAAGAAAATTATTGCAAGGTGACATAACAGTAAGACATACTGTAAACAGAAAGGAGGGCTTTAGTTAGACAGAATTTTTCTAGGCTTGTAGCGGATTATGTAAACATGTCGAATAGCTCCCTGCCTGAAAGGACACGCAAGTGATCTTCTGTAAGCTTGAACGTATTTAGTACGTGTGGAATGGTGAATTTTAACATTTGGAGACCGTAGTTCGTTCGTGTTCGGGGAATGTGCCAGTGTTCAGAATTTCTGATGGGACGCAATGAAATGTTCCGCTGTAATTGCGCTAAACCTATTAAGTTTAAGCTATTTCTACGAATTTCTGACCTTAACGACAACAACAATTGATGTTCATAGGCAACACTGAATTTTAAAACCTTAAACTTCATAAATAAATGAGACGTAGGATCTCTATAGCCTAAATTGGCAACAGCCCGCAAAGCACACTCCTGAAGTGTAGATATCTTTTTCTTTAATGTTTGTGTTCCAGACGCCCATACCAACGGGCAGTAGCGTAGGTGGGAACTAAAAAGCGCATTAAAAATATGAAATTTCTGGGGAACCGGCAGAAACGACTGACACTTCCTTAGCGTACCTAGGGCTTTTCTTAGTTTAATACATAATTCTTCAATGTGAGAATCCCACAGCATATGTTGATGAAAGATAATACCTAATGTTTTGACAGTCTCTGAAAGTTCGAGTTCAAAATTATTTAGTAGCAGTTTATGTGAGTACTTGCAAGCCGTTCCTTTCGCGCGGAAAAGAACGGCCTTGATTTTAGAGCTGTTGATTTGTAATGAATTACGACAAGACCATTCGGATAATTTATGTAAAGTTTCATTAGCGGCTTGAATCAACTCATCTAGGTTTGCTCCTGTAAAAAATAAGCTCGTGTCATCTGCATAGATAACGTATGTTATTGATCGATCTATGTTTACAATATCATTAATATAAAGGTTAAATAAGAGAGGGCCTAATATACTTCCCTGCGGTACACCACGTTTGATTTTTCGGGGCATAGATATTTCCCTATTTATTGACACACACTGGTACCGGTCGCTAAGATAGCTCCTTATTAAGTCAAGTGTAACGCCTCTGATGCCATAATAGGGCAATTTTTCTAACAATGTTTGGTGATCAATCCTATCAAACGCTTTTGTAAAATCTACGAATATGCCTAGTGTGAGCTGTCTTGCTTCAATGTTGCCTAGTATGACCTCTTTCTGATGTAGAAGTGCTGTCTCTGTCGATACACCTGACCTAAAACCGTATTGTGCCGCTGTAATCACAGAATGCATGTCCAAAAATCTTGAAAGTCTAGTGAAAATACTTTTTCCATAGCCTTTGAAAATACTGGCAATACCGATATTGGTCTGTAATTGCTCATTTCGTTTTTGTCGCCACTTTTGTAAAGTACCGCGACCTTGGCTTTTTTCATACGCTGAGGGAACAGACCTGTGTTTAAAACAAGATTATATTTATGGGTCAAACAAGGTACTAATAAATCGAGAACAAAAATAACCGGTTCCATTTTTATGCCGTCAATGTCTTCGGTTTTACTTTTTTAAAGTTTCATAAAAACATTAGTTACCTCAGATTGTTCTGTGGGGCAAATGAATATCGAGGGTGTTATTGGCGTGGGTAAATACCTTAACGCATTCCCATCGTGAATACTGTCCGATAAAGAACTAAAGTGGTCGTTAAATTTACTGGCCAACGCTTTTCCCTTAAATACATGTTTGTCAATTTGAAGTTCGTTGACGCGGGGTGCTTGTTTACGTGAAACTATAATTGTATTTAGGGTTTTCCACATTTGTTTGGTGTCTATGATGCCGTCGAAAATAGTAAAGTAATAATTACGTTTGGCTAGCCTTAATATTTTGGCAAGACTGTTTCTGTAAGTATTAAACATGTTTAGCGCATCTAAATCGCGATTTTTCAAGAACGCCTGGTACAGCTTGTTTTTTGTACGTATCATATTTAAGTGACTTATTGTTATCCAAGGTTTACGTGCGCGTTTTGGATTTGAACACGTCTTATCACAAACTATTTGTGTGTCATCGGGTGTACCACAAGGATCAGTCCTTGGACCGTTGTTATTCTTAATCTACATTAATGACATCGCAACGAGAATCAATTCCAACATTAAACTTTTTGCCGATGACTGTGTTATTTACCGAGAAATTAACATTCATGCAGATCACCTAGTCTTGAATGCATCCCTCAACACAATATCTGAGTGGTGCGAGACGTGGCAGGTGACAATTAACGTAAAAAAATCCGCCGTAATTACCATCACTGCAAAAAAAAGATCCTTCTAACTTCGATTATGCAGTCGATGACACGTGCTAACTAAACTAAACAAACATAAATATTTAGGTGTGACACTTAACGCAGACCTCAAGTGGGCCCCACACATCGGTAACATTACCGCAGCAGCACTACGTAAGTTATTTTTCCTTAAAAGGTGCCTAAAACTAGCGCCTACTCCAATTAAACTGCTGGCCTATAACACATTCATAAGGCCTATTTTAGAATATGACAACTTGGTTCAGTTTCCGCATACAACGACTAACTTAAGAAAACTGGCAGCAGTGCAAAGAAGAGCCATAAAATTTGTACATAACAGGTACAGACGCACAGATTCACCCTCTAACCTTCTTACCGCATCTAATCTAAAAAACGCTAGCAGACAGAGCGAAAGAAGCCCGCCTCAAATTCTTGTTCCAGATACTTCACAACAACCTCAAGATAGACGCATCCAAATACATTTCGTTTTCCGACACTCGACCTACACGGCAAAGCCATACACACAAACTAATTGAATATTCCTACAGTAATTAAACATTTAAGCATTCTTTCTTTCCGCTAGCCATACGAGAATGGAACCAACACCACCCATCTATCACAATCACCAAATCGTTCACGGAATTCGCTAATAAAATTGAAGGCAACAAAAACTAGATTTTTTAGAATTGTTTGTGGTATCAATATTGTTAAACACGAGAGTGATGTTCACTGTCTGCATTCATGTAACCAGTATGTGTTGTTGTAATGCGTTACTGTAACCTGTTATTTCTTACTTTTGTTTACATATTTGATTGTTTGTACATATTGTATTGCCCTCCTGCTATGCTCTCAGCTGGAAGTAGCAGCATTGAAAATAAATAAATAAATATATATGCGTAGTGCGAGGGCTGTGGGATCGTTCCCCACCTACGCCAAGTTGTTTTTTCATCTACTTTCATTTCCAGTAATTCATCGTTTCTTTATTTCATTTATTAGGCCCAAGTGATTTCCTTATGTTTTACTTGGCATCAATGTTTGTTGGCTTCTTCTGATAGGACTAATAAAAATCGGGCCCCTTGATTACCCCCTTTCTTCTCGTCGATTACATAACAATGGTCTCGAATCCGGCAACATTGATGCCTTTAGGTAGCATGTGTGGGTTTATTGATCGGTTGCTTTCATCCGAAAAGATCACGTTATCGTGACGCCTGCGGCAGAAAGGATGTTCTACATCCGCCGCCAAGGTTTGTGAATGGTGGCGCTGGTTAAGAGTCCCGAAGTTCTACTAGGAAACATAAATACCCAAGAAAGTGGATGGAGAAATGGCGCCGTGGTAGCTCAATTAGTAGAGCATCGCAGGCTTTCATTTCCAGTAATTTATCGTTTCGTTGTCATTTATTAAGCACAAGTAATTTCCCCTATGTTGTCCTTGGTGCAAGTATTTGTTGGCTTCTTCTGATATGACTGTATATATTGTTACGCACGAAGGAGACCGTTTATCACCCTTACAGATGAAGGGCGCCGTTTAGATTAGGTCGCGAAGGTGAGCGCAAGAGCGGCCAGATAGTTGATGAACTCAGCGTCGTGCTCTTCCTCTTTTCCCACTCGGGACCGCAAGCATGTTCACCGGTCTTCGTTTCCCTCCCGCGTAACATTCCTCTCGTCGCAGACGAAGCCCGCCGGGCGAGTCAATCCATTTGTCTTGAAATGAACAATTTCGAATGGGCGTCATGGACCACTTGAGTCTTGGCGGCTCTTCTCCCACTCGCCGTGAGGCGAGCTATGTTATAGGCGACTTTCGTGATTCTGTTAATAATAACAAATGGTCCATCGTAAGTGGCTAATAGCTTTTGGCATAACCCGCGTTTCCGCACTGGAGTCCACAGCCAGACTAAATCACTAGGGCGATAGGTTACCGGATGGAGGCGTATGTCGTAGCGTGTTTTTGATCGGTGCTACGATGCCAAAGTGCTAGACGAGCAATACGACAAGCTTCTTGGGCAAGGCAGAGAATCTCGGCGACAGTGGAATTTTCATGACTACAGAAAGGGAAAACAGTGTCGATTGTGTACCGGGGTGGCCGTGCGTACAGCAGGAAGAAAGGGCCTTAGCCGGTAGTCTCGTGCTTGGCGCTGTTCAACGCGTACGAGATAAAAGGCAGTATGTTATCCCAGTTCTTGTGGTCGGATGAAACATAGATAGATAGCCTGTTTACAATTGTTCGGTTGGTGCGCTCCGTAAACCCATGCGTTTGTGGATGGCATAGTGTCGAGTAATGCCAGTGGAAGTTACACAAACTAAACAGCTCCTCTACGAGATCCGCTGCAAATTGTCGTCCACGGTCGCTGATGATCAGGCGATCATGTCGCAGGATGACATACTGCAGCAGGAATGCTGAAACGTCACTGGCAGTTGCGGAGGGCACGGCTGCCGTGCCGCAGTAGCGTGTGAGGTAATTGACGCAAACAACTATCCAACGATTTCTCTTGGCTGATTTTGGAAAGGCCCTACGAAGTCATTGTTGGAAAGGCGCACTTGGAAACGGGATCGGCTGTAGGAGACCAGCTAGAACAGTAGGTGGTCGTTTGTGGCGCTGACACTGCGTGCAGCTGGGGACATACGTCTCAACGGACTGTCGAATCGCAGGCCAATAAAAGCGTTCCTGGATCCGGTAGACCATCCTCGCCGAACCTAAATGGCCAGCCGTAGGGTTGTCTTGCATAGCACTCAGAATCGCTGTGCGAATGCTCTCCGGTACCACTAGGAGAAAACATACGCCAGCGCTGGAAAAGTTCTTCTTATACAGGAGTCCATCACGTACAGAGAAACGCTTTGTTGTCATCGAGGTGGTCGTATCGGTGAGGAGCGGTGTGAATTTAGCGTATTTTCGCTGTTCAGCTTTGAAACAGTCGAAGTCTGGAAAGCGCGGCAACACAGAAGCCACGAGGTGATCGAAGTCATCGGCGTCACAGTCCGTAGTGCTAAGGGGCATACGCAATAGGCAGTCCGCATCAGCGTGTCGTCGACAGCTCTTAGACGGTGAACCTGTATTCTTGCAGTCGGAGCGCCCAGCGCGCAAGGTGGCCACAAGGGTCACGAAGATTTGCAAGCCGACACAATGAGTGGTGGTTGGTGACTACTGTAAAGGGGCTCCATACAGGTAAGAATGAAACCGTTGAACCGCAAATATTACCGCGAGGCATTCTTGTTCCGTGACATGTAATTCTGCTCGGGCCTACCTAATGTGCGACTTGCATATGCGATCACGTGTTCGCAGTAACCATAGCGTTGAACTAGGACGGCACCAATACCTGTGGCACTGGAATCCGTATGGAGTTCCCTCGGATCTGAAGCACTGAAGTGTTGAAGAACCAGTCGTGACGTCAGTAGAAACTTCAATTATTACTGGATACGCGACATCGGCAAATTCAGGAATAAAGCGGCGGAAATGGGAACGAAGCCCCAGAAGACTACGAAGCTCCTTGACAGACCATGGTGTACTGAACGCTTCAGCGGCTGCTGTTTTCTAGGGATCCGGGCGGATGCCATCCTTATCGACGAGATGCCGAAGCACAAGCGTTTGGTGGTCTCCGAAGTGGCATTTCTTGGAGTTTAAGGCTAGACCAGCGTTTCTGATGGAGGTCAGGACAATATCCAGAAGCGAGTTGCGTTCGCTGAACGTGCGGCCAACGAGGACGACGTCGTCGACGTAGTGCATGGAGACGTTCCACTTCAAGCCGTGCAGAATAGTGTCCACAAATATGTAGAAAGTTGCCCGAGCGTTGCATAGTCCAAATGGTATCGCATCAAATTTGTAGATCCCGTCAGAGGTTACAAAGGCAGTATTTTCTTTGTCCTCAGGATGCATCGGAATTTGCCAATAGCCGGATCGTAAATCTATTGAGGAAAAGTAAGAGGCCGAATGAAGGCAGTCTATTGCGTCATCAATAAGTGGAGTTCGTACACGTCCTTTTTTTTGTTACAACATACAAACGACGATTGTCGACGCAAAATCTCCAAGATCCATCTTTCTTTTTACCAAGAATCACTGTAGCTGCCCACGGACTTGCTGACTCTTGTACGACTCTCTTTTTCATCATTTCGTGCACTTGTTCACTGATAATCTGGCCGTCGGATGGTGAAGCGCGATGTGGCTTTTGTCTAATCGAATTTGCCGAACCCGTGTTGATGGTATGGCGTGTTCGAGACATGAGGATTGCAAGTATTTTGTCTTTCCGCGCACAGTCGAATACCGAAACGTGCTTCGAAAGCACATCCACTAAAGTTCGGCGTTCACTCGTGCGGAGGGATTTATTTACCATTGACAACACGGCCGCTTCCGAACTGCGGCGATAAGGTTCTTCCGGCAGATGTGTAAGTTCACCCACTGATAAGGACGCGTGTTGCCTTTCGAAGGCTAATCTCAAGCCGTCTGGAACGGGCTCCTTAGAACAGTTTACGGTCCATAAGCCAGTGCGTCTGCCTTTGATCTACACCATACAATCTGGCACCGGCGCATTTTTCTTGACACAGTTAACGTGCATCAGTTCTACGATAGGTTTGTAGCTGTCGGAATCGGCGCCGCAACATACAATGGGAACCGTATCCGGTGCGACAGTATCACTACAAACACACAGTGTAGTTTCGCGATATACAGGGTTCTCCATGAGTCCTGACGGAATACTACCACTTATGAATACCTTCCCTGTGCTGCAGTCGGCGGTAGCACCACACTCCCGGAAGAAGTCCATGCCGAAAATAACTTCATGGGTCGACCGAGGAACGATTACAAACTCTGTCGTAATAACATGGCCTCGCGAAAACGCGTCAGCAGTACACAAACCAATAGGTCGCAACGGCTCGCCACTCACTCCACAGAACCTTGAATCTTCGTCCCATTTAAACAAAACCTTTCACCCTAACACGCCTTTAAAAGAGACACTCACGAGCGAAATCGTTGCGCCTGTGTCCACCAGAGCCATCACAGGCACATTGTCTAGGGGGACGCGCACTTTCTTTCTAAGCAACAACATTAGAGGTATTTCTGTCAGTAGCACGTCTCCAGCGACCTTACCTCCTTCGGCCGCGATAGCTAGTTTTCCGGTGACGAAGGGGATGTGGTGCGACGCAGCGGTGAGGGAGAACGGGGAGCAGGACGTTGCGATGGGGGTGTCAAACTCCTGTCAGATGCCGCGGAGTGATTCCATGAGCTGCTCGGCCAATACTCGTCACCAGATAACACGCGTGGTGACCACAGTGCCCCGTGGGGCCGTTAATGGAAATTAAAGCGGATGAAAAAACAACTTGCCGCTGGTGGGAACCGAACCCACAACCTTCGCATTTCGCGTGCGATGCTCTACCAATTGAGCTATCGCGGCGCTCCCATCCCGACGAACCAGTACATCCAAGAAAGGCACCGAGTTGTCCCTCTCGTGTTCCACAGTGAATTGTATGTGCGCATTTTGGGCGTTCAGGCAGTCCAGGAAGCGTTGGATGTCTCGTTTCTTCAAAATACAGAAACAGTCATCCACGTAGCGGTAAAAAACTTTAGGTGCCGGGTTGAATGTGGCCAGCACTTTCCCTTCCAAGGCTTCCATTACTAGATTAGCCGTGGTGACCGATATTGAAGCTCCCATTGCCGTGCTATGCGTTTGCTGATAAAGGCTGCCACCATAAGAAAAATACGTGTTGCTTAGACAAAACCGCAGCAGCTCGCCGAGTTCGGGGACGTCGAAGGGCGTGCGACCAGGAAGGCCACTGTCTGCTTCTAGGGCTTCTTTGCATGTGGCTACTGCCAAATCCACTGGGATACTAGTGAAAAGCGATGTGACGTCGAACGAGACCAAGGCGTCATCTTCACTCAACGTGATGTCCTTTATCTTTGCTACAAATGCGGATGAGTTTTCGACATGCGTCGAGGTCTTACCGGCAAGAGGGCTCAACACCTGGTGAAGGTAGCCCGGTAGTCGGTAGAGCGGTGATCTGGTGAAGTCGACGATAGGACGAAGTGGGACGTCAGGTTTGTGGACTTTTGGCAGGCCGTAGATTTCAGGGGCTGCGTTCTTGCACCGTGTCTCCGCATACCGGAAAGTACACCAATGGCACGGGTGCGGGCTTCTTCTTGCACTTCAGAGGGAAGTTGACTGACCACACGTTCGACTGCACAGACCACATCTCTTGGCCTTGGCGGTTTTTCTGTGTTGAAGTTTAAACCACGGTACAGTACCGCAGCCTCCTTCTCGGTCTGTGTGTACGAGGATAGGTTGATGACGTCTTGTGCGTCTTGTGACATATCCGGGCAGACTGCCTGTAGTTTCCTGTCTTGTGACGTTCTATGAAGATGTTCCCTCGTGGTTGCCGTGTAGTTTGCATGCAGTTGCACCTCTGGGAAGTTTGCTCTGCACGAGCGGATCAGCCCCTGCAATCTACGACCTGCCAAAAGTCCACAAGCCTGACGTCCCACTTCGTCCTATCGTCGACTTCACCAGATCACCGCTCTACCGACTATCGGGCTAGCTTCACCAGGTGTTGAGCCCTCTTGCCGGTAAGACCTCGACGCGCGTCACAAACTCATCGGCATTTGTAGCAAAGATAAAGGACATCACGTTGAGTGAAGATGACGCCTTGGTCTCGTTCGACGTCACATCGCTTTTCACTAGTATCTCAGTGGATTTGGCAGTAGCCACATGCAAAGAAGCCCTAGAAGCAGACAGTGGTCTTCCTGGTCGCACGCCCTTCGACGTCCCGGAACTCGGCGAGCTGCTGCGGTTTTGTCTAAGCAACACGTATTTTTCTTATGGTGGCAGCCTTTATCAGCAAACGCATGGCACGGCAATGGGAGCTTCAATATCGGTCACCACGGCTAATCTAGTAATGGAAGCCTTGGAAGGGAAAGTGCTGGCCACATTCAACCCGGCTCCTAAAGTTTTTTTACCGCTACGTGGATGAATGTTTCTGTATTTTGAAGAAACGACACATCCAACGCTTCCTGGACTGCCTGAACGCCCAAAATGCGCACATACAATTCACTGTGGAACACGAGAGGAACAACTCGTTGCCTTTCCTTGATGTACTGGTTCGTCGGGATGGGGACGCTCTCGCCTTCTCGGTATACAGGAAGCCTACACACACAGGTCGTTATCTTAAGTTTAGTTCTTGTCACCCTGTCGTTCATAAGACATCCGTAGTGTCGTCCCTGATAACACGCGCCTTACGCGTCTGCTCAGGCGACGATGCACTAAATAAGGAATTACAGACGGTTCACCGTGAACTAACCCGCAACGGCTACCCTAGTCGTTTCATATGCAGGACCGAGAAGCGGATATTAGAGCCAAGCTCGGAGAACAACACGACAATGTGTGCACGTGCAGCCATCCCTTACGTCCAAGGAATCAGCGAGGCACTGTCGCGCGTATTTTCGAAATACGATTTGCGCATTGCCCACATCCCGACCAGCAAGCTCCGGAACCAGCTCATGAATGTGAAAGACAGGTTACCTGTTGAATCATTCCCAGGCGATGTGTATAAAATACCATGCGCTGATTGCCACAGAGTATATATTGGTGAAACAGGGAAGTTCTGCATACGCCACAAGGAACGTAAACGTGATATAAGAAGTAATAACCACACGACGAACGCCATTGCCGAGCATGCGCATGAACATAATCACAAGATTGACTGGGACAATGCCGCTGTTGTTGCCAAAGAAAACAACGTGTCATCCCGACGGCTGCTAGAATCTCTAATCATTCAATCGACGCCAGCTACAATGAACCGGACACCAGGGACTATGCCTGCCATTTACGCACGTTCATTACGTCACGTGCTGGCTATATAAGTGACGACGATTTCTTGTCCAACTTAGTGAAGAAGGAACCCGTACGCGGTTCCGAAACGTCAGATTATTCATCAGACTTAGTCAGTGACCGTAATTTCCTTCATTTCCATGCCTGACGAGACGAACTTTCGTCGCACCCTTAATTATATTTATTTATTTATTTCCGTATTTGGTAACGGAACATTTTTATGCGGCTAGGCGTGCTATCATTGGGCGCTGCTTATTGTAATGTTTATCCAAACGCCTTCAGTTGCCTTGAAATTATTTACAGGAAATTAATTTTCTGTTTTCAAAGATTGGTTAGGCGGTCAAAGAAAGGGGGTGTTCTGCAAGAAGCGCAAATTTCTTTTGGCGGGAACTGTGTAGCGCCAGCCTTCTCTGCAATGCCAGTGCGCATGGTGCAACCGCCAGCTACGTCTCTTCGCAGTGAGGCGTGGAAGACCACCTTTGCTGCCCAAACAGGGTATACGTAAAGAAAGAAAAACATTGCTTACGTGGCTAATGCTTTCAGAAAAAAAAAATTGGCCGCAGATGTTTCGTTCGGTTTTCCAGTGTGCAGCCGAAAGCACTCACTTTTATATGTGGAGGGGTAAAGGCACACTTTGCATCCTCTACTTCCAACAGTGAGGGGGCAAGGCCTCCCCCCCCTCCCCCCGGTATATATGACCATGAACTCTGGTGTACTGAATTATTATTACCAGAAATGAGGTACTACAAATGTGTGTAAACAAATAAAGGATAAAAAATTGCCTCTGAAACTTTAAGGGTCGCGATTTCTTCAAGCTTGGCTTGCTCATCTAGTGTACCTCTCTGAGCTTTCTGGGAAACTGAAAGGGAGAAATCGAAGGGTGAAATTGACATGTTGTGTGGCACCATGGCTCAAGAGGGAATGCGCGCCATAGTGGGACCATATCAATGGCTCAGCTGTCATTGTGCTACTCTGGCACAACCAACGACACTTTTAGATTTCATTTACCCGCAATGGAGGAAATGGAATATGGTGCTGATTGGGTGCTGGCGTGATCATGACGAAATCACCGTGCCATTATGGGTTCTAGACGATTCCAGTAAGGTCACATTTCTAGCAAACCTTCAGCTTTCTTTTTCGCTTTTCTTCGATTTTTCAAGCACAATACATTAATGGTAGAAGAATATTCTACCAGACCTACAGGAGCATTGTACTAGTAATTATATCACAGAGTCACTGTAGCAGCCTGCTGTACTAACTGTGGTGATTCTGGCTGAGAACAATGTCTTCTTGCGCAACTTTGTGGGCATTACTCAAAAACGGTCTGCGGATGAAATCGTTCTGTCTTCCTACACGACAGGCTACATTAACACAAAATAGTGTCTCTTCGCACATTTTCCAGTACTCCTCCGCGTGTGTCGTGCTAAAAAATATATGAAGATATTTAGTACTTAAATTTCGTGGAGCTATTATAGGAATGGCTCAACGGTTGAGACGCGAACGTTGCATAATGAGGTTGGAATTTTCAGGTTCCAAGCTGCTGGTTCGTGCTAAGCAAAAGAACTTGTGCAATAATTCGGACAGTTTTCATTTGCACGCAAGCTCAGGTCCTCAAAAATTCTATTTTTGTATAATGCAATATAACTCCGTCAAATAAATCGACCTATATTGTGTTGCACAAAGGCTACGTCTGTGGCTGCTGGCGATTTCTCTCATTTTAATGATTTCGTTTTTGCGCCCACTGGACCCTAATCTTCTTTCCTGGTACGTTTCAACCTGCCCAAGACTCGCAAGAACATGGCTTCCACATCACATAGCTGCAGGTGCAATAATATTTCGTAGTGATATCCGCGCCTTAGGAAAGAAATTAACTTCAAGAGCAGGTTATCCGGGCTGATTGTCTGAAATGCATCATAAAAAAAACGCAAAAGAACTTTGGAAGCATGCTCGAATGTTCTCAAAACCAGCCAGGTATCATTTGTGCGAGAAATTTTGTGCAGGTAGAAAGAAAGAAAACAAGAACCACAACCGATTGGCATGAATGTCGTAGTGTATCATCTAGCGGAACACTTCCAGAGTAAGCAGCGCCAAAGTGATCAAAAATAACCAACGCGCAGACAGCTTCACACATGCTAACTTGCACTCGTGGTATCGGTGATCTTCAACGGTCGTCGGGCAGATTACTCGGCTATCATTCCGATGCGATGCTGAAGACAAAACCAAATTTATTTATCTACCACACTAAATCCCGCCACCTTGTATTAGGAACTGTGATTCTGGAACTACTTTCTAGTGATTTCAAGAGCTGTTGCTACTACCAGCTTGAAGACGAGTAATTACAGCTGATAAATACCCGGAAATATACCAATTCATAGAATAGATTCATCACAAATCGCTTTTTAGTTTCCAAAAAAAGGCCCTAAGTTTGCACATTTTCATGGACTCTCACATTTCAAATTTTGCCAGCAATTTCGAACAGCTTTTCGGTCGTAACGAGAGGCGCTGCGTGCATGAGATGTCGAGCTAGGCGTGTAGAGCCTATTTACACGGGAATCATTTGAAACATGGCTTCTATGATTACTTCCGCGCAAAAATCGGCGCTTTCCCATGGAAAACGCACATGCTTGCTGGGGAGGAGGCTAGAGGCGTTCTTGGACGTTGTTCATAATTCAGGAAAAGTTTGCTTCATACAAATTCGCAAGCTATTAGACACTATCCGATTCCAATCGCATCTGGCAGTATTCGATCCCGTATACAATTTGTTCTAAAAACACTACTAAAGGCAAACGCCAACTTCTTAGCAAGTCAAGAAGACGCTCGGGCTTTTTCATGGTGGAGTCGAGTGAGGGTAGAAACGGCGGTCATCCTAATTGATAACCTCTGTGTCTCTCCAGGAAGTTACATGCATACAGTAAGGATACTTTTGTAACAGGGCGTACGGTTAAGATGCCGAAATTTGGCCGAAGCTATTGTTGGAATGTAAACCAGTTAGGTCATGGGTGCTCATATTTGAGCCACGAGGTTTTAGCAGCATTCGTGTAGTAGAAGGATACGTTGATATGCATGCAGCCATTGTCCCATCAGTAAAACAAAGTCAGTCAAAGTTGTCCAGTTAGTTTTTGATATCGTCGCCATAGAGACGTGCGAACATGTGTGGGTCGACCTGCAGATTGCTGAAGACCCAAGAATGGAGCCCTCAGTAGCGGAAGGATTGTAAGTGTGGAAGTTTCAGAGTGTTCGTTCGTCTTGGTCTATCGTTGAGGAAAGGCGTCGGCGATAAATATTCCTGCATGGACGCGACTGGGAAGCAATCCTTTATACCACATTGTTATTTAATTCAGTTTTATAATTTTATTTACTCATGCAATCAAGGCAGCACTTGACGCTCAGCTGGCATAAAAAATTATATCACCGCCAGCCACATTGTAATTTGGGGTACAAAATGGACGTTTCTTATGTGAAAGCTTTGATTGGATTAGAAACATCGGGAAGGGCACGTTATCGCTGCTTACCAACAAATCCAACACAAAGCATGGTCAAGACGCTAAAATCCGCACGTGCAATATCTGCAGCTGCGAAATCCAAAGGGTTTGAACATATTATATTCATCCGCCAATACAGTAGTTACTCAGAAGCAGAGTTGGCCTATTTGTTGTTTATCTATGGTATATAATACGAGTAATGGGAGGAACATTGATCCCTGCAATTTGGGCATTTTACGGCTATTCATTCGGACATGGCCCAAGACGTGCTACCGCAATACGCGTAGTTTTAGCACGGCTCTGGTGAGTCCGCAAATAGTGCGGCGCTTTCCTTCCTTCTTCTTGTATTAACTATGTATCTTTCTTTCACTTTTCATCAGAGCAAGGGGCAACATCGTTGAGAATGAATTCCTTACGCGCAAGGGTACCATCATTATCTTCAATATTTGGGCTTCACACAATGACCCCACATATTAAAAATAACCACTTAAGTGTTACCGGTATATTTCAAAACGAAGACGGATCAATCCTGCAGGAATAACATGGTCATCTGGACCCGTATTCACACAACGTTCTTACGATAAAATCGTTCGTGTCAGCCAATAGTGATCTAGGACATATTATTATTATTATTATTAGCGAAGGCGGTTAGCCAATAAAAAACAAAACTTTCGAACGAGGAGCTTTTCGAATTCGGCCGCTGGTTCCATATTCAGTCGTGGTGTTAACTAACTTGTCCCTTTTTAGCGCATATTTTCAAACGATGGCTCTCGTGTTGGTTCGCAAGTTTGCGGTTTGTCAAATAAAGAGTACTGCTGGAAAGCACCGTATGGATAGCATGCGCTTGGTGGTTGCTCAGAAGGAATCAATATTATCGCGATCCCAATGGTGAATCACCGTCTAGAGAAATACGCATTCATTTGAATGCATGCTTCACTTTTTTGTTTTCCTTGCTTTATGAAATGCGAAATGCATTCATAAGATCCGTGTCTTTGTTGCTTTTATGAAAATTCACAAAAAAAAACTAATTACTTAATCAGCCCTTATGCGAGCGTGACAGGTCTCGGTTGCCTGAAATGATACCTTCCTAGAGGTCTCATTGACTAGCTTCTCATCGATGATTACGTGCAGCTTTCACAGTATGGGCGCCTACGAAGAGGATCAGAGTATTGGTTGATGCAAATGCAGATTTAGGTTTTTAACAAGCAAATCAATCGCTCCTTTGCTCACATTTGCCTACAAACATTTCCCTAGAATCGGGCGCGGCACAGCACTCCATATATCGCAAGCGAAAAAAAAAGTAAACCTGCAGCTGTTGAAGTCGGCTCATATTATAAAGCACGTGAGTAGCTTGGGAGAAATATGCTGCCAAATGTGACGCATGTTCGCAAAGAACGCTTAAGTACCACGCATCGTAACAAATGCAGCTGACCAAATTCCATAGGGACTGTGTTAGTAGTCAAGCTGATTGTCAAATCTGACATATTGATACAACGAACGCGGACTCAGACCTTATGTCATGTTTTCTACAGGTTACACTTGCGAAGAGCCAGTTACCCATGGGTGCAGTGTCGTTGCTCCTTAGAACATTTTCTATCGCAAATATTACTGCAGGAATGATGAAGCTTCACAAACAATTACCGAAATGTAAAAACACCAGCGTGAAAAGTAACGTTCTAAATCCGAGCATCATCAACTCCAGTATATTCTGCCAATTTCCTACTCCAGAGAAATATGGTTCTCCCTGGAATTTCAGAAATGTTCATATGCCACAGCAAATTAAATTATCGGGCTTTACGTGCCAAAACCGCTGTCTGAATATGAGGCACGCCGTAGTAGAGGACTCCGGAAATGTTGACCACCTGGGGTTTATATCGTGCGCCTAAATCAAAGTACACGGGTGTTTTCGCATTTCGCCCCCATCTAAATGCGGCTGCCGTGGCTGGGGTTCGATCCCGCGACCTCGTGCTCAGCAGCCCAACACATAGCCACTGAGCAACCACGGCGGGTATATACCTCACATCATGCTGACGTTAGGCTATGCGCGTTATTTTTGCAGCGTAGCGTATCTCTTGCCTTGGGTAGCACAAAAATAAAATTCAAATCTTGGGCTGCACTACAAAGGGTTGAAAATCAGCTTTGCTTAAAACTTCACAGATGTTTTTTCTATTTTTGTTTGCAAATCGCTTGGCATGCAGATAGATGAGTATTTTTTTTTCATTTGAGTGATAAAATTCAGACGTGACAGAGTCGACTCACCGAAGTACTGCTTTATTTGATTTCATTTAGGGTGCCGTTTATTGCGCGAACTGTACCAGTTATTTTCACAGTATCCAACGTTTTTACTCCTATTGCCTATGAATCATATTTGTGCTCTCGGGACATTGTGCCGGAATGTGTTTCTATGCGGCTGAATGCACGCTCCCGCATGACGCGTCGAGTCATTGCGCCTGACGTATTTATGAAACCACGTGTCGCTGACGTCACGCTGGTTCTACTTAAACGGCTGTGGAAATAAAGACGGGGCTGCTTCCGCTTGCTGGCGGGTTGGACTACAGTCGTCTCCTGTCTTTCGTGGATCGCGCACTGATAGCGGCGGGTGCCGTTACGACATGATGTTTACACATTTTCGTCTGGCCCACATCTTCAAACATTCCTGACATCATTGCGTACGTACCTGCGCTACTCTCCGAGACGTTAACTTTGTAAAATGTCAGTCTACTTTCATTCTACCTTTAGTTTCTTAATCCCATGTGATATTCACTATTGCAAATTTTGTATTTTTATGGCGCAGGTCGTGTTCCGGGAATACTTTCGCCTCAATGGATTTATTTCTACTTGTGATATTTGTGCTTCGAAAATTCCACATAGCTCTAGAACAACGACTGCAGCAAGACAGACATGATCCGTGCCTGACATGATGTGACTTGAAGCATTTGAAGTTTCGGTTCTTACCACGTCACTCAGCCGAAAGCCAAACATTTCTACTTGGCCGCTTGCCAACTCTTTGCATGTATCTTCCTGTGCTAGCACGGATGTTTTGTAGGTAATGGACATCACACGGAGACCACTACCTGATACGCATTAGTTAAACTTCGGAAAATCTTTCATTCATGTAAATATCGTTATCTTATGGCTCCAGGGCGGTATAAGAAAATTTACGAGCCAGAAATTTGAGGTGTTGCTTTCTATTTTAGTTTTTTAGTTTACCGTATATTTCTCGTTAATCCAAGTTATCATCGCCGGGAGAGCCTCACGAAAGCGAAGTAACAGTGTATGTTTTGAATAAAGTTATGGAGTGTGTTTTTATTATGAACACTTTTTTTCAAAGCTTGCAAATTTGGTGGGAATTGGTGGCAAGTCCGTAGGGGGCGTCAGAGGTTCGATGACGTAATTCACTGGAGAAGTTTGCTGTAGAACCCGGTAAGGCCCATGGTATCGGGATACAAACTTGGAGGAGACACCTGGTGTCGAAGTGGGAGGCACCCACAACCAAACGAGAGCGTCAGGCGGAAACTGGTGGTGGGGGCGCTTGTCGTCATGACGAAATTCCTGTAGCCCTTGTTCTTGCGTTGTAAGGGAGCAAGCTAGTTGCCGACATTCTTCTGCATACCGGGCGGCATCGGAAACCGGTGTACCCTCTGATAAATCGGGGCGGTAAGGAAGAATAGTGTCAATGGGAAGTGATGGTTCGCGGCCATATAGAAGAACGAGGGGAGAAAAGCCCGTCGTTGACTGGCGTGCAGTAATGTAGGCGTACGTGACATAGGGAAGGATGAGGCCCCAGTTGGTATGGTTGGAGGCGACATACATCGAAAGCATGTCACCAAGAGTTCGGGTAAAGCGCTCTGTCAATCCGTTTGTTTGCGGGTGATATGCGGTGGTACAGCGATGAATGACGCGGCATTCAGCGAGAAGTTCTTGAATCACACCGGCGAGAAAGACGCGGCCTCGGTCGCTCAGGAGTTCGCGGGGAGCGCCGTGACGTAGAACGAAGCGTTGAAGGAGGAAGAAGGCAACGTCACGAGCCGGCGCGGCTGGCAGAGTGGCCGTTTCTGCATACCTCGTGAGATGGTCTATAGCTGTAATGACCCAGCGATTGCCAGAAGCTGTGTATGGCAGAGGCCCGTATAGGTCTATCCCAACCCGGTCAAAGGGTCGCGAAGGGCACGGCAAAGGTTGCATTGGTCCAGAAGGGCGGCAAGGATCAGGCTTCCGGCGTTGACATTCTGTGCAAGAGCGAATGTACTTTTGTACAAATGTGTACATACCGCGCCAATAAAACCTATGACGTAGTCTGGTGTAGGTCTTGAAGAGACCAGTGTGTGCGCGCTGAGGGTCGGCGTGTAAAGCGGCGCATACATCAGTGCGGAGCTGCCGAGGTATTACAAGCAGCCATTTGCGGCCGTCCGAACTGTTGTTACGGCGACAGACAATTTCGTCGCGGATAGCGAAGTGCGAAGCTTGTCGGCGTAACGCTCGGGGTGGTGGGCGTGTAGGGGAATCAGAGATGTAATCTATCAAAGATAAGATCCAGGAGTCATTGCGCTTCTCCAAAGCCAAGTCGATAGACGCGAATGGGAGAAGTGGGTCGTCTGAGACGGAGACACTGACAATGTCGGCGCGGACAGGCGAGCGCGAAAGAGCATCTCGGCGTCGGCGTGCTTCTTGCTTGAGCGGTAGACAACCCGGATATCGTACTCTTGGAGCCTCAGTGCCCACCGGGCTAGGCGGCCGCAGGGATCCTTGAGAGAGGACAACCAGCAAAGTGAGTGGTGATCGGTAACAACATCGAAGGGCTGGCCGTACAGGTATGGTCGAAATTTTGTGATGGCCCAGATGATCGCGAGACATTCTTTTTCCGTGACGCAATAGTTCGCTTCAGCTTTTGTGAGAGTGCCGCCCGCGTAAGCAACAACATATTCTTGGCAGCCGGGCTTTCGCTGGGCGAGCACAGCGCCAAGACCAACACCGCTAGCATCCCTATGGTTTTCCGTGGGTGCAGTTGGATCGCAATGGCGCAGTATTGGTGGAGTTGTGAGCAGGCGACGTGGCGTCGCGAAAGCATCATCGCAAGTCGGGGACGACGCGGAAAGATTGGGGTCTCCCCGAAGAAGCTGTCAGAGGTGCCATAATCGACGCGAAATTTCGAATAAAGCGGCGAAAGTACGAGCAGAGGCCAATGAAACTGCGCAACTCCTTTAGAGAAGTTGGCCTCGGGAATTCTTTAACAACACGGAGCTTTGCGGCATCAGGGAGAACGCCGTCCTTGGACACGACATGTCCGGGAATTGTCAGCTTGCGTGCCCCAAAGTGACATTTTTCCAGGTTTAGTTGGAGGCCAGCGTCACTGAGACAGCGTAAAACCTGCTCCAAGCGATGAAGGTGAGTAGGAAAATCTGGTACGAACACTACTACATCATCCAAATAACACAAGCACGTGTTCCATTTGAGGCCTCGAAGAATAGTGTTGTGACGATGACGCAGTTCTTGCCTCGGGAACTGCGCCACTTAGTTTTCCGTATCAGCGGTAGAGGGACGTCGACGCATCGGGGAGAGCGAGCGACGACGAGGAGAAGGAGAACGGCGGTCGGAAACTGGGCGAAGGCTTGGGCGGGGAAGGGGGAAATCGCGGCCTGGAGCGTAAGACAACGGATGGTCGTACGCGGCTGTGCGTGGGTCGTGACGTAGATGAAATGGACGGCTGCGGCACAGGCGTGCAACGTGTCAGGGAATACCGCACGAATAGCAGATGGGCCGATTGTCCGGTGTGCGCCAGGGATTAATTACTCGATGGGCTGGAGGTCGTGGCGGTGTGGGGGTGGTAAAAACAGGGCTAGGCATCGTAGGCGGAGCCCGGAAGGTCGGCGGTCGTGGTCGTGCGACGGCGTCGGCGTAAGCCAATGAGGCGGTGAGTTGAGGCGCCCGTTCCAGAGGAAGGACCTCGGACACTTGTTCTTCTATACCGTGTCGTAGGGTCGGACTAAGGGACGAACTCGACTCCGGCGGATTGGAGATGAGGGAAAGCTGGCGAGGAACTTCCTCCCGGACGAAAGCCTTGATCTGCGAGAGGAGGGTGGAATCTTGAATAGGGGAGGTCAAGCCGGACAACGATTCCTGATGGAGAACAGAACGGCGAGTGAGGATGCGTTGACGGCGGAGCTTGTCATAGCTTTGGCACAGTTCAATAGCTTATCAACAGTAGAGGCGCTCTTTGAAATGAGCATCTGAAATGCGTCCTCGTCGATACCCTTCATTATACGCTCTATCTTATTGCCCTCAGTCATGGACGCATCGGCGCGTTTACAGTGATCGATGACATCTTCGATGTAGCTGGTAAAGGTCTCACCAGGTTGCTGAGAACGCGACTGCAGACGCTGTTCAGCACGAAGCTTTTGAACAGCAGGGCGGCCGAAGACCTGGCTGAACTTTGTCTTGAACACCATCCAGCTTGGCACTTTGCTTTCGTGGTTCCGAAACCACAAGTGGGCAATTCCGGTGAGGTAAAAAGGGACGGTGATCAATTTCGTGATGTCATCCCATTTGTTGGTCAGACTGACGCGTTCGTATGATGAGAGCCAGTCATCAACGTCGTGGTCGTCAGTGCAGCTGAAGATGGGAGCGTCCCGCTAACGGAGTGTGCCGGGGCATACGGAGGACTGGGGAGCAGGTGGTGGTAGGCTCGTGGCGCTTGCGGTGGTCATGATGGCAGGGAGAGTCCTGCTGCGCAATTCCAGGATTACAGGAGACCCAGCAAACCTCCACCAATTATGGCAAAGAAGTCCGACACGACTGTGGACGACACGGAGGACGCGTACAAGAAGACGCAACAGCGTAGGCTTAGCCATTCACACCAGGAACAGCGTCTAGCCCGAGCCCCACTTCAGCAGGATTGGCAATCCGGCTGGGGAGCTCTGCACGGCGCACTTCTTCTTCCTTACAGTTTAGTTTTTCCTCGGAAATAACGATGACCGCCTCAGACTCAGCCCCATCAATGGTGAGTTAGCGTATCCAAATCCCTCTGTTCGTCCAATGCGATGCGGTGAACAAAAGCGCCAAAGAACGTACAGCACTTGTACGTGTCTTTGGCGTACTTCTGTGCTCGTTTTCATTAGTACTACTAGCCTCCCATACAGAGAATTGGTTGGACAGCAATATGTTTGAGGTATTAAACATGTAGTTTTGTCCTGGTTTAAGCTCACATGGTGCCTGTAGTGACGTAAGCAGCAATGTAGTGCCAGGTAAAACAGGGCATGTTATGCGCCACGATTTTTGGTGCGGTGTTCAAGCACCGATTGAGTTAGCCTTATTAATGAGCGCAAAACAACGCGATGTGAAATCATCCGAACTGTACGGTAATCCAAGATATTACGTTCGTACCATGTCATCTGGTACATAGCGTGTGAGCTGGCTTTAGCAGCAAGGAGTGCTTGGATCGGCGAAAATGCATTCTGCTGCGCTGTGCGCTTCATGATTGTGTGCCCCCGCGTTGCTGCAAGGCCGCTGATACGCCGTGTGGTCGAAGCTCACGCAATCAGAAGACATAATGGAGGCTATGACATGATAATAATCATGCATTTCAGGGGTGTAAATCTGGTTCTGTACGATATGACAATCAAAATAGAGGTGGTGCCAATGCATGCTGAAAAATCATCGGGTTATATGCGTTGTCAACTGCGTGAAGAAAAGGGGGTTGACCGAGGGGCCCGATAATGAGACGCCAACCAACACCGACACCAAGGAAAACATAGGGGAAGTTACTTTTGATTAATAAATGAAATAAAGAAATGATAAATTAATGAAATGAAAGTGGAGGAAAAAACAATTGCCGGTGGTGGGGAACGATACCAGAGCCTTTGAGTTTCGCGTGCTATGCTCTGCCAATTTAACTACTGCGGCGCCTTTTCCACCTCAATTTCTTGGGTATTTATGTTTCTTAATATAACCCAGAGAGTGTTAGCCAGCGCCACCACTCACAGATCTTGGCGGCGGATGTGGAACATTCTTTCTGCCGCAGCCGTCACGAGACCCTGATCATTTCGGGTGAAGGAAGCCGGTCAATAAAAATACGCATGCTACCTGAAGGCATCATTGCTGCCGGATTCGAGTCCCACGTTTTGTAATAAACGAGAAGAAAAGGGGATTAACCTAGGGGCACGATTTTCTTATTAATACATCAGAAACCAACAGACATTGACAACAAGGACATCATTGGGGCAATTACTTTTGCTTAATAAATGAAATACAGAAACGATAAATTATTGGCAATAAATGTGGATGAACAAACAACTTGCCGCAGGTGGGGAACGATCCCACAATCTTCGTATAGCGCGTTGCGGCATCGTTCCCCACCAGCGGTAATAGGTTGCCTTCACCCAAAAAGTTCACGTTCTCGAGACGCCTGCGGCAGAAAGGATGTTCCACATCCGCCGCTAAGGTCCGCGAGTTGTGGCGCTGGCTAAGACTCCCACGGATCTACTAGGAAACATAAATAGCCAAGAAAGTGGATGGGAATAGGGCGCCGCAGTAGCTCAATTCGTAGAGCATCGCACGCGAAATGCGAAGGTTGTGGCATCGTTCCCCAGCTGCAGCAAGTTGTTTTTTCATCCACTTTCATTTCCAATTGTTTATCGTTTCTTTATTTCATTTATTAGGCACAAGTAATTTCCCCTATGTTATCCTTGGTATCAGTGTTTGGTGGCTTCTTAAGATATGGATAATAAACATCAAGCCTCTTGGTTGAGCCCCCTTCTTCCCGTTTATTACATAAGAGGGTCTCGAATCCGGCAACATTCATGCCTTCCGGTAGCATGTGTAGGTTTATTGACCAGTCGCTTTCACCAAAAAAGATCATGTTGCCCTGACGCCTCCGGCAAAGAGGATGTTCCACATTCGCCGCCAAAGTATGCGAGTGGTGGCGCTGCCTAACACTCCAAGGGTACTACTAAGAAACAGAAATAACCAAGAAAGTGGATGGGGAAAGGGCGCCGGGGTAGCTCAATTGGTAAAGCATCACACGTGAAATGCGTAGGTTGTGGTATCGTTCCCAAGCTTTGGCGAGTTGTTTTTCCATCCACTTTAATTTCCAATAATTTACCATTTCTTTATTTCATTCATTAAACACGAATAATTTCCCCTTTGTTGTCCCTGGAGTCAGTGTTTGTTGACTTCTTAGGATATGACTAACAAAAATCGGGCCCCTCGGTTAACCCCCTTTCTTCTCGTTTAAAATTTATCATAGTTTTCTGTAACTGTAGAAGCAAATAGTTGTGTCACAAGCTTGTTTTATTTTGAATTCGCACAATATAAAGAGGACAGAGCGAAAGGGGAGCGGATCCTTACGAACTAAATGACGCTTTGCCGTGAACTTGAAACAATGGCTTATTGAGGGAGGATTTATATTAATTACTTTCCTTGACAGAAATCAAAACTGCAGTAGCTGCAGACAGACGGCGAGCAAAAGAATGCAACGTGCATTTGAGAGAATTTGCAAGTGCACCGGGACTGGGAGCAAATTTCAGTGTTACTTGTGAACAAACTAAACGTAGAATGTGCCCTCTCAGCGTGTATGCCTGATATGCGAGGGGCGTTCCGAAACTTGGCGTAGACATTAAAGGTCAGCATGAGTGCACGTCTTCCTAGCTTCAGCGGAATAAATTAATTATGTCCTATGTCATACAGCGGTGCACTGCTAGGGGCGTCAAGCCAGAAGGGCGGCACACGTTGAAAAATTGTTTGAAGAAAGAGCAGTGATTCGGGCTTTGTGCATTTAGAACCGCCAAATTCCAAAAAGATTGATGCCGCGCTGGATGGTTTGCAGTGCCCGTTACTACATACTGTAGCCAGAGCGGCATGGATCTCTTTGGCATTGTGCACTATAAAATGCGTGTACCGAGTCAGTGCTCGTAAAATAATTAGTAATTGAAATGTCAGGGGGGAAGTGGCCGGGCTCCCCTCTGGATCAGCCATTACATGCGCTCGGCTATACTGGCATCCTACCTTGCTGAGAACCTGTAATACTTGTTACCCTATTATTCAGCCAAAAGCACTCATTGTTTTCTATTAAGGTGGCACTAATGACACCACAAATCAATTTAAGCTAAAGAAGTATCATTTTATATATGTTCTGCTCATTTTTCGGTAGTTGGCTGATTATTAGAGTAATCGAAGCTGAAATTTTCGTTTTCCGGGTATCGGTGGGGGGAGGGGGGCAAAATTTCCGTGAATATACCTACCTCACTGGGACAACCCACATTTTAAGTACTTTTAAAAATTGGCTCGTTTTGTTTCAGTAAAGGGTCATGACATCTTTTAATTTCGTTCCTTGGCTTTTTTGGAGCGCAATATGAGAAATTTTCTAAACGCGAGCAGACACCATCAAAATCCATTGCGATACAGGAAGCTGGTGCTGGAACTTCATGCCCGCAGTGCCACCAATCTTTCCTTTTGCATCTTTTACAGTTGACTGTGTGTTGACTGTTGACTGAATGGTACGAATATACTTTACAGATAGGTCTGAAATTATTTTTCTCTTTAGCACTCGCCTACCGTGGTTGCCTAATGGTGTTGGCATAGGGGCACTAAGCACGTGGTGGCGGGATCAAACCACGTTTTGATGGAGGCGAAATGCGAAGCTAACCGTGTGCTGTGCAACCGTAATAGGTAAAAAATAATCGGAGTTCCGCACTATGGCATCGCTCAAAATCAGATTATTTTGGCACATGAAGCCACAGAACTTTATTATTTTAGTTTTATTTGGTGCTTCTTCAAGCTGTAGCATTCATTATCTCTACAAATACCTTTGCTCAATGTATTCTCGACATACTTTTAACGAACACAGTAGATATAAGCGTTTGCTTATAACTATGGCTAGTGTTGATCGTGACGAGCATAACTTATGATGGAGGAACTAGCTAGACAGTACTGTGACAGTGTGTCAGGGCACGATGACGCGCGCCGGGGAAATGACTGAGTCTCCCTCGTGGTCTCTCACTTGGACATCGGCTGACTAGAAGTTGATGACTGCAATGAATGTGTGATTGTCAAAGTTGTCCTTGTCCACAAACTTTCTAGTCTGCTCGGTGATCTTGTGCAGCCAGCGCTTTTGCAGTGAAATCATTTAATTGATGAGGTGTTGGTAGGCGGACGCTGTCTTTGTGGCTTATGTACGCTTCGTACAGCAGGATACAATCTAACAGATTATTTTTTGGGACAATGCAAACGAACCTCATATGTAGTAGTAATCTTATTAACATCAAAAGTAAAAATCCTTTTCCAGTTCCTACTGATGCTTACCAACACAAGTAGCAGTTGTCCAAGATGGCGCGAAAGAGGTTTATTAAAGAGTGGCACATGCGCAGTAAGCGAAGCTGGTCCGATGGGTAGCTATGAACCCCCTTCCCTCAGTACAGTAGACCGACAATTTACCCATTAGACCATGGACTACACAGTGACGCAAATAGGTTGGAAAATGGTTAGAGACAGACATCTTAAAATATGTGAAGTATCCTAAGAATGCTAATCGCATTAAGTAATCCTGGATGTTTTGGATACATTATTTTACTTAAAATTTTTTCTTCTATTTTCTGAATAAATCCTGGTTTTTCTGAAGAACATGGACTCCAAACAGCATAACAAGCTACGAAACTAGTCAAGTAAAATTAGCATTGTAGACATCCAACAGGCAATATTGCTGTGGTTTATTTGCAGTACGACTGCTGTTTATGTGTGCTTAAGAGGCCTAAAATTGCCTTTTTAACATTTATCTAAACTTGCCGGTTCACATAGGTTGGAAGAGTGCGCACTGAGGAAGTTATCCTGGCGCAGCTTACCATGGCCCGCCATGGTGGACCAGGAAAGTTTGCAAGGGCCTTGGTTCACCGTATGTTCGCAGAGGAGGAGCTCATAAGCCATTCTCTTTTCGAAGAAACAAAAGGCAAGGGGAAAAGAGTGTTTCTTGACTCCGTGACGATCAACGCGGTTATGGGCAAGTACCTTAAATCATTTCCTGTTGCATTTTTCCATTCACATTTTCTATCTTAAAATTAGCAACTTGCCATTAGCATAACAAATGTCTTTCAAGTAGCTTGTGTCAACAACACCGTGCTTCAATAGCCTACCATTCGGAAATGCTGTTCATATAATATTAACTGCCTAATACTTCCTTACTCAGATGCTTCTAAATTTTAAAGGCTGCCTTAACTACCAGATGTTTTTCGCAGATCTACAATACAAAAACAGGTGTATTTCTATATTAGCAGTGCTACTTTGCTGCCATTTGAATGAAAAGCTGTCTGTGAAGCACGCTACCAATCTAGTGGGATACAGTAAATGTTTAGGTAACCTGAAAGTGTTAAAATACAGGAATTGTGGAGAATCTAATCTAAAGTGCAGTTGCTGTTCCAATCGAGTGACAGCACTTCTACCAAATTTCAGCAAAAAAAAAACTGTCCCTCCAGGTTTTGTAAAGCAAAACACAGTAGTTTGAGCAATTTTAACACACCACATTGAATTAAAGTTGCTACTGTCTTGAAGGAGGTCCATGTGATGCCAGATAGCAGCCTTTCGACAGAGGAAGCATGAGTTTTGAGGCACTTTTTGAGTGGTTTTTTTCAATCAAAGCCACAATTGGAACAGAGTTACTAACATCATTGTCAACAATACTGCGTTTAGTGAATGCTTATTCATTCTAAGCACCTAATTAATTTATTAACATGCAATTTATCACTTTGTATTCTAAGATAGGAAAAAAGATATCTTACTTTCTCGCATATGCCTAAATAAATTGAGCAGCATTTGATGGACGCTTGGCGACTACTGTCTAAAGCTTTTTACAGACCATTGGACATGTCCACTACTCCCATTATGAAATTGTTGAAAGTGTCTCCTGCTTTCATACCTCAACTGAAGACTTGTTTTTTACAGGTTCATTATAAACCATTGCTACGTAGCCTATGGGTCTAGATTTACCGAAAAGATGTTTGGACTTTTGTGTTGCTCTTGTTTAACTCCTTGAGGATCATATTTTAGTGGTATATGTCTGTCCGATTGTTGGGTTATGTATTATTTATAGGCATGCAAGTACTCAAACTTTCGAATAACGAATGGAATAGCATCTTATTCGATTTGGCTTTCCAAGCAAATAGTCACTATTCGTAAATGCTGGTATTTTTTGAATATTGCAACACAGCAATAAAACGTAAACTTGTAGTAAAAGTACAGTAAATATTCACATGCAAGGGCATACTAGAGGCATAAATCTTGGGAAATTGTGTAGTAGATGAAGCTACATCCCTTAGGCAACTTTACTTCAGAGGCTGTACAGCAATCATTCACGCTTACGGAAGAGTCCTGTGTATGTGAAGAAATTACTTGTTTTTTGCTTCATTAGTGCTTTCAATAAACACCTCTTCTAACGTCGTAGTATGCAATGACAGAAACTTGCTAACTTTAAAAATACTAGGATATGATTTCCCTTTGATAATAACTGTAATATGAGATGTTCATTACTGAAAAAAACATTCAATATTATATTCACTGCTGGCAATATTCGATTCAGTGTCATAAATTAATATGCGCTCATATCTAATATTTTTATTGCAGATTTACGTTCTTCGGTATGGCTTTTCGTGAAAACATGGATAAATAGTTATTTGTAAGTCACATTAAAGCGATTAAACCTTTTTGTTATTCTTTGGTTTGTACATGGTTTGTTGTTGTATGCAGGATAAGGTAGCATAACATTTTTTGCGCAATGAAACTAACAAAACTTCTTTGATATTAGGTGAAGGGGAAATACTCTTAAAATACTGCAATGATAGCCACCAAAGAGGTATGAGAAAAGTCAGTTTCGATAAGCCCATGGGGCTACAGCACAGTAAGCTTCCTTTTTTGTGGAAGTTCCTGAAAGTCGCAGCACCTCCACCGTGACGCTAGACGACGTTTTGTTCTAAAAAGGCGCATATAGTGTTTTTTTAATTGTTCTGTCACCGCCACACATGCACGGCAGTGGAACTGAAAGCGTTAAAGAAGGCAGTTCATTTGCGTATGACTCTTGGAAGACTGAGCATTTCTCTGCATCTGTCACGTTGGGCGTGTTTATGTAACCAGCTTGGCGAACAACTATGGAGATTCCTCATTATAACAGTCATTAAGAAAGAAAACACACTTCGCTATAAGAAGTATTTTCTTTCAAGTAAAGAGTCCTAAGAACAGTAATTGTATAGCGAGAAGTACATTTCAATTACACGTGAACTCGTAAAACATAACCTAAAAACAAGTCAATTTCAATCCTAGTGACGTGACAGTACTGTATTTCAAGCATGGCAAAGCTCAATGAAGGGCTGCAGACCTTAATTGTCAAACACACAAGAAACAATTTGACTTGCCAGTTACCTTAGGATTTTACATGAACGATATCAAGATTTTTTTTAGCCATTTTGATTTTAAGCAAGCAAAGTTCATATCTTAGACATCCATGATATTCATAAAGTTATTCTGCTACAGTGTGCTCTTCCTCTTTGCCCTTTCTGTATTTCGCACTTAGTGGAGTCCTGTGCCACTTTCAATAACCTGGTCGTCCTCTCAATTGGTACCCAGGAGAAGTGGTAATAACCAAAGCAAAGCAATCAATTTCATTAGAGCGTTGCCATGCTGTACGCCGCATTCTTGCATATAGAAATTTGTTTTGAAACTAGTCCTGGCTTTTTGGTGTTCTTCCGAGTTTCACGTGTCCCAAATTTTCTGCTAGTAACATGCCGTACGTTAAGAACATCGTGGCATCGCTTCTTGCGTGGGACCTAAGGACCCCGAAGAGCCCAAGTTGGACAACAAGGGTTGTGCTCTTGTAATTCTCAAAATCATTATGTTCGTTTTTGTTCGTTATGGTTAGTCTCCTAACGCGCAATACGGATGTCTCAAACGAGCCTACAAATGTTGTGTCTTTGTAAGCCTTGAATTTTCTTTTTGTTATTTTAGTTAATGTAATTATACTAGTCTCCAGAAAAGCCCACATCGGATGGCTCACACCAGCATATTGTGCCGTTGTAGTGACGGTGAATAAAGCAGCAGAAGTTAGAATGACAGATGTAGCGTTTTATTGGGCGAACTTGTGCCCACAAAAACGGGCTACACTACAAGAACGGGGACAGCGGCGAACACAGACGGCTGTCGTCGAAAATCTGTTCAGTAGGTCAAGCGCGTCAGCTTTTATTCGTGAGCCATCGAAGGTCCCAGAGTAATCGTTGGTGCCCGTGTGTCTCCCAGAAACTTTACAATTCGCGTCGCACATGCAATCAGCTTACACAAGCTTGTGTAACAAAGTTTTGTCGACAACAACAACAAAGTTTTGTCGAAAACTGTTTCATGATGGCTCATCATTTCACTTTTCCTTGATAAGCAAAAGAGAAGAGAAAAGAAGAAAAGAGAAGAGACAAAAAACCCAGAGAAATTTTTCAGGAACCTTATTTCATTAGTACACCAGTATCATTGCACGTCAAATCAACCACCGTTTTTTTTTTTTACCATCACAGATGTAGTAGTTGAAAAAATCCCCTATGTTTGTGAAGCTGCAAGCTCATTCTCCCCGTTTATTTTTCTTCGCACCCAGCATGGTTCCTTAGTGGCTATGGTGCTAAGCTGCTACGCACGATGCCAAGCGATCGAATCCCGGTCATAGTGGCCGCGCTTCGACGTGGGCAAAATGCGAAAATACCCATATACACAGACTTACGTCACATTCAAATAACCCTAGGTAGCCAAACATATTCCGGAGTCCACAATCATGGCGTGCCTCATAATCAGATCGTGGTATTGGCCCGTAAGATCCCATATATTTTTTAATATTTCCAATGTTTCCAGTATTTCCGCAAAACTTATTTGTTCTTGCCCACTAATGTAGAAGACACAATTCAAGGTTTTTTTTTTTTCGTAGGCAAATTGTTTGCTACAGATATTCAGTTGATGTCTATGTCTAGACAAGTAAGTGATATGAATGCTAATATATGCAGTTTTTTAAATACTTCAACACTTCTAGTGCTTTTGGCACCGTTAGAAGCGACTAAACTCGCGAGACTGAGTTTATTTCTGGGAATGCCGGGAAATCCCGAAGACACCAAATTAAAATAGAATGGCAGCCTGGCTGACATATTATGGCCACAAAGTATTTGAAGGCTTGTAGGTGAAGCCACTTACCTAGAAAACAGTATAGCTAAACTTTTTTTTACTAAAAGACTTCGTGTTTAAGGTTTGAAATAGCTTTTATGATTGGTGTAAAAATATATATGATAAATCATTACAATGCCATATGCGTTTCCTATGCGTCTGAGAAGTTACAAAAAGTGTTGTTCTTCGAAAACGAAATTTATATTTTTAGACGTTCGCTCGTCGATCGCCCATACAGCATGAATATGCGAAGTTTTGTCGTCCAGCAAGCGCAGATTATTAATAAAGTTAGCCACAAAACAAAAACTAGTCAGCAAACTGTGATTTCCTTAGTACGTAGGCAGGCGATGTCAAGCACTGCAGTGTCGATGCGCGTTTTTTCTTTTTTGCATGAGCGGGAAAATTTGTCGCCAGCCACTTCCAACAAAATCAGACTGAACAAAGTTCATGGGATTTTTGTAGCCGAGCATGCTCAGACTGTAACGAGCGGTGACAGTACACTGACTGAGTGCACTGCGGCTCGTATGTTCTAAAATCGGCAGCAGTGGCGTCTATGTCAACATACACAATAAAATTTCAACTGCGTGCCACGGTGACCTTCAGTAGGTGGAGCATTGCGGGCACATCCCACTTCGGCGTTGCCTGCGCAGTGCAAATCATTGAAGGAGCCAAAGTACGGTGAACGGTGTGTTTGACTGCCAATAACTCCGCTTATACTAAACGCATTCAAAAACGTTTTGGGCCAAGTGTGTCCAAAATAGCCTAATTCAACTTCAAGTGCATTTCCGGACTAGGATTAAAAGCCGTCCAGGGCCGCTTTAAAGTTTAAACAAGCTCAGACGTAAATGTTAGCGGACAAGCCCGCTGCCTGTTTGCATAACACCGAGAAATAGTTTGTCATTAGGCAAATTATTTTAATAAGCTGAACAAACGCACCTAGCAAAAATCAAGGAAAATTTACGGGATCTTTAATTTGAACTAGAGGAATACCGGTTTCGGGGTTGGCTGGACTGTTTATCTGCCACTGAGAGTGTAACGGCTCTTTAGCGAGTTACAACAGCACATGTCAGAAACGCGCAATTTGAAATGGTGAAACAATTGATCATATATTTTCTGCGGCAAATCCTCAGTGTTAACATACATTGCCAAAATTGCTGGGTTATGGCTATTTGTGTTTTATCGTTTGCGTTTTTTTTTTACATTATGCATAGGCAATGGAGTTAGGATGATGTTGCTTTAATTTCGAGGCTGTTCCGGGAAGGCCCATTTAAGAAAAGAACTGGCTTTACTGACATAGATAATCACATTCGGTACGTAGGCAATTTCAAGTAGGTGGTCATTATAAACATTAAATGGTAATGGCCCAAGCAAGCTATCCAATTTGAGGTAAGTCATCTTGATTGTGTTAATGGGCTCACTTGCAACAGTGAGCATTAGCAAATCGCTCTCCGTAGCTGCAAATTGCGGACAGCGTACAGGCGCGGCCACTGTTAGAGGTAACACGGAGCGGGTGGCCGCTCCAAGTATTGCGGCGCAAGTGCACTCAATGCCAGAGGCGGAGTTAGTGGCGCGTCGTCTGCTACGGTGCCTCCCACTTCGCTGCGAGCGGTGAAACCTAGATTTCGCACGCGCTTTGGAGTGCACAAATCCTGCAGCAATGGTGCGTCAACTGGTTGTATCCTAAATCAAGTATCAAAGCACGCAGGCATGCTGTACGCCTAAAACTTTAACTGTGCCTGCTACTTCTAAAAGGTATCTTTTGTCACAGAAGGTCGGTTTCAGAATTCGTATGCTAAGGAAGTAAAAAACCACACGACAAACAAGGCACATTTATAAACCTATGGTCCAGATTTATTATACAGTAATTGCGAAGAAGCCCAGAACACGGCTGCAAATGAAAATTAGATCACGGACTCCGTCCTTTCGGGGACAATCGAGGCAGCAATTCCGCGAGACCAACAGGGG
Source organism: Dermacentor andersoni (assembly GCF_023375885.2). NCBI lineage: Eukaryota > Metazoa > Arthropoda > Arachnida > Ixodida > Ixodidae > Dermacentor > Dermacentor andersoni. The sequence goes on along the minus strand of NC_092820.1, from coordinate 51,969,880 downwards.
TCACCTTAAGAAGCGGGCAATCCAGGTCGCAATGCCTGGGCGAGTGACGAAGGGAATTTCGGCGGCAAACTTAATCTTATTTTATTTAAAGACGCATTTAGTCGCGTTTGAACACTCGTACGATGCCTTCCGGTACAAAAATTGATTCACGTCGCGTAGCGATTCAGATACTCGTATCTAGAATATGGTGACAGAAACACGCCATAACTGTGAGATGAATACGACGAAAACGAAAGTCCAATACTCGAAGCCGGCTGCTGGGTGCACTATAAAGCCCCCCTCCCCCCCCCCCCCCCTCTAGATATCTAATTTCAAATACTTTCTTTCGATCACCATGGCTGCAGTCTTTTGTACCACAGCGCGTGCGGCGAAGTGGAAGTAACCGTAGCAGACGACGCGCAGCTAACTCCGCCTGTGGCGCTGATTGCGCTTGCGCCGCAATACTTCCCGCGGCGCACGCTTGGTGGCCCGAGGAGCGCGGCCACGCTAGTGTTCCTGTATATGCTCCCGCAGGGAGCAGAGTTGCGCATACCTTTTCCGGCACCGCTCGCACCGCTATTGGCCGAGCGCGAAAAATGACGTCAAATGATCCGCGTCGCTGCGAAGCCAACTTTACGGGCGCATCGCCGACTCATGCGAACTCGTCGTTTCCGTCAGTACCATCGCCAGTGCAATCAGTGGACCGTCGATCGTGCGTTCAGAGGAGCAGCTAGAAGCTCTTGCATCTTAATCTTTTTCTATTTGCAGATTTGCTGCTACTAAATAGTAAGCACTACTAAATAGTAAGTACTACTAAATAGTAATAGTAAATAAAAGTAAGCTCTGCCTAAAATGTGCACATGTCAACATTTGAAATGCGCTTAAATCTGCGTCTGCACCGCATGTATTGAAAACGTGCAGCTGTTGTGAACGATGGTTAGTGACAAATGGCGCTCTGTTCGGTCACTGACATAACTGCAGGCACGATAGCTCTCTTGGCGACGGTCATTAATCGGCTGGTTTCGGCAGCCAAAATGCGCTAAGTGTCCACCTTACGTGTGTGAAGTTTTAAACACTCTTTAAAACATTTCTTGCTTTCTGACCATGATAAGACAACTTCATATGCATGCTGAAAATCATTGCACCGCTGTTTGTGGCAACGTACTGCGCGTTTGCGAGCGAACTTTGGAGCTGTTCGAGCCACGGGAGTATTTTATTTTGGGGAATCGAAGGCGGGAGCATATACAGGAACACTAGGGTGGCCTAGTGTTCCTGTATATGCTCCCGCAGGGAGCAGAGTTGCGCATAGGTCCACCGCCGTGATCCAGCTCTGCAGCGAAGCCACTCCTCGCGCGCGCAGGAGCCAAATGCCGCGCGGTGTTCCGCCTTTTTCTCTGGTGGTCACGAGCTACAAGCGCCAATTGTTCGCAGGTGCTTAGCAAAGGGCACTTGTTAATACAGGCTACGCTCGAACGAGTCATTCGTGCAGCCGGAGGGGGTGGGCTTCCAACCAACCGAAACTTTGTATGCACCTATGTAAACACGCATATACAAACACACACACGAACGTACAAATATGGGGTGGGACCGCCTTCGATTCCCCAAAATAAAATACTCCCGTGGCTCGAACAGCTCCAAAGTTCGCTCGCAAACGCGCAGTACGTTGCCACAAACAGCGGTGCAATGATTTTCAGCATGCATATGAAGTTGTCTTATCATGGTCAGAAAGCAAGAAATGTTTTAAAGAGTGTTTAAAACTTCACACACGTAAGGTGGACACTTAGCGCATTTTGGCTGCCGAAACCAGCCGATTAATGACCGTCGCCAAGAGAGCTATCGTGCCTGCAGTTATGTCAGTGACCGAACAGAGCGCCATTTGTCACTAACCATCGTTCACAACAGCTGCACGTTTTCAATACATGCGGTGCAGACGCAGATTTAAGCGCATTTCAAATGTTGACATGTGCACATTTTAGGCAGAGCTTACTTTTATTTACTATTACTATTTAGTAGTACTTACTATTTAGTAGTGCTTACTATTTAGTAGCAGCAAATCTGCAAATAGAAAAAGATTAAGATGCAAGAGCTTCTAGCTGCTCCTCTGAACGCACGATCGACGGTCCACTGATTGCACTGGCGATGGTACTGACGGAAACGACGAGTTCGCATGAGTCGGCGATGCGCCCGTAAAGTTGGCTTCGCAGCGACGCGGATCATTTGACGTCATTTTTCGCGCTCGGCCAATAGCGGTGCGAGCGGTGCCGGAAAAGGTATGCGCAACTCTGCTCCCTGCGGGAGCATATACAGGAACACTAGGCCACGCGCGCCGTGTTACCTCTAACATTGGCCGCGCCTGTACAACCATTCGAGCTTCCAAAATGACAAGCTATCCGTTGATCGGATATATCGCGATATTTCTCACATTGGGAACAGTCAAACAGCTTCTATGAAATTGTCGAGCTTGTAGAGGCGAAGTGACTTGCTACATGTGCACAATATGCCTCGTTGTTTTTAAAACAAGTAGATTTAGTAAACATTCACGTCCTCACTCCTTCATACGCTTATAACTACCCTTGGCGTCATCGGTGATGCAACTGCGCGCTCTCGAATATAGGAGTCTTACTGACCACACTGATGACACAATATTTAGAGGGCTTAACCTTATGGCCAACAGGCACCATTAATGTGATGCCAGAGTCAGGGAGAGAGTAGCACTCACACAGTGTACGCGCGCGTGCCCCCCCCCCCCAAGGACGCATGCACATGAGGGACATGCGCATGATGTTGTGAATTTGACAATGGTGAGGCACATCTAAAGAACACAAACATTTCCCTTTATGCGCCAGTGTCGTGTAAGAAAATACATATCGGCACGATATAGACGAGACAAGCATTGGTGCTGTCTTATAGACATGCGTTATTCTTTTTCTGTTAAATTCTACAGCCTAATGATTAATCGATTCAGCAGACAATTTCCGTTCTTAAGGCATGTTTGCGTTTGTGAACACCGGTGTCTCTTAAAAAGGGTTTTGATCAATCGCCTGCTCGTTGCGGCAAGAACCGTAGCTTGATGCCGTTGATGTGCAGAAGCTGGGTCTCTTCCAACTCCAGGTCGTACTCTAGTGGTTTCTCAAGCAAGATGCGGTATTTCTACAGAAGGAACGTGATGGCAAGAAATATCTGCGCCGTTGTGAACATCTCTCCGGGACAAGCTGTGCAGCCTGCATAAGAAAATTTCGTAATTACAGGCTAGCAACTGTACATCCACTAACTAACAATACAAGACACGCAATGTGTGCGCAACAGCATACATTTTGTTGCTTCGAAGAAAACAAAGGCGCCAGTTTTTTGTGAAACCTTCCGCTCTGTGCTTATTTAATGCAACAGTAGCATTTTCCACAAGAAAAGAACAGCACCGGATAAATTTTTTTTCTAAGCTTACGTTTATGTGGCGCATTCTCCCGATGGGGGGTTCGCCAGGTGTCCGTTGGATAAGGCACGTTGAATATAGAAAGAAAATGTTTGTTAGAAATTTGCTAAAATTTCTAATTTCAATGCGACAGATGGAATAATAGCGAAAAGAGTGAATTTATCTGCAAAATCGCTTGGAATGAATTATAAAAAAGTCATGGACAATGAGGTAAACATTCCTATGAGAGAACGCAAGAGTCTAAGTTCCATATAATTAAGGTAGATGAACTTTTCAGATGTATATCAGGTCTGCGACACAGAATTTTTCGTCTTGTTGAGGAGCCTGCTTCTTCAACAAAGGTTTTGCATTCACTTATGACTGGAAAACGGACAAGAACTGAGAGGCTACAGAGTGTTTTTCCATAACTGAAGTAATACCTTAGCGCACTAATAACACAGAGACAAGAAAGCGCTTGTCTTTGTCCACCTTTCTTGTCTCTGTGGTTTTTATCGCGCTAAGGTACTGCTTCAGTTATGGAAAACCAACCAGCCCAATAATCAACTCTTCTAGAATTCTGTGTGGCTTGGTACGGAAGAATAATGCAGTATTACAAAGAAACGTGTCATTCAAAGTAAAAATAGAAAACATTGTTGTGTCATTTAGAATGTAACTATAATTCTGCGTTGCAAGAGAAAAATCTGTGTGGTATATATCTTGCCTTTTCTTTTTGTCTTGGACCGAAGTTCGTTTCTTTATGATTAGTAATGCATGTTCTGGAATTTGAACTACGTATATCGACAAACTTAAGCACTCTGAGACTTCCTTGTCAAAGGAGAGAAGTGTTAATTAGTTGAAATCAAAAGAATTCTAGAGTGCTTGCTGCATTTGTTAGGTTAAGCGCCTATGCTGATCTTTCTTTTTTCTTTGGCAGTGGTTGAACCTTTTACGTTTTAAATATATTTGTTCAGACAATCTTAGTGCATCATGTGTACTTATGGTTTTTTTGGGAAAAACAGTCGCATTTTCTTCTATATCCATCGTTTTGTAGAACAATTTCGAAAAGCCTACCTGCCCGACTTGGCTGCATCGTGGTGCTTGATGAGCTTCAAATGTGATATCTCCTTAAAATATTTTTTTTTCAAATCAGTTTTTGTGCAGATATATATCGAAGCCACTGATGAGGAGCCTGCTGCTGCATGTAATGCTTCAAAGGATTTTATTAGGCAGCGATGATTCGTATCGATGTTCCTGCCTGGGGCCACTCAGCCCGGTGTCACTGTCAATTTAATCAACCTTGACCCGAGCATTACAAACAGTTATCAAGACTTATCGGTACATATCAATGGTATAAAACTAGATCCGCCGCTTAGCAACCGTTATCGGTTATTATCAAACTTAGCTGACTAGATTTAACCTTCCCCATACCTGGTCGGTTGATAATAACCTCACCTCGATTGATCTGATCCTTATTAATTTTATAGGACATGATCGACCCTTATCAACTCTTATGACTCTTTAGCAACCATTATCAACCGCGGTGAGACGTAAATAACCATGATCCCTACTCATCAACTCGTTAACCGCTTATCAGTGAGTACCGAGCGATGCGAAGCGCACAAGCCCTCAGAGATCGGCGGCATTTCGATAGGGGAAGGGTCGCTCCGATGGAAGACACATCCCGCGGCCAGCGAAATTCATTGGATATGTGGTGCTTTAACAATAAATTTTCGCAATGTCGAAATTTTCATGATCTCTACAAGGGTTCTACGTGTCGTCCTAAAGATGGCTTTTAATTGCCTATCACCAAATCTTTCAAGAAAACCTTAATAGAAGCGGTTCTCATTTGTCATTTGTTTTCTAGCACGGGCGAGGCACACTCATATCTTTCAGATAAGTTCACCTTCTGCAAGCGTTGTTCATTAGCCCAGAGATGAAGACAGTGGGATTTTCTGCCTGCGGGTGTACGTTTAAAACTCACCACCACCAACGCTTTTCCTTCCGAATTTATTCTGTTTCGTAGGTTCATTTTTATAGCAATTCGTCTTATGTGACAAACGGACGGACGTGCTTCCTCGTTGGGTTCATATAGAAATCCTCACGCTTTCAATAGACACATGATTACGCGTCCACGCACCGCGACACCAGAGATTCCAGGCGTTATACGGAAGAATTAACTCTGCACTGCAATGCCTTTGTCCCCCCTTTAATGGCCCTGCGCACCGCAGTGACTTCAGGCATCGCGCGGGAAAGGCGGCTGGCAGTTCGCAGTGAATAACATCGATGCCGGTGCCTCGCCACTTCACGTGGCCGCTGAGCGGGGCATTGATGGGTGTTAACGCTTCCGAGTGACGCCTGAGACTGCAGGTATCGTGGCGCGTGGACGTGTAATCAAGCTTCTATTAACGCCACAGCGTCCGGGGCAGCGATTCACACGAAATTCGGCGTCGCTGTTCGCATCGGCGCCGGCGAAGACATGCGTATGAGAAAAATCATCCCGAGCCACGCAGACGTTACGGAACTCGTTGAATTTCTCAGGGTAAAATGCCTAAGAAAATCCGTAATGTTTGACTTTCACACAACCTAAAGACAAGATAGCGTGGGACTGTAATATGAATTTACAGGAAGCATAATTCTGATATGGGGAAATGGGAACACAAAGCCCATTTTCAGCTGCTGTTTGAGGTCTGTCTTAGTAGGAGCGGCTCGCCCCGCTCGGTTGCTTACAACAATATCCAGATTTTATTCCAATGGTGTTACAAAAAAAAAAAAGAAAGCCACTCGTTGACCACCAGCGTTTCAAGGAAAACATTTCGACTACATATGCTGCAATAGGCGGTAAGCATGAGAAGCAGTCGGGGATCATTGAATGCGATGGCGTTCTACTCTTAAAGGCGAAGCATAAGAGTCCTCTAAATTTCTTGTGATATGTCGCACGTTTTCTTTTTGTATTGCCAAAAGAGCAATTACTGCGGCCATATCACACTGAAAATAATTGAATGGGGCATTTTTAACCATAATTATTACTTTTTGTCGAACTTTAGGCCATCAATTCATTATTTAGAACGTTTCTTAATTAACCTCAGCCAATTGTTGGTACGTCATTTATCAAAAAATAAATGCTGCTGCTAGGCTACCTAACTGCTGACAAAATACGATTGGTTGCTTCTTCGTACATTTTATATTTCCTGAGACCTTTGTTAACGTTAGCTAGGATACCCTGTACAGATAAATGTCGTAACTTGAATGATTTCCGACGCCCGCAATTTAAGGTGCAATCGAGAGAGAGAGAGAGAGATAAATTTATTTACAAAAAGGCAGGGAGGTGCGCCTGAGCTATATAACTGGTTCTATCCGGCTACTCCACAAGAGGGAAAAGGAACGAGATGAAAAAGGGCGAATGAATGATGATGATGGTAGAAGCAGGAGATGCGTATATACAAGTTCACAACATTGGGGCATCTCTGAACGCATGCGTCCATCCTAGTGGCTTGGATAAAGTATGTCAGGGCTGCGCTGTTTGCCCTAGGCCATGGACCTAGGCACCAACACAACCAATGGGTAAGCTCTGCTAAGTAAACCAAAGACCACAGAAAAAGCAATTTATGAGAGGTTTAGTTTCAAGAGATCATATAGAATAGACTGAGCTGCAAAATCTCATCAACACAGTGATACTAGGTGATATCCTAATTTAGAACGTTAGGAAGGTTGAGGAAAAAATCAAACATTGGTAGCTTAGAATTAGTGAAAGCATGTGCTAGTAAATATCAAGGTGTTTGTTGAAAGAGATACGCAGGACGTTACTAGCGATTTCAATGATATTGACTAAATACCATGACATGAGTCATCCGCTGTGACACGTACACGCTGGGTTGCAAGAGGAGGAGAACGTTTTTTGCTATCTGCTTTTCCGTCAAAGACGTGGACTCCTGGTCGTCTCTGTTATTTCGCCCGTGATAATATAGTAAAGGCATGAGACGCATTCTGCCGTCAGCTGTACAATACCTAGAGAAAGTACGCCACCTTCTCCGGATGCAGCGGCGAACTGAGGTAGAATTTGCAAATGCAACTATCGATGAACATAGAACAAATTTACAAGGCCGGTCCAGGCGGAAAGCGGAAAAAATGGCATAGCACTAAATTTGAACGATAGGGCGGATTCTATACTCAAGCAACTTGCGAAAGTTTCCTTGTAATGCCTAGCATTTTCTAGCCTACTCGTAACAATGGCTTGAAACTGGAAGAATGCGAGCATTATATTAATGCATAACAAAGAAGATGGCCAAACACTGAATTATTGTAGACCCATTCGTCTGCTATTTTACATCAAGATATTCAACAAATATAATTAAAGAAAAAGAACGAGGCAATACTACTTCAGTCCATCCAGAGAACAAGTTGGCTTCAGGAAGGGAACGTAACAATAGACCGAATGCATTCCATCAGTTGCCTGACTGAGAAATCTGCAAAGTACAATAAAACTATCTATGGCTTACATAAATTCGTAAAAGGCGTTCAATTCAGTGGGATTACGAGCACTGATGTAGTCATAGCGTAGTGAGAGTACAGGATGCGCACGTGCATGTATTAGCAAAAGTGTATAAATATTTTCAAGAAAGGCGGAAGAATACCGAAAAAAAGGGGTCAGGCAAGGACACGCGAGCTATTAGCCGCAAACAACTTCGAGTGATAATGAACACTGAACTTTTGAGCAACCTTCTGATCGTATTTGACATTGAACTGCTCAGCAACGCTGACAATGCCTAACAAGGAATGATTGAGAATGTTCTCCGACAAAGTGTAAGACTAGCATTGAAGGTTATTACGCGGAAGACAAAGGTAATGTTCCATAGCTTGGCCAGATATTGAGTATATATCCTTGACAGTCGTTCGCTAGAATTTGTACGAGGGTGCGTTAAATTACGGGGTTTTACGTGCCAAAACCACTTTCTGATTATGAGGCACGCCGTAGTGGAGGACTCCGGAAATTTTGACCACCTGGGGTTCTGTAACGTGCACCTAAATCTAAGTACACGGGTGTCTTCGCATTTCGCCTCCATTGAAATGCGGCCGCCGGAGCCGGGATTCGATCCCGCGACCTCGTGCTCAGCAGCGCAACACCGTAGCCACTGAGCAACCACGGCGGGTACGCGAGGGTGCGTTCATCTACGCGAAATACTCACAGGACATCCTGATAATGAGAAGGGAATAGGCAGAATCATAGTCAGTGAGATTGCATACGGCAGGCATAATGAAATCATGACCACCAGCTTAACGCTAACATTTAAAAAAGTTTCCAAATATTGCATTCTACCGGTACTAACATATGGGGCCCAAACGTGGAGGGTAAAAAGAAATCTTGGTCAGATGTTAAGGAGCGCGTAACGACCGGTGAAAAGAACAACGTTAGGCGCAACGGAAAGAGATAGAGAGACAGTGGCGTCGGTAGCAGAGCCAAGGGGGGCTGTCGATATTAAAGTTGAAATCACGATGAAAAACAGTTGGCTGTTTCAGCACCAGAAACAGATCATTGACAGTGATAACAAGATATCCCATGGCGTTTGAATTCCTCAAGTGGTGTTCTCAGTATTTGTCAGAATTTGCACCACTTGTACGGAGCAGCCATCTTATACCTTGAACTACCGGCACTCGCGGAACCAACGAAAGCACATGTGCAATAACACTCAGCCATATTCTTACTATAAGCTTAGCAACAGTACTCGGTCGCGATATCTTTCTCGTCGGCTGTTCCATCTTCAAATTAGCAGCCCAGCGCGGGCTGCATGGACAGCCTGGCGGCGGGGTTCGAGATTGAATTCGCTCGCTCTAAACGGGTCTGCGAGAGTTCCAGATTTCGGTCTGTACGTGGGAGTGACACTTTGGCACGACATGGCATTCAAGGCAACTCGTACTGTTTAGAAAGAACAGCGTCCTGATAGCTACCAGGGGTCTCACAACGCGTGCGTGAGGAGGAGCATCGATAGTGACACTGCAGGCCCCACCACCTTGATAATGCACAATTTTGAACACACAGCAAACCATTGGTCTCAATCAGCGGGCAGTGAAATATTGGATAGCAATGATCAGTTTAGCAGAGCGTCGCTTACGCTTCGCTCCGCTCAAATTTACCCTACTGAGACAATGCAGCGAAGTGCATTGATTTCGCATCAAAAGGGGAGAAATGCGAAAACACCCGTGTACTTAGATTTAGGTGCACGTTAAAGAACCCCAGGTGGTCGAAATTTCCGGAGTCCTCCACTACCGCGTGCCTCATAATCAGAAAGTGGTTTTGGCACGTAAAACCCCTTAATTCTTTTTTTGATTTCGCATTTCATAAGCGCGTCTTAGCAACACGCTAGCGACGCGCTATCACCTCAGCCAGAAAACAACCAAGAAGCCAAGTAGTCGCGCTTTCACGCTCAGCTCAGTCAGTTTTGTAAGTAGAGCGAGAACAGCAATCTTCGTTCCTTGGCCGGCATGAGTGTTGTGCACAAGCGCACTAGTGTTGCCGCTAAGCAGTTGTGGGAAATTTTCCAGGACATGCTGCTGAAGTGGAGCGGACCGTAAATGCTGAATTTAAAAGCTCATTAGGTGGACGTTTAGAGCCTGGCCCGATCACGGAAGTGACACAGCAGCTCAGCAGAAACGATTCTGCACGGTGGCTTAGCAAGAGAAAAGCACACTGTGAACGGGTCCGGAAGAGGCAAGTGCTACTGGGAGAAGCGCCACGTGTTCCTCCACCCCACCTCCACTTTCTGAAATTTCCTATTCAGGATACGACCTTCCCATCCCCCTTCCTGCTTCTCTGCCCCTCCTAGTCTCAGGCGAAGTGGGTGCTGACCCCTCCCCGTCCACTAAACAATTTCAAGTCGACTGCTAGAGCGCTTATAGTGTGCGTGGACACACCGCTCATCTCTGCATCCCTCACTCCGCCGCCGAAGTCGTTGAGCGCAGCGTTGAAAAAGCATATGCTTCGATGCGTTGTTTTTGCAGCCAAACGCAATCAGTGTCTCTGGAAAGTCTCGCTGCAATCAGTGGGGCACATGTGTAGTTGAGAGGAAGCATATGGGAGCGGTGCCGCCGACGGGGCGATTGCGTCTCAAGCGTCCCTATATTTACCATCCCAATAAAATGGAGCGGCGCACACCGGCTTTGGCGAACCTGCGCGAAGCTGAAACCCAGAAGTTGGCTTCGGCAAACTTGGGCTGTACGTACCACCGGTGGCGAGTGCTGTTCTTTGCACACGCTACCTGCCAAATGGAGCTACGAGGACCAGAAGGGCTGATTATTGTAGTTCTATCAGAGTTATCAATTCGGTGGCGAGAGAGGCAAAGCGCTGTCAAAAAACGACCATGACTTTGGTGATGGCAGGAAATAAGGACATGTGTCCTCTTAAAAGGGATTCAACTGTCGCCAGACAAGTATTTAAAGATCGCTAGGAGAGGCCTTCGTCCTAAAGTAGACATGAAGAAGCTGATAATGATGATGACCTAGTATAGTGACAACGACAGCGGCATGGGAAGCGCTCTTGACGAGAAAATATATAGTCATGTCGATTCATTGCGCTCGAATTCAGTTCGCTGGACACTACGCGTTCATGCACCTCTGCAGTAAGGAAAACAGAAACACCTTAATTTGATATTGTGTTCTGAAGCAAAAGAAAAACACGCACAAGTGCAAAGGAAAAGCGTCTAAGGGAAAGACCTATTTGGCTGCTATAAGAGAGGCCGCTCGGCCCAGCTGCGAAGACTCAGTTGCATAGAATAAGTAGTAAGGCACCAATTGGGAAGCCAAGCGAAATCCTGAATGTCCGCTCGTCGTCGAGCAGAAACCAAAGGCGCGTCTATGCCATTAGGATTTCATTTTATGGATGCGTCGTAATGAAAGCGTCGCGTGAGTATCGCGCTGAAGCCCGCAGGAGCAATTTTATCCGAACGCGTCGCACAGTAGCGATAGCACCGATTGAAACGAAACACTTTACTGATGCTGGGACAAATCCTTACTCATTGAAACGTTGAGCTACCCCACGTACAATATTTAAGTTTGTGGAACCAGGAGTATTACGGTGACTGTTCCTATTTACCGTCCTTCTTAACTGTTGCCAATACAACGCATATACCTGAGGACGGAGAGGACTTTAACTGCACGCAGCTCGTATGTTTCACGTAGAACAGCGGTTCCACACTAAGGGTCGGTGTGGCGTGATGCGCTTATATGCTGCAGACAAACGTCGCCAAGTGTAACCGTCTAACTTGATATGTTTCCGTTGGCATTGGAGAACACTGCGACCCTGCTGAGACACTGCGCTGGTTTCCTCATTCGCGTACCGCTTGAAGCAGTGCACCAAAGGGGACCTGTAATGTCACTGAAGGATGCTCAAAGTAACACGAAATAATGAAGAAGCGGAAGCGTCGTGAACGATCATGAGGTGACAGGCAAGGCGGAGCTTGAAGGGTTCACGATTTGGGCAGATGAGTACGTGGTTCGCACTAAGCGAGCAGACTAGTGCACAGGTTGCAAAAAAGGCAGACCATGGGGTGCCGTACCCATTATTATCATTATTGTCAAGTTCCGTTTGATAGAGAGATCGGTAAATTATGGCTACCACTTTACATGTGTTTAGTTAATCACCGTCTTCCCATTAAACTTATGATATATCGTTAACATGTGCAAGAGACCATTTTTGTATACTAAAGACGCTTCCTATAACTGGTGCAGCAACACTCTCACCAACTTGATCAAGTAGAACTACGTAATAAACCTCCAGTTAAGGAGATTACGCTGTCTTCTGCGTGATCTCTAGTTGGGATGTTTCTTCTAATTCAACTTGTCTGCGAAAAATTTCTTACCCATTGAGAAAGTTATCAGATATTCTGGCTTCGGTGACACGATGCTTCCATCTTCACTTAAGAAGCGGCTGGGGTCGAATTTGGCTGGGTCCTCCAAATGTTTGGGGTCTTGGTTTACTGCCCAAATGTTCGGGTAAACAAATGTGCCTTTGAGTATGAAGTAATCACCGATCACCACATCTTCCACACATCTGTTGGATACAAGGAGAAAAGTGATCACGCCACATATGTAAGCTGTACATCTCAATTGCTATAGTTATAGATGTTTAATATCGTACGTGTTGGTGGACGAGCTGTTGTCAGGCAAGTAGATTCTTCTTCTAGGTCGGCACTGAGCAAGCGTAATTTTTTGCCCTGCTGCGATGGTATCGTTACAGTGGAGGCCCCATTGTGCTTCTTGTACGAGAAGCCGTCTGAGGCGATGAAAGATGACGTACCAGTACTTGCGTTGAGCTCGTCCCTTCGCACTGCGTCGTCCAATTATATAGTGAAAAGCTCGGCATGTCGGCATGCAGATGTCCGGTCCATGTTTCTCTTACAGCGATTCTGGGGACCCCGACAGGGACTACATCATCGTGGAGGACAAGCGTCTAAAGAGGAAATGCGTCTCGACATCTCTAAGAATATTAATTTTGTACAGAGACAGATTCTCAACACATAGCATGTTAATGGGTGGGCGTGTGAACAGAATGGCGATGCGGCTTATTAAGTTGCTCTGCTTCTTCGTCCAGGTTACGGCATTGGTTCACTTCAGCGCCGTACCACTATCTTCATCTACCAATGATACCAGCAAGTTGCCCCGTCAATCCAACGACGGAAGTGAATCCTCTAGGCCGCGCAACCACATATTTTCACGGTAATCACTCTAGCATACAAGTTAGTTAAATGTGGGTTTAATGGCGCAGAAGCAGCTAAGGCTATACTGCGCCAAACACGAGGTGTCTTAAAATCCAGTTCATGAAGGAAAAGGGCGTGTTAATAATCTATATCTTATGTGAAAATCCATTGTCGTCTAGAAATTTACGGACGTCGCATAATGGGACTAGCGGATGATCATCTAAAATTAGAGCAGGGTGTAAAGGTATCCGTAGTTGATATAATTTGTGCAAAAGTGTTCGTCTGTGTGTTTCAATCTGCGTACATATGAGTAATATGGGCATAACTGTTAGTGGCTGTTGACATTTCTCGCATGTTGGTGTCTTCTTTCGTAAGCAAGTAATTGTTTGTGAGGTGTGTGTGTGCCCAATGGTAGTCGGCATAAAACTATTTCGATGAACCGCTCCTGATGATAGCACGACTTCCCCTCGCCAACTGTGGGTTTCGTGAGATGTAGCTTGTTGTCGGCACAACGGTCCCATTCGCGTTGCCATTTTACCGTTAAGGCTTTTCTAATTGCACGGATGCTATCTTTATATGGGAGTTTTGTGTTTGTAATGTCTTCGTGCGCTGCCATCAATGCATATCTATCAGCTGCTTCGTTACCCGGTATCCCAACATGCCTTGGGACCCAGAAGAAACGAATTGACCACCCATATTCGTAAAAAGCCGCCATGTTTAAAATAGCTCCAATCAGAGGTTCACACTCAGATTTCGGATGTAGAGCCTTCAGTGTGCTTAGAGAATCTGTGTATATGACTGCATTTTTGTGTTTATCAGCGGTAATCTTTTTAACAACAACCCATATAGCGAAATCTTCGGCCGTAAAAACAGAGGCGTGTTGTAGCAGTCGAACACTTCTTTCCCAATTTTCCGTTGCGACCCCTCACCCACGTGTTCTTTCGTTTTAGAGCTATCATTGTAGAATTCTATGTGAATTTGATATTTGAGCACGGAATTCTTGTATCATGTGTTCGTGTGAAGTGTCTCTTTTCTTTTATTGTGTTAAAGTCCAGTCGCACAACTGTGTGAAATCGTACTACGGGGCCAACCGTTGTGGTTTCTTGGCAACATGGAGGGCTTCGTGGGGAATGTCATAATCGGGACGGTATTGCTCATACCGCAGGACAAGTGGCCTAATAATGTTCGGTTTATTTGTGTAGTGTAAGCGTGAGTTGCACTGTGTGACGATCTTGTAGCGTGTGTGCTGCGGCGATGACTGAATTCTGAGTAGGTAAGAGCATGTGAGTAATGCTCTGCGCTGCTGTAATGAGAGTTCATTACACTCAACATATAAACTTTGGATAGGTGACGTTCTGTAGGCACCACTTGCCAGTCGCAATCCAAGGTTATGTACTGGATCAAGTAGTTGGATGTAGGACTGCCTGGCTGAGCCGTAAACCACGGAGCCGTAGTCTAAAAGGCTACACACAAGAGACCGGTAAATACGTAAAAGACAGGTTCGGTCTGAACCCCAGTGCTTATGAGAAAAACTTTTAGGATATTCAATGCTTTATTTGCCATAATCTTTAGTGTTTTAATGTGGGCTAGGAAGTTTAGTTTCTTTATCAAAGATTACTCCCAAGAATTTATATTCTTGTTTTACCGGCAGTGTGACATCATTCAATTTTAGAACCGGGTCTAAGTCCAATCCTCGTCTTTGCGAGAATGGCATTGTAACAGCTTTTTGAGTAGAGAAGCGGAAGCCATTTTTCTCAGCCCACTACATTAGTTCATTAATTGTTATCTGGAGCTGCCTTTCACATGTTTGTAAGTTTGAGGCTCGGCACGCTATTTGCAGATCATCGACGTATATGGAGCGCATAACAGAGGGGGGAATGACCTTGTTAACAGAGTTCATTTTTACTATAAAGAGTGTTGTGCTTAGTACGCATCCTTGTGGCACACCATTTTTCTGAATGAATACACGTGACAGCGCCGTTTCTATACGCACCTGGAATGTTCGGTCCGATATGAAATCGGCTAGACATTTCAACATTCTACCTCGGATTCCTAAATCTGCCAAGTCCCTCAAGATACCAAACCTCCATGTTGTGTTGTACGCCTTTTCAAGATCGAAGAAAACAGTGAGGCAATATTGCTTGTGTAGAAAGGCCGCACGCATTTCGTCTTCTAGCCGGACCAGGTGATCTATTGTGGAGCAACCTATCTTGTATCCACACTGATGGTTACCCAGCAGGTTCTCCGTTTCAAGGACGTATGTCAGTCTTATGTTGATGATGCCTTCATAGGACTTTGCAAGACAACTTGTGAGTGCTGTGGGTCTATAACTGGTTGCTGTTGGGGGAAGTTTTCCAGATTTCAAGAAAGGGATTATGATGGCTTTCTTCCACACTTCGGGCATTTTTTTCGTTTTCCAGATTATGTTGAAGAAATTAAGCAAAGTGTCAACTGCTTTACGAGATAGGGGAGCTAGCATTGCGTAGTGTACCCTGCCCGGACTGGGTGCTGTTTTTTGCCATTAGTAAGTACTCTGTTGATTTATGGAAGTGTTAAATCGGCATTATACAGTCTTTCTGAACTTCCTGTGGTCGGAAGCTTTAGTTTTTCTGCTAATTGCTTATGTTTTATAAATGCAGCAGAGTAGTTTTTCGGGCTTGATATATCATGGAAATGTTGCCCTAATATGTCTGCTGGTTCTTCTATATTAGTTTGTGGGCCTGGGGGTGACAGTATGGGGATAGTGTAAGAAGCGTAATCGTCTCTAAACTTGCGAAGCTGATCCCACATTCATTTGAATGTTATTGAGCTATTCATAGACGAGACATAGTTTTTCTAGGACTCTCTTTCGGCTTGTCTGCGTGTGTACCTGGCTTTCGCTTTTGCTTTTTTGAGAGTAGATTATCTTCTGTTGGGTATCACCGAACGTTTTTTTGTTTGCGTACATTCTTTCGTCCACCAGGGTTTTAGGTTTTTTCTTAGGAAGCCAGACAATTGTGGGATTGTTTCTGCTGCTGCAGCAAGTATACAGGCGGTGATCTTATCATTGATTTCATCTATGGTTAGCTCATCTCATATGTTATTCAGAGTGGCCTTTTCAGTAAAGAGAGGCCTGTCTGCTAGATGGAGTTTCCAACGGGATGGCCTCAGTGAGATGGTAGGAAAAGGAAATGGTCTTTTAATGATAGCAGGCATATGGTCACTACCATAGGGGTTCTCAATAACATTCTACAGAAAATCACCAAAAAGAGGTGAAGAGTGCAGTGCCAGATCTAAGCAACTCATAGCTCCTGTGCTTGGGCAGTAGTGTGTCGCCGCACCAGTATTTAAAAGGCATAAGTGATTTGTTAGGATAAAAACTTCGAGTGTTTGACCCCTGTTGTCAGTTGTTTTACTACCCCATAACGTGTTATGTGAATTAAAATCACCGCGTATTAAAAATGGTTCAGGTAGCTGGTTTAAAATTAACTCTAGGTCTCTTACGGTAAAATGTGAAAACGGCGGAATGTATACTGAACAAACGGGGATGGTTTTGTGAGCTAAAACGGTGACAGCAACAGCTTCTATGTGAGTGTTGATGGGAACTTCTCTGGCTGCTATACTACCTGGCAGAACAATGGCTACACCACCTGACAGCCGGTTCGCCTGAGTACGGTCGCGCCGTACAACAGTGAAAGCTTTCAAAATGTTTTTTGTGTTTTTCGCCTAGGTTTGTTTCCTGTAAGCACAGAGCCACAGGAGAGAAGCTTATTGACATGTCTTTAATGTCACCTAAGTTGTGTAAAAGCCCTCTACAATTCCAGTGTATAATAAAAGCCATCTTAAAATGGAAAGGTAAGAAATGGCACTACAGAAGAATTAAGAGGTGAGGTATAGGTGACATGGATTTAAAAAGCCTAATACAAATTAGCGATAACCTTTAGGTTAACGGTTTCTTCTTTTGAGTTGTTATTGGGATTTTGTCCCTTTTACGGCGCTCGAGAGAGCGCTTGTCCTTCGATGTCAATGACACCGGGGTTTTTGTGTCGACCTCCATCGCTCTCTCGGAGGCGCTGGAGGACCGAGAGTTAGGCGCCGAGACACGTGCCTCGGTCCTTGAGGTTCGTTTAATTTTAGGGCCCTGCGTGACTGGTGTCTACAGGGCTGTCGAAGAGAGTGGAGCAATACAGACTGCTTCCACCACTTGGGCGGGAGGAGTCACTGGGGCACCACTGCGCGTGGGCTCGGAGGACTCCGGAGGCCTCTGTGACGCTGCCCCCGCCTGCGTCACATCGGCATAACTTCGCGGAAGATACGATAGCCGCTTTCTGGCTTCAAAGAATGAATTTTTTTCTTTTACAATTAGTGCAATGATCTCCTTTTCCTTTTTCCAGCGTGGGAAAGACCGCGAGTAGGCTAGATGGTCTCCTTTGCAGTTAACACAAAATGGTGAAGAGTTGCAGTTCTCAGATTGGTGATCGTTCGAGCTGCATTTAGAACAAGTTATTTGTCTTCAGCATGCATGTGAAGCATGTCCAAACCTTTGGCACTTGAAACATCGTCTGAGGTTCGGGATATATGGTCTCAAATTGACTTTAACATAAACTGCATCGAGTGAAGTAGGCATTACGCTTGTTCCGAAGGTGAGTATTACATGTTTGGTGGGGATTTCTTGATCGTTTCTGCGGATTACTATTCTTTGTACTTTGTTAACATTTTGTTCTTAGAAACCTTCCAGTAGTTCCTTATCGCTTAAACCAATAAAGTCTTCTTCAGATATTACTCCCCTGCTTGTATTAAGTGTTCTGTGGGCTGAAACTGTCACTGTCGCGTCCCCAATACTGATAGGTTCAGAGAGCTTCTCTGCTTGATCTTTATCATTCAGTTCAAGGAGGAGGTCCCCGCTAGACATTTTGGAGGCTTTGTATGTTGGTCCGATTTTATCTTTCAGGAATTTCGCTACAAGGAATGGAGATAACTTTCTTACCGGCATGTTAGTTTCACTGTGGATTACATAGTACTTGGGGAAAGATGGAGCATTGCTTCGAAAGGAGAAATGGAATGGTACTTCGGTGCGGCATCTCTTCAGACGCCGATCATAAACAACAGAGGCTTGCGCTGCCATAGAAAAATGTGTATGTTCGGCAACAGCGCCGACCGCCCACCACGGAGCCCAACGAGGTGATAGGAAAGATCAAAAAGTGAGAGATAAAGACGAACGTTTCAGGAGAGAGAGACAGGAAGAGGCGACTACCGATTTCCCCCGGGTGGGTCAGTCCGGGGGTGCCCTCTACGTGAAGCAGAGGCCAAAGAGGTGTGTTGCCTCCGCCGGGGGCCTTAAAGGTCCAAACACCCGGCATCGACTCAACCCCCAGGATCCCCCTTTCCCCGGACACGGCTAAGCCACGCACGGCTACACGCGGGAGGGTCCAACCCTCGTGTGCTCGGGTACGTGGTGTCGCAACGCACCAAACGCCTGCTGACGCGGACGCCCCTGCGGGGAGCTTACAAGGATTCACATCGACGACAACATCATCTTCTGCTGCATATATGAAGAGCTCGCGGAAATCTGACGGGCTTAGTGGATGTGTGAACAGCACTACGATGCGGCTTACTAATCCGCTCTGCTTCTTCGTCCAGGTTAGTCCTGTTACATCTATGTACGGTAAGGCATCAAATATTGTTTCTCTGTTGGTGTTCGCATGCCCTGGAGCTTCGTTTTTGCGTATTCCTTCAGTGCATTGACATTACAAATCAACTCCTTATGCTGTCCGAGGATGTTAAGCTCAACCCTGGGCCTATCGCGAGAACACAAATCGAAGTATAGTGCACTGTGTTTGATTCCCAGTTGCAGCTATTTGATGAGAAGTTAGCGATGTAACGAACAGTAAACATGCGAGCAAAAAATGGAAAAGGACCACATGGGTTACTAAATCTAACAGGGATAGACAAACGAGTAACGGATGTTGAACGCAAAATGATCGCGCTGGAAAAATTTGAGGAGGATGTACTGTGCTTTCGCCAGTCTATTAATGAAAGTAACTGTGAAAAAGTTGAACTCTGATCTAAGCAAGCTAAGCTTAAAGACAGGGGCGGCGAGATAACCTTCTATTCTATGGCCTATCAGACACCCAGTCAGAGGCCTGGGCTGACTTCGAAGAAAAGGTGGTCAGTGTGATTTCATCCTGCTTGAAAATATCACCCTCTGAAACACTGATCGAGAAACCACACAGGCTCAGCGGGTGTACTTCGAATAAGTGCAGACTAATTATTGCGAAATTCTGTTCTTTCAAGCTCAAATAGCAAATACTCCTCAATAACGCTGACCTGAAGGAATTAATAGTATCGTTAGTGATAACTATTCGGCCGATACTCGTCTTGCCAGCACGAAACTGGTCAAATTACGCCAAACGCAACCCTTACCGTTCAAGCTTCGCTTCAACAAGTTGTACCTAAATAAAGATTGCTACAACTACAATCATTATGATGATTGTGCGCGTGAAATTTCTAATGCCTTCATGCCATCGGTAGAATCGTCTATTGCTTCTGCGCCACCTACCACTGACAAGCACTACGCGAGTAGCAGTGGATCAAAGTTACCGGCCAGTAATCAACTTTTGCTTTTAGTCACAAATATCCATAGCAAAAATCCAAAATGTGATGATCTTTGCTCTGCTATTGATGCTTCTGTCGCCGACATAATCCGCCTTACTGAAACCTGGTTGTTCGCCAAGGATCATAGGAGCAAATTGCTTGATTGTAAAAAAACGCTATAACATTTACCGATGTGACAGGGGCTCTAGGTGTGGCGAAAGCCTGCTTATAGCAGTCTCTGATGCTGTTTTATCATTTCTTATCCATCTTACTAACGATTTAGAATTTGTATTGGTTGAAGTACAAACGTGCTCTAAGAAATTGATATTGGGCGTTTATTGTTGTCCGCCGCCTTTTTCACCAGCCCTTGCTGACGACCTTCATGATGTCATCTGTATGATTACTGTGCGGTATCCGTATATCCCGGTCATTTTACTACGTGACTATACTTTCCCTAATATAGTATTGTCTCATGTGCATTCCTATTGTCATCCTTACTCCTATGGAGGCGACAGATTTTTGAATTTGTTCAATAACTTCAACTTGTCCTACCTTGCAATGCAGGCCACTAGAGTTACGTCTACTACTTCTAACATCCTCCATTTAGTACTCACCACTACGCCTGATCTTTTTAATCCCTTATCATACCTACCGGGGCTAAGCTACCTCTTACTGCTTCATAGAACTGAGGTTAAACAGCGCGAAAAAGACGAGGACACAAGGAAACAAATACCACAGACAGACAGCGCTTGTCTGTGGTATTTGTTTCCTTGTGTCCTCGTCTTTTTCGCGCTGTTTAACCTCAGTTCTAAGTATGAACCAACTAGCCCTCATCAAGATCTTACTATTACTGCTTCAGTTTTGTTTGACTTGCACTGTGCCTCACAAGACTAACCCCAAAAAATATATGCGTGACTATAACCACGCTGATTATGCTGCCATTAACGGTGAGCTCTATGCCTTTTTAGATGATTACTTGACGAACTTTCGTGATCACTCCGTAAATACTAACTGGAGTTTATTCAAAGAAAAAGTTTCATCGCTCATCGAAAAATATGTTCCCCGAATAGTTAGTTCCTCAAACTGGCAATCGCGATGGTTCACTCAATCGCTAAAACGGTTCTATAACAAGAAAAAAAAAACAAATTTTTAACTCTGCAAACTAACTGTTACTCTAGAACGTTGAACTACTTATCAGGCCGTGGCTAACGAAAACATAAAAGCTTTCAAGCATACCAAGAATTCATTTTTGAATACTGAAATAGTATCTGTTTTAATTACGAACTCCACGCAATTTCGGAGCGCAGTCACCAAAAAAGACATGTCAGCCATCACCCTTGGAGACTAAAGCGATCAACTAATCCAACTTGACCAATGCGCAATTCTTGTAAATTCTGTATATGTTTCTGCTTTTTCCAAAAATGTGTGTTCTGTAACTCGTACCTGTCACGGTATGACTTTTTACCGATGAACACTAGTGTCTTTGATATTGCTGGCATAAACAGAATAGAGAAGTAAAAATTTCTTGTTCATGTGGCATTGATAATATACATTCCAAGGTCCCTTTCACCAGTCTGGGGATGACCACTCGGGATATACTTATCGGTCCATTTTACTTACGTTTATTCCTTGTAAAACTATGGAACTCATAATTTTTCGCACCTTGCATCATTCCTACTGTCAAACGCCTTTTTTACAGAACATCAGCATGGATTTCGCGTCATTTTCCTGTGAGGCTCAACTTTTATCGTTTAAACATAACCTGAATTCCACACTTGACATGGGTTCCATTGTTAACTGTATGTCCCCAGATTTTTTGAAATTGTTTGACTATGTTTCTCATCAGCTGCTTTTATTAAAAATAAATAAATTTAACCTTGATCCTAACGCTCTGCAATGGCCGCACTCTATTCTCAGCGATCGTTCACAATTTGTCACAGCTAATAGCACTTCCTCTATCACTTCTACAGTTCAATCAGGTGTGCCACAAGGCTGTGTGCTGGGACCTTTGCTTTTTCTCATGTACAGTAAAGATTATGGGTTATGCTCATCAATTAATCTTTTTGCAGACAACTGTGTCATATGCCGGGAAATTAACAGCGACTCCGTCATAGGTCTTCTTCAGTCTGGTATCAGCCATGCTCTCGACTGGGCTGACACGTGAAACATGGAAATACACATTAACAAATGTTAATACATGCGTGTTTCTCGTCGTCATACTACAGTGCTCTTATACCATCTCAAAAACAATAACCTCGAATCTGTGTCTTGTTGTATGTAGAGCATATAACCAACAACGGTAATCGCATGCTAGGATACATAGGCCGCTAATTCTTTCTTTCTTCTAGTTCTGTGAAACTACTCCTTTATCAATCGTGAGTTCGTACTAAACTTGAATATCCTGCATCTGCCTGGGACCCCACTGAAGAGACCCTCACGTAACAACTTGAATCTACCCAGAACTGGGCGGCTCGCTTCATTCTTTCTAATCATCAGCGCAACTCCAGCGTCACTACTGTTAAAGCAAGCTTATCATTACCATTGCTATACTAAAGCAGAAAATCCACGATAATCTGCCCGAATCCTGCTCTACCCACCTTAATCTTTATTCATGCATCTTAATCCTTCTTTATGCACTCTAATCCACCTTATGTCAATCACTAATGATTCATTAATTAACTTGGGTAATCATTCTCTTATACAGGGGTGGACATGCTTTGGGTCACCTCTGGACTTCCTTGGGTCATGTGATACTTCCAGTTTACAACGCGACCTTGAAACATAGAGATCTAAAGGCTTTCGCCTTAAAACGTAAAAAAAAACTCAATGTTGACTAGCTAACGCTCATGACCTGCAATACCACGGGTATACTTGCCACTAACTTTTTCAGGGCGCAAAGCAGAATCTATAATGCTGCACTTCCGACTGAATAACAACAGCTAGCGACGTGCGAGGTCATGCAGCCGCCCCAGAATATTAAGCACACTGAGGACAACCGCAAAAAACGCTGGTGAGCAGGCCGGAGGAATGAAAAAAATGCAGCATTACGGGATGCTTTGCTACGAGCTATAAGAAAGACGCCTCAGCTCGCAAACAACGCTGTTCTTTGTCGGAACAAAGTTCTTTCAGCCAATGTCATGCAACCACTGCTTCCTGCGCAAGCCGTCACGCTTTCTTTGTGGTATCATAAAAGCGTCATAACTATCTTCAGGCTTCTTGCTGCAGTTATATGCGCAACAGCCCGGCATAGCGCTAGCACATAGAGCAGGACACACAGCGTACAACGTTCGCTACGCCGAGCTAAAGCGCCGAGCCAACCGTGCTCAGGAGGAAAATGGCGCAAACGAAAAAGAAACACACAAGCAAAACTGAAGATCCGCGCGTTTTCAAGGGTAACGGCAGGGTGAACAATCGTTGTGCAGAAAAATGGGGGCAAAACTGGTTGCCGCGGGGGAACGAGCAAGGGGCGAGAAGGAAGCGAGGAGGTCGTGCGGTGGCGGCAGAGTTCAAAGAGTGTCGCTACTTTCAAAATATCAAGGGATTTTAGCCGGATTACCCGGAGTGCGACGCGCCACTCTTGCCTACTCTCCCCACGGAGCCCTGCGTAGGATGGTAGACGGCTCGCTTGCTTCCCGCTTCCCTCCCTTGCGCACGTGAGATTGAGCCGCGATCGCGTGCTCACCACCGGACGCTTTAACTCGCACATGCAGCATACGGCGCGCAGCTAAGTCTTTATCGCCCTTAAACCTTATACCAAACCTCACCGCGACGCCGACAGGAGCGGAAGAATTGCGCCTGGTGTGTCCGTGTTGTTGCTATCGCAATCAAAGTGGCTGCTGTAGTTGATGGTCATGCACCAGAGATACCGTGTGTTTCGGCGAACGCTTTCAATTTTTTTTTTTATGCATCCGGTCGCAGATAGCAGAATTCTACTCTATAAGCTGGTCTGCTGGAAGAGGCAGACATGAACAAAAATGAAATACATAATAGACTACTTATCAAAAATTACTAATTATGGCTTAGGTAATTACCTCATGGTACAGATTGCGATTTACAAATATTAGCAGGCAAGATTGTAAGACGAATCATCTTAGTAAGAATTCTCAAGATGGCACCTGTTTTGCGATAATAATTATTGAACTTTGCAGAGAAACGCCGATGCATTCTAGTGGCTTTTGTGTTTAAACATAAAACGACCTTTTGTTAAGAAAGTAAGTGGCATGACAGCCCATTTTTAATGCAAGTTTGACAGCACATATCTCATAAGAGGTGCCACCAACACAATTTTTTACAAGTCGACATGCCTTGAAGTCTCACACCCAGTAATTCTTAAATTGCAGTGTGTGCCGTGGGTAGTTAGTTAAAAACCCAATTAGCGAAACTCTGGTAATTATTCGAGCATGCATTCTAATTTTTTGCAAGTAGTGTCCGGCTCTTCGAGTAGACAAGTACATGGACTAGAATTGAGCTATCTGCTACATGTATTTTTTTTTATTTGAAACACTTCGTTGCAAAAAACCCAGCTCAATCACTGATATATTTGGTACCTGAAATTATAAAGCAGGATATTTACTACGAAATGGACAACACGAACGCCGACTATCAATTGAAGGGAGCACTGAGGCGAAAAGAAGAAATAAGACACAAAACTCATCTGCGCAAGCTGCGGAATGGTATGACCACGTGTCAGTAGTGTACACGTGCCGGTCTACGTGAGAGATAGCTGCTAAGGCACTTAATCTCTTCCTTATGTAAAGTAATCGAAGGCTGCCTCACGCACGCACTTCGTCCTTTATAGATATGCCATGCCTCTAGCATAAGACGCGTATCTTCATTCTTGTGCCTCTAGAATATCGCGCATTCATCTAACTCTGGCGTGCAGTTACAATCCTGGCAATGTAGGGAAAGATTAGAAGACGATCCACCGGTTAATGACCTTTTATGTTCCATTAGCCTCTGATTGATACACCGTCCCATTTGCCCTACGTAGAACTGGCCACAGCCAAGGGGAATATTATAAACCACACCTGTACTACACTCAGTAAAACTGTTGGTCTTATTGAGCTTCACAGGACGAATATCTCTTCTTTTTTGCCTTTTACCTGCTCCTTTTTCCTCTGCACGGCAGCGCATATCTTACCTAGCTTCTCGGGAGCAGTGAAAGCAACATTAACATCATATCTACTTGCAACTTTTTTAAGCCTGTGCGATACTGAATGAATGCATGGAATAACCACAACTCTTTTTTTTTTTTGCAATGTCTGCTTTCTGTAATCACGTCCGTGCCCCACAAAGCCGACTTCTTTCGGCGTTCAACCACAGTGGCCACTGCTACGCTAGGATAACCTGCTTCTAATAGGCGCCAGGACCTGTGCATTAAAACTGGCGCTCATTTTGTGCATGCGGGATCTCGTGAGAGAAGACTTAATGCAGGACATGGCAATTTCGTTTTTTAGTAATGTGGAATGCTTGGATTGAAAATTTGACAACGGCTTCGAAGATCTTGGGGAGTACTGCCAACAAAGGTGATTTTTTTCTAAGACCAAGGAAATGTCTAGAAGCTGAATTACGCGGCGCTGAGGAAATTCCTTGGTAAACTTTAATCCTCCTCCATAAAGTTCAAATTGCTCACTTACTGAGGTAGTGGCGGAATCGAATTCTTCCCTACTGCAGAAAATCAGGTAATCATCAACGTACCGAAATACCTTGATAACGCAATCACCTAAGGCTTTCTCTAAGTAGCTGTTCACCTTACTCAGGTAAATATCGCTAACAATAGGGGCAACTTTTGAGCCAATACAAATGCCTGATTTCTGCAAAAACACGCCATCTCTCCACCCAATCAGCGTCGACTTTCAATACATTGAAAGAATTTCTAGAAAAGCTCCCGTGGAAACACCGCATCTGTCAATAAAAGCCGACTCTTGCATTTGCTCTTTAATGCACTCATTTACGGAATTTAGCAAGTCGTCATGAGGCAATGAGTAATAAAGGTCTTCGATATCCATACTAAAAGCTGTACAATCACCAGGACTTTCCTCTCTCAAATACTGAACTATTGCCTGAGAATTAAGTAAGCGAAAGGGGTCCGAAAAAACTAGTGAAGCTAAGCAGTTCTGAAGGTAACTAGCGACACAGACCTGCCACGTCCCTTTCTCCGACATTATAGCACGAAAAGAAATTTCTTGCTTATGGGTCTACGCCGAGAAATATAGTTGTAAGGTGAGGGATTTCGCTTTCCCGACATTATAGACAACCCTATCAAGATTATGTCTTGACAGGAGGTCAACCGAACGTTGCTTAACTGCCTAGGGCTTGAGTTTTACTGGCTGTGAATTCTTTTCTATGGCTGAAATCGCTTTTTCTTAACATATGTCATCTGGCATAATTACGAAATTACCTTCCTTGTCAGGTATTACTGGTCTAAGTTTATGCTCCACAAGGTAATTAACTAACGGTCGAACAGGGTCAGACATCTTAAAATGAGAATTTGATTGATTAATGGTTGCAATGCAATCTGAAATACAGCGCGAGCGTTCTTCTTTCGGGACGAACCTGGTTATGCAGCGCGGTATGCTTAAAAAATCAACGGGTATTACGTTAGGTTTAAAGCAGTACTTGGGACAAAAGCAAGGGTTTTTCTATTGTTATCCCTTACGATGGCGCCTCCAAGAACCAGTACGTTATTTGACGGTGAATTGTTAGAAAGGTGTTTCCTCTTACTTTGTTGAAGCTCAGGAAGTTTCATCCTCCAGAGGAAGTCCGCGTGTCGCTCGACTAACATCTTCCATTCGGCGTAGGAGCGGTTCCAATGGTGACCGTCTCCCAGGGCCTCGCAACGGACCTCTAAACACTCCTGGTAGAACCTAACTTGGCGCCATGATTCAGCGGAAAGAATAGTTCCAATCTTCCTGGCATGTCGAGTTGATTGTCGAAGGAAGCCGCAGATCATTTGAATTTGCATTGGGACTACACGATTACGAGTAAACCACGATATGTTTCTAGCGCAAAAAGATACATATCGTAGTTGAGGAAACTAACGAAGCAGGATTGTGCAGATAAGTAGGGGAACATGGAAAAGAGCTCAGAGTACTAGAAATGAAGCGCAGAAGGGCAGAAAGCTGAGCTAGTTGGTAAGGATTCATTATGCAAAAAAGTGAGGCCTCATCTCACGCGTTTTCCATAATGAATCCTTACCAACTAGCTCAGCTTCATGTCGTTCAATCAACAGTATTTAAGCTTTGTTTTAAAGCCATATTGTCAGACTTCGCGGTTGATATGTTCAAATCAAGATTTTCACAGGTGAAGTCGCAACTTCCTATCTGTTTAGAACGACAGAAAGCTGAGATAGTTGGTAAGGATTCCTAATGCAGATGGGTAAGGCGTGCAGACAGGGAAACAAGAGAAGTGGACAACACAAACGCCAACTATCAACTGAAGGATGCACTGAGGCGAAAAAAGAAAGGAGACACACAACCCCTCTGCGCATGCTCTGGAATGGTAGCACCACGTGTCAACCAGGTAGACGTGCCGGTCTGCGTGAGAGGTAACTATTTATGCAGTTGACCTCTTCCATATGTAAGGTAATCTAAGGCCGATTTAGGCACCCACTTCCACCATAATTGATATGCCATGCCTCGACCATGAAGCGCATATCATCATTCCTGTGCCAGTACAACATAGCGCATTCATATAACTCAGGCGTGCAATTGCAATCTTGGCAGTCTCGCAGTGTAAGGAAAGATTAGAAGGCGATCCACCGCTTAACGACATTTTGTGTTCCATTAGCATCTGATTAGCCGACCGATTTGCCCTATGCAGAAATGGCCACAGCTAAAGCGAACTTTATATACTACAACCATGCGACAATCAGTATAATTGTTCTTCTTGATGTGCTTCACTGGACTAATCTCTGCTCTTTTTTTGCCCTTCACCTGCTTCTTTTTACTCTGCACGGTAGCGCATATCTTACCTAGCTTATTGGGAGCAGCGAAAACAACATTAGCACCACATATACTTGCAACTTTTTTAAGCCTGTGCGATACTGAGCGAATGTAAGGAATAGCCACTACTCTTTTCTTGCTATTACCTCCTGTAATCACATCCATCCACCTCCAAATCGACTTCTTTAGGCGTTCAGCCACAGTGGCCACTGCTATGCTAGGGCACCTGCTTCTAATAGGCGCTAGACCTGTGCATTAAAAGTGGTGCTCATTTTGTCCAATGCACGATCTCGTAAGAGAAGACTTAAGGCAAGACATGGCAATACTGTTTTTATTACTTTGGAATGCTTGGATTGAAAGTTTAACAATAGCTTCGAAGATCTAGAGGACGCCTCAGTGCTTCCTTCAGTTGATAGTCCGTGGTCGTGTTATCCACTTCTCTTATGTCCGTGTCTGCCCGCCTTACCACTTCTTTGCATTATAATTCCTATCTGCTCTCAGAAAATTTTGATATAGGTAATCAAATTGCTCTATTTATTCGAAACGCTCTTACTTCAGCTCTTACTTCTATATCACCACATGAGTTGAATTGTTGGGTTTAACATCGGGATACTACACAGTGGGTAATGAGGTTATGAGGAACTCTACAGCAGATAGTGCAGGTTCCAAATTATTTAAACACATAAATCACAAGCAGATTTTTTCGTACATGTCTGCTAACAACTTTATAGTATGGAATCCGCACAGCTTTTGATTATGGTTTTCTACTGTGAGCCAATTGATCGAATTACCTCATGACATTGGCTCATCAATGAAACCAATTCTTTAAGTTGACGCTAATTTTATCCACTTTACGAAAGCATTCGATGTGATTTGTCATACCTAGCTTATTCTCAAACTGTGGGACTTCTTTGCTGGTAATCATTCTCACATTGTAGAAACAGTCAACAGCACCACAGCAAAACTACAAATCTTGAAGCTAACTTCTTTGTCAGCTAACTTGCGCCTACCAGAACAAGTGACTCCCGAAGCAAAACGATAGCAGTGAGCACATGTCGGCGAGCGTCGAAAATCTCATCTTTCGGTCAAGCGCATGGGCAGTTATATGTGACTCGTCGAGGGCCCCAGCATAATCAATGGTACCTGCGTGTCTTCCACAACAAACTACACCGCTTGCGCCCCGCATACGGTAAGATTACTGAAGGTTTGGACAACGGATAGAGCTATGAATAGGAATGAACAAACTTATATTACATTCAGGCGCGTCCTGCGCCGAGCGATAACGTTGTTCTTTGGTTAGCCAGTGATTAGCCTTCACCGGAGAAGCATGCGCAAGTACGTGTCAATGCCCCCCTCTTAAGAAGCATCGTCCAGATGCTGAAAACAAACACAATAGTGAATGCAAAAGTTCCCTCAGCAAAGAAAAGAAGAATCAAAGACCTAAAGTTCGTCAGTGTCAGCGGCCATCGAAAGGCTTAAGGTGTACGACGTGGGCGACTAAAGGTCGTGCATGGCGACGCTGTGCTTGCAATATGCGATCTTCCACAACCTGATAGTGCGGTGCGCCAATAGGTTGGATCACCTTGTAGGCTCTGAAATAGCATGGTAATAGTTTGTCTCCAATTCCCAGTCAGCGTGCAGGCGTGCAAGCCGAAACTCTGCGGCCGGGTTTCTATTCCGCCTTGCATCGAAGAAGATTGTAATGTCGACTATCCGTCCTTTGCTGGCTCTTGATGCGCAGCCCGGCGCGCTGTCGGGCTTCTTCGGCGCGCTGAAGATGAGCGGCAATGTTGACATTTTCTTCATCGGTGACGTGCGGCAGTATGTGGCGTCGACAGTCGTCGTTGGGCTCCTACTGTAAACCAGCTTGAATGACGTGATTATCATTGCTTCTTGCATTTCCGTATTATAAGTAATGGCTACGCAGGGCAGAACTATATTCCAGGTCTTGTTCTCGACGTCCACGTACATCACTAACGCGTCGGCGAGCGTCTTGTTTAGACGTTCCGCTAAACCATTCGTCCGTGCGTGATAGGCAGTGGTCCTCCGGTGACATCTCCGGGTACACAGCAGGATGGCTTGAGTAAGCTCCACCATAAAAGCTGTTCCACTGTCGGTGATAAGGACTTTTGAGGCACCAAGTTGTAAGAGGATGTTCTTGATCAAGAATTGCGCTACTTCAGCCACTTTATCTTTGGGTAGGGCTTTTGTTTCAGTAAATGCGTAACGTAGTCCGTGGTCATCGCGATCCATCTGTTTGCGGATGTTGGCGTTGAAAATGGCACAAGTCAACTTCAATTTGCTGGAATGGTCCACAAGGCGGCTTGATCGGCTGCAACAATCCCGTTCACCTTTTTTGGGGTGCCCGCCATCGCTACCAGTCTCGGCATGTCCTTACGTAGTGGAGAAAATCGGCGGTGAATCAGTCAGTAATATTTTGGCCCAATCCTGGCGAGCGAACGGAAGAACCCTAGATGCCCGGCCATTTGAACATCATCAAGGGCGTTGAGAACATCCGGTCGCAGTGCAGAAGGCGCAAACATTGGACAGTTGGCAAGGACTGGCGGGAAGGAAGGAAGGAAGGAAAACTTTATGTGGTCCTGCAAGTAGTGATAATTAATCACTAAGCGGGCCGCTCCCACGTTGGGACCGGAAGGCCAAGCCTCACGGCCACATCGTGAGCCTGCTGGACAGCCCAGAATTGTTCATCCAGGTCCGGGCTGCGAAGTGCAGCCTCCCACCTGGACGCATCCTTGATCGCCGAGTCTTCAATTCTTTCGCAAGACCAGAGCATGTGTTCGAGCGAGGCTAAAGCACCACAATCTTGGCAACAAGGCTCTGTATACGTCTCTGGATAAAACATGTTCAGTCTCCGTGGGCAAGGATAAGTACCAGTCCGTAGTAAGCTTTACATTGAAGCTGCTAGGCTCCGGTTCATTAGGATTTTTGCGGCCAGTCCTCACGAAACAAAAATGCCTTCACAAGTTAAAAAAAAGAACATTCAAGCAATTGAAGAGAAAATTGCGTAAATTCTTTAATATCACGTATAAAACATATTGCACAGCAATGAATTAATTAATTATTGTATGGTGTTTATTGGCGCAAGGGCCACGTATGGCCAAAGCGCGCCAGGTCCGTGGTGATGGGTTCGCAGTGTAGGTATAAGTTCTATGAAGTTGATGTGAAGTGGTTGTAAAGAGGCCTTAAAAATAGTCGCTCCAGAGTGCGTAAAATCTATATGTAATACGATTATGTCGATGACAAATGACTTTTTGTATGAGATTTAAAATCCATCGTGAGAGAATGATGCAATATTGAAAATACGTGAGATGGTAAAATTACCTGGAGCACTACTGCCTCGCCTGAGCCTTTGAAACACAAGGGCCTCGAGGCATGTGCTATATGAAACAGCTATCACAGCGGCATCCTCTGAAGAGAGGAGACGCTACGAATGTGTGGGGCTAATAACATGTAACACAACTTTCAATAAACCTAGGACTGTGTTGGTGTCAAAAAGTGGTTCTGGGCAGAGTAACATTACCGGATGAAGGGGATTGTGCTGCCGGTATGCTAGGGGAAATTACTTCTTTTAGAGCGCAGCTCTTTGGCGTCCGTTCCTGGGTTTCGCGTCGTCGTCGGCGTTGTCGTCGGCCTCGTAACCAGCTCCGCCCCCCTTTCATCCCCCCAGCGCTAGCAGCGACCGACTGATACCGCTGGATGCCGCTGACGCCGCTAGAGAGTCAAGATAACGTGACTGCATAGAACACCGTCGCCGCCATGCAGAAAGAGGAGGAAAGGGTCCCCCCCCCCCTGTTCTTGTGTGGCGGATTGGGTGCTCTTCAGTTGCCGACGCGCCGGTTATTTCACGTAGGCCCCGGCACGTCGACGAATACGTGCCCACCTTCCCACGGCTAGACCTGGTTCTTAGCGCTTCGGAAGCTAGGGTGTCATATTGTTTGTGTCGGCATCGGCGGCGTTGTCCCTGAAACCAACTCCGCAGCTGGGGTTGACTCACTATCGGCGTCAGCGGCATCAGTCAGTCGCTGCTATCTCTTCCCTCCTCCCTTTATCGTGTTGTCCGCTTGCTGCGCGCGCTTCTGCCCCCATCGTTTGCCGCTGGGTGTACACGCCGCCCCCCTCCCCCCTCTTCCTGCGAGTCTCCGGTTGTCAAAGCGCCGGCTCGAACTTAATTCCTTTCTTCGCTCCTCCTCCAATGCAACCCCTGTGCGGTGGCAATCAGAGAGCCAGATCGGTGGCGGCGGATCTGTATATGTGCACCGCCCGAGCCGAAATTGCCGCTGCCGTTCGCCCTGTGCGGTGGCAATCAGAGAGCCAGATCGGTGGCGGCGGATCTGTATATGTGCACCGCCCGAGCCGAAATTGCCGCTGCCGTTCGCCACTGCGAAATTATCTGCCAGTTCTTTCTGAGCCATGAGCGAGACGACCGATGGGACTTTAATGTTGACATAAAGACAAACAGCAATTTCCTAACACTCATGCGGGAGAACATCCCGTTCCTCTCGCTCGTAACGCGTCCCACGGCTGTGACAACCTCGCGAGGCACTTGTATAGATCTCGTCTTTGAGAATCAAGCATTGGTGTACCAAGTCGAACATATATCAGTCTATTTCTCCGACCACAAAGCTTCCTTCATGACTGTCAAGAACTGTTAGTGGAGTCTTTGTTAATGGAATACGTGTGAAAAATTAAAAAAAAATTCTGTGATAGCGCATACATGTGTTGCTCGATTTCTTTGCCTCAATCTATCGAAAAGGTGAAACAGCTTATTTGCTGCGCTCAAATTTCGCATTAGGAAGTAACGTAATCGTCGGTAATTTTTTCTCAGATTCGGCTTCCGGACACTCCAGAAGGACGTGGAGTACAGTCAGCCTCTCCCCGCATCTACCACAGGTTGGAGGATCATTCTACTGAGTAAAAAGTTATGCGTGCCAAATGTGTGTCCTATTCTGAGACGAGAGAATAGCACATTTGTTCGCCGTGATTTTGTTACGGAGGGCCAAGAACCTAACTGTGGCTTTATCACATGCAGTTTGTTATTTATTTCTGCATCCCACATGCATTGCCAGTGGTTTCGTAGTTTGCTTCATAAGAAGGGCTTCAGGTCTGTGACAGGGACTGCAGCGGTAGGATTAACAGCATGTGATAAAATTGATGTGGCCATCTGGTGCGCTAGAACGTTACGCTCAATTCTTCTATGGCCAGGTATCCAGCATATAATGATATCCTGGTTAGTTAGATAAGCTTTGCACAGGTCGGAAGAGACCTCAGGAAGTACGGGATTTTTATGTTTGCAGAGTGACATTAAGGCCTTCACCACATTTAGGAAGTCTGTATATATAACGGCTTTTTCGTAGTTTTGATTTCTTTATATGCTTTACAGCCGGCAATAATGCGTAGGCCTCTGCCGTAAAGATACTTGTTTCTGCATGTAGTGTATCGGATTCCGAGAAGCATGGACCGTCGGCTGTATAGGACACTCCGGCATGTGACTTGTAAGCGTGTGTGTAAAACTCTGTGCACGAGTGGTTGCACTGACGTTCTAGGAAATGCATTCGGATTTCGACCTCTGGAGCATGCTTTGAAACTTTTAGAAAGGATACGTCACATTCTATCACCTGCCAGTCCCAAGGAGGTAATAGCTTGGTTAGGCGCATCAAGCGATGGTCGAGGAGTGGGACATGCAGTTCATGGCTAAACTCTTTCACATGCAGCGAGAAAGGCCGTCTTATAGAGGGATGATTGCGGAAAAGTGTAGCACACGTCAAATCGGTAACGGTATTAAAACATGGATGTTCAAGATTAGAGTGCACTTTAAGGAAATATGTAAAGCTGATGTATGATCTCTGTAGGTGGAGCGACCACTCATTCGATTCAGCATATAAGCTTTCGATCGGGCTTGTTCTGAAAGCGCCAGTGCCTAAGCGGATACCTAGATGGTGGAATGGACCCAACATCCTTAGCGCGTTCGGCGCGGCAGAGTTATACACTACGACACCATAATCCAATCTTGACCGAATTAGGCTCTTGTAGAGATTCATTAGACACTTCCTGTCGCTACCCCATGTAGTCTGGGATAGAAGTTTCATTACGTTCATTGTTTTTAGACTTTTTTGCTTTCAGATATTTGATGTGTGGAATGAAAGTGAGTATATAGTCAAGTATATTAACTGGAAATGTGTGCTCCTTGTTGATAGGTATTTGTTGTCCACACAGTTCTAAGCAAGGATCCGGGACCAGGCCTCTCCTTCTAGTAATAAGAACACATGAACTTCTGATACGATTGATTTTAAATCCATTTTTCTCTGCCCACTTTGACACTTTGTTCAAGCCATGATGTACCTGTCTCTCGCGCACTGCGAGGTTACAGGATCTGAAAGCTATTTGAATGTCGTCCACGTAGACAGAATAAAAGATGGCCGGGGATAATGAAGCACGAAGCGTGTTCGTCTTCACGATTAAGAGCGTGCAGCTGAGCACGCATCCCTAGGGTACGCCAGTTTCTTACGTAAAAGGACGTGGAAGTACATTGCCGACTTTTACCCGGAAGGTACGATTGGACAAATAGCTTTCTATTAGGTTTAGCATATTACCATGGATGCCCATTTCTGACAAGTCTCTTCAGATTCCGTAACGCCACGTTGTGTCGTACGCCTTCTCCATATCCAGGAATATGGATAAGAAAAACTATTTGTGAACAAATGAGTCAAGGATATTTCATTCAATACGTACAAGATGATCCATTGTGGAGCGCCCTTCCCTGAAGCCACACTGATAGGGATCAAGCATTTTGCTCAGTTCAAGGAAATGAATGAATCGCCGATAATTCATTTTTCCAAATACCTTACAAAAGCAACGAGTGAGGGCTATCGGGCGGTAACTTGCCACTGAGGAAGAGTCCTTGCCTTGTTTCAAAACAGGGACCACAATGGCTTCTTTCCATGCAGTTTGAAGGTATCCTAGAGCTGAAATGGTGTTGAAAATTGTGAGTAGTGTAATTTGAGTGTCATTGTGTAAGTTTTTGATCATTTCATACACGATTCTGTCAGATCCCAGTGCAGAGCTCTTGCATGCACTCAAGGCAGCTCTCAACTCGGCAATACTAAACGGACAGTTGTACGGTTCATTCTGTCGACATTTTCTTATGAGTGGCTTACATTCTTCGATTTACTTATATTTGAGAAAGGATTGCGAATAACGGTTTGAACTTGACACGCTCTCAAAGTGCTCCCCATGTGAGTCTGCCTGATCTTGCAAGGTATCGAATGCCCTGTGTATTTACCAAAGGGAGTGAATATGTTTGTCGCCCTCTTATTCTATTAACCGTCTTCCAGACTTTGGCCTCATCTGTAAACGAGTTGCTACTCGATAAAAGCTCCTGCCAACTTTCTTTTCTGGCCTGTCAGTGGGTTCTCCTGCTTTGGGACTTCACTTTCTTAAAGTTCATAACATTATCTGCAGTGGGAGACGCGCGTAGCAACCCCCATGCTTTGTCCTGTTTCGTACAAGCGATTCTACATTCGTCGTTCCACCACGGGGCAGGCCGTTTGCATGCCAAGTCACTTATTTCAGATATGCATTTATATGCGGCATTTATTATGAAGGCTGTAAAATACTCCACAGCAGCATCAATTCCTAAAGAAGACATGTCATCCCATGATATACTAGTGAGAGTTTAACATTTCTCCCAGTTGGCTGTATCAATCTTCCACTTAGGAGCCTGTGGTGGATATTTGTTTTCTTTAGATGTTCTTAGCAGTATATTCTTATCAGTATTGCCTCTTGCGCTCTTGCGAGGGAGAAGTTTTCCAAGAGTGTCTCGCCTCGGGAGGCGAGACCTCTGCGCCCACCAGCCCGGAGGTCGATGGGGCTCCCTGTGGGAATGGGCTGTGCCAGCTATTGCCAACGCTCGAAGGGCCCGGGGAGGTTGAGCCAGCCTTGGCTGCGCCTACCTTCGGGGCTGCTATCGGTCCTGCGGGATCGCTGCGTGTAGCGCAGGTTGCCTCAGATAACTCTTGCGAGGCCGGCAACCCAAGGGTAGCCTGGCCTGTTTGCTGGTTGGATGGAGTAGGCTTACCTACTTCCACCCTGGGGGCAAGAGCCAAAGGTACCTGCTCCATGCACGCGGGCTGGGTACTTGGCAATGGCCGCTGTGACGCTGCCCCCCGATGCGCCGCATCAGCATACGTTGTGCTGTAGAGAGGTGAGCACCTCTTACGGGCTTCCTTAGACCAAATGCTTTCTTTCACTTTGAGGGTGATTATTTCTTTTTCTTTCTTCCAATTCGGACAGGAGCGTGAGTAGGCTGGATGGTCACCACTGCAGTTCACACAGTAAGGTGTGCCACTGCAGTTGTCGGAAGGGTGGCCCTGGACTCCGCACTTTGCACAAGTTATTTAACCACGGCAGCTCTACGGGTCATGGCCGAACTCCTCACATTGGAAACACCGTCTAGGGTTGGGGATATATGGTCAGACAGTTAACCTGATATATATCCTCTTTCGATGGTTTCTGGCAGTACGCTGGATGCAAATGTTAGGGCAAGATGCTTGGTGGGGATTTTTTTGTTGTCTCGTCTAACTATAACACGTTTTCATTGGTGACATCTTGCTCTTTCCACCCTTCCAGGAGTTCAGCTTCTGTCAAATCATGGAGGTCTGCCTCTGACATGACTTCGCGTGAGCTATTAATTGATCTGTGTGGTGTAACAGAGACTGGTATATTGCCAAATGTCCCGCGACTGCCTAATTTTTCGTTCTGATTTTTCTGAGGGATCTCAAGAAGAAGGTCTCCATTAGCCATTTTCGTCACTTTATAACCTGACCCTAATACTTCGGTCAAAGGTTTTGTTACTGTGAATGGTGAAACGAATCTGGCCTGTTTTTCAGAGTTCTCACTCTGTACTATGTGGTATTTTGGGTCGGTCTCTTTTGTGCGGGTGAAACATGTGTTGAAGTCTTCGGTGCGTCCCCTCTTCTGAGGGTGACGATCAAGTAGGCGGGGAAATTCGGGTGTTCCCATAGTATTTCCGCTTGCTTTCGGCAACAATGGCGGCCACCCACCACGGTATCCAACTTGCGGACGCTGCAGAACTTAACGCGTAAGGCTGCAGGCGCCAACCGTACATTACCCCCAAAACCTAATATATTATACCCAAGGAAGGGCACATACACAAGGCCGCCTTAGGAAAATTAAGAAGTGACGGAAGAGAAGAGATAACGGGAAAGTAAAAGAAAGAAGATAGGCAAGAAAGAGATTCACGAGGGGGACAGGAAAAGGGGAATGCCGATTTCCCCCAAGTGGGTGAGCCTGGAGGTGCCGTCTACGTCTACGTCTATGCAGAGGCCCAAGCGGCTTGTTGCCTCCACCGGGCGGCCTTAACGGTCCGAACACCTGGCATCGGCTCAACCCCCAGGATCCGCCTTTCCCCGGACACGGCTAAGCCGCGCACGGCTACACGCGGGAGGGTCCAACCCTCGTGTGCTCGGGTACGTGGTGTCGCAACACACCAAACGCCTGCTTACTCAGACGCCCCTGCGTGGAGCACAGCAATGGTTTCAGTAAAGAACAAGCACTGAACAAGCATTCAAACCAGATCATTGATGATAAGTCACTCCTGCTAATAATGGGAGTCACGTGGTTGTCCACAGTTGCGTTTCCCTGTAAAGAAAACTGCTGTGCAAGTATCCGTAGTGACACCCGCTTGCGACGGGAGAGTGACGTGACTAGTATTTTGTTTATCCGAGAAGCGGCCTAGTCACTGTTTTTATTGTTGTTGCAGCACTGCTATAGATAGGTAACGCATAATTAGGTGTCCCAAGGAGCAGAGTAAATACAACGAGCGGGAACGCAAAGCAAACGACACTACTACAAGCGGCGGCGTGCTGCCAAAATTATCATTACTCCCAAAAGTTCGATTACTTTAAATTTCCGTTAATACCAATACCAAGCAATGAAGCAATGCATGCCCTTCTCAGCAGATGTACAGGTGGTTTTCATCAGCTTCGTTGGACATTTAGCTTGGTCCAATGGGATGGCGAATCAATTTATTTGTTTACGAAGATGTCATTTTGCAACTTTGTCGCAAATACCCTTGCGACAAAGTCTTTCTTTCGTTTCAAAAACTCGACAATGCCTGATAGCTCCGGGTCCGCTCACTGCTTTTCAGCGAAGTCCTCCTCGCCTATTTTTCCTATTGAGGTGTTGTCATCCTCGTCGTCTTGTGGCGCCGGGTCAATGGAGGAAGGTATGAGCCATCGGCATCCGAGTGTTTCCGTCCGTACTTGTAGACGACGGTGTTGTTATACTCCTTGAGTGACTCCATTGTGCCAGCTCGGGTTTGCGGAGGCAATACACCTTTTTAATACACCTTCGGCGTCGACGTAGATGTGGGTGCCAGTGACGCGGTCGACTACGACCAGGGCCGATGTGGCATGTCGCCGTTAGCGACTGGCCGGGGCGTTTCCCTTCCACGAACAGGTTTTGGTTCAGCGACTTGCTTGTGCACGAAAGTGATCGTAATACTAGCACGACTGCCGCCACTAGTCTGTGATTGCGCTGCGAGACTGTGAAGGCGAATGGTTGCGCCAAAGTTCGTCAGCAGTGATGCCACCCGCCGTAAGCTTCTCCGGTGCACTGCCAAGGCGTTTGACAGTTTCCTTGAAGCAAAAATGTTGGTCTCCTAGCTCTAAGGTTCCCGCAGTGGCGATAGGTAGCTGTGCCACAGACGAGCTTTCGGATATGCGGCCACCGAGTGTAGCTAGCCGATCGAGACCCGTGTCGCCGGAACCAGCCAGCACCATGCGCGCGGAGTGTGGGAGGCGCTGCAAGAACAGCTCGCAGAATTGGAAGTTGGCTCTCGTTTGCGGAGTAGCCCTCAGCAACTGACGCAATCGGTGCAGTTGTGACGGTCGTTGGTCGCCAAGTTCCTTGGAGAGGAGCTGTTGAAGCCTACTTTGTTCCGATGGCTCGAGGCATTGCGGACCGTGCGTTTCCGGTCGTCGTTCGCTGCTGCCCAAGGCGTACCCACTAGCAAGCCGTCTATGGTATCGGCGATGTCGGAGGGCAGTGCAGCGACCACGTGCAGGTACCTTACTGTCTATGAAGTTCTGCGCCGGAGTTGAAAGCGGGCCTTTACCTGCAAAACCAAAATTCAGAATTCTTGTGCAAAAATTTGGGAAGGCGAAGCTCTCCGGTGATGATAGGAGACGTAATTGTGACATCTTCTCTGTCAGCAGGAGTAGGAGCAGCGTCGTCCATAGCAGCTTTTGGAAACAAAAACTAAATGTACTGGGTCACCGTTTGTTGGGAGCTTGGTTTAGCGGAGGCAAGTGGACGTTTTTACTGGTTGAGAACAGAGAGTCGACTGGCTTTATTCCAAAGTAAAAGCAGGTTTGCCGAGTGACTGTGTGGCGCCCCCGTCGGGCAGCAACGTCAGTTCCAAGAAAGAGCACGTGAAGCTTAGCACGTGGAGGCCAGGCCCGCACCCGCGCGTGGAGGCCAGGCGAGCTAACCTAATTTCCCAAAAGCGGGGTAGTACGTATCGTGACGGACGGTCGCTAGAGGTCATTTAATTTTGCCAGCCAACGCAAGCCATGATCGCCGCTCACGACTTTGAATGGTCTGCTATTGGTAAAGGCCTAAATAAGTCGTAGCCCAAATGATGGCAAGACATTCTTTTTCCGTCGTAAAATATTTCGCATCCACTTTAGACAATGACCTGATAGAGTAAGAAATGATACTTTAAAGTCCGATTTTCCTCTGGATTAAGACTACGCCGAGGCCTACGTCACACGCGTCGGTGTTGATAACAGCGTCGGGATTTTGTGGGAAGTGGGCGTGTACTTGTGTTGATTGCAGGTGTAGTTTAAGTTGTTAGAGTGCTTTCAGTTGCCACGTTTCCCACTTGAGCTTCACGTCAGGTTTTGTCAGATATGTCAATGTCTCGGCGATGCGTAAAAGGTCTTTGACGAAACGGTTGTATTAAGCACACAAGGCATGGAATCCAAGCGTTGCTTTCTTGTCGGTGAGCTCTGGAATATCAGCATCGGTAGATATCTTTTGTATCAGGACGGACTCCATATTTGCTGACTACGCGAACCAGAAACTGAATCTCATTGAAAGCGAAGCGACACTTCTCCGATTTCAGAGTGAGCGCTCATTACTTGATGGCTGCCTAATCTGATCGTCGAACTTAGCGGCCATGACAGCGATGTCTTTTTAGTGGACGAGAAAGGTTTGCCACCGGATAAAGATAAACGAATGACGCCATGATATTTTGATTATTCAAGTGGATAAGTGACTTCTTACAATTAGGATCTCAATTTGATAACTTTATCGCTCTAAGTCGTGAGCATTCATGCTGTGTAAGGTGTGCCAATGAGCTGGGAAGTTGGACCACTTTCGTTCCTTATGTATAGAAATGACATTGTTCGGGTCATAGCTAACACGCCACCTAAAATTTGTCTGTACGCAGATGAATAGTTCGATGCTCAAAGGTCAGTGATTCTCGCGATCGAGAACTGTTTAATGACTGTTTCTCTTTGTTCAGTGAACAGAGCTGCACATAGAAAATGAAAGCAAATTTTATATCACCTGTTAATGCCATTTTATTATTAAGAAACATCCACTTCACCTTTTCTATTCTCGCGGCGTGCATCACCTAAATATGAGAAACACTTGCTATGTTGGTGTGACGTTATCCTCGGATGTCAAGTGTCATAAGCCCGTCACTTTCTTGGGGTAAGCCCGTCAGTAAACTCAGTTACCCTAACCTTTCATTTATTTATTTTCCTCAAAAGTGACCCTAAGTCCCTTTTGTATGCCCTATATTGCCACTCCACTCAAAGGAAATGCCTTCTAAAGCGTTTTCAACCGATTTGCTTCATGTTTTTTGCCTGAAAGCCGCATTTTGACCACACAGTATCAATTCACTTGTCATTGCCAGAAATGGTATTGTGAGAAACGGGGAAACAGTCCTGAATTTACGCTTTTTCAAAATCAATTACTCCGCGAAGAAAATTTCTTCACCGAAAAATTCTTCTTGTCCATTTTTCGAAGACAGCTCCCCTCTGTACACGCGGTGGGCTATCGGCATCCGCACTGCCCCGTTTTCGGGCCATGTCAATGTAGTATTCGCTTTCCGAATCATCACTTTCGGTGGAAGAAGCCACGAAAACAATATGATCAATCTCTTCGCTTGATGGAACAAGCTATAGTGCATCGCTTTCAGTCTGACTTTCATTGCCAGTGTCGAACAGGAGCTTTCTTTTGCACGTGCAACTCATGCGCGAGTTTGAGTGGCAGGCGCCACCATTACAAAACTGCCATTACAAATCTGCCAAAAGGCGTAAAAAAGCGTGTGATTACAAAAATGCGGTCTTTTAGCGCTGAAAAATTGATGTCACCTATGTAGCAGAACCCAAACACTGGAATAAACACGTCCCTTTACCTTGGATAAAATGGCTGCAATCTATGTTGTACAATGCCAATATTTAATGAACGCCACCTTCGACTCGCTGAGAAACAGAGAAATATGTAGTAAAGCAAAAAAGAGCGAGATAACCGCGGATTTCGAACGCTAGTATTGCAGCTGTCTGTGTAGTAGAAGAAAAGTAGTCATGGTGAGTTCGGCCGAAAAACTTTGGTAACATTATCACTGCCATTGACAAGCTGAGCTCGCCCAATACTCCTGAGTGGTTAAGGGGACGAAGGGGCGAGCTAACAGACTACAAAGCGTTAGTCAGGCCTAGCTTAGAATATGCTTGCGGTTTGTGGCCGTCTAGTTCTGCCCATAATGCTAAGGTCGAATGGTTCAAAGGAAAGGAAAAAGTTTGAAATGCCGTTGCTACAACTAAACTCTTGCCCTCGATTCATGAAGGTATCTACCATTTGGTATGCCTGAACGCAGGCGCAGATGTTCCCCATTTATAAGATTCTTAACGGTCATGATAAGGTCGATAGGAAGATTCGCTTGCAGGACTCCTCCACCAGAGCCACTTGTCGCACTCAGCCGTTGAATACCAAACCATTTATGCATCTTTCAAACTGCCCATTTTATTTGTGCCGTTTACACTTGGACTTCGACATGGCTTAGATGGCTCATTTCGGCAATATTCTGTTTCAGATGTTGTTCGCGAAGTTTCTAACCACGTTCGTTTTTAACTTTACTAGTGCTTCGAGGTTTATATTTTCATTTTCCCTTGTAACAAACTGAGCGCTCGCCTGTTTGACTTTCCGGTCTTTCTTCTGCTTGCTTTCTTTCTCTTGTGCATGAATTTTCTTACAAGATATGTAAAGAAGTAATTGCCTAGTGCGCGAAGAATATGCCTAACATTATTAAATATTATTGCGTTTTTTGTTTGTTTTCTTTTTACTCTTTAAACTCCACTCATTGTTAGCGCCCGGCTACCTTGCATATTATCGCAGAGCTCTATACAAACTGGTCGCGGTTGACACCACAAAGAAATGGCATTCGCTAATTTATATTCCTGTTTAGCGCGCATACCCCCATGGAGCACGACGGAAGTGGTTTCTCCGTTTTGTGGGAAGCAACCGAGCATGTTTTTAGCTGCACTCAGCCGCAACCTTTTCCGCATGAGTTGAGGCATACACACGAGCGCCATAGGCACCGGCGCTCGTCATTCAAAGAGTTTAGCTTTGTTATTTTTCTGACCGCGGTTCCTTTTTTTGTGACGTTCTAGCTGGATAACGTTTTACATTTTCGCCAGTGTAACGACGAACACGCGTTTGTCTGCGGCACGCGTTTAATACATATATCTTGCTTCTTACTGCGCGAATTTTACACGGTTGTCAGACGATGTATTTTTGATTGCGATCTAGCCGGATAGGAATCCAATTTTTCGACGATCGACTCCCTTCCGCAGCTTTCACACAGGTGCCAGTCGCGATCGAGAAATACAGACCCGACTAAGTTCGCTCGCGATCCGAAATATCCGTGCGATACACGGCCGTATTACTTTCCGCATTTGAATGCACTAGCATGCTGCCACTATGTTGTCTCCTGATTCGGCAACGCTGAGTAGGTGGACGATCCAATTAGGGCGCGCCGGTAAATTCCTCGTTGGCATGGCTCCGGGCACGAGGCAGTGCTTTTTTCTACTCTGCCCCGAAAGGAACAAATGTTATGCTAACGGCATGCGGCCATCAAAGCGCGATACGCGGCTGTTGGCACTTCCGCCAGCGGTGGGCGCTGGGGACATCGAGCTCATGCATTTCTAGGCCGCATGAAAGCGAGAGCCCCTCGCGAGGCATTGTGTCTGCATTCGGATTTTCGTCGATCACCCACCGCTCTACAGCGGCGCAAAAAGCACCGGCCGCCACGCGGTCCAAGTATTGCGCATCTGTCGCTGAACACGCCACGTGAGCTATCGTCTCACGTCGTCTGCTACTCGCCAAACATTTGCGCTCCTAGTCCGTACACAGTCTTCTTCGCTGAAGTGCTTGCTGCAAACACCTGCGTATAAGCTCGGTTCCTTATTCATTCGAAGCTTTATGAGCCATGCGTCGCGCAGTTTCTCATCTCTGGGGCGAAAG
This sequence comes from Dermacentor andersoni, assembly GCF_023375885.2. NCBI lineage: Eukaryota > Metazoa > Arthropoda > Arachnida > Ixodida > Ixodidae > Dermacentor > Dermacentor andersoni. The sequence continues at coordinate 51,926,717 of NC_092820.1, read as the reverse complement.
TGAAAGCTCACGCCCTGCTCCTTCGCGTATCTAGCACACTGCGATGCGCCGCAATAAAGTGCCGTATGCCACCGATCACTTTAAGCGCACTCAGCTCCCAGCTTTTGTAGTCTTTGGGTATCCGTACGCATGAAGTGAGTGCAGAATGACGCGGTTGTAGGCGGGAAGCGCTATAGGAAATCGAGCGTCCGTTCCAAGCGTCCGCGTACCTTTGCGGGAGCAAGGAGGGATCACATGATCCAACATTGTACGTCTAAATGATTTCAGCGCCCGCATCTGCTGTGGTGGGCCTCGCGCCCAATAGCACTCTAATTTCATTATGCTGCGTCTACTGTGATGCGAAGATGTTTCTTTATTGTAAATGCATCTCCAGCAGGAATTATCCGCCATAAATTATTTTTACAGACTTGTTGACGGGACTCTGCGACATTATATAATGGCTGCCTTGTAGCACCACCGTTGTTACTGTACCTGGTAACTTTGACCCCATTACACCGGATATTTCACCCCTGATGCTTGATTTATCATTCTGCATTATGTCCATCATGCGAGTTCAGTTGACTTTCTTGTGCAATATACTGCCAAAATGCTGATCTCTCAGTCTACGGCTGTTTTATTTATTTAGGTGAGCTTGAAATATGTTTTCATCTAGGTATCCAAAGATTCGGCACCAGCTGCTGCGAGTTTCCATTGATCCAAACCAAACCATAACCTACGATACAAGCTAGGCGCAGCGTCTTTGCCATCTATGAATACGTAGCAGCAAGATGTCCATTGTACTTTCGGTGTCCCAAAATCCTGTCTCTGACTTCTAGAGACATTTTTGGACGATGTTACATCTCGGTAGATTTGTTTTCTAAGAAAGCTTCAATAAATAGGAACCAATGTTCGTAAGCTGAAGTGCTAGTAACGTGAAATATGCAATTCCCTGCGATGTCAAACAATAACCAGGAAAAAAATTAAATATATAGTTGTCCATTGTTACTTTGCACCAACGCCTCACGTATTCTATTGTCATCTTTTAGTATGCTGTATTACGACTCATAATAACTGGCTAGCTGAATCACCTTGGCCATTCATATATGTCACGACAACTTCAGCTCTAAATATTTGTGAAGCCGTCCGGCAATACTGCGTTTTTTCCTGCTTTGGAAAAGCGAAGTATAAATTTATGGTTTCAGTTACTCTATGGCTTATTCCCTTGCTTTGGAGCAGGGGTTGTGCGCTGCTGTTTGCTCATTATATAGGCATATAGCTAATTACAGTTTTCTGTGGGGAAATAATGTCCAGAAGTGCAAATAACCTATATTGGAAATTTATTAAACCCATGGAGCTTACAAGGACATCAACCAATGGCCCAAGTTGAGATTTTGTTGCGGGTAAAAGAGGGAGCATTCAAATCCTCGCGTTTTATGTGCTTAAACCAGGAGATTATAAAGCCATAAAGTAAAAGGGCAGAGTAGACAGCATCCTAATATAGAAGTTTCAGTTGCAAGGTAATTTCCTCCGCGCCGTCTTCGGCGTGGTTTACTTCCCTGCCTTAGAGCTTTGTTACTGAAGCTTCTTGTAGGGTGCGTCATAGTGGCTGAACGGCGGTACTGACCTGTTCGGGCGCTAAGGGCACCTTGGAGTTCATGCGGGGCACTATAAACACTGAGTCGTTTATACTAAGGCGAAAGAGTAGCGCGTCTATTTTGTCCGAGCCCTTGGCGAAATTGTGCTGCGAGAAAAAATGGCTGGCGCCACAAAGATTGAAAACACGTAAAAAATGCTAGCACTCACGTCACATTTGTAAGGAAGGTAGGGAGGTTCCTATAAACAAATTTAGTTAATGGCTTTCAACATAAAATACTGTGCCTTTTGATGTAGGTGGGGAATCGAACCCAGGCATGCAGAGTGCGAGACGTGCATGCTGCCCTGTATCCCCAGCTGATCCACGGCTCTGGCTTACGAAAGGCGTGCCAAGCGCGTGCCTTTTTCAACACGTCGCGTCGCAGCCAACTCGCTGACCAGTGCGTGCGTCATTGGGCGGTGCATGTGACGGTGCGGAGGAGGTGGCGCCACGTCACGAGTGAATAAAATGAGCGCGTTGATGACTTTCCAAGGTCTACAAAGGGTGTAAGGCTTTCGCACACTCGCAGGTAAGCAGTCTTGTCGGCCGGATTTTAAGTTTACTAATTGCTTTCGCGCCAGGTGCTGTTGCGAAGAAAAGCGGGCGCGTGCACCCTGTGCATTCGTGTCACACTCGGAGCGGCAGTGGCGGTGAAGGTGAGCCCGCACGCTCGGGCGGCTCGCGAGCACGGCCACGCAAATACGCCACTGCGGAAGAAGCGCGCGCCGCTGCGCCTTAGTGCCCCACGCATGCTTCCCATAGCAGCTCGTTTTGTCTTGCAAGAAGTCTGGCCCCGACTGTATAACTAAATGAATTACCAATATGTCTTAAAAAGACGTCTAACCCTGATGGGATTACTGCATGCATTACCAAATGTGAAGCAGGTTTTCGAGTTACAAGAGTGTAACACCTCCCGAACTTTTTTGCCGGCCCTTCATGGAGCACGCAGTAGTCTGCACTTTACGGAAAGTTCCCGTCACTTTCTTTATTGTGTGCTACAATGAACGACATATTTCCCACTGGTCGTGCGTCCAAACGTGATCCAGCACACAGAACCCTTCTAAGAATTTCAAGACGCCCAGTCTAGTCCCCCGACAAAGGGTACTATTTTGGCACAATTCTGGAGTAATTTGTGCACCATTTGGCGTAACTTGAGCGCCGTCGGATAACTCTGTTATACGAGTGCATGTTTCAATTTGGCGCTGTTGGTTACTGTCCAACTCTTCCAGTTTCTCTTTTTTTAGTCTCACTCCCTTATATCTCCTGCTCTTCATTTACTATTGTTTTTCAATGTACCTCTTTTCCTCAGCCAGCCGGAATTGTGACCCTCCAGGTGGCAGTTGCGGCTAGCCCTCTTCGTGTTATCTGTAATTGCGTTTATCCATACAAACCAAACAAATAAATTACACATTTTCGACGCCCTGGGAGTCTTTAACGTGCACCTAATGCAGTGTAAACAGGTGTTTCTTGCTGTTTCCTGAAAGAGCTGGTCAAGGACCTACTGAGTGTGCGCTGGAAATATCGTACGCAATATCGGCACAGGAAACCACAAAGGAAGACAAGATCGATGAATCCCGTAGGCATGCTTCTTTTTTTTTTCACATTGGCGCGCACTTGTTTATGTATGGCAATAATGCTTACAGAAAAGTCTCACTTTTCGGCTCTAAAGTCTAGTGTATTCAAATCTGAAATCTGAGCCCTGCATCCACTGCCCAAAACAAAGGGAATTACATGTGTCTTCATATTTGTTTACACATGAGCGTAGTGTAATCGGTTAAGCATGTGGCAACGATTTAATTACCATGCCTTTATTTTTTGTGTACGTATTTGCAACATGCTTCGCATTTTTGGCAACTACTTGGTATAGTGCTCGTTTCACCTGAGGCAATTTATCTCCTATTTCAGTACGACAGAAGTAAATCCGCTTTAACTCTGTCTACTTCTAAGTGCCGTATTATATGAAGATTTCCCAGCTGCTTTTGTAGATTCCATATGTCTCTCCTCTTGAAAACCACCTACATCTTCTCTGGAGTTGTCATGAAGCATTTATAGGACTCTACGAATTGGTACAAGCCAAGTAGATTTTATGGACACTGTAGTCTATTCCGTAAAGTAGTGTGATAAAAAGGTTTACTCACGGCCAAACTTTTGGTAGTGACGAGACCGCAGTACGAACACCATAGGTGGTGAAAAAGGGATGCCTTAGCTAAAAACCAATTTTGCCGAAGGAACATGTCGCAATGCCTGTTCCGGGCTGCTACTCTACTCTTCATGTATTGCTGATAAATTACACATTCAGCCAATAAACAAAGATGTGACCAATTTTCTTCAATTGTGAATAATTGTCATTCATGACTGAATATTTCGATTGCTTACGGCACATGCAATTATTGAATTATTGAATTTGTGTAAGCAGTATTGAATCCCAAAAGATTCGGAAGCTGTTTAGCACTGAACAAGGTGCGAAATAATAATTTCTGTGCAATTTATAAATTTTGTTTAAAATTTAAATGTCGAACTAAATATGTCACATCTGTGTCCTTTACTTTTCTCCTGCAACCTCCAAAATTTGTGTGCAAAATTAAGTGAACCTGCAGACGGACGATTGAATGCACCTATTAGAAGTTATTTCTTAACAGTTCATTTAGTTATTTCATTATCATACCGATGGTGCTTGAGCACTGGTCACCGCCTTCTACAACTGAGCACATGCCGCGGGTATGACTGACGGCCATGGTGCCTCCTATATCAACGGAGCCAGTGTGCAAGAAGGCTTGCATGTCGACCACTGCAAATGTACGCCAAACGTTGCACGCTCGAGGGTCTGCGTAATCCATGGCCGTCCAGATATGCTTACGATTTCGTGTGTTGGGGCCTTGTAACGTAAAGCTATTCCAATCTCTTGACGCCAAAGTTACGTAACCGCTGACGCAAGCATCGAGCTGCAACCCGCAGCGTTGTTTCAAAAGCCCAATCAAACGCGCTGCTCGTTTATATAGGTCTCATTTTTTTTTCAGTGCGAATAGCATTGCTTGCATTGAGAAGATTTTTTTATAGATTTGGCTAAAAAGAGGCGAGGAGCCCGCTCAGGTAGAGAGGGGTTCGATAGGGCCCAGCCAGCGCAGTGAAATTATAGATAACCGGATGAATAAGGGAGTGCCGGCGTCTGAGATTTACCCGCTTCCCCTTAATTAGCTTGCGGTGGCTGATAGAAAATCGCGGCGGCGTGCAACGGAACGTTAAAAATGCAGCCAGTACGGATCCCCAGCAAAGAGTAGTTCACAAAGTGAAGTCCTATACGTGCCGAAAGATATCAGGATGTATGATGACCAACCGAGAAGCCCATATCGCCCCTCAGGTCTCAATAACGTTATACAGCCCTGGAAAAATATTTATTATGCGCCAGTAAATCAATGCTCCCTGACCGCTCCGGATAGGTAGTGCCAGAGCAATCGGTGGGCAGCCATCTTCTATTCCATTCCGAACAGGGCACTGCCCTGCTATTCAAAAAAATTCAGTTTTGTTCGGCATATTAATGCGTCACGCCAATTTGACGAGGTGACTTTTCGCGATTTTGTGACGTCGCGTGATGGACAAGCGAAGTGGGCGCCGCCCGTAAACGTTTGATCAATGGCAGAGTATTTCGGTGGAAAAGGCGTCGAATCAAAAATAATTATGTTGCTTTCGTTCGGTCTAATGATGCATAATCAGTGTGCGCACATCATATCAGATGGGACATTTTCGCGGTTGTCGTTGTCGTGACGTCGCGTAATAGACAGGCGAAGTACGGGTGGCCGGGAAATTTGTTGCCCAGTCATGGAGGACCGACTGCCGAATTTGACTAGAAAATTTTGGAATAGCTTTACGTTATAGCGCCCTTGGTTAGTGACCTTGATCTGTGGGCAGTGGGATTCCCTTGACGTTGAACCAGCAAACAAACGACTCCCAGTTAGCGCAGCGCTTGTGCTACGAGCACAGGCAGGAAGATACTTCAGAGAGGTATCGAAATGAATTCTCTACTTTCCGAAATGAGCCATTAGCGTCTATGGCAAAAACATTTATATAAACATGGCACGGCTCCTTTAGGACGTCGACGTGTGTCTTGGTAAAAAGCGCAGTTTGATGTGACTGACGTGCGAGAGCTCGATGTCAGGGGAGTCCAAGTCACAGTCAATTGGCTTCTCAGGAACGATTTGATACTTCTGAAGCAGGAACGTGACCAGGAGGAATATCTCCATCGTGGCGAACATGTCTCCTGGGCAAGCTCGGCGGCCTATAAAAAAGAAGGAACACTTATACGCTACTACTAATGAGTTGATGGCGGTTGTCTTATAAAGAGCGTTAAATGTATATGATCGACGTTACACAACCACAGACAACCAACCAACTGCAAGGCTCATATACAATTATGGCAAGGACAGTAGAAAACTAGTGACAACATGTTTCGCCGATGGGACTAGGAAGTCAGGTAGTGCACGGCAGCTGGCGGAGGTGCACAAATACCAGCGATTTATATAAAAGACATTTACTGACACTTAGCTGGGGGTAAACAGGAGAGGTGGGAATTAGTTCTCAAGTGACGCTACTCTTTCGCTAAGGGCACCAAATTGTCTCTATCTAGTTTGAACATAAATCTTGTGAAAGCTGCCTTGAAATAAGGGCTGGCTGGTTGCTAACTCGATTTGTCAAATCTTGGGTTAGTGTTGTGCGCCAGAACCAATAGACAGCATGGGTCACTGGTTATGCGAAACTAGGTATGCACCAATGCTAATGGCTTATTAATGGCCAATACTATGGAATAAGTAGTAGCATCAGGCTTTACTCATAGAAAGGCGGAGCTGTAGGCCCCGTGTCTGAAGAACGAGAGGACCACAATTATTGGTACGTGTTACTGTTGGACAAGTGGCACTGAAGCCCTAAATATATCTATACCGTACTTATCCGCGCATACGCCTTTCCACAAGATTCTTTCCTCTACGGGCTTAATACATTTACATCGTCCTCGTAACACAGGCAGCTGAAAACTACTAACGAGAAGGCGGTGTTCGTGTGACCCGGTAATGCATCAACCTCGATAACGATAACAAGCTTCGCATCATTTAGATTCCAATAGTGCATTGTATCTGCACGCTTTCTTTTGTCCAAATGAACCTTTCTTTACCGCTTGCTATTCGGGGCACTGTATTGCTGGCTTCGAACACTACTTCGGACACTGGTCATATGACACTGGGTGTGCGCCAATGAGCACCAACTCATATGGACTACTTGCTGTTGGCTGCTGCGTTGCGGAGTCGACAGCTTATGCCACTGGCTGCGTGCCACTCGTTGTACTGGCATTTTTCTTTCCAATCTCGCACCATAGCTGTGTACTACTGTGACACAAGCATTACAGGAGACCTGAATATGCTGAGACGCGTTTGCTACTTAACTGTGTCTGCACGTTTCATGAACATTCTTCCCGCCACAAGCATCATCGCTTTTCTATGATTGGATTGCGCTTAGTATCATACTGACGACAGAACTTGAAGAACGAATACGAAAGAACAAGAAATGTGCGTGCGCAGCGTAAGTGAACGTGTTGCGGCACGTACGTCCCTTTCTTGTACTTTTATGTGCGTGCTTCAAGTTGCTCCGTCACTGCAATACTAAGCTCAATACAATCACGAATGTCCGCCAACTAATCCTGTTCAGTGCTTTACTAAACATCATCGCTTTTGTTCTTGTCGAGCTATTATCTTGCTGCTGCAGGCAGCGAACCTGTTCTCCTGTCATACGCTTCTCTTGCGACATCGCTAACTCAAATAAGTTCACCATAATTTCAACAACAATAATGCGCCTGGCTTTTCTTTTTTTTTTTTGCGGAGTGTCTTCATTACATCTGGACTGCTGAAAAAAATACCACAGTACGATGTAAGGGCCCATAAAGTTTCTCCTCATACTTGGGCAGCGGCAACAACGAAGTAATGTGCCTAAATACTGGAACTTTCATGTTCCATAGATGAAACGGCTGGTAATGACACGTTCTACTTATTTATTCTATTTATTTAGGAACACTGCAGGCCTTAGAGCGTCCAGGCAGGAGGGGAAAAGTACATACAAAAAAGAAAACACAATAGATTGACGAAGCAGTAGGCAAAGCTCCGCCAAAATGTAATAGAAAGTAGGAATGCATGATGAGTAAAGCACCTAGATAATGCATAGAGAGTGGCGAATACAAATTGAAACACGGTTTCGTGAGCACAATTTCGAAGCACTTGAAATGTAATAGAGAAAAAGAGGAATGTATAATTCAAAATTGCTACAACGCGTAAATCAATATTGCAACAAGATACAAATTGAAACAGTATTTCGTACCAACAAGCACTAATTTTAGATAGTAATGGACGCTATTGAGTCAGTGCTGACAAGATTGGAATAACGTAGGCAGTTCCATTCCGTTACAGTTTGAAGAAAAAAAGAATACATAAGGACATCGGTTCTACCATTATAAGGCGTTAATGAGGCAGCGTGGCGATCTCTTGTTCGGCGGGCAGTAAGGGGTGTTATGTAAGGTTCGGAAGAAAGACATAGTTTACTGTTACTCAGTAAGAAGACAAATTTCAGCCTGTGAACTTTTCTTCTTAGTTGAAGACTAAATATTGTGTTCAGCCATTAACTGATTTGGGGAATCACTTGAGCGACATCTAGAGAAGATGAACCGCACTGATTTACGTTGTATCATCTCTAGCGCATCGATGCTAGTTTTAGCATAGGGATCCCATACAATAGCTGCATACTCGAGTTTAGGGCGTACAAGAGAGGTGTACGCGATAAGACGTGTTTCAGAAGGAGCGTGTTTTAATTTAGGCCTGAGGTAGCAAACCTTTTTAAAGCTGAGTCGGAGAGATGAGAGATGTGCGAGTTCCAACTAAGGTTACTGGCTATTGTAACACCGAGGTACTTATATTCATTCACCTCCGTAAGAGGTTTGGGTGCTAGGCTATAGTAAGTAAACAACAATTTAATAATTTTTCTAGTGATCTTCATAAATGCTGTTTTATCAATGTTAGGCTGCATATCCCAGAGTACGCACCCTGCAAGTATGTATTGAAGGTTTCAGTTTAGAGTAACTTGATCTTTTTGGCAGGTGATTCCATTAAAGAGGAGACAGTCATCAGCAAATAGTTTTATTTGTACGGGCAGAGTAACAGTGTCTAGAATGTCATCAATATATATACGTTAAATAATAATGGTCCAAGAACCCTACCCTGAGGAACACCAGAAGTGACAGGAAGGATACTGTAAGAATAACTATCAACTACTACGAATTGCGTGCGGTTGGAAAGATAAGCGCGAATCCAATTTACGAGATGTGAAGGAATGTTGAGATGTTCAAGTTTCTTTATTAGCTTTGCGAGCGATACAAGATCAAATGCTTTCCTGAAGTCCAAAAATATGATATATTTTTGCCCTGATTTGTCGACAGTGCTAGCGAGACTGTGAATTACAGTGGTTCTTTGGGTTACAATGGAGAGGCGCTTTCGAAAGCCATGCTGCATAGGAGATAGAATGGCCCTATCATCGAGAAATTTATTGATTTCAGAAGCAATAATGTGTTCTAAAAGTTTGCAACAAGGTGAGGTTAGTGATATGGGGCGGTAGTTTGCCACTAGTGATGGATCGCCTGTCTTTAGTATCGGAACAATACGAGCAGAAAGCCAGTCGTTAGGAGGCACCACCGATGAAAGGGATGCGCAAAAGATAATTATAGTAAAGCGAGATAGCATTCCGGCGTACCTGTGAAGAAACACGTCTGGTCCCTGGAGACAGTTTTGTTTTTTATATTCAGAAGCATAGAAAAGACGCGATAAGACTGAGATAACCCCGAAACTTGGAAGGAGCAGTTCTGAGGAAGTTAGGCAGGGTTAACTGGAAATAACGAAGTTTAGCAGCACTGCCAGCCTGATTTAATTTTCCTTGTTAGGGTCCTACTATGTCACGAGAAATAACCTATCGTCTTAGTCGTTTCACCTTTCTCTTTATGTGCACTATGTCCTGCGTCATCCAGGGAGTCATCACTCTGAGCCGGCCTAGTTCGAATTTATTCATGGTGAAAGTTTGCGCTAAACAAACGGGGACAAGAAAGCGCTCGTAATTGTGTATATTTCTTTATGCCCCTTTGTTTACCATAAAGTTTCAAGTTCGACTTTCGACATGCAAGTTGCTTCCGCACTCAGGGAACATCTGTTACCTATAGACATCCCTATCGATCCCGTTTTGTGTTTGGCTGCACTGAAATGTCGGCTCCATCTATGATGGAGTGAGGCTGCACGACTCGCAGTCGCGTACGTTCGTGTTAAAAAAGAGGTTATACACTGCCGCACCTGCAAGCTGCCACAGTTCATGACCTTCGTGCATAACGATGACCAAAACGCATCGTCTTTAGTATTGTTTCTGAGGCGCATTGTCTTTTTTTTTCTTTTCTTCATAGTGTGCTACCATTGATCATATTTCATGCACATATGTTTTGCCTTCGTTTTCTTGTCCGCAATGTAAGCACATTGTGTTTATGCAATCTTACTACAGGTCTTCCTTCCCAACTAACGACATGTGCTTCGGTTACCTGTGTTCTTGTGTGTTTTCACGAACTTTCAAGCCTGGGGAACAGCGTTGGGTGTCGCCAGCAAATCCCTTACTTGGAGTCATGAGCTAGGTTGCAAGGTCTTTCGAATGCAGAAATAGTTGTTACCTGTGTTATCTGTGTATTCTTCAAGTGTGCATTATGCCACGCTGGGCGTTTTCGACAACAAGCCAGGTTGGATTCTTTCTTTGTATGGGGAGCAATTGGCTCTTCGTTTATCAATGAACAATTGGATAACCACGAGCATACATTTTCAATATGTCCTGATGTAAAAAAAGGTTTGAATTCGACAATTCAATTCTGCAAGGTTATCCAGCTCATGTTCTTCCTTTGTTAGACACCACTCACAAAAAGAGAAGCGTTTCCTGTATGGCTCAATTCTATTTTCTCATTTGAGCCTAGTTGAACAGTTTACTCAGTGCCAAATACGTTCCTTGTTATTCATTTGCTTACCATGGAGGTCAACGCCGAAAACGATTTCTTTGTGCGTTTTCGCAGTCACTATGCAATGAAAAACTTGCCTTACATGTGACATTCAGCAACCCCTGATCTTTACAACGTCCATTGTCCTCATCACAGTGTGATTTAGCGTTCTTGGCTTGCGTTTCTTGTAATAAAATGACACCTACCGATGCAAAAGGGTATCAAATGTTCGGGCTTATGCGAAAACAATGTCCCATCTTCATTCAGGTAGCGTTCCGGGAAAAATTTTGTAGGTTCTTTCCAAAGAGTTGGGTCGTTGTGAACCGCCCAAATATTCGGGAGAACAACCGTGCCCTTCGGTAGGAAGAAGTCACCAACCACGACGTCCTCTGCGCACCTGAAAGAAGGGGCAACAAGCATTTGCACATTGCGTTTTTTAGTAATACTAGCCGCGCAGCTCATTCGCGCTTGAAGTTACGCGCACATATGCGATACTTTGTTTCAAATACATTTCAATATTTATTTCCCTTCATTTATACATGAATGTCTGCTAGTCAGTTGAAGACAAATAACTTGTTCGCTGACACGGGATCGAGTGAAGCGTCGGGAGCAGTTTTTCAAAGAGTCTAATGCACAGGGTTTCATTACTTACGCATTCCATTTGCAGTGGCGTGTACGTGCGATGTGCGAGGGTATGTATTCCACACCCTGGTCTGTCTAAATATGCTTCATTCGTGCGGCATTCTACGCCATGAAAATTTAGGTTACTGCGCAATCGCAAAAACTGAAATTTCCTGTAACCATGCTATAGTGTTAGTGACGGCTGTCCTAGAGCTTACGTAATTTTTGTTGTTTTCTGCAATGTAAAGAGTTATCATATTGCCGTGTACATATTAAAAAGTGGCCGTGGCTTTATTTAAGGTGCCGAGGTGTATATAAAGGCTGAAGGTATCGAGGCTAGCATGCTCCCTACATTTACGTCCCGCTCAATTGCTTTTATTGGGCTTTAATTGTCCTGACGTTTTACGTACTGTGATACGCTGATAAAAAGTAAAATTAAGTAAATAACTCGTGTATTCAGCCTCGCAAAGCCTGCTCCCATAGTCTACGGCAGTGTATTTCAGGATTTATTGCGTGAATGATCTCTTACTTTATCACAAACACCCTCAATAAAGTCCAATATGGGTAAATATATCTTTTTTTCTATGTTAGAACCCCGGCAACATATTACAGAAAGAAAGAGAGGCAAATAAAACAAACCGCTGCTGCTCTATTTCTCCTCCAGGGGCATGGTTTCTCAGCACTAACTCTTCGTGCCGTCAAGGTTTAACAAGTCTATTATATTCTTTCTTGTTTAAGTACTGCTTATTAGACAACTGCCTATGATACTGAGACCGTGTTTATAAAAGACGCACAGTCAAAATGGAGAAACCTATGGCTTGGTCTAGAGAACAGTTCAATGACCTTTTTTTTATAGTGTACAGAAATCCTAAGGATCAGTTCTTATTCAAGGGCTAGTAGTTACTTCCATTTCAGAACATGCCTAGGAATATCAAGTAATATCCATCTTACAGGCGAGAAAGTAGTGATGTGAGGCTGTACGCTCACGATCACTAATTTTCTGCTAATAGGCCAGATAATTCCTCAGTGCTGGTCAGCATACTTTAACGTGCACTTACTATATGAATAGAGATTCAGGTTCACGAAACATTATCTTTGTCAATTGCAATCGCGAGATATCCTGCATGACGTTCCGATGCACAAATGTTTATCGATCTCTATTAATTTTAGCATTATTTGATTTCACAAGCCCTTAAAATATGTGTATGAACGAATAAATAAATCATTCGTTTATTTGTCGCACCCAAGATCAATCCTAAGGTGTGATTAATGGCGGACGGCTACATTAAAAGCAAAAGAAAAGGTGCAGGCAAATATAAATAAAAAGGCATTGATTAAAATATAGAGGACGTTTAAGTTTCGCCTCTACGATTTCAACGCGATAGAATTCAAAGCTGCCTCCCTGCTTCTCACGCTTCCCGGCAAATGCAGCTCATGTAACCGTTATGTATTCCTGGAAGCGCTGGTGCCGAACGCTATGCCTACAGCCGAGCTTTCTTGGGGGCGTCGCTTCTACTAAGATAGACTTCAAACGGCAGCTGGAAAAGGAGTGTGTATTGAAGTTTCCGCGTAGCATAATTATGCTTTCTCGTACATTCAAATTACATTGCAATGCTATCATGTCTGCAGGTTCTGTGCAAGTTGTACATTAAGAATTTTCTAACCCATTTTACTTCCAGAAATTCAATTATTTTAGCAATACCTGTGCGCCACACGGAGGGCCTGCGTGAATCGGGATGCGCAGTTCGGGATTACTTTTTCACACGGACCATGCCACCGCCGCCGCCTCGGGTGCCAACATCGACGCCGGATCTTTTGCGACGCATGTGCTTAGCGCGATCGCATTAAAAAGCACTAGCTTGAAATGCACACTGCACGTACAGCAAAGTGAACGATCAATATAAAATAAAAAGGAAGAGAATAGCAGTTGGAAAATGAGCCAAACTAGGACACAATATTTTGCAGTTTCTTTTTCGTGTAGCGCATATAGCACAAGGACGCAGAAGAGAAAACAGACGTCCTTGTGCTATTTGCGCTACAGAATACAACTGCGAAATGATACACCAAGAAGCCCAAATATCTACACTGATGCACCACAACAACGCAAAGCTCGGAAAAGAACAATGACTGCGAGTTATGATCACTTTTCACGTCATGAAAATATGTGTTACGAAGCATCTACTCTGTCGGTGGGGGGGGGGGGGGAGGGGGGGACGGTTGACTGCTGGTGATGACTGTCATCATATGGGCACGTCTATGTTGTCTGGTGATATTGCGTTACACACGAAAAACGATACGAGGGAGGATTTCGGGGCTAGTGAGGATACCGCGAAGGGGTTTGAAAACAATCAGAAGGTATCAAATTGAAACTGGATTGAACGATGTGATGACGACGCCCGAATTATTTCGTTAAATGGGGTAGTTCTCAAAATGAAGAAAGAAATTTTTCGGTCCTTCGAAATGTATAATCGTAACGACGCGACGCGGACAAGCTACCGCGCCATTGTATTTTCCGGTAGTCGATTCATCTGTCGCGTAAACCGCGAACTAACGAAATCAACCTACCGAGGCGGTGGGCGAGCCCGCTGTTTCGTGCATGGGCGCTGCGAGCAGCCTCGCCGAAATAAAGCTAAGGCCTTCAGTAGGACACCTAGTTGTTTTAACGCTATAGCTTTAGAGCGAACGCTTTAATAAAACCAGTCTGTGTCAAAATTAGAACGAAATTACCACTTTTTACGTATTTATTTCAGAAGGACTTCGTTAGATGCAGTGCAAACAAGCTAGTTTTGCTGTTTCTGGTTCATGACAACTTTGAACCCTATGGATACCTTACGGGGAATGGAAATCGCTTCGTTGGATCAGGAACTTCGCAAAATCAGGTTTCGTTAGATTGAGTTCTAACTGTAATAATAATAATAGCAATAATAAAGGGAGTATGGTTTGGTTTAAAATGCTGCTGGAAAGAATGCATACGGAGCCGATACTTGGAATATATTTGCTATGAATAGATTAGTAAATATAAGCAAGTTCAGTAGTTTTATGCCCCAGTACCACAATCAGATGATGAGGCACGTTATAGCGTGGGAATCCGGATTATTATGCACTACTTGGGTGTTCTGGTAGATAGCGGAGTTTCCGTATTCCGCGACCTCCAGCTCCACCGCGCAGCGTCATAGCCGCTCAGCTACCACTGCTCGTAATATCAGCAGCTGTAAGGGTGATGAGAATGATCTATTTGTACGAATGGAAGTCTGTACAGTGGTGTGCTCATAAGGTACTTCGGTTTTGGTTAAACTGAACTCAAATGTTCAAACCCACCGCTGTACCTTAACGGATACAACGTGACACTGTTGAGCGCGAGGTGGCACCTTGAATTCCGTCCGCTGCAGCGAAATTTCGATGGGGACAAAATGCATGAAGGCCCACTACATACATATAGTGGCACGTTAAAGAAGCCCAAGTATATGGTATGATATGGAGAACATTATTGGGTCCTGAAGGTCAACCATACGTTGACGCGGGCCGCTCCCACGTTGGGACTGTCAGGTCGAGCCCTTCAGCCACATCGCGGGCCTTCTGGACTGCCCGTAATTGGTCAGAGAGTGATTCACTGTGTAGAAGCCCAAGTGCTAAAAATCATTTTGAGCTGCCCCACTTTGGTGTGCCTCATAACGATATTGTAGTCTTGGTCCGTACAACGCCATAATCTAACGTCTTACCCAACAGATTTTCAAATTTGTTCTTAGGAGTCTGAGACACGAACCGACTTGGGGTGGAATATTGTCACGTGGTGGTGACGTAGAAGAACACAGTAGCAATACTGTGAACGAGAAAACTAACTTTTATTGGGCGAACTTGTGCCCACAAAACAGGCTACACTGATAGCACAACGAAAGCGGCGAACACAGTCGGCGATCGTCGGAAATCTGATCAGCGGGTCAAGCGCGTCGGCTTTTATAGAGCAGTCATCGAATGTTCCAGACTAATCGTTGGGACCCGCGTGCCTTCCACATAGTTCTACATCATTCGCGTCAGGCGATGAAATCAGATAACACAAGGTTCGTCGACAACAGACCGCGGATAGAAGCATCGATAACTTTCTAGAAACTTCGGATACATGCAGGTGCGTCCCGCGCTGTGTGATAGCATTTGTTAGGCGGCGAAGCGTGGTCGCCCGATAAAGATAAGTACACGTGTCAATACCCCCCTCTTAAAAAAAAAGCATCGACCCGATGCTGCAAACAAACGAAAGCAATACACAAAGGCACTCGTAGCAAAGAAAACAACAAAAATAACGAAGTTCGTCAGCGTCCGTAAAAGGGTTTAAGGCGCACCACGTGGACCACTTCAGATCGTGCGCGGCGCCGCTGTGAATGCGAAATGCCGTCTGGCACGACCTCATAGTCCAGAGCGCCAATACGTCGGATGATTTTGTAGGGTCCGAAATAGCGTCGCAGTAGCTTCTCACTGAGTCCTCGTCGGCGTATCGGGGTCCATACCCAAACACGGTCGCCGGGCTGGTACTCGACGAAGCGTCGTCGGAGGTTGTAGTGTCGGCTGTCGGTCCTCTGTTGGTTCTTGATCCGGAGGCGGGCGAGCTGTCGGGCTTCTTCGGCGCGCTGGAGATAGCTAGCGACATCAACGTTCTCTTCGTCAATGACGTGGGGCAGCATGGCGTCGAGCGTCGTCGTCGGGTTCCTGCCGTAAACCAGCTTAAACGGCGTGATCTGTGTTGTTTCTTGCACCGCCGTGTTGTAAGCGAAGGTTACATACGGCAGGACCGCGTCCCAGGTCTTGTGCTCAACGTCGACGTACATCGCTAGCATGTCGGCGAGGGTCTTATTCAGGCGCTCCGTGAGACCATTAGTTTGCGGATGGTAGGCAGTTGTCCTCCTGTGGCTTGTCTGGCTATATTGCAGAATGGCTTGGGTGAGCTCTGCTGTAAAAGCCGTTCCTCTGTCGGTGATGAGGACTTCTGGGGCGCCATGTCGCAGCAGGATGTTCTCGACGAAAAATTTCGCCACCTCGGCTGCGCTGCCTTTCGGTAGAGCTTTTGTTTCAGCGAAGCGGGTGAGATAGTCCGTCGCCACGACGATCCACTTATTTCCGGATGTTGACGTCGGAAACGGCCCCAACAAATCCATCCCAATCTGCTCGAATGGTCGACGAGGACGTTCGATCGGCTGTAGTAACCCTGCTGGCCTTGTCGGTGGTGTCTTGCGTCGTTGACAGTCTCGGCACGTCTTGACGTAACGGGCGACGTCGGCGGTAAGACGCGGCCAGTAATACCTTTCATGTATCCTCGACAGCGTCCGGGAGAATCCGAGGTGCCCAGCAGTGGGATCGTCGTGTAAGGCGTGCAGTACTTCTGGACGCAGCGCCGACGGAACAACAAGAAGGTAGTTGGCGCGGACTGGTGAAAAGTTTTTCTTCACGAGTAGGTTGTTTTGAAGCGTGAACGAAGATAATCCACGCTTAAATGCCCTAGGGACAACGTCGGTGTGCCCTTCCAAATACTCGACAAGGGCTTTTAGCTCCGGGTCCCCTCGTTGTTGATCGGCGAAGTCTTCCGCACTTATTATTCCAAGGAAGGCGTCGTCATCCTCGTTATCTTGCGGCGGCGGGTCAATGGGGGCGCGTGATAGGCAATCGGCATCTGAGTGTTTTCGACCGGACTTGTATGTTACAGTGATGTCGTATTCTTGTAGTCTGAGGCTCCACCGTGCCAGCCGTCCTGAAGGGTCCTTTAAGTTAGCTAGCCAACACAACGCGTGATGGTCGCTGACCACTCTGAATGGCCTGCCATATAGGTAGGGGCGAAATTTCGCTGTAGCCCAAACGATGGCGAGGCATTCCTTTTCCGTTGTGGAATAATTGCCTTCCGCTTTTGACAACGACCGGCTAGCGTAAGCTATCACGTGTTCATGTCCATTTTTTCTCTGGACTAGGACGGCACCGAGGCCTAGGCTACTGGCGTCAGTGTGGATTTCGGTATCGGCGAGCTCGTCGAAGTGCGCAAGTACGGGCGGCGACTGCATGCGTCGTTTGAGTTCTTCAAATGCGTCGGCCTGCTGCGTTTCCCACTTGAACTCGATGTCACATTTAGTTAGCTGTGTCAGCGGCTCAGCGATGCGTGAAAAGTCCTTGACAAATCGCCTGTAGTAGGCACACATGCCAAGAAATCTACGCACTGCCTTCTTGTCGGTGGGCTGCGGAAACTTTGCGATGGCAGCTGTCTTCTGCGGGTCGGGGCGGACTCCAGACTTGCTGATGACGTGGCCTAGGAACAGAAGCTCATCGTAGGCGAAGCGGCACTTTTCTGGCTTCAGAGTGAGCCCTGATGACTTGATGGCCTCGAGTACTGTTGCGAGCCGCCTAAGGTGATCGTCGAAATTTTCGGCGAAGACAACGACGTCATCCAAGTAAACGAGACAGGTCTGCCACTTCAATCCTGCTAAAACCGTGTCCATCACGCGCTGGAACGTTGCAGGCGCCGAGCAGAGTCCAAATGGCATAACCTTGAACTCGTAGAGGCCGTCTGGGGTGATGAAGGCGGTCTTTTCGCGATCTCTTTCGTCGACTTCAATTTGCCAATAGCCAGACTTGAGGTCCATCGACGAGAAGTATTTAGCGTTGCAGAGCCGATCTAATGCGTCGTCTATCCGTGGGAGGGGGTATACATCCTTCTTCGTGATCTTGTTCAGTCGACGATAATCGACACAGAAACGTAGGGTTCCGTCCTTTTTCTTTACCAGGACAACAGGGGATGCCCACGGGCTTTTCGACGGCTGGATGATGTCGTCGCGCAGCATTTCGTCGACTTGTTCTCTTATAGCTTCACGTTCCCGCGTCGAAACTCGGTAAGGGCTCTGGCGTAGTGGTCGAGCGCATTCTTCGGTTATTATGCGATGCTTTGCGACTGGTGTTTGTCGAATCCTCGATGACGTCGAAAAGCAGCCTTTGTATCGTCGAAGCAGACTTCTGAGCTGTTGCTGCTTAATCACGGGGAGACTTGGACTTATGTCGAAGTCTGGCTCGGGAACTACGGTTGTCGGGGTAGATGCGATAGAATCCGAGAGGACAAAGGCATCGCTGGTTTCCACAATTTCCTCGATGTATGCGATCGTCGTGCCCTTGTTGATGTGCTTGAACTCCTTGCTGAAGTTTGTCAGCAACACTTTCGTGTTTCCTCCGTGCAGTCGAGCGATCCCTCTTGCGACGCAAATTTCACGGTCGAGCAGTAGACGTTGGTCGCCTTCGATGACGCCTTCTACGTCAGCGGGTGTTTCGGTGCCGACCAAAATAACAATGCTGGAGCGAGGCGGGATGCTCACTTGATCTTCAAGCACACTCAAGGCGTGGTGACTACGAGGGCTCTCCGGCGGTATTGCTCTATCTTCCGACAGCGTTATTGACTGTGACTTCAGGTCGATGACTGCGCCGTGTTGGTTCAGGAAGTCCATACCGAGAATGACGTCTCGTGAACACTGTTGGAGGATAACGAAAGTGGCAGGGTAAGTCCGGTCGTGAATGGTTATTCTTGCCGTGCAGATTCCAGTCGGCGTGATGAGGTGTCCTCCTGCGGTGCGAATTTGAGGGCCCTCCCATGCAGTCTTGACCTTCTTCAACTGGGCGGCGATGTGTCCACTCATTACGGAGTAATCGGCCCCTGTGTCGACTAAGGCAGTGACTGCGTGGCCGTCGAGAAGCACGTCGAGGTCGGTGGTTCTTTGTCTGGCGTTGCAGTTGGGTCTTGGCGTCGGATCACGGCTGCGTCGTGTTGATCTGAAGCTGGAACGTCGCGTCGTCAAGTCGTCTTTCGTCGGTGTAGTCTTGGCTTCCCGACTTCTTCGGGACGGCGGCGTGTCGTCATTAAGTCGTCGAGATGGTTTCTTCGTCGTCTTCGTCGGCGGCGGAGGATCTTCGTCAGTTCGACGAACAGCAACCGCACCTCCATCGGTTGCTGCTTTTAGTTTTCCGGATATGGGCTGACGGACCGGCCCCGGGCTGGGCCAGTGTATGGTCGGCGCTGCGGCGACAGGTAGCGGCCTGGTGACGGCGAACGGGAAGCTCGTCGAGGGCTCCACTGAGTGGCGGCGAGGTAGTCGGCGATATCGCGAGGTCGTTCGCCAATCTGTGGCCGCGGCGCGTTAACGGCGAAACCTCGCAGTCCCATCTCCCGGTATGGGCATCGGCGGTAGATGTGCCCCGCTTCTCCGCAGTGGTAGCAGAGCGGGCGGTGGTCAGGAGCGCGCCAAATGTCCGTCTTCCTCGCGTAGGTCCGCTGGGCGACGGGTGGTCGTGCTGGCGCTGGCGGCGGCGGACGACGGAACTGCGGCGTCACAGGGCCCTGGCGCGGTCGCGGAGGGGGACCTTGACGGCGTGCGACGGCGGCGTAGGTCATCGCTTGCGGCTCAGGCTGGGGCGATACAGGGGCTATTCCAAGTTGTTGTTGGAGCTCTTCACGCACGGCGTCGGCAATCGAAGCCACTTGAGGCTGTGATGGTGGGAACAGCTTTTGTAGCTCCTCCCGCACGACCGCTCGGATAGCCTCGCGCAGGTCGTCGGTGGCCAGTGATTGAACTCCGGCGTAGTTCGTCGAGTTTGTGCGGCGGTCGAATTGCCGGTTTCGGATCTCGAGTGTCTTCTCGATGCTGGTGGCCTCGCGAAGAAACTCGTCCACGGTCTTCGGCGGGCTTCGTACCATTCCGGCAAAGAGTTCCTCCTTCACACCACGCATCAGCAGGCGGACTTTCTTCTCCTCGGGCATTTCAGGGTCGGCGTGGCGGAAGAGACGACTCATTTCTTCCGTGTAGATCGCGGTCGTCTCATTAGGCAGCTGCACCCGGGTTTCTAATAGCGCTTGGGCTCGTTCTCGGCGTACGACGCTTGCGAACGTCTGCAGGAAGCCGCTTCGGAAAAGTTCCCAGGTCGTTAAGGTGGCTTCTCGGTTCTCGAACCACGTCCTGGCCGCGTCTTCCAAAGCGAAGAAGACATATCGCAGTTTGTCGTCACTGTTCCAGTTGTTAAAGGTAGCGACTCTCTCGTACGTCTCGAGCCAGCTTTCCGGGTCCTCGAAAGTTGAACCGCGGAACGTCGGAGGCTCCCTGGGCTGCTGCAGCACGACGGGTGATGCTGGGGCTGCCATTGGGGTGGACGTGGTGGCCATCTTCCTAGTCGTCTCAGGCAAAAGTCCGTGCTCCGGGGGCAGTCCTTGCAGCCTGCGGCTACCTCGCTGGTTCTTGGCGACGTTGGTGTCTTCCGAGTGAGGGCTTGGGTCACGGCTTTGTGGGGGCGTCCGGTACATGAACGCAAAGCACCTCCACCAGATGTCACGTGGTGGTGACGTAGAAGAACACAGTAGCAATACTGTGAACGAGAAAACTAACTTTTATTGGGCGAACTTGTGCCCACAAAACAGGCTACACTGATAGCACAACGAAAGCGGCGAACACAGTCGGCGATCGTCGGAAATCTGATCAGCGGGTCAAGCGCGTCGGCTTTTATAGAGCAGTCATCGAATGTTCCAGACTAATCGTTGGGACCCGCGTGCCTTCCACATAGTTCTACATCATTCGCGTCAGGCGATGAAATCAGATAACACAAGGTTCGTCGACAACAGACCGCGGATAGAAGCATCGATAACTTTCTAGAAACTTCGGATACATGCAGGTGCGTCCCGCGCTGTGTGATAGCATTTGTTAGGCGGCGAAGCGTGGTCGCCCGATAAAGATAAGTACACGTGTCAATATTTCAGTGGAACGAAAGCATGGAAAAAGTAAGAAGGCTAAGGCTATTATAAAAAAACGTCTGTCTAGCTACCCAATGAAGGGGAAGTGCAACAGAGGAGCAAAAAATATGTGACGGAGGGAGATGGAATTATTTGCGGAAGCAGCCAATATATCGGTGGGGCAAATTGAAATTCGAAATTGTAACGTATTACTAACGAGCAAAGTTGAGTGATTTGACGACTAATCATCACACCGTGTGGGTGAAGCACCCCACTGACCAGGGCAAAGCAGGGAGACTTCCCGCTTTGTTCTGGTCAGTGTGCGGCTTCACCCACAAGGTTTAAGGTGATTCATATTTAAATAAACATAAAATTGCTGCAGGTTCAAAAACACGTTTTTCTTTACAAACCTAATCATATACTGCCCTTAATCTAGCTCTGTGAATTTATGCACATGCGCACACTATAACCATTTTCACATACGTCTCGTTAAGTTAACGCGTAACAAATTGGCTTAGCGTGTGTTCAATTGAAGGAAATATTACTTTGCACGCTGTGTATAACACTCAGCAGAACAGCACTAAACTTATCCTTTGTCCCGAACGTTCCAGGACGGAGCTCAAAAAAGAGATTTCACTCAATTTATAACAGATGTCTCTTAAATCTTCTGCACGCGTCCTGATCTGCGCACAACTGCCGCTTCTTGAGGTAATGAAAGCAAGCAAAGGAAGCTTCATGCGGAATTATCTTAAGTGCATTAGTCATAGCACTTTGGAGTGCTGCCGTATATTGCAGCGAAGCTGTTAAGGGCTAGTTCCCCCAGGATCGTGTGCGTGTGTAGACACAAAATCCTGAAGATTGTGCAACGCCGGGCCGACCCGCCACGGATGTGAAGCAGGTGTTAAGCACTTCCAATAAATGGGCCGATCCCGAAAATAATTCCATGCCGAGTTCTGCATCACGCTTAAAATAGCACCAATCGCAAAGAACATCCACCTCAACCTCCATTAATGTCGCAGGGAGGCCGAGGTTGAATGCCTCCAGAAAACTTACGCTCCCCAGAAGACAACGGTGTATGTGGACGCAGCCATATACACCAGACAAAGGGGAACCAAGAATGCAATAGCAACGATGGTCGACTCGACCCTACGAGAAAGAACTAGAGTTTCGCTACAGGACTGCACGGTAGTCGAGGCTGAAGAAGAGGCCGTTGCTCTAGTGGCAGCGGAGAGCTATCGCATTAGACAGTCGCTAACAATACTCTCGGAATCGCAAACAGCCTGCTGCAACTACTTGCATTTGGAACGTGATTTTGGAACCACACCCTTGCTGTCCCTTGACGATAAAATAGGGCGTTGGCTAACAAGACCGTATCATCCCATCGGTTGTTCTTATTTGCACGCTCGTAGATCGCCAACCACTCTTTAATGTCGACATCATCAGTCCCACAAAACGTGTCTGGGTCTCTTGGCTGTTCAACGACAGCCGTTGACATTGCCACTGTTACGGCGAGGACAGTGGCAACGTTCCCGCTGTATCAAGTTGTTGGATCGTGTTGGTACCTTGCACCTCCACCAAAGATATGACGGGAGTAACACTATGCAAAACGAAAGGAAAATCGTATTTATTTTAATATATACACAGAAGGTGACATGGCGGAACAACCACACGAGCGCTTCTTCGATCCTCGTCTTGATCTCGTTGATCGCGCCTTTTCCAATGTCCGTACATCGTGAAAATAAAGTTTAGTCGTGCCACAGTTCTTCGTGCTTCTAAGATAGATATCGTTTTCAGTCATGATTTGTGACGGAGAATCAGTGGACCTAAACTTGTTGAAAATGAACCGTAATGCTCGTCTCGGAACCATTTCAAGCTTATGCTTATCTTTTATGTAATGGGGTCCGATACTATTGAGGCGTATTCCAGTTTTGGCAATATATAGGTTCTGTATGCTTGAAGTTTTCAATTTTAAGGTGCTCTTTGCAGTTTACGACGCAAAAAGCCAAGCTGTCCAGATGCGTATGCACAAACATTCGTAATGTGTTTCGACCACGATATAGTCTTTGTAATCGTTATGCCTAGGTATTTAGATTCGGAGAATTTCTTTATTTGTTTACTATTGATGCAATATGTAAATGCCATAGGTTGCTTTTTGTTCGTGGCACGAAGTAAGACAGTTTTGTCAGTATTTAGGACCATAGACCAGGTGGTGCACAATTCATTAAGTCTGGCTAAGCTAGTGCCCAATTGAACTTGATCATCACGGCAAGTAAACTCTTTAAAGACAAGACAATCATCTGCGAACAATCTGATTTTAACGTGTGGATGAATGGTGTTACTTATATCGTTAACATAGATTAGGAAAAGAATTGTGCCGAGTACGCTTCCTTGAGGTACTCCGAACGGAACTGGTAATGCAGTAGAGTCATGGTCCTTAACCAGTTTATGATAAATGTAGGAAGGTCGAGCTTAGTAAATTTTCGAAGAAATTTACCATGAGGGACGCGATCAAACGCTTTACCGAAATCAAGGAATATAAGATCAACTTCTCCGGAAGGATCAAGCGTTAGAACGATTTTGTGAACAGTTGTTATATGTTGCGGTCGTGTCGAGAGTTTCTTTCGAAAGCCATGCTGAAATGAACAGAGCAAGTTGTTGCTTTCAGGAAAATTAGTTATGTAATGAGCGATGATGTGTTCTAGTGTTTTACAGCACGTGGATGTCAACAAAATGGGACGATAGTTTTTAATGCTTAGGCGATCACCCTTCTTCTGGACTGCAATGACACGAACCACACGCCAGTCATCAAGTAATGTTGCTGTGCTCATAGGTAAAGAAAAAACAGCTGTTAAAGGGAAGCTGATATGTTTTCCAGAAAAACTCAGTGAAGAGCAGTACGCCGTGGTTTTCAACCCTCTGAATTCGAATATCGCATCGAAATTGAGTGAAAGAAAGCGCAAACATATTTTATTTCGACGAAAAGTGCAGCAGCAGACACGCCCAGCTCGCGCGCCTCGTTTCCGCCTGTGATTGGTCGGGCGCCTCGTGACGTCAACAATGGTATTTGTCCGGACCGACTGCTGCCGCTACACACGAAGCACGGTGCAAAGTAGTTTGGTGGTGTTTTGCTGAGACGGTCATGAAAATTTTCGAGAGCTTGCGTTTCTCTGAGGAGTTCGGCGTTAAGTCCAAACTCTACGAGAGCGATTTTGCGTGCGACGGTGACGGGCGACATCTTCGAGCGCCAAAACAGGCCGTCGCTTGAACAAATCGCTCGGTGTTGTCGCTCGATCGCTCGTTTCTATAAATCTAGAACTCGTCGCTCGTCGCCCGGAGTTCTATGAGCGACTAGCCAATTGTGCGAAGCCGAAACTGGATGTACATAACTCAAATACTGCTGTTTGTCGCACGGAACGAGCAAACTATTGAATTTTACACGTGCAAGAATAAGAATCTAGTGCAAGACCTTTAGAAATAGTTTGTGCTCCTTTTTACAGTAAAATACATCAACTAAAGTTAATAAAGCACGCGTCACGCTACTTTCGGCGCCTATATAGCTGCCCTCAAACAGGGAAGTCGTCGCTCGCGTGGAGTTGGGCTTTTAGGCGACGAGTGAACGCGACAGCCATCTCCATCGCCTCATCCATATTTAAAACAGCGCCGAAAGAAAACACGGACAACGGAGGACACAGGATGAGCGCTCAAACTCGCACCCAAACCCTTCTGATCCATCGCCTCGCTTGTCACTGTCGCGTGCAAGATCGCTTGCATGGGGTTTATATTTAGTAAAGCAATCATAGGGTTTATACTTTACTCCCTAGATGTACGAGCCGATTGCGAAGAGCCGGCCTCTCCAAGAAGCAAATTATGCAGGGGCAAGCAGTGCTTTCCACGTGAACGAAGGCGAAGTGTTAGCATCTCCTTGTGTTGGCAATGTTCTTTGGCGAGTATGTTTTTTGCTAACCTGCACTCAGCGATCCAGTGAGTACGTTTCCGGGCAAACAACTGTAGTGTTATGTTCCTGCATGCCTCCTCGTAGAACGTAAGCGGCGATGCCATCTTCGGCATCTTTGCGCTGCCCCAAAGCTGTCGGCAATCTACACAGATGGTTTAAACGCGGAAAAAGTTGACCGATTCTTGTAGCACATGTAGTGTAGAACCTTCATCAGCGCGCCATCCGCACGCCACTCGTAACCGGCGAATTCCGCCGGCTACGTGAACTCGTCGGCTTCTCTATGTGCGCGAGAGATGGAGGAGCGCAGCGTCCTGGCGTGAGCCGGCTTTCCAACACATGCAAAGTTTACACTTGCACTGCATTATAGTAGCTGCATGCAAGCTGTTTCACAACACACGTGCGAATAGAACATTCGAGATGCTTGGCGAGGAAACCTGCGTCAAGGGAGATAAACATGCACCTTCCGTTCACCGTGCTGACACGAAGGAGAACCCAAATCACGCATTATTGATAACCTCAGGTAGTAATCGTCGTCTCGGAAGTGGTTAGAGCACAGCACTGTTGTTCTTGAGCCCTTCAAGTTCTTCAAAGCTTCTTGTCTTGCAGGAAGTAACGGAAGACAACATCGTCGCGACCACTGGTTTTCGTGCGACCGTAGGCTGTACAGAACGCTGGCATTGTCGGCCTAATATTTCAATTGATGGTGCGCACGTCAACTACCACTCTACATAGACACAAACAAAGGAATGCAGGATCGAGCGAAGCAGCTTATGATGGCACGCACGCAGAAACAAGCACAGTCAGGCACGGTCGCGGAGACTGCGAAGGAATGGAACACCAGTGTTGACGTCACTACTCCGCGGTTTCCGGTCTCAGCTCGCATCGTCAGTTTCAGCAGCAACGCGCGGCATTTGACGTGGGGGCGGGGCGAAAACGCAATTCGAACCGGAAATTACGTCGCTTTTAAGCGAAAAATCCCCGCTCCCCCAAAAGAAGTTTTACCTGCATGGTTTATAAGGTTTCCGCATCCGTATATGAGCGTCTTATTTAATTCGACAGACTCTTCAGCTTCCCCTTAAGATGTGTGCAACAGGCTCGGCGTAACAGCGAAGAAAAGAATTTGGTATGCCATCCGGCCCCCGAGAAGATTTTTCTTTAACATTAAGCAATAAGGAAAACACGCCTTCAAAAGATATCATGTCTGACACTTGGCACGGAGAAGACGAAGCCTCCATGACTCTATCAGCGTTGGTGAAAACAGAATGGAAATATTCATCCATTTTTTGAGATATTTCCTGAGGATCGTGATCACAGTGTCGCGTTGCCTTATTTCTTGCCAATGTGTGGTTCTACTTCCAAGATAATGCCAAAATTTATCGGGACTGGTTTTTATGTATTAGAAGGTATTAGAAAAATATTTTTGTCGGGCAGAAGACAATACATCTTAAAGCTGGACTTGCAGGTGGCGAATAACTTCAGGGTTTTTGCTCCGGTGCTTTTTGGCGCATTTTAGGCTGCGTTTTATATGTATAATTTTTCTGTAAATTCACGAGTTTCTTCGTTGTGCTTTAATACGTTTAGTCGGCATGAATACATCAATACAGCAGTTAACGCAAGTCACAAACACAAGCCACAGTGAAGTAAAATCAGTTTTTGATAAGTTGTCAACCAGCTTCCAAAGTTCATCAAGGATACATTGATCATTGGCATTAATAAAGTCTTAAACAGTTAAGCAGGGCTTAACGTGCTTCCTTTCACAACTATTAAGCCTACTACTGACCAGATCAAGCTTGTGGTCAGATAAGCCCTCATCCACTCGGACGCCGAGCTCTGTCATATTTTGGCTAAGAAATACAGGATTCAAAATTGAACCAGTATCAGCATTGCCACGTGTGTTTTCAAGCACAACTTGCTCCATGTCACATGCAAGCACGATGTCAAGAAGAGGGCTATCGGCCAGCTGCATCTCGGGCCTGTGCAGCCAATTACGTGCGGGGAGGTTGAAATCGCCCGCCATGATAATTTCCCGGTGTTTCAGCACAGTCATGTAGTCACGCAGTGAGGACAGGAACTCGGGAGGGGATGATGGTGGCCTATAAACCGCGCACACCACGACTACATGTCCCCCGCAATCAACTTTCAAAAGCAGACTCTTATGGTTTTCGACCTGAAGAAGTATTTCTGCGGAAAACGTGCTTTTTAGAATAATCGCAATACCTCCTCCTTTGGATCCATGGTCCCGACGGAAAATATCATGTGATGGTGATACCAGTATTTCGTTGCTAACAAAATCATGCAGCCAGGTTTCAGTGACAATTGCAACATGGGGGGTCGTATCTGAAGAGGAGCCATTGAAGCTGTTATGCCTTATTTATTATACTTCTGGCATTGAAATTTAGCACTCGCAGGGTTTGAGAAATGGCTCACGTGTTCTGTGATGCATTACTAGCAGTTTCATATTCCCGGCTTCGCGACAACTCGTTCAGATATACTGTCATACCCAAGCGTAAACGCAGCCACCATATTTCAGTTTGTCATTGATAAGAAAAGCACGTTTTCAATTGTCGAGATCCCGTTTGACAGTTTCCCAAAGAAGTTTTTGTTTTCTCAGAGTTTCTTTGCTGTAATCATGCTGGATAGATATACCACTACTCTCAAACTGACGCACGTTGCCAGAAACGGCCTCTTTTTCCAATATGTCTTAGAAACATACAATAACAGGTCTTCTTTCTGTCTGTCTTCCAAGGCAATGAATACGCGCGATATATTTGCATGATTGCTGCAGTTCCTTTTTTTTAAATGTGATCAATGACTGCGTTTAGTAAACTTTTATCATCTTCTCGTCTTGCTCTTTGACAACGAAAACAACTAAGTTTGATCGGCGACGGCAGTCTTCGAGGTCCGTTAGTTTTCCGTTTTGTTTCATAACCACTGTATCTAAGGCCCGAATTCTGTATGCTAGTGTTCGAATTTTGGCGGTTCTTTTGCTAATTTCTAGCAGTAGTTTATCGATTGCATTTAGTCGTGTATTAAGAGTGGTGACGGCTTGTTCATTCGATGTAAGACGCTCCCGAATACTAGTTACCTCAGCTAATATGTTTGCTTTCCCCGACTGAAGGCTTTCAAACATTTCTTCAACTGTAGGGCCTGGGATTTCTTCAATGTCTCTACAGACAAGCAATTTACACATAAAGAAACAGTCGTAAGCAATTGACAAGTCGTAAGCTTATGCGGACAATGGAAAGCACGTATAAGACAGACTTCCGAAATCCAGGGGACCTGGCGTCATGGCTGTACCCTCGACCCTCACGCAACTCCTGGCGTGCCAGAACCCTAACAGGTGTACCTTTTTCGCCTGCCGTGCGACGTCGAGGCCCGCACGGGACGTGATGTCGCAGCCAATGAAAATTTAGGTGTAGGGTCACTGCTGCAGACGCCGGCTTTATCGCTCAGTGGGCTATTTCATGTTTTCTCCCGAATAAAAATTTTGCCTGGAAGATAGCCAATCAAATGGTACGACATTCAGTTACAACAAGCAGTACGTCCGAAGCACACTTCCGACGTCAGTGTTCGGTCATGGCGGCACAAATAATTGTCGAGGCGCTTTGGTAAACGCAGTGTGATGCTGACGATGGCATTGGCACTACAACAATGATGTGACCCCAATACAAATGACGGTAAGAAGACGGTATAGACTTGTCGAAGGTGGTATGGCAACAACATTATCACAACAACTAGTCGACGGCGTTATAATACGGTGGCTTGACACAAAAAAAGACAATAACATCAGAAAACAGAAAAGCTCTGTTACCTAAATGGCAACAATTCTTGCATTTTTACCGTTTTTTTCACACACACAAACAAAAAATCTTGCAGTGTCACCTTAAAAACGAAGCATTATGACAGAGATAGCAAAGTATTTGGCAACTACAAGAAGTAGTGTCCGTAGTTTTATCAACCGTATATATAGCAGAACACACTCGCCTAATAGTTACATTAACAAGAATATTGTCGCGCGCCAGCTGGCAAACCTGTACAGATTTCACTCTTTCACCGAGAAAATTCGCTGTCCGGACGCGGACATGACGACGAGCAGGAAGAGGTGAGCGAACGCTTCGTGCTACCTCTAACTCCAATGCGTCTCTGAAACTTGCGATTACGTGACCTGTCGGCTCTGCCAGCTTTTCAACCCGCCGAAGATTCGTCATCAGCAGCAGCAGCCTGGCTACGCCCACTGCATGGCAAAGGCCTTTCCCATACTTCCCTATCTACCCTGGTCATGTGCTAATTGTGGCCATGTTGTCCCTGCAAACTTGTTAACCTCATCTGTCCACCTAACCTTCTGACGTCCCCTGCTACGCTTCCATTCTCTTGGAATCCAGTCCGTAAGCCTTAATGGCCACCGGTTATCTTCGCTCCTCACTACATGCCCTGCCCATGCCCATTTCGTTTTCTTGATTTCCACTAAGTCATTACTTGCGTTTTTTCTCTCACCCAATCTTCTCTCTTCTTATCTCCCTTAACGTTACACCCACCATTCTTCTTTCTATAGTTCGTTGCATCTTGCTAAATTTAAGTACAACCCTTTTCGTAAGCCTCCAGGCTTCTGCCCTGTAGATGAGTACTCGTCAGACACAGGTGTTATACACTTTTCTCTTGAGGGATAATGGCAACCTGCAGTTCATGATCCGAGAATGCCTGCCAAACGCACCCCAGCCCATTCTTATTCTTCTGATTATATCAGTCTCATGATCCGTATCTGCGGCCACTATCTGTCCTAAGTAGATGTATTGCCTTATCATTTCCAGTGCCTCACTACCTACTGTAAACTGCTGTTCTCTTCCGAGAGTGTTAAACATTACTTTAGTCTTCAGCAGATTAATTTTTAGACCCAACCTTCTGCTTTGCCTGTCCAGGTGAGTGAGCATGCATTCCAATTGGTCCCCTGAGTTACTAAGCAAGGTTAGTTCTGATCTAATGGGCGGAGTAACCCATGCCTTCAGCCGCAGCATGCGCATTCAGGCCAGAATCGAGGGGCCGCCTGCCCTCGCAGCCGCAATAAGGCGAGTGGGAGACGGCGCCCATGAAACCAACGACTTTCTAGGTTCCTCCTCACACAGTGCACCTCGCACGTCGTGTGCGGCTCGATATGATCACACCCCGCAGCGAATTCATGCGGAACCTCACGAAGACACCGACGGCGAAGGTGGGAATTCTCCCAAAGGATCCCTAGTGTTGATATCACGATAAGAAGATGAACGGTGTGGGAACTCCAGTCATACTACTTTTTTATGAGCAGTGCTCCTATACTATACTACTATATTTGCATGAGCAGTGCTCAAGATTGGTCTTCATTTAAACACCATCGTACGCAGTCAGAGACTTGTCTATTTTTCATTCTTCAAGTGAGCGAATTCATTCTTGACATGATGAAGTTTGTATCGCCCCAGTCCGTCGGTTGCATGAGGCTGAAACTCCGCCAGTAGATGTGCACTTAAACGGCGAAACATACCGGTTAGATTGGGACAGCCACGGATTTTCGTGCGAGGACTCCTGCTTGAACGGCGGCACATGGCCTGCGTACCTCAGGTATGGGAGAGGTCGCATTCGATCATACAAGCAAGCTACACCTCGGCGTCCGAAATCTGAGAAGCCATGGAATAGGCTAATAATCTCTCCACTCTCCGCTTAATGGCGTAGTACGTCTTTTCAGTCCGCACTACTTTCTAGGATTTCTTCACATTCACAAATTGGTATGATATTCGTTGATGATGTCTGTAATATAACCAAGGGAAATGTTTCTGTTGAGCCCTTTAAGGTTATAAATAACTTTTGCGAGATGGGAGAAAAGAATGACGAGATATGCTGCTCACTCGGATGACCCTTTTGTATATTTAGGAGTTACGTTGCGCAAGTATGTACACAATTTCCCATTTACAGGTGTTTAACAGCAAAACTGCATATGTGCAATGCTGAAATAATTAATTGTGAAAAGTATTTCAATTCTTACCGATGTGGTCGCAGTGATAAAACAGGAGGTGGCGTCCTAATCGCTGTGTCGTATAACGTTCACTTTTTTCACATTCCTATCGTTAGCGCTGTAAAATTAGTGTGAACGTGTATTCGAATCAGTCATCGTGACATGTTTTTTGTGCCTGATACCGCTCACCAACCGCACCTTCATCTTTTTGTTCTGAGCGTTATGACGTATTGAATAGCATTATACTTAGGTATCCTCACTCATCGATATTTTAATGGATAATTTCAATCTCCTTAAAATAATTTGGTATGGCATGTTTCCAATACACTCTGTTACTTCTGGTTTAGAAGATGATGTTCTGAATCTATGTTATGACTAACTTTGCACAACTAATACCTGACCCAACCTGAACGACGTCTACAAGTGCCAACATACTTTACCTCGTCCTCTCTAAATTCCGCGATGTTGTTACCAACCTCAAGATGTTGGCTCACCTAAGTGACCATTTGTTTCGTAAACCTTATGGTAGAGGGCAACATCAAGCGAGTTGCAAAGAAACGGAAATGTATACGGGATTATTCGAAAGCTGAGTTCATTACGATTAACGAGGAATTATCACGTTTCATTGATGACTGCATGACTAATTTTTTCTGAATAAACCATTGAGTGTAATTGGTCTTTGTTCAAAAATAAAGTGAAGTGCCTGAATACTAAATTTGTGTCATTGCGTATTATTGCTTGCGGACATCATTCGGCGTGGTCCAATACTTCTTTAAAACGCGTTCTCAATAAAAAAAAAGCGCACGTTTCGCAAAGCTAAGCGATCGAACAACTCTGAGTTGTGCAGTAAGTACCGTCTCGCATATTTAGCATTTAAATATGCAGCATGTGAAGCAAAGGAAGGTTTTTTTTCTATAAATATTTCACATCATTACTTATAAAAAATCCTAAAAAGTTTTGTAACATATTTGGTGGTTCTAAAGACAGTACAATCTTATTAAACAATAATGAGGGCGTCCCTATTCCACTTTCTCAATGCTGTTCCATGTTAAACGATACGTTCGCAATGCCTTTTCCCAAGTGTCAGCTGTTTGCCAAGTGTCATCATCTGCGTACTGTAGAATGGGTTACCCACCGATGGATCCTGTGTTTAAAGAGTCTTTTGGTGTGTTGCACTTAATGAAAAACTTGAAATTGTCTTCCTCATGCGGAATGGGTGGTATCAACTCAAAATTTTTGAAGAACACTGCAATGTACTCCTTATATATACCAACTTTTTTCACAGTCCGTCACTTCTGCCCAGTTACCTGGCAATTGGAAGGTGGGCAAGGTGGTACCGCTTTTCAAATCTGGCAACGTCAATTCACAATATAAATACAGACCTATATCATTAACTAGCATTCCTTGCAAACTATTAGAACATATTATTTACTCATATTTATTTGATTTCCTAGAGTCTAATGCGTTTGTTACGGCGAAACAGCATGGCTTTCATATATCATTTTCGCGTGAGACGCAACTAATTTGCTTGACCAATGAGCTTTTAGCTGTTCTTGACAATGGGTGTTTTGTCGACTGCATATTCCTAGATTTTCAGAGAGCGTTTGACCTACACTCTCACCCTCTACTTCGTTTAAAGTTAAGAAAATTAAACATCGATCCTAACATTTTTGCCTGGATTTAACGCAATTTGTGACAGCTAACAATTTTAATTCCTCTTCCTGTCCAGTTACTTCCGGTGTGCTGCAGGGTTCTGTCAACCGCCCGCTTTTCTTTTCAGTCTACATTAAAGAGCTAGCTAATGTAGTTCAGATATCCATCAGGCAAAACGCTGATGACTGTTTAATTTATCGCATAATATTATCTGACACTTATCTTGCAGCACTTCAATCTGGCCTCGACGCTATAACTAACTGTTGCAACGCGTGGCAAATGCATCTGAACGTTAAAAAATATAATGTATTGAGAATCTCCCGAAAAGCTTCTACATGTAACCCTCCTCATTATCACATTGATGACGCTGCATTAGACGATGTTACCACGTACAAGTATTTAGGTGTTCACCTGACTGCTAACCTTTATTGGCAAACCCATGTTCACTACATCGTTAACAATGCTAATCGCACGATAGGTTTCTTACACCGCAACTTTTCAAGGGCACCATCTTCTCTTAAATTACCAGTGTACAAAACAATTGTAACACCTAAGCTTGAATATGCATGCGCTTTGTGGGATTCCAGTAAAGAATTTCATAATAACCAATTAGAACGAGTACAAAATCATAGTGCGTGTTTCATTCTGTCAAATTATTCCAGCTTTTCAAGTGTATTGTCGATGAAACTCATTTTGAAACTTCCTAACCTTCCTATACGCAGAAAAGTGTTTCGTTTATCCTTATTTTATAAGATTTTTCATAATCCACATCTGAAAAATTAACTTCCTAATGAGCCATCTGGTTTGTCTTGTCGTTCTAATCACCGTCATAACGTTGAAATCCGTTTTTGCCATCCTAACTTATTTTCCGATTGACTCTTGCCAAAGAGATCGAGGGAATGAAACCAGCTGCCCACCTCTCTCGTCGGCAATCCAAGTGTTTTTTATTTAAATCCGCTGTCGACAATTATTATTGTATATACTAGCCGCCAGCAATCACAACAATTCTGTATTTTTCCCTCCTACTGTCTTCTCTAACGCCTTCAGGCATTGGAGGTAATGAAATAAATAAATTACCAGCGTCCCTGTATTTCTTCGTCGCAGTAGCCAAAACTAAACAATCACAGCAGAACGCGCGCGCCATGCGAGTCGCTGGATTACTTCCAGGACCACGGATGGCGCTTGCCTCCGCGCTTGCAAGGAGCCGCAGTGTGGGCTATGCGCGCATAGCGTTCACCGCAAGCGCATCCTAGTAAAAATTACGGTTGCAAAAGCTGCAGTTTCCGGGAAGCAGCAAATTCAGCAGACGAAGCAGTAAGTGACGTCACTACACTTCCATATATAAAAGAAGAATCCGCTGGGCAACCGATTTCATTTGTCTTGTGATAGCGCTATGGAGCGGCTAAGCATAGGACTCCCGAAGAGCAGCGTCAACACAATGGCCGCCGATGGGAACCGCAATGGCGATATGCACAAAGGCATCGTGCTCAGATCAGGCAGAAATTAGTGACTCCTGCCCAAAGCAAGCCACGCGCAGTTAGGACGCCTGATTAGCCGCGTGAATACGATGAGTGACGAAATGATCAGAAATGTAGATATGCACAACGACATCGTGCTCAGACTCGGCAGGACCCAGCCCTAGGTTACGTCACATTGGTATATCAGGTCAGGCGATACCACACCATGCCAATTTCACTGCGTGGATTGCAGCAAACGTTTTTCAAATGTAACCCGCAGAAAGTACTTCTAGAACTCTAAGAGTAAGCCGATAACATTCTGTCCTCCCACAAATGCAATGCGGTTGTGTAGTAGTGATAGAATATCCGATTCAGAGTGGTCGGGTGCTTATCTTCAAACCAATCTGACCCCGTGAGCCTATTTCTGGGTATGTTTCGCAATTATTACGTTAGAAATTGTCCTAATGCTACAAGGTACAGTGGTATTACAGGGATAGTTATATTACGCCTTGCTTCCGTTAACTACATGACCAGCTTTTCGCAACCTTGGAAGATCTGCTTAACGCGCAAATACATACCAGACTGTTATGACACAAAATTTTCTCGTGGGATAAGATAAAAACTAGCGTTAATATTTGTTTTATTTCCCAGTAATTGCTTTCTTTTTAATTTCCACAATGACCACGAAACGACATTGTATTTTTTATACTGATAAAAAATCAGACAGACCTGCGAATTCGTAGGGATTTTTTAAGACTTTCTTCCGAAGGGGAAGCATAGCCTATAATGGTCATAGGGCCTTCTACAGATTCTGTATGGTCCATTTTATAATTTTGCTTATTGATGCTGCCTCAAGCCAAAAAAAGTCACATTGAGGCGTACTGATGAACTACGCATGCTTACTCTCTCGGAAGGCCAAGCGGGCCAGCGGTCTTCCATCGGTCCGCTTCCCAGACGCAGGCCAACGTGTACGGCATCTGCTTCCGGTCCTCCCAGGTTGGCTGGCGATCGTGGCCGACTACGTCATCAATTTCACGCTGCACCCGCGCTTGGACCGTGTCGGGGTACCTCGCAAAGTTCAGCATCTGCCACATCATCGTACTGGTTGTGCTGAAGGTACCACCCATGAGGAAGGAGTTTACGTTTCCAACAAGGTAGCGGTCTGCACAAAATTCGGGCGAATAGGAATTCGTATTCTTCGAAAAATACCGATCAAATGTACAGCAATTGAGCGCATGCAATCCATGCTCTTGGACAGGATTGATTGTGCCTCTGCAGTAAACCTCCGCTACAAGTATGAAGAAAAAGAAAGAATGTTGTTGCGCCAGCAGTAGAGTATAGTCATTTCAGATTGCTGTTCAGAACATCGTTCCTGCTATAACGTCACAGATACTCAGCACTTTGACGAATACGTCAGTTTACAGTGGAAAAGGGCTTTAAATGCCACTTCAGATACAGTAAGTTTCAAGACTGCTATTTTCCATGGCTACTGTTATTCTTACGCATTATCATAGGTTGTCAAACTCATTAGTCCACTCACTCAGACTCAGATCCACCCGTGTGTGTGGGTTATCCCGGATGCGTCCAATTTGGATGAGTCTAAGTCCGAGTAATCATGGGTGAGTAGACCCTGAGTCTCAGTAAATTCCGCTTTCTTTTTTTTTCTTTGGCCAAACTAAACTTGTGAACATAGCTCAAGTAGCGGCGACAGCGGCGACGTGATGAGGCGCGCAGCGTACATCAGACGCATGCATAAACGAAAATGTCTGGCCTGCGCGAAAGACGTAGTCCAGTCACAACGTAAGCTGAAGGATCTGCCGCCTTTTAGCTCGTCTTAAGCTGTTTGAGGATGCCTACAGCAAGTAGTGATCGTGGACGTAAGTGGCGTTGTGCGCACACATACCTGTTATATCGGACACAGTTTCGCGTAGTTCTGGCTATTGGCGGCGAAGCTTCGGGGCCTCATTTTCGGCAGCGCGTACGTGAAAATATTCGCGATGAAGTCTTTTGGTGTCATTTTTCTCAAGCACGAACCGCATTGTCGGCCCGGCGTCGACGGCGAGGTGCAGCTTCTCTCTGCACGGCGCTCTGTTGAGCCCCAACGTCCCCAAGCTGCAGCCGTACGAGAAGCTGTAGGTTTCGCTAACTCAGCAGCAGTTCGCTTTGTGTGAAAGCGCCACTACTTGCATCGAAGAGTCATGGCAGCGTAGCTTTACTATGACCATGGCCGTTTGCTCAGTGCCATCGGCATACAGTTAATACAACCAAGCCACTTATAGCACTCATGGCTATGAGTGCTATGAGGCAACGCTCGTCACACCAATCAGGCGTTCAAATCGGCATATGCAAGGGCGTTGCCATGTTGCAATACTGGACGGGCGCGCGTTCACTGAAGATAAATTGCGATTCAGGCGAAATTCGCAGTCAACGTGATCCAAAGCTTCCTCGCTGTGGTGGCGTCATCTAGTTGAGGCGCCTCCAAACGCACGCTTTCACGCTCTAAATTTTACATAAAAATTTTATAAACAGACCATCGCATTTTTTCTAAAATATATACGAAATACACTCTGTGAACTGTTCTATACTGACGTGCTAAGTGTAAAATGAATGTTCTTGCGTCAAACCTTCATCATTTTTTGCCACTTCTTCAGCAAAGAATTTCCTCTAGAGTCAATGTATTACCTCTACAGCTACTGAGGCAATGAAAGTAGCGGTGCGAGATTGGTCGCGCCGTCGGTGACTGTAGTCGACACGGCGTAACGTCTGGTGCTATAGTGTGCTACTTCAACTTCTGCATGCAACTACGTAGCTGCACAGCTCGCACCTAGCGCGATAGGATGCCTCTAAAGAGACTTTTTTCAAATATTTTTGCAAGCGCTCGTCTGGTTGAGCGGTAACAAACTCGACTCGGGCTAGAAATAGGCTAGAAACTAGCTACTAGTTTTTATCGCTACACACATATTAAGAGATATTTTCTTATCTCATCGTTGTGTATCAGTTTCAATTCTAATGTTTTTATTGCAATGCCAATAACAACTAATGTGTCAAACAAAATCTTTTTTATGCTGCATTGGCTGAAATAGAAAGACCTACGAACTATATTGATAGGAACGAGAACTAGGTGATTAAAAAACTTCGATAAGACCACCTTAGCTACAGACGACTAATAAGTTACTGTAATGATTCCGACACATCCTTCTCCGTGAGATATTTTATTAGTATCTGTTTAGACGTCAGGTAATTCTAGCTCTTATTCCCTTTGTTGTATTGGCCGCTATAGTATCTTCCGAGGGTACCACAGGGGCTGCTGGGGCGATAAATTTAAAATAAAATGCAACCCTCGAAAATTGTTGGCTTCCAGACGAATCAGTACGTGAGAGCGTTGATAGCCCGTCTCTAACATCGTTATGCAGCCCTAAAGATATGCTTTCTATGATATGCTCTCGTCGAAGTAAATTCCGGTTTGAAAAAAGCGCAGTTTTATATGTCGAGCACATATATGTTGACTTGCTCATCATATGTTTCCATCGTGCTTTGCATGCACGTCAATCAAGCTACATGAATGCTAATAGAATTGTTCGGGCACACACTGTCATGACCACCCACTGCTTCTAGCCGGCCCCGGCATATGGTTGCATTTAAGTGT
Source organism: Dermacentor andersoni (assembly GCF_023375885.2). Taxonomy (NCBI): domain Eukaryota; kingdom Metazoa; phylum Arthropoda; class Arachnida; order Ixodida; family Ixodidae; genus Dermacentor; species Dermacentor andersoni. Next base: position 51,889,020 of record NC_092820.1, on the reverse strand, counting down.
GATCGTACTCTCCTTTGCTTATTTATCACTGCGTTAGTTATCGCGATGCCCTACTCTTTTACCCATAGGAATTAGGGGTTTTGTATTCGGTATTTCATGCGTGCCAAAACAGAAACTAGGTGTGAGGCTACTGTACGTTTCACGTGCAGAAAATCATTTGTCGTGGACAACGACCCGTTGCTAAAGCAACTTGTACTCATGCATGTTAATCTGCAGCTTTGCTGCCGAGTGGAGCCGATTCTATTAGGGGTTAGATTTTAACGATGTGAATGAATTTTGTGATTCGTAACACTTACCAGTAAATAAGGGATTTGATTCCCCTCTGCTTTCTTCTATCTTCTTCATATATCCTTGAATAAAGTCTTTGCATTCGTCTCCAAACTTCGCCGCCTGGGATTCTTCAACTTGCTTCCTTAACAGGGGAGCACGTAAAAAGAACTGTTGAGCCAGCCTCAAGTTGATTACTGCTTTATGATAGGTGTCTGCTATTTCGATATTGAATGCTAACCCTCTCGTTACTGAACAACCTGCGCACTCGTGAGAACGTTACGTTATAAAAAAAAAGAATTTTTCCACAATATCCCGCTAAAACAGTATCTCTAGGTTTAAACTAGAATATAATACATAATACTTACAAAACATGCTTATATTAGGTGACGGTACATATTTTGTAATCGCTTCTGATTCAGTAGGCCACCGTACTCTCACTCAAAATGTCACATGCTATACTATTTGAGGTAAACATCTGGCTTTATTTTGTATTTACCTAGAAGACAGTGTGTTTGTTTAGGGGATGATTGGTGTTCCTTATTAAGATTTCTATAGTTGTTGTTGCTGCTGCTGCGGCTGTTTTTTGGAGGGAAGAGGACGCTGGTAAGTTTGTTATAACTACATTTTTTTATATGTGGGGTAACAATAATAAATTTGTACCTGAAAGGAACATTAATCATTTATGTGGGGGACAGTACCGTGCGCGCTTTTCCAGCTTACTTCCATATTATTACGTTGCATTGAACTACTGCCTACTTTGCAGGACGATTGCAGGAGAGTTATATTAATAATATTGCAACAGAAACAGAAGCTGTGCTATTCTGTGCGGCAACATACACTATTTATGCTTGTAAATAATATTACTGTATTTGCACGCTTATAACGCGCACCTAGTTTGTATAAATGGTGCGTTCGAGTTTGCATGCGCGTTACAATCGTAACTAATTCAACTCAAAATCAAAACCGACACCGATTCTTACTTAAAAAAAGAAGAAGCTCAATGCAAGTTTGCTAGCCACACTGCCGCGACAGGGCTGTCTGAAGAAAGTGACGCTCGGGGACATCGCAAGTTGGGTCCGTGTTACGTGCAATGCCCTCCCGCAGACGGTGGTTGTGCGAGTCTTCAAGATGTGTGGCACTATAATGCAATAACGGAAACTGAAGATGACTTTCTGTGCTCCATAGCCAGCGAAAAGGAGATGTTGTCGGTCTCCGATAGGGACTAGCCACTAAGGTTCAGCTGTGCACGCATCTGTGTGTCTTTGTATCCTCTATAAAGTTGTTTCAACGCGTTACGCGTAGACTCAGGTTTCGTTATTTGATGTGCGTGGTAAAATCCGCACCAATTTATTTTTTTTTATGTTTGAGTGGTAACACACCTGCGCGTTACAATCGGGGGTGCTGAAGAGTCGGGCAAATACGGTATTACTGCAGCAGGGACATTTAGCTTGTATATTCGCACAAGATTTATAGCATTACGTTGCATTATGCGTTCCAACTAAGACAGCCACGATAAACAATTATGTAGAAAGGTGCGCGAGACTGCTGGGGCAATTTGCCACTGCGATTGGGTGGTTCTGTTCAAAGAGAAATTCAACATATGCTTGCTTTTGTTTTACTATCTGGTGATTTTTTTCTGCCTAGTTTCGGATACAAGTAAGGTAACTGTTTCGAAAATTGCTACCGTTTGAAGGACCGTCATTCGACAAATTGGAATTGTTCCGACATCGGGTAACGTAACACGCATTAAAAACTATTAAGAAATTTATATACTGAATGGCTTGTAGATTGCAAATGAAGACATTTAAAGCTTTCGTAACCCTAATGGCGTCATTACTTCCAAGACACCGTTATACTGGGAAACCAAAAACTTGCCACGTTCCTTTTACCTTCGTACTGTAAAACACAAGCATTAAAGCATTACCGTATTGTATTGCTCAATATTTATATTTAATGTATATCATTACCATAAATATCAGGGCATTTATGATAAATATGAGAATTTGAGACCAATACTGTTACCTTTTAGCTGATCTTTTTACGCCAAAATGTAAAAATAAACACTTAGCGTTTGAGGACTTGCCATGCGATCATTAAGACGTCTGGGAAGGTTAATCCATGAAAAGCCAAAGAGCCTTAAGCAGTTTCTTGCTACAGCGTCTTGTGGCTGGCTCGCTCAAGACAATTCCACCTCCGAACTGACAAATAAATTATGCTGGCGATACACTTAGGCATAACAGTGTATAAACTGATAGTCATTCATATATTTTGCCATGACACATTGTAACTATCTTCAAGCACTTATGCGGACCACACGGAAATTCGCGAAACTTCTTAAGTTGCTACTATTCCTAGCATTCATGTTAACTATCAAAGAAGGCTGCAGAAATACCAGCCCACATTTTTCTCGTCTGTTCACTTTAGACTGTGTTAGCCAATCTACCAATGAGGCACAATCTGAACTAGCAGTAGAACGGGACAAATATCTGCGCTGTCACCAATGTCTTCTTAACCGCCTTCTTTGGACTTGCCGCGATGGGTTTCACTCCTAGTGGACATGTCGTGTGTTTCATCACATCCCCACCACGCATTTCTTCATCGCTAGCACAAAACATGCCATGCTCCGAGCTGATACTTTTCTGGTCACACAGCTGAATGTCCGGTGAATAAAACATTCTGGTATACCTCCGGCTTCCTTAAAGATCCAGCTCCTTCAGGTCATTAAGCGTAAGGTAGGTGTAAGATTACGCTGAAAAGTTTGATGAGAAACGCGTTACGGAGACCACAAAGGTCAAGGCAAAAGAAAAGCATGCATTACCTTATTCTAACCTCATTATTCTAACCTTACGTAACCCTCATTTTCTCGCTGCTTCCAAATTTACCTTACGGGTGAGTTGCACTGACAACACGAGCAAATAGTAAAATCTCAACCGGAGAAAACGGCACCAAACTAAGCCTGTTAATTTCCTCCCAACCTCCGTTAGCAACACACAACTTCCATCCCTTTCAACGAAGATATTTAGGACGACAGCAGAACTAATGAAAAAAAAATGGCGTTTACTGTTGTGCGCGAATGTCATCATGAAACTAGTACACCTGTGGATAACACTTGTTTTCTAATAAATATTGGAGCACCCTAAACGCAGCCATTTTATTAGACCAGGTAATAAATATAACAAATGGTTCTTTCTTACGAGGCCAATACGAATCGATAGCACCGGTAAAATTCATTTGTATGTGATACTGGGTTATAGAAAAGGTAAACTGCACGTACTCTGAAACGGCTTCTAGTTGCGCCAAGGATTCCTTGATGCGATAGTTTCTGGTGAAAGGAAGGTATGAGAGCAGCTTGCGCAGCTTCCATGGTAGGAATTGATGAAAGGACCCCGAGTACATGGCGAGGCTCACTCGCTTCATCACGCAGTGGAGCTCGCGGCGAGTCGGGTGGTCGTGCGTCAACTGGCGGCCGTAGAAGAACGACACAATGTTGTTGAAGGCGCACGGCATGACGTAGTCGCTCACGCTAAGCGGCCTTCCACCAGTCTCACCAATGCTGTCAGCGACGCGGCCGAACTCTTCCTGTCATGCGCAGAGCGTCGAGAACGTAAGTCGAGGTAGAGCCATGCGGAACAAAGAAAGAAAGGGTAAGAGAACGCTGAACTGTGAAAGGCCCGACGACTGAGCTACTCGTACGCCATGTCCGAAATCATTGTAAACGGAACCACCAAATTAGTTCCAACAAAAATGTTATTCTTTCAAACTCAATTTTAATTAATTTTTTATATTGATTATTAAGCATAAAAGTCGTCGCTAAAAAGTTTCTATTTTTGAATTTTGCGCAGCGACCCCAGCGCTGGTGCGGCATTGTAAAATTGTGGAATTCCAATTACTTTTTCTTTCATAAGTGCGCCGTTGTGACGCAGGGAGAGTTTTTTTAAACTTACTAAGAGGAGCGTTCCGCATTTTATAATACTATGTAGTCAGCCTTTATTAATACGAAATTAACTGGGCCCGAGCAGGCACCGCCTAAATCAGTGAGATCCCGGTGAGCTGGTGCGGAAACATTAATTAGTTCATCGTCACCTGGCCGTCTTTCACTCTTTATTTCCGGCTGACTAAGCATTTTCCCAACGCAAGAGTGTCGTTGTGCTATTGGGGAACGGGAGCTCATAATAACCGCTCAAAAATTTATTTTATCTAACGTTCCTTCATAACGTTAGGAAACCAGGCGTGCATTGCCAGTCAATGGCTTCATGGGATTTATTGGGTGCCTCTTCGTGGAGAGCTAACTTAACAGTTTGATCTCAGTAGCTTTTTACGACAACTAATTCCTAGTATATATTGTTCCTGGAGAATAAATTTCAATTCAAATCCAATTTCGAGGGCTAAAGAGGCGCATTTCGTACACACAGAGGACAATGGTTGTTACCGCTGTGATTAGACAACTGTCAACTTCAAAGCCAGTGTGATGTATAGTGCAGCGAGTGGCTAAAACATCTAGCCAAAAAAGGAAACTTAATGATTTATAGTGCCAGTTGCATTTCATCTAAGAGAACACGTAGCTTACCATCATGCGGTCCTCCATAGCAGTCTTTGCAAAACCCAAGTCCCGCAACATACTCAAACAGAATTTCCTGTTTGCTGACCAAGCCTCCCCATTCAGGGAACCCACACCTGAAAAAGCAATTTCAGTGAAGCGTATGCCGCGCACTTTAAATGATGGCTGGTCTGACAGCGCCAGACAAAAGCTTATTTCGTGCATAGAAGATTCCATTTTACACGTGTCACGGCTGCACAGCAAACCAAACCTTCCTTCACAATTAGACATGTCTTAGCCCTTAAAGGATGGCATATATACATTGCAGAAAATGTTTATATGATGGGGTTTTGCACGAAAAAATTCCCGATCTGATTATTTGGTATGTTGTAGTAGGTTATTGTGGAAGTTAGGACAACCTGAGGTTCCACAAACTCGTGCTTAGCAGCCCGGTGCGATAGCCACTAAGCTACCTCGGCAGGTCAGAAAAATGTTAATTTGCTACATAAATGTGGAATATTCATAATCGACATAAAGAACAATATTCCTGCGTAAACTTTTTCAGCAATAGAGCGGAATACAAGGCAGAAAAGTCGGCCTGTGCTTCACTGCAAGGCACCTATGACTTAATGCGAAATTTGTACACATTTATCTCAGGCTATGTGACTCATGGGTGAACATTTTATTTGCTTTGCATTACGTTTGTAACACCACTGCAGCCGGAGATCTTGCATCTGTCTGTCTCTTCTGACCGTGGTGCAAAGGAATGCGAGTCAGGTGCCGAACTTCTTTTATCTCGTCTTGTGCTCCTGCTACAAAGCAATCAATGGCAATTGCTACTAGTCATTCAGTGCTGGCCGAAGACACTTAGCCAGGACCATCGTGCTCCACTAGCGAATATCAGCAAGAAAAACATTCTTTTGTAGTATGTTGCTTGAAGGCAAAACTCTTCAAAGAAGGGAACTAGCCTCGCGTTGCTGTGAGCTGGACAGACACGGGGCGAGAAAACAAAGTACATTGTACCAGCAGGCGAAAGACACATCTGAAATTACAGAAAGGCCACGAAACTGTAAAAAGAGCTTGGGAGTCAAGAAAAGAGGTCAGAACCCTGTTGAGGTCAAACAAAAGGTTGGTCCAACCCCGTAGAAGTCGCCGAACCACTTTGGCTAACCAGGAGGCTTGCAGAATTATGTGTGAGCCAGAATTGTCAAATAACAAGATGCTATTGAAGCTTCACATTTTCCCTAATATATGTCCCGATAAAACAAAGCAAAGAACGCTCTTACGGGAGGACACAACTTCTTGAAAAGCCAATGACAGCCCACTTATCGTTCAGTCCCGTTGTAATCACATAATAAACACCTTTGGTAACACAACCGTGTTTGATGCCTGGTTCAGCGCGAGTTTTTCTTCAGCTGTAAAGTTGGATTATTGAATAGAAGCAGGCTACGTTTAATGCCAGAGTATCTATTTCTTGCCTCATGTTCGCAAGAAGTATTTTAGCGAGAGATTATTCGTGACCCACATCCTCCCTCAAGCCCCCCTTCCTACGTCCTACGCGGACAGTAGAGAATCGTGTGCTTTACAGTAAGGTTTCCTTAATGGCAGTTGACAAACCTATCAAGTTACTTTTCGAAACATGTCATTTCGTTTTAGGATATATAAAAATTACCTTTGTAGAAGTCCCGATAACCAACAAAAGTGGATGAACGCCATAGCAGTTCCTTTGTGTTCAAAAATTTCTTGATGCTGTCGAAGTCGTTGAGGATGACAACGTTCATGAAATTTACTTTGAGCCTGGAAAAAATGCAGCACGTGTTACTCGATTCAGCAGCCCGGGAGAAGAATATCAGCAAAAATAATATTCTCAATAAACTCAAAGGGCTGCAACACGAAGACTGTAGCCCAACTCACCACGAGAACTGAACACAATATTAGATGAAACTCCTCTCGGCGGCCTCGCTAAAGACCTCCTCGGTCGATGTGGCGGAACAGGCTGCTATAGCTCTCGTATTGCTTGACTCAAAACGTACTGCGGTGTGCAGAGACTCCCGAGCAGCCGTTAGAGCGTTCGCATCGGGATTGATAGCCAAAGAAGCAGCCAGGATTTTGAACGGCAAACACCCATCTGACATTGTTCACCACATAGTCTGGTTCCCAGCTCACATGGGACCAGACGTATTACCGGGTCACCTGAACCCCAATGAGATAGCCCACGCCCGTGCGAGAGGTTTCGTATGCCGCGACGGGATGGTGTCTCGGGTGAGTTCGGGAGAGGTCGTCCACAGTGATCCACTAGTTACATTTCATGAAATCACGTCTCATTACAGAAGGAATAGGCAGAGTTTTCCTTTCCCCCATCATAAGCTCAACAGTCCACAAGCTAGCACGCTCCGCATGCTCCAAACGGGGTGCTACCCCTCTAGGGGCTTTCTGAACATGCTCCACCCGGACATTGATCCTCTCTGCCAAGATTGTGGCACTGAATTTAGCTCATTAAAACACATGCTATGGCAGTGCCTTGTGTTACAGGATTTTAACGGAGAAAAAGACTGGAGGACGAAGGCCATAACACACCCGAAAGAAGACGTCCAGCTCCTGGCTGTCCAGAGGGCCCGTGAACGAGCGGAGAGGCATGGCCTCTCTGTTCCATGGGGCTAGCCAACGGCTGGGTGGGGACCTGCATGCCGCCGCTTACCTCCTCAGGACCCCAATAAAGGCGTTTACTACTACTACTACTACTACTCCTAAGGCACCAATGAAAACTTGACGAATTGTTTATGCTAAATCATCGGATTTCTGTATATGCATTTCAAGGCGATTGTTTTAACGAGAATGGATATCTCAAGTTGGGAACATTGAAGTTCGCATTGGTTATCTGACGCGGCTCTCTACAAGTGAACCTCTCCCAAGTCAATGATGAAGATTTATCACAAGGAAGAAGTTGTAGATGTACGCGAGCCGTAAAACAATGTGGCCGTGGTAGCGAGCAGAATATTATTCGTGATCTTATCCTGTGAGTTGGGAGAAAGCTTTGCAGTGTGAGCGGGTAGACAAAAATAGATAAAAGCCACTGCGTCACTTTTCTTTTCTATTTATTAATACTCTACTTCCCCTTACCACATTAATCTAAACGTTTTATCACGCGAAACGCAACACGCATTGCTCCGGCTATTTATTCTCTAAGTCGCAGACCTACATGTTCGAGCAACGTAGGTACCGCTCGTAGTTGAGCGACCCCATCGGTGCCAGTGAAAATGTTTATGCCAGAAAACGGATGAGGTGCCTTATTTCTTTGCAACGCAATTGGTTTTCTTATATCACTCACACGCCCGCGTGGCGTTGAGTGTTGAGGCCAGATTGTTGTTCCACGTAACATCGCCAAACAAGGCAAATAATACCTCACGGCACCAATGCGTCCGTTACAACGAACGCTTGTATAAACGTGCTGAGTATGAGTTGACATCGCGAGAGAACATGTTCTATCTGGCGCCAGCTGCATTGCCAAGACCACTATTGCGACCGACAGCTCTCTAACGAAATCAGTTGTGGCAATCCTGCTAAAACACGAATGACGTAAGCAGCGCTATATAGGAAAGCGAAAAATAAGGTGAAAAGAAAGAGAACCACTCAAACATCACTACTCTAATTTGAATAGTGCGCAGTCCACGTAAACGTCAACCTATTTTATATCGACTGTTGGTCGAAAGGTAGCGATCTTCAATTACACGTGTGTTACGTCAGCAGACTCCTTCCGATGCCTGCATATTTCTTCTCCCGTGCCCCCGGTTGATCCTCTGGTGTCGCCAACTTGTACTGTCTCCCATCTCACAAGAGTACCGAACAAGGAGCATGGACTTGGCGAGCCGCAGGGCCGCGGCAGTCGTCCGTTCGGCCGGTCGCGCCACCACTGCCACAAGCATGAGGGACCTATTCCCGACAACAATGGTCCCATGAAAACTGTCCATTGGTGCTCCTGGGTATGCGGTGACAAGTCGTCCCTCCGTTCCGCCGCGGGTGAAAAACGGAGACGCACACGGGATAGCGGAACAGGCGAAAGCCCATGGTAATTCTACGAGGCACCCCTCAACTGCCACGAGCTGCAATTGAGTTCTCTTGTGATAAATTTTATAAGTGTGATCATCCGTTGGTTAAGTACTCCACGCTTTATAAAGCGATACACAAGGAACTTTCTTTTACATGAATACCGGCAACGATGAACTGCTTCTCTATTGTTGTGAACAGCGCTGGAATTGAATATAACACGGACTAAGTAGACTACCGAAGAGGGAAGTAGCATATAGAGAAAAAGAAGTCAGCGAACGGCGAGCAGGTAACATCACAAACTAGCCTAGACGTTTACTCTGTAGCCATTTGCACCAATAGGAAATCCCGTAAAGATTATCTGTATCATTTGCTACAAATACTCGCATGTTTTGCTTGTTCAGGGCTACAGATATCACGTACAGCAAGAAGGAACTCTAGCACCTGTAAAGGGCTGCTTGCCATGATATTCGTTATCAACAATCACAAATGATCCTTTGTCATCTATCATCTTGAATGCTTCTTGCAAGTATCGACCACATATGAATACAGCGACTGAATGCTGGACTTTATTGTTTGACCTCAAAAAATGAATTCTGTAAGGCGCCTCGTTTAACCAAGTGGAGTTCTTTAACATATCTAGTTTCCTACTCCACGACCTACGGAATGACGCCGCCTCGTGGGACAATCATACCGGCGACCTCGCACTCTGCGTTTAAGTGCCACATCTACTAAGCTTGTAAACCAGGCAGTAATTAGCCAAGAGAAAGTGTGGACTTGCTTTGTCTGCTCCCTAAACGAAGGTAGCTTACTAGTTCTAAAAGATTGCGGTATTTTTCCACTTCCTAATATTTATATGACTTTCATAAAAGGAGGCTGATTGTATTCCAGACTCCAGCCTAATCTATTGATATTGGCGCGGCAATTATGTATTGTTGAACATAGCTTGCTGTGGCCAGCGTACTTACTGTGCACGATAAAATCAAGTCTTGTCCTGATATTGTTTCATAATACCTTAGCAAATCTTTTGCAAAATAGAGACAGAAGGTGCACAAGAAATGGCCAGGCTTAGCTTGGTTAAGCCAAGAATGCGTTGCATATTGCGCGCGTTGCATATTGCGCGGTCCGTGACGTCACGCGCCGGCGCAGCGCCCCTAGCGGGAGGAGCGGGAGTCAGGTGGTGGCTGCGGCCGCGCGCGACCGCGCGAGTTGGGGCCCAGCTTTTCCTCCGTGACGTCACGCGCCGGCGCAGCGCCCCTAGCGGGAGGAGCGGGAGTCAGGTGGTGGCTGCGGCCGCGCGCGACCGCGCGAGTTGGGGCCCAGCTTTTCCTCCGGCTGTCGTGACGTCACGTCACGTGGTTGCGCTAAAGGTCAATGGTGGCTGCCCGGCCGCGCCCAAGGGCTGAACTGAGTGATTGCAATATGCAACGCATAAAAGCAGAAAGTGCGTGTGCGCAGGATCTCTCCTCTTCTGCTTCTAGAGCAGCTCACGCTTCATCACGTGCACGTTAGTCTCATTCGACTGTGCAAAACGTAATTTCGACTGTGCAATACGACTGCGTAATTCGGCGGTGGTATACGTCTCCACACACAGCATATATTCAGGGTGGCGGACCTCATTCCACTGACGCGCCCAGTGCATCAGAATATAAGTACACTTTCAGAGGAAAACCACACTACAACTCCTGCTAATACAGCCATATGGTCGTTATAGCAGCTATATTCTATTTTGGCTGAAACAATTTTCCTCCTGAAGGGATGTTGGCATACATTCAGCAGAAGTTCATTCGTAATATCATTAATTTAAATTTTATTTTCACTAACATTATTACCCCGATTACTTGAATATGCCTCAGTCGTGTGGAATGACATAGGCGATTCAAAGCACGTGCTAATGAAGAGTTTAAAAATATAGTACAATATTTTTATCAACATCGTTTTGTGAACTTGCGCGACAACTTTAAAGCTCTTCCGTCACTTATGCGCAGGCGTAGTCGCATCAACGTCTTTTTTTCATACCATCTTTTTGTTGAATTTGTAGAAGTTGTAATGTGCTGGCTTGTCAAATGTGGGTTCCGAAGACGACTACCAAGGCATGCAGATACTTCAATGTTCTTCCATAAAGACTGCTAAGTCTATGCAACGATTATTTTCTGCATGTTAATATCTTTCAAAACGCGTCGTTTTCCTTCTGTTGCGAGCCTCGCATTTTGCCTTGTGTCTTCGTTATTGCTGCACTCATCTGCTGTCTTCTTACTTTCTCTTTCCTTCCGTGTATATGCACCGTCTCTCGATCGTGTGTTGCTCTAATGTTGCTCATACGCAGCTGTATTGCCAAGTATTTCTTTTTCTTTTTCTTTTCTTTTAATTGTGTTTCCCCATACCATTTGGTTGAACTTGTTTTATATTTCTACTTTTTAGGTCTTCTTTTCCACTGTGCAGCAGCACTCAGACTTCAATGCTGTTCCTGGGCATGTTAAAATTAATATTGGTTCGCTATTTTATAACATTATTATAACTACTACTATCATTCTTCTTATTGTTACTATGAAAACAATACAGCCGTAAATGATCGGTTGCGAGGATGTTACCCAGACCGGAACAAATAGTGAAAGCAAGATCACTTCTGTGCAAATGATAACAAAATAGAGGCAGAACATGAAAATTTCGCATCAGTACGAACAACAGATGTATCAACACTCTCCAACTATCATCTATTAGCTAAGTATGTTGTTGCGATACAACAGGCGCTTATGATGCATTAGTTAGTTGCAGGAATATAAGTACGTTGCAAGAATGTGCTCGCTTAACATACCGTCTTCCAGCAGCGCGTTTTGGGGTTCGCTCTTTCCCGCGCTCAGCTAGATCGGTTCAATGACGCACTAAAGGCTTCAATAATGCATGTAGATTCGATCGACGGTGATTGTCGTAGCAGCTATGCTTGCGACCTCGCTCAATTTCACCCAATAAAGAGTTAGGTGTCAAATTCACAGTTCTTGCGGTGTTTCATTTTCCTGCGTGACTACAATGCGACACTATATTAAATCAAGTATTTTAGGCGAGGTATCGAAATTTGAGCCTGTGACAAGGCTCCATTGACACAGAAAGCTTGAATGATGTGTTATCTTAAACCAAGCCTTTACCTACGGGACATAAAAGCATGATGATACGCTGGACATAAAAGAAAACACAGGCCATAATTAACATCACAGATGAGCGTATTAAGCGTGAAAGGAGCGTGAAATTTCAACACTTAGAATTATTTTGGACCATTGGTCACACAATCGTACCTCCAAATTTCAATCTTCCGGACAGCATCCTATCTGGGGTCTTTTGATTCTGTATAAAAGGACTCCAATGCATTTGGAAAAATTTTGAATCTTTACTATTAATTTGCTTGAAATTTAGATGCGTAGGATATGCTTTCCACACCTCAGTATCTAAATTCGTAACAGAAAGGGTTCATTGACCACTATAATTATTCGACACTCAAAAGAGCATTACCCTAGCTCGTGCGTACGCGCGTCACAATTTCTGACTACGTCTCACGAATATATTGTGTTATTCTATGGAAGGTCTGCCAGACATTGTACACATGCAATGACTTCAGCATGGTGAGCCACCCTATTTGAAGTTAAGCAAACAGACACGCAGAAAAAATTCTCATTCAACAAGGTGACACCACCGTTTTACACGCTCTCTCGGCTCTGTATGCCCTAGAATTTTCATATTTTGCTTTTAGGTATAACCATTTGAACACGTAAGAAACAGATTTAGTCTATGCATGCATTACTGTGTACTGCTTGAGCTCATTTTCTGAAGCGCTTCACGCTGCGTTTGAAAGGTGCGTCAGTGAACACGCCAACCAGTTATCAGCCTACATACCGTATCACTGGTCCGTGCACCTTGGCCCATTCGAGGGCTTTTTTCCGGTAGAAGTCATGGCGGTGGACTTCGACGTGTCCTCGGATGCTGGTCGCGGGAGGAATAGGTGGCAGCCTGGTTCCAGGAGGAGAGCGCCATCGCAAAAGCCATTCGCTCAGAAAGTTAATGGCAACCCAGAGAACAGATGCCACCATTGACGTCAATAGGATCACCATGCCTCTGCTTTGCGGTGAGCCTGGTGTAGATCCTGGTGTTGAGTGAGATAATGCCATTTAAATTACTCCCTCTCATCATGTTATAGCCATTCTACGCGAAACCATATTCGAGTTCCTGATTCTTAACCAAAATCGTTAAGCAAAATCTCATTTTGACGCCATCCGTTATTAGTTCTCATTTATCCGAAAACTGAAAAACAAAGGTTACGGCGCCAAGCAGAAATGGACGAAGTGAGACACAAACGACACAGACGGGCCCCGACTTTCAACCGTATATTCACTACTACCCACGCAATGTTATATAAGAGACCTATGTGAAAAGTAATCATAGTAGGGATAAGCAGGGCTTATAAACGCTAACACTGCTCGCAGGCCAGTGATCTGTAATCAATTATCGTGGCAGGTACACATGAGCACTCGTGCACAACAGGGGTAATCCGAGCATCCAACCAAATGAGGCAGCTGCACGCTCTAATCTTAGCGGCGATCACGTGCTATCATTTATGAACGACATTTCTTTGTCCCTTAAAGCTAGTGACGGCGTGCTAACGCACTTCTTTTCAATTCTTTTTATGGACGAAGCCTCGATTATCTCCTTTTCAATGCGGTTTCTTGCTTCCCTTAGAAAGGTCGTTTTGTCCTATCATCCTTACTTATCTGTACTGTGATTACTTTTCACTAAGGTTAAAAAAATTTAATTATGGCGTTTTACGTGCCAAAATCACTTTCTGATTATGAGGCACGCTGTAGTGGAGGACTCCAGAAATTTCGACCACCTAGGGTTCTTTAATGTGCACCTCAATCTAAGTACACGGATCCGACAACGTCATGTCGGCGTGTCTGACTCGGAAATAGATTCTTTCGGCATACGCTAATTCCAATGTGGGTGAGCCCACCAGCCTCTTCATTTCGACAGTATTGACTGTTTTACTGGTTTAGACCCATCAGGTGTGAATATAAAGCAATTTTTTCGTATTCGACGGCTCTTATTATTTCATAACGATACCCCACAGTTTACGTTTGGTTAACAAATGGTGTGAGAATATTTATCGATGTTTTAACCTAAAATTCCCCCTTTTTTCTGAATACACGTTAAGTGTTTGTTTTAGATGAAACATCTTTAATTTTGATCTGTAGGGGGACACTTGCTAAACCCGCATCTTACGAAGACACGTAGCAATGTTATCGCGTTTGTCTTTCGAACCGTTCTACCCACCTACGTTGCTTTGGTAGTGTTGTGTAGAAGAAAAGAACCATTGATTTGTCGTGCATGTGCCACGTGCGCAGATGGCACTTTTGTCGCACCTATTGGAACTATTGGAGGCAAATCTAGCCACGCACATGGCATTGAGAGAGGCGTGGACCGGCAGTAGGTTTGACCATGCGAGCCGGAGTGGCCTATTTGAGAGGACTTACTATGTCACAGTAAGCATAATGTATTGAATTCAAAGCAATGATACTTATAAGGCCTCCAATTGTGCAACTTTTTTTCAGAAATTTCAGGCTTACTCTGCTATGACACGCTTGCGTTCGAGATGTAGCGTCTGTGGTGAAGACACACCACACATGCGCTGCTGCCTGGTGCTCACAAACTATACTTTTCGCCGAGCCCGCTCAATCAGGCGGCAGCCTGATTCCGCTGATTCTACTGCTCGCGCACCATCAACGTTATGGGCGTGTCGTCTTCGTCTTTTGTGACCGGACCCTTGTAGCACGTAGTAGTGCGCTACAGGTTCATAAATGGCGTGAAGAACTCGTACAGCAAGACAGAGGGAGAGGCAGCCCTTATCTCTACGGCTAATCATGCTTGTCTGCGTAGGAAGAGCAAGCGCAAGAGATTGCCCTCGAGCGCAGCTGGCTTTAGCTTCGCCGGCCACTCTGGGGCACCATAAACTAGGGGGTTACTTTTACCGTAGTGCCATAACGCCCTATTCAAAGCAAATGGCCCCACTACAAATAAGGAACAACCACGTTTGCAACATTATACCTTTACAGCTTGGTTAACTGCAAAACAACTGAAGCTTGTAAGCTCCGTAATGCGTGAATGAATGTGAATTGTCTATAATTGTGATTAGCATATTTGCCTACTTTAGGCGTTTCAAGTCTGTCTGTCTATCTATCTATCTATCTATCTATCTATCTATCTATCTATCTATCTATCTATCTATCTATCTATCTATCTATCTATCTATCTATCTATCTATCTATCTATCTATCTATCTATCTATCTATCTACATTTTATAATAATGCGATTAGCATTATTTGCCTCCTTTAGGCTCATTGTGCGTATATGTCTATCTGCTTATCTATACATCAGTTCTCTCTGTCTATCCATATACCTAGCCTCGTGCACCAACCCCGTAGCCCAAGTTTTTTCGCAGCTCGGTCCGGTAGACACGCGCTAGGGGTCGTGATCTCTTCGTGGTAGTTCCATCATCGACATTTCATAGTTCCATCGTCGATGAGTTTATTCACCGACTTTCGCCGCACTGTCGTCATCACGCCCTCCTCATCATAAAGCCGTCAAGATAAATCAGTGTCGTGCCATTGTGGTAATACACTCGCGTTCATCCCATTGTTCTCACACCGTTGGCATGCCAGCTTCGACGTACACCCATCGCCACACAGTCATCGACAAGCATTCGTTGTTATATTATTGTGATGCCGTCGTGGTAACTCCACCGTCGTGATTCTAATTTCCTCATCCGACTCTAGCCATACAATCGTCGTCTTGCAATTGCCGTTTTGCAGTCATGGTCGTATCGACGTCGTCAGGCTGTGATTTTACCGTGATTACTTCAATAAAGTCATCCCGTTGTCGTTATGACATCGTTGTCATAGCGAATTCGTCGTTGTATGGACGCCAACACTTCTTCTTTCGATCGTCATTACATCGCCGTTATTATGGCGTCGTCGTTATTGCGTGTTCCTCAGACAGCCGCTCTCACGCATTCATTGTCCTACCGTAGTCGTTAACGCCATCGTTCTCGTGCCATCGTCGTTGTTCTAACTAGGTCATCTGACTCTCACCAAGCCGTCGTGGTCATGACATCGCAGAGTCGTTGTCATGCCATTTTCGGCAATCCATCGTTGTTATGCTGTTGTTTTACAATCACCATCACTTCAGTAACGTCATTCCATTGAGTCTTGCCGTCATTGCCATGCTGTCTTCGTTATTTCATGGACGTCGTTCCTTCTTCGTTATTCTATCGTAATCGGCCCGTCATCATTACATCGTTATTGTGCGCGACTGTCACGAATTTGTCGTGGTTGGTGTCATCAGATAATCTCTATTACGCATGTGTTTTGATACCGTCGTCAGGCCATGGTCTTCATTACAGCTTATTATCTTATTGTTTCCATACCGTCTTCTTAACGGCATCGTCCTCATGTACTCGTGCTCAACCTATCGTTCTCATCTGGTTCTCACGCAGTCATAGTTCACGATCGCCATCATTTATAACTCGTACTCTCAGTGGCGACATGCTATAGTCATCTTCCCGCCATTGAAGTTCCATCAACGTCTATACCTTCCTGATTACATCGTCGTGACTGTGTTGCCGTCATACAGTCACCCTCATGCCGCCATGCTCTCCGCAATTTCGAAATCTTCGCAATTTAGTCCTTGCCGGTGTGTGTCGCATATAGTTGACGGAACTGAACTCTCACATTGATCACTAGAAATGTTAAAAGTGGTATCAGGAATATCCTGTCACTACATTGCCCAAAAGCTAATCGCATTACCGCCCAGAGAGATCGCGAGACATTTGCAGTAAATTCTTGGTTAGGCAATTTCTACTCCCGCTAGTGGCCATGCAAATTCTGCAGAAACCACACGGCGCTTCTTTTGCGAAATTTTTCCTGTTTCCTGATATGACCTACCCAATTTTTATTTCTTTAGGCAAAAGATTTCCGGCTCTGAAAGGTTATTAAAACAATGTGTTCAGTTTGGTGGCACGCACACCGTGTGGCGGGGGCTCAAAGTGGAGTAACTCCATTTACCTTGCTTTCTGAGTTCTGGCCTATGCGACTCCCCCACGCTTGAAAGGAACGGAGTCTAATATCTGAGGACAATTGGATAAAGTCTATTTCCCTACTTCATTTAGTTGTGAAAAGTGTTATTGACAAGGCGGTGGTAGTCGGTGAATATGTAATAATCACGTATTGACCAATTATTACGTGATGTACGCTCATTATTTTTCCAGCTGTAGTGACGGGGATTTCGTTGATTGTTCAGTCTTTGCTACTGACAACAGTACGTCTAGCCCACTGTGCGTCAGTGCTTGTAGCCATTTGGGTCCCGTCTAATAGCTTTTTCATGTAAGGTGCGGAGCGCAGCAGAAGGAAGAGACCACCGATGCACTCATTTCGCTTCCGGTGATATGTAGTCGCGGCAACTAGCGCGGCTATTGTGGTTGCTTTTTGAAACAGTGTGGGCAAACGAGCTGGTTAAAGCCGTAAGAAAAGAGAGTTTTTAACAACAAAACAGATGACCTGAAGTGTGACTCAACTGTTTCAATTGCAATTGATATGCGTCTTATGTACCGATTTGAAAAGATAAGCAATTTAAGAGAAGCAAACCAGACAAAAAAGGGAGAAACAAACTAAACCTGTACATATCACAACCCGTGTTTTACCTGCTCTGCTTTCTTGTCGTTATCCTGTCAGTTATTATCTATTGAAAGGAACCGACTACCGTTATTAATGCACTGATTTTGTTATACAATTTAGAGCTTACCGGTCAGAGTGTTCAATACTGCAATGATAACGAGAAAAACGTCGTACAGCATATTACAGATAATAAGAGGAGTTCTAGAAAGATTTTCTTGCAGAGGCATGCGAGAGCGGGGTGGATATTAAATGCTAAAGCAATTAGGCGTCTGCGGGAGTTAGATTCGCTTTTCAACTTCATTATCAATTTATTTAAAGTAAATGTTTTAGCCCTATATCTCATTCAAACAGAAAACCACTTATATGCGCGGTGGTCGTGCAGTAATCAGCTATATTTGACTTTTAGGCCGCGTTTTGCCTGCTCCACGTTGGAGGTCAGCTAGCAGTCTCTACGGCTGCAACAGCGACAGCATACGGCGCGTTGAGGCAATGCGGCTTCTGTGGGAGGCAGCACTCACACGCAGCCTGCGTGAGAGCCGTCCATGTCATCACCAAGTATACAGCCAGCCACGAATGCGCAACAAAAACTGCCGTTGCGGGCTAGTGAGTACATGCGTAAGGAAATGGACCATCACCCTCGTATTCCAGAATGTTTCTCCACTCAACACATCCCTTCTAATCGAGAAATGTCACGTCTGCGCCGTCCCTCGGCCAAAGTGGTCACTGGCTTCTTTGTCCCTCCGCGGAAGATATTGAAAAGCGTAGCGTCTTCCTAAAATGAAAAATGCCGCTGTACAAAACTCGGTGGAGGTAGGGAGAGTTCCAATTGAGTATTGTTTGAGAATACGCGGGTTACTGCTCGAAGCGAATAGTGTGAGAGCGAACATTTTTGGCATCCTCCTTCGACTTTTAATCTGCTGCTGCTTAAACTCCTGGCTGCTGCATTGTCAGCGCTAAAACAACTTGCGTTAATGGGGATGTGCCCACTGAGTATGTGCCCATGCAGGCGACTTGGGCCACTGCATATATCTAACAGGGCAGGTGCTACTGGGTATGTGTGCTTAAATAGACAACTTTGGTCTTTGGGTATTTGCAGCTGGTCACGTTTACCGGGCATGTGCAGGGATATACAACTTGGATTGCTATGTGCGTGCAAGTGGGCATATGACTGTTTTAATGCGAATACCGGTCGGGCTGCCATCGTGGCATTCGCGTCACCGTCAATTCTGCTTTGTCGTCTGACACTCGCCATACTCTAGTCGCCACACTAGTGTCGCCATACATCCGACATGCATTCGTAGTCGCACCGGTATTGTGTGGCCGTTGTGGTCGTTCAGTCATCGTCATTCCAGATTCGTGAGCTGAAACTCGTCATGCTGTCGTGATCACGCCATCTACTCCGGCCCGAAATAGCTTGCGTCACTAGGTATGTGCTCGGAGTCGTCATGCCATCGTGGTCGCTGCATCGTCACGAATCAACCTTTGCCATTGGCCTCTCGTCATACCGTCGCCACCACACCAGCATCGTCACCCCATCGTCGTCTACCACCTTGGTCATTCCACCGAGATCAATTTATTCGTCATTGAATTTTAATCATAGTTTCGTCTTTAAATCATCATTATGGGACCAAGGCACGCCCTCATCATCGCTCGGTATAAGGCCTCCATTGTCATATCGTCGTCGTGGTGTTGTCGTGTTCGTGAAATCGTCATCCCTAAAGCTACGTCAGCTGACTGCCACATGCTTTCGTCGTCAAGCGATTCTCATCATGTAAATTTTGTGATGTGGTAATTGTCACGCTATTCTCACATTACACTTGTTGTATTCCCATTGCCCTCATGGCCTTAACTTGCCATTGCCGCCACTGCCATAATCGTCATACAGTCTCGTCATGCATTCGTCATGATATAATTCTGGTCATTCCATCCTCGTTAAGCTGTCACTTCTAAGCATCGTCATCCCAACGTTGGCATGAGGTGGTCGTCACACCACATTTGTGGATTGATCGGCGTCATTTCTTATTTGTCATTCTATCGCAATCATGCTGTCGTCATTCAATAATGAGTGTGCCGTCATCGTCATGCCCTCGTCGTGATTGAGTCGTCATTACGCAGACGCTATCATGCATCTGTTGGCATATCTTCACCTCCATGCCATCTTGGTCGTGCGATTGTCGTTATTATTGCGTCTTCATCCGGTTGTCGTCTTACAGCTGTCGTCACACGATCGTGGTCATCTCATTGTGCAGTTGCCGTCGGCATCAAATTGTATTTACTATACCAGAGTCATAAATTAGGAATCGGCATGACACTGTCCTCGTGCCCTCGTCTCTATACCACTTTGTCGATCAATTGATAACATTCATTTTTCTTCGTTTAATCGGCAGTCCGTCAGCGTCATACAGTCATCGTTATGTCTTGCCAAGGTCGCTCATGGGCGACCATGGCAAGCGAGTGCTATACAGCAAAGTTGGAAGATATCGGAGTATGTACCATAAAGCCGAATCAAAGTGTCTAAGAATTACCACTACCCGCTGTAAATAAACGGGATATAAGACCTATTATTTGTCGCTACATTGCTCGATTGGTATTCGCATCAGAAGCAACAGTCATTGCGAGGTGAGTTCTGTCGAATTTTCGCTTTGTGCCAGCGACTCGGAACTGGGATGTGTCCTTAGGAATGTGATCATATATACAAGCACAACAAGAGGTAAGGAGTGAAGAAGTCGGCTACAAAAGAGTGGCTACGAAGAAGTCGCAAGCAGAAGTAGTCAAATGTTGAATACGCATTCAAATGAAGTAAAATTTATCAGCGCGTGCATAGAGCAAGGAGTCTTCAGTCATACGTTGATGAGTTGACAGATGATGCCTCAGATGTTGACAGAGCATTAGCTCTGTCAACATCAGCGCCACTTCATCTTACAAGTACCTGGGTCTTATTTTGACGTCATCACTCTCTTGGATAACACATATCGAAACAATACGTCGCAAAGCTGCGCGCTCACTTGGGTATCTACAAAGAAATCTAAAGAAGGCATCCCCAGAGGTAAAGAAGTTGGCATACTTGACATTTGTCCGTCCACAACTTGAATTTGCTTCTGCTGTCTGGCATCCATCTCAAGATTACCTAGCCGCATCGTTGGAATCCGTTCAAAACCGAGCCGCCCGCTTCATCACTTCACATTATTCACGGTACACTAGTGTCACTTCTTTGAAACAAACGATAGGTCTGCCAACACTGAAGTCTCGCCGCATCATATCACGTCTTTGCTTGCTGCACTCTTTTTTTTACAATCCACGCTCAAGGCACCACCTTCTTAAACCACCATTACGAACTTCCTCTCGCATAAGTCACAGCTCTGCCATAGCACATTTACCCAGCCGCTCATCTGCCATGACCACTTCCTTCTTTCCTGATGCAATCGTTTATTGGAATGCGCTCCCTGACAACTTCGTTACCTGTACTGACCGCAAAAAATTTCGTGAATACCTAACAAATCACTTTAAATAACTTTCTGTTCCCAGTGTACATCGTTCATGAACCCATCATAAACCTATCGGAATAGTCTACCCTTGTCAACCCTTCCACCTAGTCTTTTTCTTTTGTTTCTTTTATTGCTAATGTATTGCCGTGTTACTTCTTTCAATTCGAACTTTTTCTTTGATTGTTTAAAGTCGTACAAAATCAGCGATGTGTTATTTTTCTTTTTTTCGGTGTTTTGCAAGAAACCACTCTTACACGTGTTTGTATTGCCCCCCCTTGTGTAATGCCTTCGGGCCTTCAAGGTGATAATAAATGAAATGAAATGAAATGAATACACATCAATATGGAAGGGAAGTGAATAAAGCTTCGTGTATGATCGATTCCCACCTCTGAGAAGTAGCAGCAGTTTTTAATAGGAGGTTCTTTAATGTGAAGTCATGATCGTGTTAATGAATGGCTAAATTGGAAACAGAAAGGCGAGCGCGATAGCGATGGTACGCTGGCTATGGTAAGCAAAGAAGTGCGAACGTGGCAATGAGAAAGTCTTATACGATGTTCCTAGGGTTTTGTTCCTGCGGTTCCTGCTTCATTTATTGTTGAAATATTTGTGCAATTATAGCTACGTCCATTGATGGTTTCATGTCAACTCATTTGGTCCTATACATGTAATGTCCAAGTTTTTTTTTAGCCTAGCAATGCCAAGTTTTCGACCACGATACGACATTCCTTAGAGTGGACTGTACTTTTTATACATGCGGCGCCGTTCAGCGTGTTGCTGTTCGGAGGCGTGAGGTCTTCTGAAAACTTGATCGAGCTGGAGTGAACAATTTTAGCTCGAATGTACAATCAGAAGTTATATCTATAGAAGCCAGCTAGAAAACGTAATAGGCACACTATGCATGGAGGGACGCCTTGGTTCTGTTGTTCCACTTGTTACAGTGTAGGCGACACCATATTGTAAACTTGAGCGTTGCTTAGACCCGAACACCGCATGGTACAAAGCACGAACGCCTTTAAAATGTAAAGAATGTTAGTTTAGACAACACTTATTGCGCGCTTATTATCGTCCGGCTAGCCTACAATAACGTTCCATCACGTGGTAATAATTCCTTACCGCGAAGGGTCTCGACGTGCCCCTTTTTGTGATATTGCGTAGAAATATAACATTGTATAATTACCACTTATACAGCTAATATAACATTCGGCTTCATGGCTATAAACCATGTTTATATTTCCCCAAAAATCCCATAACAGGGGTGCTATGTAGGATGCGCCGAGTTTCTCGTTCACCCGAGTTTTACCCGAGTTTGCTCGACGGCAGTCAGTGAACGGAGATAGCGCGGGACGCGCAAAGGCTGCAGGCAAAAAAATACGTAGACAAAAAGCCGCGTATGACAACATGAGCGCACCCTGCGCGGGACGCTACTTTCACGTATCAAGCGCAGACGGCTGCACAACGAAACGCGCCAGCGCCGCGTATTGTTATCAACGGATTATCGCAACTTAGCAATACCGTGACTGTCCCGCTGTCTGTCTGCACACTTGCCGTGAGCCGCTTGCCACGCCTTTCGCGGGCGCGTCAAGGGCGTGCCTCCTCTTCCGGGGCTATCTTTCTATCCTCCATCGAATGCGAACAGGGTACATGCGGCGCATTCTTGCACTTACGCTTTCGCTCAAACGAATACGTTAAAATACAACAAATAAAAGAACGAACATTTTTATTTCTTTAAGTGTCTGTTTTTCGTTTTGAATGCTAGAAATTTCTGATGACAAACGGAGATCGAGCAAATTATTAAATTTTGCACTTCTTGCCGCGAGTGGCGACAGTGAGGCGAAAGCTTAGAAGCGGATACATTGAAGAGGGTCGAACGCACGAGGCAGTTCATGCGGTGAGAAGTCGCCTAGGGGCGCTGCAGTGCTATTCTCAATAATGTCAGTGATCACCACTTTTTCTCTATTAGGGGAATAGAAACGCAGCGCCGTGGTACGGCTGTTCATCACAGGCGCCTTAAGGCCTCCGCTTCACCAACTAAAAACGACACACTAGTCACGGGAGCAACGGCTGTCGCTGCAAAATGGTGGTCCGTAGTGCCCGTAGTGACGCAGTTTAGTGAAAATGTACCAGTTTATCTTTGTGCGCGAAGCCTCGGCGATGCATTGCGAAGAAGTGCGTGTTTCCCAGCGACACAATTCATCGCTTGTCATCGCTTGCCCAGTGAAAGTGCCTCTGAGCGCATGTACGCAGTATTTGAGTGTTTTGTGCGCACCAAGGTGCTTGCGGATTACTTATGCTGGAGCCAGCAGCGATCGCAGAAGGATACCGTAACGACACCGCAGCAATTGCATTTTGGCAGGTGAGGGCTCTTGTGTTGAGTGCGCAGTGCTTGTGATGAAGAAATGCCATTGCACTGGGTCTAGAAGAGCGAGCGATTCTCGGACGCTGATCGTGTTTACGACGTTGTGGCTCCGATACATCACCGATGACAGAGCAGCCATCTCAAACGACTGCTGCGATACGCACTCCTCAGCATCGTCGTCACCCTCGGTGCATCGACGCCTTGGAAGCAGCTACAGTGACGTGCCGATAATGATTTACTGTGCGCTACGTCGCCACAATGCAAGCAATGAAACCGTGCTGTGGGGCCATCTCAGCCCGAGAAGATGTATGCATAAGCCAGCGACAGTCAACGCTTTGTTTTTGATAGTAGTGCGCAGTACATCACCGATGACAGTGCGTTGTGCGTGTTTTATGTCGGTGGTGAATATTGTTGATGCCTGTCAGCTCGGCACCGCGTCGCTGCTGCCGTAAGATAAGTTGGGCGTGGCCCAACCGTGGTCGGTGCGCGCACAAGAGTTACATGCCTCGCGCGGGGCGTGACCTATGGCTTTGATTGACAGGCGAACTCGTGCTAAACTCGTGCATCGCGAAACCCCTTCCGAGTTGAACTCGGGAACATGGCGGCGGCAGCAGCAGCCTGTGTTATTTCATCCAGCGGCAGCAAGCGTCAGTATGACCGTTTGTACCCGTTCACGTACATGACCGCCGTGGAGTTTCAGCGTCATTTTCGCCTGTCGAAGACGTCGGTGCGCTGGCTGTGTGACGAGCTAGGCGAAGACTCTCGTATATGGAGACAGCGTGGCGGGCTTCATTCGCTCACCGTCGAAGAGCAAGTCCTCTGCGCCCTCAGTGTCTACGGGACTGGGAGTTTTCAGGGAAGCGTCGGCGCCAAGCGTTACATTGGACGTCATCAGACTACTGTGAGCCTCTGTGTCAGAGATGTCTGATGCGCTTATTGATGCGGCAGTGCTGAAGCGGTGGCTGGCTTTACCGAAGACTGCGGCGGAGCGGGCATTTATAGAAGAACGCTACATTACGAACGTAGTCGGGTATGTCGAGGGAACGTACGTAGGAATTAAGGCGCCTTCAATGTCAGCGTTACTGTGATTAGCATTGAAGCAATGTCTAGACGCACCATATTGCCAAATTTGTCACTTCTGTGTGGCCGACTTAAATTTTGTGTTACCGACATCACACATGCGACAGCCTATGATAATGACTTTTTCGCTGGTTGCTGAATTTTTACAGATTCTTCTACTTATCTATCAGGGTGCCTTCCAAATGGCTCACTTGTTGGGGAAAGAGGTTAATGAAGTATGAATAGATAAATGGATATCGCAAATTGTGTGAAGTAGCCTGTGAATGCTAATCTCATAAAGAACTTGGGTTTTTTTATGAGATTACTTAGTACTTAGTATGCATAATGTTGAATTTTGGTCATGCGTCATCTATCGGCCACACTATGAAACAGCAAGGCATTGCACAATATGTTGCAGTGCAAGATGCGGATGTTGCGCCAAGGCGGTTGTGCCTATGCGTTTATGGCAAAATGAAAATGCATTGAGAATCTTAGTGTGCTGGCTTGCATGAAGAAAATACTTCAGAGTGTTTGCTGTGTGCACTGTTGGTGCATGTGCCAGTGGTTCAGTGTATTTTCTTTATTTTTTTTGGGGGGGGCAGCGTTATTATGTATGGGCAAATCATATATTTTCGTCTCATAATGGGGCTCTAATTCTTCAGCAGTAGAACAATGCAGATCCAATGCTCTGCAGAACTCGGTGTGCGTGAAGATGTCGGGAACCACCAAGGCAAAATTACATATCGGGAGAAATGTGGTGCAGATGCCAATGAAAAGTGGGTCTTTACCCCGCCATGATAAAAATAAAGATTGCAGAGGGAATACACCTTTTGTACAGCTTTAGAGCAATGATTACACAAACTGTGACACGCTCAAACGTGTAGAAGCTTGCCGCAATGCCAAAGTAGGATGAGCGATATGTAGCATATTTTGGCATTGAACGTGTCTTGTAACTGCTATTTTTATTGTAAGCCTCGCTGTCACGGCTTTCCCTCCGGCACTTCCTTTACTGAAACGCAGCACTGTCTTTCTATTGTTGTCATGATGATGATGGTACCGGCAGCAGTAAGGCTGGTTAATGCTTGCCCCTTCGATTCCCCTTAGTGGTACATGCCCCTTAGTGGTACAGAATATGGCACGTGCATACACCTGTGCAGCAAAATTTTACGCTTGTGGTGATTTGTTGGAGAGCTAATTCATGTTGGGACATTTCAAAGATGTGCGCCATTGTGGCTTAATAACTGAGCATTGATGAGGTTGAAGACTGGTTTTATTGGTGTAGAAGCTTGAAGTTGAATTGCACAACAATTTGATGGGACACAAAGAAGAGAAATACGCACAGCAGAACGCTGTGCTGTGTGTTACTCTTCTTTGTGTGCCGTCGAATTGTTGCGCGATCCAACTTCAAATAGAGCATTGGGCTTCTTTGTTCTTTGGTGCAGGACCGAGGAAGTGTGAGCTATTCGACACCATGCCAGTGCCTTGCCATACAATTATGGAAGTCTGAAGGTTTGCAAACAAAGCTTTGCTTTCACATCCACCTGCTCATGTAATACAAGCACTGATTGAAAGAATCGTCATACAAAAATAATGGTGAAATGAATGGCATTTGAAAATTTGGATGTTGACACTAATGACATAATAGGTGCCACACCGAACTCGACAATTGTACTGGACAGAGCAGTTTGTTTCCTATGTGAAGCACAAGCTTCCATTACATGCCGTGCAGACAACCAAGCTCAGTTTGTTTTAACGTGGTTCACAACATTCACTGTAATCTATTTTTGATTCTAAAGAAGTGCCAAACACCACCTCTTTTTCAAGGATGTCATGGGAATATTTGGCGATACCTTTCTACAGCCCCTCCTAATGGAAGTGTGGCCAGCCAGCTTTGCTTGGGTGCCTTTATAGATTTCTGTTCCTGATCATTGTGTGCTATCAAGTTGCTAAAGTCTATGCAACCAGTGCAAGGCATTACGTGATTCTATAGTGGGATACAACTTTAGGAGGCCGCAGAACCTGCACTTCAGTGGCAGGTGAACACAAGCCTGCACCAATGGGCACACACTCTACACTGATGTCGTGCCGCTGGACGCACTAATACCCGCTCATTGGAGAGGGAATATTTCTTTAGACGTGGAGGCAATGGGCAGCTGCACTTTGGTCATCAGGGCGGGGCCTCTCCTGTCTTGTGAAGTTGTATCCGACTAGAGGATGCCGCTTTTCATACAACACAAAAGGACAAAGTGTACAATTATTTGGCCTATGAAATGGATACATCACAAGTGAGCTATGCATGGGCTTAAGCTGTGTGAAAATTAGTACATGCAAATATATGACATTGTTAAAGAATATGTGGTATCGAACATGCATGTAATGGCACGTTTAAATCGGGGAGTGTTGCATTCACATGCACAGTCTATAGGTGATAGCATTATTAAGCTCATGCCGTTTCCTGTCTTTCCATTGTGAAATACACACACCATTCATCTTGTGGCTAATCAACACCCACTCTATTCTAGCACATAGAAAGAACAAACAGCACAAAGACGTATATGCTGCATTAGTGTCTTTTTCATTTACATGGTCCAAGAGTGGCACAGGTTGTCTTATGTTTTTGCCCATTTTGAAGAGACACCAAGTGCATGTTACAAGTGTCCCAATATGCACAGCACAATGTTTACTGCAATAATTTTATTCATGCTCTTGAATAATAAACAAAATAATAAACTGAAAGCTCCTTTATAAGGTGTGTTCTGGGGGCTCGACTGGAGAGCAGTGAGGGCACTGATCCTACTGTTGCAGAGCAGCCCTCTGGACCTTGCCACACTCTCAAGAGCACGTGCCTGGCGCTCGCCTACTGCCACCAGGTGGTTGAGTGCCTCCAGCAGCAGAATGTTTTGCTGCAAAAAAAGTGGATTGTTGGAATGAATCAACCGCATATAAACCATTATTTACAAATAAAAATGCTCATTGCACTATTGGTACTAAATGCCCTTAAGTGTGGAAGCCTTTAGTGTATGCATAATAAAACAATTTGTCGGGACAACGTTGCTTTATTTTTCATTACGGGTTGTTTTTTTCAGAGCCAATTGTAATGTTTACTAGTGTGCCAACAGCTGAGGTGTCCTCGCACCCTCACGAGTCTCTACTATCAGGACCACAAACCTATTTTTGTTCACTGCAAAACCAATGCCGCTCCCTACAATCCCGTCTTATGCGAGCTGATTGCATCCTATGCCTACAAACATCATATTTTTGGCCCATTACGCAATTTTCTACCATCTTCGGCTGCAGTTCTTGACATCCATTCTGTCACGCTTATGTAATCACCTGTTATAAATTGGCAACGAGTGATTGAAGACGTGCATGGCCTGCCCGCCGATTCCATTTTTTTTTCTTATTCTCAGCTAGCATATCAGTTGCCACGGTTTACTACGCCACTGTCTTCCTGCCTTAATGCCATCTCCAACAATTTTTGTTACTTCGCTTTCTGCACAGTCCTCGACTTCTCAAGTTTCATTGTTAACCTCCAGGTTTATGTGCCATATTGCATAACCGGTAGAATGCAATGATTCTAAAAATGTTTCAAGGATATCGGTAATGTGGCGATCACGATTCGGGAATGCCTCCCATGTGCTGTTCAAACCATGAAATTTTTGTATAAGTTTCCTGCTTTACATCAGTACCTGCTATTGATATTTCACCTGGATAAAGATACTCTTCCATAGATTCTGCGGGCTGAATGTCACTGATGAATTTCTGGTATCTCACCAAGTTAGTGAAGGTTACCTTTATCTTTTCCATATTTTCGCGGGCCCACGTACATGTAAAAGCACGAACACTCATTGGTTCTCAATGCCTTTTTTAAACTGCTGGACATTCAGTTCGTTACTACGATAGTGACTTAATCCGTGCACTATTATTATGCTAAATATGAAACAGTAGAAATATACTTATCTGCAGTTTGTCGATGTCTCCTTCACTGTGTTGGTTGCGAGATCCATCGTCGGCACCACCTCCTTGTCGCATCTTAGCTATATCGGCTGTCTTCCTTTAGCACACGCTATGCAATATTCGTGACGCTCGCAGTCACGCAGAGGGGAGGAACTCAGCGCACTCACAGAAGCAGCACCGGATAAGTTGTTTGTTCAGGATTGTGCCGTGAACAGTAGGTGCGTGTTGCGATCTGTAAAATCGCCTAAGCTATTGGCAGTCTTTCGGGGTGCACGGAAATATTGCTCACGGAGGAACAGAACTATCCAAGAAACAGTGGTCATCGTCGAGCCTGATCACTACGACGCGCACTGCAAGCTCGTTGTACGAGTTTGTTAACACTGGGTTTCAATGTTTAGCCGCCATGCTCGCCCGATGAATGTATGTGATGACGCCACCACAGCGTTCCCTCGTGGTATAATGCGAAGCGTACTAAATAACAAATTAGTCGAATACACATTCAGTCTATATCTTGTAAGCTTTAAAATGCTTTTAAATCACGTTAAACTAACTAATAATATTTTACTAAATGCATTTGTTTTATAACTCGCTTGTACGTGTAATGCACTCAGTGGAACGACAAACAAGTGAAAGAAGGCACGACCATGCACCGACGGTATGATCACGTGAGCCCCTGTTTGTCGACCGCCCAGAAGGCAACGCCCAAGGAATGATAGCCACCCAGAGTGAATCTAGATAAACCAATGAAACTGGAGGCTTGTGGAAAGATAAACTGTGTCTCGGTACCATTTGTGCTTTCATCTAGGGGTGTCGCCAGAGCTCGTGAAGATCCCGAGTTTCGCCAAACTCGGCGCATCCTGCATAGCACCCCAGGTTCTGGGCCCTTAACGGTCCCTTTAGGCAGTGAATACAAGCGCTCCAGTGGGGAATCGCATTTTCAACCACGTGCTAAGCAGCAAAACGTCATAGCCGCTGCGCCACAGTACCTGGTACAGTAGCAACTGACACGCATTCTTTATCAACACTTTTTTTGCCTCAATAGACCGCGTTAAAGAACTAGGTACTTTTCAGGACTGCTTGATCCGGGCCGTTGCATAGAAGTCGTCCTGATGTCCCTTCAAAAGATGTAAAGCCACAAACTGTAGCCCGCATACCGCGGTGGCCTAGTGGATATGGCGTTGCACTGCTGAAAAGATGCAAATCTCGAGTTCGATTCAGCATACGGCGGCCGCTTTTCGATATGCGTGAATTGCAAAAATACCCGTCTGATAAGAATTATGTGCACGTGAATGAACCCAAGGTGGTCGAAATAATCAGGAGTGCCCCCCATTCGGCGTGCCTTGTAATAAGAGCGCGGTTTTAGCAAGTAAAAGCCCATGCTTTTATTTAAGTAATTTTAAGCTGCAGTGTAGACAAAATACAAAGAGTATCAATAAATATTTAGATTCTAAACGTCTTTTCTTCGACCTAATATTGCCGTTAACGTATAGCTGCGTTAAGTGCTCGATATTGTAAGTAATATTTTCCCACGAAAGGTTAAACGGCGCTGTTAATCTGCCTTCGTTTTTTGTGTGTGTTTGAACTGGGCTCTCAATGGTTACATTAAGCGAGCGCAACTGAAAAAGCCCAGAACGTATGATTCTAACCTTTTGAATTTATTGATATTTGAACAAATTTCAATATGCCCAATAACACTTTTCACCTATTGGAATGCAGGTAACTCTACCACCATAGCACATCAATACACATACGCATTTTTTAGAACTAGTCACAAAAACGAATTATATAGCAGCGAAAACTGAACCTCGGTGTGAGTGCAAATAAAAGTGGGCTACATTTGAGATTGTTTGGGAGTTTCTCAAGGCGGTATATCTGTATAAATAGCAATGGGAACAAGTCTTCCGAAGGACCACTCAGTGCTAGAGCCAAAGCTCCTACGCGTGACTCACATTGTGCGTTATGGCAGTTTTATAATATTTAAGGTCATATTTCGCAGTGCTCTAGTGTCAACATCGTCAGGAAATCTGCTTTTCTATTGTGCTCGAACTCAACTTACTCTTGCAGTGTCCCACTCAGCTGACGGCACGTCATTGCTCAGTGACTATTCATGCCTGTAGTTGTTCGAAGCACTCACATTAGCAGCAGTATTACACTGGTTGCTCAATGGTCAATTCCACGAGGCGCATATTCCTTGAAGAAAGGAACCGGAGTGCGCAGCGACACTTCAATGTGTTTCCGCTGGTTCTCTCACCCTAGATACCAATTTCTCGTAGTTACAAGGAACTTCAAACAATATTCAGCCGCGGCAGGATATCTTACGGGCTGCTCATGTAAACAAGGCACCCTTCAAACTTCTACACAGACCTGTATTTCGGTAGCTCCTTCACCCCAGGATCGTACTCGTGGCAAAGGGAAGAGTCAGCACCGGTTGCCAGGAGGTTATGACAGCAGCGTCACGGACTGCATGGCAGCAGCATTCGGTATTCACCTGCTCTTCCTCTCATTGTTGCGTATCTGCATGCCACGTGACAGCATTGCTGCCTTGCCTATTTTTTACGTCTCTATTGCTCATTTTTACAGCAAGGTGAGCAGCGCATCGCGCGCCAGCGACGCCAGACAGCGCAGCAAGGCTTTTTGTCATA
Organism: Dermacentor andersoni; assembly: GCF_023375885.2. Classification (NCBI taxonomy): domain Eukaryota; kingdom Metazoa; phylum Arthropoda; class Arachnida; order Ixodida; family Ixodidae; genus Dermacentor; species Dermacentor andersoni. The sequence continues at coordinate 51,857,958 of NC_092820.1, read as the reverse complement.
GCCGCCGCCCTACGCGAACAGGTGTCGGTTGCAGCATGTCTTTTATATATTTCTTTCCCCTTAAAGCAAAAGCCACGTTTTCGACACGGCAAATGCTTCACGAACGGGCGCTTATGCGAGTTACCACCAGTTCTGCTGTGGTCTCGAATGTAACTCGGTACGTTTTAGAAAGAAATATTGAATTTTCCCGAAGCTAATGAAGTAGAGATAATAAGTACTAATCAATAACACATTATTAGGTGCTCTATATATAATTAAATGTGTCATTACTACGAAATAAACAACTTAAGAAGTTGTTTATTTCGCGAAGACAAATCCTACAGGTTCTTGGATAAATAAATGAGTACACAGCTTGTGCAGCCGTAGCGTCGTCTTCATATTTTCATCATCATCATCATCATCATCATCATCATCAGCCTGTTTTATGTCCGCTGCAGGATGAAGGCCTCTCCCTACGATCTCCAATTACCCCTGTCCTGCGCCAACCGATTGCCACTAGCACCTGCAAATTTTCTAATTTCGTCACACCACCTAGTCTTCTGCCGTCCTATACTGCGCTTCTCTTCTCTTGGTATCCATTCCGTCACGATAATGGTCCAACGGTTATCTAATCTGCGTATAACATTACCTGCCCAGCGCGACTTTTTCCTCCTAATGTGATTTGAATATAGACTACACCGGTTTGGTCTCTGATCCAAACTGCTATCTTTCTGTCTCTTAAAGTTATGCCTAGCATTCTTCGTTCCATCGCTCTTTGCGCGGTCCTTAACTTGTTCTCAAGCTTCTTTGCCAGTCTCCAAGTCTCTGCCCCATATGTCAGCACTGGTAAAATGCACTGATTGTGTACCTTCCTTTTCAATTAAAATGGTAAGCTTGCAGTCGGGAGCTCACGATGTCTGCCGTATGCGATCCGACCCATTAATATTCTTCTGGTAATTTTCTTCTCATGACCAGGGTTCCCTGTGTTTAGTTGATCTAGGTAACCTACTCCTTCACAGATTCTAAAGGCTGACTTGCGATACTGAACTCTTGTTCCTTTGCCCTGTTATTCATCATTATGTTTGTCTTCTGCATATTAATCTTCAACCCCACTCATACACTCTCTCTGTTAAGGTCCTCAATAATTTATTGTAACTCGTCGGCAGTGTTGCTGAATAGAACAATGGCATCGGCAAATGGAAGGTTGCTGAGGTATTCGCCGTCGATCCTTACACCTAAGCCTTCCCAGTTTAATGGCTTGAATAATTTTTCCAAGCACGCAGTGAATAGCATTGGAGAGATTTTGTCTCCTTGTCTGACCCCTTTCTGTATAGGTATCCTCCTGCTTTTCTTGTGTAGAATTATTGTGGCTGCGGAATCTCTGTAGATATCTTCCAGGGTATTTACGTAAATGGTCTGTATTCCTTGATTAGGCAATGCCTCTACTGCTACTGGTATCTCTGCTAAAATTATTGCCTTTTCGTAATCTATGAACGCGATATAGAGAGGCCCACTGTACTCTGCGGATTTCTCGATTACCTGATTGATGACATGGATGTGATACATTGTAGAGTATCCCTTCCTGAAACCTGGTTGTTCCTTTGGTTGACTAAAGTGCAATGTTGCCGTTATTTTTATTGGAGATTATCTTGGTGAATATTTTATATAGTACTTGGAGTAAGCTAATGGACCTATAAGGCCTTAAACATCATGTTGCTGCTTCGTAATATTGCTCTCCAACGCCGGAAGCACCGTCCTGGCACTTGCTTGAACGTGAATGATATAACACAGCAGTACAGTTCCTTCAAGTGAGCGTCCACTACGTTGCTTGGACGCATGGCAGCTGAGAAAATATGATCAGACGTTCTCATCTCCTAGCCCGCGATCCGGCACAAACAACTTACGACGGAGCATTGCATACCATAAGGTTATATAAACAGACAGCATACTGGTGTACAGATAAGCGCCTGAGAGCCCATATTGTAGCGCACATTTTTGTACGGGCTACCATATTGAACGGCGATGCTTGCTATTCCTAAGGCTTCTCAAGGGCTATGGAGTGAGCAGCATGTTTCCAGGAATTGGCACCAATGGGTATTCTGTAGGAAAGTAGGCAGCAAAGGAAACAAAATATGAAAAATAAAGCTGAATACGTTGTCCCGGTCGTTGTGATTAGCGGAAGCTTTAGTTGCTAACCGAAAAAAATAAATCCTAGGGCTTAAAGTGCCAAAACTACAATATAATTATGAGTCACGCCGTAGTAGGGGACTCCGGTTTAATTTTGACCACTTGGGGTTCTTCAACGTGCACCCAGTGCACGATACACGGGCGTTTTTGCATTTCTTCCCCATGCAAATGCGGCCGCAGTAGCCGGGATTCGGTCCCTCACCGTCGGCCGTAGCAGCGCAACGCCAAAACCACTACGCCACTAGGGCGGGTAAGTTGCCTGTCTTTGCGTTCCCGACCACATAACACGTCATGGCGGAGAGCACTGTTATCTTCACTGTTATTTTGTTATCTTCAGTAACGTCATCCCATCGTCGTCATACCGCCATCGTCGTTCCATCAAGGTCAATTTTCATCATTGTATACCAATCATATTGGCCTCATTCAATCACGATTTTGGCGTCCATGTCATGGCATCGTCACTCGGTATCAGGCGTCCATTGTGATACCGTCAACGTGATGGTCTCGTGGTCGAACCATCATCTTCCCTCCAGTTACGCCATCCGACTACGTCATGCTTTCGCCATGAATCGATCATCGTCATAAAGGTTTCACGATGTAGTCATGGACACGCTATTCTCACCTGACACTCGTCGTCTTCCCATTGCCCTCATGCCGTTATCTCGGCATTGTAGCCACTGCATAACCGTCATACAGTCTCGTCATGCATTGGTCATGATATCATTCTGGTCATGCCATCCTCGTCAAGCTGTCGCTTGTCAGCATCGTCATCCCAACGCCGTCATGCCGTCCTCTTCACGCCCCCTTCGTGGATCCATCGACGTCATTTCCTGTTTGTCTTTCTATCGTAATCATGCTGTCGTCATTCAATCATCAGTGCGCCGTCATTGTCATGCCATCGTCCTGATTGAGTCGTCTGCACACAGACGATATAATATACCTGTTGGCATATCTTCCGCTCCATGCCGTCTTGGTTGTACGATCGTCATCATTATCGCATCTTCATCCTGTTGTCATCTTACAGCCGTCGTCATACCATCGTGCTCACATCATTGTCCTCGTGCCGTCGGCATCAAATTGCATTTATTATACCAGAGTCATAAATTAGGAATCGGCATATCATTGTCTTCGTGCCCCCGTCGCTTTAAGATAACTTTCCTTTTTCTTATATTTCATCGGCGGTGCGCCAGCATCATACCGCCATCGTCATGCCTTGCCAAGGTCGCTCATCCGCGACTTTGGCAAGCGAGTGCTATAGAGCAAAGTTGGACGATATAGGAGCATGTGCCGTAAAGCCAAATCGAGGAGAGTCTAAGAATTACCGTTACCCGCGTTAAATAAACGGGATTTCAGAAGTACAACTTGTCGCTACATTGCTCGATTGCTATTCGCATTAGAGGCGGCAGTCATCGCGAGGTGAGTTCTGCCGAATTTTGCTTTGTGCCAGCGGCCCGGAACTCGAATGTGCCCCTAGGAATGTGATCACACATACAAGCTTAACAAGAGGCAATGAGTCAAGAAATCGGCTACGGAGAAGTGACGAAGTCAGCAACAAAAGTAGTCAAATGTTGAGTAAGCATTCTAGCGAAAAAAATTTGGTCAGGGCGTGCATAGAGCAAGGACTGTTCAGTTATACATCTAGATATGGTAGGTAAGTGAATAAAGCATCGTTTATAACCAATTACCCCATGTGTGAAATAGCAGCAATTTTTTTATTAAAAAGTTTTCTTTTTCTCTTATGTCACGATAGTGTTTATGAATGGCTAAATTTGAAACAGAGAGGCGAGCTCGATAGCGATGGTACGCTGGCGATGGAAAGCATAGAAGTTCGACCGTAGCAATGAGAAAATCACATCTGATGTTCCTGAGATTACGTTCCTGTGGTTCCTGCTTTGTGTATTGTTGAAATATTTATGCAATACTATCTACGTGCTTTAATGGTTTCTTGTGAATTCATTTGCTCCTATACACGTAAGGCCAAGCTTTTTTTGAGCCTAGCAATGCCAAGTTTTCGAACTGGATACGACATTCTTTAGAATAAACTATGCTTTTATACATGACGCGCCATTCACCGTGTTGCCGTTCGGAGGCATGAGGTCTTCCTAAAACCTGATCAAACTGTAGTGAAGAATTTTAGCTCGGATGTACAATCAGAAAGATTATTGCGTAGTTTCTCTAGCTAGTTTCTATGGATAAAGTTTCTGATTGCACATTCGAACACTCAAGTTTGATTAGGTTTTAAGAAGACCTCATGCCTCCGAACGGCAACACGGTGAATGGTGGGTCATGTATAAAAGTGCACTTTATTAGGAATGTCGTATCGAGTTCGAAAACTTGGCATTGCTAGGTTCGAAACAAGCTTGGCATTAAATGTATAGGAGCAAATGAGTTGACAAGAAACCAGTAAATCACGTAGGTGGTATTGCATAAATATTTAAACAATACACAAAGCATGAACCGCAGGAACGTAATCTTAGGAACATCGTATATGATTGAAGAAGGCCAATATTGTGCTCTTCCACTGGTTACCACGCAGGCAGCATCTTGCTGCAAACGTGGGCTTTGCTTAGACCAGAATATATCATGATTTGAAGCACAAACGACTTCAAAATGTAAACAATGTGATTTTATACAACACCTATTTTGCGCATATTGTCGGCTTACTCGCCTAAAATATCCTTTGGTCCCGTGATAATAATCCTCTGCCACAGAACATAGCAACGTGCCATTTTTCGTGACTATCCGTACAAATATGAAATTGTGTAATTCACACCTATATAGCTAAGGACACGTTCGGTTTCATGGCTAGAAATCATGGCGTTTATATTTCCCCAAAAATCTCATGACACGTTCTGAGCTGTTAACGGCCCTTTCAGGCATCGCATATAGACAGCTGCGGTGGGGAACCGCACCTTCAATCATGTGCTTAGCAGCAAAAGGTTATAGCCGATATAGCCGAGGAATAGGCCTCGTTAAAAGAGTGGGTACTTTTCAGGACCTCCGTGGTTGCACCGTGCAGCTGCATGCAAGTTGTCTTGATGTCCCGTCGAAAGGTGTAAAGTCACAAAGTGTAGCCCGCATGCCGCGGTAGCCTAGTGGATATGGCCCTGCATTGCAGAGAAGGTCCAGGTACAGGGTTCGATTCCGGTTGCGGTGGCTGCATTTTGATAAGGGCGAAATGCAAAAGGGCCTGTTTTATTAGAATTACGCGCACATGAAAGAACCCAAGGTGGTCGAAATAATCAGGAGTGCCGCAATTCGGCGCGCCTTGTAATCAAAGCGTGGCTTTAGCAAGTAAAAACCCATGCTTTGATTAAATAAGTTTAAGCTGCAGCATAGTCAAAGTAAAAACAGTCGCAATAAATATTTAGATTGGAAACGTCTTTTTATCTAACATGGCCGCTAACGTATAGCTGCATTATGTGCATGAGACCGTAAATCATATTTTCCCAGCAAACTTCATCACATCTTTGCTCAGACGTTTAACAATGGCAGAACAAGGAATGACGCTGTCAATTTAAGCCTGCGTTTTTGTCTGAACTTGTCTCTCCATCATTGCAATAAGCCAACGCAATTGAAAGAGGCCAATACGGATGAATCGGACCTCTTTAAATTATTGATATTTCGATAAATATCAACGCGTCCAGTAATTTTTTCAGCTATTGGAGTGCAGATAACTACTAAACCACCATAGCATGTCGAATTATGCAAGCACGCATTTTTCAGAGGTACTCACAAAAATAATTCGAAATAGCTACTAAAGCTGAACCTCGGTCAATCTGTAAAAGAAATGGTCTACTTTCCAGATTGTTTGGAAGCTCCTCATAGCGACATATTTGTTGAAATAGCAATGGGAACAAGTCGACCGAAGGACCACTCACTGATACAGCCTAAGTTGTTACCCATGACTCACATTGTGTTTTATTGCAGTTTTATGATACTTAAGGTCGTATTTCGCAGCGCTCTACTCCAAACATTGTCAGAAATCTTTGTTCTTCTATTGTGCTCGAACTCAACATACTCTTGCAGTATCCCACTCAGCTCACGGAGCGTCATTGCTTAGTAATTTTTCATGCCTTTAGTTCTTCAGAGCATTGACATTAGCGGCAATATCACACTGGTTGTTTCAATGGTCCATACCGCGAGGCGCATATTCCTTGTAGTAAGGAATCGGAGTGCGCAGCAACACTTCAATGTGTTTCCCCAGCTTTACCCACACTGAATATCTTTTTTTTTCATACTTACAACGAATTTCAAGCAGTGTTTAGCCGTGGCAGGGTATCTTACGGCCTGCCCACATAAACAACGCACCCACTAAAGCTACTGAACAAACGTTTAACTTTGGCTCCTTCACGCCAGGATCGTATTCATGGCAATATGAAGGCTGAGCACCTGTTTCCAGGTTGTTATGGCAACGTTATCGCGGACTGTATAGCAGCAGCGTTCGTCATTCACTTGCTGTTCTAGTCCCTGGGGCCGCTCTGCATGCGATGTGACGGCATTGTTGTTTTGCCTGTTTTTACATACGTGCAGCTCCGTTTCGCAGCAAGGGGACCTGCACGTCATGCGCCACTTGCCACAGTGGCCGCTTCACGCTAACAGGTGTCGGTTGGAACATTTCTTTTAGGTGTTTCTTTTTCTCGTAAAGTAAAAGTCACGGTTTCGACACGGCAAATGCTTCACGAGCAGGCGCTTATGCGAATTTCCACCCTTTCCACTTTTGCATCCAAATTATTTTGTCATGTTTTTGAAGAAATATTGAATTTTATCGAAGCTACTAAAGTTGAGATAATAAGTACTCATCAATAACGGATTATTATGTATATATGACTATATTTACCATAAACAAAATAAACAACTACATAAGTCATCATGCACTAACTGCCCAGTTGAAAATGACAACAGAGGTTGTGCTCAGTACTACAGAAATTTCTGTTGTACAACAGGATTTTTCTGTAGTAACTACAGATTCCTGATGGAGCGACAGACTTTTCTGATGTACAACAGACATTTCTTGTGACTACAGAAGTACATTCTGTCGTATGTCTGTTGTTATAACAGAAAGCTGAAGCTCTACAACAGATTTTCGTAGTACTACAGAAAAATTTGCATCACTACAGGCACCCGGTTGTCCCAACAGAAATGTACCTGAAGTGACCCGACAAACTTCTGTAGTGCTACAGAGAGCTGTTGAAATACTACAGAAACCTATTGTGGCAACAGGCCCCCAATTGTCACAACAGAAGTGTTCCTGAAGTAATGCGACCAACTTCTGTTGTACTACAGAAAAATGTTGTGCGACAGAAACCTATCATTGCAACAGGCCCCCAATTGTCACAACAGAAGTGTTCCTGAAGTAATGCGACAAACTTCTATTGTACTACAGAGAACTGTTGTTCTACGACGGAAACCTATCGTCGCAACATGTACCCAATGATGACAACAGAAGTGCACTGAAATTCGGCGATGCGACAAGCTTCTGTAGTGCCCAGTTGAAAAAGACAACAGGAATTCCTGTCGCAACTACAGAAATTTTGTTGTACGACAGAAGTTCCTGGCGTTTCTTAATTGACAGACATTTCTGACGTTACGACAGAAATTCTGATGTCGCAACAGAAGCAATTCTGTCACGAAGGCCAAGAGTTATGAAGTCGCAACAGAAACGTTCTGTCACGACAACAAGAGTTCTGAAGTCAGAACAACAGCTTTATATCGTGACAGCGACTCCGACGTTACGACAGCAATTCTGAAGTCGCAACAGAAACATTCGGTCGCAACGGCCAAGAGTTCTGAAGTCGCAACAGTAGCGTTTTCCGTCGCAGCCCTTTAAAATTGTATGTCAGTTTCGCATCGGTGGTGTACACTGTACTTTTCTCTTGCGCGGTATTCAATCGCGGCCGGCAATGCTGATAGCACCGACGCTGCTATTAAAGTCGACGTGGCCAATAGTTATTATTGTGCCGTGACGACCAGGCGCCAGCAACGCCCTACCGGCCTCCTCAAAATCGGCCGCGGATCAAAATCATACCATCTGCGGGAATGGCTGCGTATCCGTTTTGTTTTATTTGGTAAGATGTGGCACACAGGCCTGTGGACTTACATGTGCTGTTACACTGACACATTAGTTAATTTCCCAGAAATATTTCACAAGCTTATACGAAGCGGAAAAGTAGTTTTGGGTTGTTCCACAAAGTTGCGTGAAAAGCTGTCTCGCTCGGGTCTCATTAATCTGGTACAGCGCTGCCGTGTGAAGCCAGTATGCTGTCAGAATGAAGACTCATCCAGGAGTGTTTATATAGCTATTTATATAGCTATTAGTAAAGAGTGAGAGACAACTGTCAAAATTAGCAGTGACAACCCTAACAGTGTCCCTGGTGACCATTGTCTACATCTGAATTTCCTATTCAATGTGGACACCGTAGAGCAAAGTCAAAATTAGCAGTGACAACCCTAACAGTGTCCCTGGTGATCATTGTCTACATCTGAATTCACGATGTACCTGTCGATGGTAACAAAACTATTGCTTTTCTAGAGATGCGGCAGTTGACGCGGTGGAGTGAAAGCGCATCTTGGCTTTTAAAATACAAATGTAAGCAGCCAAGCAAACATTCATTTTCAATGGCCATCACCGTTCATCTAATGGACGTGAGCGAAGTTGCGGACGCAACTGGCGAAGCACTCCCTGAGACTCATCGACAAGAACAGATTAAGGCGTCATCGGCTGACATTAGCGTTAGCCAGAAGCCTGCGAGCGAGGATGAGACTAAGGCACCTGACGACGAGCCAACTGTGTCTTGGGCAGAATCTCCACCAGTTCAAGATCGACCACCGTCAGTGGAATCTGGATCGATGTGCTAGGCCGCCAAAAAGCGTCCAGCGCCATCCGACAATCCATCGCCCTCGGCAAAGGAGGCTCGCGTTCCTAAGGTGTCAAAGTTGACAAAACCGCTCCGGGGAACACCTACACCTGCTGATGTCCCTTGTGTTAACGTGCACCTAAAATTCCATAGTGCATCACCTCATCAAGAAGGGAGCGGTGCACCTCTGGAGCAGCGTTTAGACGCTGCACCTACATAGGTAATCATGGCGGGCGCTCTTCCCTTCCATTTTGGCACTTTAAATGTCCGTGGCTTACGAAGTAAGCGACGGCAAGTACAGCTTTTTCATTTGTTACGCAATCGAAAATTAGATATTGCTGCTATCCAAGAAACAAAGATTGAATCCGACGAAAACACAGAAATAGCTCTATCTCCATTCATATCTGACTATAATGTTTGTGTCAGCCATGCAGTAGGCGTTTCCGCAGGCTGTATGTTATTTGTTAGCAAACATTTACAATGTGATTTGCTACATTTGTTTACAGATAGGGAAGGGCGCCTAATCTGCTGCGATATTGATATCAGTGGCACGAGCTTTAGATTTGTGTGTGTTTATGCCCCGAACAAGTTACGTGAACGCGAGTGTTTCTTCTTATCTCTAGAACATCATTTCTGTACTGATCGTGCATTGGTCCTCTTTGGAGACTTTAATTGTGTATGTAACGCGCAAGATCATACATCACTGAAGCTGAGACATGATCCAAGTGTTGATGCGTTGCAACGCCTAATATGTGATTATCAGCTTGTGGACATTGGGGAAAATGAAAAGGCGGGATGTCGATATACGCACTTCCAGGGTACCTCGTATGCAAGGCTTGACCGAATTTACGTTTCACTTAGCGCGCTACCTCTTATTCATGGTTACACTGTGCATCCTATATTCTTTAGTGACCATTGCCTAGTCTCAGCATCTTTTGGCAGCTGTCGGTACCACAGTCGGCGTATGTGCTGGGAGCTGTGGAAGTTTAATAACCAGTTACTTTCGCGTGAGTGTTTCTTAAATCGTATTACTGAGCTTATAGCTCATGTGTCTTGCCACAAGGATTTGTCACTCTTTGCTTTGTGGGAATTATTCAAACAGGAAGCTAAAATGATAGCTATCGAAGAATCATCAATATTAGCCTTTGAAAAAAAAGAATAATTACAAAGCATTGTGTAGACTAATGAGTGAATTGCATGAACTTGAACGCATACATCCGGGTCAATATATTGATGATATTCATAAGGTCAAGGCACAGTTACAAACTTTGAACGCAGAAAAATACAGAGGTGCACTAGTCCGGGCGCGAGAGCAGCGTTTCCTGGAAGAACAGCCTTGCAGTAGGGCCCTTGGTGATGAGCGCCGACACGCGCTGTCTAAACAAATACTAGAGATAGAGTATGGTGGAATGACTGTTAACGATCCTACTCTAATAACTAAAGCATTTTTTTAACATTATCAAAAACTATTCCGAGACCATATGCCATTGGATACAGATGCTGCCAAAAAAATTGTATCGTTGCTGCCACAGTTAAATCAGGATGAGTACGATTATACAAACGAAAACATTGATATCAATGAGGTAACTTCATGCATCGATCCGTTAGCGAAGGGCAAAACGCCCGGCCCGGATGGCCTTACTGCCGAATTTTATCAGTGTTTTCGTTCCCTCTTATCGCCATTATTACTTCAGGTGTACCGAGAGGCCTTGGAAGTAGGGTACCTAACCGCCACAATGTACGAAGGACACACCGTCCTTATAGCCAAAAGCAATGATGAAGAGAAATTGCAAAACGTTGACGGATATCGGCCTATCTCCTTATGCAATGTGGATTATAAAATATTTGCTAAGGTATTAGCTAACCGTTTGCAAGTTGTAGTAAGATCTGTGGTCGGTGATCATCAAACATGTGGCATCAGGGGGCGGTCCATTCAGACGAACATTCATGTTGCGAGATCGGTGCTAGAGTGTGTAGCTGAGGGGATTGGACAGGTGGCAATGGTACAGCTAGATCTGGCTAAGGCGTTCGACAGGGTGAATCACTCATTCCTGTTTACTTTACTAGAGCATATAAATATCGGATCTCTGCTCCTTAGAGGTGTCAGGATATGTTATGCTAATGGCTCAACGCGGCTTATAGTGAATGGCTCTCTCTCCGATCCGATTAGGCTTTTATCATCAGTACGACAAGGATGCCCCTTGTCACCGCTTTTGTTCTGCTTGTGTTTAGAGCCACTTTGTATGGGCATCCTTAAAGAACAAAATTTCCAAGGGTTTAAATCACTGACTAATGAGGTTCAGGTTCTTGCGTATGCAGACGACGTGGCCTTTTTCTGTACCGATAAAAAGAGCGTAAAGACTGCTCTTGCAATTACAGAAGAATTTTGTGCTGCTTCTGGTGCAAGCGTTAACTTTGAAAAAAGTTCAGGTTTTTGGTTTGGATTATGGGCCACAATGCCATCACATTACGCAGGAATTCAATGGAAAGAAGATCTGCGTTATTTAGGTGTGCCTCTCTAACAGTATAGAAATAGCAACGCTCATTGGTCGGGGGAAGTTGGCAAAATTCAACGTAAAGTGAATTCATGGCGAGGGCGGAATTTGTCAGTGTTCTTTTGTGCTGAAGTGTGTAACGTTTTCTTAGCTTCCCGTCTTATGTATGTGCTCCAAGTACTGCACTGCTCAAGACTTCGCCTTCAGGCACTGCATCGCGTATTTGCAACATTCATTTGGAGTTCGAGCTGTGAATGGATGCGGCGTGACAATCTGTTTCTCCCCCTTGAACATGGTGGTCTAGGATTAGTACACCTCTTCGTCAGGCAAATTGTTTCTCGCCTGTTTTTCTTTCGAGACAGTGACCATCCGTTCTTGCGTGAAATGTTGCAACTGCGTTTAGTTCATTATGTTCCTAACATAGTAGTGTCACCAAATGTCAAAGATGTCCCACAGGCTCCTTGGGGCTTTCTCAAGGAGGTTGTTGACACATTTCTTTTCTTGGAAGTTAGATTCAGCCTTGAGTACGTGTTCACAGCGAGTCGAAAAGCAATTTCTGCGGCACTGGTTGACTCTATTTTCCCAGATCCTTTGTATCGTGCACCTTATTTAAACCGACCTTATCAGGATGTACGTAAACGCGTCCGAAAAATGTGTGTGCCTCCTGGAGTAAAAACATTTTTCTTTAAATTACATTCGGAAACACTCCCTGTTAAAACTTGGTTGAATTCGAGGGGTTGCTTTGTGCCGTGGTCAACAAACTGTCGGCCCTGTCCACGTGCCGAAACCATAGATCACTGTTTCATAGACTGTAGGGACGCTGTATTTTTTTGGGACATTTCCAACGGACGCTTAAAAAGGACATTGACAGGACTCCATACTCAATTAGGTTTCTACCGTTTAAGGTTACAGGTGGTCCTCCCTATGACATGTTCATTGTACATGGTTTATACAGCCTGTGGAGAAGTAGACTCTGTGATCACCATGCCGAAAGCCCGCGAACTACAAAATCCTTCTTTCGCGAAAGTGCTGCGTATGTAAGAAGTGTGTACGCTGTGCAGGAACCTCCGCCAGACTGGATGCACTTGTTGGATGCATGTGTGTGTTTGCCTGAGTTTTAAGTGTGTAGTTGTGTCCGCTTTGTTATACACCTTCAGTTTTCTTTTCCATGTAATAAAAAAAAAAAGCGTGGCGTGGTGCAGTGGTAAGATGCTGGGCTCGGGATCCTCAGGTCCCAAGTTCGAATCCCGGATGGGAAGTTTTTCTCACTTTTATATTTTTCTTCTTTGTGCTAATAAATTTACATATCCTTTAAGAGGTCTCTGTCAATCTTTAATTAAATATTGATCAGGAACTACAGACGACAGAACTACAGAAACGACGTCCCAAAACACGACAGACTGAAAATTTCCTGTTGTGTTTTTTCAAGTGGGTGTAGTAGGGTATTTGTCACAAAGTCATCAGTATCACAGAAATACACGGTACTTTAGATAGATAGATAGATAGATAGATAGATAGATAGATAGATAGATAGATAGATAGATAGATAGATAGATAGATAGATAGATAGATAGATAGATAGATAGATAGAAAATGTTTCATTTAGGAACGAATGGTGCTTGGTCTTCATACAGGTAAGAGAACAGTGTGCTTATTATGCCTTCATGTGGATATGCAGCAGCCATTTTCAATAATTCATTCAAGATATACAACCTCTCTTGGTAGGCTTGACGATAGGCATGAATATCTGCCATAACAATGATGTTGCCCTCAATAGAAAAAATATTTTGCTGAGATATCGGGATCAGCAATTACGCAGACGAATAACACAACATTACTCTGCATGAGCGTATTCCAAATATGTCGTCCTCGAAACCAACACACAATGAAGAAGTACAAATTGGAATTGCGCTATTCAGTTGCAATATTGCTGGTAGCCATATTTCATCAAACATTTGTGCTGTTGTCTTGAGGAAAGCATGGCCTAGTCAGGCATCAATGCGTCTACCACGCCGACGATTACAAATTCGAGAAGGCTTTAGATAAAAAAGAAATAAGTACATAGCTCGAGCAGGCATAACGTCGTCTTCATCCATCAAACTATCACAAACTTTATGTTGCTACTTCATTATATTGTGCTGCAACACTCTGAAAACACCGCCGAGGCACTTGCTTGCACAATGTTGTTTGCATGCGCGGTGGCTGACAAACCATAATCAGTCGTTCTGATCTCTTAGCCCACGATCCGCCAGAAACAATGTACGGAACAACATAGCATGCTATTAGGTTAGATGCCCATAATGTATTCTGTTGAAGAGTAGGCAGAAAGAACAACAAAGTATGAAAATAAAATACCCAGTAATGGCAAAGCAAAATAAACTGTTGAATAGCCGGTGACCGTAGGCCGAGATCGCTCGTTATGAATTTCGCACATAGTGACAATACGCAGTCCCAGTCGCTGTGATTAGCTGAATTCTTAGTTGCTAGCCCAAAATAATAAATTATTGGGTTTAACGTGCCAAAACCGCCACACGATTATGAGGCACGCCGTATTGCGTGACTCCGGTTTAATTTTGAGCACCTGGTGTTCTTTAACGTGCGCCTAATGCACGGGCCTTCTTGCATTTCGTTCCGGTCGAAATGCGGCCGCCAGTACAGGGATTCGATCCCATGCCCCGGGCTTAGTAGCGCAACGCCAAAACCACTACGCTACTACAGCAGGCAGGTTGCTAGCCTGTGCATCCTCGACCGCATATCACGTCAGGGCGGACAGTCCGGCGCTCGTTCTTATTACCTTAACCCCCTTTCCTTCCATTTCTAAACAATGGGAGACGGTGCTGTGCTGCTCAAACTGCCAAAGTTATACATCAGGGCATCTAAAATTTTAATTGTGAATAATGGAACGCAAAAGAAAAATATGGAGGCACAGGTAAGACTGCTTACGTGTTGGAATGCGAAAGTATTGGTGAAATGCCCTTTTGTGCTCATAGCTTGCGCGCGCAAGCTAGCCTGCGTTTTAACTGCCTTGGTAAAGCCAAATGAAAACGTGCCAACGACTTAACGCCCTCGCTTTCCCGCGAGGCGTTCATAACCCAAAGGACCGCTCATCGGTATTCAATTGAAAATTAATGCTTTTTATTTGATACACCAATTTTATACACTCATTACGTGGCACCACTTCCTACCCCTTGGTTGGGCCGTCACCTGCCAAACGACGCACACACTAGGCAAACATTTAGTTAACCAGAACCGTGGAGTCACCGTGGTGTCGCACCCCCGGTGGCCTAGTTTCGTTTGTCACCTGCAGACGAAGTTTTACCTACTATTCTATTCAAAGGCATCGATTTACATTGTTTACATTAACCTCCGCGGCAAATTTGAAGTCATAGTATCTCTTGACGTGTTTTTACTTTTTACGTTTGGCCATTCTTGTACCAACATTCAGTCACGCCGCCGACCACAACACCGGTTTTCGCGCAATGGGGCATATAATGCTTTCGCATTAAAATTGTCCTGTCACTCAACGACACTGATATTACGCAAACGAAGTTGAGAAATTACAGATATCTCAATTTGGGACTGTCGAATACATCACGTGAAAAGGAGCCTGTGTCGTTAGGGAGTCCTTCGCAACGAAAACATGCTTACAGTAACAAAGCCCGGTGACTAAAGCAACTAGTGGGATGCTTCAGTGACGAGAGCCACTAGAAGGCATGGTGCTCTGTCAATCCGGAGAACTTTCGGCCAAATCTGTAAGGCAGGCATTTACTAACCACTCGAAGTAATGTTATCGCGTATATAGTCTCACGATTTTCCTCAACACGCAAATCAACGTGAGGTATTTGCTTACATTACTGTAAAGCTTGCCTTGTGAAGCACGAAGGAAGCAGCCGGGTTAGCAAGGAAACAGTTGGGGTCTTGCTGTCGTACCATCGGCGTTGGCGTAAAGTTCGGTGTGAAGTCAAAATGAGCCAATACTGGTACTATTGTGAGAAAATGGATCAGAACACAATAATATATGGTTTCTTCAGAGCTGCAAACAAAAAGAACGTCTTCAACATCTTGTCCGATTGCGAGACATTTCGGCGAAATTCCTAGCCAGCTGCGAGAAGCAGCAGCAAGAACTAAGAAGTTCCCCATATCTTTTGCTAGGCAAATAAAAAAAAATCGGATGAACGAAAATTTCAGATGACATTGAACGCCGT
The DNA here is from genome assembly GCF_023375885.2 of Dermacentor andersoni. Lineage (NCBI taxonomy): Eukaryota > Metazoa > Arthropoda > Arachnida > Ixodida > Ixodidae > Dermacentor > Dermacentor andersoni. Next base: position 51,842,235 of record NC_092820.1, on the reverse strand, counting down.
TTACGCTTGCAAGGGGCAAGTTGGTGATTTCGCATCACTCAGTAAAGCACGAAATACTATTTACCTGAACAACCACGGGCCAGAAGACCGAAAAAAAAGAAAATTTGGCCAGAAGGTTCAGGTCGTTTCATACTTAGCCTAACCGACGAAGCCATTGTGTTGGAAAGAAAGACAGAACATTTACAACCCTAAAATATTGCCTAGGCATAGCCCAAATGCCGTAGCACTAGCGTGATAGAAATTACCCAGCGCAATGAAGGACTAACGGGGCCACTCATGGTGGTTCTCTGACTGCTAACAAAGACAGTCATCTGGTAAGCTTGCAATTTAGGTTCAAGTTAACCATCATTTACTTTGGGTTTCTCAATTCCGCCACTCGGCTTCCCAACGCTTTTCCAAGAGTTGCAGGCGATAAACTTGCGCATTTAAAACTACAAACATCCATTTCATAAGGTTTTATGACCGACTACCTTTCCGTTTCTTCCGCTTTGTCATAGTCAAAATTATCGAAAGGTTCAACGACGGGTACCCGCTTGCGTCCGAGAAAGCTCTCTTCCGATTGTAGAAAAAAGCCGTATTTTTTGGTCGGTCTTCTGGAACTACACCGCCATATAAAATTAGGTTTCTCCCTCTCTCACCTGCCGACAAATCTCGACAGTGGACACGCATGAGTGTAGCTCATATTTCTGCCTGCAAGATATAGGAATAGGCGACAGGGAGGTGGGCGGGCGCTAGCAAATTGCGTAAACACTTCTAAAACTTTTCACATTCGCCGGTAAAAATTGTATTATAACACCTATACATACCAAATAGTCTCCAGTTAGTTTTTCCTTCTCGTAATGAACTTTCCTGTTTTTTGCATCTTCCTTCTGGTCGTACAGGTTTCAGTTGTCACCACTTCTCCCAGAAGAAATTTCCTCTCGCGTTCTTCCAAAAACAACAAGTTGCCTTTTCCACAGCAAGAATTGCTCACACCGACACTTCCCCGTAAATGTGGTTCCCACCTAATGTCCTCCAAGAATTTGTTCATTTATTCTCCAACACTTCCGTGTCTTCTGTCGTTTGGTATAAGTGCTGCGTTACACGTATCTAACTTTAGGTGGGTCAGCGGACGCAGTTGCGGTGACATGCCCTAAAGCCCCAGTCCTAAGTCTTCTGAAACTTTAACAGCACGTTATTTTATTTTTATTTGTTTATTCAATACTGCCAGCCGCCATTTGGTAGCCAAGGCAGGAGTGGTACAAACATACATCGCTGTACAACGCGATGCAACAAAGCGAGCGCACACACAATAAAAAAGCGAACACAGGAGCAAGAACCAATATTTTTTGTTTCTAAAAAAGATGCAAAAAAATAAGGGCACGAACAAACACACTGCGTCTATAACAGAGACACGACAGCAGATAAGAAGGAATCTTCGTTTGTCAAGCTGACCACGTCATGCGGAAGCCCGTTCCATTCTGATATTGTTTTTGGAAAGAAACAAAACTGGCAAGCTTTAGTTCGGCATCGTGACACTACTATTGTCGAGTTGTGTTTGCCGCGTGTTGGGCGAGAAGCGTTATATTCCATGTAAGAGTCAAAATTAATGTTTGCTAAATTATTAATAATACCATGCAGCAGCTTTAAACGGTGTAACTTGCGGCGGGATTGAAGCGTCTGGAGCTCAGATTGCCTTAGTAGATTAGTGGCAGACACATGTCTACCACATGCGTTGTAGATGAATCTTAGTGCTTTCTTTTGAACACCTTCAATGCGATTTATATCTACTTGGGTGTGCGGATCCCAAAGAACGTCTGCATATTCCAGCAATGGGCGTACTAATGAAGTGTAGGATGTTAATTTTGTTTTAGTTGTGCAGTGCTTTAGGCGGTTTTTTAACAGCCAAAGCTTGTTGGACGCCTTTGAAACCAAATGCCCGATATTCGAGCTCCAGCTTAAATTACTGCTAAATACAACCCCCAGGTATTTGTATTCATTTACATGAGAAACGGCTTTGCCGCTAATTTTGTATGTGTAAATATGAACATGCTTCATGCGTGTAATTGTCATTTTTGCACAATTTGAGGTATTTAAAGACATTTCCCAGGACAGACACCACTTCGATACCTCTGACAGGTAATCGTTTAGTGTACTATGATCCTCGGCATTTTGAATAGGTAGGTATACAACGCAGTCGTCTGCGAAAGAACGGCATCGCACTGGCATCAAAACCCATGTTGGCTACTAGAAAAGACGTTGCTACTTTCTAAAAAGGAACTCAAGTGTTTGAAAATGAAATGCTCCAGAATTTTACCCGAGGTACATAATAGTGAAACTGGCCTGTAGTTACACAAAGTTTGTCGCCAGATTTGTTAATGGGGACGACCTTCGCAACCTTCCAGTCAGTTGGAACTTCCGAACTTAAAAGGCTTTCATTGTAAATGACCACAAGGTATCTAGCGCACCATTCTGCGTAGCGGAAGAGAAACGTATTTGGGATGTCATCTGGTCCCGGAGACTTTCTCGCGTTTAAATTAAGCAGGGCAGCAACAACTCCTTCGACAGATATTAGTAAGTCTGGAAAGATAAGGCATGGAGTCTGAAATTCTGGGGTGTACGTACTATTCGTTGTAAACACTGAAGAACAGTAATCATTGAAAGCTGATGCAATGCAATAAGGATCATTAATTTCCCTATGATCCGAACGAATTTTACTGACTGGATCCTTCTTCTGTGTTAAGTGTGTCCAAAATTTTGCGGGGTCTAGTCAGAAACTTATGCATTTTAATATTCAAAAAGTTATACTTCGATTATTTTATTTTCATGCGCAGCTTGATGCGAAGGGACTGCAAAGAAACAATGCAATGATTTTGCAGCATTTTCTTGCAAATTGTGGCCTAATTTTTACACCAGTCGATCCGTGAAGATACCAGGACTCCGTAGAAATCTCATTTTCAGGTGGGACACTGCATTTTGCTGTGCTACGAGCATTTTTGTGAATCGCCCACGTCACCGCTGCGCGTGCATGCCAGGTGCACCGGCTGCGTGGCACGCATTCGTGCGAGCTCTGTATCGCCGATCAAGTTATCTGCCCCATAAAGGAGCATGGATCTCGAAGTGACCGCCAAGATGGGCTGGCAAACAACTCGCCTTCGGCAACCGGCGAAGCGGAGTGACGTCTCTTCACCCGAAACTGACTCCACTCAAACCTCAACCACTCGTTCTCGCTCCAAGACCAGGCCACCAGTCAAAGCACACTTTCACAAGGCTGGACGCATACCTCACCTACCTTCGAACCTGTAGCGTGTCAGCCGGACGCCAGGGTGGAACAGGCAACGTTTATTGATGCCATGCCCTTTTTATAGGGTGATGAACATGTGATCTGCCGACTGCTGCTTGCGTGGCCGATAAGCGACTATTATGAAAATGCAGTGTGAGACGCGATATCAGTATACAATATGCCTTTCTCCTAAGATTCGTTACACAATTGCAAAATGTCTGGTTAGTCATCAATGCCATAACGTGCGATAGGCCGTCTAACGCGTGTTGATCTTCGTGGCTCGACCGGGTCTTGGGTAGCTTGGCCCGGACTTGCCCCTGCGGCTGCTTCCGTGCTGACCGGCAACTGTTGTGGTCGTCTGGCTGTAAGAGGCAGCCTGACGTGGTAGTCTGCACTTGAGACTGGATCGGCTTCGAGCCTCGTCCAGGCGCTCCTCAACTGGTTCCGGTGCCTGTGATGGCTTTCGCCGTTGTCCAACTGGACGATGTACGACACCGGGCCTCGGACTGCCACAACCCTGGCCGCCTTCCACCTTGGACCTGGACAAAAGCTTTTAGCATAGACCGCGTCACCGACACGGAACCTCTTAATCTCCGGTCGTTGTGGTTCAGGCGCGTCTTGTCGGTCCGGATGAAGTCTGTCCAAGGTTGTCCTCAGCCTTCGTCCGATCATTAATTCTGCCGAAGATTTTCCCGTGACCGAATGTGGCGTCGTGTGCTGTTTAAACAGGAACCGCGAAATCTTGCACTGCGTGGAACCTTCCTGTTGCTTTTTTAACGCTTCTTCTCTTACCATTCTCTCCGCCCTACCATTACTGGCGGGATTGTAAGGTACAGTGAAAGTAGCACGCACACCATTGCACTTTAAAAACGTTTGCAACTCCGAGCTAGTGAATTCTGTGCCATTATCCGAAACAATAACGTCTGGCACACCGTGTGTCGCAAACATCTTCCTTAAGCTGGTGACGACAGCTGTGGCTTTCATGGATGACATGATTTCGACCTCGGCCCAGTTGCTGTAGGCGTCTACCACGACTAAGAATACTTCCCCATTAACTGGACCAGCGAAATAAATGTGTAGGCGACTCCAAGGTTGATCTGGCTTGATCCAAAAATGCACTGGAACCTTGGGATCGCTTTGCCGGTTACTCTGACATGGCTGACAGTGTCATACAAACTCTTTAATTTCGTGGTCCATTTTCGGCCACCACATGAGCCCTCTAGTTGACGCTTTCATAGCACTCATCCCAGGGTGATTTGCATGCAGTAGTTGAAGCACACTTTCTCTTACTGCATTAGGAATTACAACGCGATTCCCCCACAGTATGCAATTACGATGCAACGACAACTCCGACTTCCTCACCTTGCAAGGCGTGAACTTGCTGTCCAGTTGTGTTGAAGGCCAGCCACTAAGGATCCATTCCTTTACCATGTATAAGACTGTCCTTGATCAGCGCAGCGATATCTGCCGCCTGAAGCGGTGCACACTCGACCGCTTCCAACAGGAGCACGTCCCCAGGTGGCTGTGGCTAGTCTTCGTCTCCCGGAGCTGGCAGACGACTGAGTGCATCGGCGTTAGAGTTTTCTTGGCCTCGCCTGTACTGAAGGCTGTAGTTATACGCAGACAAACATAAAATCCAACGGAGCATTCGGGACGACACAACTTCAGGTACCCTCTTGTCCATGTTAAACAGGCCCAGTAACGGCTTGTGGTCCGTTATGACCGTAAATTCTCGCCCAGCAAGGTACTGGTGGAACCGTTTCACGCCAAAGACAACAGCTGAGCCCTCTTTATCAATCTGAGCATAGTTACGTTCTCTGGCTCCAAGCGTCCGGGAAGCATAAGCTATGGCCTGTTCCTTCGCATCAGTCGTACGATGGGCTAGCACTGCCCCCACTCCCACAGGAGATGCGTCGCAGCACAAAATTAAAGGACGCTTGGTGTCATAGGGCACAAGTACAGAGTCTGAGCTAAGCAATATTTTTAGCCTCTCAAACGCACGCTGGTGCTCACCTGTCCACTTCAATTCGTGGTCGAGTAGTCGATAGAGTGGTTCTGCCACTTGAGTCTTGCCCTTGAGGAAACTGCTGTAAAAATTTAGTAACCTCAAGAACGCTTGCAGCTCCTTTTTGCTTGTGGGTGTGGGCGCTATATGGATGGCGTCAGTCTTGCTTCGGCTCGGATGTATTCCCGTGGCGTCAATCCTGTGCCCCAAGAATTCAATGCTCGGCTTGTTGAATTCGCACTTGTCTGTTTACTCTTAACTACGCTTTCTGCAGACGCGATAGCACGGTTTCTAATCTCTCGGCGTGCTCTTCCGCGTTACGGCCAGAAATCAAGATATCATCAAGATAGGCTTTCCCGCCGAGAATGCCTGCTAACAGCGTATCAATGACTCGTTGAAATACCCACGGTGCCACCGAAATTCCAAACGGCAGCCGTTTGACTTTGTACAGTCCCTTTATCGTGTTAATTGTGAGCACTTCAGCCGATTCGTCGTCTAGCGTTAGCTGTTGATAAGCTTGAGCTAGATCCAGCTTTGTAAAAAATTTGCTTGAACCCAGAGCTGCGAGCATTTCAGCGGTAGTGGGCAAAGGATACCCGCTGCTTTTAATAGCTTTGTTTACGGTGCTACGGTAGTCACTGCACAGGCGTAAAGTTCCGTCGTTTTTTCTTACCACTACCAGTGGTGTGGCCCAGTTGGAGTACGCGACGGGTTCCCATACCCCTTGTTGCCCCACGCGATCCACTTCCTTGCCCGCGCCGTCCTTGAGGGCCAGTGGAACTGGTCGACTTTTGAGAAACACTGGTGGCCGTGGTCTTTCAGTTCGATGTGAATTGGTGGTCCGTTGAAGCCAGGAAGGTCCCTGCGAAACACCTCGGAAAATTGTGAGAACACGTCTCCCGCGTTTATTTGCTCGATTCCCCGCACGCAAATGCCTAACGGCCTAAACCAGTTTCGCCCAATCAGGCAGTTGCCTCGATTCTTTACTACCAGCAATGGCAGCTTTGCCTTCCGGCCCTTGAATTCTACCAAGGCGGTTGCTCGACCCAGCAGCGGTAACGCCTCCTTTGACCACGTTACGAGAGTTGTTCCAGAATCTTGGAGCGGTATTTCACCCCGATTTCTCACGATTACTCGAAATGTATCTCCCCTCACAATTGAGCACGAGGCTCCGGAATCAACCTCCATCGGGACTTCCTGTCCTTGTATCTGTACTTTAACCATAAACTTCTGTTCTTGCTCATTCACTTCGCAAAGTGAAAACAATTGCACTCATTTCGTACACGCCCTTGCTCTTTTCAACTTTACTCTTTTGCTCAGGCGTCTTCCGGGCCGCTCTACTTTCGTCTTTTGAACGACAAGACCTCGCTATATGTCCAACCCTTTTGCATTTGAAGCATGCCGCTTTTCTAAAGCTGCATAAATGCGGAGCGTGCTTACCGTTGCAACGGTAGCAACTGGATCCCTCTGCCGTGGTGTCTTTCTTTGTGCGGGTTGCTTGTATCATGCCCTGGCAGTCCTTCGCCTCGTCTCGGCCTTGCATCCGTATGTCTCGCTGTTGCTTGGCTGTCGCTTCTGCGGTCGCGGCCATGTCGTACGCAACGTTGAACGTAAGGTCGTGTTCTGCGAGAAGTCGCTGTATAACTGCTTCGTTCTGGAGGCCGCATACGAAACGATCTCTGATCATAATGTCCACCGGGAGCTGCTCGTCGCCAAACCCGCAGTCTTCGGCTAGCTTCCGAAGCGCCGTGACGTAGTCCGCAACGGATTCCTCGGCAGCCTGGTTTCTCTTGTAGAACAAAAACCTTGCGTATAGCTCTGAAGGCCTTGGATGCAGGTGCTTGCGAACCACCGTCTTAATTTCCTCGTAGGTTGCTGCTGTCGCTCTTGATGGCTTCACCAGAGTCACGATGAGCCCGTACGCTTCTTCACCGCAACAACTCAGCAGGACGGCTCTTTTCTGTTCTTCCTTGGCTATCTTGTTAGCTTCGCAGAACATTTCTAGCCTCTCGACGTATTCGTCCCATGACGCGTTTGTGCCTAGACGATACTCGCCGATCCTGCCGACGGCCATCGCCGCCGCTTTCTCGTCGCCAACTGTAGCGTATCAGCCGGACGCCAGGGTGGAATAGACAACGTTTATTGGTGCCGTGCCCTTTTTATAGGGTGATGAACATGTGATATGCCGACTGCTGCTTGCGTGGCCGATAAGCGATTATCATGAAAACGCAGTGTGACACGCGATATCAGTATGCAACAGAACCAAATCAAGATTATAATTCGCCCCAAGGAAGCCCTCAAATTTGTAGTCGCCCAAAGTTGTAGTCGTACCGTGACTACAGCCTCATTCTATGCCGCACAGCTCCGCCCAGCAGATATTCAGCAAGCTACTGTGTGCCCCAACAACCAACAAAACATTGCCTTTGTCAGTACGCCAAGTCTGCAGAACGCCGACCGGTATGTCTGCATAAAATCCAATCAAGTCAATTGGGTCACGCACGATGTTAACGCGTATGAGACGGCCGACAAAGACACCACGAAGAGAGTCATCCACCGAATCCTCCTCTCAGATACCCCACTGCAAATCAACGCCAATATCATCAATACCCGCAATGCCCTCGCACTAGCCGCAAAATGCATTGGAACGACAACCAGCCTTGTTATCGCCTTCAGTAGCCCCGACGTGCCATATCTGGCCCGTTACGAAGCCACCTTAATCTCATGCTCATTACACCGCAAGCAAATAGAAATTTGCTACCAATGCGGCCGCGGCGGACAACGCATGGATGTCTGCCGTGTTCCCAATAACAAGATCTGCCGAGGTTGCGGAGTCCGCAACCCACCTCCCGATCACACGTGTAACCCCAAATGCTGATTGTGGGGCGGATCTCATCTTAGGGCGGACAAATCGTGTACGCCTCGCTACAAGACACTGTACGTTGTTCGCAAATGCATTGGGGAACGACGAGCTGCAATGCAAGCCGCCCTTCAAGAAAGCGACTTTCCGCCCTTGAACTGTAAGCTCCGCTCCAGATCCCGGTCTCCATCACGCTCGAGGCAACATTGTTCCCGGACCCCTTCACGTTCGAGACAGCGCCGTTCACGATCCAGATCTACCTCTACTCCACCCGCCAAATCTCCTACTAACAAGCTGAGCTTCACAGAAGCCCTTACGGGTGCCTCGCGAGAGGTTCGCAACACACCTTCCCCACAGCCCACGAACGCCAATGATAACGCATAAATAGCTCACCTCAAAAAAGAAAATGCCATTATGCCCAACCTAATTCACAAGCTCTCGCAAGAGGTTCGCGATCTTAAACAATCCAAAACACCCCCTCCTACACCACCCGCCGAAGCGTCCACCTCCTCTAGCCACAACGCTCCACTGACACCAGTCCGAAAAAGCGGGCCCTCCAAGAGGCAGCCACGTGCCAAGTGCGCTCAGAGGTTAAGGACATGCTAGTCTCACTTCAAAGCACACTTCAGAACGCAGTTAAATCCAAACAACACACCCTTCTCACCCTGGCACAGCGAATCACAAGTGCTTAACCCACCTACAATCTCTCCCCATGCCCACGAAACCCCGGCACTGCCCATGATGGCATCCTCCAATCACCATCATGGCCCACACTAACAGTGATACACTTATCTGGCAGTGGAACTGCCGAAGCGATCTCCGCAAACAACCAGTCATCCAGCAACACCTTCGTACCTTCACTAGGCAGCCGGACGGCATCGTGATTCAGGAAACCCATATCAATTCGGTCACCCTCCCTGGTTACCAACCTTTCATCCCGTCATATGCTTCTCGCCGCCTGTGCACTTTTGTCCGTAAGAGAATCACCGCCATTGAACATAATCTGTACGACAGAAACATCGAACATCTTCTCGTTGAACATGTACCCACCAGGAAACGCAAGGAAAGTTTTTTCTTTTTAACGCGTACATCCACCCCTCTGCAAAAGTTCGAAGCCATTTTCTCATCCTCTTCAAGACGGCCTTTAACGTAGCTGGCCCCAACCCCCCCGTTATCGGTGGAGACTTCAACCTCTCCCACATGGTATGGGCATATGGCTACTCAACGATGGCGGCTCAAAACCCCTGGAAAGACACCCAGGGCTTCGACCTCACCTTCATTACAGACCCCGTGTTCCCCACACGCCTTGGTAACTCCACTTCCCGCGACACGACCTACCTGACAGTTACCAAGGACGTCACCAACGTCCAATGGGGCAACATACAGCATGATCTCGGTAATGACCATTCTATCATTGCCATACTTATCCCTCGGATAGCTGCAGTTACCGCCAAACCCTGTTAGTTCACCTGGGTTGACTGGGATGCATTTCGCAAGCATCGATCCGCTGACCAGCACGCAGAACGCATAGCGGAAATTGATGCATGGACCCGAAATCTCTACTCCGATACCAAGGCAGCCACGCACGCTGTTACCACTGATGTCCCCGTCGAGCGCATAGACAGCAGACTGGCCTATCTCCTCGCAGCTAAAACATCCATCCTATCTCGCTGGAAACGGCAACGTCTCAACAGGTGCCTCCGCGCTAAAATAGCTCTCCTCGAGAAGGAAATCGAAGCCCATTGCCTCACTCTGAGCCTTCAACAATGGACTGAACTGTGCAATACTGTTGTCGGACAGATCCACTGTCACTCTTCTTGGTAGCTTCTCAAACACCTCCTCGATAGTCAAGCCACCCACTCTTCCCAACAAGATCGCCTCACTAAGCTTCCCTATACGCAAACGAGGAAACGGGGCCGTGCCCAAGTCTTAGACTACCGCACTAACAAGTATCTAGCCGTGGACCCCGTGCAACCTCGCGGCTCCTACACCGGGGCCCCCAACCCCCAACTGGACGAAGACTTTAGTATCGCTGATATCCAAGCCGCCCTGCATAAAGTAAACAAGCGCTCACCCCCTGGCCCCACTGGGGTCTCTAATAAAGCTCTCCGTAACCTGGATTATGTCCCCGTCACCCACCTCACAGTTTATATCGACTGCTGGCGTAATGGTGCCATTGCCCAGCCTGGAAACCAGCAAAGGTCATCTTTATTCCCAAGCCTGGCAAAGCTTCTAGCCTCGCTCATATTCCGCCCTTCTCACTAACCTCATGTGTGCAAAAAGTTATGGAACATGCCTTCCTTACCCGAATTAACACCCATCTAGAAGACACTACAGCGCATCCTCACTCGATCATTCGTTTCCGGGCCCACCTGTCGACCCAAGACGTCATGCTACAACTTAAGCACCATATACTAGAAGGTAGAACATGTACTACTAAAGCTATACTCGGCCTCGACCTCGAAAAAGCATTTGACAGCATAGCCCATTCCACTATTCTTGACCGCATCTCACGCCTTAATCTCCATGCGCGCGCTTATAATTACGTTAGAGACCTTCTCTCTAACAGCACGGCCTTCCTCTCTGCGGGGATCACCGCTCCGACGCCCAGACTCTGGGCAGAGCGGGAACCCCACAAGGCTCCGTTATCTCCCGAATGCTTTTTAATCTCGTCAAGATCGATCTTGCCAAGGAGTTGCAGCAAGTGGACGATGTCAACCACACAATCTATGCTGAGGATATAACCATCTGGGCCCACCAAGGCAGTGATGGCCAAATAGAAACGGTACTACAATCAGCCATTGAAACAGTCGAGACCTATCTCCATGGCACGGGGCTTCGCTGCTCCCCTGTGAAGTCCGAACTCCTCCTTAATGGTCTACTCTCCGTGGCCGCCGTCCGAAATACTGCACCGCTAAACGCCATTACGAAGTCATTGCGCTTCATCTCACGGATGGCAGCCCCATACCCCTCGTCACCAATATGCATGTGCTCGGCATGCTCATAGAGGTGAACGGAGCGAATGGCATGGCCCTCGCCAAAATCAAGATGAATAAAGCCAACACCATGAGACTTTTGAAGCGGGTCTCCAACCGCCGTGGGGGTATGTAATAGACGAATCTCCTCCGATTATTGCAGTCATTGGTAATTTGCCACATCACCTACGTTGCTGAGTATCTAAACGGTTACAAGGCTGAAGAAACCAAACTCAACATCCTCCTACGCGGTGTCTATAAACAAGCCCTCGGCCTCCCCGGTTGCCCCAGCAGTGACCTCCTCCTTCAACTAGGCGTCCATAACACACTGAACGAGCTGATCGAGGCCCAACGCCTCGATCAGCTGGATACACTCACTCTCAGCTGGAAAGACTCACTCTCACAGCGATGGACCGCCATATCCTCGCCTCGCTCGGTATCACCTACCACCATCAACGTGGCCATAACACCAGATCCCCTCCCCCACACGAGCCTGGATTCACGCCGACCCTTTCCCCAGAAACATGCACCCCGAATACAACCGCGCATGTCACACAGTACGCGCCACGGCTCTCACCAAATCCCTTGCTCGCCACGACGGCGGGAGTTTAGTCGACGCCGCAAAATAACCCCACGGTAGCCGCTTTGCAGCTGTCACCACGCGTGAAGGCTCTCTCCACCATGCTATCAGCCTAGTTACCCCACACGCTGAGGAAGCTGCAGGAGTAGCCATCGCGCTAGCCACATTAGACCTAACATGCCATACCATCGTCTCTGACTCCCACTCCGCCATTATCAACTATATCAACGGCCGTATTTCACACCAAGTCTAGCGCATCTTGCAACAAGCACCCCGCTCAACCGACCATCAGGTTACACTCGCCTGGTTCCCAGCTCATGTAGACACCGTCCACCCGCACCTCCCCAACCTTAACGAGGTTGCCCACTCCCTAGTGCGAGGCCTACTTAACCGCGCGGGAGACGGGGAGGCTGCCACCCATCGTTAGGGATCGCCTGACACGCTACAATTATCTTGTGAAGTCTGTCTACTAGAGCGTAGAACCTTCCCCGGCCCATGCAACAAACTATCCCGAGCGCAGGCTACAACTTTCCGCTTGCTGCAAACCAATACTTACCTCTTGTTACGTTACAAGATTTACCCGACATTTACCGCAATCCAATGTGCCATATCTGCAAGACACAGCCAGCCACACTTCCACACGTGCATTTGGACTGTACACAACAATACCCCGACACTAACCCCACGACCCTCTCGTCGAGATGGCACGCTGCCCTGCTTAGCTCAAACCTTACCGACCAACTGTGGTCGACCCAGCAAGCCTGCGAAGCGGCGAAGAGGCCACACCTCGACGTCCCCACGTGGCAGGCCTAGACCCAGCCACCACCTCTTGCTGGTTTCAATAAAGTTTACTCAGTCAGTCAATGTAGATTACAATATCAGCTATCCCCCATTTGTTCTCTTATCCACACCAATCTGTCCCTGTCTCTTAACGTTACCTCTATCATTCTTCGTTCCATAGCTCTTTGTGCGGTCCTTAACTTTTTTGCGAGCTTTTCTGTAAGTCCATAAGTTTGTGCCTTATATGTTACCACCGGTAGAATGCATTGGTTGTACATCTTTCTTTTTAGTGATAATGGTAAGCTTCCAGTAAAGATCTCGGTATGTCTGCCGTATGCGCTCCAACCCACTTTGATTCTTCTGTAAATTCTCTTCTCACGATCATGGTCCCCTGTGACCTAAGTAAATGTATTCATTCCCATACTCTAGACACTGACTGGCGATTCTGAACTGTTGTTCCCTTGCCAGGCTTTTCATGATTATCTGTTTTCTGCATATTAATCTTCAACCCGAGTTTTACACTCTCTCTGTTCTCAATCAATTTTCTAACTCGTCTCCAGTGTCGTTGAATAGGACAATGTTATCTGCTAACCAGAGCTTGTTGAGATATTCGCCGTTGGTCCTTACCCCTAAGCCGTCCCAATTTAATAGCTTGAATATTTTTTCCAAGCACGCAGTGAATAACATTGGAGAGCTTGTGTCTCCTTGTCTGGCCCCTTTCTTTATAGATATCTTCCTACTTTCCTTGTGGAGAATTAGGGTAGCTGTAGAATGTTTGTAGATATTTTCCAAGATACTTAAGTAAATCTCATCTACTCCTTGGTTACGTTGTGCCTCCATGACTGCTGGTATTTCTACTGAAACAAATTCCTTTTCGTAATCCATGAAAGCCTTCTAGAGAGGTCGATTGTACTCTACAGATGTCTCGATTACCTGATTGATTACATGGATGTGGTCCATTGTACAGTATCCGTCCTGAGGCCAGCCGGTTCCCTTGGTTGACTGAAGTCAAGTCTTGCCCTTACTCTATTGGAGATTATCTTCGGAAATATTTCATACAATACTGGAAGCACGCTAATGGGCCTATAATATTTCAGTTCCTTAATGTCTCCCTTTTTGTCTATTACTATAATGTTTGCATTCTTCCAGTTCTCTGGGACCCTCGAAGTCGTGAGACATTTCGTATAAAGGGCCGTAAGCTTTTCAACCATCATGTCTCCTCGGTCTTTGATTAAATCGACTGTTATTCCATCTTCACCCGCCGTCTTTCCTCGTTAAAGAACAAGGAAATGTCTTCTAAGGCCGTTCTAACTTCATTGCAGGTTATAGAAAGAACCTCTGTAACCTGTTCCTTAATTCTTTCAAAGGAGGTGCCCTGTCTGCTCTGGGTATTGTACAGGTCAGTATAGAATTCTTCCGCTGCTTTTGCTATATCTTCAAAAAAAATTAATTATGGCGTTTTACGTGCCAAGACCACTTTCTGATTATGAGGTACGCCGTAGTGGAGGAAGCCAAAAATTTCAAGCACCTGGGGTTCTTTAACGTGCACCTAAATGCACGGGTGTTCTTTAACGGGGTTCTTTAACGTGCACCTAACGTGCACGGGTGTATTCGCATTTCGACCCCATCGAAATGTGGCCGCCGTGGCCGGGGATACCCTCCTGCGGCCTCGTGCTCAGCAGCCTAACACCATAGCCACTGAACAACCACGGCGGGTGCTATATCTTCGAATTTGCTGATTGCTGAAATAGCTGATTAGACCCTCCTTATCGTTTAGTGCATATATTTTGGCTTCTCCTATGTCAAGTTTTCTTCTCACTGATTTCATGCTGCGTCCATTGATAACTGCTTCCTCATTCTTCCTTACGTTATAATTTCTTATATCCTTTTTCTCCTTGTTGATCAGTTTTGACGATTCCGCGAAATCTATCATATCTCTTGAGTTGGACACTTTAATTCTTTGTCGTTCTTTATTAGGTACTTCGTTCCTCGGGAGAGCTCACCTATTGGTCGCTTTGGTGAAGTGCCTCCCACATCAAGTGCTGCTTCTGAAGTCAGCCTTGTTACGGTTTCATTCATTAATATTTGTTTGCAAGTACTAGCCTGAATTGGTCAAATTTTATCCTTACTGCATCTGGGTTGGCCTGCCTCTTCTTGACCAATTTTGCTCTTTCAAGTGCAGGTGAATCCTACACCTCACTAACCTACGATTACTGCACTTTACCCTGCCAAACTCTTCTACATGCTGCACTATGCTGGGATCAGCTGAACGTATGAAATCGATTTCATTGTTTGTTTGGTCATTACGGCTTTTCCAGGCACACTCTTCGTTGCTATGCTTTCTGAAGAAGGTGTTCATTTTCCCAGCTTTCCTCTCCACAAATTCTGCCAGCATCTCTCCTCTAGTGTTTCTAGAGCCGACGCCGCAGTTGCCAATTGCTTGTTCACGAGCCTGCTTTTTCCCCACGATTGCATCGCACTCGCTCATTACTAGAGTATACTGAATTTGCTCTTTTCTTATGGCTAATTCCACGTCTACATAAAACTGATCTACTTCATGATCATCATGACTGGAGGTTGGAGCGTAGGTTTGTACTACCTTTAATGATACATCTTATAAGGTTTTATTGCGGTTACTGCTACTCTCTCACTAATACTGTAGAATTTGTCAATGTTGCCCACTACGTCCTTATGTATTAGAAAACGACAGTTCAGGTAAATGGTCCGCAAGACCCGCAAAGTTCCATTGCATAATAAGTGGCACCTTTGGGCGAGGTGGTGAACATTGTGTCCCGAACGCATCCATATTTCTAGGTGCTTTAAGAAGAGGCGGAGCTTAGAATCAGTGACCCGAGAGCCAGGACTTCTGCGAGCATGTCCTTCATCGAGCTCACCGGCATCTTCTCTATGTGTGATCGCAAGGCATTGAAGAGAGCACGTAGCACCTGCTGACAGCCCTGCTGCGGTGTTTTTTCATCGCAACGTGATTGGGGTCAATGCAGTGCAGACACATAACTTCGCTGTTCCGGTTGCTCAGCAGTCTTCTCGGCTACGAGGCCTCTGTTCATTGATTTGACTGTTTTAGCCGGTCCGCTGCGCGATGGCACCACTGTGTCCTGGATTCCTGGAGAAGGCTTCAGGCTTGCGCAATCAGTTTCACTCCTTTAGCTCCCTTTGAATGCGTCTGACTGTCTGCGACTCTCCGTCTTTTTCTTTGTCGTATTTTTCTCGTCCTTTCCTATTGGCCCCAAGGTAAACGTTTTCTTTCCCTTTATTGCCGCTTCCCACGTAGAACACTTGGAATAACTAGTTGGATGACCACAACTACGTTTGCACAAAGAAGGTTCTCGCTGCACGCACATGTTTTGAAATCATGCGGTTCTCCACATCTCTTACACCGCTGCTCACCACGGCAGTACTTCGCCACATGTCCATAGCGCGGACACTTGAAGAACCGAGGTAGTGTTTCAACGTAGTCAATGGTTTCGTGTCTTCTGAAGCCCAAGTTGATCTTCTCTAGACGGTCTGCGTTTGGAGCGAACGTAAGAACCACGGAGCTAGTTCGCCTGGACTCCCAATCGGATTCGGAAGTTTGAACGCGCCGAGTGACTCTCCTTATATGGTAAACACCTTGCGGCTTTAGGTATTGCAACAGTTCCTCGTCAGTGGACCCCTTCGGTACTCCTCTGATAATGCACGTGTTTTGCAGTTACAAATTGGGCACTCGTGCTGAGAGTGCAGTCCCTGAGTTTGACTTGCAACTGAGAAGGGAGTTCACCTTGTCTTCTGTCTGTACATCAAGAAGCAGCGCTCCTTGAGCAGTAAATCGCCTCCTAACTGGGGACGCGCTAAAAGTTTTCTCAATTTCAGTAAACAAAACAATGGGACACATTTCTTTCGGGTCGGCTCCTTCTGTGGAAGGGGTAATAATCACTGGGATTCCAACAGTCCTCTCCTTGCGGATACTCCTTGCGGATTAGAAATCCTACCCCGTATACCTTCCTATCTGGGAGTCCTCTATAGCAGAGGACGTGGCCGTTAGTCAGCGCTGTATAAGCCTCACCAGTTCTCCTAACCTCTCTAAGGTCAATGATATCCAAAACAATGCCTGATAGTTCCTGAAAGAGTCCTGCTAAGCTAGCCTCACTCGAAAGGGTTCGGGTTTTAAAGGTTACAAGGATCAGTTTTCATTGGCAGCCTGTCCGTATCCGGAGATTCTTAGCACCCTCGGCTGCGCTTCAGGTCTGTCCGCCAACTTGGTCAGGTGCTCCGCAGCTGTAGGGGACTTAGGTTCATGCGTTAATTGAAGAAGTCGTGAGGAAGGTAGTGGCCGCATACTGCAATAAGAAGGCCAATTCCTGATCTTGTGAGGGAGTGAATTTGTTGAAGCTTAGTGGGCCTTTCCAATTCAATTAGCATAGCCCCACTGCTTCTCGGCATTTTAGCCGATGTCAGGCTCCCCTCCAAGCCTAGAGATATTTGAGTAGTGGAGATGGTGAATTCGAGATTACGACATTCAGAATTTCAATCAAAGGAAAGGAACCTAGAGGATTCGAACTTCTGACTACGGCAACCGAGCATACAAGTTAGCTCAGTCAGATAAACCTGCTGGCTTTCAGGCTGTCTTATGGCGGAGAATTTCAGCCCAGAGGATCTTCCGTTACTCAATATAGAATGATTTGCAAACGGTTCTGGCTTCGTAGTTCCGGAATCGAACGTTCGTTGGTGGCCGTGTACTCAGCGAGGTATATTTTATAGGCGTTTCGGCGACTCTGGACCGCACCTAAACGAGAAGGAGGCAACATAATGAAACTGGTCGTTTCGATCACCCGATAGGCGACAAGACACCGGATTCCAATGGATTTGCGTCGTTGCGTCGTCATTATTTCATCGCGTTCATGACATTGTCATCATTACTTCGCTGTTTTCATATCTCCTTTTATTTTCTTATCTTTACTGCGCTTACACGTTCTCACTGTGCAGAGTACTCAAAGGGGCACATAATATGGTTAATTTATCAGCTTTCGCCTGCTTTCCCTGCCGCGTCTTTCCTTCGTTGTCATGTCATCGTCATGCTTCCGGCGTTTTCACCCTGTCGCTGCCACTGCGTTGTCATATCGTCGACATAACCACGCGACCTTCTACTCGTCATCTTTGTGCCGTCGTCGCATAGTCGCCATAATTTTGTCGTAGTCGTTCCGTTTCCGCCATTTTGTCGTAGTGATTCAATTCTCCTCATACTTTTGTCGTCACACGGTCGTCATCATGCCGTCGTCGTCACTGGGTCGTCGCTGTCGCAGCTTCGCAAAACTGGGCAGGACGACGGCATGTCGATGACGGTGTGACGGTGACTGGGCAATATTGCTCAACAGCGGTGAATGTTGACGCTCTGATTCTGTCACGGCAGCTTGTTTGGGAGCCATCACAAACAGTTGGCTTTGAAACATTATTAAGTGTCGCAAAGTAAAGGGCCCATAATGCTTACCCTGCATGTGCTTCACTGTGATATAAAATTACTTCATTTCAAGGTGTTTTTTTTTACCAGTAACACGTAGTTGTGGCTTCTCCCATCGCATTTTACCACCTTAACATCGGAGGTCATCTATGAGATTGTAAGGCTGTGGCAGTAAAAGCCAGTGGTGTTGCTCAGCAAAGTCGCCTGCGTGGAATCTCCAAAGCGACCGTATGACCATGAAATCGGTAATAACGCGTGGGCGGCGACAGGTGTTTCATAACAACTGCTAGCAAAGGCTTGGTATTTATGAAGACCACGAGAACTTACTCATGCAGCTTCGCTTTGATGTATCAGCTGTTCTCAGTAGCATACATCTGCGAAAGGTGTTTGTCTAATAATTTCTGCGTAGTTCTTGTTCGCCAGCTATGGTAGCACAAACACGACTGGCGTTGAATCGTCATAAGAACTGCTAACAGGCGCTTAGTACTTGTGCAGAGCACGAGAATTCGCTTATGGAGCTTTGGTTTGATGTATCAGTTGCTCTCATTAGCATTCTACTACTAAAGATGTTTGTCGAATAATTTCTGCATTCGGGTACTCCACAGTTTCCTGGTTCACCAAATACCATAGTACAAACTCATGCTCTTCAGCATATTGACAATACCAGCAGGAGAATAACAAATAAAAAGTACGAAGCACTGCATTCATGGCTCGTTTGAAAGAAGTGTCCCAATCTATACACACTAACGTATAACCACATAGATGGCGCAAACGATGAACCGTTCCAGCAAGCAGACAATGGAGCCAAATGTACGCTAACTACCAAGCTACGCTGAAATACATTCGCGATCGACCAAGATCGTAACGTAACAGGTTGTTCCAGCTCTTGCTGGAGAATAAGACGAATAAAACATCTTGAAGTCGTCGGCGTCATACTGTTGTTCTTTTGCTCCTCCCGTCACACAAAGGGCTCGCGTCAAATACAACCACTTGCCTGAAGGATACACGTTGGCCCGTCCGGTAACTCTTCGACAAACTCTACACGGCCCAGGATAGCCAGCTGCCTCTAAAGTGTTTTAGCAAAACATCGATTTCCGTAGTGTTTGGGTTCTTCAAATTTTTTTTACCATAGTTCCGATCGGCACTCCGTTCTGCATGCTTCCCTTCGTTGAGACAGATTTTTTTCTTGACGTACGAAAGAAATTCCAAGAAATAAAGAACGGCGTTGTCAAAGCCAGTATGCATAAATATATTCTTGTTTGTATGTTATTTGGTGGTCCGAAAACGTATCGTACAATCGCCGTTTGGCAATGCACTTAACGTTGGTGCCAAAGACTATTGTTTTCAGGGAGTGTATGAAAAGGTAAATAATAAGCGTAACTGAACTAAGCAATATTTTTTGTTCTTGATCGTACGCAACGAGATCGCATCATTGAGCTTCTGTTGTATCTGAGGCCCAGCCATGGGCCCACCAGAAATTGCGAGTAAATTTCCGGCTATGCAGGCCTTACTTCGGCCATGGTAAAGTCTTGCCCGTTTTCTTCTGGTGGCACGCATTCCTACATGCCCTTCCACCGCATCTACACCATGGCCGCCGAGTCACGTTCTCCATCATAACAAATGCAGAATGCGGTTGCTCCTGCCGGCATTTCTGACACTGTACCAGGAAGGCTTTCGTTCCTCTGCCTCGATGTGTCCGATGTAGGGACATGGCCACTACTTCGAAAATGCTGCACTACCGGCCATGATCACTGGTGATTATCACCCCTGAACAAAACCTAGCTTTGGTTTTCGTGTTACATCGCAGCTTGTAGTACTTATAGTCATCCCGAGAAAGCATTCGACAAGCAGATAAGGCACGATCAAATGTCTCTGCTCGCGAAACGTAACTTGCGCAGCTGCGTCAAGAGTAGTTTGCATGCTTTGTGCTCATTGGCTGCTCGGTGTATCAATTGCCTGGTGCGGTGCGGTGCACGTCCTTGCCCTAAAAGCCGGTACAGAAAACATCTGTTCGGCCTTCCTTTACGCAGCGGTGTGTACGGGTATCGCTACTGTACAGGTTTGCATTCGAGCACCTGATGACCACGCAACACGTCGGCATTGCAACAGCCCAAATGACGTGCGCAACGAGAAAGCACGCCGAGAGAAATACTAAACCACTTGCGAATGTTGAGCGAGCCACATGCGTGCGCGCCTAGGCGCAACTGAGAGATCATCTACGGTTCTGCAACTTTCCCCATATGTGCGTCACTGCCGCTCACCGCCAGATGCACCCGTGGTCTCCTTAGGCGCTATTCAAACGCTGCTAATAGGAAAACGAGAGAATAAGCAGCATGTGGCTTTGCCAAGGTTCCATTCATAGCGTCACAAGGTAGTGACGGCGAACAACACATGGCACAACTGTGAATCACGAAACGAACTCTTTATGGGTGAGCTGCTGCCCACAAAACCAACTGATGCTCAGAGCACAATGATAACGGCGAGCGCTGTCGGCGATCATTGAAATTAAGATAAAGTAATGTGATTTTTGGGGCTTGTTGGCACAACATGTTCATTCATTGCATTGCAGATATACACAATGACAGAGGTAACGAGTCCACTTACGAGCGCTAGAACATGCCGCGTCAAGCGCGTGGGCTCTGACACATGACTCTCGAACGTTCCGGCATAATCACCGGTGCACGTGTGCCTTCCAGAAAGTACTACACAAAATGTGTCGTGCATGCAGTCACATTACTCGGGGTTTTGTGACAACAGACACAATAGATAGAATCAGCGGTAACATTCGAGTAAATTCCAAACGACTCAGGCGCGTGTTGCACTGAGCAGTAAGTCTGTGTTGTTAGCGGGTGAAATGTAGTCCGCACACAAAAGGATAAACAAGTACACCTGTCAATACCCGCTCTTAAGAAGCATCGTTCCAATGCTACAAACACGAGAGCAAAACTAAAGCACACGTAGTAAAGACAAATAAAAAAGCTATGTGTTCATTATTGGTGGTAGAAAGGCTCAAGGCGCACATGGGCTTCTTCAGGTCACGAGCGGCACCGCTGCGATGGCGTGTTACCGTCTCGCACGACCTCTTAATCCAGGGCGCCAATACCTCGGATGATCTTGTAGACTCCGAAATAGCATCGCAAAATTTCCTTACTGAGTCTTCGTCGGCGAATCGGGGTCCAAACCCAAAAATTGTCACCGGGCAGCTATATTATGTAGCTTCGTCGAACAATGTAGTGTGGCTTGTCAGTTCTTCGCTGTTTCTTGACAGTTCTCATGCTTCTTCGGCGCGCGGCAGGTATGCGGCGAGGTCGAGTCTCTTTTCGTCGATTAATTGCGGCAGCGTCGAGATACGTGGTCATGTTCCTTCTGTGAACTAGCTTGAACGACGCGATCTGCGTTGTTTCTTGCACTGCAGGTGTGAGCACAGGTTACGTACGGAAGAACAGCACCTTACATCTTGGGTTTCGAAGTCGACGTACATCGCTAACATTTTGGCGAGCGTCTTGTTCAGGCATTCCATTAGACCGTTCATCTGCGTGTTGTAGGTGGTTCCCAATAGTTGAAAGACTTAGCATTCGCTTTTCCGAAGGGCAGCTGACTGAAAGCTTATTGCGTCATTTTCATCATCCGCCTATTTTCATGTCCTCTGCAGCACGAAGGGCTCTTCCAAGCAACCTACAATTACCCCTTTCATGTGCTAGCTGAATACAACTTGCACCCATGAATTTTCTCATTTGGACAGTCATGTTAATTTTGTGCTGGCGTCGGCTTCGCTTCCTTCGGTCGGAACAAATTCACAAGCTATAATTGTCCGCCGATTTTCTATCTGCTCTACGAATTCCACGGACTGTCCAGCCCCATTTTTTTCCTTATGTGGAATAGGATATCGGCTATGCTCGTTTATTTGCTGATTCACGCCATTTCCCCCATGTGTCTTAATTACGACTAATATTTCTTGTTGCATCGTTCTTTGCGTGGTCCTTAACTCGTTTGCATACTTCTTTATTAACGTTCAAGTATCTGCCACATGTATGTTACCACTGGAAGAAGGCTAATGTAAACTTTTGTTTTAACAACAGTGGTGCTCTCCTTTTCACGATTTAGCATGGCCTGCCGTATGTACTACAACTCATCTTCATTATTCTCTAAGTTTGCTGATGATAATCAAGATCCCGTGGTAGTAACCCCCTTGCCAGGCTAATGAACGTTACCTTTGTCTTGTGGATAATTATAAACCCTACTCTTACACTTTCTCTATTAACGCGCTCAATCATTTGTTGCAATTCATCCTAAGCTTTCCCAGTCTAATAGCTTCAGTAATTCTTCTAAGGATGTGCTAGAGTGTGTCTCCTTGCCGGACCCCTTTCTTGAGTGCGATGCGTAACATGTAAAAAAAAAACGTGAGCCATTCCACTATGTGAAGGTGGATGACGAGCGAAGCTGTGTATCACACGACAAAGAGGTGACGCTTTATTCAGAACACAGGTACGAAGAGATTTATTGTCTTGATCGGTGGTTATCGTGACAAAAGGTAAGCACACATTTATTTTAAATATCCGCTTTAATTTGTGTTATACATTCGTCATATACCTTTCTGTTTTCATTTCGTGATACATTCAGATAAAAAAATTAAGCTTCGCCTCAATGAGTGGAACGCGATATCATTCAAAAACCCCTGACTGCTTCTCATGCTTCCTGGCAACTGGAACGTATGTAACCGTAACGTTTAGCGGAAAATATGGGCCACGAAGGATATACACGAAGGCGGGCTTGTGGTGGGAACATGGCCTCTTGCGTGGGCCGCGATGCGGCGCGGAAGCGAGCCACAGCTGGAGCTTTTGCGAAGAACCGGGAGCGCCGCTCCGTGGCCCGCGAGACACCCACGCGGCGGCGTGAGCAAACGGCGGACGCTGCGGTCGGTCTCTGAATTATGCAAACGCTGGAAAAAGGTTTCTGTGAGTTTTCACGTAACAGAGTTTCGAGGAAGAGAGTTACGTTTCCTCGTATTGTCAAATTACAATCCGACAGCTATCATGTCTGTAGGTAGTGTGTATGTTGTAGTTTACGATTCTCCCGCGTATTTTAGCTTGATAAATTCAATTAGTTCAGTAAGTTCTTTGCTGGAAGGCACGGGTATGGGTGGTTCGATAATCCTTTCTTCGAAACGACGTCCGATGCTGGACGCCGGTTCCGGATTTTCGGGGACACGGGCTCCTTAACGCCATCGCGTTAAAATTCGCGACCGAAATCACCGCACCGGCTGGCAGTGGACCAGTGCCGTCAGTGCCTTTGCAGAGGGAGAGGCAGTATGAGATCGCTGGCATGATGAGTGGCAACAGAGCCAGCTGCGGAAGAAGATGACGATGACGAATGCGCGAGCTGTACCACGACTGCATTCGTGCCGTTACGCCGAAGGGCGACAATGAGCCAACTGCGGTAGGACATGCCGGCGAACACGTGAGCAGTGGCACGAGCCATTGTTGACGATGATAATTTTTGCTCGCATAGATTTGTTGACCAGTTTGAAGAATGCACGCAACCCTAGCCATAAATAGCTTCGCTGTATGGGATCTCGACTACATTGAGAATAGGTCAGGCCGATAAAAACGCGCCTGTTTTGGCCGTGATGGCGAAGAACTAATAGCAGCAGCAATGTATTAGAACACTACATAAAGTTTGTATTCGTAGTTCTATTGCCAGTAGAAATCGCTTTCAGCATTCACTTAATATAAACGAACATTAAACCAATGTCTCGCGCCGAGGCAAGCATGAACAGATGTCACTCGATGACCGCGAGCAATCGCTGTCACAACATTGGCGGGAAGAACTCCGGCCTGAGAGAGATCGCTTACAGCTGCTTCTCGGTTCAACGCGGATCGCACGCTCAAGATTAGGCGACGTCCTTAATGCCGCACGGGAAGAGGGAGAGAAATAACTTTACTAATATACAATAATGAGTACAATTGTGCTTGGTTACTGAGGGTGGAGCCTTTTTTCTAGGCCCCCACTGGCTATGGCGGCTCTCCGGGCCTGATCGAGAATCAGCACATGGCTTTCCAAGTCCCGTGCAGAGGGTTGCGCCTCCCGCGACCAATTGCTGAGTGTGTCGCTAAATAGCGGCGAGACGGCGTCTGCCGGACGCTGCGTGCACGCGTAAGTTATGTGTTCGAGTGTTGGGTTAGAGTCACACCATGGACATCTGTCACCGTGTTTGTCGTGAAAAATTTTGTGGAGTCTTTGTAAATGTGGGTAGGTGTTTGTATTCAGCGCCAGTCCCTCGCTTGTCGCATGTTCAGGTTAGTGTGAGGTGGAGCTCTGCTTCGTCTTCCAAGTCGTTGTGCTTCAAGCATGTTGTAGGTGTGCTGCCGGGTGTCGGAGAGGCGTACGTTTGGGTAGTATGTATTGGGGCTCGGCATGTTATACCTCCAGCCAGGTGATACGCCCGATACTTGCCTTCCACTCCAGTGTGCGCCGGACACGAAGTTACCCGTCGTCCATGTGGAAGCTGGGTCCCAGTACTCGAAGGACCCCGCCCGGTAGAATTCCCCGAAGGAAGAGTCCGCAGGCGGCTTGCCAGTCTGTGAGCATATAAGCCGACAGACTCCTGGCCTCAGTGTCTCGGATGGCCAGGGCTATAGTTGCAAATTCCACTGCGGAGCTTGATGCCGCGCGTATGCAGGTTGGTACACTAGATCTCGCACGGTTCGTCGCCAGCACTGCATAAGTGGAAGTCGCCACCTCAACTCGGGGGCACAAGCTCGCGTGAGTAAAATAGGTGTCTGTGTCCTTCTGTCTCTTACGCACGATGGCTGCTCGGGCGTGTCGCCGTTCCGCTTGGTAGCAAATGTGCGTGGTGTGGAATGGGGTCCACATGAATTCTTCCTCGTAAATCAGGCGGCATAAGTGTCGTCTCGTCTCCGCAGAACTGTGGCGTTATGAGCAGCGTGTATGCTTATGTATCATGCTTTATGTATGATTGGACCCTGTCTAGACCTTGCTAAAGTTTGCTCTGGCTGTCATCGTATGAGCCTTCGGTGGCCCAGAGCGTAACGTCGTCGGCATAAATTGCCGCGTCTAGGTCTTCGTCGTCCTGTAACTGTAGGGCGAGTTTGATCATTCCATTGTTGAACAGGAGGGGAGACAATATTGGACCCTGAGGCGTGCCGCGGTCCAGCAGCTTGTGGAGGAGTGACCACGGCGCTTTGAGTGCAAATGTCACGGTGCGCCTACGTAGAATGTCCTCAATCTAATCGAAGATTCTTTCTCCGCACCCGGTGTTCTCAATGCACTCTAATAGGGTGTAGTGAGATATGACGTCGAAGGCCTTTTGAACGTCACGGGCGAGCAGGATTCTGTCTAGGCTGCCCTGTGGAGGGCCGAGGACTTCATCTTTCAGCAGGACGAAGACGTCCTGTGCAGAGACTCCCCTGCGAAAACCAAACATCGAGTCCGCAAGCAGGTTCTTATACCCGAGGTGATGTTCTAGATGGGCGTGCACGACTCTTTTAAAAAGCTTGTCCATGCACCACGTTAAAGGGACACTAAAGGTTAATATCAAGTCAGCGTGGACTGTTCAAATACTATCCCAGAAACCTCGAAACGCTCGTTTCGTGCGAAGAAGAGACGTATTTTAAGAGAAAATGCGTTAGGAAGCATCCGCGTACCTCTAGCGCAGTTCAAATCGCGTCCCCTCCGATCGAGAAGTTGTGTGACTTCATGGTCTCATAGTGCCGTTGCACCGTCGGTGAGTAAAAAACGGCGCCCGCACACGGCGCTACGGCTTTTCTGCGCAAAACGCAAACGCTCGACCAGAAACAGAGCCAAGACAGAGCTGACAGCAGCGCGAAAACGCAAATATGGTGGCTAGTGGAAGGAAAATCGTGGGACGATCAGCTGGTTCTTTATTTTATGACGCTAACTTTGGCGCTAGTTGCAATAGACGACCCTGACAACGACGCATTGGCTCGCGATGCTGGGCTCGACTTCAACGACTTAAGCACTGATGAACGTGACCTGCTGCTGAGGGCTCGCACTGCCGGGGTCGTTGCGTACTACTACGACGGCAACTGTATGTCATGGCTGTATATATCCGAACATTTGTAGCTTTTCCTTCGTGAAAACCAAATGCCGCACTGCAGTTGTTCTTGCGCTTCGGAGAATGCTGGCAAAGCCGACGGAACAGTGCTACAGGAATGCATTGCTTTGAAAGGCATTCCACACGCCTTTAGTAAATCGGCGTCGAACTCGCAATCCTCTGGACGAAAGTGCAGTGAGCACACTATGCGATTTTTCGGTTCTTTGCCAACGCGCCGTGGTAGAGGTACGGCACTTAACCACTTCGAACGGAGAGGTTCACTCATTGGCACACAGTGAGAAGTAACGTTGGATTCGCCGCTGCCACTGTCCTTGGCCAAGTTCTGCGGACCATTCGTGCATTCCACATCACATGGATGTGGCATTTTCGCTACTTTTTCCAAATCCAAGTTTCGCGAACGAGCAGAACCAGCGTAGCACGCCGCGATAACAAAACAACTAAAACTCCAAAGCGCGCGCGGCGCAGAGTGGAGCGCGCAGAGTCGAGTGAAAACGAAACCTTTCGATCACCCATACTACTGGAGAGTAACGTCAAAATGTTATTTTTTCTTACAATCCTTCTTACATTTCCTTCCGTCTTATAACGTGATGAAACGATCTTTTTAATACGAGTAGGTGAGTACTAGTGACATAAATTATGATGAGGAGTGCCTTCGTCATCGTGCTAGTACCGGAAGGTCACTTAGGGGTTTCAAATAGTGTCATGCATTTACCTAAATTTCTTGGTTGCTAAAGCTGTGTTCGCAATTATATTGACGCCTTAGACGTTTAGAGCATTCTTTTATCATTTTAACTTGATTTCATAGTAACCTTTAGTGTCCCTTTAATGAGATGGGGTTGCCCGGTTTTAGGTCATGATGATGTTGGCTGATTTCCATGGCGCTGGTATTCAAACTCCTTTCCTCGAGGCCTGATCCCTGAACAGATGCACACGCTGTCCGATGACCGTGTCACAGATTGCGGAGCATAGTATTGGCGACGTGGTCTGTTCTTGTGCCGTGTTTTTCGTTTAAGTCTGAGCAGCTGCGTAAACTTCCGCGAAGGTGATTGGGGCGTCCAAATATACGTTGGCTTCCCCATGTATTTCTTTGGATACTGTTGTAAGTGTTTGAGCCTCACCGGTGTAGGTGGTCTTGAGTTCTTCCAACAGCTCAATCTCCGTCTCTTCGTAGTCTCCTATGAAACGTCGCATCACAGCAGCCGACTTCGTACCCGTAATGGTACGATCCGGCATGCATCAAAGCATGGCCGTTGTCTTCCTGGACCTCAGTGGGCCTCTGACGGAGTCGCAGAACCTGTGCCAGTTGCTCTTATTGAGTGTTCGAGCTTAGGTGTTTGCTTCTACCGCGAATTGGCCGATGCATCGCCTTAGCTTGCGGTTGTGGCGCTGTGTTTTCCACCTCTTGATGAGACTTCTAGGAGCCTCCCAGATGTGAGCTACGTGGTTGTCAATAGCGGACATGTCCGGTGTAGTTTAGAATTCCACGGTGGTGGCAATATAGAGTTCGTTTAGGTAGTTATTCCATCACACATAATATATATATATATATATATATATATATATATATATATATATATATATATATATATATATATATATATATATATATATTATATATATATAGTCAGCGGACTCGGCGGCACGGCCGTGACAATGTTGGCTCACGTACCTTTGCAAATGCATATTGTGCTCGGGTGCTGCTTCATCGGTAGCAGATCTGTGGGACGGGCGGATGGAGCGCACCGTTCCGCGAAAGCACCGCTGATGTCGCCTTCGTCCATTGTCGATCAAGGCTGTCTTCACAATGCAAGTGCAGCTTCTGGGAAGCCATGGTTTAATCTGCACGTGGACACTGTCTACCGCGCATCTACCTCGGGCACCCTGACGTCACTAAGAAGATATCGGCATGCCGGATTCTTGGGCATGAAAGAAGCTGCGGCAGTGACGGCCTTCAGTGGATTCGGCAGCACGGCCGTTACAATGCTGATTCACGTACCTTTGTACATGCAGGTTAGTGATAAAAAATATGTTTTTCGTGGCAATTACCTTTGTCTGGTCGTGCTGCCGTGTCCACATACTATTGTGAGTTGTACCGGGGAATGTTTCTCTTTGGCAGGGATGTTGTCCTTATCAGAGGATGTTGAAAAAAATCCTGGGCCTACTAAGGCGGAAATGATCAAATGATTCTTGATACGCAGAAAGTGATCTTGGGTAAACTTTCTGAAATTCAGGAACAACAGGCCTCTTCTGAAGTAAAGTTCGTCCAAATGAATACGAGGCTTTCTTCCATAGAATAAAGTTTGAAGGAATTCGATGTTGTTAATAGGAGACTATCTAAAGTTGAGGTCTGTCTGCTTGTACGTGACCGGAATTTAGATGCTCTCAACCGAAAGGTTGATAACTTGAAAACAGGTGCAGGCGAAATGACTTGGTAATCAGAGGGATTGGAGAAGACGGACGGAAAACTGATGTTTCGTTGAAAAAGGCGAACGGTGATGTGTTTAGCGGCATTTCGAAGCTGAAAATAAATTTAATTGAAAGAATCCATCACCTAGGTAAAAACATTGAAAGTAGAGACCAACCCATCATCCTGAGGGTGGCTGACTTCAGAGACAAATATAAAATTTTACGACATTGCTCTATGCTTAAGGGTACGAATATAAGCATCAGTGAGGATTATTCGAAAAGGATCGTTGGGGTACGTAAACGTCTATGGGTTTCTACACAGGTGGAAAGGTCAAAGGGAGCAAAGGTTAAACTTCTATATGACAAAATAAAAGTCAATAATGTCCATTAGGCGTAGAATTAAATCACTAACTAGCGCTACAAGTGTCAAGCACGCCCTCAGGATGACCCCGCTTGAATTTTGGAAAGCAATTCCTTCAGGATATTGAATGTGGATGCAAGAAGCATACTAAATAAGGTCTAGGATATCGAAGCTATGATTTTAGAGCATTATCCGGATATTACAATGATTACTGAGACATGGCTTCATAAAGATATGTTAGATAGCGAGGTAACTCCCAAGTGTTGTGTAATGGAGGAAGAAGAAGTGTATCTGTTCAGTCGCTGTTTTTATGTAGTGCTCTGAGTTTTCTGGGTTTTTGGACAGTTACGGTTACCTTTGACGACGATTGATCAACAAGACATCGGGTGAAGATTCAACGAGCCAGGTGCCTTACAGGTACGACATTTCTTTTTTGAGGACCTGGCTATTACCCTGCCGCTACGGTGGTCGGATGCCGAGAACATCGTCACGAGCCTTGTGCTCGTCCAAACGTATAACAAGCCATATGAATGATGCTACGGGCCGCAATGAAAAGCCTGGAGCCTTGCAAGCATCGCAAAGCTTTATAAAGCCGGCACGTTTGGCTCTCCCCAACCCGGAATCAACTTCAGCGAATTCAGGAATAATGGCTGACGGTGAAGCCGAGACCAAGAAACCTCGCCTAGAAGACGGCAAGTACGATGATAGAACATCGAATTATGAGCTAAGTGATGAAGAAGAGATGGGTGAAAATGCACCATTTACTGTGGTCACGTATAAGAAAAAGCGAGCCAAAGGCATTCCGGTTGTCTTTCACCCAACACGTGAAGGTACTACTTTTTGGCAAGTAAATCCAAACCGAGTGTCTGCCGATATAGTTTCTGCTGCCAAAGAAAAAGTAGAGTCTTTCAGGACGACCAGAGATGGATGTTTCAGTGTCTGCGTTGCTTCCTTAGCATCGGCGAAACGCCTTTTGATGCTCTCAAGTGTAGGCGGCCTGGAAGTCAAGTCCTTCATCCCAGAGTCATACACGCGAAACGTTGAGAAAGTAAAACATGTGCCTCTGCAGTATACAGACGAACAACTCCTAGACTCCTTGAAAGAAGCAGGAGTTATATCGACACGCAGACAGATAAGGTATTCCCGCCAAGAAGATGGAGCAGTGAAGTCATATCCACTTCACACGGTAATTCTGACTTTCAGAGATGACCGCCCTATTCCAGGAAGAACTTACTTGGGTTTCACCAGTCACCCTGTCGAAGAATACCTAGGACCCGCACTTCGCTGCTATAATTGCCAGAGATTTGGGCACATGGCGAAAACCTGCCGTAGCACACGTCGATGCGAAATCTGCTCAGAAGACCGTGACCACAAAGAGTGCAAGTCACTTCAACCTAAATGTGCAAACTGTGAGGGGAACCACGCCGCCTCTTTCTCAGGCTGCCCACAGAAAAAAGCAGCGGCACAAATGCGTCGACATGAACTAATCCATCGAAGACAACCGCGACGCAATGAACTCGCACCGAACCTCGAGATTGTTCATCCAGTGCCAGATCACCCACCTCAGCGGGCACCGGAACCACCACAGCCAAGAACACCAACAAGATATCCCTCCTCCAGAGAACAACCAACAGTGCAATCAAGAGACCAATCAAGAGGATCAGAGTCAAGCGCCCAGTCTTATGCATCAGTGCTACGGAAACCCAGACGACAACAGGCAGAAAGTAATACACAAGAAAGCTCCTGTACTCGCACACATTTCTCTCAGCGACCTTACGCATCTACTGCAGAAGTAACACCAGCTAATAGCGAACATACCACAGCATCGGCGACACAACTGATTTTGCCAATGCTTTTCGCAGCTCTTAAGGCAATCCTATCTGCTCTGCCGGAAGCAAACAACCTACCAGAAGTGAAAGCCTTGTTGCCTCTAGAAGCACTATTGTGTCAACAATCTGGGCCGAAACTGCGGCAGGCACTACATGAATAACCGCTACAAAAATGTCTCCATATTTCAGTGAAATGCCAACAGTCTTCGAAGAAAGTGTGCTGACTTTCGTAAACTGCTTGTGCAATACAACTTCCCAATACTTTGCATTCAAGAGGCGGGAATCAATGACGACTTTCGCCTCTCGAATTATGTGATATGTAAGACTTCTCGTCAAGGTGCTGTTAGCAGAGTGCTTCTGTGCGTCAGAAAGGACCTGCCATCTTATCAAATTCAGTCCAGTGATTCAGACTTCCCTGAATTCATCGCATGTAAAGTATCCTTTGGCGAGCTCTGTATAACAGTGATTAATCTATATCTACCACCTTCAAACCGGATTTCAGTAGAAGCGCTAGTGCATATCTTCAAAATACCTCATTCTATGTGGCGACTTCAATGCACACTACATCATCTGGGGCAGTGATCATTGTGATGCACGGTGTAACGTTATTGAGTACGCCATAGATAAATGCAACTTGACTGTTTTAAACGATGGGTCGCCAACATTCCTTCGTGGATATAATTACTCAAGCTGCATAGATGTTACCCTGTGTTCACATGATCTAGTTAATGGTGTGGGATGGACAACAGATATGGAAACGCGCGGAAGTGATCATTTTCCCATCCTTGTTAACCACACTAGCATGCACTATGATATCAGGCGTTACAGCAGACTAACCAACTGGCAGGCTTTTCGGTACCGCCTAACGGATTAAATTAATCAACATGCAACAGTGGAAAAACTTACAGAATTTTTGCAGGATAATATGAACATATGCACAAAGAAGGTCCCAATCCCAAAAGATTATGCTGCATTTGACGGAGAATATGAACACCTAAGAGCCATCCGACGCCGATCCGAAAGAGCTTACCGACGGAGCGGAAGTTTAGAAGCATACAGAAACGCTCAGAAAATACACAATGTAATGCGCAGACGAATGGAAAGCTTAGGGAAACGGCGCTGGCGCGATTTCTGCGGCACCCTGTCTCCTCACACGGCTGTCCCACGAATTTTTTTAGTAATTCGTTTTTTAAGCGGACCTGTAACACAGAGCTTCCCATTTCGTGCTCTTGCTGTAGCTCGGGGCAAGTGTGAAATAATAGTTGCAGATGAATTTTGTGAGCTTATTCACAGATCTGCTTTTTCATCCCAATGAGCAGAATTAGATATTTCAGTAGAGTTGGCTAAGCGAAAAATTACTGCTTGCTACTGGGCCCAACATCCTCAATTAGATCATATTTTCACATTAAGCGAGCTTCAATGTGCAATTGCATCATGTCGCCAAAAGTTCGCTGCTGGGCCTGGCGGCATTACGTACAATATGCTAAGAAACCTCGGACCGACAGGTACAAATGCTCTCTTAGACATCTCTAATATATTATGGATAGAGGAAACTGTACCTAACTCTTGGAAAGTCGCTCGAATCATACCAATTTTAAAACCTGGTAAGACGCCCTTGTGCCTTGAATCCTTCCGGCCCGTTAGTTTGACAAGTTGTTTATGCAATGTAATGGAGAAAATTATTGACGCGCGACTTCAATGGTGGTGTAATGAAACGAATGTGTTGTCCAACTACTTAGTAGGTTTCAGAAAACATAGATGCACAATGGATGCAATATTAGATATAGTAACCTGTGTGGAGCACGAGCGTGCACGTGGAAACATGACTATAGCAGTATTCCTAGACATCAAGAGGGCATTTGACACCGTTAGTCACGTTCATGTTCTGCTAAGCATGTTGGAACTTGGTCTGTCTGGCAGGTCCTTGCGATGGATTTCTAAATTTTTATCAGGTCGCAAAATATTTGTTCAGACGGGTGAAGGAAAGAGTGCTGAACATGTCAAACAGGGAGTACCACAGGGAAGCGTACTCAGCCCCTTCCTTTTTAACTGCGTCATGGCTGATTTAACGCGAAGGCTGCCATCACACTTAAAGATTTCACTATATGCAGATGATGTGTGTATTTGGACATCTGGGTCTAATGCTCAACTACTTCAGATGGCATTACAAGACGGCATAAATATCATCGACCAATTTTTGAGAGAAAGAGAAATGGTACTTTCACACGCAAAGACTGCTGTATTGCCCTTCACTCGAAGGCAGCTAAAAATTTCACTCCTAATCTGGAAGGACACCCTCTAATGATTGTCACACAGCATCAATTTCTTGGTATAACACCCCACATAAAAAAACTCGAAAACGAGGTCAATGCCAAAGTGACTGTACCTCGCAGACTTGCAGGCACATCATGGGGTGTATCAGTATCATGGGGTGTATCAGAGAAGCGCTTTAAAAGCACTAAAGATTTTCTTGAAGACAGCGGCATTGTTGGACGTTATTAGCGCTTTCATTGTTCTGTTCATTTCAATGTCGCTCTATATATGCACCTGTTTGGGGATTATGTTATGTTGACTGTTCTGCTGTGACTGTATGTGATAATAGATTTACACGATGTATGTACCACCCGCTGACTAGGCAATGCGTTATTAGGCGACAGTATCGTTTTTACTTTTGAGACTTTC
Organism: Dermacentor andersoni; assembly: GCF_023375885.2. Lineage (NCBI taxonomy): Eukaryota > Metazoa > Arthropoda > Arachnida > Ixodida > Ixodidae > Dermacentor > Dermacentor andersoni. The sequence goes on along the minus strand of NC_092820.1, from coordinate 51,808,948 downwards.
GACTACATAAGTGTGGAGACAATTACCATGTATATTGTATGTACCATGTGTTCCTTACGTCATAGTCTTCCTGTGGAAACGTTGCGTGGTAAGTCCTGATGCATCTGTGAAAGATTATTTGATATGTAACCTTGAACCCTGAATGATGTATGACGGAACCACCCAAGAGATAAGGAGTAGCCGGCGCCTTAAATTGCGCGTCAACATCTCCTTATATCATATCAATAAAAAAAAGGACCGGGATGGTAGAGGTGAGAGAGTTGTGTTAATGATTCGCGATAAGATTGACTTATACTTCCCGTCCCTGTTAATATCGAGGCAGTTTGGATTAAGATAATTTTTAAGAATCGTTCCGTTCATATAGGTGGTATATATACTAAAAGATTTTGGGCCAAAACAACAAACACAAGAAAGACGGCGACACCTCGGGCGCCCATCGTGTCGTCGTCTTTCTTGTGTGTGTTCTTTAGGCGAAACACTTTTTCGTATGCAAGATCACCAACTAGCCCAGCCGTTAACTCTTCTGCGGTATAGATAGGCCACCAAATTCACCGTTCCAGGTTCTTTCTTGTCTCCGGCACTTTGTAGAGTGAAATATGCAATAAGGAGACCATATTATACTTCTGGGTGATTTCAACCTACCTGGAATAAACTGGAATGCTTACTCTCCTGGAGATAGAGAAATTTCCAACAGCAATGAGCTTCTAGATCTTGTTTTTTGTTTTGGTTTAAACCAAGTGGTGACCGACCATACTAGAATCAGTGCTCCTTCTTTGTCTATCGTTGACCTTGTTTTCATGTCTAATAACCTGTTGCCTTTACTAATCGACTTTGAGACCAGTGATGGTCTTGGAGTGCTGTCTTTGAGCCTTTGCGCCAACACTGTCAACCATCCGCGCAAAAATGTCGTGTTCAACTTTGCTAGAGCTGATGATCTTGGGGTTCTATATCTACTATAGGACTCCTGTGAGAGATTCTGTGAACTTTATATGCATAATCAGAGTCCTGACTGTCTGTGGGAGTACTTTGCATATTTGGTCATGTCTTCTATATAGCTGTGTATACGTGAGCGTATGAAGAAAAATAGCAAGAGAAGCCCTTGGATAATTAGAGACATAATATTCTTAAAGACAATCAAAACGAAAACGTAAGAATTATGAGACTCGTTCCACCATTCGATGTCTTGGAAGGAATCTTAAGATACTTGTGAAAGAATCCAAACAAAAGTTCTTTGGCATCACAATCCCAAAATTTCTAAGAGAAGCTATGAGGAGTGCAAACATTCGGTATTCGTAAACGCCCACTGAACGAATTGAAGCAGTTTCTCTTGTCGCTTGCTGACCGTTGCTACAAGACCAATGTATGGAGCACGGTGTGGTTCGAAAAATGATTTTTTTTCCTGAACAATCGATGAGACTGCGCTTTCATTTTCCTTGAAATGATGATGTTATAAACAGGACCTGAGGGTTCCCATAAAGGCCGCTTATTTCACTTCTTCAGCCTCGCATGGTTCTATGAAAGTGCGTTTTTTTTTTTCAAATTTATATTGTATTTTAGACTTAACAAGAGGCAAAACGACCAATACAATAATAAGCATTTTTCATATTGACTTTTTCTGCGGCAATCCCGTGGGCGCTGCCATGTTTCACCACGTGGTGACGCAACCATTGCTTGCCTCAACTGCCTTTTCTTGTCTCCATGTTCACAATGAATGTGTGCGACGCCAGTGCGGCTTAGCATACCGGAAGATATTGTAGAATGTGACTGAGTGGATGACGCGAAAAATAGGTCACAGCCTCAGAGAACATGCAAAAGTGCTTCCAGATCTGATTAAGCTATGTCCAAACGGCGTGAGCTGCGCATACCGTGCATGTTCTAAAAGCGGGGCTAAATATGTATTTTAATATATCCAAAATTTCCACTCATGATGGTAGTCAGGATTAATGTGTTTGGATGTTCCTTCTTTATTTGGCGAATATTATGAAGCAACGGCTTGTCACGTTTCAGACTCAGTAAAGTTCCTCGGTTCGGCAGCTATATGACTATCTTCTGCCTAGTTGATCGAAGGTGTGCTCAGTTCCGAAAGATTTGTTCTTGCTGGGCGCAAGGCTAAAAAGGTAGCTGTTTTGTACATTGTATTGCGTTGTAGGAGATCCGTTATCGCTAGTAACTCGCTTTCTCTTGTGGACCGTAACGAAAGATTCTGCTTCAGTCACTTGTCGTTATCAATGTAGTCCGCCATTTAGAGTGCGCATATAGTGCGCATATGTTTAAGTGTGCGCCCATGTACTTACTCTTGACACGTTGGCGATATAGTGGGTGTAAGTTTCCGTGCCAGTTCGAGTATACGTGTGTAGATACTGTGCACAAATTTTGTTGTGACCAGAAGCAGGTCTACTCCTTCTGTCAATGTTTAATGAACGGTACTCGTTCTCCAGGATGCTCATGGGTTGAAGCCCTTTTTTTTTGGAGGTGGTGAGCAAATTTCTGTTCCCTCGAGGAAACCCGTACATCTCAGAGTGCCGGTAACAGGTACGGACAGTAGTAGCAGCGGTCTGCGAACTTGGCCACACAGTTTCATTCCATTCCTTAGTATGCGACTCACTATTTTTGTAGCCAACTTTTGCACATGTCTTGAATTCACATGACTCAATCCACAAAAAGACAAAGCTTTTTGGCTACTTTTGGACTACTCAAAAATTTCGCTTTTCGCTACGTTTGGGCTACTGCGGAGGCCAATTTGGCTACCTGTGGTTGGAGTGATCTGGCAACCCTGAACGTGGTTCACTCTCGCCTGCGCGAGCGAGGAAGGCGGGGCGGGAGCGCGCCCTTTCTGTTGTGCGCGTGGCACGGGGGTATAGCGATGGAAGAGGGAGGCGTTCTCCGGCGGCTGCCGCTATGGCGCGGCGGTATTGAACGCGATATTCGACGTGGCTAATGTGTGCGCACACGCGGGCCTCACCTTCAACATGATGTGCGTTGTTTCCAGATTGCGCGCAGTGCCGTTAGCTGCGTATGTACTGTGCTTTCAGCGTTTCGTTCACGCTGAATCGAGAGATCCAGGAAGGTCGATTCGCTCGCTGCTGCTGCCGTGAATCCTGACTCCAGCGTTTTGACAGCGAGTTTCCGCGTTTATCAACCGAGGTATGTTCATGATTAGCTGCGTGCGCGTGATACGGTACTGGTTAACTAAGTAAGTAAAAGAATGTTATACGGCTGATAAAACGACAATCTTTACTTCGCATACCTACCTTAATTTGATATGGGATCACTGCTTCACCTTTCGGGAGAAACTGCAACTTTCTTTTATTACTAGAACCACAAAACCTATATGCAGGAGGCAAATGAAGTCAGATATAAGGAGTGAATTTAGCTGTTACTGTGAATAAGGGGGTTACTAGTATTTTTTTAGATTGAATGACAAAAACATAAAGTGCCAGCTAACAATAGCGCATACGGTTGGCGAAAGTAGAGCGGAACCGAAAAGGGAGACTAAGCAGGGGAAGCTGCAAGGTTAAATATGCAATGCATAGACACAGTCCAAATCATCTTCCTATGGCATAGTGGTGATCAGAAACCCATTGGTTTACACAGCCATGCAAAAGCTAGGGAGCAGTAGTCAATATAGAAATTCGTTCACTTAGTGGGTGGGGAAAAGAAGCGGATGGAACTAGGACCTTCACACAACATGAGTGCTTGGCGCAAGAACCACTGCACAGCAGGACTCCTTTGAATGAAAATTGCAGTGATGAACGTATTCCATAAAGTATCACAAAGTTCAAAGGAACAACTGACTATTTGTTGTTCTTAGCACACCTATCATCTGACCACAAATAGCAAATTATTACGTGGGAATCATGTTTGATTTGATATTAATATAGCACAATCTTCCATATTTCAACTAAGGGTTACATAGCAATTCATTCTGTAGTGATATTACTGCTGTACTTGTGAATCATTGGAATTATGTTCTTACGTGCACCATTTCAAGAAGCGCTACATGTTTTGCATTGTCTGCGTATTCTAAGCAAGTATGTGCGAAGCATTCTGAGTTCTTAGTGTTTGCATGCACTCTACGGAACTGTCACTGCACACGGTTTGGTAAATGAGCGTGCCACCTTGTACAACCCTCGCTGCGTTACGACCTGTTCGATCGTTTCGCAACCTACATTGTGAACAACACATCTTTGTGGATGCATAGTCCAAAATGGCACCTGCAAGCAGAACAAAAAGAGAGCGCAGCAGCATTCGAGCAGCGCGTCGGAAGGCAAATATGCTGACACCGGCCTGATGTTTATAAATGCGTCCAAGGCAATAGAAGAATCAGGCGATATCACGTGGTCAAGTAAATGTACATAACTAGAACGCCTAGCGTAAGTAAGTGGCAACTCCCCATCGTTTATGCCGGTTGGCGTTTCTAGTACTGTTCCTGGTGCGTATTTAGTCACGGATATGGCTAAATTTAGGCTGTTGCGTCAACTAGATAAATATTAACTTTTCCTCTAGGACAGCTCCAATTGCATCGATTCATCTGGGAAGGCGAGTCAACGTCTGTATTTAGTTCTTCGTGCCCAAGAGTGACATCTGAAGCTCATGTGAAGCGGCATTCGACGCCCATATGCATGCTCTTTCAAACAGCGAGCGCTTGAGTCAGTCACTCGTCACGTAATCAATCTAGGATGGCTTAGCCAACGATGGCTAGTGGAGAATTCGGTAAATTGCACCGATGCGCCCCAATGCGCTGTTTCATGCAATCATCGTCGCCCCAGGACGCCCCGCTTCGCGCTGGTTTGATTCGTTGAATTTGCCGTGAGAAAACACTCACCAATGCATATTATTGTCGCCTCGGTCTGTTGACAGCGGCGGTTCTCCGAAGTCTCCCTACGGCATCGTTTTGCTGGGAGGCACATCGGCGCACGGATCAAGCACGATCTCGGCTTTCATGCGATCGACAGTCGCGCTCGCGTCGATGCTCATGGCTTGCTGAGCGCAAAAAAAGCAAATAGTAGGGCTACACTGACCACAAGCGTAACGCAGTTTATCTGGGCGTTTAAAAGTGTTTCGAAAGACGCGCGCCTAAACGAAGAACAGCGGTCCATATATCACAGGAGAAAAAAAAGTCACCGGATCCAACGCATACGTTGTACACTATGTGGTGAAGCGTGGCTGAAGTCATTGCATAAAAGCTCTATATTTTTCCACTTGATTCCTGCGACTATGGCGTACAAGAAACTGGCGCGCAGGCGTGTGATCTCGTGCACCCGTGCTACGCCACGTGGGACAAGCGGTGATCATCTAAAAGAGGCAGTTGGCAATGACACAATGCAAGTATACCTGTAATAATAATCTAATAATCAGAGCGCAGGGCCGCTGTACGGGGCAAACGAGGTTCAATTCCGCCATCGTATACGTAATTGAATTTTTTTAACTATTTGTTATTCGGCAAGGCCAAAGCATCACCCAGCAGCCACGGTCAAGAAAGTCTGTGAGGGTACGCAAACAAAGCTTTGATTTAGAAAAACAACCGGAAATTATAAGACTTGACTTCAGGCTGACACATTTTAGGGGGCTCCACTGTGCCTGCTGCCTCCTAGCCGACGCTCCCCCACCAGCCGCCGTGTAGATACCATTGCGGGAGTGGCAACAAAAAATGTATGAAATCTGTGCAGCGGGGCGCGAACTTTTTCATTAACCCAACAGCGTTTATACTTGAAAGAATAAATTAAGTTTGCGGCAGGAGAGTTATGAGGCGATGGCCTCTCCCAGTGAGGCCGCTGTATGTTACTTAAAAGGATCATTCAGCGCCCTTTTAGGCTGACTTTAAAAAAAATTATGGGGTTTTACGTGCCAAAACCACTTTCTGATTATGAGGCACGCCGTGATTGAGGACTCCGGAAATTTCGACCACCTGGGGTTCTTTAGCGTGCACCGAAATTTAAGTACACCGGTGTCTTCGCATTTCGCCCCCATCCAAATGCGGCTGCCGTGGCCGGGATTCGATCCCGCGACCTCGTGTTCAGCAGCCGAACACCATAGCCACTGAGCAACCACGGCGGAACAAGGTTGACTTTCATTGCTTCGTTTAGATAAATCCTCATTCTACATTTTTAAACCATCACATACCCGCCGACGTTGCTTAGTGGCTATGGGGTTGGGCGGCTAAGCACGAGGTTGCGGGATCGAATTGCGGCCACGGCGGCAGCATTTTAATGGGCGTGAAATGCGAAAACACCGGTTTACATACGTTTAGGTGCACGTGAAAAATCCGCCGGTGGTCCAGATTTCAGGAGTGCGCAAATACGGCGTGCCTTATAATCAGATCCTGGATTTTGCACGTAAATTCCAGTATTTAAAGCATTTCATTTTCCCTCTAGCACTAGCGGAACTTCCTGAACTATTTCCTTGACTGCAACTAGGATGACCTGTCTTGCGTGTCATTGTTTTCCTTTCCATCTGATATCGAGGACAATCACGGGCACATTAATTCATTGTCGTTGGCCTTTGCTTTAGACTGTGCCTCATTGTCTAAGGTAATGCTTTGCAATCTTACAAGATATACACCTCCCTCAGCAACATTTTATTTCCTTTTGTGCTTTTGCCAAGGTCACCAACTGTTACGGTTTTCGCTGAAGAAGCTATTAATTATTATAATTGTACAAGTGCAAGCGTAGCTAATTTGAAGTCAGTTCTTCTGTGATTGCCCTGAAACATATTTATTGCTCTCGCCACTGATTCGACGTCGTTATAGAAGCTTTCTAATTCCTTATAGTCGTGATGGCATGTTATGAAACCTGCAATACTTTCGATCATAGAGAGACAGTGTCTCCTACTTTTTTGTCCAGGCTGCATGATATCACCAAAATACGCGAAAGTTCCATATGTATTAGCAATTCTAGATACTACCATCTATCTTAACAGGAGGAATTCTTTAACAGAACATCTATTCATTAGTTATGATCGTTTATTCCTCGTAAAGAATACACATATTTCAATGGCATGTGGCATTCTATGTACATCCTGAGGTTTCGTGAATGTCGCGTCTTAACTTAGTGCCATTAAGTAAATTTGGATGTTTAGTGATTCCATGTTCAGACTTCAGTAGTGGATCGAGTGGTACCATTTTCTTAGTGCCCAAGGGCACAGCGGATGATGCAGTGAGTTGGCTCTTAGCACCTTCTGCTCTAAAGCAATACTCAGCACCGCTTTAGCAACTGCAGCCGCTGCGGATCTGAGATTATGGTTTCGCGATGGTGACAATGGCGATTTACAACGAGTGCGTGGCCTGCTTTTGTAGATATGTGTTTTAGTCGCTGAGTATGCTTTCGTAATACGGTCGCACCTAGACTAGTGAAGCGATACTCACTCTGAGTTTTGTTTCTGCCAAATCCTACACACACACACACACACACACACACACACACACACACACACACACACACACACACACACACACACACACACACACACACACACACACACACACACACACACACACACACTTCAATGCCAAAAAAAAATGTCGCGGCTTGGATGGCGATTGAAATGCCAGACTTTTACAAGAAATCGGATATGTTCTCGGCGTCTTCTAGAAATAGCTCGATAAATCATTGCAAGAAAACACAATAGTACATACATCTGCTGTGCTTGTCAAGTCGCATGCCTCGTGACTTGTGACAATAAGAAATACATGCCCAACCATTCTTCAAATGACTCCTATGCCCCCTTGTTTTCCTCGTGGAATTGCAATCTACCTACACCTGCGCATTGCATTGCATTGCAGCAGAATTGGTCCACTTTACACTTGCGAATGACGAGACTCCAAACTGCGTTGTTTTTCATGCTGGCTTACAGGAGAACAATGACTCCTGCTCCTCTGATGAAAAAACACTTGTACCAACATGGCTTATTCGAGGCCCTATATGAAGAAAAAAAGAACAGTGACGTTTTCTCTACGAAAGCCCGAGAAAATGAATGGGCTTCAGCTGGGCAATAAAGAGTGAGCTCTGAAGTAGCATTTGGCGCCCTGATTCCAAGCCACGCAGCTTCACCACAGTCTACGTGTCTGGTGCACCAGTATAATTCTGTTCCTCCAAGTATTTATCCAGCAAAGCAAAAGGTAAGTTCACTTGGACACACCTGCCACAATTTTATTCACCGGCGTATGTGAAGTTCTACAAGATGGCTGCAGTCGGCATTGCAAAGCATAGGAGAGCACTATGCAGCTCTAGATCCAGATAAGACAATATTGCATACTGAATATCAGTGCCTTAGAAGTGAGTGCGAGTTCTTCCAAACGAAGCTACTCCTACAGTGTCCTTTGAGGAACCATTAAGTGTGGCGTTGTCTCCGCAGGTCTTTTAGAAGATAATGGCTCTTGTGTGGCGCTCGCAGTGCTGAGTAATCGCTGGCCCTTCTGCTGCAGAGCTCACCATACGAGCCCACCATGCTCAGACGACAAACTTCTGGAAGAACGAGAAATGAGTAAAACAACCGGCAATCTCAAGTTTGCACCTGAGTGATATACAATGGTAACAAAAACTAGCAAAATAGGAATACCAGACGCGTTATTGGCTCCTGTATTGCGCATCTGTTCGTACTCTTGAAAGTCGGAGAGCCATTTCTGAGGTATACTTGATTCAGGCATGAAATACATTTCGTGAAAAGAGACAAAAAACAGAAGTCAGTAAAGCGCCAAACTACTAGCAGTATACTGACAGCCTCAGGAACATTCTGATGCTGTCACAGTGAAGTTGTAAATAGTCTGAAATTCCCGTCTGCAATTCAGCGGTACTTGTACGCGTCACTAATTTAATAATAAGAACGATAATAATCAAACCTACATAAACCTATATGCGCCGATTGAGGTAAAACACAGGTCAGTTTTGCTGCTCGTCCTTCATAGCAGAATGAAGCGTTGATGGATCTTTTTTTGCGTATCAGAGTACAGGCTAGCAGCGAGAAACAAATCTGTCGACCATGCACGATCAGGCGCACTGTTCGCTGTAATGTTTTCCTGTGACAGCAGTGAAGTGCTAAAATTTGAGTGGCCTTGCACGCCCGCTTTTTCTGTTATGCTAACGACATCAGTTAGGCCGCCGCCTCATTCTCAGCTTCATCATTGCCAGAGAGCAGAGAAAGGTTCTTTCATAACAGGCACCACCAGGATTCGAGCCCATGTAACATTTGGGAGCTCCGCACGCTAACCAACACGCTACCGCCTTCGATTTACAAGCTTTCTCACTTCTTGTTTTCCTCGCAGACGTAGGTTGAACGGACGCAGAAACGAAAAAAAAGTAAAGGTTGCTTCAGGCTCTAGGCTGACACTTGACCTTCACTTGGTCAGGCTACACTCACCGGAGCGCATGTAGACTGGCGGCTGCGTGCACATTCTCGCCTTAGCTTTATTGTAAATTTCATTTCACTTAATTCTTTCTGATAAAATATAACGCCGGACGAAAATGAGACATACGATTGTATGTTTTTTTTTCTAGGTGAAAACCAAAAGCGCTTGATCATAACTTTAAACTAGCGATTTCGCTTCATCATCAGTGACTTGAACATTCATTTAAATAAATATTTATTTTTGCAGGAAATGGCATGAAGATACTATATTGAGAGGTGATGTCTCTGTCAATACGGGCCGGCCCGGCGTATTGAGAAAAGGGCATTGTATTGACATACCACGCGGCAGGTTAATAAACGACGCAGAGAAAAAAAAATATTACTGTTTTCCAGTTCCCGCATCCTATTGCATAGCACACAAGGCGAACGCCCCCATGACACTCAATGGCATAAAGAAAGGATGTTGCGCCAGCTTTTTCAAAAGCGTGGTGTACCAAGAATATCTTATTTTCAAGTAATAAAAAGGTATACGACTTCATGGACCAAAAATTAATTATTTTAAGCCATTGGCCAAACAGCTTCAAACGTACAGTTCCATCAATCGCTACATACATTTGAAATGAATAAAACTAGTTTCCTTAGATCTTGGAAGTCTAAGATAATCAAGGTCTATGCAAGAATTTCGCTTTTACTGAAATCCATAAATATGAACGAGAACAGAACATTAGTACCCTACACAAAAAAAAAGTCATGCTACAGCCTTCCGCCAAAGTTGTGCCTAATTATGAGGCCCAGCTTCCCTTTCCTTACCCACACCCCATCCGGCCTCTTCCAAGTTGCTGGGTGTGTCGGTGCCTTGGCGGATGCTGCAGAAATTTGATAAAGAATGCATTGCCAGTACGGGCCACCTCTGTTTCAAGAAGACCATATATCGCGACATGTGCTCACAATGTACCCCAACACATTTTAAAAGTGCATAATCCTCTCAATGGCGTGGCGTATTATATTTCATGGTTACCTTAAATTTCTCTAATTTCTCATATTTGGCCTGCCCCCCTCTTGAGCTTCTGGTTATCGGCCACTGCACTGCGTATGAAAGCGCCTAAACCCACAGCTAGAATAGAACTGGCAGAACTTTCCAAGTTAATCAACAAGCGTACGACAGCTGACACAAGGAATTATATTTTGGATTGGGTTCAACATTCTCTCAGGAACGGAGGAAGCCTAAAAACAGTGAAGAAGAAACTAGGCATAGGCAAGAATCTGATGTATACGTTAAGAGACAAAGCCGGCAATATCATTACTAATACGGATGAGATACTTGAAGTGGCTGAGGAGTTCTATAGAGATTTATACAGTACCAGTGCCACCCACGACGACAATGAAAGAGAGAATAGTCTAGTGGAATTTCAAATCCCACAGGTAATTCCGGAAGAAGTAAAAAAAGCCTTGGAATCTATGCAAAGGGGGAAGGCACCTGGGGAGGATCAGGTAACAGCAAATTTGTTGAAGAATGGTGGGCAGGTTGTTCTGGAAAAACTGGCCACCCTGTATGCGCAATGCCTCATGACCTCGAGCGTACCGGAATCTTGGAAGAACGCTAAAATAATCCTAATCCATAAGAATGGGGACACCAAAGACTTGAAAAATTATAGACCGCTCAGTTTACTATCCATTGCCTACAAAGTTGGAATACTAAGGCGATCGCAAATAGAATCAGGAACACCTTAGACTTCTGTAAACCAAAGCACCAGGCAGGATTTCGTAAAGGCTACTCAACAATAGACCATATTCACACTATCAATGAGGTGATAGAGAAATGTGCGGAATATAACCAACCCTTATATATACCTTTCATTGATTACGAGAAAGCGTTTGATTCAGTCGAAACCCCAGCAGTCATGGACGCTTTACGGAATCAGGGTATAGACTAGCCGTATGCAAAAATACTGAAAGATATCTACAGCGGTTCCACAGCCACAGTAGTCCTCCATAAAGAACGCAACAAAATCCCAATAAAGAAAGGCGTCAGGCAGGGAGATACGATCTCTCCAATGCTATTCACAGCGTGTTTACAGGAGGTATTCAGAGACCTGAAGTGGCAAGAATTGGGGGATAAGAGTTACTGGTTACTGGAGAATACCTTAGTAACTTGCGATTCGCTGATGATATTGCCTTGCTCAGTAACGCAGGAGACCAAGTGCAATGCATGCTCACTTACGTGTAGACGCAAAACAGTAGGGTGGGTGTAAAAATTATTCTGCAGAAAACTAAAGTAATGTTTAACAGTCTCGGAAGAGAGCAGCAGTTTACGTTAGGTAGCGAGGCACTGGAAGTACTAAGGGAATACATCTACTTGGGGCAACTAGTGACCGCGGATCCGGATCACGAGACTGAAATAATCAGGAGAATAAGAATGGGCTGGGGAGCGTTTGGCAGGCATTCTCATATCATGAACAGCAGGTTGTCGTTATCCCTCAAGAGAAAAGTGTATAACAACTGTGTCTTACCAGTGCTCAAGTACGGGGCGGAAACCTGGAGGCTTACGAAAAGGGTTCTACTTAAATTTAGGACGACGCAACGAGCTAAGGAAAGAGGAATGATGGGTGTAACGTTAAGAGATAAGAAAAGAGCAGATTGGGTGAGGGAACCAACGCGGCTTAATAACATCTTAGTTGAAATCAACAAAAAGAAATGGGCATGGGCACGACATGTAATGAGGAGCGAAGGTAACCGATGGTCATTAAGGGTTACGGACTGGATTCCAAGGGAAGGGAAGCGTAGCAGGGGCCGGCAGAAAGTTAAGTGGGCGGATGAGATTAACAAGTTTGCAGGGACAACATGGCCACAATTAGTACATGACCGGGGTAGTTGGAGAAGTATATGAGAGGCCTTTGCCCTGCAGTGGGCGTAACCAGGCTGATGATGAGGATGACATAACCATGCACTTGGGTGCGTGTCCGCATTTTGGCATAGCTTGTGGTCGGTGTAATGCATACCCGGAAAAATAGCACGCAATTGGGGTTCTAACAAGTGTGATGCAAGAACATGAACATTCCTTGCGGTTGCACGTCGCATAAGATAAAAAGAAAGACAACTGTGCGCATTGCATTTACGTGAATTGAATTTAATGAATCACTTCTCAGAAGCTTCGAATAACATAAATTCCAACATGTGCGTTTGAATTGCATGATGTTCTGGTTGGTTCTTTGTCTTTTGCCGACTTTCCTCTTCAATAAATAAATGAAAGCAATGAGGGGGAATCGCGGGAATATCGGCATGGTTCTTGAAGGTTTCGTGCAAGAGTTAAGAGGAAGCTTTAGCTCGGGCCCAACTCCGACGCGGCCTATTCAAATACATGTAAAACGCAAAAACGTTTTTCTGAGATAACCCGTGGACCGATTTTAATGAAATTTGTTGCTTTTGAGACAGAAAGTTAAATTCAATTCTAGTGACTGTTGGAAGCGGAATTTCGATTTAGGACTTGAATTTTGTTAAGAAGATTTTCAAAAATTCAGAAGTTTGAAAAATATAGAAGCACGAAGTTTACAAACTAATAGCTCTGCATCAAGAATAGATATCGTGGTTCTGTAAACGGCATCCATTAGATCATTCAAAGCGGACAAATTTCATATGTCATTTTACATCTTACGTGAGTTTGTTACGTTGTTTACAAGGGTTCTGCAAAAGTTGTAATTACATATTAATAAATTTTTGGAGATTCATGTATAAAATGTCAAATTTGTCCGCTTTAGATGTGCTACTAGGTACAATTCAGAGAATTGCGATATCACCTATTCTTGCTGAGTTACGGAGTTGTAAACTTGATAGTTTCGTTTTCTGAAAATTTGCGATTTTTGCCAATTTTTAATAAAAAATTGACGACCTAAATCAAAAATCCGAAACCAACAGTCAATAGATTTTAAGCTTTTCTTTTAAATGCAACAAACCCCGTCAAATTTGGTGTTGTGGCTGCCGAGAAAAACGAATTCTCCTTTTACATGTATTTAGATAGGAGCACCAGAGCTAAAGCTTCCTCTTAATGCTGTGGATGAGTCGGGTAAATTGACTGGGAATAATGCGGGGCTGTACCAGCCTAGACGTATAGTAAAATAAAAAAGTGCAAGAAAGGACACGGACAACACTGAACAACGCAAGCACTGATTGAACGCTTGTGGTGTTCAGTCCTGGTAGTGTCCTATTTTTTCGTTCTTTCATTTTACTATATAGCATGAAACAACTAGCCCAGCAGCAAACCTACTCAAGCTATCAAGACATCTTTTTGGCTACTATTCGCTAGAGCTGCGAAGCAGTTCATTGTTAAAAATGAAATATGATTGTGTTTGCATTTGAATGTTCTTCTTAGTTCCTGAACAGTAACGTCGCCGCATAGCGGTGTGCCCCTGCTGGACTGCTTCTCAAAAACTGTGCTGTTCCGTGCATAATTACAAGCACAGCATTGAAGATCGATATGTGCAATTACACAGGATGTTGCCGCGTCAACAAAACATTTCACAAGCAAAACAATAACCCTGAGGCGAGACATTATCCAGTGATAAAAGCCGGTGAAATTTCATCATTAATAATTAATTCACTGGAGGTCACCGAGAATTAAGATGAGAATGGAAACTAAAAAAATACGCCAGATTTTAGGAAAATATTGACTGAAAACATAGAACCCAGTGCACGGAACCGCCGGTGGTATCTTGGCTTTCCCTGCGTGGCAAGTGAGCCCAATTATTCAAAAACAAAGCAAGCAAGCGAGTGAGAACAAGAAAGCGGTCTTGATATCTCCTGCTCCTGGACATCTTCATGCCTAATTTTTATCTTTTCCTGAAACTAGTTTCAAAGGAATTTCAATAACTGAACAAAAATTCTCATATCCTGCTGTGTGTTTCGTCATTTCGTAATCCTTTTTCTCTTACTCTGCTTTTGCTTTGTATTCTCTTCTTGTACAAAATTTATGCGCTGTTAAAATCTGTATTCGCGAAATTATGATTTTTATATGTGCGTACGTGTGTAGGTGTATGTGTGCGGACGTGCAATATTTTTCTAGTGCATTGCTTTGCTGAGTGCCCCAGCACAAAACCCTCGACATTGTTCCTGTACACTTTGATAAGCACCTTTGATTATTATTATTATTATTATTATTATTATTATTATTATTATTATTATTATTATTATTATTATTATTATTATTATTATTATTTGCCACTGAGCAAACACGGCGGGTAAGTTTTGTTTTTCTCAGTATTGCTAGTGTGTTCTTTAACGCTACTACCGCGTGACACTTGGTAGAGGTGCTTTGCGTTCATTAAAGGACGCCTCCACAAAGCCGTGACCCAAGCCCGAACGCGGAAGACAACACCAACGTCGCCAGGAACCAGCGAGGTAGCCGCAAGCTGTAAGGACTGCCCCGGAGCACGGACTTTTGCCTGAGACGACCAGGAAGATCGTCGCCCAGTCAACCCCAATGGCAGCCGTAGCGTCCCCGTGCCCCATCGTGCTGCGGCAGCACAGGGAGCCTCCGAGATTCCGCGGTTCAGCATTCGAGGACCCAGAAACCTTACTTGAGACGTATGAGAGTGTCGCTGCGTTTAACGGCTGGAACAGCGGCGACAAAGTGCAACATGTCTTTTTCCCATTGGAAGACGCCGCCACGAGGTGGTTCGAGAACCCAGAAGCCGCCTTAACGACGTGGGACCTGTTCCGAAGCGACTTCCTGCAAACGTTCACAAGCGTCGTACGCCGAGAACGAGCCCAAGCTCTACGGGAAACGAGTGCAGCTGCCTAATGAGACCACCGCAATCTTCACGGAGGAAATGAGCAGTCTATTGCGCCACGTCGACCCGGAAATATCCGAGGAGATGAAAGTCCGCCTACTCATGCATGGTGTGAATGAGAAACGTTTCGCCGGAATGGTACGAAGCCCACCGAAGACCGTCGACGAGTTTCTTCGCGAGGCCACCAGCATCGAGAAGACACTGTAAATGAGGAACCGGCAATTGAACCGGCGCACGAACTCAACAAACTACGCCGGAGTTCAGTCACCGCCACCGACGTCCTGAGCGAGACTATCAGAGCGGTGGTGCGGGAGGAGCTACAGAAGCTGTTCCCTTCATCACAGCCTCAAGTGGCTTCGATTACCGACGTTGTACGTGAGGAGCTCCAACAACAACTCGGAGTAGCCCCTGAATCACCGCTGCCTCAGCCGCAAGCTATGACTTACACCGCAGTAGCCCGCCGTCACGTTCCCTCTCCCCGCCCACGGCAGGGCCCAGTGACGAAACAGTTGCGTCGTTCACCAGCGCGCCAACCCATCGCGCCACGCAGCATTCTAAGGAAGACTGGCGTTTGGTGTGCCCCCGATTGTGCTCGGCGCCTGCAACGTTTCAGCGCGTCATGGAGACGGTCTTAGCAGGATTGAAGTGGCAGACGTGTCATGTTTACTTGCATGACGTCGTAGTCTTCGCCGGAAATTTCGACGATCACCTTAGGCGGCTTGCGGCCGTATTAGAGGCCATCGAGTTATCAGGACTCACTCTGAAGCCGGAAAAGTGCAGCTTCGCTTATGATGAGCTTCTGTTGCCAGGCCACGTCAACAGCAAATCTGGAGTTCGTCCCGACCCGCAGAAGACAGCTGTCATCGCAAGTTCCCGCAACCCATCGACAAGAAGGCAGTGCGTAGATTCCTTGGCATGTGTGCCTACTATAGGCGCTTTGTCAAGGACTTTTCACGCATCGCGGAGCCGCTAACACATCTAACCAAATGTGATGTCAAGTTCAAGTAGTAAACGCCGCAGGCCGATGCATTTCAAGAACTCAAACGACGTACTTCCACACTTCGACGAGGACGCTGATACCGAAATCCACACTGACGCCAGTAGCCTACGCCTCGGTGCCGTTCTAGTCCAGAGAAAAACGGACTTAAACGGGTGATATCTGATGCTAGCCGTACGCTGTCAAAAGCGGAAAGCAATTATTCAAGGACTCAAAAGGAATGCCTCGCCATCATTTGGGCTACAGCAAAACTTTACCCTTACCTAAATGGCAGGCCATTCAAAGTCGTCAGCGACCATCATGGATTGTGTTGGCTAGCTAACTTAAAGGACCCTTCAGGACGGCTGGCGCGGTGGAACCTCAAACTTCAACAATATGACGTCACGGTAATCTACAAGTCCGGACGAAAACATTCTAACGCTGACTGCCTATCACGCGCCCCCATCTATCCCCCGCCGCAAGACGACGAGGACGACGCCTTCCTTGGAAATGATAAGCGCGGAAGGCTTCACTAAACAGCAACGAGCAGACCCCGAGCTAAAAGGCCTCGTCGAGTATTTGGAAGGGAACACCGACGTTGTCCCTAGGCCCTTTAAGCTCGGATTGTCTTCGTTCATGCGACAAGAAGAAAGCTGCTCGTAAATAACGTCTCACCAGTCCACACCAACTACACGCTTGCTGTTCTGTTAGCGCTGCGTCCAGAAGTACGGCACGCCCTACATGACGATCCAACCGCTGGGCACCTCGGATTCTCCAGGACGCTGTCGAGGATACAGGAAAGGTATTACTGGTCGCGTCTGACCGCCGACGTCGTCCGTTACGTCAAAACAAGCCATGACTGCCAGCGACACCAAACACCACCGACTAGGCCAGCAGAGTTATTACAGCCGATTGAACCTCCTTGCCTACCATTTCAGCAGATCGGAATGGATTTGTTGAGACCGTTTCCGACGTCAACATACGGAAATAAGTGGATCGTCGTGGCCACGGACTATCTCACCTGCTTCTTTGAAACTAAAGCTCTACCAAAAGGCCGCGATGCCGAAGTGGCGAAATTTGTCGTCGAGAACATCCTGCTGCCACATGGTGCTCCAGAAGTCCTCACCACATACACAGGCACGGCTTTTACAGCCTACCTCACCAAAGCCATTCTGAAACATAGCCAAGCAAGCTACAGGAGGACAACTGCCTACCACCCGCAGACGAATGGTTTCACGGAGCTCCGGAACAAGACCCTCGCCGACATGCTAGCAATCTACGTCGACGTCGACCACAAGACGGAGGACGCGGTCCTATCGTACGTGACCTTTGCTTAGAGCACGGCGGTGCAAGGAGCAACACAGATCACGCCGTTCACGCTGGTTAACGACAGGAACCCTACGACGACTCTCGACGCCTTGCTGCCGCACATCACCGACGAAAAGAATATTGTCGTCGCTACCTATCTCCAGCGCGCGAAAGAAGCCCGACAGCTGGCCCGCCTACGGATCAAGAACCAGAAGCGTAGCGACAGCCGACACTACAACCTCCGACGAAGCTACGTCGAGTATCAGCCCGGCGACCGTGTTTGGGTTTGGACCCCGATACGCCGATGAGGACTCGGTGAGAAACTATTGCGACGCTATTTCGGACCCTACATGGTCATCCGACGTATTGGCGCACTGGACTATGAGGTCGTGCCAGGCGGCATTTCGCATTCACAGTGGCGCCGCGCACTATCTGAAGTGGTATACGTGGTGCGTCTTAAACCCTTTTACGCACGCTGACGAACTTCCTTATTTTGTTGTTTCTTTGCTACGGGTGTTTTCGGTTTATTACTTTCGTTTGTTTGCACCATCGGGTCGATGGCCTTTAAGAGGGAGGTATTGACACGTGTACTTATTTATCTTTTCGGGGTGACCGCTTGACACCGCGTAACAAATGTTGTTGCACAGTGCAGGACGCGTCTGCATGTATCGGAAGTTTCTGGGACGTTATCGATGGTTCCATTCGCTGTCTGTCACCGAACCTTCTGTATTCTGATTGCATGTATGCGCGACGCGAATGGTGTGGACCTTCGTGAAAGACACGGGGTCCAAGTGATTACTCTGGAACATTTGACGACTAATGTATAAAAGCCGACGCGCATGACCCGCTGATCAGATTTTAGACGATCGCCGACTGGGTTTGCCGCTATCGTTGTGCGTAAGGTGTAGCCTATTTTTGTGGCCACAGGTTCCTCCAATGAAAGTAAGTTTTCTTTTTTCCAGTATTGATACTGTGTTCTTTGACGTCGCTGCCACGTGACAATATATATTTCTATTGTTGCGGTGGAAAACTAGGTGTATATATATATATATATATATATATATATATATATATATATATATATATATATATATATATATATATATAACGGGGTGGGAAAGGCAGGAAGGTTAACAGGAAGAGATTCTGGTTTGCTAGCGTGCACTAGAGGCGGGTTAAGGGAAAAAAATGACAGAAAGAATAGCGGAGACAAAAAGCAATGGCACCAAAAATATAGAGAAGTTAGCGAACGTAGAACGAATACCATCGAAATATTAATACTGTAGTGCACGCTTGTGATAAAGTAAACGCTAATTCTCAGACAAATTTTCTTGTCGCAAGTGGAGTTCATAAAAGCGTGTGCCCAACCATGCACAATTCTGACTTCAAAATTCAGCCACAACTGTCCTACATTAAATACCTCAGAGCTACAGTAAATCGCACAATGTGTGCGCGAACATTGTGTGTTCTCCCGGCTAAATTTCTGAGCGCTTACGGCATCTGTCTCGGTTTCCTGTCGTTATGAGGAACAAAAACAGCTGCCTAAAAATAACATTGCATACTTTTTCACTAATTCGTAACAGATCGGGCAGTACCGGACATGTGTGTTAGAACAATAAAATATCAAATTGTAGGATGTGGGCTTTGCGGCAAATAGATTAGCTGTCTAATGTTTAAACCAAAGGAAGAAAATGCATGGATATTAGGACAACACTCACAAACGTGCAGTCGCGCTATATATGAGTTCTGACCAAGCGCCCGTGGTGAAAGCAGCCCCAAAACCGTGCGAGTACACTGGCACACGAAGTTTTGGTTTAACTGTTCCTGATGTCCTTTTGATGTCCAATGATGTGCCCCACTCCATCGTAACCGCTGCCGAAAAGCGGACATGCTTTCCTGTTGCTGATTTTGGCCGGACAAAGCAATTTCTACCCAAAAGCATATCGGTTGCTATGCTACAAGTTATAACAGACGACCACGTCATGACTTTTTCAGTACACGTCTTCTCCGTTTGTTCAGCATATCCACATAATGCCATTTGCCTCAATGCCACAGTTGGTCCAATGATTGCTGGGGACCTATTGCGAAGAAGCAGCAGCTCCATGCCACCTTTTCGTTTTCTACCCTGACGTCTTTGACCTCAACAGTCGATAATTGGGTCTTACTTCACTTGTTAAGCATCACATAAGGACTGGGGATGCGTGTCCAATTCATCGGTGACCATATCGAGTGTCTGCATCACAGCATAAGGTTATTGAATAGGAAGTGAACAAGTTTTTTATCGGCCATGGCGGCCGCATTTCGATGGGGCGAAATGCGAAAACACCCGTGGTACTTAGATTAGGGTGCACGTTAAAGAACTCCAGGTGCTCGAAATTAGCGGAATCTTCCTATATGGCGTCCCTCATAATCAGAAAGTGGATTTGGCACGTAAAACCCCATATATTAATTTTGTTAAGTTCCTTATCAAACGCGCTGTTGAACCTTCGACGAGCCCTTGGGCGTCGCCCGTTGTGCTTGTTAAAAAAGCATGGCACGTGGCGTTTTTGCATAGATTATTGTCATCTAAACCGAATTACCAAAAAAGCACGCCTACCCCTTGACACGCATCGACGACGCCCTCGATTGTCTCCACGATGCAAACTACTTTTCATCAATACACCTTGGGTCTGCTTATTAGCAGATTTCTGTGGATGAAAGGGACGAATAGAAGACATTGTTCGTAATCCCAGATGGCCTATATCAATTCAACGTTATGCCATTCGGTCTATGCAATAGTTCAGCAACGTTCGAACGTATGATGCACTCCTTGCTTCAAAGGTTCAAATGGTTAACATGCCTATGCTTTCTAGATGACGTTCTCGGGTTTTCCCCTAAATTTCAGACATACCCTGAGCGCTGTTAAGCCATTCTTAAGGTATTCCAAAACGCTGGCCTCTAACTGAATTCAACGAAGCGTCACTTCAGTTACCAGCCAATTACCATGCTCGGCCACCTCGTCGACGCTTCCAGTACTCTACCAGACCCGTGGGAAAACTCGTGCAGTCACGTCTTGTCCTGTAGTTCACTTAGTTAAAGGCGCTCGAAGTTTTGAAGGCCTATTCTACTACTTCTGAACACTTACTGATCTTTTGAAGAAAGCTATGCCGTCTACGTGGGGCCCCGATCAAGCTGCCGGCTTTGCCCACTTCCCCATCATTCTCACAACGCCACCTATACTGGCCAACTTTGACCATCCTCTTATACAGAAGTCCGTACTGATGCCACTGGTCACGAGATCGGAGCCGCCTTAGCCCGACACCAATGGGGACGAAAACTTGTTATCGCCTACGCAAGCTGCCTCCTTATCGCAGAGGAGCACAGCTATTCGATTACAGAGCATGAATGTGTGCCTGTCGTCCCTGGATATTTCCAAATTCAGCCCGTGTTTGTATGGCAAGCACTTCTCTGTAATCATGGACCATCACGCGCTCGCCTGGATTTTGTCACTCAAGGTTCTTACTGGCTGGCGTGGCCACTGGGCCCTGCGGCTACAAGAATATACCTATATAGTAGCGCACAAGTAGCGGCACCTACATCAAGGAGCACACTGTTTATCACGTTTTCTAGTCGCTGAGCCACCCTTCTTCCCTGAAACTGATACCAACGCTTACATTTACTGCCTTTCTCAACTGCTCCACGCTTGGACGAGCAAGGCCGTGATGCCACCATGCACGCAATCATTGATCGCTTGGAATCGTCACCTCCCGATTCGCCCCTTCACTTGTTTGTCCTCCGTTATGGTGTATTATACCGCCACAAAGTTCGCCCCGACGGTCCTTCCTTGCTCCGCGTCATTCCTAAGCACCTCCAGTGCGCTGTTCTCCATGAACTCCACGACTTACCAACAACCTGTCACCTCAGCGTCTCCCGCACTTACGTCCGGATTCGCCGACGCCTATTTGGTCAAGCCTTGCCCGCTCCGCCCGCAAATAAGTTTCGGCGTGTGAGAAACGCCAGCACCGAAAAACACCATCGACGCTCCTTGTCAAGTGCCTTCAACTGCTGAAAATCCCGTCGGATGTGCTCTTTTGGCCTGCGTTGGACTTAGTTGGCCTTTCCCTTTATCCACGTGTGGCAACAAGTTTGATCGCTATGGCGACAGATTACGTCACATGCTACGCAATCACCATACCGCTTCGAACAAGTTGCGCCCCAGATGTCGCCGATTTCCTTTTACACGGGGTCATTTTAAATCATGAATTTCCACACCAACTGCTCACTGACCGCGACCGGATATTCCTTTCAATGTGATCGACGATATCCTGCAGCCTTTCTCAACTGGGCACAAGCTGACTACGTCTTACGATCTACGAACTAATGCACTCACGGAGCTTGTGGATCGCACCCTCACAGATATGCTTACGAAGTGTGTCTGTCATTGATTACATTGATTGCTATCTTGGTTTACCTTATGTCGCATTTGCCTATAATTCTTCGCGCCGCGACATCACCGGTTATTCCCCCTTCTTTCTGTTTTTGGGCAATTAAGAAACATTGCCACTGGACACATTGCTTCCATCCACCGCAGCAGAGGCCAGCAAATATGGACAAGGGTTCATTACCAGGGCAGGCCAAGCCCGTAAAATTGCCCACGCTCTCCTTCTGGCCTCCGAAGAGAACCAACGGTGTTTGTCGAATAGACGACACAGAGATGTGCCATTTTCACTTGGACCTCTGATACCACAACCATCTCAGACCCGTCATGTTGGGCTGTCTGAAAAACTTCTGGCTCCGTACACAGGCCCATACCAAGTGCTGCAAGTCATGAGCCCATTTATGTATGTAATTAGCCCAGTCAATGACAGTGCTTCATATGCCCCGCATTCCACTGACGCCTTGCATATCGCACGCCTCAAGGCTTATTACTTTCCTGTAGACAGCGATATCTCGACTCAACAGGACAGTGCATTTGCTGTCCGGGATAATGCTACATGCGTATTGCGTGCTTCTTTTGGAAGATGCCCGGGGGCGGCCCAATGAAGATCTACTCCTTTGTCTCCTGCGGTCAGCTGAACTGGTGAGCGCTGCACTTATTTTTGTAAATATACATTGCAAACAGTCTTCAGTGTGTAATGAAGAAGTGCTCCGTGTGGAGCTCCGCAGCCGGATCACCAGCGCTACGCAAGTGGAGCTCGGGCTAGACACTGTTCCTTGTGTGACTGGCTAAGCTTACGCTGTTGCGTCGTCCAGTCGTCGCTATTCGTGTCATACACAGCCGTGTCAGACTTCTTTGTCATAATTGGTGGAGGTGCTTGGTCCCCTGTAATCCTGGAGATGCGCAGCCGGACTCTCCCTGCCATCATGACCTCCAAAATCACTACGAGCTCACCACCACCTGGTCACTGTCATACCGTCCCCTGGTCCCTAGTCCATCGTATTCCCCGGCACAGTCCGTCAGCGGCGCTCTTCCATCTTTAGCGGCACTGACTACCACGACGTTGATGACTGGCTCTCATCCTACGAACGTGTTATTGTGAACAACAAATTGGCTTACATCATGAAATTAACCACCGTCCCTTTTTACCTCAGCGGAATTGCCCACTTGCGGTTTCGGAACCGCGAAAGCGAAATCCCAAGCTGGACTGCGCTCAAGACAAACTTCAGTAAGGGCTTCGGCCGCCCGGCTATTCGAAAGCTTTCCAGCTATTCCGCTATTCCGCTATTCCGCTATACCAGCTATTCCGAAGATGCCATCGACCTCTCTAAACAGGTATGTGCGTCAATGACCGAGCGCAGTACTATCAAGCATATATTGAAAGGTATCAATGAGTATGCGTTTGAGATGATGACATCGAAGAACCCTTCTATAGTTGCTCTAGTTATTGAGCTTCGCCAAAGCTATGACGAGCTCCGCCGAGAATGCTTCGCTATCAGCCGACCTGTTCCAAATAAGGAATTTTTGTATGGCTTAACCCCACCCTTTCAAGATCCTACCCTCCTCTCCCAGATGATGGCTTTCGTGCGGAAAGAAGTTGCTCGCCAGCTCTCCCTCATCTCCCACCCACCGGAGTCAAGTTCGTCCCTCAGTCCGACCCACCGACGCGCTATACAAGGACAAATGTCCGAGGTCCTTCTACAACAGCGGGCGCCTCGGCTCACCGCCACATTGAATTACGCGGACGCGAAGCACAAACACGACCACCGACGTTCCGGGCACCGCCTCCGATGCCTAACCCTCTTTTCACCTCTACACTGCCACGACGTCCAGTCCATCAAGTAATTAATCCCTGGCGCACAACACACAATCGGCCCATCTGCTACATGTATTGGCTTCCTTGAGTCGTTGCACGCCTGCGCAGCCGCCGTCCAATTCATGCACGTGACGACGCATGCAAAGCTGCGTACGACCATCAGTTGTCGTATGCTCCAGACTGCGAGTTACAACCTCACCGCCCAAGTTTCTGACCGCCGTTCTCCTTCTACACGTCATCGCTCGCTCTCCCTGATGCGTCGGCGTCCCTCTACCACTGAGACAGAAAACTAAGTGGTGCAGTTCCCGAAGCAAGAACGGTGTCATCGTCGCCAAGCTCAAGCCCTCTTCTTTCACCACCAAACATTGATGTAGCTGTTTAATGTGTCTGCTTGCCCTCATTGACACAGATGCTGCCATATCGATAATTGGTAAAAACTATGCCGATCAATAAAAAGTCACGACGCCTTTCTCCGGTCCATAACTGCGCACGGCCACAGCACACAACGTCCAGCCGGTGGCTTCGTGTACCGCCAGACTTGAAATTCAGGGGTGCTCTACATAGTCGAGTTTACCGATGTTCTTCACTGCTCCGTATTATTTCAGGTTGGGATTTTCTCTGCCGTCACCAAGCTGTCATTGATTGCTCCAGTGCAGAAGTCGCCTTCTCTTCGCTTGGAAATGCTATATCTGACGACATATCGCTTTCCTGCACCAAGTTGTCTCTCACTGGCGACATCCAGATACCTCTGCATACAATCGCTCTGGCACCTGTGTCCTGTTCCGTTGCCTCCGACACTGCCGCACTCTTCAATCCTTCCAGCGCTTCCGTTCATTGCCACTTCTCACCACTCCCAACCGTGTTTCTTGGTCTTGAAACTGGTGCGACTTAGCTTCCAGTATACAATGACTTCCCACTCCCGATTACGTTGCTTCACAGCGAATCTCTCGGCACTGTGGAGCCTTGCGACACCCTTAACACATTGGAACTTCCTGATGGATTGTCGGAAGTCAACACCCTCTGCTGCAGTCCCGCAACTGCCACATCACCTAAAGACGTTTACACTCACGTCATCGACAACGCGTTAAACCCCAAGCAACGCCGTGACCTTCCCCATCTCCGCTATAATTTTCGCCCTGCTTTTGACAGCCATAGCACTTCTCTGAAACGACGACTGAATGTCACCGAATTGGCATGGGTGCTCACTTACCGCTACGGCAGCGAGCATGCCGTGCAGCGTCGACAGAACGCGTCGTGATTCATGAAGTAGTAGAAAAGCTAAAGCGCGGCATAATTGAACCGGCCGACAGTCCATGGGCATAGCCGGTTGTTTTAGTTAAAAAGGAGGACGGCTTGATTCGCTTCTGCGTGAATTATCGTCGCGTAAACAAAGTAACCCGAAAGAATGTTTATCCATTGCTGCGGATTTACGACGCCCTAGACTGCTTACAAGGTGCAGAGTTCTTTTCCTCCCTCGATCCACGCTCTGTTTATTGACAAGTTCCTATGGCTGCAGACGATAAGGGAAAAATTGCTTTTATAACTCCGGATGGCTTATACGAATTTCGTGTGATGCCATTCGGCCTTTGCAACGTGCCCGACGCATTTGAGCGCATGATGGATACCATTCGCCCTAGCCTCAAATAGAATTCGCGCTTGTGCTTTTTGGACGATGTAATAGTGCTTGCACCAAATCTTCCTACTCATCTTCATCACCTGGAGCAGGATTTAAGCTGCCTCAGTGGCCTCCTACTAAACTTGAAAAATTTTCACTTTGGGGCACGCAAGCTTACCATCATGTTGAAGGACGGCGTTCTCCCTGATGCCGCTAAGCTACATGCTGTTGAGCAATCCCCGAGGCCCACGTCTCCAAAAGACTTGCGCAGTTTCATTGGCCTCTGTTCGTACTTCCGCCACTCCGTTCGAAATTTCGCTTTGATTATGACACCGCTAACAGAGCTTCTTCGGTGAGACCCTTATTTTCCCGCGTGGTCCACGGCTTGCGATGATGGCTTTGCGACACTACGTCGCCTGCTCACAACACCACCGATACTGTGCCATTTGGACCAAAGCGCTCCCACGGAAATCGTTACGGGTGCTAGCGCTCTTGGCGCGGTGCTCGCCCAGCGAAAGCCCGGCTACCAAGAGTATGTTGTTGCTTACGCGAGCTGCACTCTCACGAAAGCTTAAGCGAATTATCCAGTAACGGAAAAATAATGTCTAGCGATCATCTCGGCCATTAGAAAATTTTGTCCATACCTGTATGGCCGGTCGTTCGATGTTGTTACCGATCACCACGCACTTTGCTCGTTGTCGCCTCTCAAAGATGTCAAAGGTAGGCACTGATGCCCCAAGAGTACGAAATCCGTGTTTTCTACCACTCAGGCAAGAGACAGAGATAAAACTTTAGTATGTCCTTGATGGGGTTCAGGGGATGAGGTTCAGGCTAACCCCCTTCCTCTGACGGCGGCCAGTCCTTGCTTTCTGGCGGCGTCTTCGGCCATCCGGACGGCCCAGAGCTGCTCCTCTGGGTCCAAGCTGAGCAGCAATGTCTCCCACTGCTCGGCGGTAGTTATGATGCGTGTGTTAGTGCGAGAGGTGTTGGTGGGCGAGGCTTTGGGGCATTGCCAGATAATATGATCGAGGTCAGCGCAGGCCTCGCACGCTTTGCAGAGTGGAGAGTATGCATCGGGGTAAATGCGGTTGTAAAGCATGGGGTTCGGAAACGTTCGTGTCTGAAGGAGTCGCCAAATTGTGGATTGAGATTTATTCAGTGTTTTGTGTGCTGGGGGGTAGCGTAACCGCTCTCTGCGGTAGTGTAGGAGAATTTCTGTGAACGTGACCATTCAGTCCCGCGCGTGACCGCGATGCAGAAAAGAGGGCTGATCGGGATCGGAAGACGCAGGAGAAGGATGATGCGCCCGTTGTGCTAGAGCTCCGGCGGCATCGTGGGCGGCTTCGTTTCCAGCCAGACCCAAGTGACCAGGGGCCCAGATGATCTGCACGCGGCGTTGCCTTGAGGGAGGAGTGCCAGAGAGAATCTTCTGCGCTTGGGGTGCTATCAGTCCTCTTGTGTAGTTACGAATGACCATTTTTGAATCGCTGATGATGCAGTGTGCATTGTAAGCCGCGTAGGCCAAAGCGATGGCCGTTTCTTCTCCTACTTCGGGTTGCGTGGTGAATATTGATGCGGCCGCGGCGAGGCGGTACTGTGAACCCGCGACTGCGATGACCGCCATGGCGTTTTGGTTGGGTTATTCTGCTGCGTCCACGTACGTTACGTCCGCGGCTTAGTCGTAGCGCTTTTGTAGTTGTTTAGTTCTTTCTGCACGTCGCTCCGTATTGTGTTCAGGGTGCATATTGCGAGGTACAGGCGGGATAACTATCTGAGCACGAATGTTTGGAGGGATGGGCATTTTGGTCCAAATTGGGTGGTGTAGGTTATCCCTAGGGTGCCTAGAATGTGCCTACTCGTGGTGGAATTGGCGAGTCGTTCCTATTGGCTAATACGCTGCGCTTCAATGAGCTCGTCTATGGTGTTATGAATGCCGAGGGCGTCCAGTTTCTCATTAGAGGTGGTGATGGGAAGATGTAGGGCTTGTTTATAGGCTCTCTTGATCATGGTATTGAGTTTGAGCTTGTCAGTTGCATTGAGGCTAAGGTACGGGGCGACATAGGTGATCCTGCTCAGGGCGTAGGCGGTTACTAGGCGTATAAGGTTGTTTTCTTTCATGCCGTGATGCCGATTTCCGATGCGTGCAATGAGGCGAGTGGTTGGGTGTACTTGCTTATCTAATTGCTTGAGTATCTCCGTGTTTCCGCCGTTTTGTTGGATGCGTAAGCCAAAGATATGAATGCCAGGTACAGTAGATATGCGTTGCTGGTGCACGTGGAGTTCTATCTCGGGCGGGTGAGGGTCTAGACGTCTACCTCCCCAATTCTGCTTGTACAGAAGGAGCTCCGATTTTTGTGGGGAGCACGCCAGGCCGCGCGGTTCTACGTATGCAACGACCTCGTTGATGGCTTGCTGCAGCGTGTCTTGGATGTCCCCGTCGCTGCCCCCGGTGACCCAAAGGGTGATATCGTCTGCGTAGAGGCTATGCTTGAGGTTGGGGATGCTAGCTAATGCAGGCGGTAGTCCGAGCAAGGCCACGTTAAACAGAAAAGGGGATAGAACCGATCCTTGCGGCGTGCCTTTGCTGCCGAAGTGAATAATTGGCGACTGCGACCCTCCGATGGTAATGGTGGCCGTGCGACCTGTAAGAAAATTCTTCAAGTAGTTATATGTTCAACGTCCAACCTGGAGTTGTGCCAGTTGGTTCAGTATGGCCTCATGCGTGACGTTATCGAAGGCCTTGGTTAGGTCTAGCCACAAGATGGCTCTGGTGGCCAGCCTGGAGCTTTTATCGCCATCGATAATTTGGTGTTTGAGCTGAATCATGATATCTTGAGCAGAAAGTTTCGGGCGGAAGCCAACCATGGTATTGGGAAAGAGGTCGTTGTCGTTCATATGTCTGTGTAAGCGTGTGAGAATGACGTGTTCGAGGACCTTTCCGACACATGAAGTGAGGGAGATAGGGCGGATGTTTTCGAGTAGGAGGCGCTTCCCGGCCTAGGGAATCATAGTAGTTTTGGCTTCTTTGCATTGTGAGGGGAGGTTTCCAGTTTCCCAGTATGCGTTAAAATGAGCTGTGAGGGCTAGTATAGAATCCTCATCTAGGTTGCGACGAATTTTATTAGTAATGCCATCAGGTCCCGGGGCCGAGTTAGGGCGGAGTGCGAGGATGGCTTCACGTACTTCTGCTGCTTGTATGGGCGCGTCCAGGTGGTCGCTAGCGGTGCCTGTGTATGATGGAGCGGGTGTAGTAGGTTGAGGTCTTATGTATCGGTTTATCAGCTCTAAAAGAACTTGTGCGTCCGTGCCCGGATGGGTCAGTCAGTCAAGAACTTCAGTGAGGTCCTGAGGAGTTTAAGCCGTTAGAGATCCCATACGGGGAGCTCCTCGGGCCGAAACCGTAGGCGACGCCCAAGTCGGGACGGGAACGTGGTGGCGCTCCGCCAGTTCTTGGGCCCTCTGCACGGCCTTGAGCTGGAGTGTGAGGTCCGGGCTTTTGAGGGCTTCTTCCCATTCGGGCTCACTAGAGAGAGGGCCCTTTGGTAACGCGGTACATTGGCATAGCATGTGCGAGAGTGAGCAATAAAGTTCTTGGCAGTCTGGGCAATTTGCCGGGATGTCCGAGTTATAGTGACTCAGTAGGCCTCGTGACGGATACGAGTCCGTTTGTAGCATTCGAAACGCGGCCGCCTGCGCACGTTCGAGTTTGGAGTGCGGGAGCGGATATTTCATTCTGCCTTTTCGATAGTATGAGGTGATTTCGTGATAAGTGAGTAGCGGGTCATTAAACTGAATGTCTAGCCCCTCGAATGCCGTGGGACCGTCGCGGCGGGCAAGTTCTCGCGCACGGTCGTGGGCCGTCTCATTGAGGTTTGGTTTCCGCGGGTGAATGTCTTTCCCCATGTGAGCGGGGAACCAGGAGAGGCGTCGTTTGCTCTCCTTTGAGCTCGCTAGTAGTATGTGTGCCACTTCTTTACACACGATGCCGCTTTCGCAGGCCCGAATTGCGGCACGCGAGTCCGTGAGGACATGAGTAAATGTGGGGTCTGCCATGGCGATGGCTACGGCTATCTGTTCTGCTTTAGCGCTGGTGGTCGTTTTAACCGATGCGGATGATCGTAAGGTTCCGTTACCGTCCACGACTGCTATCGCGAAAGTGGATGTGTTGCCGCACTGGGCAGCGTACACAAATGCGGTGGCTTCGCGATCCCCGTCGGTGCGATCGAGAATTGCGCGGGCGCGGGCCCGGCGCCTGCCCACGTTGTGTTTTGGGTGGACGTTTCTAGGAAATGGTGAGACCTTGTAGTTGCCTCTAATTTCGCTCTGTGGGGTAATCGCAGGCTCGGAATAGGGAGATGGGGAGATATTAGCTTCGTTTAGGATTAGTCTACCGGCTTTGGACGAGGCTAGGCGTAGTATTTGCGCCATAGTCTGAGCCTCGATCACTTCGTCGATGTTGTTGTGCATGCCTAGCTGGTCAACCTTTGATGTACTTGCTCTTTGTGGAATGCCCAAGACCTGTTTGATGCTATTGCGAATGAGTGTGTTTAGTTTCGTCTTTTCTGTTTTCGTCCAGTTGTGGGCAGAGGCGACGTAATTAATGTGGCTCATAAGGAATGCGTGGTATACACGCAAAAGGTTGTCTTCGCAGAGACCCTTTCAGCGCCCCGAGACTCTGTGGATGAGTCTGATCATGTTTTCAGTTTTGGCGGTTAAATGTTTGATAGTGTGTCCGTGGCATCCGGTGGCTTCGATTAGGAGCCCAAGAATGCGTATGTGGTCGACTCGCGGAATCTGTTGTCCGTCTCTTGGGTGTAGTGCGACCGGAAGTCCGTCTAGAGGTGTTAGGTAGCGGACTCCTTGGCAAGACTTGCTAAATAGTAAGAGTTCCAATTTCTTGGAGGATAGTTTCATGCCTGTGTCAAGTAGGTAGTCTTCCGTGGCATCTAGGGCAGACTGTAATGCCTGCTCCATGTCTGCCAAGGAGCCTCCCGGGCTCCAAATGGTGATGTCATCTGCGTATAAAGCGCAGTTTACGTTCGGGATTTCTCGTAGTCTGTCTGCGAGTCCCTTCATCACTATATTAAATAGTAATGGAGAGATGACTGAGCCTTGAGGTGTTCCGACGGAGCCCAGCGTGTAAGGGTCCGACTTAAGTTCTAAGACTCGCAGTTGGGCTTCTCTGCCTTTCAGGAAGGAGCGTCCGTACTCCTGAAATCTCTGGCCGAGGCCGAGGCCTGCAACAGACTCCAGTACGAAGCGGTGCGAGACGGTATCGAATGCTTTTGTGAGATCGAGGGCGAGGATGCCTCGAACGTCTCTTGTTTTAACGTCGAAGATCTGTCTCTTTAGGAGTAACATAACATCCTGAGTGGATAGGTGGGGTCGAAACCCTACCATGTTGTATGAGAGGAGTTCGTGTTCTTGAATGTAGCGTGACACTCGGTTGTGAATGACGTGCTCCGCTACTTTACCCACGCATGAAGTAAGAGAGATGGGTCGTAAGTTGTCCAGGTTAAGGGGTTTGCCGGGTTTGGGAATGAGGACCACCGTGGCAGTGCGCCATTGCGTTGGTACCTCTCCTGTTTCCCACACGTGGTTGATGTCTTTCGTGAGCAATGTAATGGATTGGTCGGCTAAGTTACGTAACATTCGGTTGGTTACCCCGTCGGGTCCTAAGGCCGACCTGCTGTTTAGGTTGTGTAGCGCCTCTCGGACTTCTGCTTCCGTGAAGACAGCGTCTAGCTCGGGAGTGGATTCGCACTTTATGCTCGGGTAATCGTTGGGGTGAGCGTCGCCTAATGGAAGGTATCGTTTGGCAGTTTCTTCCACGAAAGACTCCTCCGTTCCCCCTTTCTCTTTATGTGAGTGTAGAAGTCGGTCTAGCGCGTGGCTTTGATTTTCCTTCGTTTGGCTGTCGTCTAACATGCGTTTCAGGAGGTTCCACTTACCTCCGGTCCGCATGCGGCCGTCGACCGCCGAACAGAGTTCGTGCCATTGGAGTCGTGTGAGTTCCGTACAGTATTGGTCGATGTCTCGGTTGAGGATCGCGATGCGTTTGCGCAGTCGTCTGTTTAGACGTTGCTTTCTCCATCGCGTAAGTATCGAGGCCTTGGCCTCGAGTAAGTGTGCGAGGTGAGGGTCAACCCTTGGGACCTCCAGTTCCGTTTGTATGGTTTTCGTGGCTCTAGTTACGTCGCCCTTTATCGCAGAGAGGAGTTCCGCGAAGGAGTCGTACGTGTTCGTGTCTTCCTTTCGTAACTTACGGAAGGTATCCCAGTCTGTGAGGGTGAAAGATCGGGGTGGGGCGGTTGTGTTTGGTATTTCTGTGCGTATGACGAAGTGATCGCTGCCCAGGTTCTCTTGCGTATTTGTCCATGTGTAGTTTTCTACATTGCGGAGTAACGTGAGGTCCGGCGTAGTATCGCGTCGCGTCGACGTACCCAATCTGGTGGGAAACCTGTGGTCCGTCACCAGGGTGAGGGACAGGTCGTCTATTGCGCGCGAGAGGTTGTTGCCGCTCGGCTTGATTGTGGGGTAGCCTCACGACGGGTGGGGAGCGTTGAAGTCACCTGCGATAATGAGTGGTGAGTTTCGTGCCAATGATGTGACTTTAGTAAGGATCGCGTGGAAGGATTGTTTGTAATGCGTGAGGGAGCCGTAGACGTTTACTACAAAAATGCTTTGTTTTAAGAGTCGGTTAGGTAGAAGCTCGATTAGGATCGCCTCGATGCGACTGTTTTTCGGTAGGACGTCATGAACGATGTGCGCGAATTTGCTATTAACGAGCGTGGCGATGCCTCTCCTGGCGTCCCCTCCTCTTTGGGAGACGGGGCTGTACCCTGCGAGCGTGAGGGCTTCGCATAGAGTTTCTTGTAATAGTATTACGTGCGGCTTTCTGGGATGAATATTGAGGTACTGTTGCAGCGAGGATTTGCGTTTCGCGTAGCTAGCGCAATTCCACTGCCAAATTTCTAAGGTATCCCGTGTCGTGTTAGCCATGATGGTTTTGCGGGGGATTTATTGATGGTGAAGGGTGCGTCGTCGTGTCCATCTGTTGTGGCGGACTAGCTTTGTTTTTAATTTTTATGGCGACTTTGTTTTCGACCACCTCTACGCGGTTTGCTAGGGTACGAATACTTTCTAGGTTCTCTCGTGAGAGGCGCAGAATTTCGCCCAAGGTGTCTTGCGGTGCGTGACTCTCTTCTTCCGTCACTGGGAGCGGAGGGGGTTTGCGTTTGGCTGTGCTTGTTTGGGAGCTTTAAGGCTTTGAATCTGCTGTTTCGCGTCATTAAGCTGCTCTGTAAGCACTTGTATGGTGGCTCGGAGACCAGCTAGTTCCTGTCGTAGGGCTGTTACTATCTCGCTCTCATGCTCGGGCAATGGAGACCGCGTTACCTGTCTGGTAGATGAAGCGTCCCGTTGCTGCTGCCGGTGCTGGTTTCCTCGTACTCGGTCGGCCCACGTCAGTTCTGTGTGGCCGGATGTAGGGCGCCCCCTGGAGCGGGAGCGGCTGCTGCGTCGTCCCCTGGAGCGGCTGCTGCGGAGGGCGCTGCGGCGCTCGGGTGTCGGCGTGACCGAGCGACTCCTTGTGGTCGCTACGGAAATTCCCGAGGTGGTGCTCGACTCGCTGTGACCGGCGCCACTCGGTCCTCGGGAGCGGCTGCGGCCGCGTTGGTTGCGTCTACGGCGGCGTCTCTGTCGCACGATGTAAGGGACTTGAAACTTGCGTTTACAGTCCTTGTCCGCGGTTGGGTATGGTCCGCCGCACAGGGTGCAGTGAGGAGTACACTGGTGATCTTCTGGTGGCGTTTTGAGACCACACTTCTGGCACCACGTGGTGTTGGGGTTAGGGCATACATCCGCGCGGTGACCGTTGTTGCCACAGTTGTAGCAAACTTCCGTGTGTCTGCGAAAGAGCGTGCATCGAACAATGCTTGCTCCGCAGTAGATGTAGCTGGGTACTTGCATTCCTTGGAAAGGGATTGTCACGGCTGTGGTGTTCTTTATTCTTTTCACCTCCAAGGCATTGGGGTTGCGTTTCGTGACGATCAGTTCTCGGAGTTGGGAATCGGTGAGCTCGAGGTCAATGCCTCGGACTACGCCTTTGCAGGTGTTATCGGGTGGGGCCGGGTATACTGCGACCCGATACGTGGTATCTTTCATGCGAATCTGTTGCACCGTGGCGTATGCTCTTGCATTACGTTCGCTGGGGGTGCAGATGATGAAGATATTCTGAGTTACGTTGGGGCAGATTGAGTCTTTCACGAAGTCTTGAGGAGCCAGGGCTGCCGCCATTGCGAGGGCTTGCTCCACCTGCACTGGTGTGGATTTGGCCACGTTGAGACCGTCTCGGGGTCTCGCGATGATACGGAACGTGTCACTCGGTAGCTGAGGGAGTCTCGAGGTAGCGACGAGGCGCTGGTATGCGCTGTTTGGTCCGGCGGTGCGATCGCCGTCCCTTCGTTTGCCACGTGTACTTGACGAACTTGGTCCTTGAGGTTGACTGGCCTTGCCCTTGCGGGGTTTGCGGTTATATGCCGCGATCCAGCCCGGGTCATTCGCTTCTTCCGGCGATGTCGTCTCACCGGTGACGACTTCCATGGCGGTAATGAATGACTTGCGGTGTTAGGCCTAGGCCTGCCCGCCTTTGCACGCCGAGGTAGAAATTCGAACGCAGAAAATCTTGTGAAAGAGTCCACCCACCGAAATAAATCTGGTATCCCCGGAATCCTTGTAACTTCCTGCTTTCGCTGGTACGCAATACACGTCGATTTGGGGTG
Source organism: Dermacentor andersoni (assembly GCF_023375885.2). Lineage (NCBI taxonomy): Eukaryota > Metazoa > Arthropoda > Arachnida > Ixodida > Ixodidae > Dermacentor > Dermacentor andersoni. The sequence continues at coordinate 51,774,908 of NC_092820.1, read as the reverse complement.
AATAACCTCGTGAAATCATTGAAGATGTCGGGAGCCGATGTTGTCGCGTCCGCACTAGTCGGCGCCCGGATGGGTGTGAATAATTTTTTGCAAGTTGTGTTGTGTGTTCTTGCTGTTGGCCGGATCGAGGAGGCAACGGAGGATATTCCACGTTTTGGGCAGGTTTGGTTGCCGCTCCATGCTGTCGCATGTGCTGTGCCAATTTTGACGAGCAAGTTGTTGTGCATAATCTTTGATGTGAAGGGTGAGAGTACTAGTACGTTTCCTGGGTGTTCGGTTGAGCTTGTTGAGTTTGTATCAGCGTTGCAGTCTGGCGAGGGCTTCCCACATATGCAGTAACTTGCTATCTATCTGCCTCCTGCAGATTGGCTTCCTCAGGCACCAATTTAGCGGCTTCGATCGCGTCTTGCAGCAAGGATGCGACCTAAACTTCGAGAGGGGGTTGGGTACCGGAGAAAGAGGTGAGGGCTCTGGCCTGCCGGAAAGCGTCCGAGTTTGTTATGCGGAGTTGACGGCCCTTAGGCTTTCGCGGGCCCGCTCGAACTGTTGTTTGGATTAAATAGTGGTCGCTACCCAAGTTGTCTTGTGTGTTGATCCAGGTTGCTTGTGGAATTCGTTTTGCGAATGTCAAGTCCGGAGTAGTGTCTCTGCTAACGCTGTTTCCCATACGAGTGGGACAAGTTGGATCCGTGACAAGAATAAGACCTAGATTCTGTCCGTCAAGCCATAGTTGTCTTCCCTTTCTGCGGTCCATCGGGTATCGCCATGCCACCGCAGGGGCGTTTAGGTCCCCTACGATGAGAAGGGGGGCTCCCCTAGCTAGGTGACCTGCTTCGGTGAAAAGTTGTAGAAACCTATGTTATTATTTGGGGCTGCTGTACACATTGATGATGAAGAGGCTCTGTTGCTTGCGCTTTGCAGACGGGATGATCTCCAGGAAAGTGTAGGCTGCTGTATCAATGCCTGTGTGATGCTGTATAACCGGAATGTTTCGCTTAACTAGTATGGTTACTACTGCCCAGAATTGAGCAAGCCTTTGCGGCAAGAGAACAACAGCGCCAGGAAAACATGGACGACACGCGCAAAGTATGGTCGCGACTCTGGCTCAAAATCACAACACCCGTTTGAGAGAATTGGAAAATGCCCCACTCCGTCCCAAAGCCGGTCCCCTAAAGAAGTCGTACTCGCGTCCCGACAAAGATGGCTGCAAGTAATCAAGAACGTGTTTCCTACTGCATTTGGCAGTGGAACTGCCGGGGCTTCCGGCGAAAACGTGCACACTTAGAGCAATACATTACCTCTCTCGCATCACATACTTCCCCCGATGTTATCGCATTACAAGAAACCAGAAAAGCGGCTAAGCTGTCGGGATACGCGGCATACACCACAGTTTGCGATGATAACCACAGGCCCCAAGTAACCACTCAGGCAAGAAGCACGCCGGTGCCGAATCTCTTTCGCCTTCGCCTATCCGCGCATAAATTGTCAGTGTCTCCGTCCTAGACGACCCGTTTCATCCATTAGCTTCTGTCGACATAACTTTCGAGCAGCGTAAGCACGCCTGGATTTCGTTTTTGATAGATTACCTCTCTGACACGGCTGCAGGCCCATCATCGCGAGCGCTACGACGACAAGCTTCGCAATTCGCCATCCACGATGGAATCATCTATCGCCGTAACTATTGTTCCGACGGCAGCAAGTAACTGTTAGTAATACCTTGGCATCTTCGCGCTGATGTATGCGCCGCTTTTCACGTCGATATTCAGTGCGCGCACGTCGGTGTCTTCCAGACTTACACTAGACTACGCCATAGGTTTTATTTGCTCAGTATGTACATCTTTGTGCAAAAGTACACTCGCTCTTACACAGAATTTCAACGCCGCAAGTCTGATGCTTGCTGCTCTTCGGGACCAATGCCACCTTTATCGTGCCCTTCGAGACCCTTTAACCGGGTTGGCTTAACCCTATACAGGCTTCTGTCATACACAGCTACTCGCAATCGCTGGATCATTGTGTATATAGACCACCTCACGAGGTATGTACAAACAGCCGCTCTTCCAGCCACGACGGCTCGTGTCGTTGCATCCTTCCTGCTTCAACGCTTCGTTCTACATTCTACGACACCAACTGGGACCTCTTCCGTTCCTATGTCACGCACGCCTACAATGCACGCCCAGGCAATAATAGGCTTTTCTCGCTCCTTTCTACTATATGGTCGAGAACCGTCATCTCCCATTTGCACTATTCTTCCTTACCGTCCCGACTTGTCAGAGGATACATCGGTTTCCGAAGCCACCCGCTATGTAGAAGAATGTCGACAACTAGCACGTTCACTTACAATGGAAGAACGAGAGCTGCAAAAATTTCGTCAGGACGACGGGCACTATGAGTTTTCGCCTGACGTCGTTTGGTTGTGGTTGCCTCCTACTTCGGTAGCAGATGTCTCCGCCAAGTTTGCCTCCAGATTCGGTATATCCTAGTGGGTCCTACAGCACACTTTTCCGGTGAACTACGTCTTCAAACCCCTGACGGCCCCCATGGACCTGCATCGCCGAGGCCACGAAACTGTGCATGTAGGTCGCCTCAAGCCGTATCACGAGCTCTTCGTCCTCACGACGCCTTAGGCCTCCTGTGTGGCTCCGTGTTCAGCGAGGGGTAATGAAGAAGTGCGCCGTGTAGAGCTCCACAGCCGGATCGCCAGAGCTACGCAAGTGGGGCGCGGGCTATACGTGGTTCCTGGTGTGACTGGCTAAGCCTACGCTGTGGCGTCTTCCAGTCTTCCATGATAGAGTGTATAAGCGCGACTGAACGAGGACGTAGAAAGAAACAGACACACAGAGATCCACAGAGTCTACGTGTAACTATTTCTTTCTACGCCCTCGTTCACTCCCGCTTATACAATCTATCATGGATTGTGACCATCTATCCCACCAACGTGTTTTTTCGAGTCTTCGTTATTCGTGTCATAGGTATGTCGTAGTATGTGCAGATATGTCGTCTTTATGCTGACCAACAAGGCTGTGATTCTAAAAGCATCTTGCTCTGCGTAATAAAAGGTTCATTTTTACCCGTAAATGTGGAATATACCATATGTTTTCAAGGGTACTTCTCAACTATAGCGACTCTCTTAATGGATCAGTTAATTATCTTCAATGGATTGTAAGATTTAGTTGCTTTACATTTATTTACCAAGTTGGTGTGCGCGATTCGATGCGTGTGCAATTTTCGGCTATTTGCAAGAACAATTTTACGGCACTATTAGGCAGGTAAAACAGACTCTATTGTGTAGCCAGATATATGTCATACTTCTGTGTGCATAACCTGCCCCAATCATTAAATACCTCCATGAAGGCTTTCGCCTAAGGTGCTGCTCTGGGTTTATTATTAGCGTTTGTATTATTGGAGATAAGACACAATAGAGTGACCGATTCATGTAATACGGAAGAAAAATAGCTGGTGACCTAATATAATAATAGAAACAGTGGCAAGGAAAGAGACACAGATTCTCGAGAATTGCCATATTTCGGTTCAGTGAACGCTATTGTTGAAGTTTGACGCTTAGTGAGGAGTCCTCTGACGCCAGGGAGATTGTTGGTAAATGTCGTTCACCTATACTGCATTACTGCATATAAATTCGGTTGCGATAATGAAAATTCTTGGCAGTGCTTACCGTGTGGGAATTCTAGTGCACTTTATTAAGTGCGGCATGCTCCTTTAAACGTATGTGTATTCTGCCGCTTGTGGAATAATGTTCATTTATTTTTCTTTATTTCAGCAATCATGCGTGCGGAGTGCATCGCGTTACCATATCTGCTGCTTTTTCTACAAATATCGGGGATAAAACGCAAGTATACGCTCTGTCTTCGTCAAAAATAAACAATCATAGTGGTAAAAAGCAGAGGAAGCTGTAGCCACGTTTCAACAAGTCTAATTGTCGTTTTCAAGGCCTTGCCTTTCAGAAGCATAGTGTGGCATTTGTAGCTGTAGCACTTTGACATTAGCTCTACAACTGTGTGAAAATACATTCTCTTTCTTTATTAGGAAGTAGCTCATTCAGAAACTAATTATTGACGATGTTTCCTTGCTGGAAATGGCAAGAAAAACACTTTTTTTCATAATCAAGGTCATCCCCCCTTGAATGCACCAACAGGAAATTTTACGGAGGCTATCATTCAGACCATATTGGTCACTATTGCGGAGAATGTGTGTGAACAAAACACAATCATCTACAAATACTCTTATTTGAAGATTCGGCATCACAAAATGAACACTTTCATTCACGTACAGGAGTAAAAACGGGCCCAATACACTTCCCTGTGGAAACAAAGATGTGACTGGAAGACAGGCAGAAATATGCCCTCCGACATCCACGGACTGTTCGCGATTGTTAAAATATTCAGGTATCCAAGAAACAAATAGTTCTTGTATGTCATACTTTTCTTAACTTTGGTATGAGGTACCTTATCTAAACCTTATCGAAACCATGGCCCTCAGTCTCCAGCGGTTGCGAAGCAATTGACCATGGTGGCGGTCAGACCTGTGACGTAGCAGAGGGTCCTAAGAATACCTGGTTCCGAACAGGCCGCTATTGGAATCTGAACCTGGCAACGTTTAATGCTAGAACGTTGTCTAGTGAGGCGAGTCAAGCAGTGCTATTGGAGCCTGTGCTACCGGGGATTAGCGGAGAGACGAGAACTAGGAGTCCGATTCCTGGTTAAAAAGGATACAGCTAGTAACATTATAGCATTAACATATATAGCATTGACGAAAGAGTGGCAGGCCTTGTTCTGAACCTTAATAAGAGATACAAATTTAAGGTCGTACAGCTCTACGCCCATATATTCAATCATAATGACCAGGAAGTCGAAAGCTTCTATGAAGACGTGTAATTGGCGATGGGTAAAGTCAAAGCAAAATACACTATACTGATAGGCGACTTCAGTGCCAGGGTAGGTAAGAAGCAGGTTGGAGACAAGTCAGTGGGAGAATATGGCATACGCTCTAGGAATAGCAAGGAGAGTTATTAGTAGAGTTTGCAGAACAGAATAATACGCGGATAATGTATAATAATGTATACCTTCTGCCGCAAGCGGGATAGCGGAACGTAGACGTGGAGGAGCCTAGAAATGAAATAGACTAGAAATGAAATAGACTTTATACTCTGCGCGAACCCTGGCATCATTCAAGCTGTGGACGTGGTCGGCAAGGTGCGCTGAAGTGACCATAGAATGTTAAGAACTCGAATAAGCCTACACTTGAGGAGGGAATGGAAGAAACTGGTACACAAGCCGATCAATGAGATAGCGGTAAGAGGGAAAATAGAGGAATTTCGGATCAAGCTACACAACAGGTATTCTGCTTTAACTCGGAGAGAGGACCTTAGTGTTGAAGCAATGAAAGACAATCTTAAGGCATAATTAGGGAGTATACAATAGAAGTCCGTGGTAACTCCGTTAGACAGGATACCAGTAAACTATCGCAGGAGACGAAAGATCTGATCAAGAAACGCCAATATATTAAAGCCTCTAACCCTACAGCTAGATTAGAACTGGCAGAACTTTCAAATTTATTCAACAAGCGTAAGACAGCTCACACAAGGAAGTATATATGGATAGAATTGAACATGCTCTCAGGAATGGAGGAAGCCTAAAAGCAGTTGAGAAGAAACTAGGATTAGGCAAGAATCAGATGTACACGTTAAAAGACAAAGCCGGCAATACCATTACTAATATGGATGAGATAGTCCAAGCGGCTGAAGAGTTCTATCGAGATTTATACAGTACCAGTGACACACACGACGATAATGGAAGAATAGCCTAGAGGAATTTCAAATCCCACAAGTAACGCCGGAAGAAGAAAAGAAAGCCTTGGGAGTTATGCAAAGGGGGAAGGCAGCTGGCGAGCATCACGTAACAGCAGATTTCTAGAAGGATGGTGGGCAGATTGTTCTAGAAAAACTAGTCACCTTGTATTCGCAATGCCTCATGACCTCGAGCGTACAGGGATCTTGGAAGAACGCTAACACAATCCTAATTCATAAAAAAGGCGACGCCAAAAACTTGAAAAATTATAGACCGATCAGCTTAGTGTCCGTTGCCTACAAAGTATTTACCAGGTAATCGCAAAGAGAATTAGGAACACCTTAGACTCCTGTCAACCAAAAGGCTAGGCAGGATTCCGTAAAGGCTACTCAACAATAGACCATATTCACATTAACGATCAGGTCATAGAGAAATCTGCGGAATATAATGAACCCTTATATATAGCTTTCATTGATTACGAGAAAGGATTTCATTCAGTCGAAACACCAGCAGTCATGGAGGCATTACAGAATCATGGGGTAGACGAGCCGTATGTAAATATACTGAATAATATCTGTAGCAGCTCCAGAGCCACAGTAGTCCTCCATAATGAAAACAACGAAATCCCAATAAAAATGGCGTCAGGTAAGGAGATACGATTCTCCAATGCTATTCACAGCGTGTTTACAGGAGGTATTCAGAGACCTGGATTGGGAAGAATTGGGATAAGAGTTAATGGAGAATACCTTAGTAACTTGCGATTCGATTCACTGATGATAATACCTTGCTTAGTAACTCAGGGGGCCAATTGCAATGCATGCTCACTGACCTAGAGAGGCAAAGCAGAAGGATGGGTCTAAAAATTAATCTGCAGAAAACTAAAGTGATGTTTAAAAGTCTCGTAAGAGAATAGCAATTTATAATAGGTAGCGAGGCATTGGAAGTGGTAAAGGAATACATCTACTTAGGGCAGGTAGTGACGGCAGATCCGGATCGTGAGACGGAAATAATCAAAAGAATAAGAATGGGCTGGGGTGCGTTTGGCAGGCATTCTCAGATCATGAACAGCAGGCTGCGATTATCCCTCAAGGGAAAAGTATATAACAGCGGTGTCTTACCAGTACTCACGTACGGGGCAGAAACCTGGAGGCTTAGAAAAAGGGTTCTACTTAAATTGAGGACGACGGCAACGAGATATGGAAAGAAGAATGATGGGTGTAACGTTAAGGGATAAGAAGAGAGCAGAGTGAGTGAGGGAACAAACGCGAGGTAATGACATTCTAATGGAAATCAAGAAAAAGAAATGAGCATGGGCAGGACATGTAATGAGGAGGGAAAAACACCGATGGTCATTAAGGGTTACAGACTGGATTCCAAGGGAAGGGAAGCCTAGCAGGGGCAGGCAGAAAGTTGGGTAGGCGGATGAGATTAAGATGTTTGCAGGGACAACATGGCCATCATTAGTACATGAGCGAGGTAGTTGGAGAAGTATGGGAGAGGCATTTGCCCTGCAGTGGGCGTAACCAGGCTGATGGCGATGGTGATGATGATGGCGGTAACAATTAGGATGATGGTGACGATCTAAACCTTTACTAAAATCAAGAAAAGTTCACCAATTTGCTTGTTATTTTCCATAGCGGAAACAAAAGTGTGAATGACCGTGACTAGTTGTGCTACTGTGGAATATCCCTGTCTGAAACCATGTTCAGAGATGATTAGAATTTAGTTCTCTTCAAGAAATTCCTTGAGGCCTTTTGCAAAAATGTGCACCACCTCCACACCCACTTTCCTCCCCAGGGCGGTTTTGTGGCTCTCGGTCCCTTCCACTGCACCTGAGCCCTCTCCGAAACTACTGTCGAAGTATGAAGGCCGCTACCTAGTCGTCGAACCAACATCTCCGGCCGTCTACGTGATCGAACGCGTTGAACCGTTTTCGGACATTCGCCGTCGTGGACGAAACATTGTCAACGTTAACCGCCTCAAGACCTACTATGAACCACTCATAGTGGCAAAGTGTAAGGTCGCTCCTTTTCCGTTCCAAGGGGTAATCGTAGAGAAATATAGGAACAATATAGTGGGTCGTCCTCTCCAGCGTTTTCTTCTAGGTCGTCGCCTTGAGTGCTTTTGCTCGGGAATGCCGCTAGTGCTAGGAGTTCCTGCCCTGTTTTAACCGTTGGCCCCAGATCCCGATGACTAATAAACGCCTTTACACAGTGTACAAATGGCAACTCCGAAATCCAATACTTGTTCTTGAAACTCTATCCAAATAGACATAGATGCATACAATGTAGAAGGTCATGACGGTATACCCTGTCGGACGCAAGCTCATAGGGTGTACTTGCTGCTCGTCACCTTATATTGATCGCTCTCAAGGATTTCAGCGATAAATCAGTGGAAATAATTGCTGTGCCTGCGAACTCCCAGCTTGCTTGGCGTTCCACATCACCGTCTTTTTAAAGACAAGCCGTCTTTCAAACGAGCAGGCGGTTAAACAAGGCAAGTGTTCGTACGTAGGAGGCCTCCCCGAAACGTGCAAGCACAGGGGCATGGCGTTACTTCACTCGAACGGACAATATACTTGACCTTCATAGGCCATGCAGCAGTGCGACTTGTGTAGCAGTGTACCACCTAGATTCGCACATTATATAGTCACTAACGTCTATTGTTCTTTTAAAAGGTAAATTAGTATATCGTGCACTAATACAACGAGGCTAAGGACCGGAATGTTGCCTAGTCAATGTCACTTCGGATCAAAGGAAATGAGAACTTCGTTTCTGAGTCAGGGCGCATCATTCACTCTCTTTCGATGATCCATGCGATAATGCTGTGCGTGGCGCCATCCTTAGAATTCGTTACCAGTAGATATGACTTTAAAAGTCAAAGGATCCAATTCGTAAATCTTAATATGTGTGCAGCGAGAGCAGGGGGACAGTAAACATGTCCGCAATAAACATTTGTAAGAGGCTATTGGAAGATTGGTGGAAGAAAAGTAGGGAAACGACACAACACGTAGAGCTACAAAAGCAAAGTTCGCAATAGGGGTCAGAAATTTTGGTTGTGGGAGTTCATAGTGTTTCTTATTTTTTTTTTATTTTTTAACCTATGTAGGACTAGGTTGTTAGGCAGTATAATACAAAAATCTTGGTGGCGCAACTCACCGCCCCGTTCCAAAGGGAACACTCATAACATCCATCCATCCTTGTGGTGTAAAGTAAATATTTTATAAGGTAATTAGATCAAGTTTGTAGATAAGTAAAATATTCATTTTCATTTTTTTGTAGAAATAATGTCTGCCTCTGAGAGTATTCTACATCAAGAGGTACAATTGTACTACATGTCACGGCTGATTTTTTTTTCTTAAGTAGAAAAAAGGAGCCCCCCTATATTTGCATTCTCTTTAGATCCGTACAGCCCTAAATACGACGCAAAAATAAATTATACTTTAATTTATACGGAAATCATAAGACAACGCATAGAGATTGGTTATTCTACTATAACATCATGAAAGTTGGCAGGTATGAAATACAGACACCAGTCGCAAGAAGAAAAGGGGTTAACCAAGGGGCCCGATTTTTATTAGTCATATCATAAGAAGCCAACAAACACTGACACCAACGACAACATAGGGGAAATTACTTGTGCTTAATAAATGAAATAAAGAAACGATAAGTATATGGAAATGAAAGTAGATAAAGAAACAACTTGCCGCAAGTGGGGAAGGGTACCAGATACGAAGGTTGTGAGATTGTTCCCCACCTGCAGCAAGTTGTTTTTTCATCCATGTTCATTTTCATTAATTCACCGTTTCTTTATGTCAATTATTAAGCACAATTAATTTCCCCCGAATTGTCCTTGATGGCAGTGTTTGTTGGCTTCTTACTATAAGACACAAATCACAGCATACAAAAGAAGCAAAACGATTTCGCGACTATAGTTTCCAAACAAAAGAATCGGCACTTGGTGAAGAACTTCATTATTAGCCAGACTGTTGCACTTGTTAACAAGCATCGGAAAGAAGGAGTACGTGAAGGAACTAACGCATGTGCGCAAGGGAGATACTGTTCAACTGTTTCTTTGTCTGGTAGCATATCGGGATGACGAAGAGATCACTTTTCTTGCATCTCTGTTGTAGGGCTCTTTAATGTACTGGTAAAAAAGAATAAGACGAGAACAGCGATTCCTCTGGGACAAGGTAGGAAAGTTAGCCTTGGTCAAAAGGGCTGCTATTGGAGGTCGTCCAAAGCCGTTATACGTAAAGCGGACAGCCTTTCTTGTATCTGGTTTGTTTTGTCAAAATCAGTTTTAGTAAAAGGGTTCCAGATTATGGAAGCATAATCTAATAGTACTAAGACAAGAATTTTATAGGCTAGCAACCAAACAGCAGTGGTTGATCATGTTAAAGGTCTTTGGAGACAGGACATTTTCCCCATTGGGTTAGCTCTAACGTGGTCATTGTGTTTTTAATAATCAAGCGTGTTATTGACACAATATCCGAAGTACTTGAAGTGAGTTCTTTCAACAAGAAGGAGATTATTACTAGAATAGCTAAATTTTAATGCTTGTGTTGTAGAGCAATAATCGAAAAAACCGCCTTTCCGAAATTGATTTTGATTTCCCGGTTTTGAGGCCGTTCAGTAATTTGCATAACGTCCTAATTCAGCCTGCCTTGGTAAGAAGCACTTTTATCGAGCAAATACCACAATCATCAACGTACAATTCCATTTGAACTGAAATATTTTTTACTATGCAAAGAATGAATACGGGAACTAAAAGCAGCCCAAGCACGGATCCCCTTTGGGAGGCCACAGTCTACTGAAAGTCATTCTAAACAATGTTCTTTGTAGTTAACCTATTGCTGCCAGTCCTTTAGGTAAGCTGACAAGAACGTTATCAATTGTGCATTCTTGAGGACTTTATTTAAATTGTAAAGCAACATTCTCAAGGAAATATTGTAGAATGTTTTGCTGAAAGCCATAAAGGTTGCGTCAGTTTAGTTGTCATTCTTTTTTACTGAAAAATCATGGACGATTCGAAATTGGCTCAGTATGTAAAGAATAGTGTTTTGTAAACCCGCGTTAGGATCTTCCTAATCTATTTACATAACTGATGATGACAGCTGAAATGCTGCATTTATTTTCGGATTGTAAGGTTGCAAATGCGGCATGATTGAAAAGAAAAAAATATAACAAAGTTTTCCTAGCGCGATAAGGCACATTATCGCTCATTTTTTCTTGCTCGCGATGTTCAAGATAGAAGGAATAACTTTTTCTATTCTTCGATGCATGTTCTTAGCATGGCGATGACAATTATCCGAGGTTTTTACAGGTCAAATGCTACGCTTCTATCATTGTTCAACCTGAAATGGGCCGTGAAGATTGATTGGTCTGAAAGCGATTAAACGATTTGTTGCAATTCACGCGAACGAGCTCAGTCTTATTCCCCTGCTTTTCTATAACGCCGAACATAACATGGAATCAAATTCGTTTTAGTATTTAATTTAGTGCCACACTTGCGGACGTCCACCAATCGAATGGATTTAGTGACGCTGCCGAGCGCGCATTGTTAAACACATTGAAATCAGTTTTGCCAAGTATAGAAAACATCAATTTTCTGAGCACAATGTTACGTCGGTAATGACCACTGTACTGTGAAGCTCAATTACAATGGGATGACTAGCACTTTGAAGACGACCGTTACTTCATCATGGCCACGGAGCCTGCGCGTCGTAAACCGAGTTTAGGCCAATAGAAATAGCTTTTTAACATTACGCTGATTTCCAGAAGGGCATTCTTTATGAACTTTCCTAACTTCAAAATTACTGAAATGTTGCCGATTGTTCGTTTAAGTCGCCAATAAATCGCCGGTTGCCAAATAGAAAACTTTGCCGCTAAACGGACAGGAAAGTTCCTTATTCTAACATGAAAATCGCTAAAACGGCAACGTTTATTACAGTCTCGTATACTATAAAAAGCAAATCTGATTTTGTGTTTTTAAAGATATTTAGTTTACACGGCCTCAATAAGCACAGGATGACGCAAGTGGTAGAAGGTGAAACTTGTTTTGGACTGCACTGCGACAATCTCTTCTACATTGCAGGCGGGCGTGGTTCACTCCGCAGAGGGCTCGCGCTGCGAAGAACCGTACCTTTTACTGCTTAGTGCGGCCAGTCGAACGTCGTCTGATACAGCGCGTGGCGGCGAGACCTATGCAAGGGGTACCTAGTAACGAAAGCATATTTACGTAGATGCTATTCAGAAATAAAACTTGTCCTCAACTGTTGTTTTTTTTAAATTTACCAGTGTGCAGCCGACCTTGCCAGCTTTACGAAATGGTTGGGGGGGGGGGGGGGGAACTCATTTCAGACAAGTACATCCCCCCGGTCACCCCGGTAGATACGCCTATGACCTAGCAACATAACGCGCGTGATGATTTGCTTCAGACCTTCCGATCTAGTTATCGTTTACTTCTACTGTCCCTGCGGACAAAAGTACATCAGCAAGAATAATCCTAAAGCACAATGCATTTGTATCACAAAGCCTCGGCTACAAGGTAAATTAACTAAACCAAATTAGCCTTAAGCGTACATCATTATAATTTGATAAAGCACCTGCCTAAACGAAGGTACACTCCTTGATTTCTAATACACTCATGATATTTGGAACACTTAAATTAAGAAATGATCTACCCACCGAGAAGAAAGAAGTCGGCCCAAGAGGAGTGTTTTTAAAAAACTAGCATAGTGTCAGTCACATTTTCTCCAATGCGCGAGTTTCTAATTCATGTCGGTCTTCGATGCATGTCATGTGCTTCTTTCGGTATGCGATGAAATCATTCATCGCTGCCTTTCCACTGCGACCACACGCATAATAGTACACAGCAGAAGTCTTTCGACATCCGTTTTCTCTTTCTCAGACTTGCGCGCGGAGACATCGCGACCAATATGATAACTACGAGGAAACTTTGCAGCGTACGCCCCCCTGTGGTGTGAAACCTGTTTGTTCATGGCTGAAAATCGTAGGGCTGGTTGTGGCTACGGCCGCTAGGTGACGAGCGCTGAGACGGAATCGCGGATACTCCGTTTCATGCATAGCAAGCAATGCTGTGGAAGCTACCTTGTAGTGCGGGGCTAAAAATCACACTCCGCTCGCTTTGAAGCGAGTTCACAATCTGTAACCTTTCCTACGAAATAGGTACTTACATATTCGAGGTACTACTCTTTGATGCTAGATTACGCGAAATCACATATTACTTCTGCACATTTCTGCTTTTAGAAGAACACCCGCCGTGATTGCTCAGTGGCTATGGTGTTGGGCAGCTGAGCAAGAGGTCGCGGGAACGAATCCCGGCCACGGCGACCGCATTCCGATGGGGGCGAAATGCGAAAACACCCGTGTACTTAGATTTAGGTGCGTGTTAAAAAACCCCAGGTGGTCGAAATTGCCGGAGTCCTCCACTAAGGCGTGCCTCATAATCAGAAAGTGGCTTTGGCACGTAAAACCCCATAATGTATTTTTTTTTTGTGGAACACCTATTATGCTTTGGTCCAGGCGCAAGTGATGTGACCTAGCTGTAGGTCACCGCCACCTAGCACACCGCTCGTATCGCGGTAAACAAGTTTAGTTTTCCCGCGCGGTTCATGTAATAAATACGCCGTGTTTTGCGAGGTTGGAGTAGGAGACCTAATTTTACTGCTAAATACACGGCGCGTACCTAACATTTTTCGTTTATATGTGGCGCAGTACTTTGTGGCCGCCGATGTTAACAGTGAAAGATGTCTGTCATGAATTCTTAGCGTTGCCTGCTACGTATGAAACGGAGTACGGTACTGTTGAATGGTGCAGAGGTCACTTATACAGCTTTGCTTTAATTCGCGTATCAGTTGCTGGATTTGCATACATCCTTGAACGAATCTTCCTTGTTTTTCAGCAGCTACATTTGAGGCCTTCTGCACGGATTTAGATGCCGTTCTCCTTCGCAATAGAGTCCTCGCCATAAGCGCTTTTCTTCTCGCGGCGCTGACCTACTTCACTTTCTTTCCTGAGTGGCCGCACTGCGTCATCGAGATTTCACGATGCTTAGAACGACACCAAGCTAAACATGCTGATAGGGATGCAAAGTACGGAAACGCAAGTGTACAAAGCACCGTTACAAGAAGGACTTGAATGAAAACAGAAAATGCTAAGACATGTTTCACAATTCGACGGTTGTCGGAAAGGGTGCCGGTAGTGGTAATTGTTAGCGCGCTTCCAAGTGACCACACATCTAAGCGACTTGTTTTAGTTCTACGCTTTACCTCGGCACATTTTTAGGGGGTTATCCGTTAGACTTAGACTTTGAAGCTCACGCTCATGACGTGGGCGAAGGATAAAAAATAAACAATACACACTTAATAAGGACCGTCCCAATGGGGCGATCACTATTAGAAAAAATATAGATGCTGAACGTCACCTGAAATGTTAGGTAGCAAATGTCCCAAGGCTGGCTGTATCAGTGACTGAAGCTATATTCCCGAACAAGTCCGCATACGAGTGTGTTTCCCAACACTGCGTCAGCGCTCCGTGTCACCAGAGTCCACGAAACGCACGGGAGAAGTTCCTGGCTCTGCGCCGAGTCAACGGCAGGTGACTTATTCTTGACCAGCTACGCCGTGTATAGTTGTATCGGGAAACTGCAGCATGTGGAATCAAGTGTCTGCCAAGCCTCCGTATGGCTGGACTTCATCACGCACCAGTACTCGCAATTCTAGCGTTACCACAAGACTAACAGCTCCTCCGTATTGATTTTGCGATTGAGGCCGTCGAGAAGCTTCGCCTCCAGCGATGTGCACTGTGCGTGAGATCCAGGCCTTTTTTATGATACAATGATTGCGCCATATGATGAACACAAGTTTGTTCAGAGTTGTATTAGGCCTTAATCGACATCCCTCGTGAAAAGTTCAAACTAAATCGAAGTACAACACGTCTTCTACGTGAAGCTATGTTATATTTAGGAGTCGTGGGGGAGGGGAGTCCTTTACATTTTGTTCAAGTCAATGATACCAACGCCGACTTGCTTCACAATCGCTACAAATCTTTAGTTCACTCTAAGCATATATTTAATTGGTATCCGTGTACTTCTTACAAGCAAGGATTACCTTACCTAATATCTGCACATTTCTCCGACCGAAACTCAGTGCTACGCAAGGGTTCACCAATGACAAAGCAAAATCTTGAATTGTATACAGAAGCTACACAAACTGCTATGAGTACATGTGGAAGCGTCTGAAAAGAAAACATTGAAATTTCGGGAAGAAACAGGGTCCTTTGTTTAGCTAGGATAAGAGTGAAAACACAAATAAATCAGTGCTTCCCCACAGAATTCTTCTGTTGCGATGCGACTCCTTTGGACGTACCTAAAAGTTTGGTCAAAAGGTCGAGTTTTTGAGCCTGTGGTGCACCTGCAACCATCCATGTGGTAGCAATGGCTTTGATTCAACGAACCCTTGACCTCCTTCGCCTTTCGGGTGCGTGTGAAAGAAACTGCTGTACTTTGAAAATGTGCCCACGAGGCTACGCTACACGCTTACAGGGGATCGCGTCCAAAAACTAGTGCACGTTCACTCACTGCAATGTCCGGAAGGCTTCGTCCGCTGCATAGCGAAGCCTTCATGCGTTGACGAAGCGTTGACGTTCCGATGTGAAATCAATGCTTCACGTGAAATCGTGCCTAGATTTTGAATCCGGAAGCTCTGATGGGACTGTTGCGATGCAATAATGTAATAATTATAATTTTTTCAGCGCCAGAGAAATAAATGAGGCGTGTTCTTATAGTTCCGTGCGCAGTGGTGTTTTTGTTTCAATTTTATTTGTTTTTCTGAAAAAAACAGGAAGAACCAGTTTTTTTCATGCTCCTCAATATTTCATCAAACTTTACATCTCTGCTTAGACATGACAGCGAATCTAGCAACATTTACTTGTCTTAACCAAATCCAACACAGTATCACGCCATACGTGAGTACTACAGACCAGCCAAGAAAATATCCCCCACCGCACGACTCCCTCACGCGAGCCGAAGCAGTTTCATGGAGGCAGCTGCAAACACCTTTCCGCACAGCACACTATGATGCCATGTGCCCCACACAACAACCGCAAGGATACCTAGATTGCGATGCCCCGGCGATGCTCTACCACGCCACTTCGGCGTGCCAGTTCATGAACCTTAACCCTATAATCCGAAACCCAACCACACAAGAGTGGGAAGCCTCGCTGTCTGGCGTCAACTTCCAGGACCATCTCAACCTGGTCGTGAGAGTGCGCCGGGCGGCCGCAGCCCATAGGATCCTGATTTGGGGACCCCACTTACGCCCACGCCCTGACGAAAATTTCTCTTTATTAAAAAAAATGTTGTTTCTCTCTCTCTCCCTCTTAACTTGTCTTTAGCGTGCAGGATATGTTACTCGCTTGCGTAAAAAAGTTTCTCACAACCCTAGTAAGAAGCGAAATGACGTGCCCAGTGGAATTCTGGTCCTGTGGCAGGCTTCGCAGATTGGTGGTTATGAAACATAAAAAACTGCGTGTGCTACTAACTGACAAGGCTTCTTGGTGTACTTACATATGCTGCATTGTAACGCTCACAATGTGGAAGCTTGAAAGACCTGGCAGTGCGGAATCCCTTAGGCGAGTCCCCCCCCCCCCCCCCCCAAAAAAAAAATACCTCAAGTAAACAAAGGGTATAGTGGTAAAAGGGCACTAATGTGGTACCGGCATGTCTTCCGCTCCTGTAT
Organism: Dermacentor andersoni; assembly: GCF_023375885.2. Classification (NCBI taxonomy): domain Eukaryota; kingdom Metazoa; phylum Arthropoda; class Arachnida; order Ixodida; family Ixodidae; genus Dermacentor; species Dermacentor andersoni. The sequence continues at coordinate 51,758,345 of NC_092820.1, read as the reverse complement.
ACTCACTCATAATAATATGTGTCTTCGTGTTTTCAGCGGGTCCCTCGTGTTTCAAAGACTGTCCTACTAACTTCAGGCCATCATGTTTTCTTAAGGAAGGCGGAGGATGCGACTGCAAATGTGGTGCGTATCTTATTTAGTAAAAAAAAATTTACACCACTTTCTGAAGCTGGTCTCGAAAGCCTTTCAGTGCAAACTGTAGCGCTGAACACTGTAGGAAACATTTTTCAGGATTACTATAAAGCTAACTGTGGCACCAAATCACGTTGGAAAATATATATTCCGTTATTTTTTTACAAGGTGTCACATTTGACACATCTACTTGAGCAAGTTGGAAGGCTAACATTTTTAGGTAATTGTGCAGCGCAACACTGACGATGGACAAGTAATGGACGGCACGTGCTCTAACAACTGAAAGTCTATTCAAGCGAAGCTTCTTTGCGTCACTCGTGTCGGCGTCAGCGCTGGTGTTGCCGTACAAAAAACTCAAGCCCTTCGAAAATAAAAATTGCCTATCAGGTTGCGATACCACCACGCTAACTGATCCAGGCACTGTCGGTTCGTCACACGCGCCCTTTAAAGCGGAGTTTTATCTGCACGAAGAAGCATACAGAGCGCAAGACACGAGCCAATCACAGGCGCCCCCTTCCACCGGAGAAGGGAAAAGGCGTGAAGTGTGTTCGCTCACCTCGCACCCGCCGCTTCCCACCAGTTTAGTCCCGGCAGTCACATGGGGAGGCCGCGTTTGGTTCGTTCTGCCTAAGAGCAGGCTACGTTTCATGAATGTATCCGGTAACTCGTTCGAGAAAGGGCGCTTCGTCGACGCGAAGCGTAGGCGTAACGCCAACGAAGAGCCGCTGATCCAGAGTTTCGCTTGCACCCCTCTTTAAGTAGTGGAAGGGCGGTCAATTTTTGGTTGAAAAATCATTATAGACACTAAGGTTACGTGGTGCGCACCAGGTATGCAAGGATGCCGAAAAATTAGGTCATTCAAAAATTCTGTTTCTTTGTCATGCACTGAAATAGGCGTGTTTAGGTAATGCACTAGGCGGAATCTGTGTGCATGGAATATGCGTCGACCATCTCTGCTCGTCTGTTTTTCATTTTTAACAGCACTGTGGTTGGACAAATAGGGGGTCGCATTGGCAGGGCCTTCTGTGCTATCCCCTTTTACACCAAGCCACAGTGACGTTTCAAAATGAAGAAGTGGGATGCACTTCTATTCCTACGGCAGGAATATGTTCCGTTGAGCTGTAAATCTCGTGGGGCTATCGCAAAGCCCTGATATTACAAAAACCCCTAGCTGGGAAAACTCGGTCCCATCAGTCCAAACAGTGCAACCAATAAGATAGGCGCTTAGAACGTACTGAACCTTTGTTCCCATAAGCACTCCCACAAATAAAATAATAGTTTAATCCACTCAAATAACGAACATCTGCAACCAAGTGCACACGATGCACTATTACTATCAACCCAGAAAGTTGAACCACTTGAACAGTTAGAGGACCAACTAGACGCTAAAGCAGAAACCAAGCAATGAAAGTAGTTCTGTGCGGCAATTCCTTTCTTGCTCTCGGCTGAGCATCTCCGTGAGAAGTCTTTGAATTACCTTTATTTGCGTGTTGGCTTTCCGTCGCTATAGCACTTTAATTTCAACACGCACCCGCGTCCAAATATGGTTTTATTACGATAGCAATTATATAGACTCTATAGGCTCATTCTTGTCGTCACCGTCGGTGTTGGCATGATGTTCCGCATAAAGTCCAAGGTCAAGAACATCGTCGCCGCGCGTCGTATGTTGTATGTGCGAGTGAAGACACACGAGGGAAGCCAATGATCGCGGCTAAATCTAGCGTGCGCGATGGACAAAGCGGAGGGCAAATGCACCGTCTTCGGTCGCGCGAGGGGAAGGGGGGGATAGCAGGGAGGAAGGGGTGCGGCGTTGTGCTGAGGCAACAACTGTGCGTTTCACGACCGGACGCAGGGGGAACTCACCATGGCGGTTCAATCTCGCTCGTAATATGTGGAGGAAAGCAGCGAAGCAACGCGGGAGGGTGGGGAGTGGCTTCGACTCCGCCAACAAGTGTGCGCTTTGAAAGGCTGCGCGCTGTTGCGGCCGCCGTATCTAGGAAGGGATCTGCACACGGCTCATACCTTGGTGCGCGCTTTGTTCTAACCGCTCTTGCGTTGAAGCGATAGACGGCACCAAGGTAACTTCACTCGCTGCAGTTGACGCGCTTACTCACACCAGCGCTTTGACAGTGAGTTTCCGCTGTCATCGAGTGGGATGTTTCATGCTTGCTTGAGCGCTCTGACACCATGCTGTTAATTTAGTTATCATGAGAATATTGCCAAATTTATAGGGCCGATGAAACTACTATCCTTAATTCGTAGAGCTGTCTACTAATTCGGTATCGCAGTCGATGCTCGATTAATAAGGCGATGCGAGACGATGGTGTTATCGCCTCTGGACGTTAAACAGAACACCACGGGGACCATGATGGTGGCGATAAAAATGTAGCTGAAGTGTCGTTATAATTGCAACCACAATGAAAAATACATCCGAACGAGTACGCCCATTCCAAAGTCGGGAAAGGAGGAATCGCTCTGAATCGCTTTCAGGCTGCTCTATGTAAATTTTACACCAGGTGGCCGTGAGTGCAGCAGGCCACCTGATGTAAATGTACCAAAGACGTAAATGTACCAAAATAGGGGAGTAATGTGTCTCATTACTGGAGGAGTGTCTGAGATCACTACAACAGCGGAGTGTCCCAGGCACGCTGTCCGAGGACATGCCTGGCCTGTAGGCGCTGCTTACACCTGAGGAACAAGCGGATGCTGCTCTACGGTTGGCTCGAACGGGAGGAGAATTCGAGAGAGCGGTGACCAAGGTGGATGCAGGGAGAGAAGCGGTGTGCGACGAGATATCAATAAGCCTGATCATGATGCTCGGTTGAAAAGCACACGCTATGGTCGAGGTGTCTGTGGCGGAGGAATTGGAATCGGTTAAGGTACCAGGTGATTGGTAAAGGAGCATGCTGAGACATCTGTACAAGTGGTCAAGTGATAAACGGGACCTCACTTAATACAGGCCGATCTCCATAACCCCGTCCTATATCGAGTGGCGATGCAATTGGTGAAGGCACGACTCCAGCGGTGGGTGGAGACTGCGGAAATCCTCGGGGAGCTCCTGGTTGCTTTTCGGCAGTGACGTCGCATAGAGGACAGACTATTTGTCGTTAGTCAGAGCACTGAGCTGGTGCTCCAGGCCGGAGACACATTGTATGGGGCTTTCCTGATCATTGCTAAGGCCATCGCTTGTGTGGACACAGAAATCCTCTGGAAGATACTGGCAGAGATTGTTGGCTGACGAGGATCGTGAACTGCATCAGGCCATATACAGCGATGTGATGGCAGAGGTGGAGTGGGATAGCTTTAAGCAGCACAGTTAAAGACGCGTCGAGGCCTCCTACAGGGTTTTCTGCGGTCCCCAGTGTTGTTTGTGGTGTATGTGTGCTGGGTTGTCCAACGTCTCGAGGCTTCCGGTTCTGGCTTCACTTCCAGGCACAGTGAAGACGGGCAGCTGATGCTCAGACGGATTGCAGCGCTGGTGAATGCCATAGATATTGCAGCTCCTCTCCAGAGCAGCCGCAGAAATTGTTGGACATTGTGGCAGACAGATGGGGCGACAGAGATTCTCCTTCACAAAATGCACGGTGTTGGTTCGGGAGGCACACCGCCCACGACTCGACAGTGCATGGAGCCTACAGTTCGATCCAGTCCTCAAAAGCACCTGCACAATATATTTGTGCATCAGACTGACAACGAGTTCAGACTACCTCTGGGCGTATGGGATACAGATGAGAGGGAAAGGAACCAGACATAAGGGAGTTCTGTGACAGAGGTCCTTATGGACATACAGTCGATATGAGGTGATGAGAGTGTTGTGGAAGGTAGAATTAGAGCCGGGCCTTACCTACGCTAGCGCCACACTATGCCTCTCCTCACGATTGGGGAGTTCCTGGAGAGGCGCAAGAGAGAGATAGGCACGCTGGAGCTGGGAGTTCAATGGCTCACACGCGTGTAGGCGGTACAACGGGAAATGGGATAGTAATCCACCGCGAGAAAGGCGGTGGCGTAAGCGACGTTTGAAAATCTGCTCTAGAAGCTTCCAGGAGAGAATGTCGCACGACAGATGCTGCTGAACATCATTTTCGCCGACAACTCAAACAGACTGACGAGAACGATGGCGACAGAGCGTCGGCATTTTAGGTTGACGACGATCTGTCTGGAGGAGGGGGCGCGAAAGCCCAGGCGCATGGGCAAGGGAGTTCGGTCCCGGTGCGACAGATGGAGTCAGCTTCGTGGCGCAAATCTCCAGAAGTCGTCCCTCGAGTTGTATCATAGTGAGAAGCTTTGAGAATCGCACGACGTGCTGCTACGACAACGCGAAGGAAAGAGCACTGCTTGCGGAAGCAACAGCTGGCTTGCCGCACACTTGCCTTTAGTGCGCTTCACCGAGGGTGCTTCGACAACGTGTGCCCCTTTGGGAGTTCGGATGGGAGGTTCAGTCATGTGGTACTGCAGTGCGGTGGCATCTTTCCGCCAATGAGCACCTCGACGTTGACAACCGAGCTTGGGTTCAATACTCAGGATATCGAGTACGACAAGGTGGTAGAGGCTGCCGAGGTAAATAAGAGATGCCTCGAGCTTTCGTGGCAGCATGCGTCGTTGCGCCAATGGCTATGCAAGCTTTTTAGATGTTACAAAAAGCCGGTTACGTGTTTTTACAGCGGAGCCATTAAGGGCTACTTTGCCCACGATCGTGCCCGCGTGTAGAAAAAAACATATCGAAGATAGTACGGCGGAGGGAACTCAGGCGCTAAGCTCGCCCCATACGGGGGCCGGTCCAGAAGATAGTACATTAGCAGGCAGACCCGCCGCGGAAGTGAAGTAGGCGTTAAACACTCCAAATACGTTAAGTTATCCCAATGATAATGCACTGCCAGGCCGATCCACGGCGGAGGTGAACCAGATGTTAAGCACTCCCCGCACGAGGACCCATACCGAAGATAGTGCAACACCGGGCCGTCCCGTGGTGGAAGTGAAGTAGGCGTTAAGCGCTCCCCATACGTTAGGTGATACCAATGATAGTACACTGCCGGGCCGGCCCACGGCGGAGGTGAACCAAACGTTAAGCACTCCCCGCACGTAGGCCCACTCCGAAGAGAGTGCAATATCGGGCCGACCTGCGGCGAAAGTGATGCAGGCGTTAAACACACCCCATACGTTAAGTGACCCCAGTGATAGTGCGCTGCCGGGTCGACCCACGGCGGATGTAAAAGAAGTGTTAACCCCTCCACACGTTGGCTTATCCCGAAGATAGTTCAATATGAACCGCGGCGGGAAGTGAAGCACGCTTTAAACACTCCACCATAGATTGGATCATCCGAATGATAGTGCACTTCCGGGTCGACCCACGGTGGAGGTGAAGCAGGCGTTAAGCACTCCCCATACGTGGCCGATCCCGAAGATCGTGCAATAACGGGCGGACCCGTGGTAGAGGTGAAACAGGTGCTCAGCACTCCCCATATATGGCCCGTTCCCGAAGGTAGTGCAATGCTGGACCGACCAACGGTGGCGCTGAAATAGGCGTTAAGCACTGCCCATACGGGGGCTCAACCGAAGATTGTGCAGTACCGGGCCGGCCCGCATCGAAAGTGAAGCAGGCGTTAAACACTCTTAATGCGTTAAGTGATCCCAATGATATTACATTGCCTGGCCAACCCACGGCGGAATTGAAGCAGGCTTTAGGCACTCCCCATATATGGACCGATCCTGAAGATAGTTCAATACCAGGCCAACCCGTGGGGGAGGTGAAGCAGATGTTAAGCACTACAAATAAGTGGGCTATTTCCAAAGATAGTGCAATGCTGCGCCGACCCACGGCGGTGCTGAAGCAGGCGTTAAGCACTGCCCATACTTTCGCCCATCCCGAAGATAGTGCAATACCGGGCCGACCTGCGGCGGAAATGAAGCAGGCGTTAAACACTCTCCATATGCTAAGTGATGCCAATAATAGTGGACTGTCTGACCGACCCACGGCGGAGGTGACGCAGGCGTTAAGCACTCCTTACACGTGGGCCGATCTAGAAGATAGTGCAATACCGGACCGACCCGCGGTGGAGGTAAATCGAGCGGTAAACACTCAAAATACGTTCATAGTGCACTGCCGGGCTGACCCACGGTGGAGGTGAAGCCGGCGTTAAAAACTCCCCATACGTGGGCCGATCCCGAAGATAGTCCAATACCGGGCCGACCCGCGGTGGAGGTAATGGAGGCGTTAAACACTCGCCTTACGTTAACTGATCCGAATGATAGGGCACAAATTGGTGGACCCACGGCGGACGTGAAGCAGGCGTCAAGCACTCCCCATACGCGGGCCCATGCCGAAGTAAGTGCAGTAGCGGAACGACTCATGGCGGAAGTGAAGCAGGCGTTAAACACTCCCCATATGGTAAGCGATCCCAATGATAGTGCGATGCCGCGCCGACCCGCGGCGGAGGTGCAGATCGACAGTAAGGGGCCCACATAGCCAGCTTCGCTGGTCATTCTTCTTCACCGAGTGGAAGGGTACTGAGTTCCTTTTTTTCTTTTATGCTCTTTGTTTTATTACGCCAGTTTGGGCACGTCTACTACTGCGATCCGATGTAGTGAGCAAGACCACCATCAGTCTTTTCGCAAGTAACAGTTGCGAATTTCATGCCATGCCGCATCTAATAGATCAATTCAGGTGTAGAAAGAGTAAAAGTGAACCACTAACGCTGTGAAAAGCGCTAAGTGGTTGTGCCCTACGTGAAACATTAGCTGTCGCACCAACTAAAAACTTAAGCCACTTTATCATACGCAAGGAGGGTGAAGCCTAAAGCCTGCAAGCTCAACAGACATTCAATAAATTACATGAAATTCTAATTCGAAAGCGTTCTTCATTATTATTTTTATCCCATTAAAGGTTGTGGGTTCGAGTGCCTCAATTGGCGCTACCTTAATTAACTGTACCTTGCATGACTTCAAGAAAACTAACAATAAAGGTCGTTAGTTATACTCTCACGAAAGGTCAAGGGTGTGACTCCCTCCAAAGGTCATGGTTTCTACTGTCTTAACTAACTCTATATAAATCAACTTTGTCTCAATTACCTTCGCCTTAGCACCAAAGGTCGTGGGTTCGACTTCCACATAAGCTCGAGGGATCGAATTCCGTGGAAGGTCATGGGTTGTAGTGCCTAAATTAACTTTATATTAATATACTTGCTTTTTTAGCAAGGTGAGCGGCATCTGAGCTAGCTATGGAAGAAGGCGATGACGAACGCGAGAGTAGTGACACGAGCACCTGTCCAATGGCACCCATTGGACAAGCACTAGAAGCGATACTATTATCAATAGTGCCTTCTGCAGGGCTATTCTGACCCTTCAAGCTTTCGAATAATAATTTAACCGCCATTATTCGGTTCATGTGGCATGTGGAAAAGCAGGAGAACATGTATTTTAATTCGTTACACATTTATCCGAGGCGCTGCAGGTGATGATCCCCACCTTTGTTTGACTAAGATTCTTGGCACAACCTACTGTGTGGTTGTGCACAACCGCAGTGCTAAAGTTGACTAGCCGAGGGGAAGGAGTGCCTCCTCCCCCCTCCAGGGCCCCACCTCACTTTATGCACAGCATGTAGTGTGTAGCTCATTCGTTCAATGCTTTGTCACATTGGTCCATCGGATCAAATTAGAGCAAAGCTTCGTTCGCCAACCACATTCACTGCGTGGATTGGAGTGCAACTTTTTGATGCTACAAGAGTGCTCTGTGTATAGAACTGTGAAAGAAGTTGATTAGCGTACGGGGCTTTGTGCACACAACGAGGAGATATATCAACACGTTTTCAATTTGCCTTTCGAATAGATTGAGGCTGATTTCGAGCATTTGGTGTTACAGGCTTCATTTATAGTGAGTGGACACGCTCGCTTGGCACATTTCGTTGCAACCGCTGTCGAACCTACTACTTCAAGATATCTACCTTATTGCTAACATTCGCTCATTCCTACGTTACTAGTGGCAAAATGTGTCAGCCTTGCCCTACAACTCATCTGCAAACACATTTGGCGCTTTACACGTATAGACTTGTGATGATCACTTTTATAGTCTAAAATGATACCGGCAGACCCCACGCCCTGTGAGAATCGATGCTATGCGAAGCAGTGTGCGGGGAACCCACCAAGTTAACGAAACGACCATGACAGCACCAAGACGTATGTGCATGATTCGTGATCTGATTGATACGCACGTCATAATATTTATGTCATGACCAATCATTTATGTTTGTCATACACTCTTGTCATGCTATGCGAATTTTCGTACATACTTAGTTAACACAACGTCCATGGGTACACCAAGACTTTGGCGGCTAGAAACTGTCAAAGTGGCAAATGTCCTGAAATAAATGCTTCGCATATATAACGAACACCCTGTACACGTTCATGGCAATATCTTAACGTGTTCATGATGGATGTGTCGGAAAAGAAAAAAAATTTGACCTTCTGTCGCGAATTAGTTTATGGTAGAGTCTTTTTGAACCATTCCGAAGGCTTACAGCACATCGTTAAATCCTGCAGTTTCGACAGCTACGAAATTTGTTGCAGTAAAGAAATGATGTACATGCACTGCAAAAATACTGAAGGCACACTTGTTTTTCAATGGAAATGTGCTACGATTGTAGTATATAGATATTGAAAGCCATAAAATACTATCAGTGGTACTGAGAGATCAGAGATAGTGAGAGATAGATGTTTCAGACTAGTAGTACTGAAAATGGAATCCACTCTCAGAACATACAAGAACGCCATTTATGCTTAGTTCAGTTTCTGGAAGACCAGCGCTCAAGCAAAATTCACAAAAAGCAAAGACAGACATTACGCTTGGCGTGTCGCACGCCTTGTGTGAGTCGTACTTTTCTGTGTATTTCATCTCAGTACTGGTCTCGCACAATTTCAACTATGCTACACTAACCGGCCCGACTTTCTTACAGTTTATTGTCGGTCATTAATACAGCACCATGTAAGCACAATTAATCCCCACCAGATACCGCACAAATTTCCCGTATTTCATTAAATTCATCAAAAAGGCCTTCTTAAAGTATGAACCACTTCGATTGCTAAAATGACGCATATCTGTAAGTACGAAAACATGATATAAGCAAACAATAAGAAATAGATATATGGCAAGAAAACTGTACAAAAGGGAAAGAATTTGCCTCATAGCGCAAGCATATTCTACGGAAATGACTTGATGTTGGAAGAAAATTCTTCAATGAAGCTTTGAAATGTGTTTAGATTAGGCATGTTCCCGAGAGAGAGGCAAACTATTGTAAAGTGTAAAGGCAGCATGTGCAAGTGTTTTTCCATAGTGTTGGTTATTCTCGTGACAAATAATTATGAACATGAGCAAACATGTTCAATTTCTAAATAAATCACTCAATTCTTTCGTGCAGTTCCATCAAGTTTCGTTTTTAAATATAAGCTTTATATTGGAAAAATATAACATTCTCACATAAACCTTTGCAATGGTGAAAAAAGGACTAGGCCATTCGAACATAAAGAGCTGCCAGTGGTGAGACGTAGTGCCTCATTTTGTGTACGCTGAAAAGAAGCTACAAAGATGTACATTTCTGCAAGCAACTGTTTGGTAAAGAATTGGAAAATGATCTAGCATAAGGTGGAGGGTAACAAAGCAAAAAGAAGAAAATATTAGCCTGCCTTTATAGGCGTAAATATGTAATGAACAGACTTCAATTTGGTTGACACAAACATAATGTTCAGGTACCTAACATAACTCAAAAGCAAAACAAAGTGTCAGTGATAGAATGAAAGAAGGAAAATTAAACAGCCTCTTCTGACTTACGCCATTTAATCATTAATTTACAGATAACATACCATTTAATTAAGTTGTTTAGTGTAGCATTCATTTGAGATATTAAACGCTACAAGTTATAGCATCATTACAGACTAAAAACGCAAAGTCATAAGTAGTTGACATTATGGAGGTAATATATATAGATACATGGTAGCTACGGACTCACTAATAAGTTTTTGTCTTCTTTTGAAATAAAAAGCAAGTTTTGTCGGGCATACATGTTCTCCCTCGATCTCCTAACATTTTAACAGTTTGGAGGAGACCAATTTCATATGTTTCTAGTTTATGAAATGAAATCCCGCCAATATCGACGTCAAACGCCTTTATAAAGTCTACAAAAAAAACTTCGTTTTGATCATGACACGGCCTGAGAACATACTTACAGAAAGTATAGTTGGTTTGTAAAGCTGCAAGCTCAGAAACCGTAGCAGCAAGGTTTTTTTGCGGAATTGTTTCTAGGTAATTCCTTAATCTGTTGTCAAGTAATTTTCTAATATTCTTGCTTAAAATTTAAGTATCAATGTCTGATGGTTGTCCAAAATCAATTCCTCCGTACCTTCATTAAACATTCGCAATAACCTGAGCTCGTGTTCATATTGTCAGAAATGTGCTAGATTAAACAATTACTGTAATCATACGCTCACAAGGGCAGCAAATGACATGATGATTAGTTGTAAGTCATTTAAATGTCGAGAAACGAATGGGAACAAGGGGTTCGATTTGGTTTATCACGACAACATTAGGCCAACAGAAAATGAGGTGAAATAAAATATCGGGGAAACAAACTGTGGCTGAAATCGGAATGTAGAAAATAATGAGGTCATGGGAAATGAAAGTGGCTCTCACCGGCGACAAATTATCTTTTGATCCACTTTCTTAAACCTTTTGTTCATTATATTCTGCATTCCAATTTCAACCACAGGTAATTTCACCGATGCTTTCCTTGGCTTCATTGTGTGTTCGCTTTATGTGATCACCTAAATGTCGTTAACCTGGGCATGCATTGCTCAGAAAAAGAGCGGTTTGGAAGGACTTTGTGCTGCTTAACAGGTCAAATTTAAGAGTAAATTGGCAGGTGGTATTTTCAATGAGAATCTTATAAGCTTGCAGTCGTTAGGCCATATAAAATGATCGGAATAATCAAGTGTAGTTTGAGCAGCTTGATGAAAAGGGAAAATATTGAGTTCTATTTTCATCACAAACGAGCAAGGTTTATCAATGAAAAAATAATTCAGTAATTGCAGTCGCTTCTAAATATTCTTCTAGCACAATAACCTGTTTCGTATTTGAATCATTTAAGTCAAAAGCACCAGCCGAAAACTTGAGCACTGCTGATTTATTTGAAATGTATAGAGTGCACTTGAGCAGTCTATGGAAAATATATTGGCAAAATATGTTGTGCGAAAGGAAATTGGTTAGCCTTGCCACCATTGGAATCCTATTCCTAAGCAAAACGCGATGTCCAAGAAAAAAAAATAAGAGAAAATGAATCATGTTAAAAACAAATGCGAAATTATGAACTAAATATCTTAGAAACGTCGTGTTTTACTGTGCACATACCCTTAAAGGTCCCTGCATTATTTTGAATAGAAAAACAATGCCCGCAAATAGGACAATCTTAAGGCCTTTAGTGAAATCTTATAAGAACTTCAAATTTATTCAGGGGTGTGCTGTTAACTAATCCTGGCATTCTTGCGTTCAAATATTTGGCTAAAATATTTTGACACGCACCAAGCCGAACATATCTAGGAAAATTGAACCCAAACTTACAAGAATTGCATTTCTGTGACGTCTTCAGCTGTAAATGTTGCATGGAGGTGACGCGCCTAGAAACATGAAAGTTCACTTGTTTTACCGAAGAACACCTAATTTATGTAACATTGTTGTTTAGAATAATCATTGTGTTGGGCCAGAAAAATAATTTGAATTTAGTTTATTATTCCTAACGCCGCTGTATGCCAGCAGTCTATCTTCACTGCAATACATGCCTTGGGGTGGCGGGAAACTTTCGCATTGACTAAATTTTTCTCCGCAGTTCGTTGTAAAAGTGTTTGAAATTGGTTTGCCACCTCCAACTCAGTAGATTTCTAGGTTGAGAGTTTTGGAGCTGTCTGTGGCTTTCAGGTACCCTTAATTTACAAAGGCAACCAGCTAGACATGCTTTCTTATTTCAGCCGGTGTCCCTTAATCTGGTCAAGAGGGTAGCGGGATAAAGAAAGCTAGAAAATAATTTCTATTGTTTATTATTTCAACTTATGACATATACACTTCTTCAAGGTATATCAGTCGGAGACATTTCATCAGTTTAGTGAATATCTGTTCCGTTAGAATATTTTTTACTTTAAATTTCTCTTTCCAGCTGACACAATGGACCCCTGTGTACCTTGGTTGAGCGCAAACTGCTCGGACGCAAAATATCGCTATTGCTTGCGTACGCCAGTAACCTGCGTGTGCCGTTGCTGTGAGTATATAACTTATAGTTACTCAAAAAAAAAACGCTTATTAGTGTCTCATTTCATAATGGGATACAAGTAGAGGGCCGAATGTTTTTGTTTTTTATTTTTATAAGCCTTGCATGCAATGGTTGTATTCTAAGCTACCCGCCGTGGTTGCTCAGTGGCTATGGTGTTAGGCTGCTGAGCACGAGGTCGCGGGATCGAATCCCGGCCATGGCAGCCGCATTTCGATGGGGGCGAAATGCGAAAACACCCGTGTACTTAGATTTAGGTGCACGTTAAAGAACCCCTGGTGGTCGAAATTTCCGGAGTCCCCCCCTACGGCGTGCCTCATAATCAGAAAGTGGTTTTGGCACGTAAAACCCACCAACTAAAAGAAAAAAATTTCTATTCTAAGCTAGGCAACCATGTGTGTAGCTTTTCAAGTGAGATATGAAACACAATGCAAATAAACACATAGGGGGTTTTATTCAAGCCTTTGTAGTAACAATGGTATATATTTCTTGTTGTTTGCTAGCTTACCTATAGCGCGGTAGACTCGAGTAGTCAACATATTAAACTGATAGACCTTTACGTTTCTGGAAGAAGATTGTGGCTTGATTGATGGATTGACTAATCCATTGATTTTAATCACTAAGTAAATGGTATCTCAATGCTACCCTGGATCAAATATATATAGCTATATAAAGAAATCTTATACAGTATAAAAACACCCCACAAAGATCAAATATATACAAATCAGGAGCAATCAGTGCAGCGTACAACAAACGAAACAAAAATGCTCACCAACGGCTTCGATACTCTTTAATTCGAAATTCGAGCGCAGCTGTAAAAGTGTTTTTTTTTTCGCGATATATTGACTGGAGCGGAAAATTTATCTCGTGCGCCACATTGCAAACGAAGTGGTGTGGCGCGACTGCCACGTTGATCACGACGCGTGGGCGCGATACACAGCAGACTTCACAGGCAGAGCTCCGCTCATGCAGCGCTTTGTTTCCATACAGACGACGCGCGCTACTATGGCGCCATGTCGTAGCCATCGTCGCCGCAAAGCTCATCGTGCGCGGCTGCAGGCTTTTCTTCTCGTGTTTTCCCCGTACCCTCCTCCTCCGCTATTCTCCTGGTATTTCCTTCGCTCTCGAAATCTTTAATCCGTGATCTGCGTTTGCTATTTCATGCTTTAGTCAGAGCAGTAATCACCTGCTTGTGGACACCTCTGCTCTAATTGCACGAGACGCAGGCCGACCACGTAGATATTTATACTGATGGATCAGCAACTCACCAGTGTTCCTCTGGAGCCGCGGTTTTCCCAGCAACAGTCACTACCAGCAGTTTCAATGCGTGTCACCCAACAACATCGATGACTGCGGAACTTGCAGCTCTTCGCACTGCACTTCATCTCGTCAGAGATGGTCAATATTCAGTGACTCGAAGGCCACACTGTAGTCTTTTCTATCAGCCCGGTGGAGTGAACCACACGAACAAATGGTATTGAAGCTTAGAAAACTAAGGCATACCTTGACTGAAAAAGGACACCACGTGACATTTCAGTGACTTGCAATTCGTTGCGCCCTCAGTTAACACGCCGATAACGCTGCTCGATCGGCTCTTCAAGGTGACTAAGAGGAGTACATACCGTTATCAAGCACATATGTCGCTAAAAAATTTCGCATGCATAGCCGGGTTATCACGTTCTTCATGTGGAGAGAGGGAATAAACATGTTGATTACATAAATGAAGCTTTGGAGAGCCGTCCTTATTCCTGAATGCATTGAGCTCGGGCCGCGTCCTCGGCGTTCGCAATCAGCCGTAGCTGATCTTCGAGGTCGGAGCTGGCTAAGGCTCTCTCCGAAAGCTTGTCGGTTTGATAGAGGTTCGGAGCATGTAATGGTGCTTGTTCCTGAGGGAGCCGGGTGCTGCGCAGAAGCGGCATTGCATACAGAATTGTGTAGGAGATATGAGGTGTAGGCTACGGTTGGGTGGGGCAATGCATTAACATTTAGAGCTCGGAGGAATCGCTCCTGCTCTCTAGGTAGTAAACTGTGTGGGCGTGTGTATGTTCTGTAGGTTAGCTTGTGATGCTGTGCGATGTCTTGGTACGAGTCTAGAGGGTGCATGCGCCCAGGTGCGTATTCTTTGGCGTCGGCTCGGTGAGTCAACTCTCGAGGGCCGTGGTGGGCGACCTCGTCGCCAGGAATGCCGTGATGAGCTGGCATCCAGATTATCATGAAAGAGCTATGTGGTGGCTTTTTATTGATGATTTTGAGTGAATTGGCATAAATTCGGCCGCTAGCGAAGCTGCGACCGGCCTCTAGAACACACAAAGTTTTCAGACTAACCCTCTGCGCCACCTAGACTCTAGGAGCCAAGCTGGCATGCCAAGGCATCAAAACTTGATTCTACCGTCGCGAAGATAGCCAGCTTTGTCGAATACAGTTAGGAGTGGCCTTTACGAAGTCTTGCATTCCGAATCGGTTGGACTGACGAGGCCTATTGTAGTAACTGTGATAGCATGGAGACTCTTAAAAGCCTTCTCTATGATTGTCCTCGCTACAATACAGATGATCACTTGCAATCCGCGCGCTTTGACCTACAGACCTTTAAAAAATTAAATTATTTTATTATGCCCAAATCACAAGCCATCGCCGTGGAGGGTGACGAGAGAACGGTTATAGTTTTTCAGAACAACAGGCTTGGACAAGCGGCTATAGTCTCAACCTATGTTTATAGTGGTACGAGTGCTACTGTACTGTGCAATGAAAGTATGCGGTGATAGTGACCGACTGTCATTGTGCATCAGCGCTCGCTTTCTTTCTCTCTCACTCTCTCTCTCTATTTTCCTTCCACTTTACCTGCCCTTCCTTCTCTCTCCAGTATAGCGTAGCAAACCTGATCTTCCACTCTGTTTAACATCCCGGCCTTTCCCCGTTCTTCTCTCTATTGGCTGTGCTCGTTCGCCCAGTTAGAAGGCGCCGAGAGACCACGCCGACGTTCGCGCAAGAATGGGCACCGAAAGCAGCAACCGGGTTGTTAGTTTGTAGCCCGCGAAAACGCGTTAATTGGCGAACGCCTGCGCCATCGCTGACGCCTCGGCACTCGCGTGAGCATACAGCGGGTACGTGCCGGCCACGCCCCCTTGCGAATTGCGAAGTGTCCTGGAGAGTGGTTTCTTTTACTGCAAAGTAGCATCAAGATGATAGTAATACTGACATGCACGAAGCCCGTCCGGCGACTACAGCATACAAATGCTTAACAAATCCTTTAGAAAACGAAAATTTATATGTTGTGCATGACTAGGCAATGGTGTTAAGCAATTTGTGTTTGAGTAGCGGACAGATGTGATGGAAACCAAGCTCGGGTTCGTAATCAAGTGTCAGGCTCGATACCTGCGCGTTTTGAAAGGAAGGCTCGATGTTCGAAGCAAGGGGCTCAAGTCGACCTTATAATGCTGTTGATCTTTATTTTTCCAGTGACCTTTCCTTGTACAATCAACTGTGCCTCTCAATATAAAACGTCGTGTTTCCTTAAGGATAATGGAGATTGTGAGTGCCACTGCGGTAAGAATTTTATTACACCTATAGGGACCCATAAAATATATAACCGCCCAGAATTTATTCGACAAGTGCTTCTATTTCAAGCTTTCTTTACATGTAGAATTAACCATTCTTTTTAACCCAACTGGTCTTTTTCCACCACAAACTTGCACAAAAGCAGCATATGTTGTATTCTAATGCAATAATTGTACGCGGATCACCTCAAGCTTTTCGTAGAAAAGATTTTCTTCCCTTCTCCCTCTATTCCTAATGTATGTCATGGAGAAATAAAGTTGAATTGAAGGAAATGCCAACTGGAAATTTGAAATGTGACGACGAAACATAGAAGGTTTCGTGACGAAACATAGAAGGTTTCGTTTAGGTAGTACACGCATTTTCGTATGTTTAATTAGTCGTCGCCTAATGGACCGGATTTCTACAGAAGATAAATCACACCCATATATTCAATTGGCCTAACTAATTGTTATATAGCGGTAGTCAAAATGTAGCACCGTTGTGGTAGAGGCATTGTCCGGCTGTCTTACAGTAAACGCGTTTCTCAACTAATCAGTGCTGTTGCCAGCGCGAAGCCATATATCTTCCATCGAAATGTACATAGCGGTCTCCCTAAACCAAACCATCGCTTTAGGCGGCACGCGTAATAAATCGGCGCATCGAAAATAGCTCCAATATACAAAAAGACGCGTTTTGTTGCTCAATGCAATGCGATAGAATGTACAAACAAAAAGATCACTCTGACGATTCTGCAGCCACATCAACAATACACATGTCCGGCAAGCTATTCGGCATAACTGGTACACAACACAAATCATATGAATTGTGTTTTCATATGTGGTTCAGGGGCGACGTTCGCAGCTATGTTCCTCAACAGTTCAAATTGTTTTGTTTTTTTCATCACAAGTTCCAAAGCACGAACACGAAAATTGTTGGATACCAAATAGCCGCCGTAGGAGTAGAACGCTACAGAAAACATTTCATCATGCTTCCTAGAATGATCTTTTTCTAGGCGCACACTTGCACAGAAGCCACACATGCTTTACGATGATGCCTGTAAGATAAAAATTGGTTAATAGGCTTTCGTATTGTTAGTAAAGTAGCGATTGTGTTCATAATAGGCCAACATGATTGCAAGTTTTGGGAGAGATATATGTCATCACGAAAACAAAAAATGGGAAAAGCCCCACATAGCTTAAGGAATATGCGCTTTGTGGAAGGTAACAATCCGAGTTATTTTCACAGCTTTGATAATGCGAGAAAAACTGGTTCACGACGACATACACAGGGGCAGCATCATTAGAAAAACCAAAATAGTTATAAAATTAACTTTGTCAGCTAACGTCACAAAATATGAGTCAACTGTTTTCTCTTCAACTGCATCAACTTACTCCCTTCTAACACGACCATGCAACTCGATGACCAATAGCAAAGTTCGAGCTAGTTACGCTATGTGTCTACACACTTCGTTCCAAAATAATTATTTCTCACGAAGCTCAACACCACACATACTATCCGCTGCATTGGCTTAGCGGCTATGGCGTCTCACTGCTAAGAACGAGGTCGTGAGATGAAATCCTGGCTATGGCGGTGGCATTTTGATGTGAATGAAATGTAATAGCACCAGCATACTTCCATTTAGGTGCGTGTGAAAGGACCCCACATGGTCAAAATTAATCTCCAGCCCCCCACTAAGGCGTGCCTCATAACTGAATTCTGCTTTTAATACGTAAAACCCAAGGATTTCTATTAACTTTGAGACTGGAAGTATCTAACTCACACTCAATTCTTACGGCACCACTCTTGAAGACAATGACTGCTGAAAAATATCACATAGAAATCGCGCTCACAGTTTCTTTTGCGTCTTTTCAAGGCCGTCTTCCTGCCACAGTTCATCCTGAAGAAGGTATTCATTATTCGGAGTCAATTTCTTACCACGAATTCTACCTCGATATCTGCTCTAATAATTCATGTATATATATATATATATATATATATATATATATATATATATATATATATATATATATATATATATATATATATATATATATGTATATATATATATATATATATATATATATATATATATATATGTATATATATATATATATATATATATATATATATATATATATATATATATATATATTATAGTATATTATATATTATATATATAAATGGATGGATGGATGGATGGATGGATGGATGGATGGATGGATGGATGGATCTCATGAGCGTCCCCTTTGGATATGGGCGGTGGTTTGCGCTACCAAGCTCTTCCTATTACACTGCCTAATGTCCTACCTAGGTTAAAAAGAGAAAAAAAAAAACAATATGAACTCCAACAAACAAATTTTCTGACCACCAATTGCGAACTTGGCTTTAGTACGTCTCCGTTTTCTGTCATTTTCCTACTTCCAGCAGTCTTCGTATTGCCCCTTACTAATCTCTATTGCGGACATATTTACTTTTCCGCTGCTCTCGCTGAACCAAAGGGCTTCAAGGAGGTCAGTGGTGCCTAAATCGACCGCTGGGCAAACGTCTTCACATTCTAATAAAACATGCTCCACTCTTTCCCTAGCTTTGCCGCAGCAAGCACATGCTTCTTCTTCCGTCTTATATGTCGCTTTAAAGGTGTGTGTTCTAAGGAATCCTGATCTTGCTTCCAAAAGTAATGAGCTTCCCTTTGAGTTATAAATGTTTCTTTCCTGATTTTGTTTTTTCCTCTTATGTACCTACTAATGGCCGGTTTCTTTTCCATTGCCACCACCCATGAAATTATTTCAGCCTCTCTGACTGTTTGTTGCTGTGTTGCCCATCCTACATGCCACATACTTGCTGGTAAGCTTTCTAGTTCTTTTCCTCCACTGTGAATCAATGTTTTTCCTCTACAGATACCTCTACACTCTCAAAGCCCATTTCATCGTCATCATCATCATCATCTTCTTCCTGGTTACGGACAATGCAGGGCAAAGGCTACTCCCCATATTCTCCAACTACCCCGGTCATGTACTAATTGTGGCCATGCTGTCCCTGCAAGCTTCTTAATCTCATCCACCCACCTAACTTTCTGGCGCCTCCTGCTACGGTCCTCTTTCCTTGGAATCCAGGCCGTAACCCTTAATGACCATCGGTTAACTTCCCTCCTAATTACATGTCCTGCTCATGTCCATTTCTTTTTTTTTTATTTCAACTATGATGTCATTACCTCGCGTTTGTTCCCATCACCCAATCTGCTCTTATCCTTTAATGTTACACCCATCATTCTTCTTTCCATAGCTCGTGGCCTGGTCCTCAATTTAGGTAGAACCCTTTTCGTAAGCCTCCAGGTTTCTGCACTGTACGAGAGTACTGGTAAGACAAAGCTGTTATTCACTTTTCTCTTGAGGAATAATGGAAACCTGCTGTTCATGATCTGAGAATGCCTGCCAAACGCAGTCTCCTGATCCTGACCAGTCTCCTGATCCGGATCCGCGGTCACTACCTGCCCTAAGTCGATATACCACTTCCAGCTCCTCGCTACCTATCGTGAATTGCTGTTCTCTTCCGAGACTGTTAAACATTACTTTAAGTTTTCTGCAGATTAACTTTTAGACTCACCCTTCTACTTTGCGTCTCCAGGTCAGTGATCATGCATTGCAATTGGCCTCCTGAGTTACTAAGCAAGGCAATATCATTAGCAAATCGCAAGTTACTAAGGTATGCTCCATTAACTCTTATCCCCAATTCTTCCCACTCTAGGTCTCTGAATACTTCTTGTAAACACGCTGTGAATAGCTTCGGGGAGAACGTATCTCCCTGCTCACGCCTTTCTTTATTGGAATTTCGTTGTTTTCTTTATGGAGCCCTACGGTGGCTGTGGAGCCGGTATAGATATCTTTCAGTATCTTTACATATGGCTCGTCTACACCCTGATTCTGTAATGCCTCCATGAGTGCTGAGGTTTCGACTGAATGAAACGCTTTCTCGTATTCAATGAAAGCTATATACAAGGGTTGATTATATTCCGCACATATCTCTATGCCCTAATTGATAGTGTGAATATGGTCTATTGTTGAGTATGCTTTACGGAATGCTGCCTGGTTCTTTAGTTGACAGAAGTCTAAGGTGTTCCTGATTCTATTTGCGATTACCTTAGTAAATACTTTGTACCTAACGGAGAGTAAGCTGATCGGTCTAAAATTTTTCAAGTCTTTGGCCTCCCCCTTCTTGCGGATTAGGATTATGTTGGCGTTCTTCCAAGACTCCGGTACGCTCGAGGTCATGAGGCATTGCGTATGCAGGGTGGCCAGTTTTTCTAGAACAATCTGCCCAACATCCTTCAATAAATCTGCTGTTACCTGATCCTCCCCAGCTGCCTTCCCCCTTTGCATAGCTCCCAAGGCCTTCTTTACTTCTTCCGGCGTTACTTGTGGGATTTCAAATTCCTCTAGACGATTCTCTCTTCCATTATCGTCGTGTGTGCCACTGGTGCTGTATAAATCTATACAGAACTCCTCAGCCACTTGAACTATCTCATCCATATTACTAATGATATTGCCGGTTTTGTCTCTTAACGCATACATCTAATTCTTACCTATTCCTAGTTTCTTCTTCACTGCTTTTAGGCTTCCTCCGTTCCTGACAGCATGTTCAATTCTATTCATATTATACTTCCTTATGTCAGCTGTCTTACGCTTGGTGATTAACTTCGCAAGTTCTGCCAGTTCTGTTCTAGCTGTAGGGTTAAAGGCTTTCATACATTGGCGTTTCTTGATGAGATTTCGTCTCCTGCGATACCTTACTGTTATCTTGTCTAACGGAGTTACCAGCACCTTCTATTGCACACTCCTTAATGATGCCCATAAGATTGTCGTTCATTGATTCAACGCTGCGGTCCTCTTCCCTGAGTCAAAGCCAAATACCTGTTATATAGCTTGATCCGGAATTGCTCTATTTTCCCTCTTACTGTTAACTCATTGATCGGCTTATGTAAGAGTTTCTTCCGTTCCCCCCTCAGGTCTAGGCTTATTCGAGTTCGTAACATTCTATGGTCACTGCACCGCACCTTGCCGAGCACGTCCACATCTTGTATGATGCCAGGGTTAGCGCAGAGTATAAAGTCTATTTTATTTCTAGTTTCGTCATTCCGGCTCCTCCACGTCCACTTTCGGCTATCCCGCTTGCGGAAGAAGGTATTCATTATCCGCATATTATTCTGCTTTGCAAACTCTACTAATAACTCTCCCGTGCTATTCCTAGGGTCTATGCCATACTCCTCCACTGATTTGTCTCCCACCTGCTTCTCGCCTACCCTGGAATGAAGTCGCCCATCAGTATAGTGTATCTTGTTTTGACTTCACCCATCGCCGATTCCACGTCTTCATAGAAGCTTTCGACTTCTTGGTCATTATGACTGGACGTTGGGGCGTAGACCTGTACGACCTTCAATTTGTACCTCTTATTAAGTTTCACAACAAAACTTGCCATCCTCTCGTTTTTGCTATAGAGTTCCTGTATGTTGCCAGCTATATCCTTATTAATCAGGAATCCGACTCCTAGTTCTCGTCTCTCCGCTAAGCCCCGGTAGCACAGGACGTGCCCGCTTTTTAGCACTGTATATGCTTTTTTTGTCCTCCTAACTTCACTGAGCCCTATTATATCCCACTTGCTGCCCTCTAATTCCTCCAATAGCACTGCTAGACTTGCCTCACTAGATAACGTTCTATCGTTAAACCGTTACCAGGTTCAGATTCCAATGGCGGCCTGTTCGCACCCTGTGATGCAGCACCCTCTGTGATGACCTGTGATGCAGCACCCTCTGCAGCATCACAGGTCTCACCGCCGCCGTGGTCAGTTGCTTCGCAGCTGCTGGAGACTGAGGGCTGGGATTTTATTGTTGTTTTCATATAGGAGGCTATGGCCAAGTACTGCACCAGGGTGGCCAATCCTGCTCTGGTGAGTGAGCGCGTTACCTGTTCTGGTCGCCAGATCAGGTCGCACTCCAGGCCTGTTTATGCAATTTTATCAACACGCGGATTTTATTTAATCCGGTGGGAACTTGCGCGGTCCCGGGATTCGAACCACGATCCTCTTCCACGCGAGGCGGATACTCTACTTCTACGCCACCTCTGGACCCTAGCCCATTTACTTTCTTCCATATTCCTCAGCAGTTCTTCATAATCAAATTTACTGTGAGATTCCCTCACTTCAAAACTATTCCAGCCCATATGACCCTGGACAGCTTCATTTGTAATTTTCCCGTGAGCGCCCAATGTGAGGCGTCCCACTGACCTTTGGTTCCCGTCGAGTCCTTATTGTACCCCTCATTTCAAGCAAACAACTGCATTTCCAAAAGTATGTCCTGGGACGATCACACCTTTCCACATACCACGGAGCACCTCGTGACTATTGTATCCCCATAGCGCTCTGTGCTTCATTATGGCTGCATTTCTCTTCCCCTTTACTGTTATTGTTTTTTCCTGTGTTTCCATTTGTATACTGCCTCCCTTTATCCATATACCAAGGTATTTATATTCTCTTACCCAAGGTATTTCCTAGCCCTGTATCGCCAATGTCTGTTCACTGTTTTCATTGAATAAAATAACACCTGATTTTCTAACAGTAAGTTTCAAACGTAAATTCTTGCCTTCCTGCCCACAGATATTAGCCAGACGTTGCAAATCACTTTGCTTGTTAGCTAGCAACACAAGGTCGTCCGCATAAAATAAACCCGGAAGCTGCTGCTCTACTACCGTGCCCGCCTGTTTATATAAGAGATTAAAGCCGATATTACTTCCTTAGAGCACCCTCTCCCTCCTCACCATGTACGTCATAAACTGCAGTGGGGATAAAGGGCACCCCTGCCTCAGTCCCCTGTTGATATAACCTTTCTCCTCAGTCCTAATACCATCCCATTGAACACAAACAGTATTTTCTAGGTAAATATCTCTCCAAAGCTGTAGACAATCGTCACCTAAGCCCTACGCTTCCAAAATATCCCACAGAATGTTGCCGTCTACGTTGCGATGCGCTCCTGTAATGTCCAAAAATGTCACATATAATGTTCTGCATTCTACTCTCCATATTTCAATACACTGAGTGAGAACAAACATTTTATCATCTAAACGCCTACCTATCCTGAAGCCATTCTGAGGTTCTCCGAAAATGCCATTATTCTCTGCCCATGCTTGCAGCTTTAATTTAATTGCCTGCATTTGTAGCCTGTATATTACCGATGTAATGGTCAACGGACTATACGAGTTAATTCTATCTTTCTGTCCTTACCTTTATAAATTAAATTAATTCTACTTTGTCGCCAATTGTCTGGTATTAGTCTATATCTTAAAGATCTTTTTTCACTCTTTTCACCACGCCTAGTTAACTAATCAGCCTAACGGGAACCTCGTCTAGCCTAGTGGCTGTGCCCTTAGGAATTTTTTCTTCGGCTTTCTTCCAGTTCAAATTTGTCAGCACCAGCTCCTTTTCCATCTAGTTCTCTTTCATGCTCTTTTTTTCTCTTCAAGAACAGCTTGGTCATTGCCTTAGAAAGATTCGGCTTCCCCTTCCAGTTTGTTTCCATCTTCGTCTGGATATGTTCTATTGTTTCTGACTTCCTGCCAAATAATTTTAAGTGGTTAGAAAATATTCTAGATGCGGCCTTCTTTCTGTCACGTATTTCTGACAACCAACTTTCACTTTCACCTTTTATCTTGGTTTGCACCAGTATTTGAACCAGAGACTTTTTCTCCCGGTGTATTTCCCATCTATTGGCTACTTCATCCTGTGGGAACTGCGCCTTCTTTGCGTGCCTGTGCTCTCGGGGGGCTCTATTGTTGTTCGGCGATCGCTTCTCGTATCTCCGTGTTCCACCAACTTTTAACTTTCCTTTTTCCGGTCCAACGAGCATGTTGTTTCTCTTTCCATATTTTTGTCGTTATTACACTCAGGAGCTCACTGTATTCTCACTCTTTACTTGGCCCTTTGCAAAGTTCTACCTCGATCCTACTGACTATATTTGTCATTTGTTCAGCGTTCAAATTTGGACTGCCCATTTTGCACACCTTGCTCTCTATCCCACTACATATCCCATTTTCAATATTTTGCGCTTATGGTCATTCCCTATGCTCCTATACGCTTCCTCATGAGTGACCAGTTCTCTCTACTTATCATGAATTCCTTCTGTCATCAGACTGTAATCAATGGTTGATTGCTGGTTTCCCACTTCCCACGTGATCTGCCCTTCACACTTAAGCCCTGTATTCATGATAACGAGGTAATGTTGCTCACAAAGGACTAGCATTGACTTCCCGTTGTTGCCCATATAACCATCTAAATCCTGTATGTGGGCATTCACGTCAACTAATGGGTTAATTTCAGCATCATTCCTGAAACCCTTGATATCACCACTTATGCATTCCACTAACCCTTTATTCTTCTCTGAGCGATTATTTCCGGTACACAAATAAGTGACGCCGAGCAAAGTTTTTCTTTCCCACTGATTATACCTGATAGTCAAAAATGCTCTTGACATTTTGAATTTACACTTTTCCATTTGGCTCCCTGATGGATGAGCATTCAAACTCCCCCTCCCTTTCTTTCCGACTTAGTTCTGTTGCACCCTTCCCAAACATAATTCTCAATAACTGGCGACTCTTCTGAGTATCTAAGGTGCGTTTCTGTAACCGTATACAACCCTATTTGTTCTCTATTTAACTTCTCCTCAATCTCTGCCAACTTTTCCTTTCTTCTGCCGCCCTGCATGTTTATGTAGCCTATTGCCATGGCGAGATCTCTTTCTTGCTTTCCTCCTTTTCTTGCTATCGACGGCGATGCTCTTCTGAGGTTCCCCTAGGGGACCTTCTTCATTACTATCTACTCTGGCCTCCTGAGCGCCCGCGGGCCCCCTAAAAAAGCAACAGCGCGACCACCAATTCGCCAGCCAACTTCTTGTGCCAGCCTGTAATTTAAGTGGATTCCGTCTCGTTCGAAACCACCACAGCTTCTCACTTCCCTGTTTACTTCGAACACCTCGAAGCGTTTCTCTCGGTTTATTTTCCATCTCGCCTCATTAGCAGCCAGTACGGCTCTTTGTACCTGACTGTCACGCACAGGAACTTCCGGTACCACGCACACCATGATCTGTACCTGAGGGGATAGTTCGCGCAAGTCGTCCGCCCCCTACGCCAAGCGCTGGCCTAGTCCTGTCCCTTTCCTGTATAGGACGTCATTTAGCCCACGTTCTACTATGACAAGGTTGCGCACGTGGGCATTTTCCCCGAGCTTTGCTTTTGCTCGCTCCATGACAAAACCCAGTGTCTGCCCTGAAAATGTCTCTGCCGCCACTCTTATATCGTCTTTTACCCTCTGCACAATTGCTTCTGAGCACCTAGCCAGGTTTGAGTCGCCGGCGATAATCATCATTTCACTCTCTCCCACCTTTATCACTGCTTCCCTTTGTCCTTTTCCGCGTGATTCGGACTCGACCAGGGGCATTGACCCCTGCACTCCTGCTTTTTTCGCGTGGCGACCTGAAGATAGGTGCCGCTCTTTCCACCTAACCCTTCACCACGTTGCACGCATTCCACGTACTTTGCTAGCACGCCCTCTGCTGACACGTCGGGGGCCTGCGTTTCATTGTCACGACCATTCTCGTTCACAATGGCGGCCCTCTTCAGCTTATCCACGGCTGCTTCGAGTCTTTCTTCCACTACCTTCCATGCATCACCCTCCCCATATAGCTCATTTTTGAGCTCTTCAACTTTTTTGACAAGCTCTACCTGGAAAGCCTCCATATTCTTCAGCCTAGTATTGACATCACATTGTGTGTCGATTGACTCGATTATCTCTACATTCTCATCCGTCCCCTCATCTGCCTTGAGGGACACTGCCCGCTTTCCCCGCTTTGTTGCCGTGTATTGCACGGCTTTTTCTAATGCAAATATTATAATGCTATAAAACTACAATAATGCAGAGTACGTGGCTTCTGGCAAAAACGGATAGGGACAGGGTCCAAATCCTGAAAATGTCGCAAAGCAACTGACACCAATGCTTCAAGAGCAATCAATGCCGCAAGGACCCAAGGTACGACACGCTCTCGCACACGCGCAGCCACGCGGCCACGCTCTCACTTTCCTACCAAAACACACACAGTAAAACCACTAATAGCTATCAGTATTGCCAGCTCCAAGCTACCATATGAAGGCTGCAAGGACTCAACGTCACAGCCGGCTGCATGTGTTGAAGCACGTGGCCCGAACAGACGCTCTAACCATGCTGCGAAACCAAATGTACACGAAACACACGCGCGCTCACGAGAATAAAGAGTGATAAAGAAAGAAACCACCCCATTACTATTTAAAGGCTAAATAAATCAGCTAATTAAAAACAGAAGAAAGCTCTAAGCATGCACAAAAACTCAAGCCACGGAGCTTAGAAAAACACGTACATTTGCCACAAAATCTGAGGTCAATATATATATATATATATATATATATCCACAACCTTCGCGAGATGCGAAAGTTGTGGGTGCGGTTCCTAGGTTGTCCTTGGTGTCGGTTTGTGTTGGCTTCTTATGATATGAGTAATAAAAATCGGGCCTCTCGGTTAACCCCCTTTCTTCTCGTTCATTACATAGCGAGGGTCTCGAATCCGGCTACAGTGATGCCTTCAGGTAGCATATGTGGGTTTATTGACCAGTTGCCTTGACCCAAAAAGATCACGTTCTCGAGACGCCTGCTGCAAAAATATACGTTACACGTCCGCCGCCAAGGTCTGTGAGTGGGGGCGCTGGGTAACACTCCAAGGGTTCTACTAGGAGACATAAATACCCAAGAAAGTGGATGGGGAAACAGCGCCGCGGTAGCTCAATTGGTAGAGCATCGCACGCGAAATGCGAAGGTTGTGCGTTCGGTTCCCACCAGCGGCAAGTTGTTTTTATGCGTTGCATATTGCAATCACTCAGTTCAGCCCTTGGGCGCGGCGGAGAAAGGATGTTCGACGTCCTCCGCCACGGTCTGTGATTGGTGACGCTGGCTAACACTCCCAGGGTTCTACAAGGAAACATAAATATTCAAGAAAGTGGACGGCGAAACGCGCCACAGTAGCTGAATTGGTAGAGCATCGCACGCGAAATGCGAAGGTTGTGGGATCGTTCCCCACCTGCGGCCACTTGGTTTTTCATCCACTTTCATTTTCAATAATTTATCGTTTCTTTAATTCATTTCTTAGGCACAAGTAATTTTGCCTATGTTGTCTTTGGTGTCAGTGTTTGCTCGCTTCTGATATGACATACCCCTTTGTGATACGCACCCACGGGAGCGGCCTACAATGCAAACCTGCACTATATTTGGCATCGGCTCATGAAAACAGCGAGATTGTCGTTCCTGACAACTGACGCGAACTTGGCCAGAATACTTAGCGTTATGTGAAATCACCGATAGACGGGTTCGAATCCAGCACCCCCAAGGAAAACTGATGCTTTAGCCATTAGACCATGGACGAACGCTGGGAAGTCTGAATTAAATCATGTAATAATTTTCCTGGTGCACCGCATTGCTTGAAACGCTTGGCGTGTTACGCGCATCACATATCAACAACTACTATAAAGGGAACATGCGCATCTTCTCGCTGACGGTGAAGAAAAATTTAGGGTACGCGTTCTTCCACGAAATTTGCTTCGCGTCCCTCATCCTACTGTGGCGTTGAGACCCATTTATACATAATTGGACAAAATCAAACACCTCGAATCTTGTGATTTACCGCTTTCTAAGACACAGTAAAGGTTCCGCTTTATCTAGGAAGTCCACCATAGTGGAGGAGGAACACGCTCATGAGTGATATCAACAGCGCATCATTTGTGGGAATTTCCAAGCTCTCAATTACAATTTATAAAAGCAAGTTTGGTTTTGATGAAATGTATTAATTACCGATAATCACCTGTTGTCGGCACTGGAAGAAGCTTTAGTCTAATGATTCACCCTGTAAACAAAAGGAAATATACACCAGGAAATATGTAACACAGCCTTGTCCAAAAACATGGGCTAAACTGCGAAATTTAAAACGTACATAGAGCCTTTTCATAGAGGCAAATCGGGTATTTCGATGGAAATTTATGCTTTAAATCTTGATACCGTGAACTGTCACTGACGTCCGCAGATCTATAAGGAAACGCAGTCTCAGCTGTGTTGCAAGTGTTTCTGTAGCAATTGGGTTCCACGACGCAGGGCTTCTCAAATTTATGATTGTGAACTTCGACGTACTTTGTTTCACGCTTCCAGCGATTTCGGTCCTCGATTGATTTCGCCTCACATTGACAGGCGCTTGGGTAGCCCACACGCTGTATTCGCAGGCACCTTTTCTTGGCTATGAAGCAACAGCTACGTGGCAGACGTTCTGCTAATGTATTCGAACGCAATATAGTCCGGGCGAGTTTCGTACCTGCCTTGGTTCCAGTTTTACCAACGCAGCATAACTCCTTTACATTAGTAAAGACATACACAGTTTACTCTGTGGTAATTTCTGAAGCTAATTGACATTGACGGACATCCAAATATGTATAAAATTGTAAACTGCGAGCAACGCAGCCTACATCGGTACGCCGTAGACGTCGTATGACCTCAGCGTCAGTGAGAAAGCAGCACGAACGCCGCCATTGGTAAAGATGGGGCAGCATACCAGGACGTGCATAATGCACCTAAAATATTTGAAACAATAATTGTACCCTTACTGCTGCACTGTTCGTGCTCAATTAGTCGTGCAGGGAGGGTTGCCGCGTGTTTCCCACTTCTGTGGAACATGCGCCAACTCTCCCACAACGACTTCTATTTGCAACTGCCCGCAGGCCGCGACACAAGTTTATCCTAGCGCCCTCTCGTCAACATTTTCTATCTCTATAAATGACGGCAGCCTTGTATTTTTTCTTCACGAAAACAAGGCAAGTAGCTGTGGAAAGTGTTGCACTGAATGATATAGACTTCATACTGCAATATTCCTTCAGTATTTGTACAAAAACAAGGCAAACGTAAGCGCAAATCTATTTTGGAACATTTTAAGCAAAACATGCACGTCGCTCTATATCTGCTTGCTGATTCGTATTTATAAGCCTATGGTTGTGATTTTCAGATGGTTTTGCTTGGTTTCGAAACATTTTTTGTGTGCTTCGACAGCCATTCCTTGCTGAAGTTGGCCGTCAGTATATCAGGAGAGCTTACATGCGAGGCAGCAAGTGCCGGAAACTTACTGTAAGACGCAGGCACTATTTTCCTTTTCAGCAATGCATAAATAGTGCGATGGTCTCGCAACTGTGAGAACTCGAAAGGCTAAACCAAAATATACAATAAAATATTGTTAGTTTACTGGTGATTGTTACCTATTATTTCAAATTCCCTACTGTGAGAAACAAAATATTATATTCTCTATTTTCCACGTAACAAAACATTAACAAAATGGCGCAACCACTTTCAACACCAGCGCCTGAACTGCGCTTTTATTCCCTAGCCTTCTCTTCATTAAGAAGAAAATTCGCCTGTTAGTATAGAACGAATGACTTGGTCGGGGTGTGCTACCCTATTCGTTCAAATTACTTTGACGTATTCTTTTTTTCAGTCGATACAACAGACGCTTGTGCGCCATTGCTAAGATCAAGGTGTAATCGCGGAGCATATCTCCAGTGCTACCGTCCAACTAACGGTTGTAACTGTTTCTGTGGTAAGTTTAGAAGCCTTGAAATTAGTTTGCTGCTTATTTACGAATGCTCTTTCATAAGGCTTTTGTGCTACAGTGCTGTGCTTGGAACGGGCAGTTTATTTATTTATTTATTTATTTATTTATTTATTTATATATTTATTTATTTATTTATTTATTTATTTATTTGTGTAGAGGCATGTATAGTCACCGGCGCTGGTAACCGACCGTTAGCGCAGGGCGCGGACTCTGCGCACAAGCAGCATTGAGGTGGAAAAGCGCTGAAGAGGACGACCCATTATATTGTTGCAATCCTTCTTTACAATTACCCCCGGGAACATAAAGGAAGCCACCCGGTGACGTAACAGCTTCCCACTATGACTGGGTCATAGTAGGTCTTGAGGCGGTCGACGTTGACAATATCTCGCCCACGTCGGCGTATGTCCGAAGAGGTTTCAACGAGCTCGATCACGTAGTTGACCGGAGATGTGCGTTCTACCAGGCGGTAGGGGCCTTCATACTTGGGCAGTAGTTTCGACGAGAGCCCAGGTGCAGTGGAAGGGGCCGAGAGCCCAACAAGCGCTCCGAGGAAGAACGTAAGCGCAGAAGTGGTGTCATCGCGAACGCTCTTCTGGCCCTCTTCGTCATTTGAAGTAAAGGCCTGTGCGAGATCCGGACACTCTTCCGCATGTGCGGCTGTGGCAGAAATAGACGCACATTCATATGCATCCGGCTTGTACGGAAGGACTGTGCCGATTGCGTGCGGTGGGTGCAGCCCGTACAAAAGAAAAAGGCTGCAAAGCCTGTGGTGCTCTGAGTGGTGGTATTGTTTGCGGAAGTTGCGAAGGGCAGAATGGCATCCGAATTTGTGAGGTCGGAAGCTACCTACATTGCGAGCACGTCGCCAAGCGTGCGCTTATAGCGGTCTGTGAACCCATCGGTCTGCGGATGTATTGCAGTAGTTGCGCGGTGCACAGCATGGCACTCTGACGATGCCTTCAATGACTTCCGACAAGAATACACGCCCGCGATCGCTGAGCAACTCCTGTGGTGGACAGTGACCCAGTATGAATCGGCGAAGCAGGAAGCAGGCAACATCGCGCGCTGTAGCCGCTGGGAGAGCAGCAGTTTTGGTGCATCGCGTGGGCTGGTCAAGAACGACGATAGTCCAGCGGTTAACAGCAGATGTCAGGTGAAACGGCTCATACAAATCGACGCCTATGCACCCGAACTGCCGGGTACGGCAAGGTAGCGATTGCAGACCGGCTGTCGAGAGGCGTGGTGAAGATTTCTGGAGCTTACAATCGGGGAACGAGCGCACGAACTTCTAAATGTAGCTGTGCATCCCGCGCCAATAGTACCACTGTTAAATGCGCTTGTAAGTTTGGATACTCCCGAGTGGGCACACTGTGGGTCAGAGTGTAATGGCGTGCATATTTCAGAAAGCAGACTATGGGGTACTACTAGCGACCACTCACGACCATCCGCGGTGTAATTGCCGATGGCTGCTAGAACTGTACCCTGTGGTCGCCACCACTGATGGCATGTCTCCGAAAGAACAGACGTTTCTTTTTCAAGATGGATATTTCAAAATATTATTTAAAGACTTAGCAGAAGAACATAAGCGATTGCTTCATGCTGAGCTTCTAGGTTTATTTCATGCTTTTGCCTGTAGATTGCTGTGATAGAATCAGGAATGGACGAAAGGCACGGCAAAATTTGTAGCTCCCGATATCGAAGCCTTTCCCGCAACAACGCGTTTGTCAAAAAGACGCGGGAGCATTGACCAAATATATTCCACTTTTGTCGTTGCGTGGACCGAAGCTTGCGTTATCAGGGCAATACCTTCGGTGAAGACTCTATGTTAGAAGACCACGGAAAAGTCCGTGAGACTTGCAGCAGACCCCCCTCCCCCCTTCCCCAAGGAATTGCTATGCACGGCCTGCGCTCTTACGCACGTCCATCCTTTACGACGATGGTGGATCACCAATGCACCCGCTGGTTTTTCGGCAATATGCAAATGGTGAATACTTCAAGATGAAGAATGCGACAGCACTTTCGTGCAGGTTTCGCGATGGCACGCACAGAGTTCAATCTCCCCTTTTGAAATCGGGTACGCTTTCCGTATTGTTATTTCGTTTTGCTCCCTCATTTAATTCTTACACCGCATCATACAAACTGTGATACAAAGCCAGATTCCTGAAAGTGCGTAGCTAAATGATTCCCAGAGCTTGGTGAGAATTCCACCGCAAAGGCCACTTTTTTGGTGACTACGTACAAGAAATGTTTTCCATTTTCATTCCTTTGGTCTCAAAATTTGCAACCGAGAATCTCGTGGCAAATATTTTTTTTATTTGGCAGTAGTGGCGTGTTCGATCACTCCGTGAATGTCGAATCACATCCATTATAGACATGTGTATTTAGGTCTGCAGCATTCACAGATTAGAGAAAAGGCAGTGGAAACTGTCACATTTTGGCGGTGTAAAGTGTTGTAGATATTGTACATTGTGTTATGAATCCCTCCGCCATCAGGCTTCATTCTTGCTTGTAACAGCAGTGCACATTTTAACGCGTAAAATAATAAAACTACAGTCTGCCCCTTAAAAAAGTGTTTCTTATCTCAATTTCTAGTATACTATGAAAGGCGTGTGTGGAGCTAATATATTGAACAGTTTGTGTAAGAATCAAGAAGCCAATGGCTATTTCTACAGAATTGTTGAAGAAATAACAAATGTCTGCCGTGGTGAACGAACTGTACATACGTGCAAGACAGATCGCAGCAATTAACGTTGAAATGACTCGAAATTTCCAGATTTATCTTGTCGACGCAGTGACAAGGAGCGTTTAAAGCTAGGACTGCATTGAAAGCTTCATATAAGGTGTTTAGTTCCTTGTTTGAAGTTACGTTAAAATATATAAGACCATGAGAGCGCAAATAGTTTTTGACTCACGCTTATATGTGATTTTATAATAGCTTGAACAGCCCATACTTTATTTTCTTTGCAGGGTGACCCTTCATCCCATTTCAATTCGGTGAGTTGGAGAGTTTGTTTACTCATGACGATTTTAGGCAATTTTAAAAATGTGATAGCATTTTCTTTCGTGTGCGAGTTAGTACGAATTATAAGTATCGAATCGAATATCGAATAGTTGGAAGCAGACGTACATGTCTACAGCAGGAATATCGATTTCGTAACAAGACACCATGCCTGTACTGACTAGTCCGAAAAGGGCAGCTAATGATCAGAAACAAATCATTAGTTTTATATACAAGACCATCTATTATGACATAGAGAACTGCATGATTAGCCTATCCACGACAATACAGCCTGTTTTCAAAAAAATTGATCAACGTCATCAGCCTGGTTACGCCCACTGCAGGGCAAAGGCCTCTCCCATACTTCTCCAACTACCCTGGTCATATACTAATTTTGGTCATGTTGTCCCTGCAAACATTTTAATCTCATCCACCCACCTAACTTTCGGCCGCCCCATACTTAATGACCCTCGGTTATCTTCCCTCCTCATTACATGTCCCGCCAATGCCCATTTCTTTTTCTTGATTTCGACTAAGATGTCATTAACTCGCGTTTCTTCCCTCACCATATGTGCTCTTTTCTTTTCCCTTAATGTTACAGCCATCATTCTTCTTGCCATAACTCCTTGCGTCGTCCTCAATTTGAGTAGAACCCTTTTCGTAAGCCTCGAGGTTTCTGCCCCGTACGTGAGTACTGGTAAGACACAGCTGTTATACACTTTTCTCTTAAGTGATAATGGCAACCTGCTGTTCATGATCTGAGAATGCCTGCCAAACGCACCCCAGCCCATTCTTATTCTTCTGATTATTTCAGTCTCGTGATCCGGATCCGCGGTCACTACCTGTCCTAAGTATATGTATTCCCTTACCACTTCCAGTGCTTCGCTACCTATCACAAACTGCTGTTCTCTTCCGAGACTGTTAAACATTACTTCAGTCTTGTGCAGATTAATTTTTAGACCCACCTTCTGCTTTGGCTCTCCAGGACAGTGATCATGCATTGAAATTGCTGCCCTGAGTTACTAAGCAAAGCAATATCATCAGCGAATCGCAAGTTACTAAGGTATTCTCCATTAACTCTAATCCTCAATTCTTCCCAATCCAGGTCTCTCAATACCTCCTGAAAACACGCTGTGAATAGCATTGGAGAGATCGTATCTCCCTGCCTGACGCCTTCTTTTAGTGGGACTTTGTTGCTTTTTTTATGGAGGACTACGGTGGCTGCGGAGCCACTATAGAAATCTTTCAGTATCTTTACATACGGCTCGTCTACACACTGATTCCGTATTGCCTCCACGACTGCTGAGGTTTCGACTGAATCAAACGGCTTCTCGTAATCAATGAAGGCTATATACAAGGGTTGGTTACATTCCGCACATTTCTCTATCCCCTGATTGATAGTGTGAATATGGTCTATTGTTGAGTAGCCTTTACGGAATCCTGCCTGGTTCTTTGATTGACAGAAGTCTAAGGTGTTCCTGATTCTATTTGCGATTACCTTAGTAAATATTTTGTAGGTAATGGACAGTAAGCTGATCGGTCTATAATTTTTGAAGTCTTTGGCTTCCCCTTTCTTATGGATTAGGTTTATTTTAGCGTTCTTCCAAGATTCCGGTACGCTTAAGGTCATGAGGCATTGCGTATACAGGGTGGCCAGTTTATCTAGAACAATCTGCCCACCATCTTTCCACAAATCTGCTGTTACCTGATCCTCCCCAGCTGCCTTCCCCCTTTGCATAGCTCCCAATGCTTTCTTTACTTCTTCCGGTAATACTTATGGGATTTCAAATTCCTCTAAATTATTATCTCTTCCATTGTCTTCGTAGGTGCCACTGATACTGTATAAATCTCTATAGAACTCTTCAGCCACTTGAACTATCTCATCCATATTAGTAATGATATTGCCGGCTTTGTCTCTTAACGCATACATCTGATTCTTGCCTATATCTAGTTTCTTCCTCGCTGCTTTTAGGCTTCCTCCGTTAAATAAATTATCCAAGGACAAATAGTTCTTTTATGACATGTTTTCCAACAGGTCTAAAAAATTGTTGCCAAGGAAAGGCCATAACTTCCGGAAAAAGAAAAGCTGCTGAACGGCTCTTCTACCATAGACGCAGGCTGCTTTTTACAAGAGAGACATCGCTGGTTTTAGCGTAAAAGATAAACTTCAACACAAATAGACTTCCAAGAACACGAAACGTCCAGAAACGTGACTAGTTGTCATGAAGGCCTCGACCGCGCGCCTGAAAGCAATGCTTCTCTCAGCCATTTTATTTCTGCATTTATTCGAAATCTTTTGTCGTTGTAGCACTTCTGTTCATTACCTTTCTTTTGTATAGCAAGTGCAGAACAGTAACTAGATTTAAACAGTCAGTTGTTGCCAAATATTTGACTGGTTAGGACTATCGGAATATACCGAATACTTTATTTTCGAATGCTAAAAGAATATTGCACCCTATTACTATTCGCATACGAATCATCAGATATTCGCATACCGTTAGCAATTTTTTAACTAAGCTTTTCCGGTGTTGCGTATTTCATTAAAAATATTAGGACTGTCACGTGGTAGTGACGGTGAAGAAAGAAGCAGTACGGTGGAATACAAAACTAGCTTTTATTGGGCGAACCTGTGCCCACAAAACAGGCTACACTTATAGCACAACGAAAGCGGCGAACACAGTCGGCGATCGTCGAAAATCTGATCTGCGGGTCAAGCGGGTCGGCTTTTATAGAGCAGTCGCCGAATGTTCCAGACTAATCGTTCGGACCCGCGTGCCTTCCACAAAGTTCTACACCATTCGCGTCAGGTGATGAAATCAGATAACATAAGTCTCGGCGACAACAGACAGCGGATAGAAGCATCGATAACTTTCCAGAAACTTCGGATACATGCAGGCGCGTCCCATGCTGTGCGATTACATTTGTTAGGCGGCGAAACGTGGTTGCCCGATAAAGATAAGTACACTTGTCAATGCCCCCCTCTTAAAAAAGCATCGTCCCGACGCTACAAATATAAGAGAGCGAAACACAAAAGGACACTTCTTAAACATAAGTAACAAAAAAGAAATAAAGTCCAAAGGTCAGTTACGCGAAGCCACAAAGTTCGTTAACGCTGGTAGTAGGGCTTGAGTCGCACAACGTGGACTATTTCAGGTCGCGAGCGGCGCCGCTGTGATAGCGAAATACCGTCTGGCACGACCTCATAGTCCAGTGCGCCAATACGTCGGATGATCTTGTACGGTCCGAAATAGCGACGCAAAAGCTTCTCGCTCAGTCCTCGTCGGCGTATAGGGGTCCAAACCCAAACACGGTCACCGGGCTGGTACTCCACGAAGCGTCGTCGGAGGTTGTAGTGTCGGCTGTCGGTCCTCTGCTGGTTCTTGATTCGCAGGCGGGCGAGCTGTCGGGCTTCTTCGGCGCACTGGAGGTAGCTACGGACGTCAAGGTTCTCCTCGTCCGTGACGTGAGGCAGCATGGCGTCGAGCGTCGTCGTCGGGTTCCTGCCGTAGACCAGCTTGAACGGCGTGATCTGTGTTGTTTCTTGTACCGCCGTGTTATAAGCGAATGTTACGTACGGCAGGATGGCATCCCAGGTCTTGTGTTCGACGTCGACGTACATCGCTAGCATGTCGGCGAGGGTCTTATTCAGCCGCTCCGTAAGACCATTCGTCTGCGGGTGGTAAGCCGTTGTCCTCCTGTGCCTTGTCTGACTGTATTTCAGAATGGCTTGGGTGAGCTCCGCTGTAAAGGCCGTTCCTCGGTCGGTGATGAGGACTTCTGGGGCGCCATGTCGCAGCAGAATGTTTTCGACAAAGAATTTCGCCACTTCGACTGCGCTACCTTTCGGCAGTGCTTTTGTTTCAGCGAAGCGGGTGAGGTAGTCCGTCGCCACGACTATCCACTTATTTCCGGTTATTGACGTCGGAAAGGGTCCCAACAAGTCCATCCAGATCTGCTGGAATGGTCGGCAAGGAGGCTCGATTGGCTGTAGTAATCCGGCTGGCCTTGTCGGCGGTGTCTTGCGTCGCTGACAGTCTCGGCATGTTCTGACATAACGGGTGACGTCGGCGGTCAGGCGCGGCCAATAATACTTTTCTTGTACCCTCGATAGTGTCCGGGAAAATCCGAGGTGTCCAGCGGTCGGATCGTCATGTAGGACGTGCAATACTTCTGGACGAAGTCCTGACGGGACAACAAGGAGGTAATTGGCGCGGACTGGTGAGAAATTCTTCTTCACGAGTAGACTGTCTTGAAGCGTGAAGGAAGATAATCCGCGCTTAAATGCCCTGGGAACAACGTCGGTGTGCCCTTCCAAATAATCGACGAGGCCTTTAAGTTCCGCGCTTATTATTCCAAGGAAGGCGTCGTCATCCTCGTCATCTTGCGGCGGCGGGTCAATGGGGGCGCGTGATAGGCAATCGGCGTCTGAGTGTTTTCGTCCGGACTTGTATGTTACAGTGATGTCGTATTCTTGTAGTCTCAGGCTCCACCGTGCCAGCCGTCCTCAGGGATCCTTTAAATTCGCTAGCCAACACAAGGCGTGATGGTCGCTGACGACTTTGAATGGCCTGCCATATAGGTAAGGGCGAAATTTCGCTGTAGCCCAAACGATGGCGAGGCATTCCTTTTCGGTTGTAGAATAATTGCCTTCCGCTTTTGACAACGACCGGCTAGCGTAAGCTATCACGTGTTCATGTCCATCTTTTCTCTGGACCAGGACGGCGCCGAGGCCTAGGCTACTGGCGTCAGTGTGGATTTCGGTATCGGCGTGCTCGTCGAAGTGCGCAAGTACGGGCGGCGACTGCATGCGTCGTTTGAGTTCTTGAAATGCGTCGGCTTGCGGCGTTTCCCACTTGAACTCGACGTCACATTTAGTTAGCTGCGTCAGCGGCTCAGCGATGCGTGAAAAGTTCTTGACAAATCGCCTGTAGTAGGCACACATGCCAAGAAATCTACGCACTGCCTTCTTGTCGATGGGCTGTGGGAACTTTGCTATGGCAGCTGTCTTCTGCGGGTCGGGGCGGACTCCAGATTTGCTGATGACGTGGCCTAAAAATAGAAGCTCCTCGTAAGCGAAGCGGCACTTTTCCGGCTTCAGAGTAAGTCCTGATGACCTGATGGCCTCTAGTACTGTTGCCAGCCGCCTAAGGTGAACGTCGAAATTTCCGGCGAAGACGACGACGTCATCCAAGTATACCAGACAGGTCTGCCACTTCAATCCTGCTAAAACCGTGTCCATCACGCGCTGGAACGTTGCAGGCGCCGAGCACAGTCCGAATGGCATAACCTTGAACTCGTAGAGGCCGTCTGGGGTGATGAAGGCGGTCTTTTCGCGATCTCTTTTGTCGACTTCTATTTGCCAATAGCCAGACTTGAGGTCCATGGACGAGAAGTATTTAGCGTTGCAGAGCCGATCCAATGCGTCATCTATCCGTGGGAGGGGGTATACGTCCTTCTTCGTGATCTTGTTCAGACGACGATAATCGACGCAGAAACGTAGGGTTCCGTCCTTTTTCTTTACCAGAACAACAGGGGATGCCCACGGGCTTTTCGACGGCTGGATGATGTCGTCGCGCAACATTTCGTCGACTTGTTCTCTTATAGCTTTACGTTCTCGCGCCGAAACTCGGTAAGGGTTCTGACGGAGTGGTCGAGCGCATTCCTCGGTGATTATGCGATGCTTGGCGACTGGTGTTTGTCGAATCCTCGATGACCTCGAAAAGCAGCCTTTGTATCGTCGGAGCAGACTTCTGAGCTGCTGTTGCTTAATCATAGGGAGATTTGGATTAATGTCGTAGTCTGGTTCGGGAACCATGGTCGTCGGGGTAGATGCGGCGGAATCCGAGAGGACAAACGAATTACTTGTTTCCAGAATTTCCTCGATGTACGCGATCGTCGTGCCCTTGTTGATGTGCTTGAACTCCTGGCTGAAGTTTGTCAGCAACACTTCAGTTTTCCCTCCATGCAGTCGAGCGATCCCTCTTGCGACGCAAATTTCACGGTCTAGCAGTAGACGTTGGTCGCCTTCGATGACGCCTTCTACGTCAGCGGGTGTTTCGGTGCTGACCGAAATAACAATGCTGCAGCGAGGCGGGATGCTCACTTGATCTTCGAGCACACTCAAGGCGTGATGGCTACGAGGGCTCTCCGGCGGCATTGCCTTATCTTCCGACAGCGTTACTGACTTCGACTTCAGGTTGATGATTGCGCCGTGTTGGTCCAGGAAGTCCATACCGAGAATGACGTCTCGTGAACACTGTTGGAGGATAACGAAGGTGGCAGGGTAAGTCCGGTCATGAATGGTTATTCTTGCCGTGCAGATCCCAGTCGGCGTGATGAGGTGTCCTCCAGGGCCTTCCCATGCGGTCTTAACTTTCTTCAACTGGGCGGCGATGGGTCCACTCATGACGGAGTAATCAGCGCCTGTGTCCACTAAGGCGGTAACTGCGTGGCCGTCGAGAAGCACGTCGAGGTCGGTGGTTCTTTGTCTGGCGTTGCAGTTAGGCCTTGGCGTCGGATCGCGGCTGCGTCGTGTTGAACTGAAGCTGGAACGTCGCGTCCTCAAGTCGTCTTTCGTCGGTGTAGTCTTGGCTTCCTGACTGCGTCGGGACGGCGGCGGGTCGTTATTATCTCGTCGAGCTGGTCTCTTCGTCGTCTTCGTCGGCGGCGGAGGATCTTTGTCAGTTCGACGAACAGCAACCGCACCTCCATCGGTTGCTGCTTTTAGTCTTCCGGATATGGGCTCGCTGACCGGCCCCTGGGCTGGGCCAGTGTATGGACGGCGCTGCGGCGACAGGTAGCGGCCTGGTGACGGCGAACGGGACGGTCGCCGAGAGTTCCACTGAGTGCCGGCTAGGTAATCGGCAATGTCACGTGGGCGCTCCCCAAGCTGTGGACGCGGCGCGTTGACGGCGAACCCTCTCAGTCCCATGTCGCGGTATGGGCATCGGCGGTACACATGGCCGGCTTCTCCGCAGTGATAGCAGAGCGGGCGGTGGTCGGGGGCTCGCCAAATGTCCGTCTTCCTCGCATAGGTGCGCTGGGCGACGGGTGGGCGCGCTGGCGGCGGCGGCGGCGGACGACGGAATTGCGGTGTTGCAGGACCTTGGCGCGGTCGCGCAGGGGGGCCTTGACGGCGGGCGACGACGGCGGCGTAGGTCATTGCTTCCGGCTGCGGTGGTTCTGGTTGCACCTCAGGAACTCCAAGGGATCGGTGCACCTCTTCTTTCACGATGTCGGCGATAGAGGCCACTTGAGGCTGCGACGAAGGCAAGACCTTGCGCAGTTCTTCGCGCACAATGGCCCTGATGGTCTCGCGCAGATCGTCCGTGGCCAGTGATTGAATTCCTGCGTAGTGGGTAGAGCTTGTGCGGCGGTTGAAATGCCGGTTCCGCATTTCGAGTGTCTTCTCAATGCCGGTGGCCTCGCGAAGGAACTCTGCTACGGTCGTCGGTGGGCTTCGTACCATTGCGCCGAAAAGTTCTTCCTTCACACCACGCATGAGTAGGCGTACTTTCTTTTCCTCGGCCATATCCGGGTCGGCGTGGCGGAACAGACGGCTCATTTCTTCCGTAAAGATGGCAACGTTCTCATTTGGTAGCTGCCCTCGGGCATCCAGCATAGCTTCGGCCCTTTCCTTGCGCACGACGCTTGTAAAGGTGCGCAGGAAGCCGGTACGGAACAGGTCCCATGTCGTCAATGTCGACTCCCTGTTCTCGAACCACGTTCTCGCGGCGTCTTCTAGGGCGAAGTATACATGCCGCAACTTGTCGTCGGAGTCCCAGTTGTTGAAATTCGCGATTCGCTCGTACGTCTCCAGCCAGGATTCCGGGTCTTCAGTTGCTGCTCCATGGAAGGTCGGTGGGTCCCGAGGTTGTTGCAGGACAACGGGGGTCGCTGGGGCAGCCATTGGGGTTGTCTTGGCCACGATCTTCTTGGTCTTCTCAGGTAGAAGTCCGTGTTCCGGGGGCAGCTGTTGTAGACGACGGCTTACTCGATGGTCCGTGACTACGTTGGTGCTCTCTTTACGGTCCGGGCTTGGATCACGGCTTGTCGGGGGCGTCCGGTACATGGACCAAAAGCACCTCCACCAGATGTCACGTGGTAGTGACGGTGAAGAAAGAAGCAGTACGGTGGAATACAAAACTAGCTTTTATTGGGCGAACCTGTGCCCGCAAAACAGGCTACACTTATAGCACAACGAAAGCGGCGAACACAGTCGGCGATCGTCGAAAATCTGATCTGCGGGTCAAGCGGGTCGGCTTTTATAGAGCAGTCGCCG
This sequence comes from Dermacentor andersoni, assembly GCF_023375885.2. Classification (NCBI taxonomy): domain Eukaryota; kingdom Metazoa; phylum Arthropoda; class Arachnida; order Ixodida; family Ixodidae; genus Dermacentor; species Dermacentor andersoni. The sequence goes on along the minus strand of NC_092820.1, from coordinate 51,717,398 downwards.
AATGTTCGACTAATCGTTCGGACCCGCGTGCCTTCCACAAAGTTCTACACCATTCGCGTCAGGTGATGAAATCAGATAACATAAGTCTCGGCGACAACAGACAGCGGATAGAAGCATCGATTACTTTCCAGAAACTTCGGATACATGCAGGCGCGTCCCATGCTGTGCGATTACATTTGTTAGGCGGCGAAACGTGGTTGCCCGATAAAGATAAGTTCACGTGTCACTATGTTCAAATTTGTCTTTGCAATGCTGGAAAGCGTCCTTGAATAAAAAATAGCCTTTCAACGTGCAGCGGTGGCACGGCTCGCTTAAGTAGTAGCAATAAACCAGTGAGATAGTACTCCCATCGTTTGAGAGTTGTGATTCAGGTGCAATAAACTGTTAATCTATACATGCTTGAAACAACAATTCGTATGTAACAGCTTCTCTCCTTCAGAATCATATAACATTTTAGCACTGTATATTCACATTCTATAGAGGCACATTCTTCGCAAGAGTCAAAATTTCGTACTAAAAAACAAATCACCTAGGCAAATTTTCATAATATTGCGATATTTTCACAGGAGTATGCTTAAATAAAATAAATTGGCAGTACAGAGGTGAAGTTCCTCAACAATACTCCATATCTCACAACTTGTGGTAATCCTGTAAATAATTGAAGAAACTCGGTGCCATGTGCAGACCATATACCTTGCTACGTATGACAGGACATGCCTTTTTCCCCATATTGTACATTGCAACTTCGTAATTACAGATGTTTTGTGATGTCTAAATCCTTACCAAAGCTGCAGTCTCTTTTTGACCATTTATCAGACTTATCAGATTTATTTTTGACCATTGCCTGTGACTACAACTGTGCGATTGGCTGACACGGGTGCGTTCTTGTAGCAATGCACAAAATGTATTTCATTATCTTCAAAATGAGCTTAATGCAGATAGGCTCTCATAGGGTCGAGGTTGTGCGATCACTATCAAGGTAGAAGTAGGTTGCTACATGTTTACAGATATGAACAACGTAATCTGTGTTTTATTTCTTTGTTTAATGTAAGAACTGAGTCACGCTAATTACTGATTCTCAAAAATAATAACTAGCCCGCCATTAAACATGTGGTCGATGAAGTGTACTTATGCGGTTTCAGGTACATTTATTGCTTCATAGATTCTTAGGAAGGTCAAAGATCAAGATTTAGTCAGCCACACTTACTTGTTTTACTTTTGCCGAACTACAGGACTTCATCCAGAAATATTTATCTGCGTAAGAACAAAAACAACCATTACTTCCTGAACAAGGCATAAAGCTCCTTTTTTCAGTGCAGCAATTCGCTTTTTCAATCAGTTGCATGAAGCCACACCTTCGTCCCCGCTTATACAGGCAGGATCGACTGAGGAGCAACATACAACCATCTATCGGTTTGAACTTTGTGTTCGATCGCGTGTGGGTGAGGTTGTCCAGGGCTATTAGGCAGTGCCTCCTTTCATGAAGAGCTATGATGTACGTACCTCTTTACAAATCAGAATGCTCTTCTGATATTTCCATTTCGTTAGCTAAAATCAGTATCATAGAATCTGTAAATAATTGGAAAACTTACCAATCACACTGCTAGAAAGAGAGAGACAGACAGTCTGTGTTGCTTTCCGATGAAGGCCTTTCACACTAACGCTTTGGCAGGCTGCACCATGATGCACTGAGTATGTGCTGCTCTTCAATAAACATTTCGCCAACTAACTTGGATCACTGTGTATGTGTCACTGGGTGTGCGGCGAGCGCGAGAACAATCCTCAGCGCTCTGACGCACCGGTGCACTACACTTCTACTCTCGGAGGCCACGCGCGTACATTTCGGCTGCGACACTAGATGGCGCAGCGTGTTTAAAAAGAACCGCGATAGACGATCCCGGCTACTGCGGGGTGCGTATCTCATGCATTTCGGAGCCAATGCGCAGGCTTAGTGGCCGCGCCACTGGATGGTGCCCAATGTTTTTAAGGAAGCACGAAAGAAGAGTCCCGGTGCACTATGCGCGTCATTTGACAATGGTGGCAATACGTTGTTTCGCTATATTGATTGAATGGATCGAATCCCGGCCACGGCGGCCGCATTTCGATGGGGGCGAAATGCGAGAACTCCCGTGTACTTAGATTTAGGTGCACGTTAAAGAACCCCAGGTGGTCGAAATTTCCGGAGTCCTCCACTACGGCGTGCCTCATAATCAGAAAGTGGTTTCGGCACGTAAAACCCCATAATTTTTTTATATTGATTGAATGCTAAGCGTAATTCTACCGACAGGCATCGTGATATGGGTTTTGCATGTTTTTTTTTTATTGATTATCTCTTGCAGGATTCCTTAATCATCGTTGGCATATTAATGGCGCGTGGTTCCTTCGGATCACCACACCACCAGTTGAATCTAGGAAGTTATGCATCTGTAATCAACTTTCCTAACTGCACATTAGCAGAAAATAAATTCCTACATTGAAACAGAAATCACAATGTGTTGTTTAGACAAATAAGATTCTACAAAGCAGTGGTGGCAACACTATTAAACTTGACCTAATACAATATTCTAACAAGGACGAATACTTCCTAGCAATATGCGTTTTAAAGGCGATGGGTTCCGCTTTCTTTCACCGCACGTAGCTCTAACAAGAAGTAGCAAATATATCTCCTGACATCCTTGCCACGTCAACAATAATTGCCTATATACAAAAAACTCAATCTCAAATGAAATTGACAATTTCTTTTTTCGAACATTACCTTACAACTCGCATATCTGTCTCGATCACTTGATAAAGTGTACACTTAATCAAAACGAAAGAGCGAGTCACATAATGATGCGAAAGCGTTAAATGGCTCATTGAACGAGAAATCTGGCGTCCGGTGTCTAGCAGCGAAACCGCACCTCGTTTCCCACTGGCTGTGACGCCACGGCACTAACGCGCGTTGACGGAGCGGAGCCGGTGAAAGGACACACGTGCTGGCTTCAGTAGCGCCCAGGTGTTGCGCGAGGGTAGACAACATCGTCGCGACGCCATGTCACCCTCACTCTTTTCTCGGAAGCCTGCGCTATCCACACGTACTGTCTCCACGCAAGCTCTCGCCTGCATTCTAACTGCACCTCGGTGGCGTTAAATCGAAACGCGTTCGCTCGCCTACCAGGAGTTCATAACTAGAAGTACCACTCAGCGGTGTTCCATAGAACATTATTGCTTTCGCATTCACAACTCATAAATACTACTTAGATCTACTCGGATTTTTTCTAGCCTACTTTAGTTTTGTTGGGGTTGTTTATATATCGTGACAGTTCACCTCGGCAGGCCGCAACACCTACGCGAAAACTTTGTAGTCAGGGTGCATCAGTAGCTTTTTGTATTCTAGTGGGCGAGATTTATATCTCGCCATCATGAGTTAAAGGAAGAACAGGTGATTGGCCCAAAAGAACACAAAACACAATGGGAATTGGCACCGACAGCACCACCCGCGCGTGTAGGCGACGAAGAAATTGGCATTTAGGGGAACGGTAAAGAAACCCAGGTGGTCCAAATTTCCGGAGTCCCTACCACTACCCGCATGCCTCGTAATTAGATCATGGTTCTGGCGCGTAAAATTCCATCATTTAAAAAATTAAGAAATTATCGCGTGCCACGAACATGAAGAGGGGAGAAGAAGCGGAGTTGACGTGGCCTTGGAAGAGGCAAGAGGGGTGCTCGAGCACTTGGTGGGAAGACGCACACTTGTGGCGTCGGCCCCAAAGACCTGGGCCACATGGGGACACCAGCGGCACCGTGCTTGTCTAGTTTCATCCTCGACATTCCGCAGCTGTCCATCGTGGTCTCCGTCAAAGGCTTGCTTGGATGAGACCGGCCCCGTCTTACGCTGCTGGGAGAACGTCGCCTTCACCGAAGTCAACGCTCAACCAGCTCCGTCCTACGCTATAGCGGCAACGCTGATGCAGAGACATGTAAGACCCAGTTATATTGAGAATTAGGTTGTTTACTTGACGATGAATTTCATTTGGTGATTTGTGGAAAAGTATACTGTCCTAATGTTTTCACTCGAGTAGCGCAACATTAGGTTAACCAGCAGATTACCTATACCTGTAGTTGGTGCTTTGTGTATTTTAGTTTGACTTCACAAGTGTGTTTTCTTCTCGGCATTGTTTATGTCTATATCTTGTGTGCCTAGACACAAAACACAAGTGTGTTCAACACCCTTTCTGAGGTTTCAGATATGACGATGACAAGCCCCCAAATACCGACTCTAACTACTACAGAGGAAACTTAGCGTCAGGAAAAACGGCGCCCTTCAACATCATTCCACATTATGCGCACTGTTTTATGTAACTTGATCGAAATATTAAAAAAATAAGCGGTTAACTGCAACTGAATGAAACCAACGACATATGGTTGAGCGTCATGTCACGCTCCTAATGATATCTTTATATCGCGCTTATTTAATTAGGATCAATTGTGCAAAATTTTCATTGTTACCTTTAGGGCCAAGTGCGTTTTGTTACGGTGCAAAGGGCATTTAAAAACGACAGATCCAATTTTTTGGGCAGTGTTCATGCAGCGTGGTGATTTTTCTCGGGCGCGTAAGGAAATCCTGCGAAATAAGAAATACAACACGTAACACCACTCGTGCGCTATGGTACTGAAGCGCGCTCAACCGTGCGTCGAGCCTATCACTTATCAGGAACAACCGTACTTCCTTCGCGTGTGCCACCGTCAAAGATTCTGACGCACTGTGAAGCCGATGCCTTAAGCTGCGGCCTCTCACTTCGCTACGGTCCGCGCGCACGGTGCTGTTGCATGAAGCGCAGTTGACAGCACTGCAATACGGTAGCGCATAAGCGCAGTCACGTGGTTTTAATTGATATTTGGTGGGCTTTCTTGAAACGCCGGAAAACATCGCCACGCAGCATGTACACTGCCACCGAAAATTGGATCGGTCGTTTTCGAATACCCTCTACCACGTAACGAAAAGCACTTGGCCCTAAAGTGAGTATATAAAAAAACTCATAAATGATCTTAGTTAAGTAACTAATACAGCTCAATATAATAAACGCCCTAAGGAGCGCCATATGTTGGCAAACTATATGTCGTTGGTTTCATTCAGTTGCGGTTAACCACGTTTTTTTAAATCTTTGGTTCGAGTTACGTGAACCACCCTGTATATCAGCTGTGCTCTCAACAAATCGCATAATAGCATCAAAAATAACACGCACTATGCTTCCATGTACACAGCCATAGAAACTGAATTTGACAATTGTATAGCGCGTTGACACGTACACGCAAGTTCTTGTGATAGTTGCATTGACAACTTAGCACACATAATTTTCGGCATCCTTCGTCTTTCTCATTTGATTAGCTATCAGTGCAATGTTTTCACAGCACGTTGAGTATTTTGCTCAGCATGTCGCTGCTTTCCGATGAATTACCTAAAAACGCATCAAACGCGACACCTTTCACATAGTTTAGGCAGCAGAAAAAAATACTTCGGCACAGGTTCTCATGCAAAGGCTTTCAGGACACCAGACACACACGAGCAGAATTAAATGTTGTGTACCCAAATCTATGTGCGAAATGGGTGTACAAGACAGATACCAAGCGTCAAAGAGAACCTGTTGCAAAGGTGAATCCATGGACATGAGCATGCAATATTGTAATGCTGGGCGAGATTGTGTTCCATGCTGAACTGCAGCACGACTAGCAAGGGACGCCTGCGACTACGTCAGGCGGAATACGTCCGTACGTTTATTGCGACGCACTCTTTCCTTCATTTGAACCACTTTGCGGTAGGTAGCTAAGTAGATTCCTGTCTTCCTTCATATCGGACTTCTGCAATAAAAAGAAAGTTATAAGGGAAATTGGAATTGAAGCTCACACTCCAAGAAGTGCAGACCAACTCTCAAGCCACTAAACCAAGATCTTTTTTTTTTTTTTTGTAATCACAGCACGAATGCACGAATACTCCTCTCGTTCCAAAAGCAGACCAGCACTTTGTGATGTTTCGCGCATGTGTATGGTGCCAGCTTTTCGTGCTCTTTTCTCATGACATGTCACGCTTTGACACACTGAGTTTGCCGGCGCCATCTTTGGAATCGGCCGACAGTGCCCAGTACTGTCCTGTTGCACCGCCTTGGCGATCGACCCAAGTTGATCCCGTTTTACCATTTCTTCGTTGGTGTGAAAACAACACGCAAGTTTTCAAATAGCCCCCATCGCATAGACATAGGCATGTGCGATTGTGTAACGCTTAGTCGCAGGTCAGGTCACAATCCGTGTATCTCTCCCTCACGCCAGTTAAATACCTGTGCAAAAACCAACGTACGGCATACCGTATAAATTCCCGTCGAACGAACGCATTCGGAATTACACAGTTGCCGTCATGCCATTGTCGTAACCGTTGTCGTCTTCTTGCTGTTGTAATCACACACACACGTACGATCTATTTAAACAAACGCCTTAGTAACGCATTGCGGGACCGCAAACAATGCAGCATAGCTAGTTACCTACAAAGTATTTCGCTTAACAGCGATTCCCACAATATGTAGGATCTCTGCAATTTCAAGCCGATTGCCATTCTTTGGTAACAACAGCCTTCTGGGGTACGTCTGTCGTTGTGTGTGCTTGTAGCCTCCTTCGCGAAAAACTTGGGTCATTTCATAGTCCGCAGTCTAATAGACAGAACTTCAGGTTGCTGTGCAAAGGAAACTGCGTCACGAAGCTAACCATAGGACCAACTTGGGCAGCTGAGTATGCGCATCTGGGTATGTTCCACTCTTTATTGAACCCCTCTAGCACTAACTTGGATCACTGGGCAGGCGTTGCTCTTCAGTGAAGCTCCTTGACGCCAACTTCGGTTACGGCATGGGCCGCATTTGAATGATCCTATTTTCGCAACTTGAGCCAGTGCTGCCAACTTTGTTCTGTAGGTATTCGCTACTTTTGAATGACGAAAAAACATTTTTAATATTCATATACATACAGATAATCTTGGCTGAATATATATTCAAACACGCGACCCCCAAATTTCATGCATGCTCTGCTAGGTGACGCAGCGTGCCCAGAGAGATGCGTGAGAGACGAGTTTTTTTACACGCAGGTCTCGCACATAACGCGTTCTGACGTTGCAAATATGCCGCATCGCTACTTTGCCTCAATGCCAGTCGCATTAATGTCAACATTAATCGTGGCATGTCCTGTGCCCGAATTATTTTAGACTTATTTACTTCCATTTATTTATTTAGAGTACCTGCAGAGCCCGAAGACATTATTGCAGGGGAGAATACAGATGGTTACATAAGCTCGGATAAAATACATAGCTGATCAAACAAAAATAACACAATAACAATGGTTCACGCCGCTATAAATTCAACAGTAATGCTCTGAACGATGCCTCAGAACGACAATCTGCAATTGCCTATGGTAGCTGATTCCACTGGGATATTGTGTGTGGATAACACGAGTGCTGGAACACGTCTGTTCCACAAATACTTTCTCTTTTTATTAAAGAGTGGTCACTTCTGTGAGATAAGAAATGAGAAAGTAAAAAGTAAGTTTCTAAGTAAGTTTTTAAAAAGCATCTCTAATCTCATGTTTTTACTGCGTGTCCTTAATAATTCCCACCCCAAGCTATCCTTAAGTGCTGTATTGCTAGAAGTAAAGTCATAATTACTACGGATAAAACGGTATGCGCCATTTTGTACATGCTCGAGTATATTCGACAGAATTTTGGTTTGTGGGTCCCAGGTCATACAGGCATGCTCTAATATGGCTCTTGCGTTGGAAAACTAAAGTAGTTCTTTAATTTTGGAAGAAGCTAACCGGAAGTTGCGTTTAACAAAATTTAGCATTTTACAGGCTTTGGCTGTAACATGTTCAACGTACTTAGTCCCAGTTATATTCGAGAAGTAAACACCAAGATAGCTATACTCAGTTACTCACGATAGCTGTACATTGTGTAGCGTATAATCAAACAGGTATGGATTGCGTTTACGTGTAAAGGAAACGTAGTGACACTAACTGGTGTTCAAAGACATTTGCCACCTAACACACCAGCGTGTTATACAGTCCACATTGAGTTGCGAGTACTCGGGGTCAGTAGAAGACCTAATGCAGTGATCAATCACACAATCATCGGCACACATACGCAGTTTGTATGACACAACCTGAGCAATATCATTGATGTATACCATAAACAGCAATATCCTCAAAACAGATCCCTGGGGAACTCCCGAAATAACAGCAACGTAATCAGATTGTGAGCAATTAGAACACGTTGCACACATTCTTGTAGATAACACTTATTCCAATCAAGCAATGAAGGGGATATGCCGACGTATGATAGCTTATTTAACAGCAAAATATGGGGAACAGAATCAAATAGCTTGTTTAAAATCTAGGAATATACAGTCAGTCTGTACACCGAGATCGAATGAATGAAAAATATTGTGGCTGGATTCTATGAGCTGTATCGAACCAAAACGACATGACCTAAAACCATGCTGATATTCGGTAAAAAAAAATATTGTTTTCAAGATGTTTTATTACGGCGCTGTACACTACGTGCTGTAGCGTTTTACTACACACACTCGTTAGTGAAATTCGACTTTACTTGGAGACAATATTTTTTCGGCCACTTTTATGGATCGGCACCACGTCTGCAACTTTCCGCTCCTTAGGTAAACAAGAAGCACTTAACGATTTCTCAAACATTATAACTAGGTAGTGGGCGATTATGTCAGAACAAGCCCTTAGCACATACGATGGTATACCATCCGGACCACTTGCAGAAGAAGCATTTATATTGCCAAGTAACTTAAGTATATGAACGTGTGTCACGACCAGTTCCGGCATAGGTTCCAACACATTGTCGGCAATACGCTGTAATTCATTATGACAGCGAGTTGGGAAAGAAGACTGGAAATAAAGATTGAAGCAAGAAACTTTATCGAAGTCACCAGTAAGAAGTACACTGCCGTTGTTTAAGCTCGGGATGCCAACTTATTCTCTGCTAATTGTTTTGGAACAGTTTCAAATTTCTTTCGGCTTATTTTGTAACTTTGGGCCCCATGCTAAGTATTTTTCCTTAGACACCTTCTTTTTTTTACTTTTATATCTTTTCCAAGGGACTTTAGCATTACAAATACACAAGAGTTAGGCTGCTTTCTATAAGCATTCAGGAGACTACGTATCTTATTCATCAATCGCTTGACCTCCCATGTAACCCAAGGCATATCACGACGTTTTGTTTTTTCTTTGCAGACAAATGTTTGTATGGAACATGTGTGTCACAACCAGCTGCTTTGGTGTGGAGCAAAATGTATCCCATAGGGTATTGCTATCCGCGGACTGAGCTAAGTGACTGAATTTCTGCAGGAATATGGCAAGCTCATTAGATAATGAAACATAATTGCCTTTCTCAAAAAAATATACCTTCCTTGAGGGATCGTGGGCACATGAGAAGGGGACGACCTGAGCATGCGCTAAATGCAGTCATGTTCACTAATACCGGCAATTACGGCATTGTCAGACATAAGCAATGGCTGGTTTGAAAAAAGCAGATCTAATACAGAAGAGCTATTCGGACCATACCTAGTAGTTTGAATAACAAACTGATAAATATCATTGTTAACGATTGCTTCGGGGAATGCTATAGAACGAGCAGATGAATTAACAAGGAGAAGTTTATTGCCGGCCCACCTCCCGTCAGGCATATTTAAATCACCACCAATAAGGAAGTCATTATTTATTTTAGAGAGAAACTCGGAGAGGGATGTGAAGGCCTCAGGCGATGTGGAAGCGGGGGAACGGTAAAAGGACCTAACCGTCAGCCACTGCCCAAGTTTAAATGGGAGATTGCATCAAGCTAACTCGGGACAATCAGCTGGGATTTACAAGGGAAACCTGTGCACGGACTTCTGCACGGACCAGGTGTGGCGATATCCGGCTGGATTCGAAAATCTGTAGAACAACGGCTGCAGAAACGATTCGAGGAGCCGTTTGTCCGTTGTTGCAGAAACTGGAGTGCTATATCCGACAGAGCAAACAGCGAGAAACACATAGAAAAGGGGGCACTGTAAGAAACATGGAAATCCCATTGTACGGGTAATATTGCAGGCTGGATGGAAACTTCTAGATGAAGTTCAAAATAAAAACGCATTGTACATAGGCCACTTGATAAACTGTAACCTTAGAAAAAAAGGTGAACGTAAATAACCGTCAAATTTTATTGTATCGCCACAGGAGCAGATAGCCTTTTCTACACAATTGTTTACTGCTAAATGAGGAGCCCGTCATCAAACTACACGAGGCTTTTGATTACCCATCAACATAAGTCAGCAAACTCCATGGATAGACAACTTTATCGGCGCGACTGGATGCGAAATTGCCAGCCACGTTTAGCGACTAAGAGTGTTCTGTGGCTGTGTCGAAAGAATCGAACGCTGCGCCTTCTTGCGCTATGCTCAGCTACGACGTGACATCGCTGGCTGTACTGTCCTCGTCCGCAGTGGTCGTAGCTGCTCTAGTGCGACGAGCCTTTTGAAGCACATTGCGCTGCCTGCGCTGCCTGCGCTGCTTGGGTGCGGATGGTCTCGCAGCATGGCCAAGAGCTGGGGTCGTCCGTGGTCTGCGAACATTAACAACACTTGGTTGTAACAGTGGGGCATGTTCAGTTAAGATATGCAAAACTGTGATGAGGAAATAATTCCTTACGTTTTAACTCGTACACAACACTTACATGCATGCGTGCCCTACATAAGATAACACTCCAGAGAAAACACAATTTCACAGTCAGTTTTTCTTTCCTTGAATGCTCTATTGTAGTCCAACTATATTAAAGCAATAAATATGGCCCTGACGCAAGATAGCTGTCCAAGCCTGAGTGCGATAAAAAAACTCATGAAGTCCCTCCCAGCTGTTGCTCTTCTTTTGTTCTTGAGGCACAAAGCTTTAATGAACATTGAAGAGAAGCCACCCACCCATAAAATTATGCAGAAATGATTTACGATGATTTCCAGTGCAAGCGAAATGCTTGAAATAATGAACGAACGAACGAACGAATGAACGAACTAGTGAGCGAGGTGACCGCCCCCTCCCCCCCTTCCTCCTCTTTGCCGCTCACTCTCGCTACGTGGTTACACGACAGCGTGCGCCCTTTCCCTTGGGGACTTCTTTTGCCATCCCAGAGTTACTTCGTGGCAGCCGCGGGCGCGTCACGTCCACTTACTGCTCTCCTATACCGTGTGAAGCCTGAAACTCCTTTCCAAACACAGAGCGAGAATGCGCAGTTTGCGCCCACATTGAGCGCGGTTGATAGCTGCAGCCCGGAGTGCTTTGAGACAAACGACAATAACCGTAACCACGTCGGCGATAACAATAGGCACGCCGGCGCAAGGCTACCTACGAGCCCGTCCGCTTCCGCCGTTCTCCATAGGTTTTATGCTGAAAGTGGGGAGTTGAACCTAAACTAGGAATGCCTAATCTATTCTAAAAGGCGGACAGCAAGCAGTACGGAATTCCTTGTTGAAGGCCCGACCATTGAGGATGGAATGTGAATAAAGGGGACCCAAAATGCGAAGATGCGCCACTAGTGCAATAAGTGGGCCATACACGTGCACGCATCCACTCTCCGCTCCCTATGACGCATTGACGCGTGGGTTATGTCGTGCCGGGCACCGCTGACACAAATTAAGCGGAACCTCCCTGAACGGTAACTGTCGAAGAAATGTACGGCATTGTATGGCGGTTAGCCTGGTGCGGAATGTATGTGTGCGGCCATGTATATGCGTGCATATCTCTGCTCGTACTCCTCACGCGCGTGCAAACGAAAAAGCCAAGGGCACTTGGGTTTCCCTACGCGGATGAATGCCAAAGCATTGTGACGTCTTCCCGATGACGACACGTTCTACGAAACGTAATAGTATTGTTTTCACGTTGCCTTGCACCATTTCACTTGCCCCAACCTCGTCCGCATGCTTGCGTGGACGTCCGAAGGAGCCGAGCGGAGCTACTGACTGAGAAGTAGAAGTCGAAGGTTCGTCAATCGGAGCACACGACAGAACTCGCCCAAATCACCACACTGAGTGGCAGTACGCCTGGGCCGTCAGTGTCTTGCAGACGGAGGGGCAGTATGAGAACGCTGGCATGATGAGCGGCATCGGAGCGAGCTGTGGAACAAGACGACGACGAACGCGCAAGCAATGGCACGAGTGCATCTATGTGACCACGTGGCTTCTTGTACTATCTTCGGCCACACCGCCAGCGCACGCCTCGTCACGATATCACGCACGCGGAGCCATCTCCGACACACAGAGAACATGTACCAACTGCTGCCACAAAGAGGAGGAACCGATATCCAAGGGTACTCGGAAAGTCGTAAGACAATTGTTAAGATTTTAAATCCTTTTTTCCTCTACTGTTTTATACTATAGCATGAAACGGGCTTTGTGTTCTTTTTCATTGTTGTGAATCGCCCTTCCCCTCGGAAATATACTCTGTACACTGAAGGTAACGTAAATAAATTAATATCTTCGCGTACTGCAGGAAACAGGAGTCGCTACTCGCCCGCAAATGGGAGGTTGAGTTGTGAAGAAGCGGTCACCTAGAGAAGACTCCAGGCTGGAACCAACCCGCATGGTACACTGCTTCACGCCATGTGTACGGGAAGCTACGAGCGGAACTGCAAGTTCTGCCCGCCGGACACTGCCAACACACTGCGCCACATGGTGTTGGGGTGAAGGAATAGCCCAGACGTACCACCGTCGTCACCGCCACCAGGCAAATCCGAGCAGAAAGAAGCCGAACAAGAATCGGAAGACCGATAGGAGGCTCTGCTGGTCACGCATGACCCTGAAGACGAGTTACGGTTGGCGAACAGGACTTGGGCGGCTGCAGCGAGCCATGGCTACTTGAACTGAGGAGGCTACTCACCTTTGGGCTCAAGCCAAAGAAACCTGGCCAAATAATATAGTTTATTCTCTCTTCCCCGGCCACGCCGCAATAATATTCACACCACCAGCCATATAATGCTTTCGCGTTAATAACGCATACAAAATCAGCATCTCTCCCCTTGCCCGCTCCACGCATTATCACGCATAACAAATTGGGCACGATGCCTATCGGCATAGAATGCAACACATATCTTGGGCAGTTTCTGTTCAGGGTGCTTCCATTTAATTTCCTCTTTGGGACCCATGACGGTTTTCGTTTTCTTTCCCCTCACAAAGATAGCCAACTACTATCTCCAAATTGTACCACATTTTCGGAGCGTTCAATTAATGTTGCCTCTTTTCATTAGATCCCGGGCTTTGATGTGCCGCAGCTGCACACTGACTTATATGGGACGCCATAATAGAGGGTTTCGAAATAAATTTGACCATTGGGGCACCTTAGCGTCCAAAGAAAGTACTGTGCATGAGCGTTTTCCGCAATCCGTCTCTATTACAATTCGGTTGCCGTATCCAGGATTGAACCCGTCTTCTCAAGCTCAGCAGCGCAACCCCATAAGCACTGACATATGGAAGTTAGGCGCCGAGTTCGGCATATCACTGCACTGTTAATGAATGATCCTGTGTTCGTGGAGGACGCCACTTGTTTCATAATTGTTCCTTCCACGCTGCTTTCATTCCAGAAAAAAAAAGAATACATAACGCGCGTCATATCTTTCGTACCCGGTGGCGTTGGTCGCGAGCACAGGCAGTGTGGCCTTCGACGGATGCAGACGCGACGTGCGCAGCGTGTCCGCGTGGCGCTCTCGGCGCGTCTCGAGGATGAACGCGGTCCCGAAGACCATCGCGAAGAGGAGCATCACGCCCAACAGCGAGAGCGCCAAGCGCCCCACATTGTTCCAGTCGTCGACGGGCGTCATCCACACTCCGCGTGCTCCCTGGATCAACCGAGTTCTCTGCCCCGGGTTCTGCGCATGCGGACTACCCGGCACTGCGGAGGCGCCGCCTCGTGCTGCGGGTGCAGAGGCAAATTTTGACGAGGTGCGTTGCATACGGCATATTAAACGCTGTCGGTTGCATTCTCAAACCAAGGCACACTTGCGCAAAAAACATCGACACCGACCGCATGCAGTACAACAAGTTCAAAAGAAAAAGACACGGTTCGGCTTGCTAACGGCAGCCGTGTTCACATTGATAACTAGATAACGATCTTAGCACAGTTTTATACTACTGTGTCATGATTCCAGACTAGACAAGCTTTTGCCAAATACTAGAGTTCAGTAACTGACCAAATCTGAGAAGGTTTTACTGGATTTGGTTGCAAGTTGGATTTCCAAGCAACTTGCAACCAAATCCAGTAAAACCCTGCAGCACTGCGCTAATCGCATATCCTTTTAATGCCCAAATGCTGTTCTACATCAAGAAAAATTGTATCTTATTCCCCTTTATTTCTGGCTATGTAGAGTATATTTGTCCTAAAACTAAAACACGTAATATTAAGAAATATTTTTCGGGTACAACTTCATTACCGCAGTAATTACTTATTTAGCAGTTCATTTGCTTAACTGTGCACAATTTAAAACTTTCTCCGCGTTATCAAAAGCCCCACTATAAGCTGTGCGTATACTTTAGTGTACCTGAATGAAAATTGGGTACGACAACAGTGTAGGATATCTGGTACGTTCAGCAAGATGAAGAGAAGTAATTAAGGGAAATAAGGCATCCACCGATTCGTAGCAATTACTACAAAGGAAACCCATACGGGTTCCTCGAAAGAACAGCCTCGCAGTGGAAAAAAAGTTTGTCCTGGTCCAGGACTTGAACTCGGGACCACCACCTTTCCGGGGCAGCCGCTCTACCATCTGAGCTAACCAGGCGGCTAGCGGATGGCAGGGCGAAGTCCAATTTGTCAACAACTCGAAGCAAAGGCCAGAGTTTGACGTAATGGTTCTGCGAAAACTCGCAAGGCGGAGAGAAGTAATTAAGGGAAAATAAGACATCCACCCATTCCGCAGCAGGACGAACTTTTCTTCAACTGCGAGGCTTTTCTTTCAAGGAACCCGCATGGGATTCCTTTGTAACAAGTGTTACGAATGGGTGGATGTCTTATTTTTCCTCAATTAATTACTTCTCTCCACCTTGCGGGTTTCCGCAGAACCATTACCTCGACTTCGCCCCGCCTGGTTAGCTCAGACGATAGAGCAGCTGCCCTGGAAAGGCGGTGGTCACGGGTTCGAGTCCCAGACCAGGATAAACTTTTGTTCAACTGCGAGGCTTTTCTTTCGAAGAACTCATTTGGGTTTCCTTTGTAGCAATTGCTACGAATGGGTGGATGTCTTATTTTCTCTTAATTAATTAAACCACCTTATTCCACTCTAATGTCACAGCCAGATGGTTGTGACGTGATGTGTGCAATGACACATGCACGAGGCACACCTTTAGTCAGCCAGAACCATCCAGCTACCGTGGAGTCCGTGAAGCGTGCTTGTCTCGCACCCCAGAGGCCCGGGTTTCATTCCCACCTATACCCACATGTACCAAATTTTGTTCTCAGAGCTATCAATTTACGTTGTTTAAACATGTTTTACTCATTGTGTTGTCGGCCCTATTTTTCTAACCACCGCTCGATCAGGCTGGATTTTCTGCCTCACCAGGCATGAGGCAGAAATTTTGTGACCCCTCTGTACATGCCAGCTACAGTGTAGCCCACTGTTAAAGGGAACACCTCAGTGCTGATTTTTCCCTCTTGCAAGATTACAATGTTCCAACTTTGTAGCAAATGAATTGTGGTTAGTGGCACACCAGCACTTCTCTACGCACCTGTGCAGTGCATTGGCACAGCTTCAACAAAAACTTGCAGCTATAGCGCCAGCAGTATGAGAGCTGTACATTAGTGTTTCCTAAATGCTCCCCACTTTACGCGTTTCACACTCGACGAAATGCATTACTTTGTCATACAGAAAAGAAGGTGCATATGGCAAACACGATAAAGCTTCAACTTATTTATTTTAAACAACTCTGTTCCTTCTTTGATATAACAAAACATTAGATTTTCATTGATAGGCTATACAAAATATTCTATATAGAAGGCTATATAAAATTCGAAATATTTTTCAAATTCTTAATTTAATACAATATTTTACAACACCTAGCCCAATCAACAGCCCTACAGTCACTATCTTCTTATTGTTATGCCCCTTTAGTGGGTGAGCAAAATTATTTCAAGAGAAAGCAGGCAAGCAAAAACTACATCATGGTCCCCAATGTGGGAAGGTGCTGCTGTCACAGTAAATGAGTATAGAACAGGAGGAATTGATGGCCTGCTGTCTTTTTTCTATAGGGCAATAGTGCAGGTTATAAAATGTCAAGAAATGTTTTCAAACAGAGGCTAATTGGGTTTTGATCATTCTATTGCAGGCAGCATCTTCAAACAAGACTGCTATATAGCAGTGGAACAGCAGCTCCTCTTTTCAGAGGGGTTGGATTTTCTAGAAGCAACATGCCCCCTACTCTTAGTACATTGTGTATTAAATATGACCTATGCGGATGGAGCAGCCACCACCTCAGAATTTTTGCAAAGGTACGAGACATCCATATGCAGCATTCATTGAGCATGTCAAATGCAAGTTTTAGAAGCTACATGTGACGTTTTCTTTTAATTTAACTCTGTAATGTGTATTGGTATTCTCTTAGTTTTAAGTTGTCAAACGTAACATACTGATAAATTTTCTCACTTGCATCTTTTGCAAATTTTTCGGGTGTATTAACATCGCTTCTGCGAGTTGTCTACATATTGATCATACATTATATTTTCAACAAGTGCCATTCTACATTTTTTACAGTAATCATCATCAGCAGCAGCCTGGTTACGCCCACTGCAGTGCAAAGGCCTCTCCCATACTTCTCCAACTACCCCGGCCATGCCGGGGTAGTTTTTTTTACAGTACCAGATGTCTATCTCCTTTCTTGAACTGTTGGAATCACATGCAAGTGCACTGGGCTCCTGCCCTCTTTAGCTTATTTCTGTTGTACCATTTAACATTGCCCCATCTGTAGAGTTTTGTATGACATGGATTATTTCGGCCTGATATTCAGTTAAAAATTATAGCTGGCCGTTGGCTAGTATTCTTATTGTAGCGCGGAATGGTATTTCTAGCGTAATACGGCTTGGGACTGGGAACAAATGCACGTTTTGCTCCTAACTCTATTGTTTATCTTATGGATAGCCTTTTATACTGTGTGTCATGAAAAAGAGCTACAGAAATGACACACTGTGGACTTCGTAGTAATGTATACAGGAACACATACTCTGTTCTGATTCAAGGGGGATAGCTAAAAAAAAACTGCTAGATGCACCACCTGCACATCAGCACTTGGATTACCAGAGAACTATGTCTGGTGTCTAGTGCTCTCTGTTTCCTTGCTTGTTTTCTGTTATGTACTGGGAATAACTTTATTCCGCTCATAGTACACATAAAGAACCTAGCCTTGTCGGTGAAATGGCGACCACACTACATCACTTGGCGCGACCACACTGTCCACGTGATTGTCCCGCACCAGGGCTTGCCAGGGATGTGGCTCCACCCATCGGCACAGTGGGGAACGTTCACATGTCGTTCCTGACACTGCCACTATGCGGCTGCACCCATCCGCATCCGAGGACCGAAACCCGAACTAATCACGGACACACACTTTTCTTCTTTGGAACTGCTCCAAATGCATCTCCTTTATTGCTTCATTTTCATTTTTTGTACCTATATTCCTGAACAAAGACTAAAGTGCACTAGTTACTATTTCAATTTGTAGAGGTTTCATGCCTTTACTCTGACTGGATGGCACACTCGTGGCATGTAACATCACAAATTAGATATAAATGCAATTGAAATTGAGGCGCTTTCTAAGCTTATGCATCTACTTCAAAAAGAATGAATGGGTGAACCTCATGTGTGATGACTATTTAAATATGTGGACAACACTCTTTTGAGATGAAAATGAATATATTGTATACTGAGCTGGAATTCCTGGCACGATAAGGTGCTGTAGAGCAACATGAACTCGGTGCAGGAACCAGGGCAGAGTCAGGTGGCACAGAAGACGCCTCTGTTTTATAATACATGTCACGTCACATACGCACATTGAAGGTGGAGCGTGATTCGCAGAATCGGTTACCAGAGCAAGTGCAGTTTTGAGAACCCGGCTTGTTTGACAGAGGTTATATTCTATGTAGCGTCGCATAAATTTAAGAGGATTTCCTTTCAATTGAAGAGAACCGAGAACGTAGTTAAGCCCGCAATGTCAGACTTGCACTACCTGCAGGATCAGTCTACAATTTTAGACTTTAGTAGGACGTTCTTCAGGGCTATTCGTTCATACTTGAAAGAAGGTTGCAACTGCGCGAAAGAATTAAACGAGGACAAGGGAAAGGAACACACAACACACCATAAGCACTTGTGGTGTCATGTGTGTTCCTTTCACTTGTCCTCTTTTTTTGCGCAGTTTTAACCTTCCTTGAATTTTTGGCTGCACTATCTTTGGAATTGACACATACTTTTTGGTTAGGTAGCTAGAAAGAAAAGTCACCTTACAATGCCAAGAAGGCTGTTCACACTGAGAATTTGTGTCTGATGTGTTTACTTGTTTTACAGACAGATATTTGGCATAAACCCGTCAAAGGGCAGCAGATGCCAAGGTATAAAAAAGTCCCGTACGAATGTGAATATGAAAATTATGAGACTAGCTCAGAAGCTACGAGTGAATCAGTGAACGTGTGAATTTACTGTAGATTTTACTGATACTTTGCATTCTGGCTAAGTATTATTTTGGTTGTTGCTTCATACTGTTCATTTTTATTGTTATTTGTGTAGTCCATTTACCATTACACCAGGGGGATTGTTCTGTAAGGGTCCGCCTAGTTGACCGTCCATTTCAGTCACTGCTAATTGGCTGGAGCAGTATGCAGAGGCAGGCTGGAGGCATCTGTCTCATTTTCGCTTGTTCAGCTCCAGCCAAACAGCAATGTACGAAATAAACAGTCGACTAGGTGGACTATTACACAAATAACCTTCCTGATTTGCTACAGTGGGTATGGCATTTTGCTGCAGAGAGAGAGAAACAACTTTTGTAGTGAGCCCTTAGTGACGGTTGGTGCGCGCTGGCACCAGATGGGGTGGAACCTTCTTCTCAGGTCCCATATGTGTCCAGCAGTTCCTGGCCCCTAGCCGCCAGCGCGAGCTGGGTCGGTAGGTCGGGGCTGGACAACAAGGTCCCCCATCGCTCGTGGGGGTTGGGGCTGGGGAGGGGGGGGGTAGGGATGGTGGGGGGTTCTTGAGCTTAGTGCACTCTGCAAGGATGTGTGCTAGAGTGCCTTTTGACCGTCTGCAAAAAGGGCATGAAGTGTCATGCTCTGTTGGATACATCTTGTGCAAGAGCACGGGATGCGCTAGCGACCCCGCTTGCGTGCGTCGCACGATTGTTTGCTGCATTCGGCTGAGTTGCGGATGCGGACGGGGAAGCCTACATCTGCCGCTTCTGTACATTTGCGTGATTTCTTTGTAGCTTGTCACGGGGTGCGGTAGCTCTGGCTCGTCCTCGGCCCGGATTGACAGTTCTCGGGCATAGTGGTCGGCGAGTGCGTTGCCTTCCACTTGCGAGTGAGCCGGGACCCACACGAGCTCAACGGCCCGTCCCGGTGATTTGCATTTGGTGAGGATCGCTAGTGCCGCGGGAGAGATGTTCCCCTTGCGGTAGCTTGCGTAGGCGGTCTGGGAGTCTGTGACCACGGTCCTCACTCCCGGTTGTGCGAGTGCGAGGGCCACGGCCACTTCTTCTGCTTCGGCTGTATTCGTCGTCCGTATCGACGCGCCTGTGACCAGTTTATCCATGGTGGTGACGACCGCCGTTGCTCTGGTCCCGCGCTTGGGAAGCGAGGCGTCCGCGTAGAGGACCTCGGGGTCCTCTTCCAGCTGTCGAGCCAGTGCCTTGGCCCGCGCAGAGCGTCTCTCGTTGTTCCTCCCCGGCTGCATGTTCTGGGGGAGGGGCTTGGTCTTAATAATAGAGACCTTTAGCTTGTACGCTATTCCGGTAAACGGGAGCGGTTTGGGCGGATTACCGGATGGTCGGGGCGTAAACGTGAGCGGTGAAGCCGCCTGGTGTTGTAGAGCTCAACCAGACAAACGCATAGCTAAAACTGCAGTAACTCACCATATCCTGCTTCACCACTCGTGCAAATTTTTGGCAGCGGCGTAATTGTGAACACGATTACGCCACTGTCGAAAATTTACGCCAGCAGCTAAGCAGAATATAGTAATTAGCTCTGTGTTTGTGTGGTTGAGGTTTGCGCCACCAGGTGGCGCCACCAATCTGGCCGCTCACGTTGACGCCCCCGCTAAACCGGAAAACCGCCCGCGCTTGCCCGAATACCGGACACACTAAAAGTCTCTAATGTCTCTCCACGTTGTGGGGAGCGGCTCCGTTGTGGGTTGCTGTTCAATTTGCCATCCTATCTTGCGTAGGACGGCCCGACCGTGCTCTGTCCGGCTCAGCCTTACTCTCTGGTGGGATAGCTGTGCTTCCACCAGCTCTTCCACCATGTTGTGGGCACCCATTTCCACCAGCTTCTGCGTTGACGAGTAGACTGGGATGCCCATGGCGAGTTTGACTGCTTTTCTTATCGTCGTCTTCAGCGTCTCGCGGTTCACCTTCGCAAGCTGGAGGTACGGGGCGGAGTACGTTACGCGTGACAAGACGAATGCCTGCACCAGGCGCAGTGCGTCTTCTTCTTTGATTCCTCTGTTCCGGTTGGTGACTCTCCGGATCATACTCAGGACTTGCTCTGATGTGGACTTGATTTTGTTGACGGCTGCGTGCGCCTTGCCGTCGCTGCGCAACAGCAGGCCCAGTATCCGGATCTGCTGCGTTGGTTTTATCTCTGTGCCGTCGATGGTGATGATTAGTCATGAATTCAGTTCCCAGCTGTGGCAGCCGCATCCTTATGGGTAAAGAATGAATAAATGTTTGTGTACTTAGATTTACGTGCACTTTAAAAAGGACAAGATGGTGAAAATTAAAGCCCTCCATTACAGCATTCCTGATGGCCGACCATGCTGTTCTGGGGTGTTGAACCGAATGATATCTCAACAACATAGTACCTTAGTGTGAACATGCCAGAGGTTGGTAACCATGGCTGGGATACAGCAAAAGTGGTCAGAGATTTGTTCAATGCTAGCTTGTGGTATTATGCATTTTATTCAATATTTGTCCTAAGCAGATGGTACCTAAGCAACCTTTACATGATCAAGAATGTTAAGTACATATGGCACGATAAACAAAACATTCTACTGTTACAGTTGGGAAATGTCGGTGCGTAAAAGCATTCCATTAAATTTTCAGGATGGGCATGTATGAAGACGAAATTACTTTGCTTCAGTTAATAGAGCTGCACAGTAGTGTCACAAAATTTACTACCTGCCTTGTCATCATCTGTTTATGTCCGCTGCTAGACAAAGGTCTCTCCTAGCTACCTCCAGTTAACCCTGTCCATTAATGCGCGCTGAATTCTGTGTTAAATATATTTAATCTAAAGCCATCTTGCACCATCGTTCATGAATTTTTCTATAATTTGCACGTATGTGGTTATATAAACGAACAGTGTATTGAGTAGAGGGACGAAGGCTGGTTATATAAAACTAAAGGGACACTAAGCAGAAGAATAAGCTGTGCTGTATTATTATGTTACCTAAAAAAAAGCTGCTCTTACCAATGTGGCTTGGTAGGGCAAATATTAAGCGCGCTTGACAGCGTTTTCTTGGCCTAATTATTAATTTTTAGTTGGTCAAGGCAGTATTCTTGTATTCTGCCAGATCCAAAGACTGAACTCTGCAGGATTCGAGAACCTATACTGTGCAACAATGACTCAATTACAAAGGAGACTGTTTGAAGTGCATGTGTCACACTAACATACAAGTGCTGGGGTTTCCGTGCGAAATAAAATAAAAGCAAAGTTTGGCCTTTATT
Organism: Dermacentor andersoni; assembly: GCF_023375885.2. Taxonomy (NCBI): domain Eukaryota; kingdom Metazoa; phylum Arthropoda; class Arachnida; order Ixodida; family Ixodidae; genus Dermacentor; species Dermacentor andersoni. The sequence goes on along the minus strand of NC_092820.1, from coordinate 51,695,433 downwards.
TTTGAACCTGTCATTATGAGATTAGGAAAAATAAGGTTTGAGATAATCTTTTTAATCTACACTAATTCAGTGCTTCTGTTTACTTTGTCTAATTTTCACTGTACACATTCATTTTAATGTATATTCACGTTAGTGTCTACCTAACCAAATTTAGTCCTTCCAATTTTCTCGATTTTTTTTCTACATTTTGTGAGGGCCTTGAAATCGGCGGTCTTGGTGGATCACGTGGCATAAAATGATGATGTAGCAAACTGCCTGCGTACAAGACTGCCACATAGCAACCGCTTCGTACCCACTACTCTGCGTATGAGCAGGAGACCTGTAGTAAAGGCTCCATTTGTAAAGATATACATTAAGTTATGAAGGAACTTGTGGCTGTCACAGCACAATGTGAATTCAGAGCCTACTGGCAGCTTGCCTTTCTTCCTACTTTTATCTCCTTTTCACCTTATGAATATGAAAATTTGGTTGAAAAGATGTGTAAGCCTAAAACACCCAAGTATACTAGGTCTACTCAATGACAACCTAAGAATTCAGTACAAGCTAAATTGACAAACCACTGTGCATCTGCCCTCTGTTCTATCGTGGTCTAAAGTATAATTTCTTAGGAATGCCAATATTGAAAGCAGTTTTCCAGGACATCATGGGAATGAGGTAACATAATTGGCTGGTGCAACTTCGGAAGTTCTCTTTCATGAAGAAAGTGGGGTATTTAACACTGCATTCTTGTGACATACTCCAGTAACAAATCTTTGAAAATGGCATTGCTTATTTTTGGCTATTATCAGAGCCAGTTATTGAATTTCTCCAGGAATCTGTCGTCCTTTCTGCACCACAGCAGTGAAACGTGGAGCTACCCCTGGTTTCTTGAGTTGTGTAGCAGTGATAGTAAACATGAGCCGCACTCACATGCTAAGTGCGCATTATATTTGTTACTGAAGGTGTACATTGTTGCGGTCTAAATGTGCTGATCAGTTTCTGTCTTTTATTTCCTTTTCAGGCCTGCTAGACGCTGTGTACATCTTTGCATTGTTAATAATGTCACAAGCGGGCTTGAGACAATATGTAAATAAAATCATTCAACTTGTGTTCAGAACTGCAGGTAGTAGTGATTACTTCTTTACTGGGCATGAATCACCAGAACAGGTTTATGTATGCACCAGGCATGTACCCAAGGGGGATGGGCCCTGGGGACCGCCCCCCCCCGCCCGAAATTAAGCGGCATACCGCCCCCCCCGCCCCCTATCCACCCACGCCACCACCCTCACACACATTCCTAAAACGCGAACAAATCAATCTACTCGGCGGTCAACATTTTGCTACATTTTACAGCGAAAACAGTGTATGACTAACTTCCGTAGTTTTTTTCGGTGTCCGTTAACAGAAGAAAATAATCATGTGGGCCGATCCTGGTGATAGTGCAAAAAGGGTCCAAGATCAATGGCACATACCCCTGTGGACTCGGGAACCTGTAACGCGCCCTTCGAAATCTTCGAGATGGGTCCACGTATGGGGAGGGGAGCGCTTAACGCCTGCTTCACCTCCGCCGCGGGTGAACCCGGTAATGCAATATCTTCGGCATCGGCCTACGTATGGGGTGTTGTTAATGCCTGCTTCGCCTCCACCGCGGGTCGGCCTTGCATTTCATTACCTTCGGGATGGACCCACGTATGGCGAGCGCTTAATGCCTGCTTCACCTCCGGCGTGGGTGGGCCCGGTATTGCAATATCTTCGTGATCGGCCTACGTATGGGGAGTTCTTAATGTCTGCTTCACCTCTGCCGGGGGTCGGCCCGGTGTTGCACTACCTCCAGGAGTGGCCCACGTATGGGGAGTGCTTAACGCCTGCTTCACCTTTGCCACGGCTTTGCCACGGGTCGGCCTGTTATTGCACTATCTTCAGGCCGACCTGCAGCGGATGTGAAACACTTTCCTTTTCGTTTGAGAGCGCTGACTATCGGCTTTCGCTGCCATTCCATCTTCACAGAGTAGAATAGTAAATTTTTTCACTCCTTCTGGATGGCAGTAGTTATCGGCATCTTCTGGGGTGTGGAGGGCAGTTTTCTCATCGATTCAGTGCCCGCGCGATTAACTCAACATCAACACAGTTGTCACCATCTATTGCAGCAGGCAGGGTGAAGTTTATTGTTCTATTTATAGTATTTTATTTATAATGCCCAACACAATTTTTATTTCACCATCTATTCAACGATCACGCGCAACGCTGTTGCTTCGTTAGTTCAACCTTCTTTGTTTAGACTGATCCAGGGGCCAGGAAAGGGATCCGGTTCATAGTCAGCTGGTCTGTATGCTTGTCGAAGGAGTTGTAGCCGGAGAAAACCACAATTGCGTTTTCTTTTTTCTTTTGCTTCATTATTTCCTCGAGTGACGGCTCGTCGCGACGCTGGCAGATCCTCGGAACCATGTATCCGCGAAGTGCGTAACATAAGGTGGAAAATAAAATACTGACACGTGAACTCGTTTATCTTTTACGGGTGGGCGCTGTTACCGTCCACGAAATGTTATCGCTCAGTGCAGGACGCGTCTAAATGTATCGGAAGTTTCTAGAATATTATCGATGCTTCTATCCACTGTCTGTCGTCGCCGAACCTTGTGTAATCTGATCGCATGTGTACGCGACGCGAATAATGTAGAACTTTGTGGAAGGCACGCGGGTCCCAGTGATTATTCTGGAACATTCGACGATTGATGTATAAAAGCCGATGCGCTTGACCCGCTGATCAGATTTGCGACGATCGCCGACCGTGTTCGCCGCTATCGTTGTGCTATAATTGTAGCCTGTTTTGTGGGCACAGGTTCGCCCAATAAAAGTTAGTTTTGTCGCACACAGTAGTGCTACTGTATTCTTCAACGTCACCACCACGTGACAATATTCCTAAACAGCGTCCAACTTCAGATATTGCTATAACGGTTCAAATCATAAGCAATATGACCGTCAGCCATTACCTCGTCTGGTTTTTCCCTGACTGTACAGCACTTTTCGAGCAAAATTGGCAACTGAGAACAAGAGTCGCAAAGAGATGAGAAATTAAGCTATCTACTAAGGGAGAAAGCCAAGGTGACAGCCAAACAGGGAGGAAAAGCGAAAACTGTTTGTAAAATATTTATTAATCAACATCTTTTTATTTAAAGAGGAAATAGAGAAAACGCCGTCGGATGTGGAGAATAATTCCGTGTGTTTTGAATGACGCTTCTACAGTTATCAATCGAGCCGCCTGACGTAGCCACTTCCCTGTTGTGCTAAGGGGGTGTTTTTCTAACCTTCCGTGGTGGGTGCAGTACGTGTAGAACCGCATCGTCGTGCTCTCTACGCAGTTGTACGGGACTCGTCACCACGCATCGTTACGTAACTTCCCAAATAGCAGCACGAGTCGGTTTTGGCACTTGGTAGAGCAGTAAAGGAGGGATCTAAAAGAACTGTGATTGTTTCAAAAATATTCATTTCTCTGTAATTGTTCCAGAGCTAACTCAAAAAACGCTACTAGAAATATTTATTTTGCACTTTCGCTTGTTAACTTTTTCTTGGCAAGGTTCTTCCTGTCCATCTTTCATGCGCGAGTCCATTTGACGTGGTTCGCTGCTTGCCAAGTAAAAGAGGTGTATCTCACAGGCGTACCTATGAGATACACGTTATTTCAATTCTCTTTTGCGGGTTTACTAGTATTTGTGGCAAATGGCGGGATTATTCAGATTTGTACTAATAAAAGTACCCTCCCCCTCATTTGCATAGAAAAGCTACCTTGGGTTGCCCCCCCCCCCCCCCCCCCCGAAAAGAAATCCTGCGTACGCGCCTGGCATGCACAATACAGGAACATAGTACCAGTTTAAGTTTAAATAGTATATTACACTGATCACACAAGTAGAGTTATGACGTACTACTTCTATGCAGTTATGTACACAATTATCTTTATCGCACCATCTGAAGTGGCATACAGGCTTAATAAGCTTTATTCTACTCAAATTAAAATTTTATGATGTACTTATTATGTACTCTGTGTCATATAACAACAAACAGGCGTGCGCACAGTGGTCACAAACTATGAAAATTCAATAAACCAATTCCTCCGTTTAACCATATTTTAATACAACGGAGAAGATTTTCACGGGGGCATTCGTTTCATGGAACCTCCATTGTTTCTTGTAGAAAAACGGAAATATGCTGTTTTAAAGTATACGCCGGTATGGTAATCTTGACTAATTGTTGATTTTGCCCTACGCGCTCAGATAAATCCAAAACCATTGCTTGCGGAAGTTACGATGACTCAGTGTCCTAACCAGATAAACTGATAAGGCTTGGGAATTCTGCCGACGACTTGACACAATAATACATAGGCGGAAGCGCCCCTCTCTACAGCTTTCTGCAGGACCAAGGCCTCTATTAGCGATATACAATTACCCTTGTTTGTCCTCAACTGACTCCATTTTTTTTCTCGCAAATTTTCCAATTTCTTCCCATCATCCTATTATCGGCCGTCCTAGACTGTACTTCTTCTTGGCACCCATTTTGGAACTCTAATCGACCATTAGTTATTCACCCTACTCATTACTTGGCCTACTCAACTCCATTTCGTCCATCCAATATTAAATTGAATATCGGGTACTATTATTTGCACTTCAATGCCCACCGCTGTCTTCCTATCGTTCAACATAACGCCTAGCGTTTTTGTCCCGTCCGTCTTTGCATGGTCTATAGCTTATTCTCAAGCTTCTTTGTCAATCCTGCAATTTTTGCTCCGTATGTTGGTACCAGTGGAATGGAATGGTTGTGCACTTTTCATTTCAATGTTAACAGTAAGCTGTCAGTTCGTCCTATCCTACTTAGACACACCTGGACCTCCTGGCTCGCGCGGAGGCTTCAGGCGCCGTGGAGCTCCCTGTGTAATCGGCGAAGGGCAGGGAGTCGGAGGCCCGGCCGAGTGCCGGCGGTGATGCTTGCTCGCGCCGTCCTTCTTCATGCAGTTGAACAAGTCGTTGCCACTAGAAAGGTTGCTCAAACTGCGAGGAAACGTTTACAGCTGCTTACGCAATAGAATCTAGTTATGACGAACAGGTAGGTTTATGCCCTAAGTATAAGTTCGATATATCAGGTATTTCGACATACCCAAGCTCGCTTATAAAGAACCTAAACAAGCGTCAATGATGGCTACTGTATATACACTGATTTGCTATCTCTATTAGAGGAACACTAAAGGCAAATACTAAGTCGACGTGGACTGTTTGAAAACCATTCCAGAAACCTCGCAACGCTTGTTTCGGGCCAAGAAAAGACTTAGTTTGCGAGAAAATTGCACCTGAAGGGTCTGAATACTTTTTTTGAAAAATCAAATCTCCCGCCACCTAACCCGGGAAATGGCGACGTTGCATACGCAATCACCACCCTTTGCTGCCGTCGGGGAACAAAATGGCGTTCGACAGACAGGTGCACCTAGCAACGAGAGAGTGGCGGATTCGCCGCTACGGCTGCTTTTTGGTCAAGTGGCGTAGACCATTCGGGTGTCCCGCGACCTTACGTGGAAGTTGAATGATCTGCTACTTGCAGTTTGTGCGAGTTTCGCGAGCCAGCAAAACAAGCGCCGAACTACGCGATAATGAAACTGCTGAAACGTGAAAGCGTGGCCGGCGCGGAATCGAGCGAAAACAAAGCTTTTCGACCACCAGCGTCGTTGTCAAGGGTAATTTCAATGCGTTCTTCGTTTCTAAGAATGAACTAGAACTGGACAAGTAGCATTTTATTTCGTCTTATAATACAATACAAATATGTGTTTTGTAGCGAGTGGTTCAGTACTGGTGATATAATTTAATTGAGGAGTGCTTTCGTCATCCGGCAAGTACTTGCATGTCCCGGGGGAGCCTCTGATCATATCCTGCATTTACCTCAATTTCTTCATTATTAGTGCTCTGTTCACGATAATATTGACGCCTTAGATAATCTCGAGCACTAATCTGTCTATATAACTTTACGTAATATTGGCCTTAGGTTCCCCTTTAATGTTGAAAGACGCCAGCACGTAATTTACTTAGTGGAGAGAAAATCACGCGTAGTAGGCAAAAGTATTCGCCGATTCCTCCAACTGTTCGTTTCCGTGACTATGAACGGCACTCTCGATGCACGTTATTGTGTACGCTTCTTTCAGTCACTTCAGTCAGTAGACAATGTTAGTTTAACTTCGGCGCAATAGAGGGGTTAAGCGAAATAGCGTTACCATTCCGCAAACGAACTTTGCTGAATGCGAGTTTTACTACAGGGTAATGGTGTAGTTTACGTGTGGGACGCTATTTGGTCACGCCTTGAATTTCGCTAGCATAGTGCCACCTAAGTGAATGTATCTATTCCCAAGCTTTTTGTGTGCGTCCTAAAAGTGCGAGACGCAGCCCGGTGGTAGCCACTAGCCCGTTATATTTAGGGGTCAGTATAAGCACTGCCGGCTGTGTACCATAGGCTCCGTTTCCGTTCTCAGAGGCCATATGCCGTCCTCGAACCTATCTCGCTACTTCACTGATAGGGGGCACTGCAATTTCCAATTTAGGTCTGAAATTTAGCCTTAAAAATCAAGGAGTTTGATATTCAATAAGAACTGTGAACAGACATTGTCAAGACAGGGCCAGTGAAGACCTCGCGTGAAAGAATATAAATACCTTCGTATATGTGTAAACGAAGGCAATGGATATGTGGAAACACAGGAAAGAACAATAACAGTAAAGGGGAAGAGAAATGCGGCCATAATGAAACACAGAGCGCTACAGGGATACAATAGGTTCGAGATGCTGCGGGGTATGGGAAAGGTGTAATGGTTCCAGGACTTACATTTCGAAATGCGGTTGTTTGCTTGAAATCTGGGGTACAATCAGGACTCGATGGCAACCAGAGATCAGTGAGACGCCTGGCATTGGGCGCTGACGCGAAGACTACAAATAAAGCTATGCAGGGTGATATTGGCTGCACAAGTTTTGAAGTTAGGGAAACTAAGAACAAAATTGATTATCAGGTACGACTGAAGGAATATGGACGAAAGGAAATGGTCTGGGAAAGTGGTCAGATACCTGTACAGGAAAAACATTGAATTATAGTGGAGGAAAGAAACCTGCTATGAGTACCTGCTTATGAGGAAAAAAAACTAAATCGCGAAGGAAACAATTTATGATAACTCAAATGGGAGCTCTTTCTTTTTCGAAGCGAGATCAGGATGCCTTAGAACACCCACTTATAAAGCGAGATAAAACAAGCAAGAAGGAGCATCTGCTTGCTGTGGTAAAGCTATGGAAACGATGGAGCATGTTTTATTAGAATGTGAAGATATCTGCAGAGTGGTCGCCGTTAGGTTCATTGAGGGCAAGGGGTAAGCGAACATCTCCGCAATAGAGATTTGTAAGAGGTGATTGGAAGATTGGTAGAACAAAAGTATAGAAACACCAAACAGCGGAGGCGTTTAGTAAAATAATGAACGGGGCTAGTTGGTTGACGTTCATGATTATATTGCGCTTAGTGTTACACATACGAACGATAGGGACAAGACGCTAACGTCCGTAGCGCAATTGCGCTACGTACGTCCGCGTCCTCTCCCTATCGTTCGTATGTGTAACACTAAGCGCAATATAATCATGAGCGGAGGCGTACAAAAACAAAGTTCCCGATAGAGGTTCAGTATGTTGGTGATGGAACTTTTTCTTGCGATTTTCCCCTCTTTTTACTTTTTCTTTTCTTTAACATAGGTAGGACATTAGGCAATATCTCAACAAGAGCTTCGTGTCACCACCAACCGCTCCTTCCAAAAGGACGCTCATAGCGTCCGTCTATCGTAGCGTCCATGTATTTTGGGATGCCTCGATGTCGCGCTTTTCCGCCGCCTTCTACAGGGTGGCCACAACCGCGTCGTCTGCAACGGCGTCCGCCATGTTTGTGCCCACTCCTCGGCATCGCAAGGTTTGGGAACTGTTGCAAGCATTTTTTGACGGAAATAAAAGCACTTGGCAAATGAAATAACACGAATAAACTTTATTTCACTCCTTAGCATTCTAGGGGGTTCCATTGCTGGTAATTTTACTATTTCATATAATTCTAAAACAACAGCTGTAAATTTTTCTGCATACATCATAGTCTTTTCTGGCATAGCATGATCTCGTGGTGGGACTTTTTGCAGTTTTGTATTGTAGCACACTGAGGGTCGGAATCATTTTTCGAGACCGCTTGACTTAAATAGACAGACTTTGACTTTGACGTAATAGTACTGCGGAAATCCGCAAGGCGCAGGGAAGCAGTTAATGAAGGGAAAATAAGACATGCACCCAAACATAACTAAGTGCTACAAAGGGAAACCCATACGGCTTCCTTGAACGCAAAGTTTCACAGTTGAATAAAAATTCGTCCTGGTTCGGGACTCGAACCCGGCACCTCCGCCTTTCTGGGCACCCGCTTTAGCATCTGAGCTAACGAGGCGGCTAGAAAATGGCAGGGCTAAGTCGAATTTAACAACTCAGAAGCAAAGGCTAGAGATTGACGACGGCAAGAGTATGAGACTATAATGCCGCAGAAAGATTTTACTGAGCTGCTTATTACCACCAAAAAATAAAAGAAAAATTATCGCATTTTACTTACCAAAGCATGACCTAACTATAAGCACGGAATATTAGGAGACTCCGAATTTATCTCCACGCCCTAGGGTTCCTTACCACACACCTTAATCTACTTCCACGAGCGTTTTTACATTTCTCCCCAATTTCACCCGTAGCGACCGGGGTCGAGCCCGCGACCTGAGCAGCGCAGCGCGTAGGCACTGGGGTAAAGCGACGGATTCGCGTCAGGAAGACAGTCATCATCATCATCAGCCTGGCTACGCCCACTGCTGGCCAAAGGCCTATCCCATACTTCTACAACTACCCCGCTCATGTAACTGTGGCCATGTTGTCCGTGCAAACTTCTCAATCTCATCCTACCCACCTAACCTTCTGGCGCCCCCTGCTACAATTCCCTTCTCTTGGAATCCAGTCCGTAACCCTTAATGACACTCGGTTATCTTCCCACCTCAATACATGCCCTGTCCGTGCCCATTTCTTTTTCTTGACTTCAACTAAGATGTCATGAACTCGCCTTAGTTCCCTCACCCAATCTGCTCTCTTCTTATCCCCCTGAACGTTAGACCCATCATTCTTCTTTCCATAGCTCGTTGCGTCGTCCTCAATTTAGTTAGAACCATTTTCGTAAGCCTCCATGATCCTGCCCCGTAGGTGAATACTGGTAAGACACAGCTGTTATACACTTCTCTTGAGGGATAAAGGCAACCTGCTGTTCATGATCTGAGAATGCCTGCCAAACGCACCCCAGCCCATTCTTGTTCTGATTATTTCAATCTCATGATCCGGATCAGTGGTCACTACCTGCACTAAGTACCACTTACCACTTACATTGCCTCGCTACCTATCGTAAACTCCTGTTCTCTCCCAAGACTGTTAAACATTACTTAAGTTTTCTGCAGATTAATTTTAGACCCACCCTTCTGCTTTGTCTGTCCAGATCAGTGAGCATGCATTGCAATTAGTCCCCTGAGTTACTAAGCAAGGCAATATCATCAGCGAATCGCAAGTTACTAAGGTATCCTCCAATAACTCTTATCTCAAATTCTTCCCAGTCCAGGTCTCTCAATACCGCCTGTAAACACGCTGTAAATAGCATTCGAGAGATCGTATCTCCCTGCCTGACGGCCTTCTTTATTGACATTTTGTTTCTTTCTTTATGGAGGACTATGGTGTCTGTGGGCACGCTGTAGATATCTTTCAGTATTTTTACATACAGCTCGTCTACACCCTGATTCCGTAATGCTTGCATGACTGCTGAGGTTTCGACTTAATCAAACGCTGTCTCGTAATCAATTAAAGCTTTATATAAGGGTTGCTTATATGCCACACACTTCTCTATCACCTGATTTATAGTGTGAATATGGCCTATTGCTGAGTAGCCTTTAGGAAATCTTGCCTGGTCCTTTGGTTGAGAGAAGTGTAATGTGTTCCTAATTCTATTTGCGATTACCTTAGTAAATACTTTGTAGGCAACGGACAGTAAGCTGATCGGTCAATAATTTTTCAAGTCTTTGGCGTTCCCTTTCTTATGGATTAAGATTATGTTGGCGTTCTTCCAAGATTCCTGTACGCTCGAGGTCATAAGGCATTGCGTATACAGCGTGCCCAGTTTTTCTAGAAAAATCTTTCAACTATCCTTCAATAAATCTGCAGTTACCTGATCCTCCCCAGCTGCCTACCCCCTTTGCATAGCTCCCAAGGCTTTCTTTACTTCTTCCGGCGTTACCTGTGGGATTTCGAATTCCTCTAGACAATTCTCTCTTCCATTATCGTCGTGGGTGCCACTGGTACTGTATAAATATCTATAGAACTCCTCAGCCACTTGAACTATCTTAGCCATATTAGTAATGATATTGCCAGCTTTGTCTATTCACGCATACATCTGATTCTTGCCTATTCGCAGTTTCTTCACAGCTTTCAGGCTTCCTCCATTCCTTAGAGCATTCTCGATTCTATCCATATTATAGTTCCTTATGTCAGCTATCTTACGCTTGTTGATAACTTGGAAAGTTGTGCCATTTCTATTCTAACTGTAGGGTTAGAGGCTTTCATACATTGGCGTTTCTTAATCAGATCTTTCGTCTCATGCGCAAGCTTACTGGTATCCTGTCTAACGATGTTACCACCGACTTCTACTGCACACTCCTTAATAATGCCGATAAGATCGTCGTTCATTGCTTCAACACTAAGGTCTTCTTCCTGAGTTAAAGCAGAACACCTGTTCTGTAGCTTGATACGGAATTCCTCCGTTTTCCCTCTTACCGCTATCTCATTGAACGGCTTATTATGTACCAGTTTCTTCCGTTCCCTTCTCAAGTCTAGGCTCATTCGAGTTCTTACCATCCTATGGTCACTGCAGCGCACCTTGCCGAGCACGTGTACATCTTGTATGATGCCACGGTTAGAGCAGAGTATAAAGCCTATTTCATTTCTAGTCTCGCCATTCGGGCTTCTCCACGTCCCCTTTCGCTTTGCCCGCTTGCGGAAGAAGCTACTCATTATCCGGACGTTCTGCAACTAGTGGAGTTTGCAATCAAGACGGCAATTGTTATCAAGTATTTTGTAGAAAAAGCGATACGGCAGACACAGTGCAAGCAATTCGGTGGCGGGTCGGCCACATTGTGCTATGCATGTATTTTAAAGTAAATGGTCAGTGCATGATCACGTACAAAGACATCATTTGAACCACAATTTGACAGTTTTTTCGAATACGTGGTTGCTGTTTCTTGGCAGGGCTTGTATTTGGTTTTCGTTTAGAAATTTGATACAACTTGACACTCCTCCTAAAAGTTGCGAAGCTGTTCTCGGTCTTCCGAACTATCTTTTTCTAGTTATTGCGTACTTCCTAAGCTGCGTGTATTTTCTTGTGACGACCGCCAGCTATCTGCTGAACTCTTCGCAGATTCAGCAAGAAGAGTAGGAGTGGACGCGTCCTGCAGCTTTCCAAGGAATAAATTATGAGATTACAGCCACCAAGGGTCTCTGGCTACAGCAATCGAAATAAGCTTTAACGACTAAACAATGCAGTGTAAATTACAACAACAAAGAATAGCGCAGGACTAGATGATCGTTTAACTCGGATGCATCAGCTTTCTTGGCGTACAGAGGAAAACGTGATGGTATTTCCACTAAATATACTAAGTCTCGGAGTGCCCTAAAAGGTTCGCCTAAAGCTAGCGAGTGGCACGCACGTGCGTCTCACGTTTTACGCTTTGACATAATTTACTTGCAAGTGGAACGAAAACAGACAAGGCCGTCCACACAGTAGGATTCAGCTTTATCTATAAAGGGCCGTTAAGATGTATGTCATTTATTTGTTGTATTATTTACTGAAGGCGCTCAACAGACCCACGCGGGATACTTAGAAGAGAAACTGATCTAAGGAACCATCTGCTGCGTATGCGCGAGTTCTAATAAAAGATATCACTACAAGCAAGATGCAGCAAACAAGAAAAAAACGTTGATCTGAGTTTTCCAAGTAACTTCCCACGTGCCTGGAGAAGCGTGCCAAATTCAGCGCTCATGAACTCAAATTGCATAAACGCGAGTAGTTCTTCGGTTACCACTTCTCTCTCTTAATTTTTGCCATCAAGAGAAGTCTTCATTTTAACTCTTTCGCAAATACAAACGTTCGCCTGCCAATCCTGGTGTGATTCTTGCGCAGGGGCACCCAACGTCCAGGCATGTTTTTTTTTTTTTTTTTTTGAGAGCCCAGACCAAACCAATGTGCGGGCTTGCTTTGGCACGTGCGCAAGCGAAGGCGTGGGCACTTCAACGGCGGGCGCGCGTAGAATCTGCGGCATCTAACCCAATAATGAATATCGCCATCCTGCACGGAGCGGCACAGAGGAGAGCATCGAGGCACCCTGGAAGGTTTCTCTTATTAGGTTACGACGCGTCCGAAAGGAGAAGTGATTTCTGAAACTGCGCCGGCACCGTTTTGAACAAAGGTTCGGTCCTGTGCAAGAGCCGCACCTCGTCAAAATTGTGAAAAAGAAAGTGTACACCAGTCTATACGGTAATTCTAGGTGGCCAAAATTAATGCGCAGCCCTCCATTACGGCTTCCCTCAGAGCCTACTGTGATGTTTGCGGACGGTGCCTCCCTCCCTCCCTCCTCCTCAGTTTACGATTGCCAACGTAGCATATTTCGCTAATCTTTAGTTCTACCATACTGCAGCAATATGGCTTTGCAGAGGCCGGTTCTATAGAACACAGGGTCATCTCTTCATCTCTGTAGCTTACATATTATTGTTATTTAAGCACGTGCGCGATACATTTGTCATTCTTACTTTCAAACACATTATCGCGTCATCTGTGCCACGCCCAGCGCCTTTCGTACTTCTCGTTTTTCTGCGTGAAGACAAGTACTAGGGTCCTCGAAATTTCATGATATGCCACACCAGCTGTCTTGAACACCACGACATCAGTCCTTCGAAAAGCGTCGCAAACTAACTGATTCTACTTTCTACGTCGGACGACGGCCAGCGGTAAGCTATGGGGCACCGATTAGTATCCGGGGAATTTTTGTGGCAGGTCACTACGCCCGACCGTTTAAGCTATTCGACGCGGAGTCGACATGTACAAGGGGTAGCACCGTCGGTAATTTAGTATTGATTCGCGTCTTCCCGCTATCACGGCAAGATGCACGGCGGTGGGTATGCTGTTATGGTTTAGGCGAAGTTCTATCAATGAAACTCCCTGATTGCGGTGAAATGCTATGAAGCTATCTTGGAACATTGGATTGTTGCAGAAGGTGCAAAAAAAAAATAACTTCAAACACGTGCGACAGAAGCGCGAACTCTTAAGACACCGCGAACTCGCACTAACTCACGCAAGATGTGTCTTGTCCGTTTTCAGGGCTTTCTCAGTGTGTTTGGCTTGAGTTTTGAGTAGACAGTAGCTAATTATTTGCCGAGAGAAAATACAGCTTCCACAGTGATGACCCGTAGTTGAACAAGGAGTGTCGTTGGAGCTTGGTTCAACTAGAATTCATTATTTCAGGGCTCCGTGATACTGTAAAATTCTGTCCTGTTGGAACTTCCACAGTGTTATCATCGATGCATAAATGCCAATTTTGAGCTAAACGAACGAAACATACATCTCTTCGGTCGCAGCGGTCACAGCTCAATCTGATGGTGTCACTAATACACGACAATCATGCAATTATGTAGCTAAGATAAAATACGTTACGGTGGAGCTCTGCATGTTTAAGTTATTTTTTTCTGTGTAGAGCAATTCTAACGCCGCCTAATTCGACAGATATTCAATATAAAATATGGCGCAATTTTGAAGCGGTGCAGACGAGAAGCGGCTTTACTGCTTCATGAACATCATGTAGCGACAACTTCGTTTGGCGAAAACTCCCGTAAACACCACGCGTTGACCGCTTCAACCGATAAACGGCTACAAATTGAATTCGTCTATGGCCAGTGGTGGGTGGGATGAAAGCACGCAGAGGGCGCCCTGCAATGACGACCGCTGATCGTATTACCGCGCAAAGACAGTGCGCTTTCGTTCATCGTCAGAAGAGGCAGAAAAGCTATCATGAGCGTTCTGCAACCGTGGAAGAGTCAATCTTTGCGCGGTTGAAAGAACAGTAAGCTCCGACAAGTGCGCCGTACATGCAAATGGCTGCGGTACGGGCTGGCGGACCACGCGAGGAGCAACCTATGCTAAGGTCAGTTTCCGCGGCTAGCAGGCGAACACACTCCATCTCGAGGCTAACTGCGGGCGCGTCCACAATTAACAGGGACTCACATAAAGACGATGATTGAGACGGAAGTACAGATGCAACGACGGCGTGTTCTTTCGCGAGCATGTTAGCTGAATAAATGACAACTCTGTTATCTGCTTGAGCCATCGGTATCACTTGTCCGAGCTATAAGCAAGCAGACCAACAGAAATCTTGGCTTGCTTCTCATGCTGACCTGAGGCTCGCCGGTCGTGAAGCCAAAGTGGCCGCTGCATGCAAACGTTAACCCGTCATGCGTAGTGCGATTGACGCGTGATGCGGCACTGCGTCTGAAGACGCCTGCCGTTTCACCCAAATAACAGGAGTACGTTCTGCGAAAATCGTACATACCCAGACTGCGATTGCTGGGCCGGAGTTGGCGCCGCCCAGAAACGATTTCTGTGGCTCGTTCTTCTCTTCTTCTAATCTTACCTAAGCAGGTTGTAGACTGCAGCAAAGGAAATTGATGAATTTCTTCGTTAAAGCGATGACTTAGCAGCGTCTACTTGCTATGCAGTGGGGATGATTGTCGCCGTCGTCGCATGTTGTAAGAATGATGATGATGAGGATAGCCTCCGTAGTACGGAACATTCCCATCAAGGGGGGATGGTCAAGACGCAGATGTTTAAATTTAAGGTAAATACGATTATATCAAGAAATACAGGGCAAGCTTTAGCTCCAAGCGTACTATATTAACACATGGGAAACGGGAAATGGTTTTTCTCGGCAACCAAAGCACAGAACATAATGGGGTTTATCACGTTAAAAAAAGTAATGAATTATTGACTGCTGCGAGCGATTTCTTTTATTTAGGCTGTCATTTCTATATATATATTGCTGAATATTGCAAAATATAAAAAAAGCGAAACAAGCATGTTAACAACTCTGTAGCTCAGCAATGAAAAATGATACAGTTCTGAAAACTGCGTTTAATGATACACTTAAGCTGGACGAGATTACTATATGACCACGTCTGTGAAACATTACTAATGTCTGAATTGGACGATTGAAAATAATTGCAAATGCTCCAAGAAATCCAAGTAAACTGTAAACTAATATACCTAATTTGTCCGCTTTAGGTGCTCTAACGAGTGCAGTTTCTAGAGCTGCAATGTCTCTTTTTGGAGCAGGTAAACGACTTTGTAACCTACTTCTATTTTTTAGGTTACCAATTTCCGGTTAGATTTATAAAAGTTACAGATACGGATCACTATTTTGCTTCCTACAGTCACTAGAATTTAGATTTATCTCTCAAGTTCAGCATACTTCATTAAATCCACCTTTTAGTAATCCAAGAAAAGCATTTGCGCTTTTTACATATATTTGAATAGGTGGCATCGCAGTTGGCCGCGTGTTAAAACTTCCTTTGAAAGTGGCCCTGAAACACTTTTCTAACTAGTCATGGAAGGTTCCGCCAAGTTAAGACGCAGCGAAGGGCGGAAAAAACTGACAGGCAAGAAAGCTACTTCCTGTCATACTCTTTTTTTCTGCCCTTGTTTGCGTATTCGTGAATAAGATTAATCAACTAGCCCACAAACAAGTATTGATAACTCATAGACTGACCTTACTATTAAACGACATGGTATCACGAATCTCATGCCTCTAAATTTTTCGAATTCTTTACCTACAAGTGGCGTATCACACCTGGCGGCCTATAACGTAAAACGATTCCAACTGGTTTTTGTTCCAATCTCCTGACGTGCAATTTACATAAGTGCCGACGCAAGCATCGGGTAGTGACACGCAGTGTTGACCGAACAGCCCAATCAAACACTTTGCTCATTTATAGGAGGTCCCTTTTGTTTGCTTTAAAAGCGAATGAAATTGCCTACATCGATAGGTTTTTCTTATCTAAATGGCTGAAAAGAGGTGAAGGGCACGCTTAAGTCGAGAGGGTTTCTTGGGCCCCAACCACCGCACTGAAATTAGATAACCGCGAAAGAGGGTGGTGCCGGTGTCTGCGATTAGCGCGTTTCCCCTTACCTGCGATAGCTGATCGAAAATCGCGATGGCATGCAGCGAGAGGTTAACAATGCCGCTGAAATGGATCGTCAGCAAAGAACAGTTGGCAGAGTGATGTCGTATACACGCAGAAAGGGCTCGATAATGCTGTACTATACCATGCAATAAGTTCATTATACGCAAATGAATTAATGTTTGATGTTTAATGGCGCAAGGGCCAAGTATGGCCAATCAGCGCCATGTCCGTGGTAATGAGTTCGCAGTGTAATTATGAGTTCTATGAAGTTGGTCTGACGTGGCTGTAAAGAGGACTTAAAAATAGTCGCTCTAAGGTGCGTGAAACCTGTATAATAAGATTATGGCAATGACGTATGACGTATATACAAACATTAAGATGCATTTCGAAAGATTGATGCGATGTGTAAAATATATCAGGTTATAAGACTGGCTAAAGCACTACTGCCTCCTTAGAGCCCTTGAAACGCAAGGTCCTGGAGGCACGTGCTATGCAAAACAATCATTGCAGCGGCAAGCTCTGGGACGAGGATGATCTACGAATTAAGTGGGCTTACAACATGTAAGGCAGCATCATTTAAGAAGTTGAGGACTGCCTTGGTGTTAAAAAGCGGTTCCTTACCAAGAAACATAGCCCGGTGTAGAGGGATGTAATAATGGTATGCAAGCGGAAAATGTTTCTCTCCGTTTTGGCTTCCCTACACTCCCGGAGCACGTAGAGGACGGTCAGCCTCTCACCGCATCTACCACAGGTTGGAGGTTCACTTCCTGTAAGTAGAAAATCATGGGTCCCAAATGTGTGTCCTATTGTGAGACGACAGAATAGAACATCTGTTCGCTGTGATTTTGTTGCGGAGGGCCAAGAACCTAACTGTGGCTTTATCACATGCAGTTTGCTATTTATTTCTGCGTCCCACAGGCGTTGTCAGTGGTTTCGCAGTTTCTTTCGTATGAAAGTTTTCAGATCTGTGAGAGGCACTGAAGCAGTAGTAGTAACAGCAGGGGATGCAATTGACGTTGCCGTCTGGTCTGCCAGGACGTTACCTTCGATTCCCCTATGGCCAGGTACCCAGCATATAATGATATGCTGGTTAGATAGATAAGCTTTGCACAGAACAGAACAGACCTCAGTGAGTACGGGATTTTCATGTTTGCAGAGTGACATTAAGGCCTTCACCACACTTAGGGATTCTGTATATATAACGGCCTTTTCTAGTTTTGATTTCCTTATATGCTTTAGAGCCGACCATGATGCGTAGGCCTCTGCCGTAAAGATAGTCCTTTCTGGATGTAGTACGTCGGATTCCGAGAAGGATGTACCGACGGCTGCATAGGACACTCCGGCCTGTGACTTGGAAGCGTCTGTGTAGAACTCTGTGCACGAGTGCTTGTATTGAAGTTCTACGAAATGCATTCGGATTTCGACCTCTGGAGCATGCTTTGAAGCGTTTAGAAAGGATACATCACATTCTATCACCTGCCAGTCCCAAGGAGGTAATAGTTAATAGGAGGCGCATTAAGCGAGGCTCGAGGAGTGGGACATGTATATCATCGCTAAGTTCCTTCACACGCAGCGAGAAAGGTTGTCTTATGGAGGGGCGGTTGCTGAAAAGTGTAGCGCACGTCATATCGGTAACAGTATTAAAACATGGATGTTCAACATTAGCGTGCACTTAAAGGAAATATGTAAAGCTGATGTATGATATCTGCAGGTGGAGTGACCACTCATTCGATTCGGCATATAAGCTTTCAATCGGGCTTGATTTGAAAGCGCCAGTGGCTAAGCGGATAACTAGATGGTGAACAGAGTCTAGCATCTTTAGCGCGCTCGGGGCGGCAGAGTTATATACCACGGCACTATAATCTAATCGTGACCGGATCAGGCTCTTATAGAGATTCATTAGGCACTTCCTGTCACTACCCTACGTAGTCTGGGATAGAAGTTTCATTAGGTTCATAGTTTTCAGACATTTTTCTTTAAAATGTTGGATGTGTGGGACGAAAGTGGGTCTATTGTCAAGTATAACACCTAGAAATTTGTTCTCTTTGTTTACAGGTATCTGTCGTCCACACAGTTCTAAGCAAGGCTCCGGAACCAGGTCTCTCTTTCTTGTAAAAAGAACACAAGAACTCTTGTGTTCACAAACACCGTGTCGGACGTGGCCGCCTCGGTCAGTACACGGTTATTACGTGTCGACAGGACCGATCCAAGTGATAACGTAGACTCATAACCGGACAGAGGGAATGGCAACATAAACGTCGCACATTTCATAAAATGCCAAGTTCTGGTTGGATACGCGGCGATGTACTTCACTTCGTTTCGACAGCATTTGATCACTAATGAGCCACCAGTACGAACATATCACCGGCAAGCATTCCGCTACGGCTTATGGCCCGTTACCACATCGGCCAGCGGGGAATTTTCGTCACGGCTCCACTGTCTTGGCCTTAAGGCCTAATTGGCACTACTTCCTCAGGTGCAGGCGACTCAACCTACGGTTTGGTGCCGAATCGGCGCGGATCTATTCCCAGCAGCCGCGCGACATTAGGAAAGCCGACAAACCGCCTCGCAAACGAGAGCTACAGACGGCGGATGAACGAGGAGCAGAAACGGGGAATGGGCCGAAGTGGGGGAGCGAGCGTCGCACGAACTTGTCGTGAACCTTCAGACTTCAGATTCTTTGAAAGGTGGGTAATTACGCCGAACCTGACAATGAAAGTGCTAGGACGGCGCCTGGTCCAAGGTTCTGCTCGTCGGCGGCGGCGCCGGCAACGTGCGGAGAGGTGGCCGAGCCACGTGATGTCCGGTCTTTTTGTCTGTCGCGCAGATTGACCTTACGAAAACCAAACTGCCGCGAAGTTTGCTTTCCCCTTCTGCATTTTCAAAATCCGGGAAGAATATACTTTCTGTGCGATAAGTAAAAGATAGTCACAAAACACTGCTCAACTGTTAAGCGGAGAACGCTGATTGGTGTTCAGTAAAACAGAACACCGCTACTTTATTAGCTTCCGGGGGAAAAACACCCTTCATTCTATCCAACATTCATTCTACTCATAAAAAAAAAATTTGCACGCCTTCATATACTAGAACTGAGCTGTAATGAGTGCTGGCATAATTATTTGGTGTTCCCTTTAATAAGAGTATACCGTACTGTATAGCTTCTTGATTTATATGTACCAAGGTTACTGAAGGACCCTTCAGATAGCAACATTCTCGGTAAGTAGTGTCATTATTTGTTATTCGCACACCCCTAATAAAAGATGTTTCAGGGCCCCTTTATGCATGCAAAAAACGGGTACCCGGTAATTTGGAGGCATGTTAGAATGTCATAAATGTGGTACTTCAGAAACAAGCAAGCATTCAAAAAAGATGGGGGTCCCCATTGAGAGAGAACGCTGCTATCACTGTAAATGAGCTTGAGGAGAGAAAAACGCCGAAGTTTTTTTTTACGTTTTTATTGCGATAGCAATTATATGGGCACTCCAGGCGGAATTCTTCTGTTGCCGTCGGCGTCGCCATCGCCGTGAGGTTCCGCATTAGTGAAAGCGTGTGAGGTTGCGCCGGCGAACGCGGTTCAATCTCGCGTGCTCGAGCGAGGAACGCGGCCCAGATGCGTGCCCTATCCTGTGGCGCTCGAGACAGGGGGGTGAGGCGAAGGAGGAAAGGGGTTTTGAAGCGAATAGCTTCACTAGGCTAGTCAACACCACGCTTCGCGCGAGCCGGCGTATGTCGGAATTAGCTCCGTAAGCGTGTTCGGAGTCGGAGTTGGCTTCGAAAGCGTGTTCGGAGTCAGCGCAGGGGGCCACTTCCGCGCGCTATGCGTCATCGTTGGACGTTCGCCGCAAGCGCCTGTTTATCGCGGAGACCGACTATATAACCGCTTCCCAGAGAATAGGCGTGCGCATTCAACATGGGAGAAGAGAGTGATACTACCGATACGGAGAACTGTGTTTATGGCTGTACAGAAATCGCAAGACAATGTGCCCAACAATGATGAATAAGGAAGTTTAATAATCCTGCATAACTTATGGTATATATCATTGATAAGCAATTTGCATAACTACACAAGGCACACGTATAGCATAACCATAAGCTAACCAAAGCATATCAATAAGTTAAACCGTAAGCATAACCATGGGCTAAATCATAAAGCATAACCATAACCTAAACCGTAAGCATATCCATAACTTAAACCATAAGCATAACCATAAGCTAAACCGTAAGCCTAACCCTAGGCTAAATCGTAAATCATAACCATAAACTAAACCATAAGCATCACCGAACCTTTTCGCTTCGAGATATCCAGGCTTAACCTTAGCTAAGCCCCAGCAAATTTTTTCTCCGGTGGCTGCTACGCTGCCTCGGTGTGCTCCTCGCCCACCGCTCCGTACAGAGTGGAGACAACCGAGGCGTCTTCTGCGGCGTTGGCCACGTCAATCGCGGACGGTATAGTGATTGGATCTTTAAGGCACCCTGGCACAGGCAACACACCCCTTTGGCCCGTACTTAATTACGTACCGGTTGTGGATTAGAGAGGTGTCATACGTTCTATCTATCGCCGTCTGTGTGCGCTGTTAACCCCTTAAAACAGTTTAGGCTGTATTTTGCAAAATCAGTTCGGAGCTGTACCTTAGGTCACGTCCAAAATTTCAATATCTCGCCCAAACTTTGCATAATCAACTACAAAGTAGAACATATGAAGAGAGAGCTTACCACGCACGCATTTTGCCGGACACGCTCGCTCGTTAGGCTTAACCAGCGCCACGTCGTCAGGAATCGTTGACCTAAGTTGCGGTATGGTGCTTAGTCAACGAAACTCTTCACAGCGATTATATGGACACGTGTACTTGTTTATCTTTTCCGGGTGACCGCTTGTCACCGCCTAACAAATGTTATCGCACAGCGCAGGATGCGCCTGCATGTATCGGAAGTTTCTAGAATGTTATCGATGGTTCCATACGCTGTCTGTCACCGAACCTTGTACAATCTGACTGCATGTATGCGCGACGCAAATAGTCTAGGACTTTGTGGCAGACATGCG
This sequence comes from Dermacentor andersoni, assembly GCF_023375885.2. NCBI lineage: Eukaryota > Metazoa > Arthropoda > Arachnida > Ixodida > Ixodidae > Dermacentor > Dermacentor andersoni. The sequence goes on along the minus strand of NC_092820.1, from coordinate 51,674,091 downwards.
GGTCCCAGCGGTTACTGCGGAACATTCGACGCATCATGTATAAAAGCCGACGCGATTGACCCTCTGATAAGATTTTGACAATCGCTGACTGTGTTCCCCGCTGTTGCCGTTCTTTAAGTGCAGCTTGTTTTTTTTGGCACAGGTTCGCCCAATAAAAGTTAGTTTTGTCTTCCACAGTATTGCTACTGTGTTATTTATACGTCACTACCACGTGACATCTGGTGGAGGTGCTATTCGTTCATGTGCCGGACGTCCCCGACAAGCCAACGTAGTCCTGGACCATCGAGCAACGTAGTCCCGTCCCCGACAACACCAACGTAGTCCCGGACCATCGAGCAAGCCGCCGTCTACAACAGCTGCCCCCGGAGAACGGACTTCTACCTGACAAGACCAAGATGATTGTGGCCAAGACAACCACAATGGCAGCCTCAGTGTCATCCATCGGACTTTAACAACCCAGAGAGCTCCCTACCTTCCATGGAGCTACGTCGGAGGTTCCGGAAGCCTGGCTCGAAACCTTCGAAAGGATCTCGACCTTTAACAACTGGACCTCTGAGGATAAGCTCCTTGGAAGATGCCGCGAGGACTTCGCTCGAGAACTGGGAGTCCACCCTTTCAACATGGGACCTGTTCCGCAGTAACTTGCTGAGGACGTTCATGAGCGTTGTCAGTAAAGAAAGCGCCGAAGTTCTGCTGGAAAGCCGAGGCCAACTACCCAATGAGACCATTGCCATCTTCATAGAAGAGATGACCCGCCTCTTCCGACACGCCGACCCGGAAATTTCCGAAGAGAAAAAAATGCGCTTCTTGATGCGAGGCGTAAAGCAAGAACGTTTCGGCGGACTAATCCAAAACCCACCGAATATCGTAGCCTAGTTCCTGACAGAGGCAACGACGATTTCGAAAACTCTACAAATGCGCACTAGGCAATATAACCGCCAAGTGCTCACGCCTCAGTGCGCCATCTAAGCACTGGGATCAGGTGATCTCCAAGAGACCATCAGGGCCATTGCGCGCGAAGAACTGCGCCAGGTCTGGCCTTCGTCGCAGCCTCAAGTGGCCTCGATCGCCGACATCGTGAAAGATGAGGTTCAGTGATCGCTTGGAGTTCCTGAGGTGCCACCTCAATTAGCGCAGCACCAGCCAGAAGCGATGACCTACGCCGCCGTCGCAAGCCGTCAAGGTCGCCTTCCGCGCCCGCGCCAGGGCCCTGCAATACCGCAATCCCGTCGTCCGCCTCCGCCGCGGCCGCCGTCAGCACGCCTACCCGATGCCCAGCGTACCTACGCGAGGAAGACGGACATTTGGCGAGCCCCCGCCCACCGCCCGCTCTGCTATCACTGCGGAGAAGCCGGCCATGTGTACCGCAGATGCCCATACCGCAACTTGGGACTGAGAGGGTTCGCCGTCAACGCGCCGCGTCCACAGCTTGAGAAGCGCCCACGTGACATCGCCGATTACCTCGCCGCTACTCATTGGAGCTATTGGCGACCGCTCTCTCGCCATCACCAGGCCGGTACCTGTCGCCGCAGCGCCGACCAGACAAAGGCCCAGCCCGGGGCCGCTCTGCGAGCCCATATACGGAAAACTGAAAGCAGTAACCGATGGAGGTGCGGTTGCTGTTCGTCGAACTGACAAAGATCCTCCGCCGGTGACGAGGACGCTGAAGAGACAATCTCGACGACATAACAACGACACGCCGCCGTCCCGACGAAGTCAAGGAGCAAAACATACGCCGACGAAAGACGAGCTGACGACGGCACGTACCGGCCACACGTCAACGCGATGCAGCCGTGATCCGGCGCCAAGACCTAACTGCAATGCAAGACAAAGAACCACAGACCTCGACGGCCACGCAGTCACCGCCTTAGTGGACACAGGGACCGATTACTTCGTCATGAGTTGATGTAAAGCCGCCCAATACAAGAAAGTTAGGACTGCATGGGAAGGCCCTCAAATTCGGACAGCCGGAGGACACCTCATTACACCGACTGGAATCTGCATGGCAAGAATTACCGTTCATGACCGGACTTACCCTGCCACCCTCGTTATCCTCTAACAGTGTTCACGAGACGTCATTCTCGGCATGGCCTTCCTGAACCAACACGGCGCAGTCATCGACCTGAAGTCGAAATCGATAACGCTGTCCGAAGATAAAGCGTTACCGCTGGAGAGCTCTCGGCATAACCACGCCTTGGGTGTGTTCGAGGATCAAGTGAGCATCCCACCGCGCTCCTGCATTATCATTTCCGTCGGCACCGAAACACCCACTGACGTAGAAGGCGTCATCGAGAGTGACCAACGACTACTATTCGACCGTGAAATTTGTGTCGCAAGAGGGATCGCCGGAGTGCACGGAGGAAAAACGAAGGTGTTGCTGACAAACTTCAGCCAGGAGTTCAAGCACGTCAACAAAGGCATGACAATCGCGTACATCGATGAAACTGTGGAAACGAGCAATGCATTTGTCCTCTCGGATTCTACCACATCTACCCTGACGACTACATTTCCCGAACCAGATTTCGACTTAAGTTCGAGTCTCCCAATGAGTAAGCAGCCACAGATCATGTCTTCTCCGACAATACAAAGAGTATTTTTCGACGTCATCGAGGATTCGACAAACACCAGTCGCAAAGCATCGCAGAATAACTAAAGAGCGCGCTCGACCACTCCGCCAGAGCCCTCACCTAGTTTCGACGCGAGAACGTGACGCTATTAGGCAACAAGTCGACGAAAGGCTGCGCGACATCATCCAGCCGTCGAAAAGCCCGTGGGTTTCACCTGTAGTCGTTGTGAAGAAAAAGGATGGAACCTTACGTTTCTGCGTCGATTATCGTAGACTGAGCAAGATCACGAAGAAGGACGTATACCCCCTCCCACGGATAGACGACGCCTTGGATCGGCTCTGCAACGCTAAATACTTTTCATCGATGGACCTCAAGTCTGGCTACTGGCAAATAGAAGTCGACGCGAGAGATCGCGAAAAAACCGCCTTCATCATGCCAGACGGCTTCTACGAGTTCAAGGTTATGCCATTCGGACTGTGCTCGGCGCCTGCAACGTTTCAGCGCGTCATGGACACGGTGTTAGCAGGATTCAAGTGGCAGACTTGTCTTGTTTACTTGCATGACGTCGTTGTCTTCGCAGGAAATTTCCACGATCACCTTAGGCAGCTTGCGACAGCACTAGAGGCCATCAGGTCATCAGGGCTCACTCTGAAGCCGGAAAAGTGCCACTTCGATTACGGTAATGCTTCTGTTCCTAGGCCGCGTCATCAGCAAATCCGGAGTCCACCCCGACCCGCAGAAGACAGCTGCCACAGCAAAGTTCCCGCAGCCCATCGACAAGAAGGCACTGCCTAGATTCATTGGCATGTGTGCCTACTATAGGCGCTTTGTCAAGGATTTTCATGCATTGCGGAGCCACTAACACATCCAACCAAAGGAGATGTGGAGTTCAATTGGGAAATGCCGCAGGCCAACGCATTTGAAGAACTCAAACGATGCATGCAGTCGTCGCCGGTGCTTGCACACTTCGACGAGGACGCCGGTACCGAAATCCACACTGACGCCAGTAGCCGAGGCCTCGGTGCCTTCCTAGTCCAGAGGAAAGATGGACTTGAACCGGTGATATCCTATGCTAGCCGGTCGCTGTCAAAAGCGGAAGGCAATTATTCTACGACTGAAAAGGAATGCCTCGCCATCGTTTGGGCTAAAGCAAAGATCCGCCCTTACCAATATGGCAGGCCATTCAAAGTAGTCAGCGACCATCACGTGTTGTGTTGACTAGCTAACTTAAAGGACCCTTCAGGACGGCTGGCACGGTGGAGCCTCAGACTGCAAGAATATCACGTCACGGTAACCTACAAGTCCGGACGACACCACCGACAAGGCCAGCGGGATTACTACAGCCCATCGAGCCTCCTTGCCGACCATTTCAGCAGATTGGGATGGACTTGTTGTGACCCTTTCCAACGTCAGCATGCGGAAAGACGTGGATCGTCGTGGCGACGGACTATCTCACCCGCTTCGCTGAAACCAAACCTCTGCCGAGAGGCAACGCAGCCGAAGTGGCGAAATTTTTAGTCGAAAACATCCTGCTGCGACATGGTGCCCCACAAGTCCTCATCACCAACAGAGGAACGGCCTCTACAGCAGAGCTCACCCAAGCCTTTCTTCAATACAGCCAGACGAGCCACAGGAGGACAACTGCCTACCACCCGCAGACGAATGGTCTCACGGAGCGCTTGAACAAGACCCTCGCTGACATGCTAGCAATGTACGTCGACGTCGAACACAAGACGTGGGACGCAGTCCTGCCGTACGTAACCTTTGCTTACAACATGGCGGAGCAAGAAACAACATAGATCACGCCGTTCAAGCTGGTTTACGGTAGGAACCCGACCATTACTCTCGACGCCATGCTGCCGCAATCTTGGCGTCACTACCTATCTCCAGCGCGTCGAAGAAGCCCCACAGCTCGCGCGCCTACGGATCAAGCACCAGCAGCGTACCCGCAGCCGACACTACAACCTCCGACGGCGCTACGTCGAGTACCAGCCCGGCGACCTTGTTTGGGTCTGGACACCGATACGCCGATGAGGACTGAGTGAGCAACTATTGCGATGCTATTTCGGACGCTACAAGGTCATCCGGCGTATTGGCAATGACGTCGTGCCAGACGACATTTCGCATTCACAGCGGCGCCGCCCACGATGTGAAGTGGTCATTGTTGTGCGTCTTAAACCCTTTTACGCACGCTGACGAACTTCCTTATTTTGTTGTTTCTTTGCTACAGGTGTTTTTGTTTATTACTTTCATTTGTTTGCAGCATCGGGTCGATGATTTTCAAGAGGGGGGTATTGACACGTGTACTTTATCTTTCCCGGGTGACCGCTTGTCACTGCCTAACAAATGTTATCGCAAAGCGCAGGACGCGCCGGCAGGTATCGGAAGTTTCTGGAATGTTATCGATTGTTCCATCCGCTGTCTGTCACCGAACCTTGTGTAATCTGATTGCATGTATGCGCGACGCAAATAGTGTAGAACTTTGTGGAAGACACGCGGGTCCCAGCGGTTACTCCGGAACATTCGACGACTCATGTTTAAAAGCCGACGCGCTTTACCCGCTGATCAGATTTTGACGATCGCCGACTGTGTTCCCCGCTGTCGCCGTTCTTTAAGTGTAGCCTGTTTTTGTGGGCACAGGTTTGCCCAATAACAGTTAGTTTCGTCTTCCACAGTATTGCTACTGTGTTCTTTATACATCACTACCAATTGACAATATGGTACGAGAAAAGTGTTGAAACTGCCTCGACAACGAAAGTGAAGACCTGGACGACACCTTGAAAGTGACAAATTTGTCAGTGGCCGCCATGATTAGTCCGAAAAATTGAAGGAGATGCCGTATGGCATCCGATATTTTGGTCGTCGTTCTGCATTGTTTCAACTGAACTAGGCGGCGGTGCCACGGGGAAAGTCCAAAAATTGAGCAGGTCCAACTAAATCGGGCGGAATAATTTGTGAAAAGAAACAGGCTTGCCTCTAGGATGAACACTGTAAAATGCAGTTAAAACGCTTGGTTGTGAGTAGTTTATTAGGTAACGACTCTATCTTTATACAGGCACACCTGATTGCAGTACTAAAACAATGGAGCCCACGGACAAAGTGTCTGCTCCAACCGCCTTACGAGGTTTTCTGCGATTACCGCTAGGTGTCGCATGAATTGCAGGACTTACTTTTCGAAATGCGGTTGTTTGCTTTAAATCAGGGGTACAATCAGGAATCGATGGGAACCAAAGGTCAGTGGGACGTCTCGCACTGGGCGCTCACGGGAAGGCTACAAATGAAGCTGTGCTTGGTGATATGGGCTGGAATAGATTTGAATTGAGGGAAGGTCACCGTAAGATTGAGTATGAAGAACGACTGAGCAATATGAAAGAAAGTAAATGGGCTGGGAGAGTGTTGAGGTATCTGTATAGGAAAAACATTGATTCACAGAGGAGGAAAAGAACCAGGAAGCTTACCAGCAAGTATGCGGCCTGTAGAGTGAGCAACATAGCAACAAAGAACGACAAGCGGAAAGCCAGAGAGTCTGAAATAATCTCATTGGTGGCGGCAATGGAAAAGAAACTTAAGAAATATCGACTTTAGAGAAAAAAACAATATCAGGAAAGAAACAATTTATGATAACTTAAAGGGAAGCTCATTACTTTTCGAAGCGAGATCGGAATGCCTTAAAACACACGCCTATAAAGCGAGATATAAGAAAGAAGAAGCATGTGCTTGCTGCGGTAAAGCAAGGGAACTATGGAGCATGTTTTATTCGAATGTGAAGACGTCTGCCCAGCGGTCGATTTAGGCACCACTGGCCTCCTTGAAGCCCTTGGGTTCAGCGAGAGCAGTGGAAAAGTAAACATGACCGCAATAGGGATTAGTAAAAGGCGATTGGAGGATTGGTGGAAGAAAAGTAGGGAAACGACAAAAAACGGAGACGTACAAATGCAGAGTTCGCAATAGGGGATCAGAAAATTTGGTTGTGGAAGTTCATAGTGTTTTTTTTTCTTGTTTAACCTAGGTAGGACATTAGGCAGAATAATAGCAAGAGCTTGGTGGCGCAATCCACCACCCCGTTCCAAAGGTGACGCTCATAACATCCATCCATCCATCCACCCAAGTGAGTAGCATTTTTTTCTGTGTTATTTTGTTTGCTTCGTTGCGAAAAATCGAAAGTACATCGACATTAAATGAATGCAAACATCGTGTTCGCATGCTTTCATTCTTGGATATGAGCGGCTGCCTGGCCTACATGCCTTTGAAAATGTTGTTTTCATTACAGCGCCAATGGTTGCGATTCTGGCAAATTAAATTGTAAGCAGACTTCACTGCATCTTTATCGCTAGCAATGAGTTTCTTGGCAGCGCGAACTTATACCTTGGGCTTTTCGCCGGCAACTTCATTGCCCTAAACACTATTAATTGATTGGGATAAATCACAGCTATCCATGTCACATGGGCGGCCATTTAACTCCCTAACTCAGGTGGTTTAAAACGTAAAATTTCTAAATCGAATAGTAAACATTTTCAATTTTTGCTGCATAGTCAATGTGTCTCTATTTCACTTCAATGTTCTGCATGTTGCTACATAAGAACATTTTGTTGAAAGTACTACCATGTTTGACACGGCTTGCGTCTTGCCAAATTTCAGCAGCAATGCCGAAAGAATATTTTTTTTTTTCGTAATGCATGCAGCCAATAAAATAATTGTATATGATAGTCTATGAAGCCTATTGTTGAGTACTAAGCGACGCACTGCTACTCCCTGGCTGGAGGAAGCTCCGGCATGACAGAAACAGGAAGTGACTCCACCCCGAGTAGAGTCCAGTGAATCGTCCACCAGCCCCAGCATCTTAGCCAAAGGACAAGGACTGAGGGCCGGGAGTTTGCCCCCTCGAACATATGCGGCGCTCACCTGCGTCTCTTGTGGAAAATAAAGCCAGTCTGTCTACTGTCATCTACCCATGCGCATTACTTTCATGGACGGGGCCAGACCCCGTATGCAACACTGGCGTCGAGGCAGGAGTTCCGAAGCAAATAAGTTTATCTCTGCTGCACATTACTGCCATCCTTTCCTCTAGCACCGATTTTGGTACTCTTATAGATTATCGGTTAACTGTCTTGCATATTATATATGATAACTGATAATTTCCAATATCACATATTCCTTGTTAATATATAGGATATTATACGTCATGCTGCACATAAAATTGATATGTCCAGTAACAAGTACTATTAGTGCAAATGTGGCAATGTGTAAAAGACAGAGTGAACAGCAGCAACGCAAGGAAATTAAGTGATGGCTGACTGGCTGTGAAATGAGATGCATGCGGGGGCTAACCCACATTTATATAATAGAAAATTTGCCACATATATTGCAATTACAAGCCAATCTTACAATTTCATAATAGGAGTGTACAAATATTCAAAATTTGGAATATGAATCAAATAGTCTTTGCTATTCAATTCGTATTCGATACGAGAATTTACTATTTGAAGTTGTCGAATAGTACATTTGTTTTGTTCGAATACTGTAAAGGACAACAACACTTCTTGCAGTCTACAAGGAGGAAGACTGATATAAATGGAGAATCATTGAATGGTTATAGTGCAGGATAACTGCGATTGTTGTGCAAATGATCCAGTTTCTAAACAAAGATATGGAAGAGGTCATTTACATGCTATAGTTGAGTAAGCATGTCCTGCCTTAAATAGACTTTGCATTTGCTCTGTCTAATTAGACAAAGCAATTTATTGTTTGGTCAATCTCTCCATATGCTTGGATTCCTTCAAAATGATATGCAGGGCTGCAGTATTGCCCTTAACTCCTTCTCTGAGCTGTATACTGTGCTATACTCTATTACATGTGTCTGGGACATGATGTTTTTTTTTTTATTTGTGTCATGGTCATTGTGCACCAGATATGATTGTGCTTTCCTTTGCTTCTCATTTACAAGCTTCCTAGTTGACTTCACATCTAGTTGTTAGTGGCACTACATGCATCCAAGAAGGCCAGCAAGTCTTTTTTTCCTTAGTAGACTCCACGGCATTTTTCATTTCATTATTTTAGAAATTGGGAATATTCAATATTTGATTCGATATTCAGAGGTAACTTTTCTTGAATATTGCTATCTATTCAATGACAAAATTTCACTATTGTAGCGTGCCTATTCAATATTAAAATTGCAACAATAAAACGCTTAGGTTTCAGTACATGCGAACAATGTCACTTATCATTGCTGAATGTGGCTTACGTACTGCGTGCATACTTCTCCGCTTAGCAAGAAAGGAGCAAAAAGATTGCTTGGAGGCAGGGGACAGCTGAAAAGTGAAGCTTGCTTGACATCATGTCAAGCATTGGGGGCCCCCAGATGGCAGTGATGACTGGCAGCAAGCTTGGGTATATAATTAGTTATGTCTTATTTTTTTCGCCACAATGGCTCTGACAAAGTGACATAGGAGCGCTGCCCCAAGAACGCTGCAACAGAGAGAGCTCACAGTGCTTTGCACAAAGGGAGTGACAGACTGTAAGAAGTTGAAAGATACTTCTTAATTTTTACAGGTGATGCTATCTTGGCGTACATGTTATTATCTGAAAGTTGCACATTCTACTAGGAGTTCCTTGAAATGTTCTGTTTTTTTATACATGCTGTTATTTGTGTGCAAAAATGCATGGAATGTTTTTTCCTTCTCATGAATAAAAACTATGTTTATTGATTCACTATGTTTGTATTTTGACTAAGCACAAGAGCCGTAGAATCCTTAAGTTTTGTAGTGACGTGTGTAAATGTAGATATAACTAATTGCACTGCACAGCACTTCCTTCGTTTCAAGCAGCTATGCACAGACATTTGTGCAATGAGAGAATGAATGTTTGCATTCACCGTCGGCGCTCAGCGTTGCCCATGTATTAAATAAATTTACTAATACCTTAGGTACTTCTGCTGCAAGGTTTATGGCAGCGCTTGCATAGTCTTGTTAAGCTTGACGGAGTTGTAACGACATCCCCTGGTCTGCCTGAAAAAGACACATTGAGATACAAACTTGCGAAGAGCGGCACAAAATGTTTTCACCACATCACGCGCAAAAGCGCCACCTGTGCGTTCATGCCATTTTACGCAGCCCTACTTCTGCCGCGGGTTTTACCGCAACGCTTGGCACTGCGGTGAAGTTCGAGAAGTTTGTAATTGTGTCGCACATATGACCGAATTTCACGCTTTGAGCCTGAATCTTGAGCGGAGCGGCAGCAAATGGTTACATTCACCTTAAGCACAAGCGCACTGTGGAGTCATTCGTTCGATTCCACGATGTGTTTGCGTCGGTCGAGAGCTTTACCTCAACGCTTGTGTAGGGCTGTGAAGCTTCATAAATTCTAATAACATCGCATGGTCTGATAGAAATTCATGCACTAAAGCGTTTAATTATGTGTGGATAGGCAATGCAACTTCATACTGAGCTCGCAGCTTCACAGGCATAGGCTATTTTTTAGATCAATGATAATGCTGTGCAGGTTTCTTTTGATGAATGAATGAGTGCTCTTTACAGCATGAATGGTAGTCATGCTGTGAAGCGTGCAGCGGCAGTCATCAGCCATAGCCGGCGCTTTGTCGAATGTTTTACTATGCTTCTGTAAATTGAGTCTGTGCGTTCGCGTTTACGCTTCACATAGGACTTGAGTGTGATTCTCTCACAGGAAAAGCGTTTAGCAGGCATGTGCGTTGAAGAGCCGTGAACAATGTCTGACCTAGAGGGAATGTAATGTATGATGTTCATTGGCGCGATGCATCGTACGTAGCTGACCGAGCATTGGATATGCAAAGCGGGTAGCGATTTTGCAGAACTTTCGCTTGACACCGCTTCTAACAGAACCGGCGCGTAGTAATAAACAAATGAAATGCTGAAACCAGCGGTAACACCCACATTGTTCAGGTACGAAAGAGATGCGGGCAAGCATTGCAAGACAATCCAATGCTCTTATGTGCTAGCGAATCGTAGTGTTCATGAGTTCGCGTCTCTTATGCACGTTGTTTGAATTTCAAGCCTGAGAATCGCTTCCTAATGCTTTTCAACAATGATGAGTCTGACGGTGAGTTTTACGATGCGGTTACAAGGAGTTTTAGAATGTTTTTTATCTAAACAAGTGCGTCTGCTTTCGGCTGGCTAAAACTGTCCCGCGTCTGAATGGACAAGTAGCGCGTTTTGCAAACAGCATTTCTAGTGCGGGATTTGGTACTGCGTCCGAGAAAATTTGCACTTATTATGTAGTAACGAATAGTTATTGCTGCTCCCAAACAATGAGTGCACAGAGCCGCCACCGCAAACTAACATCGAATTTAAGCGCGTTGGGTGTTCGCACTGAAATTTGTGCCGATGTGTGGTGTAAGGGAAGTCCCTGTACTCAGTTTAGTAGGAAACTCCATGCTCTTGCTGATGGCTGAGTTCTTTCATAGTATGGGGCGCATACCGCCCCAGATGGTGCAACGTGTACAGCTCTTACCCCCGTATTCAGAAATGCATCTTAACTTGAAGCGCACGCTTAACTTGATTTAAATGACGCCTGTCGTGAACGCACCAAAACAAACGCGATGAGCGTCTTGGGCGCGTTTGCACCAGGCGTCATTTATATCAAGTCAAGCATGAGCTTCGAGTTAAGCTGCATTTCTGAATACGGCGGTTAGTATCCGTAACCAAAGAACACCGAGGCAGCTCGCCCTAGACGCGGGTGCACTTGGCCGGTGTTTTTGCTCCATCACCATGAAACCGAGCAATCGTTCGTTGAACCGTTTTCTTCTGTATCAAGCCACATCCTCCTGCCCACAGTGGCACCATTTTATACATGATGCAGCAATTCATTTCTCTGTTCTGCTTGCACTCAGCACCCTGTCATGTCTTTCCCAGTGAAAGCTGCATTAATTGATGCATTAGGCATGCTTGAACTCGGTTTTAGCTCTACTGAAACTTTGCTCAAGCAAAGTGGTATCCTGACTGTTCTACTACCATTCTTCCACTTCGCACCCTGCCATCCATTCAGAAAGTGTGACAACTGATTTAGTGTGAACACATTTTGATTAAGGAGTTTTTAATACATTTATTAATTCACAAGACCTTGCTCAAGCAAGCTTGAGCAGGCTAAGCTTGGTGTGCCAGTAGAGTGAGCTTGGTTTCTTCTCTGCTCATAATGCCGATATGCATGATTGGCAGACAGGTGAAAGGTCGGACTTAAAGAACATAGTGGTGTCACTTCTAGGCGCTTGACACATTAAGAGATAGCATGACATACAGGTGGAACTGTAGCATGACATATTATGAGCATGACACATTAACACATAATATAAACAGCTGCAAGGACCCACTAATGGGATTTTACTGGGACGACGTTAGTTTATTACTTTGAGTGTGATAGCATTACAGGTGAACTTCAACCATTTTGAAGGATCTAGCAGAAAAATGTAGCCTGATCCCAAAGGCAGTGCAGCCTAACACAGCATCTCAAAGTACTAGCTGTCAAGAGGGAAGAATGCAAGAAACTGGCACGTTTTGCACGCACCAGATGTTCGAAAGAGTGACTTTGGCACAAGAGAAGTATATGTGCAATTATGGGTTAACAGTTAGAACATTGGACCACTTTGCTGGAAGACAGATTCAATCCCACTAACAGTCGCACACTGCTTTATAGCCTTATCGGTGTACTTGACCCACTTTGGAGGTGGGCTGAGTGTGTACGATTGTGTCACAGTGTGCATGAGATCACAAGTTTGTGAGAGGCACAAGTTATAGGAACGTGACTTTGATAAATGAGTATGTGCAAGATTACACATGCATTTAGGTGTCACAGTCATCACAACCTATTGCATACTTAAACAGCATTGCTATGTTTTAGTCTACTTTTCTTAATTTACGTATGCTCAATGGCTGGAGAAACATTAGCACATGCAAAGAATCCTCGAAACAGAATTCTGTGACACTCTGCACGTGACCTATGCGGTTAGGCACGGAGGAAAGGGGGTGGGTCAATTGCATAGCTTCACCGCAGCATGGTAGGATGTTTAGTGGTGCAGTCAACAAATACATTTTTGCGCTACGTGTATGTTTAGTGTGCTCTACCAACTGTTAAATGCCAAAGAAAGAAGTGTGTAGTAACTTTCACATGATTATTTACATTTCTTTCTTGGTGCAGAGAAAAGGCACTTCAAACCATACGGGTTCAATTTATGGTGGAAGCATTAAAGTACTTATTACAGCTATTCGTGACCTGAAGCATCCAAACAACAGGGTGATATGATTTCAATGTGGCAAAGCATGCTGTGTAAGCCTTAGTTTTTATTGGTTAGCTTAGCCTGCAGTGAAATAATAAAAAGCCATAAATTCCTAGTAGCTTAATCATGAAATGCTTGAGTTGTGCATGTTTACGTGTTTTCTCAATACATTTAATTTGTTGCTTTTCCTGTAGATGTTTAATAATACAAATGAGCTTTCACGTTGCTACTTATTTAATTGAAAATTGTTGCATGCTCAACAGTGTTATAGTGTAGTGGAAGTCAGTATGTGAACAAAGCATGGAAATGTTTACTTAGGTGAGTGCTCTACACCAAGTTTTACCAAATATTGTGAACTTGAAATAATTTTTATCCCTCAGATGTGTCACCTTTTCATACCCATTTCATGTAGTGAAGCAGGCTACCTTTACGTAGCTCTTTTAATGAGCATACAGTTTTCTCTGCTACATTAAAGTCAGATTTAGATGGGCTACACTGTCATACACCATACAAATTGTGCTGTATTCTTTCAGTCAAACAAAATAGGAATAACTTTGAATTAATATTTAGGCCGTTTTCAGGTAACATACAAAATGCCCTTTTCTAGACGTTCACTGAACATCCATGTAATATGCACAAGTCTTGCAGATACCCAGTATATGTTCTAGAAAAAAAAAGAAATGGATGTATAGTGCATGCAAAAATGTGATCTGGATGACTGGATTGTGTTACAATACTTTAAAGTATGCTCAGATTAGGTACAGGGGCCCAATACTTGATCACCCATGCAACAGTGAAGACAATCGAATTGTAAATGTGTGTTGTGCTTTTCAAGCGAGTTCATTGCAAAACAGTGTAATCTGGACTTGAGTGTTGAGTTGTTATAGAGTGGGGGGGGGGGGGGGGGGGGCTGCCCTTTAGCATGAATTTTTTAATGATGTCTCTGTTCATTTGTGTTCATGGCCAATAAAAATTGTAGACAAAGCTATACCTTGCCTCAGTTTTGACAGTGTGAAGCACCTGATCAAGGAGGAATATTTAAAGCCTTGCCTAGGACTTAATTGGCACATACTTAACGTAGCTAGTGCCAAAAAAAACTATTGTGTGTAGGTTAGTTTGTTCTTGAACATGGAAGCCAAGTTGTGCTGCATAGCTGATAGAAAATACTCCTAAATAAATATGCCAAGGCCCGCAAGATGGTGCACAATCATCTTCTGTGTTTCGTATGAACTATGCAGTGCAAGTTGGTTTCATAGCAGGTGAGTGTTATGCATCTGCAAAAAAAGTAAGAAAAGTTATAGCTTATATGCTGCACTGGCCTGTTACATATACAATGCCAGCTTTCCAAGAAAATAAATATGTATAATCAGTCTTTTATTGACAGAACCATTACAGCAAAATATACAAGTCTGATTTTCTGTCTTAGACAATAGTGTAATATTTAGATAGAGGTACAGATGCTCCTGATGACTTGATGGTAGTGTGAATACATGCAGCTGGTACGTCTAGTGGACCTGTACAAAAGAGGAAAAAAATGCAGGTGAAGTACAAAGGATTAAAAAGAATCTGCAACTTGCACTCCGAGATGAACATGTCACTGTGACAACCTGAGTGCTGCTGTTTAGCGTTTTCTTAGCCTGTCAGTCTGCGGGCACAAGTGCCTGTCTTGCATGAAGCTGCTTAGCGCAGCTTCATGACAAGAGCTTTCTCTATCCGCCACCCGAGAACGCGCTCTGTAGCGGTCAGGCTCCGCCGAGAGAGTTGCGGTCATGGGAAGGTAATGGGGCAATGTCAGTACAGATTTTGGTTTTTAAAGCCGTACCAGACCGATGACAAGCAAATTTTGTAACACATTTGAATATCCGAAATACTTGCTACTACTTAGAAGCAGGTTGATCAGGTTTTCAAATTAAATAATACATAGTGAACCTGCCCACATTAAAGCTTCAACCATAAGAAACATGTTCCTGACGGATTGTCGACGCCAGCTGGTGTCGTCAAGAACGATGAGATGCTGGGGTTGATGCTCTAGATGCTGAACTGTGCCCACGTCAAATCAAATAGCCGGCCGAAAATATGTTCCTTGTGGCTGGGTCTCAACAATCCAGATGCCGCAGGCAGCCATAAAGCAGTTGCACAGCTACCAATGGATCTAAGTTAATACATTGATAATGAACAAATAAACCTGTTAACAGCATTGAAGTGTACATGCATATTGCTAACAGGGCTCTGGAGCAATAAAAGAAGTTTCACGTCACCGGTTTGTGTTAGTGTTTACTGGTAGCTTGTAGATACACTGAAACCCGATTTTAACCAACTGGTCTATGCAGTAAAAATAGGTTCATTATACCAGATAATTCTTTAAGTCTAAACGTGCCTATAACGAAAGGAAACAAACTTTTGTATTGTGTTTGTTCTACACAAATTTGTTGTCCTCAGTAGAAAAATTAAGTCAGAGTTACCTGCATTTTGTAAACGAAACCACACATAGTAGACAGCAATCTTTACTTTAGCCTTAAACAGCTTGCCAGTCACTAAATATAGAGACTCGATAGGAGCTTCCTTGAAGTACACTGCTGGTATGTTTCCGAGTATTCTAACATTTAGGCACAATTTTAAAAAAGTATGAAAAAATGCCTCTGTTACAAGCGAGTGTTTTACATGGTATCAGTCAGGCAGTTTTGTATGTGCAATACACAGGATAATTCAATTTATGCTGGTTTGTTATAGTAAGGTTTGGCTAAAGCTGTACAAAGAGAAAGATGCTATGTTCTACAAGTGTAGATTTTTTCCTTGGCAGGAGCCAAACATGAGTTAGCGCACACAATTACTTTTTTATCCATATTATGTGGTAAAAGGCGAAGGCATGCCCTGTGAAAGGTTTTTGAACAATATGCACAGGAAATGTCCTGTACTTTTCTGCCATACAGCGGTTGCCTGCATACACAATGCAACTGGTAAATACAATCTTTTGGCCGCACATGAATAGTGGGGGAGCTTGTGAGTGGAAAATCTTCCATGTTGCCTTTTTGTATGCATTTTAGCAAATGTCTGCACAGCATACTCTGACTAAGGTTTAAAATTTCTGGTCTCCTATCTGATGCTAAATAATACATATTTGCAATTGCAAACAAGCCGCAGTCAAGATTGTTGCACTGGTTTTGCTGGTTTTGTGCCCCTTTAGTGCAAATGTCAGCGTTGGTGACTGCACTTTTAGCATATGACAGATTTGCCTGATGGCATCAGAAGGAGTACCTTGGTCAATTGAGTCATATACAAAGACTGTTTTCATCAGCGTCAACATTGGTTACCGTAAGCCAGTGATCGGGGTCTCAAACTGTTTAGATTCTGTTGCAAATGGACTTCTGTGAGACCTATTTATTGTGACTATGTGCTTGCCCTCCCTGCATCATTCATCAAAGATTTGCCTAAAAGAAATAAAATTATCAAATGTTGCATTTAAATAAACTTTGCTGCCTCCACCATGCAATAAAGTAACCGTGTTAGGAACTCTGGTTGTGTTAGCACTAGCTCCTTCACAAACAGCCTGGGCATCAGAGCTGGCAGACCTGCAGCTGGATGTCAAAGCAGCCTCACAACACCTATGTCGCGTGGGAGCAATGCACGCAGCTTTGTTAAGGTCACCAGCCTCTGTGCCAAGATTGCTAGTCATCTACCCTCCATCTTGCATTGTTTCTGACCTACAGCATTTGCAGACAGTGACCTCATTTCGAACACCATTTATGACAAGTTTGCACTCAGCCATAGCAACTACCAAGCAGTCTTTATTCTGCCTGCTAGCCACATCCTGCACCTTGCCAAAACTATCCCAAATGGCGTCATGAGAGGTACTGGCTTGCCCTTCAAGCTTGCTACCAGACAGCAGAAGAAGCAGACTCATACTTTCCACTGTCAATGCATGCCTGTTCCTGGCTTAAAACTGCTCTCAAAGGTGAAGCGAACTTCAAGAACTTAGCAGCTGTCACAGCAAGAACTTTGCCTTCGCTGTCTGCAGCCAGGTCACAGCTCCATTCTTGCTTGTACAGTGCTGCAGCCTTCCGCCGCGTCCTCGATACTACCAGTTTCCACTCCCTGTCGCCACGGTGGGAGACAGCCTCTGGCACAGCTGCTTCTCTAGCACTGGCCTCTCCTTCCCCCACAGGTAAGCACACAACAGGCGTACTCTCATGCTCTTGTGTGGCTCTCCTAGTTCTCCTGACACAAGTGGTACTTGCACCTCGACCAGGGATCATTCGCTCAGCAGACGTCCCCTAGGCTTTTGCCCTGCTTGGTACACTTGTGCCATGGAAAATGGGGGAAGGCAGGCTGTCCCCGGTGAACCAAGCCTTGCTTCCCTTGCAGCGGACGCTGACACCGCCAACAAGTGAAAATCCAGCACCTTGAAGGATTGTGGTCGGCTGGTTGGTGCCGCGCCTCTGCAAGGGAGCGGTGCTGGCTTTCCAGACAGGAGCTGGTGCTGTGGAAGGTCCACTAGCTGCTTGGGAAGAAATGAAAGTATGCAAACCAAGCGAGGGAAAGTCAGCCTCGGAGATGGCAGGGATGCTGTCCTGCCGAGTCCAACCGGTCCATGAAGGTGCCTGGGTCTCCTCGTAGGACTGCTGGATGCGGCTTCTTTCCAGATGGATGGACAGGGTGCAGGCCCCCTAGATACAGGAAGACGCCAGCACCTTGTTACCAAAGCGACTCGGGTGGACACCATCTCTGCTCAGGCAACTGGGCCAGTTGTCCACGAGACCACCTAGGAATGTGAAGCCGCACTCGTGGCAGTACTGCATCAGGGCAGTGTTAACCTTTATGTAGTTATCATTCAGGTCATGCAACCAAGAGGACTGAGCTTTCCATGAGCTGTACTGATTCTGACCCCGAGGAACAATGGCAGAAAAAGCTAATTGCACCATGGCATTTCTTTCAGTGATCCCCTGAGCGAGCTGGCGATACTTGTCCATGCACACGCTGACACTGTCAACAGTGTTGTTAGTGCCAACGTGCACAATGACAGCACCAAAACCAGCTAGCTTGTCAGCAATCATTGACAGCAAATGCTCAATCCTTACTCCTCTATGCGCGGCAACACTGACTGACAAACTACGACGCGATGGGAAATACTGGGCCGTGTATTTCACCATCGAGTCGCCGGCAACCAAAACGCGTGTCATGTTGCAAGCAGTGCAATTTAAAATGGCACCTAGAAGAAAAAAGAGACTGCGAGAAAATATAAATCTGAGCTTTTTCACAAACGAAAGGAGGCTACCTTCTAGTAAGGACTACATAAGTTGAATCCGAGAAATCCGCGCTAGGGTTGAACAAAGCAAGCGGTCGCGAACAAGGACAACAAGATCAGCAAATACGTTGCAAACACAATCAAAATACCATAAAAACACTTATTAGAATAGACATAAATAACGCTAGCAAATATAATATAACCCTGCAAAGCAGCTTTCGCGCATATAAAAGGATGATGTTAAAGGCTTGCGAGGATGCAGCAGAACCAGGCTTTGGGACCAGCACCAGCGGCAGCAGAAAAGCATGACCCGCAAGTGCGGTTGACGGGATGCGTACTGAATGTCACGTGCGAACAAGCAATCAAACCACGCGCCCTCGAAAAACCGGAAATGCACATGCATGTGACGTTGTCGTTTAGTGACGTCACTTCCGTGCGTTGCAGGAGTCGATTCTGTGTGGGATCGTCTAGGGGGCCGAGCGTTGCACCAGTCCTTGCCGTGTGTTTTCGCATTTGGGCCGCGTTGGCTGAGTAAAGTTTACCGAAACTTGCTATGCGTAATACCTGGTTACTTTAGAACACAATGTAGTCAATCTGTATCGCTATATATAAGTAATTATGTCCTTGAAGATGCCATCAAAATAGATGACGTCACAGCGGCCAGGAGCGGAACTTCAAGGAGGCGTTGCCACCCGTCTTTCGTTTTTGCACTTTTTTTGTTTACCAAGCGTCTTATTGTGGCAAGAGCGGTGTTTTTAACAAAGAAAATTCTCAGCAAAGAAAAGTTGGCTGAGCGAGGTAGTAAACGTCCCGAAAGTGTTCGAAAACATTACATGGCCACGCGAAAGGTTTTACTATACGCAAATAATCGCATGCTCTCCGGCAGTTGCGAGTAGCCAGTGCCTCAGTGATCGGCGGCAGCCATCTTTTATTCCTTTCAGAACGGAGCAGCCTGCGGCTATTCAGAGAAGAATTCAGTTTTGCTCGGCATATGGACGCATCTTTAACGCGTACACATCACTTTGGCGCGGTGAGTTCTCGCTGTTTTGTGACGTCGCGTGACAGGCAGGTGAAGTGGGTCCAGCCCGAAAACTGTTGACCAATAGTCGAGGGCTAATGGTGAAAAGGCGCCGAATCAGAAATAACTTTTCTTTCTTTTGTTCAGTCCAATCGTGCGTGATCAGAGTACTCAGGTCATATCACATGGGGAGCTATCGCGGTTTGCGTGACGTCGCGTGACTGACAGGCAAAGTGGGCGTGGCGCAAAAAGTTTTTTGACCAATCGCGGTGGGCTGATTGAAGAATTTGATTAGAAAAGTTTGGAATAGCTTTACGTTATAGCGCCCCAGAGGTCTATGGGCAGCGACTGCTGTGAATCACACCCACGCGTCACCGACGTACTGCATCTCGCGATCGCCCGATGAGCGAGGGAGTCGCACCACACTTCACTCCGTTTGCAATGTGCCGCACGAGACAGATTGTCTGCGCCAGCAATGCTACTGACGGCGTTCTCTTCCTAATATAAACCGTGTACCTATATAATCGCAATACAAAATGTTGACACGCGAAATGGTAGCACCTATAGAGCTGCGCTCCAATTTCGCATTAGAAGGTACCCTATTCGTCGGTGATTTTATTTTTATCCTCCAGGTGGAGTACTTCCCAGAACAGGTTACACCAGTTCCGCTGGGTGCTCAGAGTGAACATTACTCCATTTCAGAGATACAAGAAGCCTCCAGTGAAAATCTCCGACAATAAGTTCCGCCCTCATGAAGGAGATCTCACCGCTTTTTCTCATTCTAGAAGTGTGTGACAGCTTGTCACATTTCTGCAGTCGTCCCCAACAATGTATCAAGTTACTCGGTGTACGCTCGGCCTCAGCAAGTGCAAGTATAGTCGGAAAATTGTTGTCGTAGCACCAGTGACCTTCCTTTACATTTTCGCGATGGCATAGATCTCGCAATTTTTTGCAATAGCCTATGGTTTCAAAGCAGTGTTTCCCGCGAACAATTTAGGCTTCTTCCAGCAGACTGAATTTAGTTTATTTAGGGCAAAATTTCATCCAGAAGACTGTGACAAAAGTCAACGTAGCTGCCTGATGTGGCCACGGGCCCCTGTCAGCACTCACGTCATACGGAAGAACACAAATAAAGTAGCATACATTAGCCCTTCAATGGAGCAGTCGCAAGAAAAAAAAACTTTAATTATGAATCGTCAAAAATACAGAGCCCCGTGGCTACCCTAACAACAGTGGAGATAATAACACACCAGAAAACATTTCTAACGTTTCGTTCATAAGAGTAAACACAATTTCGTTATTTAAAAAAAAATATGATGCCCATACCGCTTCCACCAGGTAGAAAGCGTAAATGTTGAATCACTGAGAAAACTTGCAATGCTTTAATGCGGCAGCTGCTTCCCGTAGTGCGTTCCAGTGCGACGAGTTAGAAAATGTGAAGCTATACAGTGATGTCTTATAACTACTGGTTTTGCAAACACGCTGGCAAGAACTGCTGAGTCAGAACGATGTTGTGTATACAGTGAACTCTCACTTGAGTGAACTTCAAGGGACCGAAGGAAATAGTTCACTTAACTGAAAGTTCACTAAACTGAATATTCACTAGACCAACATAAGAGAGCATACAGAGTCAAAAGTTTGAAGTGCAATTCATGGAGCAAAAGACATGGCATCCATAGTGTTAGAAATGTGTGAAATGGAATTTGTTCCTCCAATGTATCCTACAACCTCAGCTAGAGTTAGGGCTTGAAACTGGCTCGGCGATGTTACTTTGTTCATGGCCTCCGAGATTACATGCTTGCTAATTTTGTGCGGGTGATCTCGGAGGCTATGCCTCGTTGCCGTTTGTTTTCCGCACCGCCGCTTTGCCCCAGGGGTGCTGTAGCGCCAGCGGCGTTACATTGCCGCTGGAGCGGCGGTTTGATGAGGGCGGGCATCGGTTGCGCCACTAAAATAAGCCTTGGTCCTCTGAGCGAGTTCGTTAAACTGAAATATTGACTGTTATGAAATTTGTTTAAGTGACACGTTTTTGCATAGAATCTATAAGAAAACTGGCGGGGATTTTTAAAAAGTTCGTTATTCTGAAATATTCGATAAACTGACGTTCGTACAACTGAGAGTTTACTGTATACACAAACAATTCAAGTTGATGTTGCTTGAGATTGCAACGGTAAAGAAATATAAGAAACAGATACTGTCGTGCGAATTTGTATTTGCTCATAGGTACAAAACCAAGCAATGAGTGCCCACTCAGTAGGTACATGTTTTCTTTTCTGAATAATATTGATTTATCATTTGTTTTTTGAAAACATATATTCGTTTCACAGGAAAGGGAAAGCGAGCAGCGCAGGCTGGCAACTGTCGCCAGAAGGGCCACAACGACTGCCTACTCTTGAGAAAGGAGGAGACAGAAACATGGAAATGGAGGATAGGAATGAGAGGTGCACAATGCAAAAAGGAAAGAAAGCGCAAGATGACAATTAAATCTCAAAGAATCAGGCAGAATACAGAGTACAGTCCCCACACAGTAGGGGCCGGTCACTAAAGGTGCCCGCTACTACATTATGTTAAACAGAAGAAATAGTGTCTGAGCTATAAACGTGAACCTAAGTTAGTTAATTCTAGAAAAGTAAGCAAAGCGCGATGAGCCTCATCGCGTCAAGACGCACAACCACTGGGGTACATACATTCGTCGAGTGTGGTACACCGCAGGCCAAGGAGGTGATAGTCGAGTGAAAGTAGCAACTAAGCATATATAAAAAGCACTGAACGCATAAACCGGCTGAATTAAAAAAAAAAATTAATTATGGGGTTTTACGTGCCAAAACCACTTTCTGATTATGAGGCACGCCGTAGTGGAGGACTCCGGAAATTTCGACCACCTGGGGTTCTTTAACGTGCACCTAAATCTAAGTACACGGGTGTTTTCGCATTTCGCCCCCATCGAAATGCGGTCGCCGTGGCCGGGATTCGATCCCGCGACCTCGTGCTCAGCAGCCCAACACCATAGCCACTGAGCAACCACGGCGGGTGGCTGAATTTTGAAATAAAACCACGGCATACTCGCCTGTCCACTCTTCTACGCATGTTAATAGTTTCTTTTGAAGCAATGAGTAGTACAAGTCCTTTATGTCAAAGGAGCAAGCTGATAAGCTTTTGTCAGTATTTACTTTCACGAAATCCACGATTACTGCAGAGCTTCTAAACAAAAACGGGTCGTCAATATTAAGAATTCTGAGCTTTTCCTGCAAGGAAAGAGCAAACTTCCTTGCCATGGCCCGGTTTCTCAAACTATTACCCTTAATGGGCAATCGGGTTTGTGCGTCTTCGCACTAAACATAATTCGAAGGCAACCAGACTTCGCGTTGTCAATTTCACAACCCAATTGGCTAAGGTTTACCTTATTGCAAAGGTGCTTTGTTTCTAGTTTTATTTTTATAGGAGATACATTACGACACGAGTCGAACGTAGAGGCGATCGCAGAGGAGGCTTCCGTATTAAAATCACCTTCCTTCAGTACAACAAAGCCACCTTCCTTGTCTGCTGGAAAAGCACAGTCTGTTCTGCCTCGAAAAAAGTTTGCTATTTTCTTCCAAGAAAAGCTAAGAATTATTAATATTGACGACCCATTTTTGCTTAGAAGTTCTGCAGAAATCGTGGATTTCCTGAAAGAAAATACTGACAAAAGCTAATTAGCTTGCTCCTTTGACATAAAGGACTTTTACTACTCATTGCCTCAAAAGAAACTAGACAAGTACGGCGTGGTTTCATTTCAAAATTCAGCCGGTTTATCCGTTAAGGGTTTTTTAGATATGCTTAGTTGCTGCCTTCACTCGACGTATGCAGCATGACATGACGAAATATTCATTCAAAAGCAGGGGCTTTGCATCGGTTCTTGTTTGGCGCCTATACTAAGCGACATTTTTCTAGCTCACCATCACAAAAACCTGTCCCGTACCTTGTCGGAGCACAGGGTGGTTAAAGTTGTCAGGCACGTTGATGGCTATCTAGTCCTTTTCGAACCAGACGCCCGCTTTGCAAAAGCCAAGCTTTACGAAGTTTTTTCTTTAGGCCTTAGCCCACTTACTCTCACGCTTGAAGAGCCGGCTGATAAAGTGCTGCATTTCTCAGATATTCAGCTCGAGTTCATGGAACGGCACACCTGATGGGAGTATAAACCTAGAGCTAATAAGCCCCTGTTGCCGTATCGGTCAGCCCATTCGAAAATCGTCAAGAGGAGCATTGCCAACTTGTGCTTTGGAAATGCATTAAAGAAATCTTGCCACCATAAGATCTATACAAGTCTTATGGATCAATCGAAAAGGTTATCAGCAGAAGGATTTCCAGAGTAAGCCCAAGTTTCGGTCGTAGAAGGGCCGCTAAGAGGTGCGGGTCAGATAGCACAATTCGGGACGCGGCGAATCAACGGAAGGAGCACACAGGGAAAGTAGCGGTAGTGCCCTACCTGCATAGAACGGCACATAGTCTTAAGAAAATGGCTAGCAGGATGGACACAAAAGTGGTCTTTTCAGCGCCAGAAAAGCGCGCGAAAATATATCGATTAACGGACCCGTACTGTAAGCCAGCTGTTGGATGCTCTTCGGATCATTGTAAAGCACTAGTGGGTTGCGTAGAAGCTGTTGTTTATGAGCTCCCACTGTTCTGTGGGGAAAATGCATTGTAAAGACAGGAAGCTGTCTTAATGGCCGGTTACGAGAACTTAGCCTAAACGTGAAAAATGAGCAATACGGCCATCTTTCAACTCACTGTCAGGAATGCGGCTGTGCGCCGGTGTATGGATCCTGCCGGGTCCTTGCGAAGCACAAAGATAAAGATGTACGAGAGATTATTGAGGCTCAGGCTATCGGTCAGAATAGTGTTAGTGCCCCTTCAGTCCACTTGTAAGATAAGGAGACGGCTTTTTGGATGGTTAAGATTTGGATGAGGTGGCGCCACTGTGCATAGGTTAAATAGGTGGGTCTTTCCTGAAAATCAAGTTGTTGAAGTTAGCGCATTGATGTGTCGTCTCCCTTCTGTCCTTTTTCACTGGCGCTAAATATGCTTACCAAGTCAGTTTACCAACACGCCATACAAATGGCGTCTCCTGTTGTCTTAGTGAAGAAAAAGGACGGAAGCCTACGTTTTTGCGTCGGTTATCGCCGACTGAACAAGATCACTAAAAAGGACGTACACCCCCTCCCACGCATAGACGACGCATTGAATCGGATCTGCAACGTTAAATATTTCTCGTCGATAGATCTTATGTCTGGCTACTACCAAATAGAAGTCGACGAGAGAGATCGCGAAAAGACCGCCTTCATCACGCCACACGACCTACAGCAAAATCCTGCCCTTACCTAATGACAGGCCATTCAAAGTCGTCAGCGACGATCACGCGTTGTGTTGGCTAGCTAACCTAAAGGACCCTTTAGGATGGCTGGCGTGGTGGAGCCTCAAACTGCAAGAATATTACATAACTGTAATCTACAAGTCCGGACGAAATCACTCTAATGCCGATTGCCTATTACGAGCCCCCACTAAGCCGCCGCCGCAAGATGACGAGAATGACGACGCCTTCCTTGGAATAATATGTACGGAAGACTTCGCTGAACCGCAACGAGCAGACTTGGAGCTAAAAAGCGTCTTCGAGTATTTGGCAGTGAGCACCGACATTGTCCCTAGGGAATTCAAGCGAGGATTGTCTTCGTTCTCGCTTCAATACAACCTACTCGTGAAGAACTACTCACTAATCCGCGCCAACTACTTTCTTGTTGTTCCGTCGGCGCTGCGTCCAGAAGTACTGCACGCCCTACATGACGATCCGACCGCTGGGCACCTCGGTTTCTCCCGAACGCTATCAAGGATACAAGAAAAGTATTACTGGCCGCACCTAACCGCCGATGTCGCCCGTTACGTCAAGACATGCCGAGACTGTCAGCGACGCAAGACACCACCGACAAGGCCAGCAGCACTACTACAGCCGATCGAACCTCCTCCCAGACCATTCCAGCAGATTGGGATTGACTTGTTGGGGCCGTTTCCGACGCCAACATCCGGGAATAAGTGAATCGTCTTGGCGACGGACTATCTCACCCACTTCGCTGAACCTAAAGCTCTGCCGAAAGGTAGCGCCGCCGAAGTGGCAAAATTTTTCGTCGAAAGCATCCTTCTGCGACATGGCGCCGCAGAAATCCTCATCACGGACAGAGGAAAGGCCTCTACAGCAGAGCTCACCCAAGCCGTTCTGCAATACAGCCAGACAAGCCACAGGAGGACAACTGCCTACCACCCGTGACGAATGGTCTCACGGAGCGCCTGAACAAGACCCTCGCCAACATGCTAGCTATGTAGGTCTACGTCGAGCACAAGACGTGGGACGCGGTCCTGCCGTACGTAACCTTTGCTTACAACATGGCGGTGCAAGAAACAACACAGACCGCGCCGTTCAAGCTCGTTTACGGCAGGAACCCGACGACGACACTCGATGCCATGCTGCCGCACGTCACTGACGAAGAAAATCTTGACGTCGCTGGCTATCTCCAGCGTGCCGAAGAAGCCCAACAGCTCGCCCGCCTACGGATCGAGAACCAGCAGCATACCGACAGCCGACACTACAACCTCCAACCACGCTGCGTCGAGTACCAGTCCGGCGACCGTGTTTTGGTTTGGACCCCGATACGCCGACGAAAGCTCAGTGGAAACTATTGCGACGCTATTTCGGACCCTACAAGTTCGTCCGACGTATTGGCGCACTGGACTATGAGGTCGTGCTAGACGGCATTTCGCTTTCACAGTTGCCCCGCACGCGATCTTAAGTGGTCTACGTGGTGCGTCTTGAGCCCTCTTGCGCACACTGACGAACTCCCTTACTTTGTTGTTTCGTTGCTACGAGTGCTTTTCTTTATTACTTTCGTTTGTTTGCAGCATCGGGTCGATGCCTTTTAAGAGGTGGGTCAATGACACGTGTACTTGTTTATATTTCCGTGTGACCGCTTGTCACCCCTTAACAAATGTTATCGCTCAGCGCAGAACGCACCTGCATGCATCGAAATATTCTGAAATGTTATCGATGGTTCCATCCGCTGTCTGTGACCGAACCTTGTGTAATCGATTGCATGTATGCGCGACGTGAATGGTGTCGAGCTTTGTGAAAGAAACGTGGGTCCCAGTGATTACTCTGGAACATTCGACGGCTGATGTACAAAAGCCGACGCGCTTGACCCGCTAATCAGATTTCCGACGATCGCCGGCTGTGTTCGCCGCTATCGTTGTGCTTTAAGTGTAATTTGCTTTTGAGGGCACAAGTTCGCCAATAAAGATTTAGGCTCGTATTCAGAAACAGAACTTAAGCAGGGCGTCAATAAGTGCGGGAAAAGTACAAGTGTTAGGAAAGTTTTAGGCGAGTACTTCAATAACGACACTTAGGTATCACTTTCGAAAGTAACACTTTTCGAGTTAAGTATGTCGTCTGGTGTAGAGGATACGTAAATATTGTACGTGTACGATAGGTTCAATCGCAAAAAAAAAATTTGCAGCAGAGTAATGTGGATATAACTGTTGCAGTGCTTGCTCGCGCATTCTTCCGAGAAAAATACAAAGAACGGTTTGGTTTTAGCGCTTTACTCAAACTCGTCTGGCCACAAGTTCACGTTGGTTCTCGCAGCCACTGCAGTTCTGAGTGTCCTCGTCCCAACTTTTTTTTTGTTTTGTTTTGCTGCTGAAAATTTGCGGTGTTCTTGCGCAGAGAGTGTGTGTGCGTTGCGTGTTTTCAACCCGCGCGGACGATGAAAAAAAGGAAAACAAGCTTTTCCGAAGAAGAACGCGCCGTCCTCCTTGAGTTCGTTTCGCGCCATCGCAGCCTTTCGACAGCGAAAAACGTCCGCGTCATCTCCTCTGGGACTTCTGATGGGTACATGAGTGCAGTCAATGCACGCGCTCACACCAGGAAACCGTGCGATAGTGCAGAACTCCTCCATTACGGATGCCAAATCATTAGCATTTGGCAGCTGCGCGAACAAAGTCTCGGCAATCATTCTGGACATTCGTGCAACAATTCGAGACACAGTTGCTTGCAAAACATTAACGAGGTTCCCGGTGACAACCTGAAATGTTTCGGCACCGTAGAATCGCAGCGCGATTAGAAGCTGGAACAGCGGCGGCACGGGGTGACCGCATTCGTTGTCTTTGGGGACCAGTGGCAGCATTTCCAACAGCCGTAGCACCGCTTGCTTTGAAAAGTGGTACCGTCACGAGAATTCCGCGTCGTTGTGTACTTCCATGGGATTCTGTCGATCCTGAAGCCGTGGCCGTAATGGCAACACGTATCGGTATGCCTCATCCTCTGTAATATTGCGCACACGTCCGGCGAAATCGGCAAAGTCGTCGAGGCTGCTGTAGCAGGCGGCCATCTTGCTTGCTAGGCGAGAGTAGCGAAAGTCGCACTTAAGGTTGCCAATGACCGTACTTTAATTTCCGGCACTCAAGTGTCGATTAAAGTTTACATTAAGTACAAGATTTGTCTATGAAACACGTTAAGCATCGACCAGCTACTTAAGTCATAAGTTAAGGGTAAGTTCCGTTTGTGAATACGGGCCTTAGTTCTGCCATTTACAGTTTTGCTACTGTATGCGTCATAGTCACTACCACGTGACAATATAAACCCTGTTTTTTTATGTGAAATGCCTCAAGTAAATCATGTCACACTGTGTCATAACTTTTTCGCGCAATTAGAATGTTCACAAGAAGATAGCAACTCAACCTTGCATTTACATAGTATTTATTGTTGTGAAAATGGCGTGCTCAACCACTCAGTATATTGCTGCCGCAAGTGCGCGAAATAAGGGCCTTATTTCTAACCTATAGGTCCGGAAATTTTATTTATTTATTTATTTATTTATTTATTTATTTATTTATTTATTTATTTATTTATTTACCATACCTTGCAGGACCGTTCAAGGCATTAAGTAATAGGGATTACAACACTATTAGGATAACGAAACACAAAATGAAGGGTGTAAGTAACATACAACAGAAAAAAAAAATTCATCTTGAAATACTTATAAAATGGTATGATAAATTAGTAATGTACGTGCGATCATTCCTTTTTAGAAATTTCGCCCGGTCATTTATTCCGGATCAAAGAACCGGGTCATACATGCGATCCATTCTTCCTCTGGCGATTTTGCCGCATCCCTGTTTCATTGCAGCTTGTGCTTTTACGTTCACCTTCAACGATCTTGAATGCATTGCTTTCCTATTCTTCTAGAACGAGCCGTTACACTGAACGATGTGATATAATTTTTTTTTCTTTAACGTAGTCAATTTCTAGCGTTTCTAAAGACAAGCGTTCACACTGCGAAGCTGAACTTATATTTCTCGTTCAGTGGTGGCTTTGGCGAACGCGTCGTTCATTGCGGTCGAGCAAAAAGCGCGCGTGAGCTATCACCTAAAAAAAGGCGATCAGCAGCAGCGTCAGGGGAACTTAACACACACGCACGCAGGCAAACACAATTTTGAAATGTGCGTCATCGTTACATCTTGTGCGTTAGCCTTTTGAGTCACTTCGGCGTTGAAATGCGAGCCAGCCACCTGCGCTGCCACCTTCACAACTTGTGTCAGGACATTTATGAACTATTTCCAGCTAGATGCGATTCGAAACGCATATCTTCTTGCTCGCTTATTCTAGTAACTATCCGTATATCTGCTCTGCATCGGTTGCTGTGGATATTTTATCGTCTACTTATTTTTTTCTTTCCTAGAGCGAAAAGCAAAGCATTGATGATGATGATGATGATTATGATGATGACGATGATGATGATGATGATGATGATGATGATACTATCTTACCGAGAAAGTTGCAATAAAAATAATAAAAATAATTCCGCAACGAAGAGTCCACACGGCACCTAACGTCTGTCCATGCCGCTAACTGAGTGACCGTACACTTTTATTCTGAGTATATTCTGTTCAGCTGTTCTCCATTTACTGAATGGGTACTACGTCTAGACATGCAGCTCTGTTCATGCAAGTTCTATATCCTGCTAGATTAGCTACATTCCAAATCATGTTGGCAACATATTGGGAACTAGAAACCCCTAAATAGGAACGGTGATACGGAACGTTCGCACACCACAGTGTAAATGGTTTTGTTTTCAATGTTCCCAAGAAGAGCAAATTTGGTTTATTCGTTAAAAGACTCATTCAGTCATACAGTGATTTCTGACCCTCTTGGCGACCTGTGGGCTCAAGAAATTTCTGGAGGTGCTTATTTATCAACGTTCCTCAATACCTTTCTTTTTCATTATACTTCTACATTTTGTCACACAACACACTAGGCATTAATTATATACGCAGGAACATAGATGTCTCGAATCATCTTGTCAGATCTTTTATAACGTCAGTATACCAGTTAAGGATATCTTCAACGACTGCAAGTTGGGCAGGTCAGGACATTCTTTATCAACGTTGCGCAAAAGAACCCATACACAAACAAAGAAAATGATGCAGCGCTGTATCGACGACGTAAAATTTCGGTGCAATCGCCAGCCTTTAAGGAACAAATTGGGAAGTCACGTACAAAAGAGAGACAGAGAGAAGCGAAGAGGGAAAGGTAGGTAGGTTAACCAAGGATATGTCCGCCTGGGTGCCCTACACTTGGGGAGGGGGGAAAGGGACGAACAGATAAAGATTGAAAAGAAAAATAATACTCAGCCATTCGCGGTCATTTGCAGAGGAATCTCCACTGTCACAAGCATTCATACAATCCAGTGTCCTTCCAGAAGGGCAGAAGGGCTTTGCGGCCTTTTGCATGCAAGAATGCATATGACATGGTCTAATGAAAATTTTTTCTGAGAGCGCCCTATTTTGTAGAAGGTTGAATTTTGCTTGTAAAGTATGTCGTTAAGTGTGAAAGGATGGGCAGTGACACAGAAGGTGCTCTAGAGTCTCATCGCACCCGCACAAATTGCACGCCGCACTGTTGCCCATCCCTGTTAGGAATAAATTGGTAAATGTTACGGCCAACTAGACGCGACACAGTAAAGTTGTTTCGCGACAGGGGAGTCCAGGTGGCAGGCGAAGTCGCAAATTAGGGCCGAAAGAGTGCAAGTGTGAGTTGGTGAAAGCCGCTGAATTCCATCGTAGAAGTGTGATGTGGCGAGCAAGTGACTTAACGTGTCGCGCAACATCAGTTCTTGAAAGTGGGAGAGGCACCCGCTGATGTTTTCGGTGAGCTGAACGAGCAGCTTCATCTGCGCTGTCATCGCCGACAATTCCGCAATGGCTCGGCAACCACTGAAATACAATATCGTGGCTTTCCTAGAACGCGTGATAATGAGTGTGCCCTAGCTGCTCGTGTAAACCATGACGTAGGGCAAACTGCAAGGTTTGTAGGGCTGCTTTGGAATCGCAGGAAATGGCCCAACGATTTGGTGGCTGCTGGAGCACGCACTTGAGTGCGCCTTGAAGAGCCGCAAGTCCTGCTGCTGTAGACGTGGTATTGTGCGAATATTTAATTGAACGTGCTATTAGGGATCACGTGGACATAGCGGCCGCGTCGGTTGCTTCGGAGCGCCTAAGCGAGCTAAAAACGAGAGTGTAAATTCCCTCGTACGCTGCGGTCCTCATTTAGTGGCATGATCTTCCCACTTCGAGTGTCTCCTTTACAGCGCTCGAAAGCACTGCAATAAGTAGTGGCTGCCTTTGAAGGCGCGCAACGTGGTAGGCTACTGCTCGGTGCCGCAGTGCCGGACGTACGCAACGGAGCCCGGTGTCCGCCTTATTCACACGTAGCCGCAGGACAAGCTGCGTGAAGCTTGGCTCGCGAAATATAAAAGCGGCACACAGTCATCGGCTACAACTCGGGTACGCAGCAAGCACAGATGCGAGGAAGATTTCTGCTACGGCGCCGGGTCTGCGATGTTCGGAAAACGCGCACTGAGACGCTCGCCCGAGTCCGCTGCCCGACTAATGTCACGACGGTTTGGTCTATATGCTATAGATACTGGCAAGTTCACTGGAGTGAAAAGGGAGCGGTAAGAAGCACATTAAAAAAGCATGGCATATAGTCATGTGGTGTTACGAATTAATGCACTGAATTACAAAAAAGAAGCAGCGGGAAATCGCACGCTGAGAACACCGATAAACATACAGTGTGACGAAGCTCGAGAAATAATATTGAAACGTCCAAGAATTTAGAAGAAAAAGAGATTGAATCGTCGCGACGGCACATCACAGTCCCCGTAAGCGTCGAAGTCTCTACAATGAAATTATTTTTTGAACAGCTCTGATAGCGCCTACGCAACAATGGTTGCTTGTATACTGTCAAATGCTCATATTCTGCGGCCTAAAGCTCATGGCACGGTGCGAGAACGCGCACGCGGCGAAAGTGAAACAGTGCGCGGACAAGCATGCAGACGCGCAGTCGGTCGCTGCGAATCTGTGCGATCGCTGCATTGAGGCTTCAGTCTATTACGCTCCATTTAATTATACAAACACTATGTGAAATCCTACCTTTCACGGAAGAAGCCGGTTCGGGAGACTCCATCGCGGCGACCGCGCGCAGTGGCGTTCACTGTACGTATTCGGTAAAGGGATAGCATCTGTAAACGATTCTGTGCTTTCAGTTTGCCCAAGATTATTATTTAGACAGTAAAAAACTTCTTTCGGTTCGAAAGTACTTACAGAAATGTCCGGGAGAGCTCGCGCGTAGTGTTTTCAGTGAGCGCTGACAGCAAAACCTATGAGGAGCGCGCCGCGTGATCCCTCATACTACGCCAGCGAAGCGCTTCCGATAGATGGCGACTCCGTAACTCCTCGCCGCCAATTGGGAATAAAAACACTCCGTTCACGGTGCTTCCTCTCCTTCTTGAAAGCGATATCTGCGACGTGGCCAAAGCGCGCGCCGGCGCGGGCCTCATCCTCAAAGCGATCTGCGATGTTTGCAGAGTGCGCGTAGTGCCGGTAGCTTCGTATGCGCTGTGCTTTCGACATTTCGTTCGCGTTGCAGCGACAGATGCACGGAGGGCATTTGGCTCACGGCTGGTGACGCGATTCCTAACTCCAGCGATTTTACAGATAGTTACCGCTGTCATCGAGCGAGATGTGTTCATGTTTACCTGTGCGCGCCTGACACCGTGCTGGTTAATTTAGTTAAAACACGTTCATGGGCTAGTTGGTTTGAATCAATGATAGAATGTGTCAGCGCGACTGAGCAAGGACGTAGAAAGAAGCAGACACACAAAGGGTGCTGTCTCTGTGTGTCTGTTTCTTTCTACGTCCTCTTTGAGTCACGCTTACATATTCTATCATTGCTAATTTAGTGTGTAATCGACTGTTTACAAGTTTATACGGCCGATAAAGCTATTATCCTTACTTCGTACAGCTATCAACTAATTTGCCATCGAAATCAGGGCTTGGCCTTTCGGGTGGAACTGCGAATTTTTTCACCAGGGCCGGGAGGTGGTTCAGGACCCCTTTAATTGGACCAGGGGCATTTCCTTCCTCGTTAAAATACAACGTAATAATCTTTTTATAAGCTAGCAGTGGTTGGCTACTAGGGAGAAAATTATAACGAGGCAGTGCTGCGTCATCGGACGATTGCTCAAATGTCTCAGTCGGGCCGCACTTCATGTCGTACACTTTCCTAATTAGTTTTCTTTTTATTGCCCAGAACATTGCATCCGAAGGCCCCGCTGCTGCTTCTCAATTACAATAGCCCACCTCCAAAACCGATGAGTGGGCACAGTGCCAAGGTGCGCTCCCTCTCTAAGGCTCTCTACGAATAAGCCAGGGCTGAAGTTAAATGATAACTATCCTAGCTCAAATTGGGTGGCGCCACTCCAATTTTACATTCATGTCATTTTCTCGCTTACAAAAGCTCTGTTCTCGCTATGGATGACGGATTAGTTACTACAGAAGCCTAATCTTGTAATCTAGCTCGACCTAATGCTTTCTTTTCGTATCGCTTTAAGCATTACGCCCATACTGGACTACGACCGCCGGATCCAGAAATCAGACCTACGAGCTTGTGCTGGACGCTGAGTCTACCAGCCGCTAAGGCACCACTGGGGTTGCGTATGAACGATTTGAGGACGAAGACAGCATCACTGTTGCACTCAGTGGTTTAGAGTGTGCGCCTTTTTTCTAAGGTACTTATTCATTAATTTGCACATGCCGTAGGCGCATTTTAGCCCGGGCAGTAAACTTCAACACGCTCCAATAAGGAGAACAGTACACGTAACACAACAATACGTTAAAAGATAGGGCAGAAAATACAGATATTACAATACACAAGGCTACATAAAGATGGAAAATTTTTTAAATACTTACGGGAGAACGAGACTGGGCTCTTGCATGAAATATTCAGCCGATCATATGCTCTTAAGTCGCAACAACGCGAACTCGCCAGAACTGAGAATATGCTTCTGCCGCAGTTTCGGCCGCAGTAGCAGGCAGTTCAGGCAGGCACAACTTTGAGATCCTAACACCTACGCTTCTTTTTTTCGTAATTAGGGGCGCTATAGCGGAAAGCTATTCCAAGATGTTTCTATTGCAATGCTTAAGTGAACAGCCCAGCATTGGCAAAAAAAAAATAAAAATTCGGGCGACCCCTACTTCGTCAGTCTATCTCGCGACGTCACGAAAAGCGCGAAATGTTCTCAACTCATATGGTGTGTACGCACTCATTATGCACGATTAGACCAAGTAAAATAAAAAGTATTTCTGATACAATGCCTTTTTTCGCCACTGGCTCTCTCATATTTGCCTAAAGCTTTCGGGCTGCGCCCGCTTAGTCTGTCTGCCACGCGAAGCCGCAAGACCGCGCAAACTCACCACGTCAGAGTGACGTGCACCCCTGAAAGATGCATTAGTATGCCGAAGAAAACTGACTTTTTTTTATAATAGCCGGAAACTGTCCCGTTCTGAAAGGAATAAAAGATGGCTGCCGCCGATGACTGTGGCATGGCAACTCGAAGCTGCCGGGGATAATGGGTTTATTTACGTATAAGACAACTTTTTTTTTCTTTCCGGGGCAGTATTACGTTGTTGAACCATTTCGGCACGTACACAACATCGCTCTGCCAACTCTTTTTCGCTGAGGCTCCGTTTAAGAGGCATTGTTCGCCTTCCGTTTCACGCCACCGCGATTTTCGGCCAGCCCCCGCAAGCAAAGCAACGGCAAGCGGAAGAATCGCAGGTGCCGGCACCACCCAGCTCATTCGGTTGTCCACTGTCCCTGCGTTTGCGCGGCCCCACCAGAACCCTCTCCACATGAACGCGCTACTCGCCTCTTGTCAGCCAATCAGCTAAGAAAAACCGATTAATGCAGGCTACGCTATATGCTCTAAAAACAAAGAAAGTCACCTCCTATGAATAAGAAGAGCGTCTCATTGCGCTCTTCTAACACCGCTACGGATTACGGCCCGATGCTTCCGTCGGTGGTCGCGTAACGTCAAAAAATTGGAATGAAAAAGAGATCGGAATACTTCTGTGTTATAGGGCCCTAGGTCAGCGCCGCTGACCGCTTTTATGCGGCGTACCTTTTCATCTTGGTCAAAATCCCATCCAAGCATTTCAATAAACACTGATGTGGTCCAATGAAGCCGGTGAAAAATAGGAGGATTTGGGTTTTGTAATAATACCCCTAATAAGCGGCACACCATCTGCATGAAGTCAGCGCATGCTCGCAATTTTATCCCTGCTTTAATATGCCGCTGTTTCAACAAAACACACCCATTGGACCCGAAACATCGGTGCCTAACTCTGGTGGCGGCTCAAAATACGGAAACGATCAAATAAAATGGGTCAAGGCTCACTGAGTCAGTGCGCGCTATGAAATTGGATTAAAACCTTTTTTCTGTTTGCGTTGATCTTCGTGCACTCGGCGTGGAAGGCTGAGGAAGTGATACTGATACATAGCAGCCCTAAGAGGCCATGACTTGAAGGCATCAAATTAGCATGCTTAGAAACAAAAGAACACTAGAACACAAATAAATCGCCGATGACTGCATAGTCCTGCGCTCGACCCGGCGAAATCAACAATTCCAAATCCGCTTATAATAAGCCGCACTGCATGGTCAGCGTCTTAACTTCTCGCACTGGTGCATATTGAATGGGGGCACGAGAGAGCGAGTCAACAGACTTTCGCTCGAGAACTTGACTCAATCTTTAATTGGAGAGCAGTAAATGGCACACGGCTTGTTTGGCGGCAAGGGTGGAATCTCATCGCGTGGAGGTCAGTGCAGTAAGTCGGCCATCTTTTTCAAGGCCATGATTCGGGATGACGACACGTGCAGGCTCCGTGACCAGGCCCGTGCAGCCCTATCTCGGAGGCCATGTTCATTCTCAACGCTGTCATCACTTGCAGCGTGAAGTGCATGTGCGATTCACATCGCACTCGTTGTTGTTTTTTTTTTCCTTGTACTTAGGAAGGAAAAGTATGCACCCTTCTTGTTATCAATTTGCAGTCAGAAGGTGCGAAACGTGACTTGCAGAATTTCTTTTGGCGCAGGGCTAATGAACAGCATTTTACGCACATCTTAAGTAAGGAAATTGAAGTTCCTAAGCCCGGAACGCAGTTCCACATGCCGTACCAAAGGACCGGCGTCGCTGATTAAACATGAAGCAGTGGAGCATTTAAAGAGCCATGATTATAAAAGTCCTTGTCAGATATACATAGTTCATTCAAATTTTCTACCTAATGCATTTAATTTATAGCGGCCAAAATTTTCTACCACGTACAGTGCAATGTATCGAACATCAAAGCATGAGAGCAATCGAATTGCAACGTTTCGTGCGTTGTTATTCACTGTCATGTTGCGCAGTATATCACTTGGCGAGCGGGCGGAATATATGACGCCTAACATGCCTGGACGAATGCGGGCAGCAAATGTTTTCGAGAGGCGCGTTTTAGTTTTCCCAAACTCAATCAAGAAATATTGTACAAACCAAGTACAACCAACCTCTTACATAGCTTTTATAGATTAATAAATCATGTTCTATACGGTATAGATGCCCGCAATTATAGACGCACTTCATAATCAAGTACAGGAAGCTTACGCGAATATCTTAGGAAATGTGTGTAAATATTGCACGGTATCTTTATTCTCCACAAGAGAAGCGGAAAGGTGCCGATCAACAAAGGAATCAAGCATGGCGACATAATTTATCCAGTACTGTTCACTGTGTGTTCAGAAGAAGAATTCGGGCTATAAGTTTGGGAAACTGTACGAGTGATGATCGAGGGGCAATATCCAACCAAACTGCGGTTTGCAGATTATCTTGCCCTGTTCTCCAGCGTAGGTGCTAACTTCCAATGAATGATTGTAAACTTTAGCGGAAAATTTCAGTAGAGATTTAGTGGTGTATGCGAGTGAAATGTGTTAGCATTATGTCGTGCCTCTTCGAGGTCCCGGATGCATGATTTGAACATTGTTCACCACATTGCAAAGTGTTCTTCGGGAGTTAACTGGACATACGTCCTGCTCTTTCGTGGAGTGCCGTGCAATTGAAGGCGATCCGGAGCAGGCCACCGTCAGTTGCACTATATGTATGTATGTATGTATGTATGTATGTATGTATGTATGTATGTATGTATGTATGTATGTATGTATGTATGTATGTATGTATGTATGTATGTATGTATGTATGTATGTATGTATGTATGTATGTATGTATGTATGTATGTATAACTGGATTTTTCAATGGGCCAGACGTATGCATCAAGATGAGAAGCACGACTTCGCGCTTAGCTTTGGTTTATTTACCTGACAGTTTCGGTTGGTGGACCGACCTTTTTGAAGGGACACAGTAAATTCTCGCAACCGTCACTCTATATACAGGGTCCTGAATATTTCGCTGCGCGTGTTCGAAAAAAGGTTTCGCGCTCACCGCTGCACTGCCCTTGCTCAAATTTTGCAGAACGGTCGCATTTTTGCGTCAAATCCGTTCAGTATAACACTTGGTACACTTAATTCCCTGGTTCTTAAGAAAAAAGTGCGAATTTTCCCGCGCTTATGGCGAGCGAGCTGCTGCCGCGATGGCGCAAGCCACCTGCCGTTCGCTGCAAAAATTTGCGTTTCATGGATGGAAGTCGCCTATTCCAGGAGCGGGAGACACGCGGCAGCCTTCCTTATGGAAATTATGGAAAATTATGGAACGCCCAATGAGGAATCTGCCGGCCACACCTTGGAGCTCTTAACTCATAACCTCGTCGAGTAACACTTGCAACAGCAAACAGTGCGTGACCACTGAAAACCGCACACTACCGGTAACTTTAACAGGATCATCCTTCGGTTGCATAACTGACAGCTGCACAGCCAATATCCATGCCAACATCGACCCCACCCACACCATAGAATAAAGTCATAGAATAAACACACACGCCTGCACGCACACCACATCACCACACTACAAGCGAGACGTCATGCTGCTACGCTGCTACGGTTGCGAGATTAAATCTGACTACTGTCGCCAAGTCTAGCAAGCCGCTTAGAAGCTGGCAACCTCAGCGGTAGCAAAACGCGGCACTCTTGCGGTTCCCAATTTGAATGCACGGGCACTACGGGTAGCTTGTCCTCTAGAGCCAGTATCATCATCAGCCTGGTTACGCCCACTGCAGGGCAAAGGCCTCTCCCATACTTTTCAAACTAAAGCGGTCATGTACTAATTGTGGGCATGTTGTCCCTGCAAACTTCTTAATCTCATCCACCCACCTAACTTTCTGCCGCCCCCTGCTACGCTTCCCTTCCCTTGGAATCCACTCCGTAACCCATAACGACCATAGGTTACTTTCCCTCCTCATTACATGTCCTGTCCATGCCCATTTCTTTTTCTTGATTTCAATTAAGATGTCATTAACGCACATTTGCTCCCTCACCCAATCTGCTCTCTTCTTATCCCTTAAGGTTACACCCATCATTCTTCTTTCCATAGCTCATTGCGTCCTCCTCAATTTAAGTAAGACCTTTTTCGTAAGCCTCCAGGTTTCTGCACCGCAGGTGAGTACTGGTAAGACGCAGCTGTTATACACTTTTCTCTTGAGGGATAATGGGAACCTGCTGTTCATGATCTGAGAATGCCTGCCAAACGCACCCCAGCCCATTCTTATTCTTCTGATTATTTCAGTCTCATGATCCGGATCCGCGATCACTAACTGCCCTAAGTAGATGGACTCCCTTACCACTTCCAGTGCCTCGCTACCTTTCGAAAACTGCTGTTCTCTTCCAAGACTGTTAAACCTTACTTTAGTTTTTTGTAGATTAATTTTGAGACCAACCTTTCTGCTTTTCCTGTCCAGGTCAGTGAGCATGCATTGCGATTGGTCCCCTGAGTTACCAAGCAAAGCAATATCATCAGCGAATCGCAAGTTACTAAGGTATTCTTCATTAGCTCTTATCCCCAATTCTTCCCAATCCAGGCCTCTGAATACCTCCTGTAAACACGCTGTGAATAGCATATCGGAGAGATCGTATCTCCCTACCTGACGCCTTTCTTTTTTGGGATTTTGTTGCTTTCTTTATGGAGGACTAAAGTGGCTGTGGAACCGCTATAGATATCTTTCAGTATTTTTACCTACGGCTCGTCTACACCCTGATTCCGTAATGCCTCCATGACTGCTGAGGTTTCGACTGAATCAAACGCTATCTCGTAATCAATGAAAACTCTATATAAGGGTTCGTTATATTCCGTACATTTCTCTATCACCTGATTGATAGTGTGAATACGGTCTATTGTTGAGTAGCCTTTACGGAATACTGCCTAGTCCTTTCGTTAACAGAAGTCTAAGGTGTTCTTGATTCGATTTGCGATTACCTTAGTAAATACTTTGCAGGCAACGGACAGTAAGCTGATCGGTCTATAAATTTTCAAGTCTTTGGCGTCCCCTTTCTTATGGATTAGGATTATGTTAGCGTTCTTCCAAGATTCCGGTACGCTCGAAGTCATGAGGCATTGCGTATACAGGGCGGTCAGTTTTTCTAGAACAATCTGCCCACCATCCTTCAACAAATCTGCTGTTATATGATCCTCCCAAGCTGTCTTCCCCCTTTGCGTAGATCCCAAGGCTTTCTTTACTTCTTCCAGCGTTACTTGTGGGATTTCAAATTCCTCTAGACTATTCTCTCTTCCATTATCATCGTGGGTGCCACTGGTACTGTATAAATCTCTTTAGAACTCTTCAGCCACTCGAACTATATCTCATCCATATTAGTAATGATAGTGCCGGCTTTGTCTCTTAACGCATACATCTGATTCTTGCCTATCCTAGTTTCTTTTTCACTGCTTTTAGGCTTCCTCCATTCCAGAGAGCATGTTCAATTCTATCGATATTATACTTCCTTACGTCAGCTGTCTTACGCTTGTTGATTAACTTGGAAAGTTCTGCCAGTTAGGTTCTAGCTGTAGGGTTAGAGGCTTTCATATATTGGCGTTTCTTGGTCAGATCTTTCGTCTCCTGCGATAGCTTACTGGTATCTTGTATAACGGAGTTACCAGCAACTGCTATTGCACACTCTTTAATGGCGCCCATAAGATTGTCGTCTTCGTCTATAAGTCCTCTTCCTGAGTTAAAGCCGAATACCTGTTCTGTAGTTTGATCCAGAATTTCTCTATTTTCCCTCTTACCGCTAACTCATTGATCGGCTTCATATGTACCAGTGTCTTCCGTTCCCTCCTCAAGTCTAGGCTAATTCGAGTTCTTACCATCCTATGGTCACTGCAACGCACCTTGCCGAACACGTCCACATCTTGTATGATGGTAGGGTTAGCGTAGAATATAAAGTCTATTTCATTTCTAGTTTCGCCATTCGGGCTCCTCCACGTCCACTTTCGGCTACCCCGCTTGCGGAAGAAGGTATTCATTATCCGCATATTATTCTGTTCTGCAAACTCTACTAATCACTCTCCTCTGGTATTCCTAGAGCCTATGCCATACTCCCCCACTGACTTGTATCCAGCCTGCTTCTTGTCTACCCTGGCATTGAAGTCGCCCATCAGTATAGTGTATTTTGCTTTGACTTTACCCATCGCCGATTCCACGTCTTCTTAGAAGCTTTCCACTTCCTGGTCATCATGACGGGATGTAGGGGCGTAGACCTGCACGACCTTCAATTTGTACCTCTTATTAAGTTTCACAACAAGACCTGCCAGCCTCTCGTTAATGTTATAGAATTCCTGTATGTTACCAGCTATATCCTTATTAATCAGGAATCCGGCTACTAGTCCTCGTCTCTCCGCTAAGCCCTGGTAGCACAGGACGTGCCCGCTTTTAACACTCTAGATGCTTCTTTTGCCCTCCTAACTTCACTGAGCCCTATTATATCCCATTTATTACCCTCTAATTCCTCCAATAGCACTGCTAGACTCGCCTCACTAGATAACGTTCTAGCGTTAAACGTTGCCAGGTTCAGATTCCAATGGCGGCCTGTCCGGTATAGAGTCAGCATATAGTCAGTCAGAGTATAGAGTATACAGTCAGTATGGAAACTCTATGATGGACGCCTTGTAAACGCGCATCTCACATCGCATTGCAAGTGGCACATTGCGATGATAATGATGATGATGATTTATTTGGTTCCCCTTTGAAACGCGGTGGTGACGCGGCGACCTAGCCAGCTTGATTTAGTCAGGTGCATAATATATTTTCTAGCATTCTTGTATAGGTCTCCTTAAACTTCCTTTTCTTCCCTAAACCTTCTTTAACTGCTTTGTACGCTACCTATGCATCTGCTACATGGTTTGATTGCAACTACAATGAAAAATGTGCGCGCATCGACGCTACGCAGCACGCATGTGACATCGCGTGTAAAATTGATAATTTGAAAGTAGCGACACTCTCTTCCCCGTGGCGCTTTCCTCCTCGATTATCCTCGCCCGCCGGCCGCGCACGGCTTGCTTTTTCTCCGGGGCTCCCACGGACTGGCCGCAGCATTCTATGAGGCGCGTTATTTTGTGCCAGTTGCGTGCCCCAGTGGTGTTGAAAATTTTGAGAGATGCTGATAACAGCATCGATAATGCCGAAGGCAACGTTTATGAGGAAGTCGGTTTTTTCTTAATGCCGTATGAACGGAGTATCCTGATGTAAAAGGGGCTTTGAGGCGAGTTCTGTACTCCAGACAATTTTTCTGTCACATGATGAGATGCTTTACTTTGTTCGTCTGATCTAGTATTGCTCGGGGCACATCCCTCTGCGCGTAGCTTATTAAGCGAAAGCCTTAGATCGCCACTTCAAGGTCGCGTTGTGAGGTATAGAAAATATCACGTGACCCAAGGAAGGCCGCAAGCGAACTGAAGCATGTCCAGCCGTGTTTAAAAGATGATTACTGATTAGCAATATTATTTATTGATTGATCAGTGATTGTATTAAGAAGGATTAAGGTGTATTAAGGAGGATTAAGGTGGATTGAGGTTGAAGAAGGCAGATTAGGGTGGATGATGGTGCTTTAAGGAGGATTAGGATGGATGAAGGAGCATTCTGGTGGATGAAGAAGAATTAAGGTCGCTGGAGGATTATGGTGGATTATAGAGGATTAAGGTCGATGAAGGAGGATGAAGATGGATTAGGATGGATTATGGTGAAGTATATTGCAGCGCTAAACATTACTGCCTGCAGAATATTCTCTGCATTACTACATCATGACCACAATCATGATTGATTGCTCAACCTTCGTAATCAAAGTGCATTGATGCAATCACTTCGGCTAGTGTTAAATCAATGGAAAAAGTTTCCTCACAGAGCAAAACCCCAGAAAGGTGGTTTTAAAACATTCGCTATTAAAGCAAAGATTCCCAGTCCCCGCCTAGATGTCGATATCAACAGCATGCGTGCGCGAACATATGAACACCCCCTGCACATTGCCTGTATCCGTGACAAAACCAAATAATAATCGACGCCCACTCATGCGTGCGTGGAAGTGCAGTTCAATGCAAATTCCAAAAATCCAATATGTCCTTGGTATCGCCCAACAGACGCGAATGCGAAAGCCTTGTAATACATACTGTAATTCACCTAATTCACCTCCATCAACTTAATCAACCCTAATCCTCCATAATCCACCCTAAGTCATCTGAATCTTTCTTCATCCGCCTTAATTTACGCTAATCCTCCTTAATACACCTCAATCCTTGTTCACGCCCCTTAGTCCACCTTAATACACCTTAATCCTCCTTAATACATCCTAATCCAACTTAATACGCACTAAATAACTTTAATCCTCCGTAATTCACCTTAATTCAATCACTAATGAATTATTAATGAACTTGGCTAATCATTAATCTCTTATACAAGGCTGGACATGCTTTGGGTCACTTCTGGTCTTCTTGGGTCACGTGATATTTTGTGTTCACAAAGCGACCTTGAAACATATCTAAAGGCTTTCACCTTAAAACTTCAAAAAAGAAAACACAATGTGGTCTAGCAAACGATCATCACCTGCAACACCACGGGTATAATTGCCACAAATTTTTTTTCATGGCCTGCATTCATTGTATGACTGAAGCACGCATCGACGTAAGCTGAAAATAATAGCTCCTCTACAAGCCGCTATTTCAATTTTCGCTAAAACAGGCAACGGATCCTAACGATCGCGAAAAGTGCGATCGAGAGTGTTCACAGCGGAAAGCAGAATGTATAGTGCTGCATTTCCGACTGAATACAGTAACAACAGGTGGCGACGTGCGATGTGATGGATTCCCAGCAGAATATTAAGCATACTGAGGACAAACCCATTGTTATGCAACGTACAAATTGCCGCTGCAAAAACGCGGGTGAGCAGGCCGGTAGAAATAAAAAAAAAAGAATGCAGCATTAGGGGATGCTTTGCTACGAGTAATAAGAAAGAAGCCTTACCTCGTAAACAACACTGTTCTTTGTCGGAACAAAGTTATTTCTGTCTATGTTATGCAGCCACTGCTCCTGCGCAAGCCATCACGTTTTCCTTGTGGTATCGTAAAGACGTCATAACCATCTTCAGGCTTCTTGCTGCAGTTATATGCGCAACAGCACGGCTTAGCGCTAGCACAGAGAGCAGTACCACAGCGTACAACGTTCGCTACGCCGAGCTAAAGCGCTTAGCAAACCGAGCTGAGGAGAAATATGGCGTGGACGAAAAAGAAAAACACAAGCGAAACGCAAGATTCGCACGTTTCCAAGGGCAACGGCAGGGAGACCAATCGTCGTGCGTAAAAACGGGCGCAAGACAGCTTCCCATGGGGCGGCGCGCAAGGGGCGAGGAGGAAGCGAAGAGATCGCGTGGCGGCGGCAGAGTTGAAAGAGTGGCTCTACTTTCAGATTATCAAGGGACTTTAATCGAGTGCCTACTCGCGCTTGGACGCGTTTATGGAGCATCTTCCCGCGCAATGGGTAATAATAGGCGCTGGTGTGTCTCAACCAGCGCTTATTAACATTTCGCGGGACGATGCCCTATGTTCGTGGTTCATGGCCTACATAGCCTTTGGCGCAGTAGAATGTGTGACAGGCCCGCTGAACGACCGTGAAGCACTAACAATAAACATAATAATACAGAAGATCAGAAAGAATGGAATGAAAGGCCGGCACGGTTGATGCCATGTTGGTTGCCGTGCAATTGGGCACTGGGGTATACAAAGATAAGCAGAAGGAAATGGAAAGCCAAAAAAGAAAAGGCGCACGTAGCACGCATTAACTGAGGATGCATCAGATTCAGCGTCTACGATATATAGTTAAATTGCAATGCAAAATTTAATATACGTGGCCTATATTCTGCAAAACAAAAAAGAAAAAGAAAGCACCCCCATGGCGGGACCATCACACTTGCTGCCACCCACAGCGTCGCCAAACATCCAGGAAAGTGTCACGAACTCATGATAGCGTTTTGATATTGCGCTTCGAATGGAATGAAGCCACTCGTGCGCATATATTCCTTCTGGAACACTATATTAGTGGCTGCGGTAAGGCTTTTTTCATCCGCGACTCGCGTCCTTTTCGTGGCTATGGAAAAATCGCGCACGCTACTTAGTCGGTTGCCTCGCTAACGGTGCCGAGTACCCTGTGTGCGCAGTATTGAGAATCATTTGCTCGCAACGGAAAACCAAGACGTTGTCGAACCTCGCCTGGACGGGAGGGACCATGATCGCACGCGCCTTCGAAAGAATTGCTGCGCTCTTCCGTTGCTGCTTCGACGAATCACTGCGAAACGAAGTAAGTATAGCTTTATAAACAATACGGCGCGTGCTGACTCTGCACGCATTTCGGAGCTTATATAGCTTTGACGGAACCCCGAAAATGGGCTGTCGTGGCTTCGGGGCGTTGAGCGATATGTAGGATCACTTGCAACCGTGCTCACTGACGTCTGGCAGTTCCACATATGCGTAGTTCGTGATGATGATTATTATGAAGCTTAAACAAAGCAAAACGATCTTCCTTCTGTGTATATTTCCTTGCAGTACGATATCGCTATACCTAATTTGAGGGTAAGTTTTGTGTTTTGTCGCTACACAGTTCCTTCATTTTATTATCGGCGCTATCTATCATGTACGCTGCAAACTTTAACGCATAAATCTTCCGTGATGTATCGGTGGTTATAGCGTTCGGCTGCCGAGGTTGCTGGTTCGGCACCCGACCACGCGGCCGCCTTCCAATTGGTGATGGAAAGGAAAAACGCTCGTGTACTGTGCTTTGGGTGCCAGGTAATAAAGCCCAGGTGTCCGAAGCCCTCCAACGGCGTTCCTCAAAAGTCGTAATAACCCGTTGTGCAGTTCCCGGACATTAAATTCAATAATTTATTTTAACATGTG
Organism: Dermacentor andersoni; assembly: GCF_023375885.2. Classification (NCBI taxonomy): domain Eukaryota; kingdom Metazoa; phylum Arthropoda; class Arachnida; order Ixodida; family Ixodidae; genus Dermacentor; species Dermacentor andersoni. The sequence goes on along the minus strand of NC_092820.1, from coordinate 51,629,251 downwards.
TAAACGTTTAATAGCGTTCGTGTTCCTAAATATGGAACCGAACCACCAGATGCTCCTATAAAGCTTCTGTCTCTTTAAAAATGCGTCGGCACACCTTCCCGTTCGTTCTTAGTGCACTATTCCGCGGCAAAACGCAACAATACCGTGATTTCCGTTTCCCCTGCTGACGCGCACAGTCAGCAGCTTCATGAAAGAGAACTCGGGAGCACATGACACTCCATGTAGGCCTAGCAAGCACTCTGCCGAGCGGCTGACGCACTGTCGCAGATTGCAAGTTCAGTGCCATGCACGATTCACTCCCTGAACCTCACTCGTCTGCCGTCTGCTGCCGTCACTGCCACGCGACGTCTGGAAATGATAGAGCAGGCAGTCTCATGCGCATGCGCATTAACTTACCGTCTGCCTGTGGAATACGGTAGACTTGCAGTAGACTATCTAGGAGACGATGCGCGAGCGCGATCAGGTAGTGCATCCGCTAAACCTACCGCGAGATTGCGCTAGTCGCTCACCAGAGTGCTCTGCCTGCACCGTGCGGCACGCGCTCCCGCGTTCACGATAGTCAAACTTGCGACTGTATACGCGACACTTACGCGGTTAACATGTTCAACTGTTTGAGCAAACTTTTTCATACTTTGCGTGCACCTTGCGGTGTACGATGGGAACCCAATCATATGCGACGAGACTAGTTCTTCAGAGATCTTGACCGCAAAAAAAGAAGTACAGGTCCGAGACGATGACAGCCCTAACCAGATTCATTCAAATGTATACCCCTTCAAATGTGACCTAGCGACCTAAGTCATACTTCAGCAAAGAAACAGCGCTTTTGAACGGGGCAGAGGCGAGATGACAGACATGAGCGCTGACTAGCAACCATACAGTTTATTCGTATGGTGAAAGGCTGCCTATATCCGGCAGTCAACCAGTGCACAATGGCATGTAGCGCTTACATTTTGCAATCGAGGTACGACAACTCATTCCCGAGTAAAGATGCATAGATCTCAAGCGTTCGCTGACGCAGGCATGCACCATGCCTGTGGACAGCAAAAGCGTCAAAAACTTCGCGCATTCTTTGTTCTCGATATGTTTTCAAGGTGATGCATTTAGCAAAGTCAGAAGAGCATTTACACGTGTCTACATGACTAAACAAGGGGGTATACAGGCGCTCCCTTAATCGAGTTTCCATGTTCGCGTAACCAGTCGTAAAGGGTAGCTTTGGGGATGTTTTGACCATGTCAAGGTAATGGCATATTTATGTTCCCGAGACCCCCCTGTCACGCTTCTGATAGTAGAATTGTTCCGCCCCCAATTCGAAAATAATTTTAAATAAGAGAAAAAAAGCGCGATACCGAAACCTGACCGAGCAGTCAACCGAACATCGTGTGACGTCACGAAAGGCACATCAGCCGGAAAAGTGCGCGAGGCCTTCCGGTCCGGCCAGCGAGGAGAACGAAAGCGGTGAAGAGCAGACACTCAGTTCATCAGTGATCATAGTTGCTCTTAGAAGTGATTCTCGGACGCGCCACACGAGTTCAGGAACTTCACCTTTCGCCTGGTTTCCTCAGATTAAGTTGCAAGATAGCGAATAAGGCAAGTCCTTTACGTCTACGGAACATGCCATAATGTGCCGCGGGCAATTCGGACAGCACTTCAGGCTTGCGAAGCAGGCAATGGTCTTCCATATTCAGAGCCGACAAGGACTTCTGACGAAATCCAATAGCTGCTATGTACCGCTTTCTGTCGCAGTGACACGAAATGGGCACTGGGCCTTGTGCGTCTTCGCAGAGAAGGAAAGAGAGAGTCATGTGCTCTACGCAATTCTTCACTGATGACGCTGGTCTCTCGAGGCCGGTGTCCTCGCAGAGCGTGGCTGCTTGAATATTTTTCACCTCCGTGAAATTACCGGTGATTGCAGCAGTAGCCTTGTCTTGAAATTCCGGGCTACTGTATCACACTACTGATCCAGCCATAAAACCTAACAAAGGCTTGCATAAGCAATGTTGAAGATTGATTTTCACTTGGACACCACTGTACACTATTGTCACTTTGTGCCCCTGCAACAGGGGACGTTCATCTATAAGCTTTATTTTTGTTACCCAGGATTCGAGCGTGATGTTACAAGGAGCCGCGATCTTACTGGGATATTCCGATTCCTAGCTCGTAACTGCGTAACCCCGTAAAGCAAACAAAAGGAACGTATTTTCCTGATAGTCCAGCTTCGTATACATCAAGAACTTCTATTCACATGCGACTCGACTAGATGGTTTTATAGGGATGAAAGGAAGGTACGGAATATGTGCGATTTCAAAAATAAGAGCTGCTTTCGAAAAATTTATTCGTATCTTACACCTAACTCTCCATTTATGTGCATAAGAACATTGGAAATTACACTGGTTCATTAGTGCAAGTTCTTGGGCCAGTTGTTGCATGACGAATTTGAAAAGGAGGTACCAGCGAATACACTAGGACGCGTACGCAAGAAAAAGAAAGGCGTTACAAACGAATGTACGCGAGAATTTCAATGGCGCTTTATTGCAATGCACATTAAAAAAAGTAATTATGCGGTTTTACGTGCTAAGACCACTTTCTGATTATGAGGCACGCCGTAATGGACGACTTCGGAAATTTTGTCCACCTGGGGTTCTTTGACGTGCACCTAAATCTAAGTACACGGGTGTTTTCGCATTTGGCCCCCATCAAAATATGGCCGCCGTTGCCGTGGCACACCAGCGGGAAGTCGGGTCGACGTTCATATATTAAGCTGACAAGAACCGATGTTACATTTTGACCCACGTCGGCCATGTTTACGTTCGCACCAACCTTTCTTTGTTGACGTTCCAAGAGCTTGCGTACCTACTTTCCTTTCGCTTTCCCGTCGCGCTGTGCTCCCGTGGTGGCGGTCCCATCGAAACGTCACGCGTGTCTATTCTCTTCCGGCTCCTTGGAGAGGCGGTACCTTCGTCCGCGCGCATGTATACAAAAATCATGGTAAATAAATTTGTACCTTTGTTCAAAATTCGGTGTCACCTCTGTGTCGTGTGCTAAACAGCTTCGAATGTCATCCACCACAACAGAGCGGAATGGCTCATTATTTTTTATCTTCTGTATATTTTTGCCATGGGCGCAATCCGGCTGTCACGGTATCAACAGCGCATGTGCGGCCGTATCCGCGGTGGGCTAAAAGGGCTATAGAGACGCGCATTGCGTTTGGTTGCAAAAGCGACGAAGCCAAGCTGACGCACTGTGACGCTCCTTTCAAACGGCCCTGCCTTCTGACTTCCGCTTCTGGCATGAGCGTTGTGTGTTAGAGCTTTAGCGTGCCTGGCATTCTGGTAAACACGAGCGGAGTGGGCGTTTTACCGCATGGGCGGAGACGCAAACGTGAGTCGGCCTAAAGCCCCTTAAACTCCCTAAAGTAGCGATACCCTCCTCCTCCGCCTTCACTTCTCCTCGTTTCTCCTCTCTTTCACGCTCCCTCCTCGACCGTGGCGCCGCCTACACTGCTCGAGCGTAGCAACGGCGCCAACATGCGCTCCTCGCCACTCCGTAGACGCTTCTCGAGCAAAAATGGCGCTGAAGCAAGGCGCGAGGGCCCACGTGATGCTATTAGGCCAAGAGCGACGCGGCTGTGGCCTGGGCCAGAGTGCGCGAGGAGGAGGCGGCATTCTTCAAAGCGTGGCACTATACGAATTTTAAGGGGCTTTAAGTCGGCCTGGAAGGTACAGCCACCGGGTGGCTCAGAGTTCCACAAGACAAAAGCAGAGTTAATACTGCAGTAACCAAGCGTATTCTACTTCGCTGGTGGTGTAAATCAACAGCAGTGGTGTAATCGTGCTGCCGAAAACTTACAAACAATACACAAAAGTAGCTCGCACATATATACTCCAACTCGCAAGCTCGTTGCAGCACTGCCGAAGCGTACGCAGGCACAGGCGTACGCAGGCAATATCCTTGCGCTGCGGTGAATATAGTTCCGCGCTTAACTGGCTAAATATTGGCTAAACTTGAGAGTTTCATTTTTGCTCGCTTCATGATGAGGTACAGCGATACGTGACATGTTAGGACCTTCACGCGTGCACGTCGTATACCGAGAATTACTGTGGCAATTACCACCGTTAACCGTAATAGCAACCCTAACCGTGATAACAGGGTAGCGCCCTTACAAGAGTGTGCTAGAATACTTCTGAGTGGCACAACAGGCCGCCGTGGAGTAAAACCCCTTAAAATTCGTAAAGAAGCGACACTCTCCTCCTCTGCCTTCACTCCTCCTCGTTTCTCCTCTCTTTCACGCTCCCTCTTCGACCGTGGCGCCGCCTACACTGCTCGAGCGTAGCAACGGTACAACGGTAGGGTGGCTAGAAGGGGCCACCCTAGTAACGGCGCCAACATGCGCTCCTCGCCACTTCGTAAACCCTTCCCGAGCAAAAAATGGCGCTGGTGCACGGCGCGAGGGCCCGCGTGATGCTATTAGGCCAATAGCGACGCGGCGTCGTCCTCGGCCAGAGCGCGCGAGGAGGAGGCGGCATTCTTCAAAAAGTGGCACTACTTTGCGAAGTTTAAGGGGTTTTACCATGGAGGGGGCCTTTGCGTGTAGAAAAGTAACGGCGGCGTTGTAGTCGATCACTCTTGAATGCGCCACCCGGCATCGCAGGTCGGTGCTTGCCGGTACATGCGTGTGCAAAAACGGCGAGTTTCCACAGCAGGAACGGAAAAATGAATGTTTCATCGCAACTGAACTGCATTATCGTCCCGTCTACAACTAATCTGAGCCGGGCGAGCACCTGGCAGGCTCAGAGAAGTCATTTTATGACGCGCAACATGGTTCTGACATGACTGGCCGTGGTGAAGCGCGACAATAACGTTATTCTAGAAAACTGTATTATTAACCTGCTGCTTGTGAGTTGAATCTAACGTCCCTCATCAATGATCAATGCCCGTCATTTATTTTATTGCCTGTTTATTATCACATTTGCTGTACAAAACGCGTTCTAACGAGCTGAGCAGAGCGTGTAAGTAGTATACTGCAATACTGCATCATAATTTTTAATTTAGTCGCGATTCTCTCGAAGGCTATTGGTGGATATTGTGTGCTATCAGAATCCTTACTCGAACTGTAAGAAGCTCACACTTACCTCCTATACCTAAATGCATGCGAAAGGAAAGATCAGTTTCCTCGGCATCCACTATACAGTTTTGATGGGGTTTGCTGCATTTATTAAAAAGAAGACTTTCTCATTATTTGCATCACATTTGTCCGCTCGAGATGTTCTAACATATGCAATTTGCACAAGTGCGATATCTAGCTGTCTTGAAGGCCGATTTACAGACTTATAAGCTTTGTTCTTTTTCTTTTTCTTTAGCGCGCTCAATCTCGTGGGTTTCTGTGGAGAGTACACCGTCTGAAACATACCGCTGCACACAGTTGCTATAATTAAACATTCTCATTCAACTGCAACGAATTCCCTTCAAATCAGTCCAGCAGTTCCTTCAATATAGCACTTATGTGTTTCATTTATATTCGAATAGAGAATCGGAGTATGCCCCAAGGTAATGTTGCATCTTAAAGACAGATAACGTGCGTTCAACATTCCACGTTGCCACACCTCTGCCAGATTGCATTTGCATTTTTTTTTCCATGGAATATTCGCCCTTCCTTAATGGATAACATAAGGAACCTGATGAAATATATCTATAACCTCGCCCTAAACGTAATTTGGTCCGACATCTAAATAATCTCTACAAATAGTGGCCAGCTTCACAAATATATTTAAATATGCATGCTTTTCCTTTGGTCTAAATTTGAAACAAGGCAGACACAATGTTTAAACCTGCCAGTTTTAAATGGTCGGCACCGCGTCAAGTCGAAGAGTTGGTTTCCCTCCTGGCACTCGAACTCCTGTTCCGTTAATTATGTGCACATAGTCTCCCGCGATGAAATGCGGCTCAAAGTTACGCTCGCACGCCGCGTAATCGGTGTTTAGGGACATATCAAGTCTGGTGACACACCCACAGTCAAGGTGGCTGTTCGAGGTGTGCTGGCTGCCCCAGTGTAAGAAAAAGAAAGAAATCGGGTGAATGTCAACACCAGTGCCACTCCTTCTTGCCTTTGACCTGCACGTGCCTCCGCGGCATCTTTGTTGTGGAGTCTGCACAGCTAAGCTGGTGTGGCTAGGCGTAGGAGTCATTCGAGAGAAAGAATATCGTTTACATGGAGAAGTGACTGCTCACATTGCCTGTCGCTTTTCCTCAAATGCTTCCTTGGCGACTAGGGTGACACACCCGCAGTCAAGGTGGCTGTTCGAGGTGTGCTGACTGCCTAAACGTAAGAAAAAAAATATTAGATGAATGTCAATACCAATGCTATTGCTTCTTGCCTCTTACCTGCATTTGCCTCCACGGCCGCTTGGTTTGCGGAGTCTGCATGAGGGAGCTGCTGTGGCTCGCCGTAGGCATTGTCTAAGCAAAAAGAAAAGGCCATTGAAATGGGGAATTGCGGAGATAAATGCAGTTCTTATGTCTGCTTCTTGCACTGTCCTTGCCTAAAAGTTTTCAAAGATAGTGTCCAGAATACTCCAGCACTTTGACTGCTTCTGATTTTTACCTGCAGGTGTTGCTGTAAGATCCTTAGTATGACAGCCTGCAGCATTGTAACACTTGGTGGAGGCATTTGAAGTAGTAGTGAAAAATATAAAGAATCACCTTTGTCTGCATGAATGCTTTCAATTTCTAGATGCAGTAGTAACTATCACTATCAGTGCAAGACCCCCTCTCGCCCCCCACCCCAAATCTATGCGGCAAGTTCCATAGCTCGAAACTGAATTTTTCCTTTAAGGCTAAACCCCATTAGCGCGATTTCGTGCGCGACAGCGAGGAGCGACGGGTTCGCGCGACGGATCGGGCCGTCGCTTGAACAGATTGCTCGGTCTTGTCGCGCGATCGCTCGGTTTTGCAAATCTAGAATTCGTCGCTCGTCGCCCAGAAGTGCTATGAGCGACTAGCCAATAGCGCAAAGCCGGAACTGGATGTACATAACTCCAGTACTTCTGATTGTCGCACGGAACGAGCAAACGATTGAATTTTTATAGGTGCAAGGATAAGAACCTACTGCAAGACTTTCAGAAATATTTTATGCTGTTTTTTACAGTAAAATACATCAACTTAAGTTAATAAAGCACGCGTCACGCTAGTTTCGGCGCCTATATTGCTGCTCTCATACCGGCAACACTGGGGAGACGTCGCTCGAAGTCATCGCTCGCATGGGTACAGTGTACTAGAATATCTAGTACACTGTAGCATGGGGTGCAACTTGTAGGCGACGAGCGAACGCGACAGCCATCTCCATCGCGTCGCTTGTCGCTGTCGCGTGCAAGATCGCTTGCATGGGGTTTATACTTTAGTGTTTCACAAGGTGTCTGATATGTCCACATTAGATGTGATCCGTTTCTTTTTATTTATCCCACAGTGGAGAGAGCATCATTATTATTTTTTTATTTTTGCGTGCCTTGTTTTTTGGTTCCTTTCTGAATTTATCAAGCAGCAGTCTCATGATGCTAAAGTCACTCATCTAATGTCAATCATCTGCTTTTGTTTTGCAGAAAAACGACGCATTTCCTGACCAATTGTTTGCTATCCCATGACTCGCATAATTTTGCGAGTCATGGGATATTCTACCTATATTGACTACCATGAGTATTCTACCTATATTGACTTGCTGGACCTCCACTAAAGAATCTTGCATTTTCAAATATCATTCCTTCCTTAATATCATTCGACACTCCTCATAATTTCTGTACCTTGGGCTTATGATACTATGCATTCAGTATTTTTGCATGTTGTTTCTGACTAGAAATGTCTTCTTTAATTTAGAACTGAAATTTTACCTTTGGAACACACATAAGGGCTTGCCATTGCATATCTGCATATCAGGGAAACACGTTTCCTTAAACATCTGCAAAATCCAGTAGAAAATTGATGAATGCAGCTTGCAGTGTGATTTGACTGAATGAGCCATAAAAGTAACTCACCTGACTTGGTAAATAAAGCACATATTAGTGTGATGTACAACATATGTTACACTAACGGGGTGGATTATCTTGCTTATACAGCAAAATAATCGGTGCGCGAGAAAAAAATTATTTTTGCATACCCCTTGTACACACGGATTTTTAAAAAATTAGCTGGAGCTGTCCACATAATCTACTTATTTTTCCTGCGAGTTACTCAACAAAAATGTGTCCCAGCTGCTTAGTGGTATTTGAGATTATGTCAGTATTGCATATGTGCGTGCTGCCTAGAATAATTGAATCTTGAAAATGCTCTTAGGGATCTGATCTGCATATCTGCAGTTTCTGGATACATGTAAAAGACTCAGCATCAAGTGCAAGTGAACGGTCCTCCAGGCCCGCAGTCGATCTTGCAAATAGATTCGCAGCACACATTTTTGACCAGAAAAGCTATGCCACATGAAATGGCATTCAAGGAAGTGTTGAAAATATTGCACAATTAATAAAGGACCTACGCTATTATTATGTTGGTTCATGCACTCGATTTTGTCCGTATTAGGCACTCGCCTCTTGATTGCTTTGTGGCAGAGAAATTGGGCATCAGGCTGTTTTTCTGCTGTGGCCTTTGTAGTAGCATGATTGTCCAAAGTGGAAGAATTAAACAGATTATATGACTTAATAATTGCTTGTGGATTCGCCAGTACAATTCCGGTGCTCTGGTCCGCCTGTCCAGCAGTTTCCTACTGAAGGGAAACCTTCAAATAAAAACACCGCTCCGCATGTAAAAAAGATGCTCTACTGCGACGCTTCTCAAACGATTGTGATGCATCACAAGAGCTGTCTACTCGCGTGCTGTTATGAACAAGAAGATACACTCGTTTACTTATATGTGAAAGTATATGCCAGAGCACCTGGGGGCTTAGGTGGCACAAAAGGTGCGAATGTGCCATAGCGTCCGATTTTGACGTGCGATCGCATGTCAAACCTAAACTGTACGAAACTACCACGCATCCAAAAACAGAGATTCGAAACCGAAATTCGCGTCATCATTTATTGCATAAATGCGTACATCGTGATTTACATAAGCCACGCACTTAGCGACCGCTTTCTGTAAACTTAATATTAACGCATAACCTTCATAAAGCCATCAGGTATGCGTTTTTAAATGACAAAGCATAAGGTGACCTGTACTTATTTTCATCTGTTTCAATAGTAACTGCGCTGGCTACATTGACCAGTAGCAACAGGGCGGCGCCCTAGCTGCAGTGTACTAGAATAGTTTTTCTAGTTCACTGTACCTTAGCGGTTCCTACATTTCGGACCAGCTTTTCCTCTAGAGTTGGTTATATTAGTTTTATGAAATCTACATTCGAATTCCGAATCAGCGGCGTCCAATGAATAAATCTTCGGGTCTGTTCGATTCGCCTGCACCATTGCGAACCAGTTCACGGCGGTTCACGAGAAGTTCAAAAACTGTGCAGCTCGATTCCGGAGGTGCAGGCCCAGCGAAACACTCGAAACGAATGCAAAGGTGCAGACGCGGTGTAGATGTTATGCTATGTCAGACTAATGTGCACGGAGTGTGTAAGTTTGAGAGGTCCTGAACTGCAGGTATGATCGGTTTCTGGGGCGTAAATACACACTACAGTTGCGTAGACACATCACACGTGTTTAAGCGGGCTTGCGCCCGTGTGCTGCGTCGTCTGCTGCGTCGCTGCTTCGCACCTGTATGCCTGCACCAAGTCGGTACCGACAGTGGAGCGGGTGCAGCAAAATCATGAACCAGCCCTGCACCTTTCCTGCACCTTTTGAAACGAACGTCGTGGTTCTGCGGCCGCCATTGCTGCACCGCTGAAACGAATGGCAGGGTGCAGCACCTCGTGAACTGGTTCAAGTGGTGCAGGCGAATCGAACGTACCCTTCATAACACACGCTAGTTTAGAGAAAGCGACAACCGCAGTCACTTCTCCTTGCTTGCGAACTTCACGCGTTATCACGAATCGAACCCAGGTTGGTGCTAGGTTAGAGCCGGCCGTCCCTTCGATAGGCGCCGCCATGTTTGTTTACGCAAATCTTTTGGGGCTCCCGCTAAATCAGTCAAATACAACGCAAAACCCAAACGCAATTTGCGTCTCGCACATGCGCAGTGGCTTCGACGCTATTTATTCGGGGGCCCTATTCTAAAGCACTTTAATGTCTAGTACACAACCCTACGTTAGTGGCGCCCGCGCCATAGTTCAAACGAACGTTGGTTCAAACGGCGGTCGCTTCCCATTCATTCGCCCATGATCCGGCAGGCACAGAAGTTACATAAGAGGCTATGGCAAGGCGCGCCGGCTTCGGTCGCGCCACTCGTCCTAGTACACTCTACCCATACAGCGCTCACGTACTCCCGCTTCGATGGGAATGCGCGCTTGTTACTCGCTCTCCGACCTGTGAAGGTGCAAGGAGGGTGCAAGGTAAAACTGCAGGGACAGCGTACAGGTAAAGCGAAGCTTTGCTGTCGCATGCATTAAACGCAGCTTACAGTTACGGTGCCAAAAACTACGTCAAAACATTGTTTTTTTGCATCAATCTACCAACCATGGAGCCCGTAAAAGGATAGCAAGCAGACGATGCAGCGCGGATGAGCACATTTCGAGGGGCATTCGGCCTTCCTATTGGCTAAGAATTGGCGTAGCCTCCACAGTGCTGCAATCAGCTTCTGAGATGGAGTATAGACCCAAAGTGCTACATATGAATGGCCTACCAAATTTTAAGTTTGTTGCTTTCATATTGAACTGCTTCAAAACATCTGTATGATATCAATGACGGTACCTGCATCCGCTGAAGAATTTTCCAGTAAAACCAGATTTGAAATAGGAAAAAATTAGAGCCAGTTAAGACACGTGGATTTGGTTCATAAAGAGGCATTTCACTTTGTAGGATTCTGGTAAAATTATTACTGGTTCATTGCTTGGACATACTCTATTTTTCTGTGGCAACCTGGATGATGAATTGTGCGAGCAGAGGCTTCGGGAACGCTGACAACATTATGCATCTAGTTTAGTGTGGGAGTGGGAGAGTTAAAAGTTAGGTGTCCGTCCAATCGGGAGTCCTAAAATGTCGGCATCATCCGACACAAGTATGCAATCCTCACTAAACGACTGGCGTATCCGTCTTTCGAACTTCCCTCTATTCAAGCGCCACCTGTTGACCTGGAGTCATCCACAAAGCGTTTGCGTACAGTCCCAAACGGCGGCGCCACTGCCGCCGCAGAAATACGCAGAAGCGGTTCCGTGTGCATGACCTTTTCGCTCCTTAATTTGTTGCTGTTTTAGCGAAAAACACCACCACCGCAGGCTGGGTACGGTGCGTTCTCGAAACAGCGTTACGCTGAAGGGGCTTCTTGGCTGTAACGCGCGCACTTGCACTGTAAGCACACGCAGCACTACTGACTGCACGATGCTGCTGTCACGCTGTTCGGCGATCGCAGCTCGCAGGCAGTGGAGCAAAACAAACCGGGCCAACCCAGGAAAATGAGCGGGAGAGAGAGTTTCACGTGACCGCCGATGGGTGTCGCTGCCGCCGCAACTCATTGAAGCAAGTGCATTGAAGCCCAGCCTGCGCTCCAGCAGCCGAGTGGAGAGGACGAGCGAAAAGAAAACCTCTAAATACAGGCAGCGGTCGGAGTGAACGAAGGAAGAGAAAGGAGGTAAAGAATCAAAATAGCAGAACAGCACAGGCCAGCCAGCGCGCTCGTCCGTGATGGCGACCCACAGATGGACTCGCCAGTGTCGTCGCTTCGTCGGAAACGTGGATTTTGCCTCTTTCGGGCGCTGAGCAGCCGCGGACGACGCGCCCGTCGCCTCCTTCGACATCGCCTGTGACTACCGAGCGTGGTTGGTTCGGTGAAAGTGCGCGGCCGGCGTTGACTGGTAGCGGTGTTCGTGGGACGGCTCTTGCCAAGCTTCCCTCGGCAAGTGAAGCCAAGTAGTGAGCGCGCATGTGTTCTCCCGGTGGAGCCGCGACGACGCGTCAACAAAGGCGGTGTTCTGTGATCACTGTGCGTAGCGGTGCGTTGTGCTCTGCATCATCTTGAGTTTGTTTTCTTTTCTCGATCAACTAGCGGCGACTGCCCGGGAGGAATCGACACGGTGAGTTTTCTAGCGCGGGGCCGCGCCTCTTCGTGAGCCTGCGGCGGCGGGCGCTTGCAGGACTTGCAGTGTAGTTAGTACCCCGCTACGTGCCTTGCGAATCTGCAAGCACGCGCGTGTTGGAACAAGCCGTCGCTGCAGCGCGACCTCTCAACGCGCTCTTGCCCCGCGGCGAAAGTCGCCGCATCGTACGTGAGTCACTCGCGCCCGTCCGAAGGACTTCTCACCTTTCGGCTTCTGCGCTTTTATTTATTTGTTAATTATGTCTGTTTGTACGCTGTTCGCGTGCTGTTTATCGGAAACGTGTGCGTGTGCCGTCGCGTTGGCTGCAGCTCGCACACAAGCGTCGCCGCAGTGGCAGCGCGTGATATGTGCCTGTCCGTCGCCTCGCGCAGGCCGCTGCTGTACGCTTCACGAGCCTGCCTGGTATTTCCGGTCTCGCTGGTTCCTTTTTAACTTTGCTTTCCTTCTTTTATTACTTTACGGCCCCCTCCGCCGCTCTTCCCCCTATATACTACTCTGGAGCGGTGGGAGAGATTTCTTTTTGTGTCCATCTTGAAAGAGCAGAAAAAAAAAAGGAAAGAAGGCAGCACGGCAGTGTCTACGGCGACAAAAGAGCTGACGTCCCCCCCGCCATCACCTCCGTCCTCGCCGTTGGTCCATTATGTCGCGCTGGGAGGAGTGCTTGGGAGCCGCGCGTTTCGTTTTTACGGAACCAAGGACGCATTCTTAGCTTTGATGGTCGAGACGTACGTACGTAGCAGCATTCGTTCATACTTAGGCCGCCACACGTGCTTGAACACTCGCCGCAAATTGTGTTTTCTTTGTCGCAGCGAGTTTTCGTTCGCGAACGGCGAGAGACAGGCTAGGCGTGTTCGTTGGCGCGCGTACTACGTGGGCCGGCGCGGAATGTCGAAGCCGGCGGGTGTATGACGCGCCTTTCGCAAACGAAAAGAAGCCAGTGCCGCGCGGAGTCGAACACTGTAGCCGTTGTGGCACAGAACGTCTCGTTGTGTTTCTCGCTCGGAGAAAGTTGCTGCGATGTGTGGGCGAACCCTGCTGCGTGCGTCGGGCCGGCGAATCTGCATGCGTGCGTGTTGTGCGCGCACTGTGCATAGTCGCCCGCGCTCACACGTTTGCAACAACCACCACCGCCCAGGCAGTTCGCACGCTTTCTCACTCGCTCGCACCCCGACGACGAGTTTCGAAAGGCACGCTTTTCTTTGAAGCGCGTGCGTGCCCGTTTTTCTTTCTTCCTTCTTTACCCGCGAAGGTGGTCATGATCCCACCAGCTCGCCGTTGCTTGCCGCGATGGCCAGGCGCGTTTTTGACTGCGGTGGTGCCTGGCTGCTGCCTCGGTTGTTTCATAATCGTGCACGCGTGCCGCTGACAGCACCGCCCTGGAGTGGTCTGGGTAAAATGCGTTGTGTGGGGTCGCGCGATATATGTGATCCCGAGCACATAACCGGGCTCTAATGTAGCGCCTTTTTCTAAGCGGTCCAAGTTTTTTCGCCGCGAAAGCTAGAATCTCTGGCCACACAGATGCAAAGAATGAATCTGGGGTACACGAAACTAGCTACCTCCAATCCACTCATGTATTTCGGAATTGTGTCAACCGGGCGCCATACGGGTCTCGGAGTTCGGCGACGCTGGATGCTTTTGCGCGTGGGTGCTTGTTTCGGATTTTGCAGCTTAAAAATACAAAATTGGGAACACCAAACCGATGCGCGCGCGGAACACCGCTCAAGCGTTCAAGCACCCCAGTACGCATGCAGTGTAATCCGACTTTGTGCCCGGTCGTTTTCTCGACATCGTAGTGAAGACACAGGTCCGGTGCGGTCAGCCAGTCGTGCGGACGCAGCCAGCGAAGTATGTGTGGTCACGTGCCCATATGCAGGCTCCCCGAAACTGTTAATGCAGCCCATTCGTATGCAACCTAAGGTCACTATGTCATTCGGACGCCTTCCCGTCCGTCGCCTTGAGCCGCAAGCGCGGTTGGCTGCTGTTTTTCTTCCTGCTAGCGCGAATGTTTCATTGAGCGTAGCGCTCGGCGTATGTATGGTATGCGGTAAACGTTACGGCCCTCGGCTGACCCCCCTCCCCTCCACTGCTTGTATGAATGCGTGCATTAATGAATGCCGCACGGGATAAGCTGCGCGGGAAAAGCGCGCTTAGGCAGTGCGCTCCGTGACCGTCGTTGAGCCGTACAAAGCCACTTATTGGACACGTGTGGAGCCCTGCAAATGCCACAATAGCGGATGGTCATACTTCACGTAGAAGCCTCCACTTTCCCTTTATTCGTTTTTTTTTTTAATCCTAGCTGTCAAGCATCTTTCCCCGCTGAATGCTTTTCATGGCACTTGGATTCTGATTCCTGTCAGTAGGGGGCATTCGGGTGAAGCTTGTCAAGTCGTTATTCGCTATGCTGCCTACTTTCCCCTTGTTGACAAGTAATGTCAGCATGCAAGAAAAGTGAAAGCAAGGTGGCTGCAACTGTCTTGTGTTGGTGCAGTCATCCTAAACAATTAAGCCTCATGAAGACACTTGGGGAGCTCCCCAATGCAAGTAGGCTTCGTATATACTACATGTGTAGGTCCACCACAGCTGTTACAAGTCCAGTGCCATAGGTTCCATGCACGATCAAGGCCCATCCAGCGAACCATGCCTTTGAAATACTTCAAGTAATAAAACCTGCAGTAATCAACCTTTGTTGAGCTAAGGATCGAGTGCTGGATTTGGTGTGCCATTGGAAACTCGCAGTGTGCAAGTTGCATGAGGTCGTCAGCTATGGAAGTTTCGTGTGTAGTATTGCAATCTGCAGTATTGTCGTGCTACTGAACTTATTTCGGTACTTTCCTTATTTGACAAGAAAGTGCTAAATCAGAAACACTAAGTAAGGTACTTTGTGCTCGTCTGATTTAGCACTGTTTTGTTAAATAAGATCATGCACTGACCGAGCCCAAGTTTCTTTTCTACTTTTGGGTGTTTACTGAGTTTCATTCAAGCATATCAAATCTGGGTGACAAGCTGAAACCTGTTGAACAGGCACATAACATCAAAACAAGCAAAATATTTCATATAGATCCTAATTCAGCATGCTCAAATAAAATTTGCAATCGGTATAGTGTCTTGATTCATGCTTTCAGAGTTGACTCATTTGTTATTAAGAGCTTAAAAAAAGAACTGTTACAATCTAGTTATGACCATTGATTGCGAGTTGATCTTATGCAAGGAACCGATCATAACAACGTATGTGTAGCCTTTGTCTTAATTCGTTGAAATGAAAATGGCCACAGGTGTGAACAGATGAGACCCTCTTGATGAGATGCAAGCCATGCTTTGTATATGCCGTCTGAAAGCGCATCTGCTTAAGAGAGTGATGGTGCTTTTTGCGAGCGCAAAATCCAAAGGGAATCACAGGTGTAGACCACTACTTAAAGAATCATGTGTTTTACTATCACAAAGCATGTGTTCACAAGGTATGCCATGCATTAGTCAGGTGCTTCACTATGGCTAATATTATGCCGGCGTTTTATTGACTTTCACCATCTTTGGTACACACCAGTGCTGCTAAGGAGTGCGTTATAATTTTCCACATCTTTGGTGTTTTGCACACTTTTACGAATCCAATGGCCCCTTTATTTCCAACACACTCTAGGTCATGAGTTAAATTCTTGACTTTGGTGGCCGCAAATGAGTGGAGGCAGAATGCAAGAATACCCATGAGGTGCACTTTTCAGAAACCTAGGTGTTCAAATTTATCTCAGGCTACGGGACCTTTGGAGTGCCTGTCTCTCATTCGAGACTTTAAATCCCATCAATCAATCAAGGGGTGGCAAGATGATGTCAAGGAAAGTCTCTGTGCCTCAACTTTAGAAGAATGCGGTTGATTGACAGGGCCAAGTGGAAGACTCTTCAAAAACAGCTCCCCACATAAAACAGCAGCCTAACCTGACAGAAGGGCACTGTTTACCATTTCCTCCACACATAAGTGCAGCTGTCACTCGTGCCTGACTTGTGGCTTTTGCCTCACTTGCAGAATTGTGTGTGTACTCCAGCTTCAGCTAGTCTGTACAAGACACCCTTTGCTCAAAGTTCAAATTGGCGCTTAAAGGATGACTAACATATATCTTCAATTTGATGTTGGGCTAGCTTGCATTTCATTTGGAAGGGGAAACAGCATATAAGACAAGGACTATGAAAGATTGCATGTTGTCCATCTTTCTTACTCCTCGTCTTATGTGATTTTTCCCCTTCCAAATGTATTTTGTAAGTTGCTAAAACTCTACCATGTGCTTCTCACATGTAAAAACGATTACGTTTAGCAAGTGTGAGGTTTAGAAAACACTTACAATTCAATATTTTAATTTGATACTAAAGTTTGCTTCCAAATGCCAGACTTGGTGCCATCTGGCACCATAGTGTTGTGATGTCAGGATGCAAAGCAAAATTTACTATGTTGCTATACGTGTAGATATGATGGCATTGATCATGAAAAGAAAAATTGGGGCAGAACTCATGACTGTCAATGGTAATGTGATTAGCATTTGAGCAATGTAGCCATACACCATATTTCTGTCGTCACATTTATTTAACACATGTAGTTTATTCAACATACAAAACACTCCAGTATTGTCCCACCTTGCTATGGCACTCATTTGCCAAGGTTGCCCATGAGCATGGCAGCATTACGATGACTGTATGACACCAATGCAATGACAAAAACAGTATGGCGTTGATGGAAAAACAAAGTCTGTGTGACAACAATGAGATGACGATGGTATATAACGACGACAGTGAGACGATGACGAAATAAGGGCAATGCAGTGACGATGATGGTATGACAATGAATGCATAATATTACCCCGCACCTCTACCAGTTTGTCGTGAGAGGAAACGCAAGCAGTCATTACTCGGTTATGAGTGCCTCACTGGGCACTTGCCTATGCAAGGTGCTGACAACATGGGACTGTCCACATTTTATTTCAGCTGGAGGACACTTCGTGTCACTCATTGGATGATGTACCACCGGACTTGCAATTTGTACTTCACCCATCGTAGCGTCTTTCCTTGTGCTGCCCAAGTGTTCTCGGCTGGTTATATTGGGCATGGATTTTCTCCAGTAATATTGGGCGATTATTAATCTGCACGACTTGTTCGCAACTTTTTCTAACTGTGTTTCTTTGGATACGAGTGGGGAGGATGATCATCATCGCACGGCTTTACGCGTAGTCTTTAAGGAAGTGAAATGAAATTGCTTCGCATTGTCACCTTTGCCGTGCTAGCTTTGTTGTGGAATGAAGCATTGGTGCAGTTAACTGTTCCTTTACACTGTAGCTTTTTTTCTGACAACACCCCTAAGGTTTGGCATGGATCATTGGTTTCCAATTTCTCCTTTGAGGGGCACCCAAGTCCATGACCAACAATGTAGTGTCAGTGAGTGTACCTCCGTTCTGCGTAATCATAAAATGAACTACGTCATAAACCTGTACATAATGTATATTCATACGTATCCCTCAATCACATGAACCTCTCAGTGGAATTGCTTAGGATATTCAATGGCGTCTTCGTTTTCCATAATTATTTTTTATGTTAGGGCTAGCCCCTCCTTGATCCATTGGGTATCTGCCACTGTGTACGAGCTCATTTCTGGCCAACATACAGAATGGTTGTATTCCACTGTGACAGAAGGGGGTACACAAGCCTCAAACGTATCTAGATATCTATTGTACTCCTCCGTGCATATACCTTTCCTCGCCATTCTCCCCTTGATGACCATCACACATTGGTTTTGTCATTGTACCTAACTTTGCATCTGAATTTTGGCATAGCTTGTGATTTCTGTACCGCAATAACATAACTATTGCATGAGATTACATATTGTGCAGGACGCAGACAAACACAATTGTATCAGATGCTACCCAAAAGTTCCGGGAATTCGAAAAGGGTGGCCAAACTGAGCGCGGTACACATTTCTGCCACTAGATGTAGGTAGCAGTGTGCCTTGCGGATCAGGGGGCTGAACGACTTGCATCTGAGAAGTAGTGTTTTAAAAAGTGTTGTTTTGCAATGTAATGTTTCACCTATTTGGTGCATTTCTTGTCAACCAATGTTGCACACTTCAAGGAGCAAAGGATTTGCACCAAGTTTTGTTTTAAACTTGTCAAAACTGTGGCAGAAACTCATAATACGTTAGAGGACGCTTTTG
The DNA here is from genome assembly GCF_023375885.2 of Dermacentor andersoni. Classification (NCBI taxonomy): domain Eukaryota; kingdom Metazoa; phylum Arthropoda; class Arachnida; order Ixodida; family Ixodidae; genus Dermacentor; species Dermacentor andersoni. The sequence continues at coordinate 51,610,907 of NC_092820.1, read as the reverse complement.
AAATCAACGCCATGAGCCAAAATAGGATGTTTTTGTGGCATAAATGCTTCAAAGAGGGTCAAATGTGTATTGACAATGATGACGTTCTGGGCGTCCATCAATGGGTAAAACCCTGGAAATGATAGTGTAAGTTTGTAAGGCTATCATTGGAAATCGCAGGCTAACGATAAAGGATGTCTGCGACATTGTAGGAAAATTGTATGGCACAGTTCAGCGAATTTTGACGGATCTTTTGAACACGAGGCGCATTGGTGCAAAATTCGTGCCAGAAGGAATAGAAGATGCACCATGTTTCTGTCCATACGGAATTGAAGCAACAAGTCAGAGACCATCCCACATTCCTCTGCAGTGTAATAATGGGGGATGAGACAAGGGTTTATGGCTATGATCCTGAAACTGAACAGCAGTCATCGCAATAGGAGTCGCCAAATTTCCCGCGGCCGAAAAAGGCTCGCCAAGTTCGTGGCAATGTGAAGTCCATGCTCATTGTCTTTTTGGACCTACATGGAATTGTGCACAATGAATTCATACCTCCTGCACAAACCGTGAATAGGGAGCTTTACTGTAACGTTTTGAGGCGCTTAGGAGAGAGCATTTATCACAAATGTCCGGAGAAGTGGAAGAACAACTGGCTTCTTCATCACGATAATGCACCCGCTCACACATCGCTCGTTGTTCAACAGTCCCTGACTTCCAAACAAATCACAGTGCTTCTGCACCCACCCTGTTTACCTGACCTCGCCCCCTGCTACCTTTTCTTCTTGCCGAAGTTGAGGCTGAAGGGGCATTGGTTTCACACTGTTTTCACACTCATCAAGTCGGAATAGGTCCTCAACGCACTCTCACCTGGAGAGTGCCACGAATCCATGGAATCGCAGCAGAAATACGGGGATCGGTGTATACATGCTCGGGGGGACTGCTTTGAAGGAGACAGTACTGATAGGCATTATGGTGAACAGTTCCTTTTTGTTTACGTCTGAATTCCCGGAACTTTTGGGTAGCACCTCATATGCATGAGTTTAGTTGTACAGCATTTAAATAACTGCTTCACTTCATATGGGTTCAAACTTGTGCATTGTATCTGATTTCTACCCCTAAAATTTGGAGTTTGAACCTTTAACAGTAAAAAAAAATTAGGCAGGTGAAAAATGTCATATCAGTACACCTTTAAATGAAAACTATATAGCAACATTACGTCATATTGGACCCCTGACACACGGGCACTCCAAGAGCATTCGGTCTAGGAAGCATCTGGCGTAAGGAGGCTTCCACAAGGTGACGCACGGCAAGGGGCATCTTTTTTCATTGAAAATTCCTTGCAGGAGGGGAGAAAGCCTAACTCCTTGATAGGCCTAAAGGTGTAACCGTGTGTACAGCTCTCCAACAACGCAAAACTTGAAACACTGTGGCATATTATTAATAATTGTAGTGTTTGCAAAAACAATCGTATAGCTAGTAGTGACGCAATTTGACCAAATGCACTGTATTTGAACATTTTGTCTGTTTCATTTAAAGAAGCAGTGCCGTGTGCTTTGCTGCTTTGTTTACTCAAAATTTGTAAAAGAGACCACGCCGTATCGTGTATCAACGGCAAAACTCTTTTTAGTAAGGGGTCCTTCAGCATCAAAGAAAGGGGCACACTTAAAGAACTTTAGTCTGCCTGAATTTCAGGGGTGTTAAATTTGTCTGGGGGTCTTTCACAATTCCAATTTCGTCGATATGGCAAGAAAGGGTTAATGTGGAAGTAAATGGAGGGAACGAATGTCGTTGTTCACTTTTCTTGAATTTTGTGCAGGAATTGCACAAAATGGTGGTGCAATGTTGCAGATTTTGGTGGTTTTGTATTTTGGTTGTTTTGGTGTAGGGGAAGTTCTCGGAGCTTCATAGGTTGCAAGCACTGCAGTCAGGCTAAATAGTAGGGATCTGGGGCTCACCCGTCGCCCGAGATTGATGGAAACGAGAGACATGACGAGTGAAATCGTCTGAACCTCGTGTTTGCATCAGCTTTGCACCAACTATAGCCCTGTTTGGTTGGGCAAGTCTCTGGCTGCTTTAGAGCGCAGCATACCCTCATTGTCATTGGAAGAATTTTAGGGAGGCATCACTGCCCATCTCTTGTTTTTGCATCTTTTCTGGTTTATCCTCGTAATAACTATGGTCATTTCACTATTGCAGAAGCTTACTAGGGTGGTTGCTTGGGGTGGTTGGTAATTCATGATCAAAAATAACGTACAGCGCGAAGGACAAGGACTGCGAACCTGTGTATGTCGTCTCTCGCAGTCCTTGTCCTTTGTGCTGTACATTATTTTTGATACCGAAGCTTAGTTTACTAATACGGCCTAACTTAAATTTCTTCTTTAGTGTCCCTCTATTAACTGGTGCAATGCTGTTTAAGTAACGCAAGTGAATTGGATGAACTTTCCATTTGAAATTGATGCTTGTATAATGTCACACATCGGATTCTGGGAGTGCACCTTTGCAAAATGCACAAATGACAGTCATCAGTAGCTGTTAGCTCGTTGTGCTCCCTACCATTCTTATCTTAACTTTTTTAACTTTTACTTAACTTTAACTTTTACTTAAGTTTAGGTAATCTGTAATAGGCTTGCATTATTGTTTGTCCGAGACCTGCAGTGACTGCTGCAAGATGGCATGTAGCCTCATAGAGACAAAGTGTGGCTATATGTAGTCACTGCAAGAGATGGTAGCTCATATGGAATTTGTCTTGTCTGCCATCTTGTCTTTTCTACTGAACTTCACGCTTAACACACTAGCAGTCTACACTTCTCTCATCAGAGCTGCCATGGCATGAAGATCGATTTTGATATGAGCTGCAACTTGCAACGGGTCTCAGCTGGTGTCACAACCATTGGTCACAAAGGGATACTGTAGAGAAATTGCAAGGTTTATATGTTAAGGAAAGTTTGTGAGGCCATCTTGATTGACCTGGCAAGGGAGCTAGAATTTGTGACCGGTTGCGAATGTCTTGAAGCATTACTTGCTCTGCTTCCTCTGGGCTGCCGTACCTATCGCGCTGTCGTTATGTCACTCAAATTTGTGCAGGAGTGCATCTGCCCAGGCCAAGTCATTGCAGAGGATTCAAATCACGACAAAAAATAATAATAATTAAAATAAAAATTGGTTGGAGCATGTATAATGGGCACTGTGAGGTTGTGAACAGTAGCATACCATTATTCCTGAAAAGAGAACTATGCAGTCATTGCCAACACAGGCAGCTGATGGTCTAGTTAGATTAACAGTAAGTGGAGTTTGGGCAAGTCATATATTGTGTAAAGCAAATAAGAATTGGTCTATTGAGATAACAGAGTGGATTGATTTCATATCCTCTCCCTGGCACCCATTTCTCTAATAGGCCACTGATTGTGTATAATGCAACCTGAACAATTGCATTTCTTCATCTACATTCCATCAAGAATATCCCTTACCTGTGCTTACTCTGCAATTGATACTACCATGTTTCTTTCTTCACCTTGCGCCTATTATTCACCATTCCATCTCTCATTACGTTCAATTCCTTCTTGCCTGTATGTGTGCAGTATAGGAGATGGTACTCGCAGTTTTGAATATGACCTGCAGCCTGTTTAGATACAAACAAGTATATTGCCAGTAGGTGCATTCTCAGGCCCCTGTTGCAGATTTTGGGCTTCTTGTGCTGCCCATATCTCATTGCATAAAAGAGGTCAAGGCTGTTGCTGCATTTTATCGCTAAGCACCGCTGAAGCTTTGTTCTCTCACTATCTCTCCTGCAAACAATAGAAGTGGCTAATTAAGTACCTTTGGTATCACTATTGGGGCAGGAGTTTCCTTGTTTGCACTTTGCAGGCGAAAAGAAAATGTAGTGCTATCTTCGTGTAAGTTCCATCGCGCTATCTTGTAGAAAAGCATGTTTTGCTCTTGCATCAGTATACTGTGTTATACCCCTGTCTTACAGCACCTGTAATTTCATTCGCAGTGAACAAGACTGCATCTTAATGCCATTTTTGTTGCTTCTACATGGGTATAGGGAATGACATTCACAGCTAATGGCATTCACACATTGTATGAGTTTCCAGAACTCGTGCAAGCGAGACTTGTGTAATCTGCAAAACAAGGGGCTTGGCAAAAAATTACAAAATTGAGAAGTTAAAATGATATGTAATCAGCGTAAAGGTTGTCATAATTGCTGTTATGAACTTTTTAATATTTTTATGATGTACAGCACGATAGTTGAAGTGGTATGTGCAGCTATATTCTTGTTCCCAGTCTCTGACTGGACGCTAGCACTAAGGTGTACTGGAATGGGGCAGTGTGTCGTCCGTATAGCAAAACAGTAGGAGAACCAGAGACGCTTCTGCGATGACGCCACCAGGTAGGCGCTGCGGTCGACTGGCGTGCCCCAAGCGCACGAAATTTAAACATGTGCAAAACTGTCTGCATTTATAAACTAGAACGCTCTCAAAACAGAATTGAAATTATATTTTGCAAAAGATAAATAATACAAACTGTTAGGATAAATCAATAACGCCATCTGAGCTTGCATGTTTCCAACCACAGATCATGCAGTGCTCCTCATCGTCTGCTCAGTGTTTCGATTGCAGAAGACAAACAAATGCTCGTCCGCTCCTTCCGTTTGGTAAGCATGCATATGTCTTTAGTATTTCAAAACGCAGGAGGATGAGAAGGCTGGGAGGAGCACCTGCACTGAGCCTGGTAGGTTGTACGGGATTCCTTTCATGTTGCATCAGCCAGAAAAGCAGTCGCCAAGTTTCAATGCAAAAAAAAAAAAAAAGGAGACAGTGCTCTGTGACGAATGCAGCCACCATCATTTAGATATTTCGTTCCACAAAAGGGCGCCAAAGGGCAAGAATACAAGCAATCTTCTCAATGTGCCCGATCTGAAGCAGCCTGGAGTTGTTCTGATCGTTATGCAGGAACTCAATGTGTGCTCACGCACACACACACACACATCTACAAACTCATAGCTTGCCGTGCACATAAAGAATGTGCGAATGCGGCAGGAAAAACCACACCAAGGAATTGGCGAGGTCCGCGAGTACATGCATGACAACTCCGCGACAGCCGTAACTGCTAATCCTGGAGGCCCTGTGTAGCACCTTGTTTTTCCTCTTGCCATCAATGATTCCAGGCTGCACCAACAGATAGCGCTCAAATAGACCGGCATGCTCCAGCAGCCTCCGCTGTCATCGCAAAAAGAGGCACGTTTTCGCCGCCGGACAACACACTATAGTCGGATACAAGTTTAGAAAAAAGGGGGAGGCCCCGCCCAGATGACCGAAGCGCGACGTCCGATTGCCTCCGCGACTAAAATAATCCCACTAAAAAAAATCGCGTTTCTGAAATGCGCAATTCACGGTATAAACAAAGACTTTTGTATTTTGATGACTGGTTTAGTAGAGCTCTCATGTGCTACAGCACATGCTGGATCGCGACAGAAAAATAACCCCGTGCCTTCCACAACGCTGCCCACAACGCTCTGCATGGCTTTTGTGCTTGTTTACATGTACAAGGAACATTTACTACTCTTGTTCCGTGCTTCAAATGAATCAGTTGCTATTGAACAAGTACTTATATAAAACAATGGATTTATCGCAACCATTGCAAACTCAAGACTCTCGGTGTCAGCGAAAGCACACTGTTCAAGTTGAGGGGGGAGGTCAAAGCTTCGCATATTTCGAGTGGCAAACTGTCGACGCCCTCGCGAAAGCGCCCACGAAATGCGGAGAAAAAAAGACGCAGCACGAAATATGACACATTGTGCGCGCCGAGGTCGTGTGCACGATTTCTTTCGCCGTAACGAGATACCAACTGTTGAGAAGATCACTAACAAGTTCAGAAGCGTATATGGTGATATGTTTGTGCCCTGGGACTTGCCTGACGGAACGCCAGTGCTATGGTGTGTCGACCGTGGAGGCAGCATTCATCCCCGCATGGTGCCTGCTTTGGGCACACGACTACGTGAACAGCTCAGGTTTCCTCGCGGCTGCATGGTGTCCACGATGGAAGCGGCCACTGGATCACGGACTACTATTCGGCCCCTCCCCGTGCCTGCAGCAATGCAACCCCCCCTCCTTTGTCTGGCGGTGCCCGCACCACGAACGACTCCCGCTGTGTTTGGGACGGTTTCCAAAGGAGGGCTGTGTTTCGACCCCGTGCCTTGCAGTTGGTTCCGTTTTTTCTATACGGGCCATAAAACTTCCCCGGCGTACCATTCTGATCGACTGCCAGATCGGCCCGACGCCACAGCGCGGTTCTAGGAAGCGCCGGCCACTGAGAGCGGCGTTAGGACCACGGAGGCTGCCCGGACCCTCTCTCTCTCGACCTTGTTTCGTCCTTAGGGACTGTCTGGGGAATCTGGGGACTGAGGGGTGTTATTTAAGCAGCTTGCAGCTGCTCTGTTGGTATCTCTCCTGATAACGACAACAACATGTAAACATTGTATAAAGAATTCCTCGCAGAGAAAGCTCTCCTCGTCTCTGACTCTGCGTGAAGTGGGGTCCAGACCTCCTGCCGGCCACACATACCTTGGCACACGCAACAATGGATTTCCCATCACTTAAAGGGACACTAAAGGTTACCAGAAAGTCAAGTTAAAGTGATAAAGCAATGCTCTAGAATGTCTAAGGCGTCAATATAATCGCGAACAGAGCTTTAGTAACCGAGAAATTGAGGTAAATGCATGACAGGATTTGAGACACCCCAGGGACATTCCGGTACTAGCCCGATGACGAAAGCACTCCTCATCATAATTTATGTCACTAGTACTCAACTACTCGTATTGAAAAGATCATTTCATTAGATTATAAGACGGAAGAAAATGCTACTTGTATACTTAGTAGTATGGGTGATCGAAAGGTTTCGTTTTCGCTTGACTCTGCGCGCTCGACTTTGCGCCGTGCGCGCTTTAGAGTTTCAGTTGTTTCTTTATCGCGTCGTGCTGCACTTGTCCTGCTGGTTCGCGAAACTTGGATTTGGAACAAGCAGCGAGAATGCCACATCCATGTGATGTCGTGGGATGCGCGAACGCTCCGCAGAACTTGGCCAAGGGCAGTTGCAGCGGCGAATCCAACGTTACTTATCACTGTGTGCGAATGAGTGAACCTCTCCGTTCGAAGTGGTTAAGTGCCGTACCTCTGCCACAGCGCGCTGGCAAAGCGCCGAAAAATCGCGTAGTGCGCTCGCTGCACTTTCGTCCAAAGGATTAGAAGTTCAACGCCGACTTACTGAAGTCGCGTGAAGTGCCTTTCGGAGCAGGCAGTCGTCGTAGTAGTACGCAACGACGCCGGCAGCGCGAGCCCTCAACAGCAGGTCACGTTCATCAGTGCTTAAATCGCTTAACTCGAGCCCAGCATCGTGAGCTAATGTGTCGTTGTCAGGGCCATCCATTGCAACGAGCGTCGAAGTTGGCGTCATAAAATAAAGAACCAGCTTATCGTCGTGCGCTTTCCTTTCCGCTAGCCACCATAGTTCCGCTTTCACGCTGCTGTTGGCTCTGTCGTGGCTCTGTTTCTGGCCGCGCGTTTGCGTTTTGTGCAGGAAAGCCGTAGTGCCGTCTGCGGGAGCCGTTTTACTCACCGACGGCGCAACGTCACTATGAGACCATGACGTCAATACTCCTCGATCGGAGGGCGGGTGATTTGAACTGCACTAGAGGTACGCGGATGCTTCAGAACGCATTTTTTCTTAAAATAAGTCTCTTCTTTGCACGAAACAAGCGTTTTGAGGTTCTGGGATCGTATTTCAGCAGTCCACGTTGACTTAATAATAACCTTTAGTGTCCCTTTAAGCGGTGTACTGTGCGTCACGCACAGCAGCCAAGCATTCTCCCATGACCTCTCAAATAAATAAGCAGTTCATTTGGCGACATGTTCCTTTTAATGGAAGCCCAATTCTGAAAAAGAAACGTCCTGCACAGATCATGCTCAATATAAGTATTGGCATGGAAACGTGCTGAAATGCTGGAAAATCTGAATGCAAATACAGTTATTAACCCTGAATAACTATGTGGGGCCCAAAGTGCTCATTTGGGTAGCCACTGTCCAGCTTCACACAAAAAAGCAGTAGTCAACGTAAAATTGACAGCCGCTCTTAGCAGCCTGCACGCCAATGTCAGAAGGCCCAAAATCCACCTACGAGCATGATGGGCCTTGTGATGAAATAAGTCATCGAGGCATGCTTGAAAGGCATCTTTAGCATCTGCACTTCAAAGCGCAGCCACGTCGTAGCCATTGTAGGTGAAACAGCAGTAGTCAATGTGAAATTGACCACCACTTTTAGCAGTTTGCATGCAAAAGCACATTCATATGGTTGCATTCTTTATTTTGGTTACATGGCTCAGGCAAGTAATACGGATAAGAGAACAATTATCAAATATCATTAGCTTAGTGACGCCCAAAATACTCATTCGAGTAACTATTAATAGCAGTAGTCGAGGGCACGCTTGAAAGGCACCATTAGCAGTCTGCACGTCAAAACGCAGTCAAGCTGTCGCCACTGTTGGTGAAACAGCGGCAATCAATGCGAAAATGATAGCCACTGTTGGCAGCTTGCATGCAAACACACATTCGTGTGGTGGCATTGTTTATTTTGGTTACCTGGCCCAGGCAAGTAATGCGAATAAAGAGAACAATTATCAAACATCATTAGCTTAGTTAGGCCCAAAATACTCATTCGAGTAGCTATCAATTGCAGTAGTCGAGGGCACGCTTGAAAGGCACCATTAGCAGTCTGCACGTCAAAACACAGTCAAGCTGTCGCCACTGTTGGTGAAACAGCAGCAATCAATGCGAAAATGACAGCCACTGTTGGCAGCTTGCATGCAAACACACGTTCATGTGGTGGCATTGTTTATTTTGGTTACCTGGCCCAGGCAAGTAATGCGAATAAGAGAACAATTATCAAACATCATTAGCTTAGTTAGGCCCCAAATACTCATTCGGGTTGCTATCAATAGCAGTAGTCGAGGGCACGCTTGAAAGGCACCATTAGCAGTCTGCACGTCAAAGCACAGTTAAGCTGTTGCCACTGTTGGTGAAACTGCAGCAATCAACATAAAAATGACAGCCACTGTTGGCAGCTTGCATGCAAACGCACATTCATGTGGTGGCGTTGGTTATTTTGGTTACCAGGCCCAGGCAAGTAATGCGAATAAGAGAACAATTAGTATCAAACATCATTAGCTTAGTTAGGCCCAAAATACTCATTCGAGTAGCTATTAATAGCAGTAGTCGAGGGCACGCTTGGAAGGCACTGTTCGCAGTCTGCACATCAAATCACAGTCATGCCGCTGCCATTGTTGTATTTGTTTATCTGACCGGGCAAGTAACAACAATGTAAGCACAATTATTCACTCTGAATAGCTCTGCTAGCATTGTTTGTACTAAAACATGCTGAGTGAAGTTGAATGTGTTTTATCGAGGCAATTATTTAATTCACAAGCCATCAGCATAGCGATCGACGTCCAGGTTCAGACAATGACATTTGTGAAGTAATAAATGGTGAAAGTTGCAAAAGCTCTCAGTGCACTGCTTTGCTGGGCTCCATTCACTGAAAAATGTCTTTGCAACGACGAAAGCGTCAGACAGGAAATGACACCCCACTGCACAGTGTTATTCGTGTTGAAAATTTCTACCATCATATGTGATGGGCAGCAAAACGATGTGTTAACTAAGACTGAATGCATGAAAAATGCAACAGCATAGCAATGTGTTGTTTTGCAATATGCAGTCTTTTATGTGCACTTCTGGCAAGCTGCCACATGCCCTGATGCATAAACATGAACAGAGGTAAGAGGCAAAGTTGCTGTGCAACCCACATGACGCTTTTAAGAAAATGTATCTCTAAACCTTTCCGTTTTTATAGGCGATCAACATTTGTTTTGAGCAAGTTGGTTAATCACATTGCAGCAACAACACAAGAAGCAAGGACAGAAAACACAGCGTATGGCAGATTGAGAAGACGAGGTAGACCAGTGAGAAAGGCTTTAATGAGGTGGGAGAGGCTGCCAGCCCTGCCGTGTACATGAGTTAGTGCTTTGAATAAGATTTTTTAATGAAAATGTGTAAAGACTTTGCTGAAAGAAAACTAGCAAAAGCAAATGCTAATATAATATAAAAGGACAGAAATAAGAGTAAGCGCGAACACGCATGGAAGCAGGCACGAAATAACACACAAACGCGAAAACTAAGAAAAACTCAAATATAAAGAAATTGGGGAAATAAAAAAAATTGACAAATGCAAGAAAACATACACACGTTTACAAACAGATGCGGGTAGAGGTACTATAGGAGCGGGTTGACAAGCTGCTGTACCTACCTTCTCATATGTTTTTTTTTTTACCGTTCTCTTAAACCTGTCTTGGAAATTTTTAATTGCAACATATCAGGAGAATCGAAAAGCACTGCGAAGCTGTGTTGTGGGAAACCATATTGAGCGGTGGCAACACAACTTAGGCGTGACTGTGCCACAGCACGCATTCTACAGCTTGCACGCGCGGTGAGCACTGGTGGAAAGCAATCAATCGACGGTGCTACACAACGCTCGAACACCGCCGTTATACGCTCGGCTATCTCACTGCTGACAACGATCGTTGACGCTGAGTTGACGGCGACAAATCTTTGCGTTGGAGGCTTTTGCAAATATTTTCTGTTGCAGACACTCGTAGGTTTGTTTCATGCGCGTACGCTTTTCTCATTTCTCCGAGAATGGTTTTGCTCCATCACTTCAACCCGTCCGGCGAGAAACGCCGCGACACAGTACACGAACACACCCGCCGCTGACAGTAGGCACCAGACTTTGGCAAACTTTCTCGTCATAAGTTCACTCGGGAGTGAAATAAAAAAAGACATGGAACAAACAGCCAGGATATGTGTTTGCAGCGGTCGCCGTGGGATCCTGTTTTCAGGCAAAGCGTAGCGCAACGTCAGTGATGCTCGCTGCAATATTTCTTCGCCGCATCACGGCTTAGAATAAATGCACGCGGCACAAATGCCGCATCGTAAGCTCGCAGTAATATTTCCGGCATGATAGACAATCACAAAGAGTTTGGGAATTCACTGTGACGAGGCGTTGACGCACACAGCTGACGCGACTTCACCCAGTTCGAAGCCCGGGCGGCCATCTTCTCCGACGACGGGGTCACCGGCCGTCCGGCGCATGACGTCGGTCCAGAGTGCGCGCCCATTGGTGGATGTTCGTGTGCATCCGCCTCGGAGGAGTAAACGCCCCCTTTTTTCTAAAGTTGTATCCGACTATTGGCCTCGAGCTCCACCACTGGAAAAGCTGGCGCCACCGTCGGCGTGACGTGCTATGAGGGATCACGTGGACATAGCGGCCGCGTCGGCTGCTTTGGGAGCGCCGAAGCGAGCTGAAAACGAGAGTTTAAATTCCCTCATACGCTGCGGTCCTCATTTAGTGGCAAGATTTTCCTGCTTCGAGTGTCTCCTTTATAACGCTTGAAAGCACTACAATAGGTAGTGGCTGCCTTTGAAGGTGCGCAACATGGTAGGCTGCTGCTCGGTGCCGCAGTGCCGGACGTACACAACGGAGCCCGGTGTCAGCCTTATTCACACGTAGCCGCAGGGCAAGAAGCTCCGTGAAGCTTGGCTCGCGAAACATAAAACTGGCAGTCATCGGCTACAACTCGGGTATGCAGCTAGTACAGACGCGAGGAAGATTTCTGCTACGGCGCCGGGTCTGCGATGTTCAGAAAACGCGCACTGGGACGCTCGCCCGAGTCCGCTGCCCGACTAATGTCATGACGGTTTGGTCTATGAACTTGTCGATGCTATAGATACTGGCAAGTTCACTGGAGTGGAAAGGGAGAGGCAAGAAGCACATTAAAAAAAAGCATGGCATATGGTCATGTTTGTGTTATGAATAATTGTACTGGATTACAAAAAAGAAGCAGCGGGAAATCGAATGCTGAAAGCACCGATAAATACACAGTGCGACGCAGCTCGAGAAATAATATTGAAACGTCCAAGAATTTAGAAGAAAAAAAGAAAAGATTGAATCGTCGCGATGGCACATCAGTCCCCGTAGGCGTCGAAGTCTCTACAATGAAATTATTTTTGAACAGCTCTGATAGTGCCCACAAAACAATGGTTGCTTATATACTGTCAAATGCTCATATTCTTTGGCCTAAAGCTCATGGCACGGTGCGAAAACGCGCACGCAGCGAAAGTGAAACAGTGCGCGGACAAGCATGCAGACGCGCAGTCGGTCGCTGCGAACCTGTGCAATCGCTGCATTGAGGCTTCATTCTATTACGCTCCATTTAGTTATACAAACACTATAAGAACACATTTCACCTAGTTTGCTCTCAGCATTTGCCTACCTTTCACGCAAGAAGCCGGTTCGGGAGACTCCATCGTGGCGACCGCGCGCACTGGCATTCACTGTACGTATTCGGTAAAGGGATAGCGTCTGTAAATGATTCTGTGCTTTCAGTTTGCCCAAGATTATTATTTTGACAGTGAAAAACTTCTCTAGTTTCGGAAGTACTTGCAGAAATGTCTGGGAGAGCTACCGCGTGGTGTTTTCAGTGAGCGCTGACAGCAAAACCGTGATCTCTCATACTACGCCAGCGAGGCGCTTCCGATAGATGGTGACTCCGTAACTCCTCGCCGCCAATAGTGGGTGCCATACTAGCACCTACTAGCACCTCTTGTTGGCCATGTTTACAAACGCTCGTCTGTTTTTTTCCATTTCTGCATATTGTTTTCAAAGTGGTGTCGTGCTAAAGCCTATCCACCAACCATATATATAGAAGCCAACTCTGCAGCCTCGTCAGCGAAGAATGAGAAGCGGAAGGTGCACCAGACCAACGACGAGACGCGCACGCTGCTGAAAGTGTGGGAAGACCACCTCACCGATTTGCACAGGGCGAAGCGCAACCTGAAAGTATACATATCAATTACCGAGTGCCTGCGTGCACAAGGTGCCGATAAACATCGCCATCAATTGTGAATGCGATTTTCTATACCCGTATAGACAGGGAATGCAAGACTGCAATGACATTCGGTGCGAATGTCATTTACTGTGAATGACATCGCACGTGCCTTGTGACAGAGGTATTAGGCCTATGTAACAGCCACACCCAATGCTTGAGGAGGATAAAATTGCAGAAAAGCTTAGTTGAGCAGTGGAGAAAGTTCACTGCTGTTGCATATTACACTTGCTGCCATCATGTATTTCTATCTGTGCAAGCTCATGTGGTGGTTTAATTTTGTGAAGATAACCAGATTAACTTCCAGGAAGGAATATACTATACAAGTTATCTGCCTATCAGTGTTTATCTCTCGCAGATGCCACAGACAGTTTTCACCTTCCTTTAACCTTCTTGGACTGAGCATGACCCCTTTCAAATTGTCAATGCATTGAATACATTGTTTGTGCATACCTTAACAACTTGTCACATTCTACCAGCTTAGGTAAATAATAAGGTTTGCTAAACGTTCACATACCCGAGGCTCTCGCAATTGAAAATAATTTGCTGTGTCAACCACGAAGTGACATGTAGACAGTTTCTTTTGTTGGAATGGCTCTGCCTGCTTTGTTTTGTTTAAAATGAAGGTAGGATAGTTACCAGTGAAGAAGTGTGCAGACTGTTTAAAATACCCTGTGTCAAGGCTTATTCAAGTGAAGCATGCTACTAACATATTGAGGTGCCCTGCTTACATGCATGAAGAAACTATGGAGGCATTGAGTGGATTGATAACGGACGAAAAAGGTGTAACACCTAATCGAACTTACTTGCCGACATCTTTCTGTGGCACTGAAGAGAAGAATACAGAGGCAAAGCTTCGGCCCTTGTGTTACTGCGTCTAGTAGACTGACAGTATTTTCACTTTCTTGCAACAGATACTGAATCAGCTAAGTTTCCACGTGGAAAGGTTTCACAATTCCCATAACACTGAAGTGAAAAGCAGGAAAATAGGTGAAATTTAGCACCCAGTGGTGTATGTTGCCTTAGTTTGCTGTAGTAAAGAAAATCGTAATGCTTTCTCTTGCCCAGCTTAAACGAACATGGAGGAGAATGTGGCAGTTTTCCTATGAAGCGTTACGTGCTTGTACACGCTCTGCCTCCATAGCTTTCAGATGATTTCCACGCTGCGAGTATGGAATTTGACCTTCTTTAAAGGTAATAAGTCTTCGTGTAACTCCACACCTGTGCTTTTCAATTTTACACAAATTGCAATTTGATGAGAAAATCCACAATCCAAAGGGACTGCGTAAAATCTATTTTCAGTCATAATTCATAATTAACACACTGTTGATGAAGGAAGGATGGGTTGGTGGTGCGTGCGATTATTCCTCTTTGGATATTCTTCAAGAATAGCGAGATTTGATGCACCTTGAGCAGTGTGCACAGAAATGATGTCATGCTGTTCAACCAGAGGCAGTGTCTTTCTACCTTCAACACTTTTCTGGGGCCAATCTATGCTTTTGCATATCAGATCATGGATTATTTCACTTTCTAGTGGTTCTCGCAGTGTATCAGGTGATATTTAAGGTATACCATTATGGACGGAGGCAAATATATTGCAAAAAACTATGTTGCAGAAGATTCTTACTGGCAGAATATCTCGTATACAAGGACACAAATCTTGCATTAACACTTAAGGTTCACCTATCATTTGTTTCATACACAGCAGGCAAAGCTATGAAGGCTAGAGAGACTGCTATCCCTGCTCGCATTCATGATTAAAAAATGTATCATATATGAAAGGAAAGTAAAGGTGTGAGTCACGTAATTCAATGTAACATTAAATGTCATACTTTAATGTAGTTCTTATTCATTATTATATGAACCTGATTATGTGGTAGGCATGACAGATATGAACCTGTTTATCATTGAACGAACAGTGTGACACATTCCTTCAACCAGCATGGCTCTGGTTGCAGAAACACCGCTCTACACAGAACTTCCGGGATGACTGAAATATAGCATGTTGCATACTGGAAGTACGAAGGTGCACAAATAGTAGTGTATGAGTTCATGTAACCTTAAGTAGCTGTTCTGTAGAAAGTGTCAAAGATAAAAAACAACTGCACTACAAAATGCATGGTCAGACTTCTATGATTGGACTACTCGTGCAATTTCCACATTGTTGCCTGCTTAGCTTGAAATGGAGTATAGTTTCTTCAGTTCCCCCACATAAACAACACAGCAGTTAGGTTGTTGATCTGCAAGAGTAGCGTCTTTGAAGCCGTATTGGCGCTTTCTTGGCCATAGCCTTTGACAGCGCTTTCATCTTCTTACTGTTACGAGACGAAAGGAGAAAACTTGCTTCCTTATCTCTGTGCAGATATATGATGTGCAGTGATAGCACAACAAGCAGCTTCTGACTGTAAGCTTCTTTTTCTGGGTGTCTTGCTTTTCACTGATAAATGGGAAGTGTTCGTGCCAAGTAGAGCTGCAGGTGCCACTGTCAGCAAGTCTCCACAGACTCTGCTTATCAGCGACAGCACTGCTTGCGAGAAGGGCGTTTTTACACCTTACGATGAGATAAGGAGAAGGCAAGGCACATTTGTTTGGGTTGCTCGTGGCTGACTACAGTTTCTGGCAGAGATTTTAGGCGGGCTGTTAAGGGACGGGGATGAAGCAAAGCATTTTTTTTCAATCTTGCACTATTCAATAACAGCAGTGTGTGAGGCCTTGGGCTCCAGATTGCATGGCTTGCACAAGAACACGGGCTACCTTGCATTCAGGGGGCAGCACATTAGCTTCAGTACCACCTGGTGTTGTAATACATTGGATACTAAAGGCCAGCTGCAATGAAAATTTTTTGAATGCATAAGAACCCTAGTTTCAGGTAATGAAGATATAGAGCAGCCTTCATAAAAAAATGTTATGTTTGAATATGACAGGTTGCATCACGAAAAGTTAGCAAAAGTATACCTTTTTAATACCAAAAGTGAAAAAAAATAAGAAATGCCACCATTAGTATTTGCCTGAAGCAACTCAGAACCCAGAATTTTATGAACCAGTGCTATTCCTCAGCGTGATCTCTGAGATTATCTGGCACTTGCAGTGCATAGAAAATCCTGGAGGCTACAACATGCTGGGATTTGCATCGCATTCACTAGCCACGAGATGCACGCATATAGTGTTTAGGTGTCGTTGAATTTACGTATTATAACAAATTTAACCAATGGGAAATTTTGTTGCGGTTCTCTTTAAAGTGTGTTCAGGGTGAGTAAGATATTAAGTTGTGGGCATTGTAAATCAATGAGATAGTGGTCAAACTAAGACTCGGGGCCCTGAATTCTCCGATTCACCGCTATTTTGTTTCCAATGCCTAAGAGCTGGGCGAAATTTCTTACCTTCAGGTTTTTCTTCCACATAAAATTGTATCAATCTGAGCATTTATAGGTTCCTTTCCCATCATTGGATTTCGTATGTTCACTGAACTTTCATCAAGATACACTCAGAGAACGACTGTTATGAATGTTATGGTTCTTAATCCAATTTATCTTGGTTGAGCAATTATCCATTCGCTAGTGCATTCCACACCCATGGAAAGTGCCTTGTGTACTGTGCGCTTGTTGCGAAGAGCCCAAGGTGTGCGACTGTGCTATCGGAATACAACTTTTTCTATTTGAAGGTAAATAAATTGCAACAGCATGACGTTGGTGCATATTTACAAATAGAAGACCTTTTCTTCAGTTTACGATTGGATACACTTGGATCACATGAGAAGCTTTTCGGGTGCGAAAATTTTATAGCACTGAAGCATTGACCCACAAGGGTTGCATTGTAAAGTGTTTTTATCAGAGATGCCTCAGGACTTCCCTTCTTACATTGGTTTGTAATTGGCAAAATGCCCACCACATTTCATGCTGTCTTGACTTTTGAAAAAAAAAACGAAAGCATCTGCAATTCCTTGCACTCATACAGGCTGCAGGGATGACTAGCTAATGAGATGCTTCATGCTCCCATCATACATGTACAGTGATGTCAGTTAAGTATTCTCATGCAGAAATGGACAGCTAGCACCATATTTTGAGAAGTTGTTGAACTTTACAAAATGAAAAATAAAAATAAAGACGGCAGTTTTGAAATCTCGAGCCTTCCCATAGGCCAGTGTTTTGCTGGCTTAGATATTTTGGTTTGTTCATATTGTTGCCACTTTGTCGTAATCGAAATACATTTCACGCAACCACAAGGGCTGGGATGTGGCGCTGCCTTATGTCAGGTTCGCCTATAATTCATCACGCCACGATACTGCTGGGTATTCCCCCTTTTACTTGCTCTTCGATTGTGACCCTGTATTAGCATTCGACACTTCACTCCCCTCGGTACGGGATTCGAGGACCGAGTATGCCTGCGACGCTATCGCCCACGCTGACCATGCATGCCAGCTTGCCCGTACTCGTTTGTTGGCATCGCAGGAAACTCAATGGCACGCTTACAATTGCTGTCATCGTGACACATACTTTTATCCAGGCTCTCCCGTACTACTTTGGTCCCCTTGCCGCCGAGTGGGCCTCTCCGAGAGACCCCTTCCATGCTACAAAGGCCCTTACCGTGCTTTACGTCAAGTGACCAATGTCGCTTACAAGATGATCCCCGTAACCTTTGTCATGCCACCCAGTTCCACATCACCTGATATCGTACACGTGTCTCGGCTTAAGGCTTACTATGCCCTTCCTGATGGCGCCATGTGAAGCACTGGGACGGTGCTTTTTTTTTTTTGCCGGGGGTCGTGTTACAATGGGAAAAGAGGACAATGTCGACGATGGTGAAGACGACGAAGTGGCAACAGCCTCTCGGGATTCTCAGCTGCTGTTTATGTATCTCTTATAAATGCATCGTGTAAATAGTTTTATACCCGTGACAATATGAAGCGGCTGGACCCACTTCAGCCGCTTGGGTCGTGGTATTCCACTGCTGAGTACAAGGTCACAGATACGATTCCTGGCCTTATGGTAGTAATTTCGACGTGGAGCAGAATACAAAAAAAAAGACACTTTTGCCCAAAGGTTCAGTATTGAAAGACATGGCAAGGTTTAGCTCAAGCTCCTCACATGGTATTTCAACAATGAAATCCAAAGTTTAATGGCAAACCATCTGGCCGGGAAACAAGTGAAAATTCAAGTGAAAAGACAAGTGCAAGAGCACGAGCATGATGCCCGAAAAAGGCACATGGCTTCAAGTGCCCTTGCTGAACATGCTGAGTCAGAAAGTCGTAAGTCTTTGTCATTTCCCAATGAGAGGATCAGACTCGGCTTGTTGTTTCCTTTCTGTCTAGCTCAGACTAGCATATGTGCCACAATGTGTGGCATGCATAAAGCTCCTCAGCAGGAATGCTAATGTGTATGTGCGCAACACACATGGCAAGCAGCGAAAGCTGGAATGGTGCCCTGGCCCTGGCAGAGCAAATTGAGTTTGATAGTACTTTGGTTCGTTGTTTTTCCAGCTGAATGCACTCTGTGTCTCTGGAGACCTTGTAAACCTTGATGCAGAAGCCGCGCATGCCCATTGGTACCTGGACAGCACGACGGTGGCGGTGCCAATGGTGTAAACGGGCCTTTAGTGTCCCTATAATTGCTATCGAAATAACAATAATGCTCATGTACTTAGGCTTAGGTACACGTTAGAAGAACCCCAGGTGGTCAAAATTAACCCAAAGCCCTCTACTAATGGCACTTCCCATACCTCATGGGATTGGTCAAGATGACCAGTCCCGTAGTTTGACTTTCAAGCAACACATTTGGCAGCTTTGCTAGTGAATTCGTTAAAGGTACAAAGCCATGTTCTAGAGCTTCTCATGTACTGTTGGTATTGGTGTCGCCATATATAAGTGCAGAATAAACGTTACGGCTTAACGAGAGCAGTTTCATATTGCAGTGCAAATGCTATAGACCGTACATGTTACACACAACAAACAATCTAACTTTAAGAAATTTCTTACCATCAACCATTAAGTTGAAGTTTGTTCTGTTAGTTGTCCCCATTGTGCTCCATGCTGGATGCAGTGGTATGGCATCTGCCTCTGTTTTGTAAAATTTCATACCCCCCGCAGGGGCGTCTGCGTCAGCAGGCGTTTGGTGTGTGACGACACCACGTACCCGAGCACACGAGGGTTGGACCCTCCCGCGTGTAGCCGTGCGTGGCTTAGCCGTGTCTGGGGAAAAGGGGATCCTGGGGGTTGAGCCGATGCTGGGTGTTTGGACCTTTAAGGCCCCCCGGCGGAGGCAACACACCTCTTCGGCCTCGGCTTCACATAGACGGCACCTCCAGACTGACCCACCTGGAGGAAATCGGCAGTCGCCTTTTCCTGTCCTCCTCTCCAATCTTCGTCTTTCTCTCCCACATTTACATCTTTCCTGTCTTCTCTTCACTTCTTTTACTTCCGTATTTCCTGGCGGCAAGGGTTAACCGTGTGTATCTACCCAACCTTGGGTACATATATTAGGTTATAGCGGCGTTGTATAGCTGACGTATACAGGTATATTCCTAACCTCGTAGCGTCCCCTTGTTGGGCTCGGTTCTGGGTGGCTACCATCGCCGCTGAATATTCTAAGAATGACATGGCAAATGCATTCCCCCCCTTCCAAATCGTCCTAACAAAAGAGGGCGCACCGAAGCAATTTTTTGATTTCACTTTAAAACCCAGCGTAGAAACATTCCCACGTTACCATGTGATCCACAGTGAAGGACCCCTGCCAATGAGAAAAATATCCCCTTTCCTAGCAGCAAAATGCATTGCAGAAAAAATTGGAAAGCAATACAAGGTTTCAAAGATGTCAAGTGGGGACCTCCTCCTGGAACTCAAAACCAAAGACCAAGTAGAAAAGCTCGCTGATCTCGCCAGTGTCGGTGACATCAAAGTCACAATCTCAGCACACCGTTTGCTTAACACAAGCAGGGGCGTAATATCAGAAGAAGATTTCTTAAACCTGAGCGATGAAGAACTCCTGGAAGGTTTCCAAGAACAGAATGTAATAAAGGTTCAAAGAATAACTCTCCGAAGAAATAACGAACAAATCCCGACCAAACGTTATACTTACCTTTGGTACCAGTATTGTTCCTACTACACTTGAAGCAGGCTATCTGAAGATCAACGTAAGACCATATATCCCAAACCCGAGGCGGTGTTTCAAGTGCCAGAGGTTCGGACATGCATCGCAATCATGCAGAGGTAAATCAACATGTGCAAAGTGTAGCGCCAATGACCATCAGTCGGAGAACTGCAATGCTGCTCTGCACTGCACAAACTGCAAAGGAGATCATCCAGCATATTCACGATCTTGTCCTTGCTGGAAGAAAGAAAAAGAGATAATTGCACTTACGGTGAAAGAGAACATTTCCTTCTATGAAGCAAGAAAGAAACTAGCACACTTACCTCAAACAACCTACGCCAGTGCGGTGCGACAGGGGACAGCACCACAGTGGTCTCGGGAGTCTACAGGGACCACAGACAGTGGCCCAGTAGTAACTCCATCCGTCCCCTTGGTGGCAGCAGCCAGTGCTGCTCCATCATCATCATCACAGACCGGCCTGCAGACCCCGGTTCCACAGGGCCCCAGGCTAAATCGAACACCCAGGCCTGAGACGCGCGTCTCAGCGCCTGGTTCTTGATCATCCAGCACCTCGGAGAAGGCTATGGAGGTCGACAAAAAAACTCCGGCGTCTTCGACGCCAAAAGATCAGCGCTCTTTGGAGCGCACTAAGAAAGACAAGATCACAATAACTACGCGAACAAAGGGACCGGTAACCTGAACGGTTACCGTTATTCCAATAGTACATTTCCGGTAATAAATGTCACCTACAGTTGCTTAGTACATATATATAAATTAACATTCTCACTTGTGCCACTATGGCTTTTATCATACATTGGAATTGTAGAAGACTTATTCACAATTTGGGTGACATTAAAGACATAACAAATAAGTTTTCACCAGTCGCATTTTGCCTACAAGAAACAAACTTAGGCCCTAAACACAATCAATTCCTCAGAGGCTTCACCGTTGTCCGAAGGGACCGCGAATGTTCCAACCGTTTGTCGGGAGGAGTGGCTATAGTCGTACAGGGCGGCACTCCCACCCGAAATGTCTTTAGAGGCCGTAGCTGTCACCATTCTATCCTACAAAACCATCACCATTTGCTCACTATATATTCCACCCCACACACATTTTACTATTAAAGACTTAGAAAAACTAACAGATCAGTTGCCGGAGCCATTTGTCCTGGTAGGAGATTTTAATGCTCATGGTACTCTTTGGGGCAGCGTCAAGACTGACCAAAGAGGACAACTCGTTGAAGATTTTATTCTATCAAATGATATCTGTCTTTTAAACTCAGGTGCGCCAACTTATTTCTCACCGACTTCCCGCACATTTAGTTGTTTAGATTTAGCTTTTTGTTCACCCTCTCTTTTTACTGATTTTAAATGGGAAGCCCTCGACACGTCATATGGTAGCAACCACTTACCCGCACTCATCAAACTCCTACCATCACCACAAACTTTAGTAACTAGACCACGCCAATGGAAATTACAGCTCGCTAACTGGCAGGTTTTTATGGAGAACGCGAAACTGGAAAATGTCTTTTCGCCAGAGCTTAGTATTGATGAACTTGATAGAAAAATCACTGAAGTCATAATCACAGCGGCAGAAAAGGCGATACCCCTGTCATCAGGTATAGTGCACAAAAAGCTAAACCCCTGGTGGACGAAGGAGTGTACCGACGCTAAAAAAGAACAAAATAAGGCCTGGGGAATCCTACGGAGATACCCCACCTATAGCAACCTGTTAAACTTCAAGCGAGCCAAAGCCAAAGCACGATTCATTCGAAGTAATGCTGAAAAATCTTCATGGCAAAAATACATCTCTTCAATTAATAGTACGGTAACATCGAAACGAATGTGGGACCAGGTGAGGAAATTTAGAGGACAGTATTCATCTTACACAATACCGTTACTTACAAGTGCAGGCACACAAACAACAATACAAGAACAGGCAGATATACTTGGAGAACATTTCTGCGATGTATCCAGTTCAGGGAATTATACAAAGGAGCTTTTACAATACAAACAGTCTGCTGAAAAACAGAAGCTGCCCACTACTGGCGCATCAAATGAACCGTACAATTCCCCCCTCACACAACAAGAAATAAACAGAGTTCTTTCAGCAGGGAAAAACACAGCGCTAGGTCACGACCATATTCACTACGCCATGCTGACTCATTTATCTCAAGCATCTGTAAACACTCTCCTTAAATTTTTTCACTTAATCTGGGAATCTGGCATAATGCCGGAAGAATGGAAAAAGGCAATAGTAGTTCCATTTCTAAAAGCCGATAAATCCCCCACATCCGCAAGTAACTACAGACCTATTGCCCTCACAAGCTGTTTGGCAAAATCATATGAAAGCATCATCAATATAAGGCTGTCATTTATTTTAGAATCAAGAAACCTTATTGACCCCCATCAGTGTGGATATAAAAAGGGTTGTTCAACCACTGACCATCTTGTCCGTCTAGAACATGAAATTCGATGTGCATTTCTACACAAACAGCACTGTCTTGCAATTTTCTTCGATCTAGAAAAAGCCTATGATACCACATGGAGATATGGAATTTTAAGAGACCTCGCTGACCTCGGCATATGGGGTAAAATGCTGAACTGCCTAGCTGATTTCATGTCTAATAGAACATTTCAGGTACGTCTGGGCTCCGTACTATCACATACATTCAAACAGGAAAATGGTGTTCCACAAGGTTGTGTTCTCAGCACGACACTCTTTATAGTAAAAATGAATTCAGTTAATAAGATTATACCGTCGTGTCTTATGCACTCCGTTTACGTAGACGATCTCCAAGTGGCTTGCCGCGCTTCAAATTTGCCAACCTGTGAAAGGCAGCTTCAAATGACAATAAATAAACTAACATAATGGGCTAACAAAAATGGTTTCCGTTTCTCCACACAGAAAACAGTTACTGTTTTTTTCTCTCAGAAACGAGGGCTACACAGCGATCCAGTCCTAAAATTGAACGACACCATACTGCCGGTGAAACAAGACCATAAGTTTTTAGGAGTAACCTTTGACACCAAACTTAATTTCTTAACTCACATAAAAGCGCTAAAGGTTAAAGCAAATAAAGCTCTAAATATCCTTAAAATTTTGTCTCATAAGCACTGGGGTTCCGACCGAACGTGTCTTTTACGTGTTTACTGGTCTCTTGTGCGTAGCCTTTTAGACTACGGCTCCGTGGTTTACGGCTCAGCCAGACAGTCCTACATCAAGCGACTTGATCCGGTACATAACCTTGGACTGCGACTGGCAAGTGGTGCCTACCGAACTTCACCTATTCCAAGTTTCTACGTCGAGTGTAATGAACCCTCCTTACAGCAGCGCAGAGCATTCCTCACTTTTTCCTACGTACTCAGAATTCAGTCATCACCCCAACACATATGCTACAACATCCTCACACAATGCAACACACGCTTACACTACACAAATAAACCGAACACGATTAGGCCTCTTATCCTGCGGTATGAGCAATACTGTCGGGATTATGGCATTCCCCACGAAGTCCTCCAGGTTGCCAAGAAACCACAACGGCTGGCGCCGTGGTACGATTTCACACACTTATGTGATTGGACATTAACACATTTAAAGAAAAGAGACATCCCACACGAACACATTAAACAAGAATTCCGTGCACTTCAGGACAAATATCAAAATAACATGCAATATTACACTGATGGCTCTAAAACAAAAGATCACGTGGGTGTGGGGGCCGTAGCGGAAAATTGGGAAACAAGTATTCGATTGCCACAACACGCTTCTGTTTTCACGGCTGAAGCTTACGCTATCTGGGTTGTTGTTAAAAAGATTGTCACTGATAAACACAAAAATGCAGTCATATACACAGATTCTTTAAGCACACTAAAGGCTCTACATCCCAAATCTGAGTGTGAACCCCTGATAGGAGACATTTTAAATATGTTGGCGCTTAACAAATACGGGAGGTCAATTCGTTTCTGCTGGGTTCCAAGTCATGTTGGGATACCGGGTAACGAAGCAGCTGACAGATGTGCATCGATGGCAGCGTACAAAGAGATAACAAACACAATACTTCCATACAAAGATAGCATCCGTGCGATTAGAAAAGCCTTAACGGCAAAATGGCAACGCGAATGGGACCGTTGTGCCGACTACAAGCTACATCTCACTAAACCCATACTTGGCGAGTGGAAGTCATGCTGTCATCAGGAGCGGTTCACCGAAGTAGTTTTATGCCGACTACGCATTGGGTACACACACCTCACACACAATTACTTACTTACAAAAGAAGACACACCAACATGCGAGAAATGTCAAGAACCACTAACAGTTATGCACATATTACTGACATGTACGCATATTGAAACACACAGACGAGCACTTCTGCACAAGCTATATCAACTACACATACCTTTACACCCTGCTCTAATTTTAGGTGATAATCCACTAGTACCATTATGTGACATCCGTAAATTTCTAGATGACACTGGCTTTTTACATAAAATATAGATTAACAAAGTCTTTTCCTTTAAAAACTGGATTTTAAAACGCCTCGTGTTTGGCGCAGCATAGCCTCACAGCTTTTGCGCCATTAAACCCCATTTAACTAACTAAAATTTCATACCCTTCCATTGAATTATTTCAAAGCTTCAGATTGGACCAAAACCACAAAATTTCGAGCAGTCAAATTAATTCTCAGTAATTGGTATGTTACTGTAAAAAAAAGGGAGACTTATGATTAGATTGTGACATGCCATTAAAGGCATGTAAGTAGGTGTCAATGGACGGTGATGCTTGAAAGAGAAAACGAATTTGTTCTGGCATACTTTTGTGCTTTAAAGAATGTGCAATATACCTGCGGTAGTGGAGGTATTGGTGACATGGACAGTAGCCGTCGTGATAATTCGGTAAATTGCTTATCCATTCAATAACCTGATAACAGTGGACCTGTTGTGCTAGCTGTAATAATAAGTGAATGCTGCTCACACGTCACACAGAAGTGAAAGCATAACACAGATATCATGCAGAAGGCGATGAAAACAGATAAACTCTCACGACCAGAGAATGTGGTGATGTTTTCTGGAAAGCTCCAATGCATTTAGGCATGCTTTGCGCCGAGCGATGACCTTGTAACAGTGGTTAGATGATGAAAAGGTAGTCGCTAGAAAAATATGAACAATGTACTTGTGTCAGCAGCATTCCATTCTACTCTTCAAAAATGGCTCCACGAGAAATGAAGTGAATGGCTCGGAGCTCAAGTATGGCAGACAAACCTACCTTATGCTTTTTTGTTGTTATGCTGAACATCAGTGATGATGAAAAGGGAATGCAGAGACTTCCAGAAACCAAAAAATGAAATGTGGTCTTGGTTTTAATTGCAACGCTGGCTATGTTGGCTTATGGATTATGGCTTCCCTGTTTTTCTTTTCAAATAGAAGCTTATTCTTTCTAAAGCAAAGAGCTGAAGACATGCTGTTCAGAAGTGCTTTTGCTCCATGTAGGATTTCAGTGGCACAAATTGTAAATACATACAAAGAAATGTGCACAGTTGTCTCATTAATTTGGCCATTGTAGGATTGGATGATGTGTCAAATTAACAAACGGCACCAAATTAATTAACTTGAATATTTTTTGTTGTTTGATGTAGTCTGTAATATTTTTTTCTTTCTTGCTCTTGAAGCCGCCTCTGCGTGACATGGTGTGAAACAAGCGGGAACGGATTCCTTCATCAGCAGAAGGAGCGCCGGTTACTAAAAGATAAAAATAAATTTAAATAAAACAACTTCATGGCTAGGGAAGCAGAAGCCCAACCTTGTGGATTTCTTTTGTTTTCGAGCTATTAGTAACATCTGTGCAAATGAATGTGTGCTGGTGGGGCTCCAATTAACCAATGCGAACATGCTCTTGAATTCAAACTAAGCTAGTTTTCCTTTCATAGCAATCTATAGTTTTTCGCTGAGGCTTTCCAGTGTGTTTGAATTGACTAGAGTTGACTGTATGAGGCATACATAAACATTTATTATAAGTGACTTTCTTCAACACTTTCTTGCTCAGTAATTACAAAAGCCAACACAGTTGAACCCTTATATATCGAATCTGAAAGGGATTGCAAAAAAGTTTGATATGTAGGTAATTTTACATATAAAATAATAGGCCCCGAGACAAATAGCGGCTTACCGATTGGTGCATCCGAAGGCCGCTAAGTAAGTGCACGCAACTCTGGAAAAAGAAAGCAAGCACACCTTATTTTTGTGCAAAAGAAATTGTTGATCCTGATTTGTTTCCTTGAAATAAAGTTGAAGATGCTCATCTCGAGCTTGTCAAGACTGTTGAGGTGCGAAAGCCCTGTGCTTTCCATACTGCTGCTTAATGACTCCGCGAAAATCGGAAAGAAGGAATGTGGACGTTCGAGGTAGCATGCGGGCTAGCGGAACAGCTTTACGGGTCTCAGCTGACTGCACACATGAGGTGTGAAAAAGAGCGAAAGAAAAAAAAAAAATTACAGTGATGTTCCACTTCGTGAACACGGTTGATGCACAAGCTCATCAGTCACCACCGTGATGCTTCACCTCCTTTCTCCTTCCCCCTTCGCTCAACGCCACCTAGGCTTTCCTCTAGGTGGCGTTGCTTTGCCACGCGCTTTAATGCCCCTGGAAATAGCGTGCTTTTCTGTGCTTTCCCCCCGTGTGATTCTTTTTTCCACCTCCTGGTACCAGAAGACTTTGTGCACTTTGAGGTCTCCGGCATGCTGTTGCATTCAATATATTAAATATGCTGGTGAGCGAGAATTCTATATACGCGTGCACCAGCCCTATACATTTGCATGGGATTTTCAAGGGAATTTTACAGCTGTTCGATATACACTATAATTCTTTATATGTGGGTTCGATATATCTGGGGTAGACTGCATTTTCTGCATAACTATTCAATAAAAGAGGACTTTGGTCATTTGTATGTTGCATAATTCAGCGGTTTTTCTGCATAGGAAATACTGACTGCTGGTATTTGATGTGTTGTGTTCGTACAAAAGTGTAGATGATTTGAATTATGTATTTATGTTGCAATGGCAAACTCTTTTGTTTACCACAACAATTCTAGAAATCTTTCAAGACTTTCTTCTGGAAACATGGTACAATTATAGCTTTTTATGGTATTATGCACATAACAAGATAACCTGGAATGAAACAAATTGTAAAATGTTTTATTTGTGCAGAAAGACTTTCAGTTGTTAAATCATAGCAGCCATCCAACAACTTAGTTCTGAGCATGATGTTTCATTGTGTATATTCCAACTTACGGTTTGGCAAAACAGAGACTTAACAATTACTTTATTTCTTCGTTGTTTATGCTAATGGAATTGAGGGCCTTTCGTTCATAATTTATTTACCACTTTGTACACACTACAGATGGGAGGGCTGTGAGAAAAAGTGCACTAGGACAACTTTGACAAGGCCTATAGAGCTTGTTGTCATTTCATGGCAAGATCGGGCAATGTCACAGTATAAGGTATACAAAATCGATCGGAGGAGTAAAAAGAAAAGTGCAGTAAGACGTAGAGTGCAACAAGCAAGACAGGCAGATCTTGCACAATGCAGATCAGTGTTTGTTCATGTTGCAGTGTACATTTGTGGATGTCACTGTGTGCAAATTAACTGTATCAATGAAAGCAATACAAAACCTAATCATTGTTTGTACATCACAAGACAAGCACAGGGAACACCCAACAACTCCATCGCTTGTGGATATGTAGTGCACTATGCTTCCTTTAAGCTGGCTAGATTTATTTATTATTATTATTTTTTTACGTTGTTTCAAGTTTAAAGATTGTACCCAAGTGAGAAAAGCTGCATTCATTGCACATGATCTGCAGAGGAGATCGACATTTGGTGGCCCACACAATGAGTTGTGTGCGCACTAGATGAACTTTTTTCTGCATTGGGTGTGTGTGCTCTCTACCAGAAATATTGGCAGTTCTGCACATTTTCAGGTACGAACAGCGATAAGGACGAGTACAAAGCAAAGGCACATAAAAGGTCAACACTCTAGGCTGACTGACAATTGATTAAATTGTTGTGACAGGCAAACCCTAGGGAAAATTCCAACAGAAATTTCTATTGGTACTGTAGTACTGTAGCTTCTTCTACAGGGCGCTACAATGTTCTATATGACGTATAAAAGGTTTTATGGGTCCCAGTTGAAGCAATACAAGTAGTGATCATGATATGAACTTTTATTCGTAAATTGCTCAGCAGGAAGCCGACCAAGCAGACATGCCTAAAATCGAGAATGAAGGCACAGAAGGCGTGGCTTTAACAAAAAAAATTATTCATTCTAACCTGGATATTTGTTGCACTGGGGATATTTAGGTATTGTTTATTGTTTTACTGTGTAATTTCGTAGAGAGCAGAGCAGGTCGCCAGCACATCTGTTAGGGGTGTACAATCGAGGCCTAAATATAGGCCACGATTTTATAAGTGCAGTCCTGTGTGAGCCATGTGGCGAGACAGCAGCAGCGACCACGATCAGCAAAGTCCGTGACGGTCCGCCTAGAAAGCTTCACTTTAAAATAAACAATTAATGTACCTTTGTAGAACAAACCACTTTGGTACACAGTGGTCCTACTTACACCGATATGCTTGTAAGGTAACAGACCAACACAGGCTCTCAGTGTATCAGGTCCATTGTATCATAGACCAATACTGGCTATCTGTTTTATCAGTGTATGGGGTCTATTTCATAATCTGGTAGCCAATACAGGTTATCGGACTGGGTTCGGGACACGAAACTGCAGGTCTCATTCCCAGCTTCCGAATCGACATTCCACTTTTGAGGAGCACAGAATTGCTCATTTATTTAGCGTTACGAGCACATTAACTAGCCATGGGTTTTCAACATTAATCCAGAGCTCTGGGCTTAAGAGGAAGCTTTAGCTCGGGTGCTCTATATAAATACATGTAAAAGGATAATTAGTTTTTCTCAGTAACCACTGCACCAAATTTGGTGAACTTTGTTGCATTTAAAAGAAAAACTTAAAGTCACGTGACTGTTGTTTTCGAATTTTTGATTTAAGTCGTGAATTTTTTATTAAATATTGGCAAAGGTAGAAATTTTCAGAAAATGAAACTATAAAGTTCACAACTCTGTAACTCAGCAAGGAAAAATGATATCGCAATTCTGTGAATTGCATCTGATAGTATATCTAAAGCGGACAAAAGTGATATGTTACACATGAATCTAAAAAAAAAATTCAGTAATGTGGAAATACAGCTTTTGCAGAACTCTTGTACACAACGTAGCAAATGCACGTAAGATATAAATTGGCATACAGAATTTGCCGGCTTTGAATGATCTAATGGATGCAGTTTGCAGCACTGCGATATCTGGTCTTGATGCAGAGCTGTTAGTTTTTGGACTTTGTGCATCTATTTTTTTAAAACTTGCAAATTCTTTAAAATTCTTTTAACAAAATTCTGGCCCTAAATCGAAATTCCGCCTCGACAGACACTAGAATTTAACTTTCCCTCTCAAATGCAATGAATTTAATTAAAATTGGTCCAAAAGTTATCCCAGAAAAGCGTTTTTGCATTCTACATGTACATGAATAGGCCGCATCAGAGTTGGGCCCGAGCTTAAGCTTCCTCTTAAGTGTTCTTCATTGCCAAACTGCTTGCTTTGAGATGCAAAGACCCATCAATTACTATTAATATTGCAACCTTAGGTGAAGTTTTGTTTGACATACTTCTTGAAGTGCGAAACTAAAACATTTATTTTGTGTATCACATAAAAACCTTGGCAGCTTTCCATCACGCAAGCTCATTACGGCACAACATCGAAGTACATGTTTGAGGATGGCTTTGCCGTGTAATGCCATTGTGGTGCATCCACGAACAACCACACATAATTCAACCATTTGGCCACTTGAATCATTGGTAGTACACTTTCCATTTAATGCCTCACTCTTCCTTTGTAGCAGCGGTACGTTCATTATATTGAAACTGCGGATAAGCATACTTCGTTATGTTGAGGATAAAAATGCATGATGCTCCGTGGGCATCAAGCTATGAAAAGTAAAGCAACTTGTTGCATCAAGGCTTTAAGGTTACATTGAAGTTCACTATATCAAAGTTTAAAGTAGTACTCAAATGACATTTCTGACCTAACTTTAAAGAATGTTTGATGAATTCAGGGCCATATGGCACTAAATTGGGCATAGTTACAAAGAACTAAAATTTAAAAAAGGTACATTGAGTTCTGATAATATAAAGATCCTCCTGTTTATGCAACCTCAGCCATTGTTTAACGAAAATGTTTGTTACTGGTGATAGCCACAACACTTGTGCAAAGGTGGTTCCATTCCTGGGAAATCTGGGGAGGAACTAAAAGAAAGACTTTGTGTAACTTGAGTCAATTTCTGCCTTATTAGAGTGGAGCAGGATGGCAAGGTGGGCGGGTTGGTTAGGACTTGTTGGACTTTTCGTAAAAGCGCAAAAACACAAAAGGAAGGAATGCACGACAGCAGGGTGCCGTTTTGTCGAATTTTTCTTCCTCTTGTCCGTGTTGCTTTTGCTTTCTTACCAACCCATATAGTGTTTGACGTGGTTTGGAATGCACTTGGCCACAGAATGAGGTTGTGGAGAAGTGTGGTATGGT
Source organism: Dermacentor andersoni (assembly GCF_023375885.2). Taxonomy (NCBI): domain Eukaryota; kingdom Metazoa; phylum Arthropoda; class Arachnida; order Ixodida; family Ixodidae; genus Dermacentor; species Dermacentor andersoni. The sequence continues at coordinate 51,580,220 of NC_092820.1, read as the reverse complement.
GGAAAATTTTATGAAACTGCAAAAGACAGGCAACATCGCTGCAGTTTGCTAGTGAAACAAGTGCTTAGTTAGCTTTCATTGTGGTTATATGCATGGTACGATTATAGTTTCAAAAGATGAAAGTATGAAATTATTTTGTACTAACTCAAGTGAAGTAATAAGGCAAACATGACTAGGATACCATATTGCAGGCACATATAAAGTTCAGAGCGTATTAAAGCAAATAGTTTTGTTTGATTCTTTGCTGTTTTCCTGTTGGTCGGTGGTCCGTTGGATGGTCCATGGTCAGTGGTCAGACTCTGCTAGGAAAGCATTCACTCTTTTGTTCTTATGTTGTCTCGCTCGTTCTTTTTCGTTTGTTTGGGCTATTCACTTAGATTAACAATTGTCAATGGTTCCTACACAGTTCTTTTATGTCTTACAGAGCAGTAGATTTAAAGCAGACAGTGCTTTCGAAAAGTTCCACTGCAATTACCCAAGCACGCAACTAGCATTGTTAAGCATGAATGGTCCAAGTTAAATTGGTTGTGATGTGCTCACCGAGATAATTGGCACAAGAAAAACCAAGGGGAAAGTGTTAAGCTGGTAAATGCATAGATTAGAATTATTTCAAAGTCTATGCATTACTTTTTATTTGTTAAAATTTAATTTTGTTAGCCACTGCCAGCACCAATGAACTATACTATTCAAATCAGATAAAAGTATGCAAGTATCGTCAGCGTTAACAATTTTCTAGAAAATAACATTCGTCTGTGAACTAGTGTATGTTAGAGGATATTGTAGCAGTAAGGTTATTAAGGTAAATCAGAAATAATAGGGATCACAGCACAGACCCTTGTGGCACACCTCATTCAACTCCAGTGTGTGGAGAGCTATGACTGTTAGCAATAACTAATTGGACGCAGTAAGCAAGAAAATGTTATTTGATTTCGAAAGGTCAGGGTCGATATCTAGCAAGCTTAGTTTAAAACAAAGTATTTAATGGCTTACCTTGTCAAATGCCTTACTAAAATTTTTAAAAAACTCGGTCAGCTCAGGGTTATTGAGATGTGATGCAAGCGATGAGTGAAAATACAAGTTAAGTTTCGCAGGAATATTATTTTTGAAAATCATGCTGTGCCTTGCAAAGTATGAGTTTTACCCTAAAAAGTTAGCAAGATTTGTAAATAAGACATATTGTAATAGTCTACAACAACTACTTGAAGGAATACAGGTTGGTAATTAACTGGTGAATTTCTGAGGCCCCATCATAATTTCAACCGCCTTCCCAATTTTCCTTTCCTTTGAAGCATGCATTTATGCAGGGTGTTGAAAGGTGTTAGTTATATCATGTAACTAAATATGCTAGTGCATTTAAGAAACTTTCTGTAAATGTAGATGTAGCCAGGAAATGATGACATGGGAAGGCATCTACACATTTAATTCGAGGTACTGTTATTGTCCTTAACTCAATAAACCACTATTATTCAAATTGTAATGCATAAGCTTAATATTGAAAATATGGGAAAACTGACAAGCAAATAAGTCGTTATTTGTTGTGTACATGTTGTTTGAAACAGTACTTCCTGTTAATCTTCCGAAGTAATAAAATTATTAGCTGTTGGGATAGTTATTGGTATCTTCCAAAACATTTTAAATAATTGTTTTAGTATTTCAAGTAGCATGATTGTCAAGAAATTACATTTAGCTCTTCTTAGTGCTGCTATTTAAATACCAGATGGGGATTTGTAGGCTGCCCAATGGGATTTAGAAGGGGAGAAGCATTTTATATTACCAGAGTACTATGGTGCTTGCGGATTGAGGATGATAGTGCAGTTAGGAATGTGTTTCTCAGTTAGCTTTAACTTAAAGATAGCCAAAATCTTTAATGAAATCGTGATAAATTGGATTGCTCATTATTTGTTGCTACAAAGATGGCTTTTTGATAGTCACATTTGGCATTGCAATGAAGTTTGCAAGAGTGGAGACTTGGGCTTGTTGGTATTGCATTGCTGCAACCAAGAGTGCGAGAACAATGCAGAGACCATGGCGCTCTACTTCCTGCAAACTGATGTGGAAAAAAAAAGGCGCTACACACATGTACACCATATGCCATCATTGGTCCAGCCATCACACATGTGCTCGGCATCTAATAATGAAATGGGATGAAAAGCAACAAATGAAGGACACGGCTATCGGCATGTGTTTTGTAGATAGTCGAGCTCTTAGCGCCATGGAAGGGTTACTGCCACGTGCGTCCCATCGTTGGACAGTTTTTTTCGGCCTCAACTAATTTGCGCATGAGACGATTGGGATAGCCTGTACAAAGTGACATTCATCAAATAGTTTTCAGATGCTTAGTCTTTTTTTTGGAGACAGTGTGCTTGTTTGAAACTTTAGAATAAATGGCCACTAATTCTAGACAATATCGGGGGGAAAAATGTCTGGAAGCGTTGGAAAGCCGCAAACAGTTTACTTCTAGAGTTCTTGTTCCTGTAAATCAATTTCGTTATGTAGGAGGTGGATGTATCATGATGGCATGGTAGCTACAGCACATAAGCACTGCCAAAGGCCATGTGAGCAGTACTGTTGTCTGTATTTTATGAGGAATGTCATGATACATAGCCTTATTACTACACTAAGTCAGCAAACCTTGTTCAGTTTCATGTCATCATAATAATGTTGACGATGCATGGGTGACATTTCGAAATGAACTTTAGTATCATATTAAAATAGAAATGTTCACCAGTGTTCATACCTGCTAAATACCATCCTTTTGCTGGCAAGAAGTGCGTGGTAGAGTTTCTATAATGTGAAAATATATGTCGGTACACCTTTAAAGGGACTCTGAAACACTTTTTGAACTTACAAAACATTACCGGTCTGTTGTAAAGGCTGCTGTGAACAAATGAGCCAAATATTGCTGCATTGCATGCAGTAGGGAATTTACAGTAGGCTTTTCTCAAGTAACAGTGTGAACCATCTGGCTCGGCAAGCAGCACTTATACAGTAAATTTACAATCGCTTGTCAGAAACAGCCAAAAATAACTTACTCAAAGGGCAATGGTGCAAACAAACATGGATGAGCGCAAACTAGCAACGGTAGTGACAGACACCAGTTTCAAACATTCGGTTAATAATACACTCTAAGATTGGAGCTATTATGTCACCCATGCATTTTATTGGTGTTGGTTTGATATCATCTAAGCTAGGTGCTGAATTATTCTTGATATTTATTATTTGTACTTCGTCTGGAAAGACTGGGGTCAGTGCAACAGAATTGTCGAGGCTGAAGTCTTTGAGGACACAGGAAGGCACTGATATGTTATCGTCACTAAAATACTCATTCGGTTAGGCTGCTGTTTGGCAGCCTGTTACATCACCTTCACTTGTTGCTATGCGCTGCTGTGAGACCTGGTTTTTCTACAATATTAAATTTTTTACTTCTTCCCATACCTTCCTGGCGTAATTTTTTATCTTGGAGAACAGTATTTCATAGTACTTATTCTTCGCAAATTTTAACTCGGCGTTTACTTTATTTATATATTCTTTTTCGCAGACAGCATTTCTATACTTGTATTTACAAAACAATGATGCATTTCATTTTGTCTTTCGATCACCTTAAGAAGTCTGGCATCAACCTATGTCTTCCTTGCCCTCTTTGCACTGGGTTTACAAGGCTTGAGCAGAAATGCCTGATTGTAACACGCCATAAATTGATATACAAATGCATTGTATGCTTCACTTGAGTTGTCGTGTTTAAATACACATGTCCAGTTCATTGACTGTACGGCCATGCGAAATTTTTGAAGGATATGGCATTAATACTTTGAAATAAGCCTGCTTTTTTTTTGTCACACGCTTTGTCAGCGAACGAGGAATGCAGGAAAAAATCAGAAGGTGATAACTTATCTCAACAGATAGGATCTCAGCAATACAGTCAGTTGAGTAGAAATTTGTAATGCATACATCAAGCAAGGTAGCTGTTTTGTCTGTTATTCTTGTGGCATGAGTGATCAGGTTCATACAAGCAAAAGAGTTGATAATTTTTGTGAACTTTCTGACAGACATGTCACCTGATAGTATATTGATAATGACGTCACTCATTATAATGAAAGGCATATATGAACTGCTTACAAACTGGAGAACACGCTCTAAGAAGTAAAAAAAAATCTAATTTGTTTCCCATTGGAGGTCGGTGCATAACTACAGCTGTAGCTTGCTCTAAATGCACCATGAGACATTCAGTACTGTTGTTCATAACTAAGAATTGTCTGAGAGAAGTTCGAGCCGCAGTGATTGCCTGACAAAAAACAGCGACGCTACCACTTTTTCCATTTTGCTGCACGAGGCCATTGTACGAGTATTTCTCAAAGTGTTGGTGATTATCGCTTACCGTGAGCCAAGTTTCCGAGTACATTAAAACACCAAAACTGTAAAAAACGGCTGCAAGCAAATCATTATTTTGTTTCTCTTTATTTCTGATACTTCTTGTGTTATGTTAAGGATCTTAACTTGGTTACATGTACACGGAAATTATTTATTAAATGATTAGACATCATGATAACTACATGCTACGCTAGTTCTATAAATAAAGAAGGGAACTAAAACCAAAGCAACTGCCTAGTGCCCTTGGTCACTCAACTTGCCACCATCATTCAAGCATGAAATTTTGAGTATTGGTGAGTTGTCGTCCCTCTTGGCAAATCTCTTGCCTCCAGAGTCCCACACAAATCTCCAGCGCAGTTCCTTCTTTTTCTGCACTGCGGCCCAAAGTGGTTGCTTTCAATATCTAGTTAAATGGTCGTTTACATCGACCCCTGACGAAGGCTGGAAACCCAGTGTTTTTGTGTCCATTCTCACCTTCCTTGCCTTGCTAATAAAGGCATTCCTCATTGTTTTTCATACGAGCCAAACAATTATATTGGATTAATTGCGCCGATCAGTGGGCACACGGTGGCAAATGTCGATATCTGCTACAGTTACTCCCTCTTGAATGATTACACCGATCTGTTTCATCATGGCTGACGCTTTGACATCAAGAGGAATGCCCTTAACCTCAACGTTGTTCGCACGTTGGTATTGCTCCAACTCCTCTAGCTTCTGAGTAAGCTTAACATTCTGAATACGAAGTTCTTGGTTTTCCTCCAGTACTTTGTTGGTCTGCTCTTTGAATTGCGTAATTTCTTCGAATTTTTCTTTGAGGCCCGTCATTTCCTACCTGAGTTTGTGTTTAAATCATCAAAGGCCTTGGATACGTCATGCAGATCTTGAGACATGGCAACAGGAATAACAGTGTAGAAAGTAGAATACTTGTCACAAAGCAAGCGCAAGATACGCTGTGGTGGCTTGGCAGCAGTGCGCAGGCTTTTGCACTGGGTGCTATAGGTACTCTTGTAGTAAAGAAAGTCTGCTTGCCTGGAAAAGTAAGCGCAGAATGTTTGGCTCTTGCTCAGTTTCGCACTGCCGTTGAGCGCTCACTCTGCCGGTCTCTTTATGTAGTTTTGGCCCTGACATATTTCTTGCGTAGTGGATGTTGCTTTGTAGTTTCCTAGCGGCAATACGCTACCACGTGTTATCAGCAGTCGCACAGGAAATCTTGGCTTGCCTCACAGTTTTGTAGGCCACCGAGCGATGCTAGAGCCACCCATGGTCAGTATAACTGCGGAAAAGTAAGCGCAGAATTTTTAGCTGTTGCTCAGTTGTAAACTGCTGCCGAACTGCTGCTCATCAATTTTGGTGCCATTGAATTTCGGTCCTACCAAAGGTCGTGGGTGTGACTCCCACCAAAGGTCGTAGGTTCAAGTGCCTTAATTAACTCTTATCTTGCTTAGCTGTGCCTTAAAAAACGCCAAAGGTCATGGGTTTGACTCCCACCAATGGTTGTGAGGGGCGCCATAAACTTTGACGCCATTGAATTTTGGTGCCACAATGCCTGACGATCAATATTTCGATAATGACGGGCAACAAATTTTGCGACCCGTGAGCCACATTCCACCTTAAAATAATTTCATCTTTGCACTGCATGTACCTACCTAGGTAGCTGCATCAGCTGTGCATAGTCATTGAGACGGCCGGGGCATACTACCTAGTGTAGTCTACCGCTGCCGCTACAGGGTTCTGTGATGAGCCCTTTCACCGCTGTGACACTTTTGGCTGGGGCTGTGCCCTCTTGGCTTCTCGACTGTGTAGCTTTCAGTGTACTAGCGGCGATGAAAAGAGAGAAAAAGCTGTGTATCAATGTGATAACTCTACTTAGAGTTGAAGGATTCTAAACATTTTTGTAGCATGAGATTCGTGAGACGACGTCCTTTAATAGTGAGGCAATTCTATGATTAGTTAAGTGTTTCAGGGCCCCTTTAAATGTACAAATTAGGTTGCTTTTCACTTTCAATATTAGGTACTTTTGTATTCACAGCCGCTTCAAAACAAGTATACAGGATAGAATAAGGCAAAACACTGCTGCTTTGCTGTGTACTGAAGACAGGGCAGGTCCAGGAAGAGGACTTTTCTAATAGCTTATGCATCCACCTAAGCTATGTGCTCTACTCATATTCCATTTTGCAGAGACAACCGTCCTTAAAGGCTGTCATGAGTCACAATAATTTCTTTTTGGCCAACTTACAAAATGATTACAAAAGAACTATTGGGTTATGCAGTGAGTTATTACCTGATGGGAGGAAACTGTTCGGAATTCCAGCTGTGCGTCATTTTGAGGAAACAAAAATAGGCACTTGCAAAGACAACAGTGAATCACTAGGAGATTTAGTTGCCTGGGGAAATACAGTTTGCCTGAACGCTGTCTCTAATGCTTGTCATTAAATTAACAATGCTTTTTCCCCTGTGACTTGCATACTAAGTCAAACTTTCGCTAAAAATGCCTATTTTATGTTTACAGTAAACAACACATTCATTTTTTTGTGATGTGTAGCTTGGCTGTCGACATACGCAGGGCATCATCATTGTAGAGTGTAAACATCTTTTGTGTAAGGAATTTGTAAAATCAGTTATTACCATCTGTGCCTTCTTCATAAACAAATTTTTATATGCTAATTTTGCATACAGAACGAATGTAAAAATTCTACTTGGGTACAACTTGTGCATACTAAATAGGAAGTGTTGGATGCAAACTGTTAAGTGCAGTGGCCATTGTGAATATTTTTCAGAACTTTAACTCTGCTCCGAATGCCTCATATAGCATTCGGCGTGCTGAGGAGCCAGTGAGGTGATGCTTTCCGCAGGCTAGCGTCATTTCCCTAAACATTTTGAGGTTCCTTGTCCACCGTCAGGTTTCATAGGTTTACGGTGGTGTACAACAGTTACTCCTGGAAAAACGGTACAGCTTTGATGAAGATTTACCATGTTGGAACTTTACAGCTCCAGAAAACAGTGGGAAGCCTGTGTTCCCTTTCAGGAAAAGCATTATATGCCAGGTGTTTGCTTTTGTGCAAAGCACTTAATAAAAACCTTGTATCTAGGCCCTTGCCATTTTTCCTGATAGGCTATGTGGCTAGGCGTACATTAGCAGCAAGAAAAATGTTGGCCATAATTTCACTGGATAAATGCAAATATGCTAACTAATGTTCTAATTACTAACTTTATGGCACATATATGCGACATTGAAGCCAAGAACTAGTACTTAGGTCATGTCTGCTTAGCAGAAATTCCAAGACTATCGCAAGTCCATATCCATCCACAAAAATGCCTCAGCATTTCAGTTAAGATCATCCCCAAACTGTCAAAGGCATGCTTTTGGGAAGCTGTTAACTAGAACACCAATGTATTTCGGAGCACATTTTAAGGTGACTGATCTCAAAACCGGTGCTATACTTCTTGATATCAATTTCACAATTACATGTGCCCCAAAGTTAGTAATTAAATAGCAAATAGTAATTACTATAATATTTTAGTTAATTCGTAAAATTATCGCTGAAAATTTTCGTGCTGGTTATGATGGCCTAGTCACATAGCTGTCAGCAAAAATGGCTGACGCCTACAGACTCCGTTTTTTAAAAGTATTCCACATAAGAAATAAAGACTTGGTACAGTTATACCTCCTGTATCGAACTTCACTCTACCGAAATTCTTGATATAACAAAATATTTACCTTTTTAGCACTTGTTGACTATATAACACAATATATTTTGAACCTGATTATAACGAAGTTTCTTTATAGTGCATGATTTCGATATACCGAAACTTCACTGCCACCACGAAGGAATACCAAGACAAATGGAAACTTCTGCAAATGCAGACACTCAAATGGTAGAATTGCGTGCGACTGCTTGTGGATTCACCTCTCAAATCGTGCGAACAAGAGGCTGACGCGTGTCTCCTTTTCTAGTGCGGCCGTGGGCACGCATGGCTGAGTGCACATGCAGCCTGTGCGCCCCATTTTAGAGGTAATCTTTCGTGTGTGCAAAGACTGGGCGAGTTGAGATAGTGTGGCATTGTGTGCGGTTTTCCCGCACTTTTACTGTTGGAGGTTGCGTAATCTCAAGTTTTGGTGACACGTTCAAGTGAGAGTCAGACAAAGCATTTACTCCCCGCTGCTGGCACTTTTCATGATAGCATTGTTCCACTGAAGGAGGGGGGGAGGACACTAACAGCCGCAGGGGCGGAGTGAACATGTAAGAGGGGCTGGCTTTGCTTTGTACAGCTAATATGAAGATATTGCCAACATAAGCATGAAACTGTATCTTTTGAAGCCACTTCAATTAGGGTGGCTGGAATTTGGAGGTGTGAAGACTGCAGCGCCGCCGCCATTGCTTAGCGAGGCCCCGCTGTACGTTCCTGCCAGTTGGGGAACATTCGGCACTTCTGTTGGGGGTGTTGTCAGCCTCTCTCTCGTGGGCCACGGCACTATGAAAGGTAGCTCTTGTGGTCTATGTAGTGCAGTTCTGTTAAGCTTTTATAGGAGTGAATAAGCTTTTACAGCTTGGCAAAGAGCCCCAAGGGAGAAAATGTGCCCCCTGGACTTTTGGAGTCCTTGCTGTCGGAGGAGCAGCTGCTCCCAGAAAATGAAGGAACAGCCTTGGACGACACTGCACTAACTTCCAAAGCAGCAGAAGTTGCCTTAAACCATGTGGACTATGGGGAGAAGCACAGTGATGCATGCCTGATTTATTACATTGCGGGCTACGTTGCCAGGAAAGCATCATTATAACTGATTGCTAGGCATGCTGGGATGCCTGCCTTGTGACAAGAGACAGTGTACCACACCACTTTCCAGTAGAAGCTTATGGGGGGGTCTTCTGTACCCATCAGTCTGTACAACCTCATCCAGACCCTGGAGAACAGCCTCACTTGTGCATTTAGCACTACACGATTGCACATGCAAAATTAATGAAGGAGTTCTTGCTTCTAGCAGCCAATGTGGCACAAATTGGCTCTACGGAGCATTCCACTTCTCTAACAGGATCGGTGGCTAAGTTCTACTGCATCACACATGTTGGCTTCTTGCTCAAATTATTAAACCACTGTTCTACCCACAACAAAGTCAAGAGAGTTAAGCCGTGTTTTGGAAAAATGGGATGCTCTGCAATGACTGTGCTATTTGCAATAAACTCGTATTAAGTCATCAGCGTTTTGTACTTTTTAGAATTCTTTTACCACATTGCTGATATACTGCATTAACTTCCTCCCTTTAAAGTACTATTACAATCACAAATATGTGATTAATGTGTGGGCGACACTTTCAAAGTTGTTCCAACATGCTGGCCTTCCATGGTGGTTCATATGAACTGCACTTTCGGCAAGGCATAAGTGCGCCAACCTCTGCAAGAGGTGGATGCAAAAACCCTTACTGTATTGGCTGTGCAATCGGTGCTCGCAGTTTCTACGTAGAATGAGAGCAGCGAAACATGTCATTAAATTCTCTCAGCATCTGCAATGCTGGAAAAGAAATACTTTTCCGCATCGAAAAAATTCAGATGGAAAAACTAAGCACGACCAAAATCAGTTGCCCGGCCGGAGGTATGCAGACGCCACGAGAAACTACGGCACCCCTGCCGGCAGCGCCGTCACATGGCAGGAACGCGTTTTTGGGCCAGCCTCCAGAGGCTGGTTGGTCTTCGCACCTGCCCATTCTAGCCACCTTAATTCAACAAAAGGATTTTCTTTTTTTTTTTCATTCAAATGTGCTTTTTCCAATTTCCCAATAATTAGGAAAATTTTGTAGCCTCTTCCGTGCAAGAAAAATCTATTGGTGGCTATATTTATATGCATAACAGATTGAATTTTAATAATGAAATTTCACTATAATGAAGCAAACTGCTGATCTTACCAACTTGATTATATCAAGCTTTAACTGTATAACCTAAACATTTGCTGCTTTCGTCAGCGACTTGTCGTCTCGCCTTTGTATGCATTTTAGCCACTGTCCATGAAATGTTTGTGACACATCGTTTTCTTGAGCACTGCTTGAAGTCTACCCAGTACACATTGTTGTCATTCTGCTGTCATAATGACACATGAAAGGGAGGAATGTCACCCACCCAACTGTAGCACGAAGCTACAAAATAAAGCTATGCCTGCTAGTCTCCTGGTTAGCTCATAAGGTAGAGTGACCACCCTGGAATGGCATTGGTTCCAGGTTCGGTCCACAGACCAGAACCAATTTTTTTAATTCGAATAACATTCTTTGCCTACTTCAGCTGTTTTGAATCCATCCATTCATCTATCTTTATCTGTCTTTATCTATCTTAATCTATCTGTTAATCTAATCTATCCCTTTACACCAATCCTGTGGCCTAAGTTGTGTACCTGCTTGGCCACTAGGTATTTGCTCCTGGTCCTGATGCAGTCTTGATCGTTCCATCGTCATCATGCCAGTGTCGTGATTGTGCCCTTGTCGTGCCATCATCGTCACACCTTCTGCTGGAAACCCAGTGACTTAATAGCTTGGGCCACTACATCTGGGCTTTTGGTCATCATGCCGTTGTGGTCGTTGCATGATTGTCACGCCAGCTTTGTCATCCGACTCTCGTCATGCAGTCATCACCACACTATCATCATCATCATTATACAGTCGTCATGCAGTCCTTGTCACACCATCATTGTGATGCTGTCGTGGTCATTTGTCATTCCAGCCTTAGTACATGACTTTTGTCAAGCTGCTGTCGTCATGCCTTTTCCGTTCCAGGTGTCCAAGTTGTCCAATTGCTTGGACCACTAGGTATGTGTTCGTGGTCGTGATGCCGTCGTGGTCATTACATCGTCGTCATTCCAGCTTTGTCATCCGACTCTCATCATGCCGTCATCACCACATGATGATCATCATCATCATACAATTGTCATCATGTCACTGTTACCCAGTAATTTTATCATTGTTATCGCTTTAGTAATGTCATCCCATTCCCGTCATACCGCTTAGATGATCCATCGCCATTATTCCTTGTCCAGCATTCTATCGTAATCAAGTTGTCATCATTCAGTCATGAGTATGTCACTGTTCACATGACAGTGTTGTTGGATGCTATCATGCATTCGTTGTCATACCATCGTCGTCATGCTGCTGTGGTCGTGTCATAACTGTCATTCAGACTTCTTCATCCGGTTGTAATCGTGCCATTGTTGTCATCTCATTCTCCTCATGTCTTTATCATCACACTGCTGTCGTTATACCATCGTCATAATTTAAATACCAACTTCTCGTTGTGACACCGTTATCATTATACTGCCTTTGTCATCCCATGAGTATCATTCCTTCTTTGTCATTTCCTCGGCGCTAGTCAGCATCCTACAGTCGTTATGTCCCCGTGCTCAAAGATGATCTTGCTGAGTGAGGGCCATAGCAAAGTGGGACGCTATCGGAGTATGTGGCATATAGCTGAAGCACAGTGTAAAAATATTCAGGTGTTGACACTGCACGCGCCCGAGCGTCCATAGTATGTTCGGCAACACCTGGGCGCACCTGGTAGCTCTGATGGCAGCGCAGCCAGCGATCCCAGCTTAGTTGACGACATTCTTCCGCCTTCCCTAAATTTTTGTTCATAGTGGAGTGAGTAAAACTCTAAGCACAAAGTAAATTCAGTATTTCAGATTAAAGTGATAAGTGTACGAGGCTTAATGCTTCGCTAACACGAAGGTATCGTCTGCAGGGCGGGAATGATGTGAACACGGATCGATCGGTCAGAACTCAATGCGCACTCAAGTTCCGTTCGCGCACACAATTTGTTTTGTCTGATCTAGTCATTGCCCCCTAGCATGAAAAAATTAAAGCGTTAGCCCGTGTGCTACCCCTCCATCAGAAGAAAATAGTGATTGCACCGGAAACGCACTTAAAAAAAACAGTGTGTCGTTATATTGCTTGAATGCTATTCGCCTTATCGTTGACAGTCATTGTAAGATTAGTTCTGCTGTGATTTTTTTCAACTACAAAGCTTTCTTTCTGAGAAGCCCATATGGGTTTTCTTCGTAGCTGCATGGTACATTCAGTTGAATAAAAAACTTTTCCTTTCATAAACCTTCCTCCACTTTGCAGGCTTCTGCAGAACTGGTTTGCCATTATGGTGGCCCATGCTGGTCTATCCGAAGACCACACAAACACCTCTTCACATGGGTTTTCGCAGCTTTTCTATGGACGGAAGTCTAACACTGTTACCTTTTTGGTGGCCATAGCATCAGCTGCTTTTACAATATCTCATTTTCGCTGCCTCAAGTGCCTCAAGGCAGCAAATATGGCTTTAGTAAGGGCAAATCAATTCAGTGGAAGAGAATATAATTGCACAATTAAAATTATAGAAAGGAACATGACATTTTATGTGTAGAATGATAAGCTCACACAGGCACATATGTCTGTGCAAAATGTAGGGCTGTGTTTTGCAAACTAAAAAAATATCAAATTTGAACTGTACAAAATAAAATATACAAAAAGTCGCACAAGCAGCATGTTCACTGCATTTGACCTTTACTAATGGCTTCATTAAGAGGTGGGATGGCGATGGCTTGCACAGGAGAGAGCACACGTCCAAGTAGAACGCATTCCAAGGCTAGTTCGTATTTTTCTCTTGACTGCTGAGTATTGGTGCACAAGTAGTCAAAACCTAACAAAAAAGTAAAAGCACATAGAAATATTCAGTGAACTTGTGTTTGTTGCAAGCCCACTTTTATGACCTTTCTATGGCAACATTGCACTTCAGCGCAATGTGGTAGGTAGTACGAGCAATGTACTGCGAAAACTCGCACAAGATTATGGGCTTTCACACTGCATGCTACCTCCTGTTTAAAGAAGACGATGAGGTTTATGGGCTTCACACACTTTTCTTATCAGCCGTTATCAAAAGTAGTGTTTATTGCTCACCCTCATCTTCTGCCTACATAACATCTTGCTATAGAAATTTATTTTAACAAACATGTTATGAAAAGAGACCCCAAGTTGTGCAGAGATATCTTGAAAAAAAGTTGGTACCTGTACGTGTACAATGAGATAGGAGGAGTCGAGAAAACATAATCACAAATTTCAGAATTCCAACCACACCAGGCTCACATATTGAATTCCACAGTACAGAACTTGTGTCAAACTTTCGGCGCTCAAAGCTGTAGAGATTCAGAGTGACAGCTTTCCTCCCTCTTCTTGAGGGGGCCCTGAACCACCCCTTGGGCTTGGTGAAGTAACATAGTGCACGGGTAGCAAACGCTGCTGTGAACATTTCAGCCAAGTTTTGCTGTCGCATGCGGTGTGTGGAGCCAGCGGATTGCCAAGTCACCTTTCTTTCAAACGCTCTCTTTTCAACAGAAGGCCCTGTCCTCATTATCTTTTGGATGCTTTATTTCATCATCGGGTGCTTTATTTCATCATACCCTTAGAAGGCTGCTATTGGCTGATAGGTGACACAAAGCTGTGGTTGGCTACATGGCGTAGATATTGTGGCCGCCACCACGAGCCGACTGGCTAAGCGCACTGCAGCTCGCTGAGGAAAACTTCATTTCGCTTGGTATAGTGCGTCGTAGGCACCAAAGGCGGGAGTCGTGGCACCTATATTAGCATACAAAATGAAATTTGAACTGCGCAGCCATGGTGACGTATAGAAGGCGGAGCATTGTTGGCATGCCCCACTGCGCCGTATCCTTCGCAGTGTAAGGCATTGAAGAAGGAACAGGAGCACAGTAGAGGCTGTGTCTGATTGCCAATAACTCCACTTCTGCTGAATGCATTGAAGTACTTTTTGCAGTAAAGTATTTCAGAAATAGTCTATTTTCATTTCAAATGCCTTTCTCCACTTCAATAAAAAGTGGTTCAGGGCCCCTTTAAGCTTCCAGTGTGCCACAGAATTATTTCCAAGGGGCTTGGTGACAGACCTCGCAACTGAGACAGTGGCTTTGAGATCTTTCGTAAGAGATGTACATTGCAGTGGTGGAACAGCTGTGTTAATGGCTCCAAGTGAGGACCCTTGAGCCATCCTGCTCCAGAATGGTATTTTAGCGGCAAACTGCGTCGAGTCTACACCAAATGAAGCAGAAGAACAAGGGCCTTCTTCCGTTTGTGCTGCTTCAGCAGTACAACAAACCATAACCTAAGACATTCTAAGGTCTAAAGCCGCCACCGTCATCATCCTGGAGGTCTGCAGAGCAGCCACAGCCATGGATATAGCTGATGCTTTCGGTAGCAGTAATTGGTTGTTCATTTTTGCATAACATGAACAAAAGGAGATTAAGAAACTTACTGCCGACTGCACTGTAACTTTCTAGCTTCATCTACTGACACGTGAACAGTGGTCTGTAGTGGGGGTGGGGTTGAGGAGGGGAAGGGGACCAGGAGAGAAGATAGAGTAGGTTAGAAGGGAACTAGTTGCATACTGTACAATGACATGAAGAAATAAACGTGACTATGCCATCGGTTCTGCATTTGCTGTTTTCACGCGTTTGTTGCGTTTTTCTCGCATGGATGCTTTAATGTAGTGCCGTTTGTGACTAGTTCGGCATTCCTCATCCTGCCAACATCACACAAAGCTCGCTCAAGCAGAATGTCTGATCGAAAACAAGCCTCAGAAAAATTCCAGTTGCACATTATTTAGCACAGTTGTTGGTGGTGCCACCTCAAGAACATCTTGCAATACGTGTCGGGAATAACAAAATTGAGGCCCTCGGTTCCCCTTCTTCTCTCATGTACTCGGCCGTTGACATATAATTTGCTTATAGGTGCGGACCTTCCTCGCAATTGCACAAGATCAAAAGAGTAGATTCTGTGGTTGTAATTTAATCAGCTTTCACATTTTCCAGGGCACAGTTTTGTGGGAGAGATTGTGCGCATTAGACCTGTGCACATCTTCACTGTAACTTAAGTTTATTCATGCACATCCTAAGGTGTGGTCTTGTTGATATGCCCTAGTTGCACGCATTTTTTTTCTCTCTCTTGAAGCATGCTGAACACGCAGTGCCCGTTGCAATCCTAAATGGCAGAAGCAGTTTTATACTGTGGTATGCTCACAAAAAAAAAAAAGTCATTCTATTAAAAATGAATGAAACTAGTTTGCTCATCTTTAATTTGAATACCCTATTGACTCGGATAAGGCTGGCTTTGCTTTATTTAGTGGCTATTTCATTTACAATGGTACAATAGGTGCATGTTGTACTGTGCGGCAAAAGTGCTTGTCGCTGCTCCATATCAAATTTTTGCTGCACCAAGACCTGCACCAGAAGATCAAATGGCTGTTGCATCACTGACATTGCCAAACAAATTTAAAGGAGGGTAATGTCTTGGAACATGTCTTTGGCCATGCAGTTATTGGTACAGTGTTTCATCGCAGTAACTGTCCCTGCTCTGGTTATCATCTAAATACTAGTCGGCTATAAGTTGCGGAGTTTTTCTCCTCGCAAAGGGTGAAAGAAAAGGTGAGAAAAAAAGGCACCGTGTATATCATCAGCTAAGTAAAATGAAGATGCAATAACATATTTGAAGCATTCATGGCCCACCTGATGCTTGTTTTCTCGCACTCACAGAGCAGAGAATCTTTGCATTTGTTTTGATAAATAGGTGCTACCACACTGGGAGGTAGTTAATTAAAGGGCAGAAGAGATCGAGTGCTGCTTCTGCTTGATATAGCAGGCTTTAACAGGGTCACGACATGGTCATGCAACTATTTTCAGTTTGTCATTGTAACTAAGAGCAAAGGGGCCAATATGGATATGCACATGCAAAAAGATTGGCTGTTTTGTCCAAAGGCAAGGTATTGAAACTTACAGCAAGATTTAGTTTCGTGCTAGAGCACCTAGCACAGTGTTCTAACAATATGTGGAGGCGACATGACACGTTGCAGCACACGAGCGATTGCTGCTAGGCAGCAGGAATAGTGTTGTCAGATACCAGGCTTGTCGCAGTGCTGGCGGGATGATGAATGCTGACGGTGACGTCAATGGCATTGCATCTTGGTGTTTGTCAGCACCCAGTGAGAGGATTCGGAGGATTTTGCTTAACGCTTACTGTCCATTCTGCTCGGACCAGTGCATGCACCATGGTAACTTGTACAATAAAACAGCACAAAGCAGAGAACACTTGCAAAAACTATCTCGGGCTGAGTGTCGAAACAGACGTGTGAAAATGAGAACATATGTATACCGCGCGCTTTGGCCATGCAAAACACACTTCATTTCATCACCCATCAGTGTTGCCAGATCAGCACAGTTCAACTACGATATAAAGGAATTCATACAAATTCTCTAGTGCATTGAATTGGCTCAAATTTTGGCAACTTACCATGGGATGTGCATGGTTTTACATGCAATGCATAATGCAAGCTTGAAAATTTGATGTTATGGCCCTAGTTCACAGTTTCCTCTAAGCAGTTATGTCACACTCATCTGCAGGTGGACCCCTGGGCATGGCCAAGCCATCGAGGCCGAGCTGCGGCACAAGTCGCCAGGAACGCCGGCGACAGGAGAAGCCGAAGAGGTGCAAGCAGGGCAGCGAACGGCAGTCGCGATGACCGGGACCCGATGAGCTCGAGCGTCCTGCGGGCCTGCTCGGCCCAGTACTACAATGCCTGCCTGCCTCCTGGTGATGCCCTCCACAGAAGCGGCAGCGCAAATCAGCTCAACGGCCATCATGCGCAGCCGCAGTCGTCACCGCAGATGCACACGGCAGCCGCATCGACGGTCCATCACCAGACGGCGGTCAGCATGAGCAGCCCAACGTCGGTGGGGCCTGCACGACCTCAGCGGACGCACAGCGAGCGTTCCCAGCGCACATCCCGAATGAGCCTGTACCGGAGCAACAGTAGTCTGGACCTGGACCACAACAATGGGAGTGCAGCCGGTGAGCCACTCCGCGGAGGCCCATCGCGGAGGGATTATGGCTCGGCATCATCGCTGGACCTTCTGGCTGCTTCGTCTGGAGGCGACAGCAGCTTCTTTGCCATGCTGCGGGAGTACCGAGCTGGAGGTCAGCGAAGAGAAGATCAACGAAGGTGTGTTTTTGGTGTTGTTTCTTTTATTATGAGTAGTATAGTAATAGTAGTAGTAGTAGTAGGTAGTAGTAGTAGTAGTAGTAGTAGTAGTAGTAGTAGTAGTGGAAATGTACGGCGATGTTGCTTTGGCCCGGAGATACAGCAATACAAGAAAAACAAATTTACAGCTGCAAAAAGGAAACTGATAAAAACTGTGACAGGCGGTACTCTCTAGTTACTATATATAACCCATCATTCATGGATGCGATGTAGGCAGTCAGCATGCTTAGGTCCTTATGTGGTGTTCCTGGAATAAATGAAACAGAAGTTCTGTTCATCACAAAAAGTGCAGCAAATGCTCAGATTGTCAAAATGTTTAACATGGCGTCTGACAGTACAATGATGATGCTTCTCAGAGCCTAAGTGTGCATTGCACACTTAGCTAAAATATTAAACAAACCTGAAGTTAAAAAAACACAGAGCGCTTGCTGAACATAATTACCTGAAATTAGCATGGTACCAAAAGGAGCTTCACTAATCATGCACATGGGCTCGTACCAGTTAACTTGGAGCCCTCTAGTGGAACAAGAACTGACCGTTCAAACCTTGGCTCATTCCTAGTGTCCTTTTACTCCCATTTTATACGTAGCAGGCAGTGTTGTGAAAGCTCCAGAGACTTTTCTCGCTGCTTGCATTGAAACCAAAAAATAGGGCCTCACATATGAAAGATAAGGGTGTCCCTCATGTAATTAGATATAACATGACGTTTCATACTTGTGTGTTGTAAAATATTACATGTCACAGATCTAAGTCTATTTACCACCTGAATGAGCGAAGTGACACATATGGGTGACCAGCGGGCACAGCGCATGCTGCTTGCACTTGGAAAAAAAAAAAAAACAGTATGTCGTACACTGGAAGCACGAAGGTGTACAAGTAATCCATGATTCAACATAATCTTATGCTCACAAGTTGTAGTTGTAATACATGTAGTAGCTATTTCATAGAAAGTGAGGCAGAGTGAGGCTTCTATGGCCGCATTACTTGCCTAGCATCTGTAGTACCGTGGCGTGCTAAGCGTGAAAGTATGACGCGTGTAAGGTGCTGTGTCTAACATGTGCGTCCTTCCTCTGTATTTTTTCTCTGCTTGCACAATTCAATTCTGAAGACTCATGCCATCTTGCATTCTTATATTCTTTCTGGTTTTCTGTTGTCTTCAGTGTCACGTCCCATGCCCCCAGAATTTGTGCACTTGGAAACGTACACATTGCACCACATTCTGATACCATGCGCGTCCCGCTGTAGTTTCACAAATGCACTTCAACATTTCTTCAGTTTTGCCGAGAATTTCAGGCTGATCCTGCTACATTTCCTCAAGCACAATCGCACACTTTTACGTTTACTGTAGTACTCATGGCCCTTGGAACATAGATATGAGTTGCAGCTGCCCTGATTCTGTCAGTTTGTCAAAGCTTCAGAGTAGTGTTCTGTGCGCAAGGTTTGCACTACAGGTCATCAACCTGTTGCAAGGTTTCCAGTCATTTTTCTTTTAGCCCAACCTCTTAAAATACGAGGAAAAAAATTGTTACAAATTACAAACCCTGGAGATACTTTAGCCTTAATGTGTGCGCTTTGTTTTCATCACTTGTGGACTGGCTGGCTTACCTTTATCGTCATTATCATTACCGTAAACTTATTTTAAGTCTGATGTAGGACAAAGGCTTATCCCAGCAATTGGCAGTTACTGCCTGTGTCACCTGAACACCCAGAAGGTTCCTAAATTCATCACTTCATTAACCCTATGCCACCCTCAACTGCAATAGTATTCTTTTGTTCGCATCCATTCCATCTCATGCAGTGGATAGAACATCCGTTTATCCACTGTTTTATCTGTTTTGCACAATCTGTTCGACTTCACTTTCTTTCTCACTCTCAACTAGAATAGGCCAGTTTAACAGCATTTTGATGTTTTACGCACAGCCCTGGTCCAGCCAACATCCAAGAGTTTCTGCGGGGCCGTCTTGATCCTGCCCCGGCAGTCCAGAATGCCTCAAACACCCTGGCACATGGAGCGCTCGAAGAAGGATCGAGTCCACGCCTCAAAACCAAGTTCCAGCGCCTTCTGGAGCTCAGGGACCGTGGCAAGGGCTGGAGTCGACTGCCCAACGCTAGCGGAGCAACAGGCGGCAGTGCAAGTGCTGCCGCTGGCAGCACAAGTGGTAGTGCAAACCAGGAGAGCTCGCTGTTTCGGAAGTGGAAGCCAGGTGGCCGAAGCGAGTCCGCGGACGCTAGAAGCCTTGAGCCGTCGCTACCGGATCCGGCTGAGGAACGGCTGCGGAGGCGAGCACTGGCCCACTTCGACTGCCAGAGCCTTGGAGCCAACCTGAGTCGTGCATCGGGTCGTCTGGCGTCCATACTTGGGAGGCGGAGGAATACCACGACGGGTGCGTCTGCTGCCTCCATGCTCCAGCGAGCGGGAGCCGGAGGTGGGCTTAGTGAGGACGGAGTGGAAGGTGTGGCGGATTCAGGGGATGGCCGGCAGAGTGCGCTGCTCCTGAGCTGTCCATTCTTCCGGAACGAGGTTGGAGGAGAACCGCAGAGGCAGCTGGGCCTTACCAGGGCAACGTCCAGGTGGGTCAGCTAACTTCCAATGTCTACAGTTCTTGGTAATAGATATGGTCATGGCATTTTGTCAGCTGTGGTGGAGATAATGTGAGGTTTCATTTCTCTTGTTGTCATGCTGTGGCACGCTGTAAATGAAACGGCAATGTGCAGCATAGTATCTTGCATAGAGATGTATGAAAAGTTTCAGACATCGTTAGGCACATTGCGGAAGGCAATAATCTAAAGATTGATAAACTCGTTGTCCATGTTGATAAAGTGTTGCAGAGACAAACGTCATTTTAGTGGCAGTCACCCCCCCCCCCCCCCCCAAAGAAAAGAAAGAAAAAAAGCTATTGCATTGTACAGTATCATGCAACTTGTTGGCCATTTCCAAACACCTTACAACTTTATCAGGAGCCAGCAGTCACACGTGACCCAGTCTTGTAGTGACAGTAAGATCGGTGGCATTTGCTTTCATGGGCAGCCTTACGTCTGTATTCCACACCTTCCATAGTCTTTGGTGTTCGATGACAATTTGAAACTTTTCTGTTTGCTTCCTTCAGGTCACAATATGAAATAGCTTCGCTGCCATAAAGAAAAGTAAACAGATTCCCTTATTTTGCGCAGACCATATCATTATCGCCTTCAGACAACAGCTGGGACGCAGCAACGAAGAATCTTAACATAACCGGGCAGATCTTGAAATGTCAGTCTTGGAACAGGCTAAGTGCGCAATTTGCTGCTGCCAAAATATGTGTGAAACAAGTGCGTCAGTGATTCGAATTCGTGTTAGCCAATATCAGCGCTCTCTGTGCAGTGACTGCAGTAATGAATCGCGACGCTAGTTCTATCTTTTTGTGCTTGCCTTTGTTGGCTTTATTTCAGCATGGAGAAATACAGTGCAGGGTCTATCTGAATCCCCAATTTCTCATGTTTACTGCGAAACCAAGATGGCGGCACTGCATCAACGGGAAGGGGCACTCGTGCAATAAGCAGTGTCATAGCACCTGCCGAAGCTCAATTTTCTTCCTGATTTCCAACACAACACGCTACAAAAGAGCAATTTTATTAAATTCTGCTGCGTCTTTCTTCCACATATTTCACTAGGATATAAAGAAAGGTCTCAGGATTGCAAAATACAAAAAAGGAAATCTTGAGCTAGTCAGTCATTCAAACGCCACATTCCCCTTGACAAATATTTTTCCATTTTTGGTCGAAACAAATTTCGGGCGATACAAATTTGTTTTGCAGTCCCGAGAGATTAATATCATCGAGATAATACTGTAGACATTTTGGGATCAGTTGTTTCAAATGCTTGTTCCCACATATCATCACTCTAGAAAGGTGATTGTGTTTGTAGTGGCCATGAGCTTCTATTTGCTGCTAACCTTGTTGCTTGAGCCTTATGACATGCAGAGCTGGAAAACTGACATGGCAGACCTAGTATGTTATCTCATCCTTTTCACTCCTTTTCAAGCTCATGTTAGTTAATGCAGTTCTATAGCTGTTCCATAGGTACTGTCGGCCAAAAAAGTAAATGGACCACGGCTTAGGTGCCCGAGGCGGCTGTGGGGCCACACCGGGGCGCTGCTATCTTGCTCCACGTGCTGACGGCAAGAGTGCCCCGAGGGATGCCAGACTTTGCCCTCACTCTCCCATGGGGCCTTGTGAGGCTTTATAAATTTCTAGTGCAGCGTTTGGTTGCTCTCGTGCTGACGGTTGCGACGAAGGGGACCGTCCATTGCCGCTACTCTAGCACATGGCGCTGGTGCACAGTAGTGGACGGCAGCGGGGCATCAAACCGCGGCATTGAGAAGGAACGCAAACCCATTCTGATAGTTGTTTTTGCTTATATTCACCTTATCTTTCATTGCAGGTCGCCAGCGTCCACCACTGCTCGATGTTAGGCAACATAACGCAAGTAGCTGCAACGGCGGCTACGTGACGCATGCTCTTTCACGCTGGCGCAATAAGTTACAGGTGCTAAGCTTTACTGAGGGCACAGCTATTCTGTCGAGATTACTTTTTCGGCATTGTCTCCAGCAGTTGGTTTGACATTTATATCAGTAGGGCCTCTGAAAACTGCTTTAATTTGTTACTACAATGCGCGGGCCATTATGAAACTTTACAAAAGTACGGCCAGAAAAATATTATTGGGAAGACGAATTGGAATAACTAGTCAGTCGTGAAAGTTTATTCATGGAAGCATTCCGTGGCTTGAAGGGGTCCTAGTGTGTTGAAAAGTTGCCGTTGACCACGATGACTTGGCATACTCGTCTTGGCACCGAGTCGTAGAGCGCCGTCGCTATAGCTTTAGACATCCGCACAGCGCTTTTCACTCTCACTTATTGTGCTGACATGAAAGAGCACGCGTCACCATAGCCGCCGTTGCGGCTACTTGCACGATGTTGCCTAAAATCGAGCAGTGATGGACCCCGATGACACTAATATGAAAGATAAGGTAAATATAAGCGAAACAACAATCAGATCGCGTCTTCGTTCCTTCTCACCGCGGTTTGATGCCCTGTGGCCGCCCCCTACTGGACGACAGCGCCATGTGCTGTACTACTGGCGATGCACGGTCCCCTTCGTCATGACCGTCAGCAGCAGAGCAACCGAACGGTGCACTAGAAATTCATCAAGCGGGATGAGGCCCCACGTGAGAGTGAGGGCGAAGTCTGGCATCACTCGGGGCACTCTCATCAGCGCGCTGAGTGAGACAGCAATGCCTCGGCGTGGCCCCGCAGCCACTCCGGCCACCTAAGCCGTGGTCCGTTTACCTTTTTGGTGGTACATTATGATTTCAGTGGAGTAGAATGAACTCTGATATGTGCTGTGCATTAAATGTCGGGCACAACACGTTACATGCGTCATCAGATAAGTGACTGCCGTCAGCCGAAAGCACGCCTACCAAGATTGTGGTGCGCCATGCTTTGGCACCAGTGCATTGCTGTGAAGACAGGCAAAGCTTAATGAAATGCAGAGTGCTTATATGCCACTTAATGGCATTTTTTTCCACCGTGAATGCACCTTTGTAAGCAAGAGCTGTCCCTGCATTAAGTTTCCATTCCTTCACATTAGTATGTGCCATTGACTTCTGTCGCACTCGTAGAGCCAGTGCTATGAAAATGCGAATAAGACACCGCCTGTCTTATGCATGTGATGAGCTCATCCAAACAAAAGAGATAATCCACAGGCGGATGGAGACTTGGTAGTGATCAGCATTG
The DNA here is from genome assembly GCF_023375885.2 of Dermacentor andersoni. NCBI lineage: Eukaryota > Metazoa > Arthropoda > Arachnida > Ixodida > Ixodidae > Dermacentor > Dermacentor andersoni. Next base: position 51,557,026 of record NC_092820.1, on the reverse strand, counting down.
GTTGAATGGAGGATGTGTATGTCTCAGGCTGGAGCCAACACTTCAGCGTCAGCAAAAGGACTTGGCCAGTAAAGTGTAACGATTCTATTCCGATGCTATTTCTTTTCGTGCTTTCTCAGAGTTTGTCCAAGCAGTGCTCCACCTGTGCTATGACTGGTATTGCCCAGCTATGAACAGTAGATGAAAAGAATAAAATCGAATGAAAGAAGTTCAATTCCCAGCCGTGATGGCCACATTTTAATGGGGGGCAATATTCAAAAATGCTCGTGTACTTTAGATTTAGGTGCACATTAAACAACCTTAAGTCGTCAAAATTAATCCGGAGTCTCCCACTATGGCCTGCCTGGTTTTGGCATGCAAAAACAAGATTTTTTTATGTTTGAAAAGAGGGGCATTCAGTAGCGATCTTGAGATTCAGCCATAGGACATCCCTTGATCATGCATATTTCTTGGTCACTTCGTCTCCATCTTCCTGGTAACCATCTATCTTGGCTGTATGACCTCACCATGGGCGTATGACTAGCTGTATCGCAATTGAAACCTCTCAGTAGAGGTTGCACCAAAGCTGTTGCTCATGGAAAAGGGGTTGTGCTGCCAGTTCTCACAAGTAGGAGGGAAGCCCCTACTTTTTGCTGGAACTTGCAGCACAATGTGAATAAAACCGCTACAGACACAGAACGGAGTATGACGACAACACAGGGCGGTCCTGTGTGACCGCCCTGTGACCGCCCTGTGTTGTAGTCTCCTCCGTCCCGTGTCTGTAGCGGTTTTATTCACAATGTCTCACCGACTGGCCTACAACTTTACCCTGCCAAATTTACAGCACAACCTTCGCCCCCATGTTCTCTCGCCATCTCTATTGAGCACCTTTTTCTTTTTTAACACTTCGACTTCCCTCATCCTTCTCTTCGCACCTGCTCATTTTCCTCCCCCATTGGCAGTGGGCGAGAGTGAGCTACGTAAACACTGCTGAGGAAATCACTTGTCCTGACGAAGGGGAGTCTCCTTGTCGAAAGATTGACTCTAGGCTGTGATGATGACAATGAACTGTTGATCATGAGAAAACGTTTCACAATAACATGTTTGTCTCCTGGTGTCTTTGTCACTTAAACGCCTCCTTCTTTTTTACGCAACCAATTGTTGAGCTGTTTGTACCAATTTCTGTCTGCTTTAAAGGGTCCATCACCAGGTTTGGCCATTTTAAACAGACAAGCTCAGTGCATACAATGTGTGGTGATGTGTCTGCAAAGCGTTGCGCTGATGCACGCCACGTAAACAGCTGAAATTTCCAACCGAAAGCCGCCACCCTTCTCAAGGGGGCCCCGCTCCCAGCCGGGAAGTCAAGGTCAGACGCACAAGTGCTCTTACATAATGCGCCTTGCTGAAGCGTCATACTGTGTCACATGCCTTCGAGAACTCTGTAACGCTACAGCAATTATTTGTTTGATCTGTTGGTTCACTAGATGATTTAAACTTTAGAGAAATAATAAAACCTACAAACTGGACCTCTGCAAGTCTTCTGTTGCTGCTGCCTTCTTCTCTTCGCTTCTCCTCTCACAATGGCCCTGCTACCACGTTTCTCGCTCATGGCACGAGGCTCTCTGGTGATTATTCTTTCTCTTCTGTGACTTCTTCTGGTGCAATTGCGTGATCATACTCATGCATTCGTCGTCTTCGCCTTTCTTTCGCAACACACCATGTGCATCTTGTGAAAGTAACGCTTCTCCTTTCAGTGCCCCTTTGTAGCAGCAAGGTCTGCCAGGCTAAATTCTGTTTCAGTACCTTTATTGAAACCAAACTTGGGTGGAAAACAAGTACATAGGTGACACACTAGGAAAAGTGGGACGTTGCCAACACTGTTGTCCACATTGTCAGTGCCAAATTTGTGTCAGCACTCTCAGCTTAATATGAAGCAAGAAATTTTGCTTTGTGATCCTGCTTTGTGCGCTATAATTTGCTCAAGTTTTGCATTTATCTGCTCTTGATGCTTTCAGAGCAATAAACCACTGAAACTTATTGTGCAAAAGCTGATGCACGAGGGATACTAGTGGGAAATAGCCCACTGACAGTTGAAAGAGCTCACGAACAATCACTGGCATTTTTGGATGCCCCTCTTTATCACAATAAACAGTTGCAGGTAGTTTATGTGTAGTAAATTTCGAAGGAGCAACTTTTCGAGCCAACAGTTAATTCTTGCTGCTTTCTTGCGGCCTTAGCCTGCCACTGCTCCAAGTGGTACTCGACTCTCTTGCCTTTTAACACTGCTCACATAACGAGGACATCTGACGTGTATGCATGTGTGGTGCAGGGCCCTTCGATCGGGTCGCGGTGGGTCTGCCCGCAACAATGGAAACAATGGCCCCTGGCATCGACCAACGTGTCTAAGCGGACTTGCCATCCTGGAGAGGCCTGGACTGGACGACGGGGCATGTCCCTACCAGCGGCCAGCCACACTGCTTGACGGAGTGGACAGGGGTGCCCTCTACTACAGGACCCACTTCCACGGAAAAGGTATGGACATGATTTTGGTGGCTTCGTCTTAAAGCGTAGCGTTAAACTCTCCTTGCACGGTCAGCACTGACAACCACTGATAACAATGGGCATTTAAATTTTCAACTGGCCTTGAAGCGGATTGCACTTGAATTGACTAGGCTTGCAAGGCTTTTCAGCCTAAACCTAAAAATCACATGACTGAGATGAACAGGTTGTGTAGCAGTGAACAAAAATGTGAGTAGTCATAATTTTCATTTCCTTTTTTTTTCTTTTTTCATTTCACCTTCTAACGTAGCGAGTTCCCTTTATTTACAGCTGTACAGGAGGGTGGTGAGATGAAGTTGAACTTATAGCTAGGCACCTCATTGAGAAGTTGTTTGAATATAATGTTACTGTGTCATCAGTCTTCTGGCTTTTTGTTGTGCAGGTAATTTGTATGTGTTTGTCTTTGTTCCCTTTTCGTAAAAATATCCTGCACTCTGTGTAAGAACTTGTCTGACATTACCTGCATCCTGACAAAGCTCTTTGCCAAATCTGTCACTCTGGATATCGAGGTACTCTTGATGGGGGGCAGCCGACATTTCACCAGTGGGACATTTGGCTCAGACTGCCATCCTCTTTCAAAATGGACTGTCATTGAGATGTCAGTGTCATTTGGCATTGCTGTGAAAGTTCCGATCAGCTGTCGTTGACTGCAGCTGTCACTTTAAAGAGTAACTAAAAGCAAACATTGAATCCATGTAGATTGTCAGATGGCCATTTCACAAGCATCCCATTAGTATTTGTCTTATACCAAGGCCTCACTTGCTTTGGCCAAACCCTCCCGACCATTTTCGTGCAGGTCACCAAAACTGGTTTGGCATTGATGAGCGGCTAGGACCGGTTGCAGTTAGTCTGCGCAAGGACCGCCTTGACGTGCCAAATTCCGCAAGACCGTCACCTGGCGGAGCACCACAGACACTCTACAGGATCATCGTCCGAACGAGCGAGGCGAGTATTGTTCATGTGGAAGGAGCATAAGCACCTGGTCTGTTCTCCATGCATACCTGCCGATTCTCCCAATTTTTTTTTTTTATGTTTGCAACTTTGGGCTCGTTGTACGGTTATATTGATGTCGGATGGGTGTTGCACCAAGTTTTATGAAACATAAATTCCATTTGCAAAAAGTGGTTTAAAAGCATTGAAAGACGCAAAGTTGCGAAAGATGCATACAGAAAAGAAATCATAATGGTGCCTGTGGTGTGGCAGCATAAGACGCTATATGCCAGAGGGCTACTTGCTTCAAGCAAGTTTATTAAACCGTGTTGCCGAAGCACAAATTGAATTCGGCAACAGCAGTGTCACTGAAAAAGTTATGGTGATTTAAAAACTACGTGTTCTTTGTCAATTTCTGCTGTTCCAAGTTTGCTGCTGCTTGCACGCTGCGTCTGAAAGTAGATCATCGTTAATGAAGTGCGTGTGTATCCCACGAAAGGCGCATGCTCAGTGGAAAATGAGAAAAAAAGGGTGCACACTGTTCCTCTCCTTATGTCTGCAGGACGAGTTGTAATAGTCGCAGTTCGACGGATATGTTTCTGTGGCCTCTCAAATTGGTGCTGCTTTTAGACTGCAACCAATTGTCCCAAAATTATTTTCATAATGTCTTACTGAACCCTGATTAGCCTTTTTGACTCCTACCCTGCTGTTCTCTGGATCGTGCCACATTTTTGCCGACTCACTGTAGACTGCATAATATTTGTCTGTTTGCTTGAACTAACTTAGTGCTTGCCTGCACACCTGACTGCGCACGGTGTAAGAAACTAAAACTGCCTTGCTCGGTCTTGCCAATAGACAGTGCAATACCCACTGACAGAAAGTGCAAGTGTGCTATATCAACTTACCCAATCTTCAATATTTATGTGACAACATTGACTCATTATGAATCTTGAAAGTTATCAGAAAGTAATAAAAAGTGAGCTCCTTGTAAACGGCTCACGGGACGCTGATGGTAAATACAGTAGAACCTCGTTGTTACGGTCCTGGCGCATGATTTTCCGGGAAACACGATCTTTCAGCAGCAGCATTGAGTACGTCGCCAGACTGCGATAGTATCGTACGTTTTTCCGTTGCTAGATCTCATGCAAACAAGGAAAGGCGCGAGGTGCATTCAATCGAGAGCAGTATCCACCCGCTGCAGGAGCTTTCCCGCAATACTTGCCCACCCGTCTCGCGCGAAGATGCGGCGTGGACTCGTTTTCCTGTTCTGGTACCAGCAAATTTCCTCCCGGGTTGTAGCACACTGCATTGACAGCTATCACTGTCGGCCCTATTGCAGTAAGCATGTTCACCTGTCTGCATCACGATTCCCACACGCACTGCCATTCCCTTCTGCAGGCAGTGCGAAGTGAGCGTTGTTTCTCTCTGGAGGCACCACATCCGGCCAACCAACTCGATTTCATTTCGGTAAAGCGATAACATGCCTCTTGATTTACTCGGACTCCATCAGCTTAATGTGCGTCGGCGTCTTGTGCCGCAACAGTGCGCGTCTCGTGCTGCAGCGATTTGCACGCTTTGCTTTACGTAGATGTCAACTACGGTTCGGTCTTTCAAATTTTTTAGTGACTTCGGATCATACGTTTTCCTGGTTAGCACGTTTTTTTACTTGTGTCTTTTCCACATTGTGTGAGTGAGGCTATACTGTGTTATGTTAGGATGGATTTGTAAATTCGTAGAACTCGTAAAAAAGGCAAGGACAAACCATGGGTGGCAATGCCACTGGGAACTTCCTGCACCAGCTCCTCATCACATCGGAGATTTTCAGCGTCTGCTTCGGGCTGGTTAATCGTTTAGCAGTAGAGGAGATTTGCATTCCTGAGCCGATGGTGCTTAGCACCGAAGTCCGGTCTACAACCGATCAGAGTGCTGCGGCCACATTTTGTAGACCCAACGCTGCGCCTCGAAATGTTTACTGGCGAATTACTGATGGTTTGCTTTCTGACCGAACAATCCGTTCACCGATCCTTGCTTTTGTTAGGACTTTTATACGTGACTGGCCAGTCGAACAACCAACCATCTCGGAACACTTTTTGAGTAGAGCTCACAGCATAGAATCCTCACCCAAAATACACAGCATACAACGAAAGCGTGAGGGTCATGCTACCAATATATGGTGGAAGTTCCGAGAAATCGCACGTCAGCGCAGCTGGTGTCATAAAGTGCCAACAAGCAAAACACATGCGCAAAACCTTAACTCTAGGAAGCGTCGGGATCGTGCTGCTAGTTCTCAGACGTGTGCGACGCGACCAGATTCCCAGGGGCCGAAGGCCATGTGGCGCCATTAACAACCACTTGTTTGCGAGTGAAACTGCCAGTGAGGAGCACGGGATAACTGTCCACCAGGCAACGTCAGCCCCGTTTCTGGACTGCAAGACAAAAGAAAACATCCTTTCGACACCTCAGATCTAAGACAAAACCATAGGCTCCCATGTGGCTCTAAGAAAGCGCACGCTGGTTGGCGCCAAAAAACCCATAAGAAGTAATGGTGGTCGTGCATCCGGTCGGCAGCGCCAGATTCACTCTGCCCGTGTCCAGACCCGAACCACGCATACTCCAAGCCACAGTCCACCCGCTATAGCACCACTGTAGAACCTTCCGTGGTTGCTTAGTGGCTGTGGTTTCGGGCTGCCAAGCGCGAGGTTGTGGGATCAAATCCTGGCCACGGTGGCTGCATTTCGTTGAAGACGAAATGTGAAAACGCCCATGTACTTAGATTTAGATGCACGTCAAAGAACGCCAGGTGGTCCAAATTTCCCGAGTCCCCCACTATGGCGTGCCTCATAATCAGATGGCGGTTTCGGCACGTAAAGCCCCATAATTTAATAAAAAAATTCTTTTAGCTTCGTTGCGGAAGTCAGACGCACAATAGTGTCATTTATTGCCCTTTAGGGGAATTTCAACTTGCGAATCTGTTTACACCCATCCGCTGGCCGCATGCAAGGAGAACGCCTGAGGCGGTTCCAAGGAGGCGCACCGCAAAGGTGGTACGAGGCCCCTCGTCACTGTCAAGTGTGAATGCTACTGTGGTGCTGGTGGTTTTCTCCACTCCCCAAGCTCTGCAATAGTTAGGAGTGCCGGCAGCCTGTTTACTTTGCTTACGTGCAATATCCCGCTCTGGTGTCAACTGTTGACAGCCATTACTCAAGTGGTGTCGCTTCGCAACAAGCTCGTCGAGATGCAAACCCCTTGCCCAGAATGCTCGCGCCGCGCTTTTTGCTTTGTTTTACTGCAGTTTGTGACGGTGGGCTTACAGTGGGCCTTACACAGTCCTTAAACAGATGTCTTAAATGGCACTCCGTCTGCTATGCAATATAATGCAGCCACTAGCAGCTGACTGTAAACAGTTTTATCCAGTTGTCCGCTTCGTTTGATGAACTCGCCCCATCTGCTCTACTCCAAAGCTGGTCGTTCACTGTGCAGGCCATAACTGTTTGAGATTCTCGTCACCTTGAAGCTTTTGATAGTCTGTCGTGTGTCACCGATCTCGGGGCGTGTGGATGTTAGGAGAGATGGGGTTGGGAGATGCAGAGCAGCACAGCAAACAGATTTTAATTACCATATTTACGCGATTGTAAGTTGACCTATTTTTTAAAATTTGGAAATCTGAGGGGGTGGGGGGTCAACTTACAATTGAAACCAAAACATCGCACCACCGGAAAAGCTAGACCAACGAGATATCAGGGGAGCTACAAGGTAGTTACAATATTATGTTTGCTCTACGGCTCTACCCGTAGCTTTTCGCTGTCCTGTGAGCTTGTTTGCTTTTTGGAAGGGTTTTTCAGCATTTTTGAGTGTTTTACAGTGCACACAACACTCATGGGGAGGTGTCAATAGTTGATGGAAGTGCACTGTTCCATTCGCAGCGGCACCCTCAGAACAACGGTGCTTGCGGGGAGTATTGATAGTTCATGGAAGAGCAGACACCGCTCACGTGTTTCGCTTTCCCTGTAGCTCTTAGTTTTATGCGTTCGACTTGACCGCCGGTAGTTATGAGTACTCCAGGCCCACTAATTATTCGGCACTCATTCACAGCAGCGTTCAAGAGGGCTGCCATCCTTTACGCCGAAGAAACAAATCGCTGTGCAGCAGGCCGCAAGTTCGATGTTTCTGAAAGGGTAGTGCGAGAGTGGCGACTGCAGTGAAGCAAGAATTTCCGACGGGCCAAAGTCTGGACGCTTTCCGGAGCTGTAGGCCAAGTTTGCAGCGTAGGTCTCTGAAATGCGTGATTGGTCCCTGCCAATGAAGTGCGACATGGTCTTGAAACAAGCCTGGATCTTGTGGAGATGGGTTTGCACAAGGCTCACCCTCCGAGCGACGTGGTCAGGAAAGGGCACGATGCTCCTCCGCTTTGCAATGCACAAAGGCGCTACGGCAGGGTTTGTCGGCTCTCCGACACGGCGCAGAGAAGGCTCCAGAGTCAGATCGCCAACGAACGCGAGTTTATTCACCCCAGATACAGCACAGTGCTACAGTCACGGCGCTTACGGGCAAAGGTTCACCACAAGACTGATCGAGTAAACGCGCCCGCTGCGCTAGGGCTAACCGGTAAGCGGTCCACCAAGTGTGAGAACGAGGAGTCACGGGAGCAAAGGTCCCAAATACCGAATTTGTTGCGGGCCTGTGAGCATCTGCTGCAGCGAGGAAGTGCTCAGCGGAAGAGAGCTTGGGTGGGGAGGGCGCCTGGGGCGGCCACTCGGGAGGCCAATCAGGGCGCGTCCCGGTGACACATTCTCGTGCGGTGGCTCGAGCTGGGGAGAGAGAAGCACGGTTTGCGTGGGAAGTTAGTTTCGACGCGCTAGCCGTGTCCGCCTGTTGCCGTTATGGCGGCGGTTTCCGAAATCAAGCTAAGCACAATGCGTGAGCTGGGTGACGAGGCGGGGGAAGGCACGTCGATCCCCACTATCTTTGCCTTTTAAGGACCTGCTGCACCACGAGTACAAGTGGCTGGCAGCAGGAGATCGCGAACTTATGCCAACCAGACCTGTCAAAAGAGCCTCCCTGATGGTTGCGTGTGGTTGGGTGCATTTGGCGTGGGCTGCTGTTCCACAAGATGTCTTGGTGCGGTCGTTTGCCAAATGTGGAATTTCGCGGGACGATGACGTGCTGTGGGATCGTAGCAGCGATGACAATGGCAGAACTAGTGAAGATGATGGCACAAGTGAGGACGAGTAGTGCAGTGACCATGCCAGCTACCAATAAAATTTCATTATCGAATGCGCCCTCGGGTATGCTCTCCTTTTCTTTTTTTCCCTGTCACACGCAATATGGGGTGTAGGCTTACATTCGAGTCCACTTAAAGTCGTGTAAATCCGGTACACTCAAAACTCGATCGACTCAACATAAAACTCGATCAAGGAATAGTAACACTATGTAACCTAAACATGTCCTTATCACCATCTATGGTAGCCCTAGGCGTTTTCTATGTGAAAGTCAGGCAACCCTAGCCTATGGCTGCGATGCTATGAGAAAGGAGTGTTCGTACGGACTTGTGTCGGGGCACGTTTCTTCCGAGTCCGGTGCATGTCGGATCTTCATCGTAGTCGGTGTTCTCGCCAACTCCGTAGATATTGCTGCCTTGCTGTTGGCCAGTCAACTCGTTCGTCTCTGATGCCGGTGTCCCGAACTCCGTCATTGACGTGGCACTCTGGGCTCACCAGTTAGGCCTAACTCCGGGTTCTGCTGCTACTTCTTCGAGTGCCGACAAGACGCCATGGGGACTATCATACATGCTGGTCTGCCTCTGAAGGGGGATCCTTCCTGGAGTGCTCGGCACTGCCGTGACAGGCTGCAGCAGGTCCAAGAAGCCTCGCTCGAACGTCGCTGAGGTCGACGGCCACACCCTGGACCGCCAGCGTCACGGACTTGACTGAACCTTCATGGCTCCCTTCGCTAGTGCAAGGCTGACGCTACAACCATCTTGGCCCAGAGCCACGTCGATAATGCCAGCTCGGTGCCGCTACTGGCTTGATCAAAGCTCGGGTCACGCGCCTCGAGGGCTTGTGCTGTTTGGACCGATACGTGCACATCGTCCTCTTCTTCCTGTCTGCACCACATGCCTCCTACATATGACACAGTCTTGAACAAAACCACACACCACGTTCAAAATCCACAGGCACACTTTATGCAGTAGTTCCCTCTTAATGTGCCCAAAAGCATGGTACAGCTAAAGCTGCTACACAACACACCTCGACACAGCTGAAGCTGTTGAAGCACGCTAGATGCTGAAAGCTTTGCTGTGTCGGCTGTGTGATGTGCGATCATGATCTGGCGGGATACAGCGACAGTGACGATGGCATTGGAGGCAGAACATTAATTGCTGCCATCCACTAAGCTTGCTGAAACCAACTAGCATGCTGCAACAGTGCACTGATTGCTATCTTCAAGGCCACGCATGTGGATATGCTTTGTGAAATATTATTTCTAAATTTTCGTGCTCGAAAATCGATGTACATTACATTAGGGCTGGGCTTATGCAAGTATTAATACAAGTCTTTTGAAGGAACGCATTACACCTCTAAACTTATCTAGCCATTTAGTGACTGATTGAAGGAACACTAAAGAGAAAAGTAAACTAAGCTGTGTTAGTAAATTGCCCTTCTACGATACCAAAGTAGATACTCCTGCTGTGAGAAAAAGCTTGGTAAGGCAAAAAAGACATTAAAAAAAAATGAAGGTAGGACAAGCATTGCAAAACTCAAGGCAGCATTACGAGTAGTTTCTAAACCAGGTAGCTGCGAATTCATGGTTTTTGATGGCGTCTGCTCGGCCATAGTTAAATATTTGTTGATAAAAATGAACCACATTATATTCTAAATGGGCCAAGGAATGAACCTGGCAAGTTCCAAGAACTTTTACTCGGACACAATCTCTCAGATTCGAAAGAATACATTGAAACTCTTGCCATCATAACGAGATACTGACGCTGGACCTTTGGGGCAAAATTAAAAACAATTTTACTTGGACCTTAATTTTCTCTTCAAATAATTGACTTATTACCTTGATAACAGTAAAAATGGGATTTTTAAAGGGCACATCAGTGCAAACTGATTTGGGCTTTCTGTGTAGTGTCCGGTTTAAAATGCGCACTGACCGTTGCCGCTCGCTTTGTTTTGCAGCTGGCGGTGCTACGTTGCAGCTTGGCCGAAGAGTCTCTGGGCGGCTCGGTGAACGGTCGGCTGAGCGGCAGCAGCAGCGGGGCCAACTCCCTGCCCGTCCGCGATCTGCTGGAGCTGGCCGCACCCGAGCTGCAGACCACCTGCCTGCGACTGGCCGTGCCCGGACCAGCAACGGAGCAGCAACTGCTCAAGCTCGACGAGCAAGGGGTCAGTGACAATGTCATTTGTAGGCTAACTGTAACGAAATTTCACTTTGGCTAAGTTGGCTATATTGAAGCACTCTTGGTAGAGCAATTTTCTAATTAACAGTCCTTAAAGGGACACTAAAGGTTAATATTAAGTCAACGTGTACTGTTGAAATACCATCCCAGAAACCTCGAAACGCTCGTTTCATGCGAAGAAGAGACTTACTTTAAGAGAAAATGTGTTCTGGAGTGTCCGCGTACCTCTAGCGCAGTTCAAATCGCTCGCCCTCCGATCGAGGAGTGGTGACGTCATGGTCTCATAGTGACGTTGCGCCGTCGGTGAGTAAAACGGCGCCCGCAGACGGCGCTATGGCTTTTCTTCGCAAAACGTAAACACGCGGCCAGAAACAGAGCCAAGACAGAGCTGCCAGCAGCGCGAAAGCGGAACTATGGTGGCTAGCAGAAGGGAAAGTGCGCGACGATAAGCTGGTTCTTTATTTTATGACGCCAGCTTTGACACTCGTTGCAATGGACAACCCTGACAACGACACATTGGCTCGCGATGCTGGGCTCAACTTCAGTGATTTAAGCACTCATGAACGTGACCTGCTGCTGAGGGCTCGCGTTGCCAGCGTCATTGCGTACTACTATGACGGCAGCTGTATGTCATGGCTGTACATATTCTCACATTTGTAGCGTTTCCTTCGGGAAAACCAAATGCCGCACTCACTGCCCCGTCTTCGACCTGCAGTTGTTCTTGCGCTTCAGAGAATGCAGGCAAGACCGACGGAACAGCGCTTTGGGAAAGGATTGCTTTGAAGGGCACACCACATGACTTCAGTAAGTCGGCGTTAAACTCGTAATCCTCTGGACGAAAGTGCAGCGAGCACACTATGCGATTTTTTCAGCTCTTTGCCAACGCGCTGTGGCAGAGGTACAGCACTTAACCACTTCGAACGGAGAGGTTCACTCGTTGCCACACAGTGATAAGTAACGTGGTATTCGCCCCTGCAACTGCCATTGGCCAAGTTCCGCGGACCGTTCGCGCATCCCACGACATCACATGGATGTGGCATTCTCACTGCTTGTTCCAAATGCGAGTTTCGCAAACCAGCAGAACCAGCACAGCATGACGCGATAACGAAACAATTGAAACTCCAAAGCACGCGTGGCGCAGAGTCGAACGAAAACGAAACCTTTCGACCCTACTGAAGGGTAACGTCGAAATTTTATTTTTTCTTAAAATCGAACAGAAGTAGACAAGTAGCATTTCCTTCCGTCTTATAACCTAATGAAATTATCTTTTTAATACGAGTAGTTGAGTACTAGTGACATAAATTATAATGAGGAGTGCCTTCGTCATCGGGCTAGTACCGGAATGTCGCTGGGGGGTCTCAAATCGTGTCATGCATTTACCTCAATTTCTCGGTTACTAAAGCTCTGTTCGCTATTACAGTCAACGACTGCATTTTCGGACGCCCAAATTTTCGGACATGCCTGATATTTCGTACGTCTTCGCGGCACCGCCACAAGCCCCATAGAATCAATGTATAAGGACATCTGAAGTTTCGGACGCTCGAAACCCCCGCCGTCCAATTTTCCGGACTTTTTGACGGACGGAAGGTCTTTTGGCTCCTCGCGCAGCGCCCTTGAGAAGGAAATCCACTTGCAGCCGAAGCATATCACCGCTTTGAACCACAACTAGCCGAATCGAGTCGTCACACATCGATTTGGTCTGGCCACTCTGGCTATGTTCATCGCCGCACTTCCGCTATGGTCTAGCCACCATACTTCCGCCTCTGGCGGAGTTTCCGAAGCGGCGCCCTTTTGTTTGTTTGTTTGCGCAGGCCACGTTTTGGCTAGCGTGGTGTGTGGTTGTCTGTTGTGTCAAGTGTGCTCTGCGATGCTAGGCCCAGGTGCTTCACTCGTCAGCGAACTCCACTGTTCGCAACTTGAGGATTTCGCTTGCCTTCGATGGCCCCCACTCCGTCTTCGTCGTCCTCGCCGATGGCATCGAAGCGCGGAAAGAAGTACCGTCGGACGACGTGATCAACGACCTCCGCTCTGCTGGGGTTTCCATACTCACGGAAATAACTTTTGAACAGTTTGTTGACGCTGACAACGAGCTCGACTTCCGCGCAGAACTGACTGACGAGAAAATAGTCCGTCGGGTTGTGGGGGATTCAGGATTGCACCAGCTCGATGCACATGGCCTCTTGTGTCGCTTTGCACTACGTAGATGTCAACAATAGGGAAGTCTGTCACATCTTTTTCTACTTTGGATCGTATGTTTTCCCGGTTAGAAAGTTTTTTTCTTGCAGTTTTCTTCCAAAACTTATGAACGAGATTCTACTGTATCTTTGTACTGTTGTACTGTATCTAACAATGGAACTTGTTACCACAAGCAAGTGAAAATTGCTGTTGGTTGATGAGCTTATCCAAGTCTTTCTAAAGTGCTGATGGCAAATTAGCGTCTTCAGAAGCTTTCATTCTGAAGGGCCTATGTGGGTTTCTAGGTGTTTAAATTTTATTTCCTTTTTCTAAAACCAGTTTTTTAATTCACTTTGCCATTGAAGCATCATGGTGGTACTCGGCTACTTTAGAGCGAGGGTGTGAAAAAAATTTCATCGGCAATTATGATACCCCCTAATGCAAATTTTGAGCGCAGATGTTTAGGTATACCGACTTCGCGATATATTATGGCCAAAAATTCGATTCTGAAGGACAATTTGCTCTAGGTGGCCACGCTGAACCCCCACTCAGGCAGCTTGTTTAGCAGTAGCAGCAAAGGAAGCATTTGCACCGGTTGGTTCGCTCATAGTTCAGGAAGGCTGCGTGAATATGGGAATGTGTGGCTCGTGCAGAGTGCATTCTTTAGCGGCAAGTGCGCCGCAGGCAAAGTAGGACATGTCCCCTGGCCCCGAAGCCCACACCATTGCTTTGTTTCCGCACTGGCCACATGCCTGGTCATGCCGGCACTCCGCTTTACTCTTCACCGTTTTCACCATACCCTCCTCCACTTTCCGCCTCCTGGTTGCGCTGCACCCTTCTCTCCGCTTTCGTCCTCGCGTATTTCATCCTCCCGCTGCACTCTGCGTTCCTTCATCCTCAACTGCGCATGTTTGCTCAGTTACGCCGAGGCCAACACTGACGCTTGCTGCAGGAACGGACACCTAGGAGCTGCACTCAAGAACATTGCCAAATTTGTAGTTTGGAAACCATGATTTTAGGCACTTAGCCAGAGTAGCAGCAGACACAGAGGTTTAAACCTCGTGACTGGTGTTGTTCAGATGCATGAAGAGGCAGCCCAGTGTGGGTACCTGAGCTGATAGTGTCAGGTAGCCAGCACCAGTTGCAGTGCCCCCTTCTTACTTTCGATATGCATCATAGCAGGTAAATATGTTTCACTGCAATACATTGTTTTGCCGCATAGCAGTGTTGTACTGCGGCGAAGCTGACTTTAAAAAAATTGACAACAGCAATTTTTGGAGGTTTGAATATTTCGAATAGTAAAAGTTCCTTTCGAATTGAATCAAACACTAACAAATTCGTATTGAAGGTTCGAAGTTTCGAATATTTGCTCCCTGCTAAAAATGTAGGATAATTAAATCTAACTAGCACAGTCCGGTACGAGTACTACGGTCCGAGTATACTAAGTACTTCTAATATGACCCAATGTCTAATAATAAATTCTGATTCTGAAAAAAATTAAGAAAGAGCTCTGTAGAACACCATATACATAATAAAAAGTTTGTTAATTCACACGAAAACCGGGTTCGCCTCGGATAATTCGAGCTGCACACCACCGTGGCCGACTCCTGGGTCTCGCGCTGAGGGTCACTACCCAGCGAAGCGACAGGTGTCACAAAGTGCTTATCACCATCGTCATCGATCCACATCCCAGCAACAGCACCCTCAGATCTCAGAGGCTATGGTTTTGTGGATTGCATGCACCAGAAGAGATTGAAGGAGCCGGAAGCATGTCATGGTTGCCATGTTCTTCCGTTTATATTTGCAGATGGTTAGTTTCATCGACAGTAGAGAATGTTGCCAATGGGATGCATCCGTTAGTTTGAATTCCGTTTTAAATTCTAATTCAACGAGCGTGCCCATGAAATTCGAATTAACGAGCTTTTACTGTAAATCAATTTTATGAGTCAACGGCCCAACTCCTACTATTCACAACAAAAGGAAGCAAGAACTTTTGAAATCTGGCAAGCATAGAAAAGTTGCTTGTAAGAAATTTCCTAGAGCGTTCAAGCCTTATAGAGGATTCGTTACAGCACAACACAAGACACGGACAAAAGAACGTACAAAATAACGACACGGTCCTTATACCTTCTTTTGTCCATGTCTTGTGTTGCGCTGTAACGAACCTTACTATAAATCCCAATCAACCGGCCCTACTTGCCATCTTGATGCGTTATAGAGGACATAAATGAAGCAGCCAGTCTGGCAGAGTAAGTGGAAACTCACTGACACCTACTCATCGATATCTTTCAGATGTGCATTTGCTCGCACTCATGTTCACTCACACCAACACACTCACCGACACTCACTCACGCTTGTACTTGCGTACACTCTCCCCCTTCATGACTCTCATGCTCGACACTCACGACTGCGAAATGAGTGAGTACGCCAACCTATGGTACACACACACACAAATGCTTCTGCACATCTTCCACTAACTCCGTCCGTGTCCTCTATTGGGCTTGAACGTTTGGCGCCATTGCTAAACATGACCCGTAACATTGAAGGCTCCATAACCATATCTGGGAAGACTTGCACAACTGATTTTACCCGTGGGTAAATGTATCAGTGCCTAAAACCTTTGCGGAAGTGACATTAGGTTGCATTGAAGGAAGTTGCCACTACAGTAAAACCTCGTTAAACTGCACCCGCTTAAACAGTAGTTGTGTTTCAAACGTAGTAAAGTAAAATCCCCGACTCAGCAGCCATTGAACATAATGCATTTTGTCTCCGCATAAACCATACCAGCTTATTGCGTATGTATCGGTTAGCACGTAGTGTTTTGACTTTTCGTCGCGAAATCATGGCAGTATATCAGCCGGGCAGAACAAGCCTCAGAGATCAGACTGGCCTCCAAGCACAAGCACAGAAGGCGCTTGGAAGGGTGAAGCCATATCAACATCAACATCACTTCAGTGCCGTGCCAGAGTCGGAGCGTTATGACCCGTGTTGTGGTGTTGGGCAAGCTAGGACACAAACCGGACGCCTAGCGTAGAAGAAAAATTGGACATCGTTTGGGCTGTCGAACGTCGCATGAAGAAGTGGGTGCTGGCACGCGAGAGGGATCTACCGTTGACTATGGTGTGTGGCATTTGGAAACGCAAAAAGTTGGTAGGCAATGCTGCTGCGACTCTGAAAATATGTCGGCTACGAGGTCCGACTTTTTGAGGTTCGACTTTTCGCCATCGTTACCTCTGTTATTGCCAAAGTGTCGCCTAACGACAGTGGTGAGGACGACACGAAAAGCGACAGCACGGGCGATTCAGGCTCGGCAGTGGCAGATGTTGTGCGTTACATCAGCCTCATGCGAGTGTTTGCCGAGAAGAGGGGGCTGGCGAAAAAGCTGGCTTGTAGCTTGAGTGAGTTTGAGGCCGTCGTCGTCTCTGCTAGTCCGCTGCAGCATCAGATGAAAATAACATGCTTTTGTCGCACGACGTGAATAAATACTGCATGATTTCTGCCTTTTCAGCGCTCTCTCTCGTAATTCCATTTTTGGCAGATAAGTGGGTGATCTTGCGCTATTGTGGTTAAGCAGTACTACCATTTAGTATGTACTTTTCCGAGCTCCGGCCAACTACGGTTTAATGAGGTTTCACTGTGGTCACAAAGGTGAAATGTTTTATGACTCTGCAACTTACTGTTTAGCATTACTTACTTGCTTGCTTACTTTTTACTTGTTGTGTTAGTCTAGTCTCCTGTCGTCTTCTAGCTTGTGCACAAAAGCCTACCGTCATGGAATGCTAGCAGCTGTCCTAAACCCAGTACCCTACTGCTTAGCAGCTTACCGTTGCATTTGGCCTGTTTTGTAACAGTGTGCAATTTAGCTGCAAGTAAGATGATGCGTCATGCGGGCCGCACCAGGTGTTGCTGTGGGACACAAACGGCACCATTTACTGCTGTTTTGCAATGTAACTTCTGCAGTGGATGAAGGTTAGTGTTGGCAAGCTTGTAGCAGTCAGTTGGGAATGTTGTGGTGTTAGTGAAGGGTCTTGGCCTAGCAGTACTATCAGACATACAGTTAGTTTCAGATAGTTTTCTAATGGGTTCACACTGTTGCTGTTCAACTGCTCTCACCTTAATAATGCAAGCTTCCTGCCTTTTCTTTTATTGCAGCTGATGAAATCGTACAAGGTTGGGGTCATGTACTGTCGGGCAGGACAGGCTACCGAGGAAGAAATGTACAACAACGGTAAGTGGTGATCGATCGGAGGGAAGTGTTTGGGGCTGCGTATACCTCACAGTGGCTTTCACTACTACTGTTGAAATTTCTTCTGTTACATAAAAAATTTCCCACAGAACTGATCTACGATAATTGTCTAGTTATGTAAGAGCATTCACACGACACGCACACACATTATTCAATTTCCATCGCATCATTGTTCGCTTCTTTTGTTGTAACCAACACAGCTATCACGACACAGTGCGTGCTGAAGTATGATATAAACAATTCTGCGCCCCTTGTCAACTGTTCATTCAAATGATCGACCAGCTCATATCCAATCGACTTACATTAATTTGACTCGAACGAGACTGACAAAATTTATTGAATTACTGTATCTGGCTGGCTGAATTAAACAAGGTGCAGGAAAAATGCCAAAACACATGGCTGAGTTGCTTGGCAGTATTTGCCTGATTCTAACACTCCCCTGAACCGAGCACCCTCGTGCCCACATTCCGGGTATCCAAAGTAGAAAGCTATAGTAGATATTACATTAAAGCTTCTAAACAAAGTAGAAATGGAACACACACAGCTGATATTCTAGCAAGAAAAAAATCCCAGGTCACCTAAGCACTTCTTATGAGTTGTGAATGCGAAAGCATTAATGTCCAATTGAATGCCACTGAGCGTACCTTCGAGTTGTGAACTCCCAGGCAACCGAAGACGTCGAAAGGCTTAGCACGTATTAATTTGGTCTTACTAAAGTGCAGTTAGAACGCAGGCGAGAGCTTGCATGGGCAAGAAACATGCAGATAACACAGGCTTCCGAGAGAGAGATAAAGAGGGGAACTTGCCCTCATGGCAATACCTTCTCCCCTCACGCAATATGTGTCATGCTACCGAGGCAGCAGGTGTACCCTTTCGCCTGCACTGCTCTGTCAAGGTGTGCTCGTGACATGGCGTCATAGCCAATGGGAATCTAGGTGCTGCTACAGATGCGGGATGCTGGCTTTTTTGCTCAATCAGCCATTTGACGCTTTTGCACAAAAATAGGCGAGGATGTAATATGAGTTGCACAATGGCAGCCAGTTTTCTAGTCAGCTTTGCCATATGGTTGCCTTAAAGTCAGCTTCGTCGCAATACAACCGTGCTATGCTGTAAAGCATATGAATGCCGCAACGGCAAGCTCTAGAGTGCAGCTCTTAGGTGACCCTCGGCATCGTTCCTCGGCGTAACCGAGCGAACAAGCTCAGTGAAGGATGAAAGCGAACCAGGACCACAGCTGGGGATGAAAGACAATGATAGCGAAGAGAGCGCGAGGAGGAAAGCAGAGGAGGAGGGTATGATGAAAGCATGAGAAGGAAAGCATAGTGCCATGAAAGACGGGCTCTGTGGTGACGGCCGCTACAAGGTGGCGCAAGAGCAGTCTGCCGTCTGTTCACCGATGGCATGAGGTGAGCGTGTCCACCGATATTATATGTAGAAGCAAAGTGCTGCATGAGCACCCACGTGTCACCCATGCGCTGCCTCTCCCGATCTGCCGATTAGCGAGGCAGTTGCACCACACTTTGCTCCATTTGCAATGAACTGCATGAGACAGATTGTCCGCGACAGCCAATATATCGCGAAACATAGACACATATAAAACTGCGCTCAAACTTCGTGTTAGGGAGTATCGCAATCGTCAGTGAATTTTTTCTTTCCTATCCAAGTGCACCATGCAGGCAAATTACAGCCCAATTTTCTGAAACAAGAAGGTGCACCTTAAAATCTGGTGAATACAGTAATCGGGCATTTTGAGTGATAGTTGGTGCTTGAAAATCTTCATAGGGGAGGCCGAAAATACTCTATTTTAGGACGTATAACCCAGACTCGACATTACCACAGCCCAGAAAAGGAAGAAAAGTATACAGCCGATCTTGGATATATCAAACTCAGATATATTGAGTTATTGTCTATATTGAATAGTTGTAAAAACCGCTTGAAAATGCCATGCAAAAGTGTAGCGATGTACTGTGCATACATCAGACTCCCTTTCACCACCACAATCAGTATATTGAATGCTGTGCCACACTGTGCCCTTGCAAGTACGCTTCTCCCACTGACTACGCGAACTCGTCTCGCGTCGTCGAAGATATTTCATGCCAACAAATTTTAAACGGCACTGTTTTGGCAGGTGCTGTCAAACAAGAGATTGAATCTTAAGGGCAGCACATGCCATGGAGGAAAAATGAGCAGGGTGCTCTGAGTTTCGCTTGCTTCACATATGGATGGCTCGTGCCAACTGCAGCCATTCGCTATCGCGAACCTCATTGCAGGATTTCGTGAGTGCAAACTGGATCTCAACCTTCACTTGGACAGATTTTTACATTACTGTTTCAATTTAACAATGCCACAGCACGCCACATAGACACATTGCGTAAAGACCCCCCCCCCCTCATTGTGACACCGGCATGCAAGACTCGTTGCTGCCCGATTTGCATGTCTGCGCTGAACGCGTTTCATTCGTGCTCTCACGGTTACACGTGAGTGGGAATGGACTCGGATGTTCTGCAAGCTGAAAGCCACTTTCAAAGCTAACAGCATGGGTGTAGTGTCGATAGTCACCAATGCAGTGGGCGAAGAGGAAGGGACGAGAATGAGGGAATGTGCCGGCAACAAGGCGTCGGAGTGCCGAGCAGCATGCAAGGAGACACGCAGTCTGTTTAGGCTGGTTTACAAGATGCGTTTTTTACAAGATGCTGCCCACAAGAACGTTTGCAGCAAAGGACACCGCGGTCAAAAGTCGAAAGCAGGCCAATGAAAGAATTACTGTTGTGTTTGGCACGAACATGTGTGGTAGACACAAGCTGCCGCTACTCGTAGCTGGAAAGAGTGGGAAGCCTCGCTGCTTTAAAAATGCACGGCTGCCGCCAAGAGGTGAGCTTATCTACCGGCACAACAAGAAAGCCTGGGTCACAGGCGCATATTTGAGGATTGCGTTCGGCAGCTTGACCGCAATTTCGTGGCCACAGGCAGGAATGTAGTCTTCGTTGTTGATATTTGCCCAGCGCATGGCGACATCCCACACCTGAAAGCTATCAAGATGGTGTTTCTTCCTCCGAACACCACGTCAATCTCGCAGCCAATGGACCAAGGCGTCATTGACCACACGAGGAAGATTTACCGCCACCACCTGCTCAAGCGCATGCTCCTTTGCTACAACAACGGCAAGGAGTACTCCATCAACCTCCTCGGGGCCATATGTCTTATTGTGTATGCATGGAAGCTAGTGGAACCCACTCTGGTCATGCGGTGTTTTGAACACGCTGGCTTCTCGAAGGAAAGCACCGTCAATGCTGATGCTGACTATTCATGTGCACTTGATGAAGAAAGAGCTGAGTATTGTGACCGCATCAATGCACTCTGCGCAGAGGATAGCGAATCCGGTGCAGTTGGCTTCGCCGAGTATCTGAACTTTGAAAAGGATCAACAAACATGCTACTCAGATTTGGAGTGTGAAGCTACCGCTGATGCGGCCAATGTGCGATCACAGCGACAACGACGGTGATAACGAGCCCTTCCGAGCACCCGCTCTCAGGGAAATTATAGGATGGCTGAACGTTATCCACAGTTTTGTTGAGTGCCATGGTGGAAATTCTCAAATGCTGCACGTAGTTGGCCAATTAGAAAACATGACCCTTGTAGCCTCAAACTACAGGACGCGGCAAACCAACATCTCTGATTACTTTAAGTAATGCAAAGATCACCAAATAAAGCTAGTGCATTCCTGCAGCAAATTTTTTTGTCTGGGTTGCATTTTTTTTGTGTGTGTGTTCGGTTAATTCGAAAACCCGCTTAATTCGAAGATTTTTCGCGGTCCCGATGACTTTGAATCAACAAGGTTTTACTGCAAGTCAACCTTTATGCGTTGAACGCTGCTCTGGAGAAGCAAATGGATAAGTTCCCACTTTTCATCATCGTGGGTAATTGTCTGACATGTGCAGAAGTCTCATATAAGCTTCAAACAGGCGTATACAGTTGTACTTATACTTCTACCAATACTTATACCAGTATTCAGGTGCCACGGAAATTTCATTGTTATAACAGACAATTGTTATAACCAGGTAGCATGAAAAAGTCATCATCATCATCATCATCATCATCATCAGCCTGGTTACGCCCACTGCAGGGCAAAGGCCTCTCCCATACTTCTCCAATTGCCCCGGTCATGTGCTAATTGTGGCCATGTTGACCCTCCAAACTTCCTAATTTCATCTGCCCACCTAACTTTCTGTCGCCCCCTGCTACGCTTCCCTTCCCTCGGAATCCAGTCCGTAACCCTTAATGACCATCGGTTATCTTCCCTCCTCATTACATGTCCTGCCCATGCCCATTTCTTTTTCTTGATTTCAACTAAGATGTCATTAACGCGCGTTTGTTCCCTCACCCAATCTGCTCTTTTCTTATCCCTTAATGTTACACCTATCATTCTTCTTTCCATAGCCCGTTGCGTCGTCCTCAATTTAAGTAGAACCCTTTTCGTAAGCCTCCAGGTTTCTGCCCCGTACGTGAGTACTGGTAAGACACAGCTGTTATAAACTTTTCTCTTGAGGGATAATGGCAACCTGCTGTTCATGATCTCAGAATGCCTGCCAAACGCACCCCAGCCCATTCTTATTCTTCTGATTATTTCACTCTCATGATCCGGATCAGCAGTCACTACCTGTCCTAAGTAGATGTATTCCCTTACCACTTCCAGTGCCTCGCTACCTATCGTAAACTGCTGTTCCCTTCCGAGACTGTTAAACATTACTTTAGTTTTCTGCAGATTAATTTTTAGTCCCACCCTTCTGCTCTGCCTCTCCAGGTCAGTGAGCATGCATTGCAGTTGGTCCCCTGAGTTACTAAGCAAGGCAATATCATCAGCGAAGCGCAAGTTACTAAGGTATTCTCCATTTACTCTTATCCCCAATTCTTCCCAATCCAGGTCTCTGAATACCTCCTGTAAACATGCTGTGAATAGCATTGGAGAGATCGTATCTCCCTGCCTGACGCCTTTCTTTATAGGGATTTTGTTGCTTTCTTTATGGAGGACTACAGTGGCTGTGGAGCCGCTATAGATATCTTTCAGTATTTTTACGTACGGCTCGTCTACACCCTGATTCCGCAATGCCTCCATGACTGCTGAGGTTTCGACTGAATCAAACGCTTTCTCATAATCAATGAAAGCTACATATAGTGGTTGGTTATATTCAATACTTCGTTCAATATTCAATACTTGGTTATATTCAATATATTCAAAAAGTCAATACAGGGCATTGGCAGAGCTGATATGAGAAAACTGTAATGGCAGGGAGGCCAGTTCCCCTCCCCACCACCTTCCTCCATACGGCTGCTGATTATGCTCACTCATATAACAGCTTCCTGGGCGCTCCGATTGCATGTAACAAGCCACGGCTGTCGGCATTGAACAATGACACTGCTATAACAACTGCAACGAGGGGTCACGGGCAGCAAGCGATATGCGAGCTCCACCAAGACATCCCTGTGATGGCCCCAAGAGGGGCCTTTTAAAAAATGCGAGAAGGTTGCCGCGGCAGCCTATCAGCTTGAGAAATCCAGAAGAAATGCTGAGGCGAGATCGGCACAAGCATCATGCCACGTACATGTCGCTGGCTTGCACGAGAAAACCCTACTTCCATCAGCCTTGCATGCTTTAAGCAAAGCTTGCCGACATCTTTCTTGAAGGCATCCAGGTGCTCCACAGAAGGTTCCTCGCAAAAACGAAGCCCTGGAGGGAGGGATTGAATCATATGCCGGGCCTCCTGTGAGGACAACGTTAAGGCAGCCTGCCCTACCTTGTCATCTCTGCCATTGTGGCCGTCGCTATCCGGTGCAAGCACGTTTGCGACGATTGCCTCATCGGTTAGAGGCACTTAGTTTCCAAATCTATAGCCTTGCGCTTTCTTTTCACCGGCAACATCGGGCATTGCTGATAGTAAGTGGGCTGATCAGCCATCTTACATTTCAGTGGCGAGTCGAACGAGGCTGAGAAACCATGTGGCCAAGAACGAACGGTTTTGACGCAACCAATAAAGACAGATGCGAGCAATTAAAGCTGTTTGCAGAACTTCGCTGAATGAGGTTCCAGCGAGCAATCTGGGAGCAGCACAGTTGGCGCCGTCCATTTATGTTTCAGAGTGTGGTGCGGCGTCGAGCTACGGGCATGGAGGTTGGAGGAGCGTGGAGAAGGCTGAAAAATGAGTGCGCCGTGGCTGTTGGAGCAGCGGGCCATCGTGCAGCAACTCAGATCTCTTGTTTCCTTTTTTCTTTTCAAGGATGTTGCATTTCACTACCGTTTGGCATGAACACCCAGCAGCCGGACTTCATCGTTATAACCGATGATGCTGCATCGCGCCATTGTAGTAAGCGTGTTATTTCACCATGGAAAACATACAGAAGTTGACGGTGCAAGAGCTTCTCATTGTTATAACCTATATATTTGTTAAAACCGATATCATTATAAGTGGATTCAACTGTATAATATATTGAATTATTGATATATTGAACTATTTTGCAATCTCCTTTGAGTTTGATGTATCTGGGATCAAGTGTATGTGCACATGTAGGAGGGCGGGGGGTTCTCTAGGAGATAACGAAACTTTAAATGGCAGAGAACCATGCCTTGAGGTGTCACTTCACGGCAGTGCGCACGGCACTGCCTTTAAGCCATGCCATGAGGCAAAATTCTCATATAACCCGCACCGCGACTCACTGTTGAATTATCTAGAATTTTCGGTGCCGGTTATACATGCAAAAATATGGTAGGCATTTTCAACAAGAAATGACGAGGAATGATGAGTGTTCAATGCATTTGCTGTCCCCTAAGCTCCGCTGAGACAGGTGCTGCCACTAAGGACATCCCTGTGGGGGTCACCGTAGGGTTCAGGCGCATGTGTGCCGACTGCTCAAGTTCGAATTATCCAGTGAAGGCCAGTTTTAGGTTCAAAATAACAAAACATTGGGCCCATAGAAATGCGTGGGCATTGGCCGGGCACTTTCAATTTGTTGTCCTTAGAGACCCCCGGCGGTGGTATTACATAAGACGTGGGTTTTACATAGGTACCATGTTATGTATGCGTCATTAGCTATGTGCAAAGTGATCAGTTACACACTGTTGGAACAAAGATGGGCAAGAGATGTCAACAAATGTGAGCAGGAAGGCCGTTCCAGTCTTTAGCTGTTCGAGGAATGAACAAGGCGGAAAAATGAGAAGTTCGGACAAGCGGGCATGCAACTTGCTGTGGATGACTAGTGCGGTGAGAGATGCGTGTTACGGGAACGATGTATGGTCGTACGATGAAGGGTGCTGAAAAAGAACTTGTGATAGAGTTCAAGACTAGAAATGCATCAGCAATTAAATAGCAGTGTTAATTTCGGAATCTGCTTTAAATGCAGAAATACTGAAATCATTCAAATATTGTGAGTGAATGAACCAAGTAGCGCGGTTCTGAACAGATTCAAGTGAGCTGATGAGACGTGCTTGATGTGGGCTGCAGATGGCAGATGCATATTCCAGTATTGCTCGAACAAAGGATTTATATGCAAGCAGTTTAACATTTTCTGGAGCCTGACGGAGATTACGCTTTAAAAAACCTAGTTAGTGTCTTATCAGCAGATGGTGTGTCATGTTAGAAATATGTTTATGCCAGGCCGGATCATTGCAAACAGTGACACCTAGGTAGTTATGATTCAACTAGTTTGAGAAGCATGCTTCCGATTTGGTAAAGAAATACCAGGGGATTACTGCTATGAGTGAAAGACATAACTTTACATTTTTGTACATTAAATATCATTAACCAATCGTCACACCATGTTAGTATGTAGGCGAGGTCTTTCTGCAGGGCTGTTTGATTGGTGGTGTTATTTATGGTGTGGTAAATGATACAATCTTCGGCGAACCTTAGGATGTTAAAGGACACTTGTGAAGCTAGGTCATTAGTATATATTAAAAATAATAGAGGGCCAAGAACCGATCCTTGAGGGACGCGTGATGTTACTGGCACAGGGCTAGGTAGGTGATTACTTATAATTACAGATTGGGAGTGGTTACTAAAAAATTCTGTAATCCAATTCAAAACATCAAGATGTAAATTAAGTCTTGTAAGTTTCAATATTAGACACTGATGAGTGACTTTGTTGAAGGCCTTAGAGAAATCCAGAAAAATTATGCCAGTTTGTGTGTTAATATCAAGGTTAGTGTGAATATTGTGCAGGAATATGACCAAGTCTGTCTCACACGAGAAACCTTTGCGGTATCCTTGCTGAGCGGGATGAAAATGATTCAAGTCAAGAAAATTCATGATAACAGAGTAGATGACATGTTCCATGATAGCAAGGGACGCTTGTTAGGGGGATGGGCTGGTAATTTAGTGGGGAGTTTCTGTTACCTGATTTTTGGACTGGAATGATTTTCCCAATTGTCCAGTCATTTGGAATGAAACCTGAAGGAAGTGGCTGGGCAAATATCAAAGACAGATATGCTGTGGCAATATGCTTTGTGTTTTTAAAAATTTTTGAATTAATCTTGTTCATGCCGGAAGATGACGAACACTTGATTTTGTCAATTACCGTACAAAGATTGTCTCAATTGAAAACAATGGCTGGCATTGAAGAGTTTATGGGGGGTGCGTCAGATACTTTAGTATTAAGTAGATACCTAATAGTGTGCATTTCGTTGTTGTTTATGACTTTCCAAAATTGCCTCGGATTATTAATTTATAGGTTTGGTAGATCATTGTGGTAAAAGGAGTGTTTAGCATGATGCAATGTGTGAATGTGGCTCTGTTCAGCTTCGGAATATTTATCCCAGGCGCATAGGCATCCTCTTTGCTCGACAGCGCGATGACGAAGTTTTCTTTTTTCTAGCCGTTTTAGGACTTTTGTGAACGATGGTTTTTGCTGAGAGAAACGAAAGGTGACTTTAGGAATGAATTTGTTTGTAAGTTCACTTTGTTTTGAAGCGTGCCCAGTTGCTGTTAACGGAATGGTTTTGGAAAGTGGATTCAAATACAGGAAAGAATGTATTCATAGCTTCAGTTATTGCTTCGTAATTTCCTTTGTCGTGTAGACATTTTGTTTTCTTAAAGGTATCCCGTGCTAACAAACTGAGTGAAAAAGTGGCATGGATGACTTTATGATCACTGATCTCGGGTAACTAGCAAATGGATGAAAGGCTGTCAGGGTGGTCGCTTAGTGCGAGTTCGAGGACGTTTGCAGTTTGCTGCGAAATCCTAGTTGGCTCATTTACTAGCTGGGAAAGGTTAAAGTTAAGGCAGAAATCGACAAAATTCTGTGTGACCATCTCTGTGTCTTCGGATGTGTCTCTGTGTGTCTGGATAATAATTCTATTAACACGAGTACACTGATAATAATTCTATGTTACACGAGTCTATTTGTGGGAAGCTAAAATCGCCAAAGAGAAGGATTTGCACATTTGGGCAGGCTGTTAACAGCTCGCTTATGACGTTGTTAAATTTGTGGCAGAAATCAGGAGTGGCACTGGGGGGTCTGTAACAAGCGCCAAGTAGCACTTTTTTTGGAGAGGTATGGATTAACACTTCTGACATCTCAAGATCTGATGTAACATTAATTCGCAAGCACGGCAACTGCTTGCGAACTGCGACTAGTACACCACCACCACGAGCTACTGCGCAGTCGTTCTGATGGAGGTAGAAACCGGGAAGGTCTGTTAAAACTTTGCTATCAGTAACGTCGCTGCTCAGTCATGTTTCACTTAGTAATATTATGTCGCTACCGGTTGATACGACCATGTTAGACACCAACTCATGCTTTGGAAGGAAACATCGCACATTGGTGTGTATTATAGAAAGCAAAGCACTGTTTCTGGAGCAAGTCGGTGTTTTGTTGATTTCCCGTTTATAGTGATGTAACTGCTATGCTACTCTTTGACACTGTTTTAGGTGGCATCAAAAATGTACCTCTTTGAACCAATGAACAATGTCCTATAGCGGAGACAAAACGGAATGCTTTTACCTTATACAAACGTGACAAGTTGTTTTCGGGAATTTCAAAGTGGCCGCGAGAAGAGTTCACTGATGCTATAGTCGGTGCCTTCAAGCCTTCGACCATACGAAAGGATGTTTGGTTTTATGGAATGCAAATTTTGCTCTGAGAGTATGAGAGTGATTGGGGGATTGACGGCCGATGCAATGTGCACATTCTATTTCTTTTTGATGGTCAATCTTTCTGAGCCAGCAGAGGTATCTGAGCTGACAGGATCAGGAGTGCTGTAATAAATTAAGTTATCCCTCCGTGAATGATTTTCGGCATCGTCGATACATGCTTTGAGCTCAGAAATACGATAAGTAGCATGCTCAGCCGTGGTGCGCATTGCATCCACTTCGTTTTGAATGGTAAAAAGTGTCTGGTTGCAACCTTCAAGGTTGTTTGTTCGTTGGCTTAGGTCAGTAATTGCTTTGTCCGTAGAAGTCAGTTGAGACTTAAGACCCTGAATTTCACTGGTTAGCTGGGTCTGGCCGGCGATTAGTTTTCGCAATTCGGTCAGTAGGCTTTCAGGAATGTCACAGCCCGGATTTGTTTCCACGTCACTGGCCAAAATCAGCAAGACGTGGATTACGTGAGCACATTCGCCAGCAATGGGAACACAGCAGTGCGGGCTCGGAAACTGCACCAGGAAATAATTGCTTATTTTTTTTTGCAAGGAGAGCATATGGTGGACTAACCTGCATTGCAAGAGTAAAAGGTTTAGCGATCTGTGGAGATGCGCAGTCGCCGAGCCCACTAGGAGGTCACCCGGTCAGGATCGAATAAGCCGAAAAACCGAATCAACCGAAGTTGGATTAACGGAAGTTTACTCTATTCATGTTTGTTATATTGGGGTTTGAAGGTATTAGTGCAACACTTCTTGGTCTGCTACCACATCAACTGGCCCAGCAGTCAACGATTTTTAGTACGCACGCTCCTTGTACATTTCGTGATGAGAGCTCTGGACAGTACGTTAAACAGATTAAATTATTCCAAACACTTTGGTGTTTTAATGTGCGCACTGATTTGGTAAATTCTGCTCTGCTTGCATTGGAGAACTTGCATTGCAGAATAATTGTGCTATGCCTTCAGTCGCAGTTTTGTCTTCAACCAAGCCAGACTTTGCCTGGTCTATACCAAATGTTGCTGTATTTATCAACAGTTGGCGTAACATTGTCAATTGAATCATTGTTTGCTTTTACTTTGATGAGATACAGTTCGACCTCCATATTGTAATGAATATGGGTATAAGAACTAATCGATATCGTGAATTAAATTGAAGATTCGTTTGACCCTGCTTTATAAATCCAAGTATTCTACTGCTATAACGAAACCAAGAATGCAAGATCCGAGACATTATCAGTCACAGGAAAGCAAATATTCGTTTGCTCAGCTGCTAAAATATTGTGTTCTGGTAGCAAAAACGTTAGAAACTCGGGAAGAACAAATTGAAAAGGTCAACGCTGGACACACACGTGTGTTTTGGCCAGTGGTTTGACTTTGTTGGACCACAGGTGGCAAGCCAACATTCCGATGCTGTGTGATCCCCCTTATTGCTTGGGTGCTTGTTTACGACAGCGCAATTCATTTTTGTAAATTAGTGTTATTCCACATGCTGCTTAGCGTTGGGACAAGCTGCCGACAGGCCATTGACATCCGGGAATTTTTGCTGGCTGATTGGAGGTATCATGTGGGGCACTAAACCTCGCAATTTAATTTTTTTTTTCTACGTCTGCCGAGTGCTTGTGTGGAAGTCTCGGCAACAACATGGCAGAAGCATTCTTCAAAAGCTCTCGTCTGCTCTACGCAATGCCCCTCTGTCTGTCCGTATTTCCACTGGCTCTGGACTTCTCCTGCAAGTTTTAGAACAAATGACTCGGGGTTAAGGCAGCACCGCTGATAAGCTAGGCAGCTGGGGGTGTAGAACACACAGCTAAATCACAATTTCATGTTTTCAGCATCAAAGCGAATCGCTGGACAAGATGTATGTTTTTTGTTGGTTGCAGAAACGACGGGTCCGGCTTTCGAGGAGTTCCTCGAGATGCTGGGCCACAAAGTTCGGCTCAAGGGCTTTCAGAACTATCGGGCAGGCCTCGACAACAAGAGTGAGTGCATGTGAAATTCTTAAAGCTGGAACTTGGCGTGCATGCAAGGATTGTCTTGTCATTGCTTGAACTGTAGCTATTTCTGTTGAACCCCATCAGTTGCAACACCAACACCACTTTCTGACATTTGGGGAAGTACACAATAATAGACAATTTCAAAGATCACCCATGATTACCAGAAAGAATATAAATGAAGGGCCAGTGAATTGAATGCAATGACAGCAAAAGCGAGTTACAAGCTGTGCTTTAAATTTGAGCCACAAAGAACTATAGACGTCGTCTGAATTCTGCCTGCCTTTTGAGCAACTTAACCCAACTAAGAAAAATGTATTGTCACTTTAAAGATCAGCAAGTCCTGCACCAGGTGAGGTTACTTATTTATTTATTTATTTATTTATTTATTTATTTATTTAGCTCTAGATTAATTGTGAAACAGTTCTAGCCCGAATTTTTATTTCAGCTGCTCATAAGTTTCAACTGAAATAACAAAGCTGGTGACCCCATGAATGGTTTCAGGGTTGGGTGAGAGGTTGGAGTGTGATATATCACGATGCCTGATCTTTTTCTATATAATAGTTGTTTTTTCATTTATTGTGACAGTGATATGACAAGCTGTGCTGCTCATTTCTTGCTTTGCAGCGGACACCACCGGCCTCTATTCAGTGTACTCAACCTATGAGGACTGTGAGATTATGTTCCATGTCTCTACCATGCTTCCATACACACCCAGCAACAAGCAGCAGGTTAGTTGCCATCTCATGTCCCATTTCCGTATGTTCCTTCCAACGCCAAGGTAGCGGTTAGCATGAGGATTTAGGCATGTTGGCTTTGGATATCCATGTATTAAGTGCAAAAATAACGACACGTGCAGACCAACACACACAAGAGCACTTTGTGTGTCTCATCATTTTCGTTCCTATACATAGCCAAGCTAATGTGATCCAAAAGTTATTTCAATTAATGCAAGCAGGTATAAATGGTCATATTGTAAACCGTGTGATTAGATGACAATAACTACACTGTATGCGTAACATTGTTCAAAGCCCATCTATAAAAAAAAAATAATGATGAAGATTCACTAAAGCAGTACTTAAAAGCAAGCTTTACCTCGGGTGCTCCTATCTAAATACATGTAAAAGGAGAATTCATTTTTCTCAGCAATCACTGCACCAAATTTGACGAGCTTTCTTGCAATAAAAGAAAAGCTTAAATTCCTAGTGACTGTTGGTTTCGAATTTTTCATTTAGGTGGTCAGTCTTTTATTAAAAATTGGCAAAAATCGAAAATTTTCAGAAAATCAAGCTATCAAGTTTACAGTTCTGTAACTCAACTAAGAAAAATGATATCACAATTCTCTGAATTGCATCTAATAGCGCATCTAAAGCGGACCAAATTGATGTTACACATGAATGTCAAGAAATTTAGTAATATGGAAATACAGCTTTTGCAGAACCCTTGTACACAACGTAATGAATTCATGTAAGATATAAAGTGACATATCGAATTTGTCCGCTTTGAATGTTCTAATAGGTGCCTGTTACAGAATGGTGATATCTGTTTTTGATGCAGAGCTATTAATTTGTAAACTTTGTGCTTGTGTGTTTTTTGAACTTTCAAATTTCTGAAAATATTTTTAACAGAATTAAGGCATTAAATCAAAATTCCGCCTTTAACAGTCACTAGAATTTAATTTGCTCTCTCAAATGCAACAAATTTCATTAAGATCAGTCCCCGGTTTATCTCAGAAAAGTGTTTCTGCATTTTACATGTACAGTCGTCGGCCGTTTATCCAGACCTCACGGGGACTACGGAAATGTCCGAATAAACAGGTGTCCGAAAAAGCAGATTAAGGAAAAAAAAAATCCTTTATTTCTACGCACTTATTCTGGCTTGGCAGTAGGCTTGAAGAAATCGTGAATGCGCCATTGCACACTGTTCTGTTTACGCGCAATCAGATAAGCCTGAATCTCGGAGAGGATCGCAAGGTCACTACTATATAGGCGGCTGGAAGCACAGTCACTGCTTGTACACGCTCCGCATGCGACGGCAGTGTAGCACATGGTGCATCATCTTCTGACTCGGTGTCATTGTCTGGCGATGCAGCAGAAACCTGACGAATGATCTCGCAGTCGTTGAGTTCTGCGCATTGTCAGTACAGCAGTGTCAGCACCTGTGAAACTGTCAAATGAGACCGGAATCGCAATGCAACCGCTGCGCAGGTCTCGAAGAACATTTTCCGCGTCAGTAGGGAGCACATCGGAAGGCGACAAATCCTAGGCCTTTCGACACCTGCTTGCCGGCATTCCCCAGCGCAGTCTGCGCGGGCATTGTCGGCGCCATTAGACATTTGATGCGATGTTTCCGTATGCCGCGTTGGATCATCACAACTTCAACACAGCACAGAAAGCAAACACCACCACACCGTCACGCCGACACAAGTCACTCAAACGAAAAACGTGGCCTACTCGCAGCAATTTGCATGAAGAAAGAAACAAATCAGTTGCTGGATTGTCTTGACATGGCTTACTAAGGTGAGACTGGAACTGCTGTAGCTACGAACCAGGCAGAAACGATGATGGTGAGCGGGGATTTGCAGTAGCGCCACCTTGTGGGGCAGCAAGGAGGCTCAGTTCAAAACTAAAGTCGAACCATGCACCGGTCAGAGTCGGTGCATGGTGCTCTCGATCGAGTTGGCTCAAGGAGTGTCCGAAAAATCAGACGAGAGGTTGCAAGGTGTCCGAACTTTCGGCAGTTGTTATACATTATGGTCTATGGGGAGAATGGCGGTGCCACGAAGCAGACCGAATAATCATGCATGTCCGAATTTTCGGAGTCCGAAAGATCAGTCGCCGACTGTATTTACATAGGCCACGCTGGAGCTGGGTCCGAGCTAAAGCTTCCTCTTAAGTGCCACCGTTAACAGCAGAATCCATTTCTTCATCTGACGTACTACCCTGCGAAAGGTTGATAGCAACATAGTCATTGTAGGGTGCAGATCATAGAACTGACCCATGAAAACAACTTGCAGAAACTGAGTAAAGGTACAGCTAGGGCTGTCAGTGAAGGCACTGAAGTTCTTATTTGGCAGTCCTTTATAATTTATCCTTACCTTGTTTTTTTGTGATATGATCTAAAAAACAGCAGTATTGTGTGAGGCACAGTAGTGTTTTGAACACCACCAACTCAGTCTTCATTAGAAATGCACAATTCTAATTACAACTGCATTGCTGTTGCAATGTGCAGTGGAAAAGACAAACACTGAATACCGTATTTACTCGCATAATGATCGCACTCGCGTAATGATCGCACCCCTAAATTTTGTCGTCAAAATTCGATTTTTTTTATTTCCCGCGTAATGATCGCACCCCGAACTTGCCGCAGCAATATGTCGTGTGCCAAGTCTAGCTAATAATGATTGCGCTTACCATCTGTTGAATGCTACGCGAACGACTATTCAAGACGAACCAGGCGGTCTGCACGCACCAAACACTCTTAAGTAGATGCCTCATTTCATTACTTTCATCACTTTCCGCACTTCCATGACAAAAAGAGGTACAACCAAACTTTCCTTTATTATGTCTAGGCTTTATAATGGTTGTGGTCAACAACAAAAAAGGCTCCTTTCGATTCTTCTCATCTGCACTCGTGGGCAAGCAACAAATCGCAAGCGGCAACGATAGTAGCCACGTTTACACTGATACGTTAAAAGTGTACCTTATTCATACGCCAACGCTTGTAACACAGCTAAGATATTCACCCACCCTTAGCGCAAACATGCGGTATTAGGATAGTAGTGAAGACAGATGTCGCAGTTTCCGCAGCATGCCCGCCATGTGTTTCTATGTCACTGGCAGCTAAGCGCGCCCATCTGTTTCTGCCCCCTCAAAGTGGACATGGCTACGTTATTGCCGCAAACTTACCGATATTAACGATATTATTCATTACTGATACGGAAAAAACTGTTTCAATGCATGTAATGTACTCACGAGAAGAAAAAAAAAAGATCGCGTTCGGCGCTTTCGGCTTGCTCAGCCGGCCGCCATTTTTGTTTTGGTGTCCCGCACCCGCATCCCGCAGCAAACGGGGGACAAAAAAAATATTTTTTTTCGCGGGAAATTTAACCCGCGTAATGATCGCACCCCTGAATTCGCGTCAATTTTTTCCGACAAAAAAGTGCGATCATTATGCGAGTAAATACGGTAATGATTCAGTGGTCTAGAGCAGTGCATTCTCTTTAGGTAAAGAGCTCAGCTGAAGGCGGAGTTAAACAGTACAGTCGCCGACTGATTTTCTGGACTCCAAAAATTCGGACATGATCGATTATTCGGTCTGCTTCGCGGCACAGCCCTTCTCCCCGTAGACCATAATGTATAACAACTGCCGAAAGTTCGGACACCTTGCAACCTCTCATCTGACTTTTCGTACACTCCTTGAGCCAACTCGATCGAGAGCACCGTGCACCGACTCTGACAGGTGCATGGTTCGACTTGCTGAACGCCATTTTAGTTTTCAAACTGAGCCTCCTTACTTTCCCACGAAGTGGCGCTACTGCAAATCCCCACTCATCATCATCGTTTCTGCCTGGTTCGTAGCTTCAGCCAATGCTACAGCAGTTCCGGTCTCAGCTTAGCCATGTCAAGACAATCCAGCAGCTGATTTGTTTCTTCCTTCGTGCACAATGGTGCGAGTAGGCCACATTTTTCGTTTGTGCGACTGGTGTCAGAGTGACGGCGTGGTGATGTTTGCTTTGTGTGCTGTGTCGAGCTTGCGGTGATGCAACACGGCATACGGAAACATTGCGTCGAGTGTCTAATGGCGCCGACAGGGCCCGCACAGACTGCGCTGGGGAATGCCGGCAAGCGCGTGCTGGGAGGCCTAGGATTTGTCGCCTTCCGATGTGCTCCCTACTGACGCGGAAAATGTTCTTCGAGACCTGCGCAGCGGTTTCATTGCGATTCCGGTCTCATTTGACAGTTTCACAGGTGCTGACACTGCTGTACTGACATGCGCAGAAGTCGACGATGGCGAGATCATTCATCAGGTTTCTGCTGCACCGCCAGACGATGACTCCAAGTCGGAAGATGACGCACCATGTGCTACGCCGCCGTCGCATGCGGAGCGTGCACAAGCAGTGACTGTGCTTTCAGCCGCCTATAGTGACCGTACGACCCTCTCCGAGATTCAGGCTTATCTGATTGCGCGTAAAGCGAACCGCGTGCAACAGCGCTTTCACGATTTCTTCAAGCCTACTGCTGAGCCCGAATAAATGTGTGGAAATAAAGGATTTCTTTTTTTTTCTTAATCTGCTTTTTCGAACACCTGTTTATTCAGACATTTCCGCAGTCCCCGTGAGGTCCGAATAAACGGTCGGCGACTGTAGTGAAGTTCCAGCTAGCTTTCAACCAGTTGCAGTTTGATGGATTTACACAGGTTCTGAGCTTGGCTAGTAGGTTTACATTCATTGTGGTAAAACAGCACAGATAGCAGAACAAGTAAAGCAGACAAGACAAACATATTATCTTGTTTGTTTGACTTGTGCCATCGTCTGCGCTGTTTTGTCAATGATGTTTGTGGATTAAATTGGGAACATGCAGCCTTTCATCCTTGTATTGCGATAGCAATTACACAGACACTCTGGCCACACTACTTGCATTGGCGTCATGTTGTGTTCAACCAAAGCCCACTTTGGGCAGTGAGATAAACTGCAGCACTAAGATTCCATGCACACCACACAGCGTTCGTCTGCTTAACACTGAGCGCGAAAGTGATCGTATCTCATATACCCGAAAGCAATTAGTGGAGATTATGGCCCCTTTGTGCAAGTCTACGTTCGGCGCCGAATCCGCACGCAATGCCTGTCGGGTGGCATCAAAACTAGCATTCTAGTGCATTCCCAGATGATCGCTCAATCACGGCCAGATGCGAGGCACTCCATGCTGCGACCGCCATCTCAAACGCCATTAGCAATTTCAGATCCGTGGGACAAGAATTTCCTTGATTTTTTGATGCATTTTTTCTCACCAATGTGCACATTACGCACTGCACTGTGTGCAGAGCTGTCATCACATGTCGGTAGCAACATGCGTGCTGCTTCAAACAGGCGATCAACAAACAAGATGGTGGCCATGATGTGTTTCCAGTGCACGCAATCGCTCCCGGCACTTGATTCTTATTGTAAACAAATATGGCTGCGCCCACGCAAGTGTAGTGTGGTGGTATTTTACACAATTTTAGTGCAAAACAATTGCATTCGAGCACATTTTGGAGCCTGCTAGCCTTGCACGAGTAGGTAATATGCAGGATTACGTTCCCGGCAAGTTTTGTTGATGCAGGATTGTAGTACAGCGACATTTTGTTGTCGCGAGGCACGAAATACATTGAATCCTGTGGGTGTTCACCGGGAATACGAAAATATTTTGTTGCGAGAATTTCATTGTCGCCGAATTTCGTTATCGTGCGTTTCGACTGCATAACCGTAGGTGCAGGGAAAATGAATGTGTCAGTGTTTCTCATCTTGCGGCTTGGTCAGGCTGGAGATAAAAGAGTAGCAGCCGAGTGCATTTTAACAAGTACATACGTTACAGTAAACATAAGCCATGTAGATCAACCAGCAGAGCCAACCAATAAGTGTCCCAGCTGTGCATCTAGGCAAATCTACTGGGAAGGTATCGCTTGACACGGGCAGTCATCTATTGGACATCGGTGAGAAATTTGTTTTATTTTAATAGCGAGCTTTAGCTTGTTCGTAAAGGCATTAGCATTGGGGGAATACCAGGTTACCTGAGAGGTGTATGGCAGCAACAACGCATGTCGCGATATCGTGTGACACGGAATTTGACCACAGAACATGCAAAGCTAGTACTGCAATGCTAACTGTTCATGCAAAGTGTCAGTAGTGACGTAATCTTAATGTGCAGTCCTTTTACGATTGTTCTTCAATGATAGCATTCATGAATCAAAACGGCATGTTTACACATAAGCTAAAACTCTTGAAAGACAATTTTCTGTTTTGTCTGACTGCTGCAAGCCGAGCTTAAAGCTTAGTGTTCCTGCCAGCGCAACTTGAAACGTCAACATTAACTGCACCAACTTTTCTGTCTTTCCACGAACAGCCAGCAGACATGGTGACAGCCAGTTATGGTGTATTTTCCCAAACCAATCATTGATTTAGGAATGTGGCCCTTGTATACGGCCATCATTTATGAGCTACTGCTTTGGCGCTGCAAGGTGTATTGAAGTGAGTAATTAAGTGACCTGGACATTTTATATATGCAGCTGTTGCGCAAGCGTCACATCGGCAACGACATCGTCACCCTCGTGTTCCAAGAGCCCCGAGCTCTGCCCTTCACGCCCAAAAACATCCGGTCACACTTCCAGCATGTCTTCATCATCGTGCGCGCCATCGAACCCTGCACCTCCAAGACGCGGTACAGGTCAGTTGCCCGGTTACATACGTTGTAGTTTTCTGTACAGTACAGACTGCATTTGTGCTTGCTGTCTTGTGGGCGAGTTCCCCAGATACTCCAGTGGACAGTTGGAACAGGAAAATGCCAGTCAGAGGTCATCTCACCGTAGCCTTGGCGATGATAAGAGAGTGCCTTGTCGTCGTGCTTTCGTACCATGTTGTTATCACAAATGTTGCCGCAGTCCGCATCTCGAAAACTGCTGCACTGTTGTAAATAAAAACAAAATGGCCACCTAGCATCAGCAGGCTGTGATAAGGGTAAGCGTTGTTTGCCTGCTGTCGCTTGATGGCGGTCGCTAGCATTAGACGTGGTCTGAGCCGAAGCTTTGCTCATCGCATGGTGCTTACTGCCTGCACCAGTGCTTTTTACCCCTTGATTATCAGTCAGGATTTTTGCAGGATTCTATACATTAACGCTTACTGGCGGGATGCTGGCCATAGTGGCTGTTCCAAGAACCTTTGAAGTAATGTTGCGGGATCCTCCTCCCCCGTACTCTTGGGACAAAGGAACGTTAACACAGTAGTGCAAACAATCACAAGGGCATTTATTGCACCTTTCATAGATCAATGCCAGCTGGCCGAGTTGCTACCCACAAAACATGCCGATAGGCGCGCGACAAATCTAGAAGTCCGACTCACCGTGACCGGATAGCGAGCGAATATGTTCGCCCCATGCTGGATCCCAAGGCCTGGTCGTTCGCGCGTACGGTCACGCGAACGGTGGCGTGTTTGAAGGCGGCCACGCGAGACGGTCTCGCAGAAGCATGGATCGGCGCACGCGCGGCACGGCACGTCCGCACTGCTTGCTGCCCGAACCAAAGAGGAAGCGCCTTGCCTTTCGGCACCCCAGTAACCCCGCGTGTCGGCGGCGTTAGCAGCGCAACACTCGCGCCATCTCTCGTACTGCGCCTCAACCACTCCGACCGCCGCCAGCGCCAGGCCACGCGAGCCGTGCGGGAAAACCAACATATCAGGGGATGCGTGAGAGTCGCGCATCCCCACAATGTTTACTGCTGAAACATTAAAACCTCCACTGAAACTTAAAATATCTCGATTATTGCATTAATATTTTTGCTGCTTTATGCTAGTTATGAGAGGTATAGCAAATAATACTTGCAAATTATTGCCTATATACTAAGTTCGTGCTTGCTCTAAAATGTATCAGCTTGTGCCACTGTTTAGGAATGTTTACCTGCAGGGCGTTTCACATGCTTTGAACTTAACTTGAACAAAAAAAAAAAGTTCTGCGTCATTGATGATTGGGAGCGCCAGCATGTCGTTCAGTCATATTGAACTACTCTATTGTACTTTTGCAGTGCACTTAGTTACCTAATTACTATCGTCAAATACCAGCATATAAAGAACAAGGGACAAATGTAGAGACATACACAGCGCTGGTTTGTCCCTTGCTTTTTGTGCACTGGTATCTGACAATCATGAATAACCAGCTAGCCCAAATGTTAGCTCTAACCTAATTATTAAATATCAGTTGCGCAAATATGTAAGGTCATACGTAGGCTGTAGTAAATGAAGATGCTCACTGTTCAGAAACACACGTCGCAGTTATTTTCATGTTCTCGTACCTCACATTCAGGGTTCTCAAACATGTTGGTCCCAGGGAACCCTGCTAAGCTCCATAAAATGCCAAGGAACCACCCCTTCTCTAGTAGAGAGGTTAGGTGTAACACGCAACATGTTTGGGGCCAACGGTGGTGGTGGGCAGCTTATTTTGATAGAGATATGCAACCCAAATGGTACAAACCGGGTGCAGTCGTCGTGAGCCAAGACAAGACAGCATCACGTCCAGGCATGCCAGAAAGAATGACAGTTTTCAGTGCTTACACACGGGAACACTTATACATTTCATCAGAAAAGGTCTTAGAATTAGTGCCGACTCTACTTTGAGTACAGTAAAACCTCGTTAATTTGGATTTGATGGGACCGAAAAAAATTTCAGAATTAATCGAATATCTAATTATCGAGGGTATCAAAAAAAATGTAAACAAATGCTTACTACATCAGCACGCTTTTATTTACTGAAGGAATCGGCAAGTCCTGTTTCTATTTTGCAGAAAAGCAGTGCAGGATCTGCAGTTCTCGCCATCTCATGACTGATTAGTGCTCGCAGCGGCAGAGGCCTCGTGACTTTTTCTTCTGTGCAGCCACGACGCGCTTCTTCTGAGACACGCTTTTCACTACCGCATACACATCCTGATTATTTTTTCGCCAGTGAGCTGGTCGCCAAAAGATTGTTCGTTCATCTCTATGTAGCCGGCACTCTTGATCTTTGACAGCTTTGCACCAAG
The DNA here is from genome assembly GCF_023375885.2 of Dermacentor andersoni. NCBI lineage: Eukaryota > Metazoa > Arthropoda > Arachnida > Ixodida > Ixodidae > Dermacentor > Dermacentor andersoni. The sequence goes on along the minus strand of NC_092820.1, from coordinate 51,517,863 downwards.
TTAAAACGAAACTACTGTTCATCACAAACGCTGCAGGTAAAACACCGTGGCTACTACTGATGCAATCATGGAGGGCAACCTTGCGGTTCTGAAGGCAAGCGGCTTATGCATGAAACAAATCAAAATTAAACTACCGTTCGTTGCAACAATTGCGGACGAAACCCTGGTCACTATCAATGCAATCATGGATGGCGACCACTCAGTTTTGAAGGCTAGAGGCTGATGCGCACAGCAAGTCAAAACGAAACTGTTTGCCGGAACTGCTCTGGATCAAACTGGTGGCACGATCCGTGATCCATCCATGATCTCTCCATGATCGACAGTCATGGATGGCGACTACTTCGTTATGAAGACACGCGGCCAGCTACCAGCGTGGTGTTGTGTGCGGCGGTAAATGCAAGAATAAAGGCTCTTTAATGGCACAATCAGGCACGAAGCATTCCAGCATTGCTGTCAGTCACGTATCCGGCACGATTTCTGCAGACGACTATGACGATGCAGGCTGTGCTGCTTCGTTTCGGTTGGAAGCTTGCGCTATTTTTGCTCTTGCGTTGCACATTTGCAGTGCTCTGCACTTACCGAGCTACCATACTAGAACCAACTGTGTTGCACTGCTCCATGCATTTTTTTTAATCCTCCGACGTATACATCAGCGCACCCGCTAGCGACACCTATCTACAAATGGGAGCAATACACATAAGGGTAGGTTACGGCCTCTGAGATTTAAGTGCAAAAACTTAGGCACGCTGGCTGTTTTTGGAGGCTGGATGGCTACAAGCTGCTGATGGAATTATTGCGCAGCTCGTATGTTCCTTTTACGCACTGTGATGTGCTTTTTGACACTCGGGCATGTGTAATGGAAGTTCCTTGGATTGAGCGCACCTCGTGTTTGCCACCTTAGCAATTTGGCGAGCATGAAACCAGGGAAAATTTATCAGAGGTTCACGGAACACCAAGGAGGAGCCTGCAGAAGCCCTGGGTTCCGCAGAACCCACGTTGAGAACCCATACCTTACGTAGTTTTTTCTTTGCTTTGAAGAGAGCACACAAATTATGGACAAAGTTCCAGCACGTTTGCAGAGTTCAAGCATGTTTGCTTGCTTGAACTGTGGTACTGTCAGTGACTGACTACCACATATTGGCCACAAAGCAAACGGACAAGAGGTTTTCATTCGGCATTAGACAGTGGTGACCCCAGTGGGGATTGCACATTAATAATAGCCAGCGCGAATTGTGCTTGGTAATGCAGAAATGTTTGCTTTTAGCTGACAGCCTCATGCAAGCTGCAATTGGCCTGTTCAGGAGTTTGATAATCTCTTATGAACTTAACCAGTCTACCATTTGCAAAGAATAATGTGGAAGCTGCCTTTCATTTTAACATCATTACAGTGTTGCCGTGAGTCGATCCAAGGAGGTCCCCGTGTTTGGTCCTCCAATCCCCGACGGTGCCACATTTCCAAAGTCCAAGAAGTTCACCGACTTCATTCTTGCCAAAGGTATCGTGTGCCCTGCTTTGTGGAAGCCCTTCTCTTGCCCAGCACCTTTTCTCTGTGTCCAAAAGGCTGAATGTGACTGCCTAGTGAAGCATCGCTATAACTACCTCAACCAGGCACCTGGGTCAAAGAAATGGTCAGTCCGGTTGGTAAAAGTGTAAGTTCAGTAATGTGTTCGCTTGAACTAGATGGTTAGATTAGGTCATGGCTATTAATTACCCTCCATACTTGAAAAGTTGTAGTGCACCTAACTGGAAAATGGGAGGCGCCCACACTCGTGGTTTCTCATTGTACAGTCGAATCTCGATAAATCAAGCTTGAAGGGGCCCGAAAATTTCTTCGAATTAATATAAAGGCAGCTAATGAAGGGAGGACTTAGTGGTGCTTGTGCACTAAGCTGACACATGAGTGGGAAGTTCCAGAAGGTTTATTCACAAGTATTTACAAATTACAGTCAGTAATTAGGCGTGATAGGAGATGGCAGGTTCACGCGTGTATAATTAAAGGAAACATATAATGTCTCATGACAATTGCCCCCTTTGAACTTTTGGTATGCTTCACCGCATATTACTGCTGTACTGGGCCAAAGCAGACTTTTGGGAACCGGCATTATACAATGCGCCATGCTTTCAAGTTTCAGTTTTATTGCTTTGTTTGTACAGTATGTCATACAAAATGTGCAAGAAATGTTGCCGTGCTTTGAAGCCATTGACAAGGATTACAAAGATGGAGTTGGTGCCACTGCTAACATCGGCGAATTGTTTCAATGAAAAGCGCCGAACAGCAAGAAGCGTGGTAGCTAACGTCGAAATAGCTAGGCCTAGCATTGCTGTGGTGTGGCTCTGGCTGTCAGCAGATCTGCATGCCAGAGCGTCGGCTCGAGGTGGCGTGATAATCAAAATGGCGGTTGTGGTGGCTTCAATTAATGTCATTTCGGACCTGAGGGCATGGCAAAAAGTCCAGAAAATTGGATAGCGAAGCTTTTTGTGTCCAAAATTTCAGATGTTCTTATACATTCATTCTTTGGGGTGCCCCGAATGCATCCAAATTATCGGGCATGTCCAAAAAATTGGGGGCCCAGAAAATCGGTCGTTGGTCGGACAGCCATCACTAACAGAAGTAGTCCATGATGCGCACCTGCACACGCCTGCGCACAAATTTTTGCGACAGGATTCTTTTCCCCCACACGCGCAACGTTGAGGGGTCTCTCCTAAGCTTTTCCTCTACGGCGAGATCAGAGGAATGCTGGTCAGAGGCACTGCTGCGTGATTTGGTGTACTACCGAGAGCATTGCCAGAGCACAATATCTTCGAATTAACCATCACAGATGCTTGCATGTTTGAATTACAGGGCGGTTTTGCCCATTGGAATACACATAACTTTGACGGGACCACAGCGTCGGTTCAAATAAACCAAAAGTTTAAAATAAGCATGTTTGAATTAACGAAATTTGGCTGTATCATGGCTGCATGAGACAAGTTCTTGCTTATCTTTAGATGATGTCCTAAGTTTATGTTTTGTAAAAGTAGAATGTCCTCATTTCATGCAATAAGTGCTGATGCTCAGCTAGGCTTGGAACTTCTATTGCTTTTGTTTCCTTTTTTTAATTTCCGAAATGGAGAAAGGAAGGTATTCCAACAGGTGTCAGGCAAGGGCACGTTAAGGGGTCCGTAATGCTAGACGTTCGAGACTTAGGGCATATGTAGCGTACGTTTTGTAGCTTACATTGTAATGTACCAGTGTAGCGTACATTGTGAAATGCAGCCTGTGTTGCGTGATTCCAAGAAAAGAGCTCATCCGCCCTCATTCTGTCACCATTGCCTTTCAGTGATCAATGCAGAGAATGCTGCCCATCGATCTGAAAAGTTTGCTACCATGGCACAGCGAACGCGGCAGGAGTACCTCAAGGACCTCGCAGCCAACTACTCTACCAACACCACACTTGACTCGGGGCCCAAATTTTGTAAGTTGCCGCCCGATTTCCTGGCGTGTTTGTGATGGTCACAAGTGCTCAGGGCTGCACTTGACAATTTGTTGATCAACAGTGTCCTTTGTAATCTTCGTTGGTCTTGTTGATTTTCCTTTTGCTTGTTCTGCAAGGTTGCTTTGCCGTTAGTGCCGTGTTGACGTCTTCAACATATGCAAGCATTCTGGTTGCTTCACAAGTGGCAGGACCCGTGTTTGCAAAACTTCATTCCTAACCATGAGGGTCACGCTTTCTTTAATTGCAGACTTAGATTCTTCCTAGTGGCTTATTTTTGAGAAAGAACATGCAAATTATTTTTGGTGACATTATAGCAACACGACTTTTCTTTGTGTGCAATGTCATATACAGTTAAACCTCGATATAACAAAATCGGTAAAACTGGCAGATTGCTTCGTTTCATAGAAATTTCGTTGTATCAAAATTCAAGTTTTATGCAAATAAGTGCACTCGTCTATATATATATATATATTTTACACGGAAGCGGCCACAAAACTACCTGAATTATCAGGCATTGAAAAAAAAAACAAAAAAATTCATTTTGATGGATTTGAAAGTTGGCGATGAAAAATACGGTTTCACGCCGTGTTCACAATATCTTCACATCGGCGGTACCCATTGAAAGAATGGCTGCACTGAAAAAGACGCACACCGACCTACCCCCCCCCCTCCACTCAGCCCCCCTTGTGCACTCTTGTGCACTCCGAAAACTCGCTCTCCTCCCCTTTTCCTCTTGCTCGCATGGGAGACGGCGCTCGTCAAGCCACTATTAAGTCACTCGCACCCAAAATACGAAGCATGCAGGGCGTGATGGGGTCGTTGCTTTGGACTTTACGCTCGGAGTGTGCGAATACCAAATAGCAGATTTCAAATCAAATATTGAATCAAATCGAGAAAGAAAAGCCAAATATTGAGCTCAATATCAAATATCAGAAAATTTATCACAAAATTCGATGCTTACAAATTTTGGGCAAGAAAATACAGTGCTGCACATGCTTGGGAGGCTCCTCAAATTCTGTAACAAGAATATTGCTAGCTATCGCTAACTACGTACCTACGAACCAAAATGTATAGTATGCTCTGTTCTTAGTTAATTAAATTGCCAAATGAGTATTCCACCACAGATAGCAACTCGGTTTCTATATGACGGTCTGGAAAATATTTTTTATATATAGAATGTCTGTCAAATAGAATCAAGTGCTTTTTTTCCCTCTGAAGCTGAACAAATAGCAAAGTTGTCCTAAATACCAATTAGGTTTTCAGTTTAATAGTTGGCCATACTGTTCTTAATGGCAGTCTTGTATTGCATAATAAGTTTTGCTTTCCAGTTTTCTTCCAGGAAACAGTGTTTTCATCTTATGGCGGGTGGTTTCTGTAAGTTGTCAGCTTGTTAAGGCTACTCTGCACGATGGACAAAGCCGGGAAATGTGCATTACGTGACAATCCACACTACTCCATGCTGGCATCGGTGCCGCATGAGTCGACTGCGGCCTGTGCCCATGGTAAACCATTATCAAATCGGGAGGCCCAAGGCATGTTCGTGCGGCACCCCCTCCCCTCTTCCATTTTTTTTGTGTGCCCATTTGCTATCCGTATGCCGTATTTACTCGAATCTAATGCGCACTTTCTTTCGATAAAACGGGTCCAAAAATTGAGTGCGCGGTAGAATCGAGTACGACCCTAAATCCGCATTACCGTATTGCCATCGACATTACAAAATGGCCGCCTCGTACGCGCTTTGAGCCTAGCTGCCGTAGCTTCCTCCATGCGTTGCAGTACATGTGCTTAGGCAATGCTTCCTTTGGCTTAGGTTAGTGCACCGTCCGTCTTCCCGTTTTCTGCGTTTGCTCTATCAGCATGGAAGTGCCAACTCCAAAGACATGCCGAGTTCATCATGATGCTGCAATTAAAAGTAAAGCGATCACGTGTGCGAAGATGGACGGAACTAAGGCCGCATCACAGGCGTGCGGAGTTCCCAAAACTTGCGTGCGAGACTAGTGCAAACAGCAGAGGCGTTCTACACTGGTGGCTGCTACGTACGGCGTGGCCACGTGGCCCCTATCTTGAAAGCGATCTGCGGCGGCGACAAGAGAATACGCATCTAGGCGCACTGCACTGCGTTCTCGTCGCTTAGCTGCATTGAAGCGAAAGGCTGCACAAAGGTTAATTCCTTCGCTCCTGCTACCGTACTTCCTCGCTCTGGTCGTACCTTTTATCGATGCATGCCGTAGGACCGCTGTGCACGTAAAGGCACCGACCAGCGCCGGGTAATTTACAGAACATACGGAATAGTAGTAAAAAAACCAAATGTTCAAGGAATCTAATATTAGACATTCAGTTCGCGAATTGAACTATTCAAACGTTCACTGTTGATTTGAAATCGAACATTCGAGTGTTCTCACACCCCTAGTTTATGAGGAACCTGATGTTGCTCCACTTCGGCAGTCATTCATGGTCGTGCGGCACGCGATTTAAGATGTGGATTCGCAAACAGCCTTTTGTGATTCAGCCATTTGACTGTCTGCGTCTGCAGAAGTTTCCATTTATTCTCTGAGTATTGCTTTGCAGTGGCAGTGAAATTTCGTTATATTGAAGTGGTGTATAAACGAAATTCATTGTATTGAGGTTCTAAATACATGGTGTTCTATGGACAAGAAGTTATGATGAGTTAAGTACTGTTATATTTAGGATTTCATTATATTGAAGTTCATTATGTTGAGGTTTAACTGTACATGGTTTGCTTTCGAATATGTGGATCAACCAGCATAACAAATTTTTTACAATTGTAAATAAAATTCACTCAACTCATTCTTATGTCATAATAAATTTGGCAGAACCTGTCTCACGATGACTGTTGACGGTAGTGTGTTTAGCATTAAACCAATACACAGTCAACGTCTGACTTTTCGGACTCGCTAGGGAATGCAAAAACGTTAGAAAAATGGGGCAGTCGAAAAAGAATGCACGCCTTTAAGTGCTCTCAAAACTTAAATCACCACAGCCACTTTCAAAATAGCTTCGAAGTCTTGCCAGTACAATTATTAGGCATCTTGGTGCTCGTACTGTAACAGGAGATGGCGGGTGTGCGCATGTATTATTAGGCACCACATTTTATATCCTGTCGCAGTGGCCCCTCTGCATTCTTGTGCTTCAGTGCGCTACATTGCACATGCTTGACCACGTAACATCGCTGTACTGCGGCGAAGTTTACTTTTGGGAACCTGCATTGTGCTACGCTTTAGGCATCTCGGTGCTCATACTGTGACAGCATCATTCTGTTTACGGCACTCTATTGTTACACGAAGGACAATGTGCAACATATGGCGCAGTAAACAGAATGACGTCGTGCAAAATAGCCCCAGTGGAAGCCTTTGTGTACTGCAGGCGCACACGTGTTTAATTAATTGGAGTCTGCGGCAAATTTGCACGCATGAGCGTCACGAAAACTTGCCCTAACCTTCCACATTTCAGAATCTTTGACAGGTCGTAAATCATGCCAAACGTGATGATGAGAACAGCGTAGACGGCGCCTGCTTTTTACTGTCGATGAAGGCAACACGCGGAGTGGTGATCGACTCACGAATAAAAGATTACCGTTAAGTACAGTACGGCCCATTATTAAACTGAGAACCTCATTGGTACTTAAGGCAAATTTGCCATTCCTTCGACATTAGTTGGAAGAAATGTGAGAATCCTCTTGAGCATGTGCAGCTGGTTGTCTTTTGCACAAAAATTGTAAGCGTAAAAGTTTGTGTCGAATTTTCTGATATTGGATTCGATATTTGGCACTTCTTTCTTGATTTGATTCGATATTTGATTTGAAATCTACTATTCGGTATTTGCCCACCCCTTCTAAGAACACATTGTGATGATTCATGGGTTTAATTTCCCGAAAACTTTCTCCAGCAACAGAAGGTCTAGTACTGCAGCTGGAGAGGATAGCATTATTGAAATTTGGCATGAAAGAGGCCTGTCGGCGGCTCTCGTTCTCAAAGCCACCAGCCACAGTGTGTGCCGTCTGGGCGATGCAGAGGCAAACAGCATAGAAACCAGGCACAGTCGGCTACTAACTATAATCTCTCGTTCCCTTTTCCTCTCGAGGCACTTGGCCGTGCAACCAATGCTGTGCCAGTGGCGCTAAGGAAGAAACAAAAATGGGAACTTTTGGCTGCTTTAAAACCAGCTACCAGCCTGAGGAAGATCGCTCATGACAATGCCTGCGAAGCACGAAAGGCACGCTCGCCGCCCGAATTCGTTCTGATCGAGCTGGGTCGGCGGCAGATGTGAAATTTTTGGATGGCGAGCGTTGTGCATATGCCTCCAAGTGAAGTTTGTCGCTTTGACGCTGGTTTTTTGCTCGATGTAGCCTGGCCTTACACAGAGGTATTGCAGCGAAGCCGATTTTAAAGACCATGTGAACGAAGCTGACTTTAGGAATCCGGTTGCTATTGTGCAAAAGATGCTATTAGAATTTCGCCAATTTTTCTTGGTAAAAAATCGCGTGTGCGTAAGATTTCAACATTTTTTAGAAGCTTTAATATCATTTCTATGCTACTTTTCTACTTTGGACCCATAGAAAGTAGGACCTGTTTGATTCTGGAGCATGCTAGAATCGGAGGAAAGTACTACTGTACCAAACGAATTGGCAGTGTTTTTCTCGTGTTTTTCTGCATCGTGTTTAATTTGACCTGCTGGATAACTCGATCAACTTCGTCGGTCCTGTTAGGGTCAAATTAACGAAAGTCGACTGTATAACACAAAGCAGCCGTTCCCGTACAAACATTTCCAGTTTCTCACTTTTACCGGCATGGCATTGCCATCACGTCCAGTGACCGGCGTTGCAGACGACCATGCACAGTTTTAAGCAGAGACTACGTGGATTGAAAAATTCTGTTTTAAAAATTTCTACTTGCTTTCCAAAGGAACAACTGTACGTTTAGAAACTTAAAGTGGAAGGCATTCTATTGCACTACCAAGTAGTAGGCCCTTGAAACTCAGTATCATCATCATCATCAGCCTGGCTACGCCCACTGTAGGGCAAAGGCCTCTGCCGTACTTCTCTAACTACCCCAAACACAGTAGACTGTCCCTTTAAGCGGAAAGACATATTGCCATGGCAACTTGGTCACAGTAAAGTAGCACCCTCTCCACTTTGAACAGCGTAAGCATCTCACCGTATGGCGTAGTTCAAGAACAGCAGGCAGCATTCATTGCACCACAAGCAGCTAGTCTTGCTATGCTAGGGAGTGTCCTTGAGTTGTGGGCCCAGGTTAGCCCTCTGTTTCATTGACTCGTGTTGGTGAAGGTTAATGCAACAGCGACAAAGAGGATGCCGTAAATACTGAAATGTAAGACAACATGTTTTCTTCAAGAAAGCAGGCTAAAGTCTGCCCTCTTGTTATATGGCCTACGGTGTGCATGTTGGCAAATGCATAGCCATAGCAATACCAACATCCAAATGTGATGGTGGGCATTTCTTTTTTTCTTGTCTCTGGGTGCATTGGGTTACCACACTCAGAACAGCAAAGCCACATGCTCGCATACATGGCTTTGCCAAAGTACTCGAGCCAAAGCAGGCACGAGCTCCCACACACTTTCTCCCAGGTTAGAGGGCTCAGAGCGCGCTCCCTTGTCCTGCACGGGAAGTCGCTTTTGACTGTGAAGTTTATTAGGGCGTGCTCTACTGACTAGAGCACGCTCAAGCTCTTTAACTTAAACCTGCCCACTGTGTCTTGTGTGAATTCTTCCGATCGACTTCGACGTGATTTGCTTTTGGTTTTTTGTCTGGTGGGCGTTGAGTAGAAGCATGTAGAGGTAGTTTTAAATGGCATATAAGGTTAAAGTTGCAGGCTTTGCCTAACCGAATGGCAACATGGCCACTCAGCACCACTGGAGCGTTTCTGAAATAAGCATGCGATATTGTGGTGGGCACAAAAGGGAAAAACTATCACCATGCACCCCATTTAAGTGTCATTTTGTTGGCATCATACCGTGCCTCTACAGCCTGAGGACGCACTTGCAAGCTTTGTGCAGAGGTTCATGCATGCTCACAACTGGTGACATGCCCCGTTGTGAATATGTGTTTTGGTGATTCTTTCATAAATTAAAGGTAACGAGTCGACCTATCCTATATTCTCGTTTGTATGGTATTACAGGGTTCCTCTGGAGCATGAGGCAGTGGGTTCGATTCCTAAGCGCAGCAGCTGTGTTTTGACTGGAGTTAAATGCAAAAATGCCTGTGTGCAGTGTAGTGGCGTTTAAGGGGAATGCACATTTTCAGAATCACTGGGGAAATTTCTCTTCTCACAAGTGTGGGATCACATGAATTCGCAGCAGACTTTTGATTGGTGGCGCAGGCACCTTTCTACACACCTCCGCAGTGCATTTACAAAGCATAAGCTGGCCCTTGTAGCTGGAGGGCCAACAAAGTAGGCGCCATGCTTTAACATTCCCTTTAACAGTGAACTGCACCGTAGTACTTCGATTCATGCGCATATTAAGGAACTCTAGGCGGTAAAAATTATGGCATCTCTCATAGCCCCGGTGTTACTTCTTAACCCCACAATTCAATAAGTCAGGGCTCCCTCGTATTCTGTGCTGCTAGAGCATATATTATTTCTCAAACAGGGGCACGTGTAGTTTAAATTATATGAAGTTCCTTGTCCAATCTTTACAGCCCTTTTGAGCTTTGGATCTCGCAAAAAGGAGAAACCACGGCCAAGGTTCGTGCCAGATGCCTTCGTGCGTGGCGCCATCTCTTGGTCGGTTCAGGTGAGTAGGACCGTGGCCACACATCTACCACCTCATTTGCTGCAGTCAGTTTGACAGTGGGTACAGAAAACATGATTGACACAGTGATTCCGGCTCAGATTGTAGTTGACCACAGCCAAGATAAACTGCTTACATTAGGTGGGCAGACGAAGGGTTTCCCATATCTCGGGACCGCATCTTAGGATGCATTTTGTTTTCAATTCTTCTTGCCTTTCATTATCGGCCCAAACGAAGTAGTGCCACCATTATCGCTGGCCCTCGGGGGAAACAAATGACAAGACTGACACCCGTAACAGCACCGTGTATATAAAACTTAACGGCCGCTTATCTTGTATTCCCCTCAGTACAGCAGTTCAGTTGTTGGGGCTTCGATCACATGTGTGTGACGTGTTTGACTGCTAAGAGTTATGACAAGTGTTAGTGCTTCACTGTGCCATGTGAAATTGAATGCATAATATAGGCAGACAATCCTTTTCCCAGTTCCATGTGTGGTGCTTGTTTGGATGTTGCAAGCGCGTGGTGTAACTGTGTCACCCGGCCAATCACTGCAGGTGGAAGACCAAGGCCAAGGTTGTGTGTGTGACTGCACCCTTGGCATCTCGGCCAGCTCACTCGTGCTGCTGGACGACGGGACTGGAGAGCCAGTTTTCGGCTGTGCGACTGCTGCGGTGCTCGGGTGGTCCTCGCACAGCAGCAGGTGATGCATTGATGGAGCCGGCAGGACTCTTTGCATTGAGAAGCTGCTTGGTTACGGAGCTGATGCACTTTGAAAGGGCACTGTACCGCTGAGATATCTTCGGTGAACTGTGAACTTGGTTTGGTATTGGGCATGGCATGTTGAAGAAGGAAATTTGTGGCATTCCTTCAGCAAAATACCAAGTCTCGGGGCTGCCACCTATTGCAGAAGGTGCTAATGTTAGGAGAATGCCTTGCGTGTTCCGTAAGTGCATGAGAAGTGGTTTTTCCTTGCTCCCGAGAATAAAACTCGGTTACTCTGAAAGAAAAAAAAACATGCCTGTTTTTTATAGCAAGTGTTCTCCTTTAGGCAGCAAGGTTGCCTTTTTGTTCCACCTTAATTTTTCTTTTGCTATTGCAAATATCAAGGTTGCAAACGCAACCCTCATTTTTCATTTTGGGAGCTGCTTTCATTTTCTATTTAAAAGGAAGGCTTTCATTTCTCCTATCCTCTTAACGTTATTGTTCGTCGGCTTCATAGGATTGTTACTTGACAGGAAATTGAGTCCCTAAGGTGTCATTATTCTTCTTGTTACTTAATATTTAACTTCTCCAAACTCCACTTTTTGAGCAGCTACTTAGTAGAATATTTGAAAACCGGACGCTTTCTTCCTGCACGAAGTTACGGATTAGTCCGTGGCCGTTAGTTACTTTGACACCCGCCCTGTGATGTCGCTCTCGGTTGCAGCCTGAAGCTGTTCTACCACCAGGGGGAATGTGTGGTGCTTCGGGCGCGTGACTCGGATGCTGACGAGGCACAGGAGATTGTGACCAGGCTGGCCTGCGTCACCGATGGATGCGAGGTGAGGAACTGTCACTTTGTTGCACTCTTGAACAACACGAGCTCGCGTGGGCCAGGAGCACCAGAATCCTGGCGTCATGAGCACAGGATCCTAACAACAGGGGCAGCTGTTACATGAAAGAAAGCAACTTTTTTAAAATTAATTTTTCTTTAGCTTTGCTTACCCACCATTCAGCTCTCCTCTTCATGTCTCTCCCTTTCTTTGCCCTCTCTCGAAAACTCTCGACACATTTGACATGCTTCATATGCAGGATCGGCATTCTTGTTTAGAAAAAAATTTACATAGCCAAAAACGAGAGGGGAAGGGGTTGCTTTGTTTAAACTCGCTGTATCCAAAACTACAAACAAAACGAGAACAACGTAAACTGGTGATAGGGCGAGTACAAAATTTTCGTCATTAAAATTTATTGAAAGGCCTTATGGGGGCGAGCTCCACTACTATAAAAGCTGCTGCCACCGTCGGCGTGACGTGGCATGAGGGATCACGCAGACACAGCGGCCGCGTCGACTGCTTCGGAAGCGCCGAAGATAACCGAAAACGAAAGTTTAAAGTCCCACCTGCTCTGTGGCTTCGATTAAGTGGTGAGGCTTCCCCGCCTTAGGTATCTGCGGGACAACATTTGACAGCACTATATAGGTGGCTGCTTTTGGAGGCATGCAGCATGGTAGGCTACTGCACGGTGCCGCAGTGCTGGACGTACGCAATGGCGCCCAGTGTCAGCCTTATTCACACATAGCCGCAGGACAAGAAGCTGCGTGAAGCTTGGCTCACGAAACTTAGAACCGGCAGACAGCTATCGGCTGCAACTCGGGTATGCAGCTAGCACAGAGCGAGGAAGATTTCTGATACGGCGTCAGGACTGCGATGTTCGGTGAGTAGTAGAAAACGTGCACTGAGACGCTCGCCCGCGCCTGCTGCCCGGCTAATGTTATGACACTTTATTTGGTCTATGAACTTCTTCGTGCTAGATTCTGGCAAGTTCACTGCAATGGAAAGGGAGTGGTAAGAAGCACATTAAAAAAAGACGTATGGCACATGGTCATCTGTTTGTGTTATGAATTAATGTACAGTAGAACCCCGCTGTTACGTTCCCCACTGCTGCGTTTTCCCGGCTGCTACGTCGTTTTCATCCGGTCCCGGCATAGCTTCCATAGGATCCAATGTATAAGGAACCCCGCTGTTACGTTGTAGCTGTAAAAACGTTCCCGCATGATACGTCGCAACTTAGCACCCCGAACCCGCCTGGGCTAAAGTAGACAACGCGCTCCAACCGCCATTTTGGCTTTTGACGAGTTTTGGCTGGGCTTGGCCGGGCTTGGCTATGGAACTGGCTGCGAGAAGCCGCACGCCAGTTCAAGAGGCCGCATGAGGCCGCCACTAAGTGGCCATTCGTGAAAAATGATCTTACTATCATCACTGTGATTACGGTCACCGCTTGGTTGTTGGACGGGTCGACTCACGGAGGAAGGAAACTCGGGAGAGGCCCTGACGTCACTCTTTGTGAAGCTAAAGTGAAACCGGAAGTTGGCGTTGCTCGTGGCGTTGCTCCGCCTATCGGGCCTACTCTCCTCTCTTGTTTACGTTTCTCCCACGCCGCGCTGCGCGCAACCGGGCTCCTCGGACGCGCGCGCTCCGCAGCAATACTAAACAATCGTTAGCACGTTAGCATGATTACGCCAAAGAGGGCAAAATTTCCCGCGGAAATTCGTTCGTCCGTTGCCATTGCCGTGGCGCGGTGACGACAAGGAGCACGAGCCGCATGATGCCGGGGAGTTGCCAAATCCTAGCTTTGGAGAAGCCGTCGCGGCTCTGGACCTCCTCCGCAGGTACGTCGCACCTCACAGCGACGCTGACAGCAATGCGGCCTTCCAGGGTATTGAGAAACGTGTGGCGATTTATAGCGAGCGAAAGAAACGGCAAGCCACCATTCTAGACTTTTTTAAGTCCTAAGCGCACTCTGTGGAAATAAATTGTCTATAGTTGAAGCTGCACTTTTTTCATTCATTTTCGGAGCTTTCCTCACTGTTGCGTTTTCCCGGCTGTTACGTTTTTTTCCCCCGGTCCGGTGAAAAACGTATGAACGGGGTTCCACTGTACTGGATTACAAAAAAGCAGCAGCGGGAAATCGCACGCTGAGAAGATCAATAAACATACAGTGCTACCCAACTTGAGAAATAATATTGAAACGTCCAAGAATTTAGAAGAAAAAAAGATTTAATTGTCGTGACGGCTCATCACGGTTGCCGTAGGCGTCGAAGTCTCTACAGTGAAACCTCGTTAAACTGTAATTGGCCGGAGCTCGGAAAAAGTATGTACTAAACGGTAGTACTGTTTACCCGAAATAGCATGAAATCGCCCATTTTTCTGTCGAAAACGAAACACGGAACTCTGAGAGAGTGCAATAAAAGGGGAAAAAAAATTCAGTATTTATTCACTGCACGCCACAAAAGTGTCATTTTCGTTTGATGCCGCGGTGGCCTAGCACGACGACAGCGGCCTCAAACTTACTGAAGCTGTCTGCCAGCTTTTCAGCCAGCCCCTCCTTCTTGGCAAACACTTGCATGGCAGATTTCTCGTTGGCGTTACGTAGTCTCCGTGCACACGCGCGGTAGCGCTGCAGAAGTACCGGGGTGCCTTTTTCATTGCCAGGTGCTGGAGTTCAGAATACTTTTCGTTTGGAATAGTTACGTTATCGTGCCCCTGTTCTCGTCGTGACGATTGCATTCATAAAGCTGACGTAACACGCAGCTTCTGCTACTGTCGGGCCTGAACCGCCCGTGCTGTCGCTTTCCGTGTCGTCCTCATCACTGTCGCTAGTTGACACTTCAGCAACAACACAGGCAACGATGGCGAAAAGTCAAACCTCGTAGCCGACATGTCTTCGCGGTCACAGCAGTGCTGCCGAGCAACTTCTTCGCATTCCAAATGCCACACACCGTAGTCAACAGCAGATCCCTGTCACATGCCAGCGCCGACTTCTTCGTGTCACGTTCGATAGCACGGACAATGTCTAATTTTTCTTCTATGCTGAGCACCCAGCGTCTTTTTTATCCGAGCTTTGGCATGACGCGAGTCCTCTCTTGCACGACACCACAATTCTGTCTGGCTGATGATGTTGATGTTCATGTGGCTTCACGCGCAAACGTGCAGGTTTCGGGTTCAAATTATCGAGATCGAGATGATGACTGTATCATCATAAATTCAGCCCTAATTCCCTAAAATTTCTTTTATTCCCTAAAGCATCGTGCATTTTGTTGTCATCTCTTTAATTTATTGCTGCGTTGCTTTGTAGGCCATTAGCGTGCCTCGCGAATAAATGACTCGCAACCACTACAGCATGAACAAATTAAAGGCGTACCAAATTTTATACTGGGGGCGAGGACTTATGGAGTCGCCATCTGTCGGAAGTGCCTCCCTTGCGTAGTGTGAGGGATAACGCGGCGTGCTCCTCATAGGTTTGGCTTACGGCGCCCACCACGCGGCAGCCCTCTTGGATATTTCCGTAAGTACTCTCAAAACGAGGGAAGTTTTTGACTGTCAAAATAATAATCTTGGGCAAACTGATAGCACGCAATCGTTTACAGACGCTATCTCTTTACCGAATACGTATAGTGAGTGCCACTGAGCGCGGTCGCCACGATGGAGTCTCCAGAACCGGCCTCTTGCGTGAAAGGCAGGAAAACGCTGAGAGCAAACTATGTGAAATATATTCTTATAGTGGGCTGTCTGTAAAACCAAACGGAGCATAACAGAATGGAGCCGCAATGCAGCGATCGCACGTGTTCGCTGCGACTGACTGCACGTCTGCATGCATGTCCGCGCACAATGTTTTGCTTTCGCTGCGAGCGCGTTTTCGCACCGTGCCGTGAGCTTTAGGCCACATAATATGAGCGTTTGACAGTACACAAGCAACCATTGTTACATGGACGCTATCAGAGCTGTCCAAAAATAATTTCGTAATGTGCCGTCGCGACGATTCAGTCTTTCTTTTTCTTCTAAATTCTTATATGTTTCAACAATGCGTTTCCATATCATTATTTCTCAAGTTGCGCCACACTGTATGTTTATCGGTCTTCTTTGCTGCGTGCGATTTCCCGCTGCTTCTTTTTCGTAATCCAGTACATTAATTCATAGCACAAACCTGACCATGTGCCATGCCTTTTTTTAATGTGCTTCTTACCGCTCCCTTTGCATTCCAGTGAACTTGCCAGTGTCTAGCATAAACAAGTTCATAGACAAAATAAAGCGTCATGACACTAGCCGGGCAGCGGGTGCAAGCGAGCATCTCATGCGCGTTTTGTGCTACTCACCGAACATTGCAGTCCCGACGCCGTAGCAGAAATCTTCCTCGCGTCTGTGCTTGCTGCATACCCGAGTTGTAGCCGATAGCTGTCTGCCGGTTCTAAGTTTCGCGAGCCGAGCTTCAAGCAGCTTCTTGTCCTGCGGCTATGTGTGAATAAGGCTGACACCAGGCTTCGTTGCCTACGTCTGGCACTGCGGCACCGTGCAGTAGCCTACCATGCTGCACGCCTCCAAAAGCAGCCACTACCTATTATAGTGCTTTCAAATGCTGTCACGCAGATACCTAAGGTGCCTCACCACTTAATCGGAGCCGCAGCGCAGGCGGGACTTTAAACTTTCGTTTTCAGTTCGCTGCTGCACTTCTGAAGCAGCCAACACGACCGCTGTGTCCACGTGATCCCTCATGGCACGTCACGCCGACGGGGGCGCCAGCTTTTCCAGTGGTGGAGCTCGCCCCCAATAATCCCCAGAAATAACTTGTGGTGCAGTGCGGTGCCAGTGAACATGGTTTAGGAGAGCTGCACTCCTACAAGCAGATGAGCCAGTACCAGTGGCAAGCAGAGCACTCACTCCTACTGAAGTGCGATATGCACAGATAGAAAAAGAGATGCCTGCAGTTGTATTCTCACTATGCAAATTCCATCAGTATGCTTTTGGGGGGCACACAACTGTGCTTACTGACCACAAGCCACTGCAAATACTTGTGAGGAAACAGCTTGATCAAGTGCCAAAAAGGTTACAAGGGAGGATTTTGCTAACGCAACGTTACCACATTGACATACAGTATCGACCAGGCATGGAGCTTCTTCTGACCGACACCGTGTCTCGAGCATTCCTACCGAATGAACAATGCCAAGTACTAGCGGAGGACATGAATGTTGTGCAGAGCTTACCAGTTCGTAAAGATGTGGTTGAAAAGATACGTGCTGCAACTCTGATGGATGACTCTCTGCAGAAACTTAAGACTGTTATCCTGTCACGATGGCCGCAAACCAAATATCAAGTGCCTCTGGAAGCCAAAGCCTAGTTTCCCTTCAGAGATGAGCGTGTAGTGCACGACAACCTCACATACAAAGGGCAACATCTGGTGATCCGCAAAGCTCTCCGACCTGACTTGAAGAAGAAGCTACATGCAACGCACATGGGCATTAAGAGCACACTGTGACGTGCACAAGAGTGCATATACTGGCCTGGTATGAATGCTGAAATCAAAGATCACGTTGAGTCATATGAAGTGTGTCAAAAGCATGCACCGCCACAACAAAGATAGTCGCCAAAGCCTCATCCACGACAGTATTTCCCCTCGCAGCACGTGAGTAGTGACATAATGGAGCACAAGGGCAAGAACTTTCCTCTGATAGCAACTTCTGGGAGGTTGGCCAGCTGAACTCCTTGACAGCTGCCTGTGTTATCCACAAGTTGGAGGCACATTTTGGGAGTCGCGGTGTGCCAGCAGTTCTTGTCACGGACGATGGCCCTCAGTTCTCCTGTGAAGCCTTCAGTAACTTTGCCACAGAGTGGAGCATTGAACACTCGACATCAAGTGTAGGCTACTGAGGACCAAACAGCACGGCTGAATCAGCGGTGAAGACTGTCACAATGCTTCTCAAGAAGGCTGAGGAGAGTGGCAGTAACGTGCAGCTTGGATTTCTCAACCACCGCCACACAACCCTGCAACATATCAGTGCCAGTCCGGCGCAACTCCACACGGGCAGAAGAACACTGACACTCCTTTCCACGACAGCCGCACTGCTAGAACCAAAGTTTATAAATGCAAAGCCTCTCTTAGATTGCAAGAAATGCACCATGATGCTCCACCATGACAAGCATACGAAAGATCTCCACCCATTTTAGAAAAGGACAAAATGTCAGTCTCTCCCCATGCTAATAGAACATGGTTGAAGGGTACCGTGATGAAACAGTGTGGTATTCGATCATACAAGGTGTAAGTAGGCGACAGCACTCTTAAGACGCAACAGAGTGCACATTCGGGAAGTGCCTGAACCGTGCCTTCGTGGTAATGCACCCGCCTAGTCCACACAATCGCAGTCAACAGCCTGAGACACCTGAACCACCCGAGGAGAGAGATTGCGTGGAGCAAGCTACCAAGGTGACCACACCGCTTACGGGAATGCACAAGTTGCAACAGCAGGCAGACCCAGCATCAACTTTAGTGCGCCCAAGGCAGGTCGCCACTCTGCCGAAGCAGTTAAATGACTTCATGTCTATAACGCCAAATTTCAACAGTAGAAGAATGTTACATGAGCAACCTCCAGACAGCACCACCACACCGTGGCACAAACCCCACAAACCCCGGGTTTTTCGTCAAGCAGACTAGGCCTTGCTGCCCCCGAAGCAAGACGCTTATGGCAGCGTAACCTCAATAAAAGGGTCTCTTTGAAATATTATGTCTTACGTACGAGCAGTTCACAGTTCACTTTGTCTGCATCACATCTCGATTGGTCCTGTCGACCCGGACGAACCTTGTACTGACAGAGGTGGCCCCGGCTGGTGAGGCACTGTTTTGTGAATGGCGGCGCCAGGCGCTGTGTGCGATCTCCGCATCGGGCTGACGTCGGGGAGCGCTCATGGTGACGAAGTCCACTGCCGCATCAGCCAGGTTGGCCTATCCACGGCGTGCTTGGTGCTCCTTTTGCGCTGCAAACCAAGTGAAATGCCCACTTGGGTGGCATTGGGCATGAGTTGGCTCTGCAGTACATGCGACATGTAGCACTGCATGGGTCTCTACCTCAAGCATGCCGAAAAATCGAATAGCATATATATTTGACTCGCGAATCGAATTATTCAAACGTTCACTATTCAAATCGATTCAGTGATATTTGTTATTCACGCACCCCTATTCTCATCATTTTGTGGTCATAAAGTGTTCAGTGTTAGAGGCAAGAAACTAGCACTGAGTGCTTATGTGTGTTGTTTTCTGTCTGTTCTTCAGACTCAGGAGCTGATGCTGTGCCGCAACGCTGTCGGTCAGCTGGGCTTCCACGTCCAGTCTGAGGGGCTCGTCACCGAGGTCGAGCCTCACGGTCTTGCCTGGGAAGCTGGACTCCGACGAGGATGTCGTCTGCTTGAGGTGAGTAGGACACTCGTGGCAGGAGACAATTCTGCAAACAAAATTGTGCTTGCTTTATTGCAAGAGCAGTCAATTCTAACCTAATTGTTTTATAGTGATCAAATTCGAACAGCACAATGCAAGTACCGTATTTACACGATTGTAAGTCGACTCGAATGTAAGTCGACCCCCCCATATCGCTTGACCGGAAAAAAAAAAATCAGAGAGCATACCCGAGGGCGCATTCGATAACGAAAATTTATTAGTAGCTGACATGGTCACTGGACTGCTCGTCTTCACTAGTGCTGCCATCGTCATCGTTGCTGCGGTCCCACAGCGCGTCGTGGTCCAGCGAAATTTCAAATTTGGCAAACGACTGCACCAGGACATCTTGCAGAACAGCAGCCCACGCCAAATGCACCCAGCCACACGCAGCCGTCAGGGAGGCTCTTTTGACAGGTCCGGTTGGCGTAAATTCGCAGTCTTCTGCCGCCAGCCACTCGTACCCACGGTGGAGCAGAACCTTAAAATTAAGGCGAAGGTCCGGGCTTGTTTCATGACCATGTCGCACTTCACTGGCAGGGACCGATCACGCATTTCAGCGACGTACGCCGCAAGCTTAGCCTACAGCTCCGGAAAGCGTCCAGACTTCGGCACGTGGGAAATTTCTCACTTGCCGTCACACATTTCGCTTCGCTGCAGTCGCCACTCTCGCACCACCCGTTTAGAAACATCGAAATTGCGGCCCGCTGCGCAGTGATTTGTTTCTTCGGCGTAAAGGATGGCAGCCCTCTTGAACGCTGCTGTGAACAAGTGCCGAACGATTAGTGGGCCTGGAGCACTCATGACGACTGGGGAAGCATAGAAGTAGCACGTAGCCGGCAGTCAAGTGGAACGCGTCACACCAATACCAATGCCTTTAAACCACGACCGACTAGTAATAAAGCCGGTCGTGCTTTAAACAGAGAAAGAGAAACCCGCGAGCGGTGTCTGCTCTTCCATGAACTACCGATACTCACCGCAAGCGGCGCCGTTCTGAGGGTGCCGCCGCAAATGGGAACAGCGGCGCTTCCATCAACTATCGACAGCCCCCCATGAGTGTTGCATGCACTGCAAAACTCTCAAAAATGTTGAAAAACCCTTCCGAAAAGCGAACAAACACGCGGGATAGCAAAAAGATACGGGTAGGGCCATAGAGCAAACATAAAATTGTAACTACGTTGTAGCTCCCGTTGGTATCGCTTTTTTTTTGGCGGGGCCATGTTTCGGTTTCGATTGTAAGTCGACCCCTCAACTTCAGACTTTCAAATTTAAAAAAAGGGGTCGACTTACAATCGTGTAAATACGGTACATCGCAAACAAGACAAAGGTTGCACAAGTGTGACTAAGAAGTAAGGTTTATCGTGACAAGCAGCCTGCAGAAATAATAATCTCTGAAAAGTTAAAGCTGAAATGCATGTGCGATGGTTATCACTGTAGGGTTTGCAGTGAGGTGGTAGGTTTGTCACTTAAAAAATTGCTTCTTCTTCTCTTATAATGTCAAGGGTGGGGCCCCAATGCCTGTGTCATCGCTTTCGTGTATTGCCAATGCCTCCAGCAGTTCCCGCTGAAGCTGGTCCTCGTGCTTGGCAAAAATGTGGGCCTGACGCGAGTTTGCACTGCATTAACGCTGTCAGTGCACTTATTTTGGTGCGCTGCTGTTTTGGCAGTCTTCTCGGTACTTCCCTTTTTCACATATTCAAAACTTTCAAACAACGAAATCTAATATTCTCATGTTTCATTTGGCATTCAAACAGAATAGTAACTACAGTAAAACCTCATTCATTAGGATTCAGGGTGTCTACCAACCGGGAAAACTGGGAATTCTCAGCGATGTTGAATAGTCTGGAAATACTCTGGAAAACTCCGGGAGTTAGTGCCTATATCAGGGAAAATTTGGTGTAATTTTTTTTGAAAGAGAACGAAAGTCGCGGTATTGCTCGCTCGAGTAACAGAGGAATCGTGAAGAATCTGCTTTGACGCCGTGTCGTCAGCTGGAGGAGTTGCCAGTGTACAGCCAACGATCGGCTTTCCAGACGCCCGATAATTCGGACACCTTCGCGGCACCATTACGTACCCCATAGAGTCAGTGTATAAAAACATCTGAAATTCTTGACGCAAGAACCCTTCACCGTCTGATTTTCCTGACTTTTTGCCGTGACCGCCGGTCTGAAGTGCATTTTCATCGATCGAGTCGCTCATTGTTTTCATGCATGCTAAATTATATCCACCAGTGTTTGTGCAGCAGTTGGATGCGATGCACACCACAGTTGTGAAACAAAAGCAAGTGCAGATTTCGGATCATTTCAGTGCGCCTAACGCATGACACGCTGTTTAGAGGTATAAATAAACATTTTATTTTTCACTGCCTACTTCGGCAGCTTTATCTTTATGGCAGTCTAGATATAGCGATGATCGGTTATAATGATCAAATTTTTCGTTCTTGTTATCATTATAAGTGGACTGCGCTGTATCCACACAACCGCTGCGGACGAAATCGTGGACGCTATCGATGTAGTCATAGGATGGCAGCCACGCAGTTCTGAAGGCACACAGCCAATGCACGCACCGATTCGAAACAAAACGACCGTTTGCCGCAGCCACTGAGGACGAGACTGTGGTTGCTTTCAACGCCATTACGGATGATGACTGTGCAGTTCTGTAGGTGCATAGCCAACGCACATGGAGTCGAAACGAAACTACTGCTTGCCACATCTGCTACGGATGAAACCACTGTCGTTGGCGATGCAAATGTGGGTGGCAACTACGTAGTCCTGAAAGCATGTGACCAATGCGATGTCATGCACATTTATGCTTGTTCAGTTGAACAAGTGTTGTTCCTTTCGTTCCCGTATGGTTTCTGGTGATGACTTTGGTAATGCAGGCTCCACCGCTTTGTTTTGGTTAGATGCTATTTGCGCTTTTGCACTTTTGTGTTGTGCGTTTGCAACTCCGTGCTCTGAGGGTTGTCCGAATTGACCGTTGTGCGGCCACATACGTGAAAATTAATGAGAGCTTGATGCCATTAGATGATTTAACCAGAGGACAAGTTTTAATTATCAGATTTTCCAAATTAATGAGGGTCGAAATAATGTGGTTTTACTGCATTGCAAATACAAATATTTATCTAATACATTTTGAATATTTGAAATTTTCAGCTTTGCCTAATTAAGCAAGTCTAGCACAAGTCCAGTAAGTTCGTCCTGGCATAGCCATAGGAAACATAAAACACCAGAAGTTATGTAGTCGAGCACACTACATCGCTCAGTGAGAGCCAGGCTATTCCAGTGAAAAGTTGCAATCATTTGCTCTTGTCAAGCAGATGTGGTTATGCGATCAAGGGGCTTATTTGTTCCCAATGCTGTAGTTGTGCTTTTAAGGGAGGAGGAGGGGATCAGAAATAACTTCTTTGTTTCTTGACAGAAAGGGTTGAAATTTGGCACACACACTGCACTTTGCAATAAAGAGACAAATCTAAAATTTCATTAGGATACCTTAATTAGTTATTGTTTTATAAGAACTTATAAGTTCCTTGCTTGTGGAAAGGCTGGCACAGTAATGAAACACGATAGGGAGGTGGGAATACTTTGCATGTTTGCTCAAATGTCTAATCTACATCAAGACAGTGTTCGTTTTTTTTTTTTTTAGTGCGCTAATAATTTTTTGCTCAACATAACATGCACTTGAACCCGCCGTGGTTGCTCAGTCGCTCTGGTGTTGGGCTGCTGAGCACGAGGTCGCGGGATCGAATCCCGGCCACGACGGCCGTATTTCGGTGGGGGCGAAATGCGGAAACACCCGTGTGCTTAGATTTAGGTGCACGTTAAAGAACCCCAGGTGATCGAAATTTCCGGAGTCCTCCACTACGGCGTGCCTCATGATCAGAAAGTGGTTTTGGCACGTAAAACCCCATAATTTAGTTTTTAATTTAACATGCACTTGACTGTGCTTCACTGCAAGGAGCCATGTAGCTATTGTGAAATAATTAAATAATGGAAAGATAAAGAAACATTTCAAGACTGTCTTTAAGTACAGCACAGCTTGTAAATCACAGCAAAACAAACAGGACCAAAATCGTCCAGCCATTGTTGTGCTACGCTTTCCACGAGCGAGCTGATTCACAAAAGAAATGCAATTGAGAAAACTGACTGCAAAATTTTAAAAGCACTGCAAATTTATTAAAGCGCACCAGGGCTGTAATATTTTGAATCATTGCTGTCAGGCATCTTCTTACACCTTTGCCTCTTTGTTTGGTGGGCTTTGGATGCCTTTTTCAGGTGTTCTTTATCCTTTTCTTGAGCTTTCTGGAGTAGTACATGACCACCATTTTCACTGCCAGATCGAGCCTAGTATTGCAGTGTACACCCACAGAACGCTGTTGGCATCTTGGGCACAAAGTTTTAGCGATCAAAGAGTTCATCGCGGAAACCTGCACAATAATGAACTCACAGTCACAAGGGGCCGAAATTTGTTCTTGGCCTTGCTGGTCCATCAAACTGAACTTCCGCTCAGTTGCGGACACTGCGCGAAGGGAGTCGCGAGCGCTGCATGCCTGTGCTTCTGCAGTCACCGCTGACACAAAACGTGGCTCGAGGCGCGTCTGAATCGTGCGACGTTTGGGCGACGATTCGTCTGGTGAGCCTTGAGTCACCACACTGTATGTAGCTCGTCGACGGTTGGGCTTACTCGCAAGTCACTCACTCACTCATGCATTGGAAACGGTACACCGTCTCTGCCGGCGATGGTGACCTTCGACCCGCGTCGCTTCCATCAACACGATCTCGGTTGCTGACTCGCGCGGCTGTACGCACAGGTGCGAGAGCCTCCGTTGGTACGTCTTCCGGTGGCTTGGTTATCAGTGTCGATGTCACAAGGCGATTGTCGGCTTTACTGCTGGAATTGCACGGTGCAAGATAACGCGGCACGTTATCCGCATGTTCAGTCGGGTGCTCCGCTTCTCCCATTGGCCGCAGTCTTTTTCTCACCGTAGGAGGCTTGCGCTGCCATTTTCCGAAGGTATGCTTCATTTAAAATTTCTTTTCGAACGAGCGATGATCTATCACTGACCTGGGAGCTTTCATAAATTCGAATTCTGCGAGTGCCAAACGAAGAAACACGCCGGCATGGTTTTCAAAGCAGACAACTGCAGTCCACTGTGGTTGCCAGCTTGCCCGCTGCTGCAGCAGTAACCAATGGCGAGACGCCTTTCAGCATGGCAACCAATCGGAGGCCCGCTTTCATCTCAGGGCCCGTGTGACCGCCTCTAGCAGACTCGCGCTTTTTTTGTGCTTGTGTGTTTGTTACAAGATGGCGACAACCGAAGAATTCAGAAACGGAATGGTGAAACTTGGAGCTTTCGAACGGTACCAAGATGGCGGCGTTCGGTGGCGAGAAAGACGAGTTAGGGCTCCGCGAACTGCGGTGATTTTACGCGATTTAAACTGTTTTCTTGCCCTACGCACTGATAAATTAATTTTTTTCTGGCACTTTTAGTGCGCTTTCGGCCAACCCATTTTGATACAATGTAGATTAGGCATTGCAGATACCGATACGCGTCGTTGCCAAAAATTGATCTTATTTGCGATTTTCGCGATCTGATCCCCGCATCCCCCCTTAAATATATGAAGCTTCATTATAGGCAACATAATCACAGAAACCTACTAATGTTGGGAATATACTAGGATGTCAATGCTTTATTATAATAGTGAAAGCAGCTATTCACTACTTAAGGGGGGATGTGGCTTTCAAAATCAACTTCCTTCTTTCTTCATGGATTTCGATGAAAATTAGCAGTTATTGCTAATGTTTCTGTGATGTTGCCATAAGAATTTTTAAGTTGTCTCAACAACATTTTTATTTACAAATTCTTTCTCTCTTTGGGCTTGTTCCAAGCCTGAATAACTTACAAAATGGGATAGAAGACCTATTTGAAGCACTATGCATTGCAAAATATGTGTGTTGAGAACGTGACATTCAGATTTTTTGTATTTACGACATAACCCTGTTTAGTTGTCGTTTTTTTTCTCTGTTTTTTGGGCCGACTACAATTTCAGTAGAAGGTTTATGGAATATTGTGCGCATAGCCAAAGCTGTGTTGAAGGTAGAACACAAAAAATTAGCACTTTTCATTTTTCTTGTCACCTTCACGTCAGGTACACACATTGGTTGCAAACAAATTGAAATAATAAATCCAAGAAAGTAAAGTTGTACTGTAGCTCATGGACAGCGACCAAGAAAAATACCCAAACAAATAAAATAAACACCCAACTTTGGTGCACGATGTGCTTGGTTGCGGAGCCCGAGGCGTCGATGCGTGAAACGCCTGTGAGGTTGAGGAGTCAACACATGTGCCTAATTACAGAAACAGAGGCACCGATACACAAAATGCTTAGCCATGGGTACGAGGAGTACTATGTGAGTGATATGCGGGGTCACAGGTATGAGAAGCCAGCACGCGATGGGCGTGACCTTGCCGAGTCTGAGGTGCCGATGCTTGAAAGGCTTAGCCATGGGTCCGAGAATATTGCCTGCGCGATGTGCTTGGTTGCGAAGTCTGTATAACACCCATGCTCGAAATCCACAGTCACGGGTTCGAGACCTTAAGACATGACGGGATCTGACGTTCTTCTGTGACGTCCGAGTTGCGCCCGTTCTGACATTCATCGAGAACATGGCGGTTGAGACGTCCTAAGTGCACAAGGTGCAACGATCAGACGACTCCTGTGCGGAGTGAGTGCCAGACCAGTGATGAAAAGAACTGGAGTCACATGGTGGGCACAGCCAATTGAAGATTTTACAATGACTTTCAATCATTAGCTTTTTCTGTGCTGAGGAGAAAGCTGAAGCGGCATATTTGAAGATGGAGAAATGATCTTTCTAATGAGACGAAGATAGCACTCGGTCGCACCATTCTGGAGATATTGTGGCTTGTAAAAGCCGTTTTTTCATGATTTCCTCAAAGCTTTTCGCCACCGTGGCTTATGGAACACATTTTTTAGAGCAATTGTATGTTGCTTTCAGTATTTCAGAATCGGATATAAAAAGTGTTATAGAAGCTGAAGGCTGATTTTCAAGAAACCAATTTTTTTGTCATTTTTTTTATGCGAAACCCATATCTCCCCTTAGAGTGTTCGACATGCAATTCTATTCACTTCAGAAACTTTTTGATTTGTATTCGATTCAATTTCAAAAATTATTCGCACGCCTATAATCAATTGTCTCGAAATGCAGATCTGCAAGGTGGCCGTGGCAACGCTTAGCTACGACCAGATGGTGGACCTGCTCAAGACGTCCGTGATGGTCAGTGTCACGGTCGTGCCTCCGCACAAGGATGGCAGCCCTCGAAGGTAGGTCATGACCGGCCATTTAGGACGCCATGTCGGGAGGGCTACTTCGAAGTGCAACCGAGTGACCAGACTGCACTGACAGCCACAGGATGAGCACTTGTCCCATCTCTGTGTTTGCCACTGTCGTTGCGCTTGGAATTAGCACTCTTGATAAGTTGAAGCTGATAAGTTGAAGGAAAAGGTATAATTGAAAAGGATTGTGCAGGCATGTTACATGTAGATGAAGTTGATGAAAGCTGAAGAAAAGCAATGTTCCGGTGACAAATCTTGCTGGCCTTGGTGCTTTAAGTATACATTAAAACCTTATTAATTCGGAAAATCAGATAATTCGGATGCGTCTTTTGGTCCCGACATTTAATGCAATGAAACTCTCTTTAATTCACACATACTTGGCCACACATAGAATCGTTCGGACAACTCTCGGAGCTTGGCAAGTGCGGAGCGCTGTAAGTGTGCGATGCAAAAGAGCAAAAACGGCGTTAGCGTTCATCGAAACGAAGCAGCGGAGTTTGTGTTGTCATATTCATCAGTGGAAATCGTATGTGACTGACAGCAACGCCAGAACACTTCGTGCCTATTTGTGCCTTTAAAGCCTTTATTCTTGCGTTTACCGTCACGCATAGCACTGCGTTTGCTGTGTGCCTTCATGGCTGTGCAGCCGCCATCCATGATCATGTCACTGGCGACCGCGATTTCGACCGCAGTTGCAGCAAATGGTGGTTTAGTTTTGACTTGGTGCATGCATCGGCTGCGCGCCTTCAGAAGTGCAAGGTCACTGTCCATGATCGCGTCGACAGTGGCCGGCCGCGGTTTCGTCTGCAGCGCTTGTGGAAAGCAGCAGTTTCCTTTTTACTCAATGCGAAGCTGTCAAAGATGAAGTTTACATCGTGAAGGGAAGCAACCTGGCGAAAGAGCAAAAACGGCGTTAGCGTTCATCGCAACGAAGCAGCGGAGCTTGTGTTGTAATATTCATCAGTGGAAATCGTATGTGACTGTAGTGAGTATAGTGAGTGTAGGAAATTGTAGTGAGTGTAGTGCTGCCTGTGTCGTTCTCACAGTTGGGTGAAACTACTTCAAAGAGAAACAGGAGAGGGTTCGGCAGGAAGCACGTCGCTCATGCGACTGGCATCTTCCTAGAGGAGGCGTGCCACCATTACGGCAACGCTAGGCCTAACTGCTTCGACGTTCGTTATTAAGCTTCTTGCCATTTGGTGCTGTGGTTTTCATTGAAAAAATTCGCCGCTGTTAGCAATGGCACCAACTCCGCCAACCGAATTAAGGGGGGAGGCTACCCTGGAGACCGAACTTTCTTATTTTTTAAGATATCCAGATGAAACTTTCAGGGTAGGTTCACACCACCGAACTATGAGGAACTGCAAAGTTTCATGAACATATGTTTATTACTTCCAGAGTTATTGATGTCTAACTAGGTGATTCATGTATATGCCTGAGGAAGAGCCTGGAGAAATGCCAGGACATCGTAGGAAGCTGAAATTCACTGTGATGATCCCTTGATAGATATCCCAGGGCTAAAGAGCCCTTTTCTTTAATTTCCCTTCAAAAAATTTTAAGGCAACATTGAATTTGATGTAGCCATTAATGACCACATTCATCAAAAATTAATTGCTTGTTATAAATTAACTGCACCAGCTTTCAAAAAAAGAAGCCTGTTACCCCCTGGCAAAGTCATTCAGGAACAGAATAAAAAAAACGGCATACAAATCTGAAGAGCGGTTCTTGAGATATCGCTTTGCCCAGCACCACTACTAGCGAAAAAATCCATTCCGAGAAAACAGGCCTTAAAGTTGAACACATGTGTTTTTTATTAGAAAGCTCCTGCGGAGCTTCTAATTAGCTCTTGCGGCTCCAGGCACACTCAGTGTGTCGGGTTTTCGACTGGCGACAGCCAAAAGCACAGTTCCGCCGCTGAAAAGCGTCTATGCATTCGGCACTCGCTGCGGGAGATCGGGAGTTCGATGCTCGTACAAGACGCATATCGCGCTCCCGTGCACCGAACATCTGCACTGTCTTGGGCTTTGCCGGCATCGACCATGTTTGTCTGCTTCCGCAACCTCCTGCTTGCGTGTCATCTATATTGTCAGGACTACCTTTCTTTTTGGAATCTGCATTTAGAGTCGTTTAACACACCCTGTTTAGAAACAACAACATAATTAATAGAACTTTGCAGCTGCTCACTAAAAGGAGGAATTACAAAGTTGTTATGGCTAAAAACAGATTTAAAGTGAGTATTAAATGCGTTAGCAATAATGAGAGTATCACTTGCAGCTGTGTCATTTATTCCAAAGGAATCGGTGGTAGATTCTTTAGGCATAACAGCAGTCTTGAACATTTGAGGATTATTTTTTACTAAATCTGGAAGTGTTACTTGGAAATAAAAATCACTTGCTGCATTAGTTTTACTTCGAAATTCCTCCTTTAGAGCAAGAAACTGAGCAGTGCGAACAGTATCACCGACGCGTTTCACACGCCGTAAGCGGCCATGTCGGAGTAACAGATGCAAAATTTCCCGAGTAATCCAAGGCTGCTTTGTATTAACTTTTTTTGTTTTTATTGGGACAGAATGCATAATGAACATTTTAACAATATTACTGAAAATTTGGTTAGAGCATGGACGTCATCGGAAAGACTCGGCCAGACTCGGGCACTTCAAGTTTACAAAAAGAAGCTTAAGTGCATTGATTATACTAACATTATCACCATGGATCATAGCACGAAAGTGGAATAAACATATCGGGCTTTTGGTACAGGACAAGAAATGGATGCAAATACTGCCTTATGATCAAGCATTCCATCAACAGCATTGCATTCGTAGCCCCGATCGCAGACCCGAGGGCTGAAACTATTTTGCTGATAGCTTTCTACATTCTTGTTATACAATGCTAGGAGACTCCCGGGCACAGGTATCCTGTATTGTCTTGCCCAATATTTATAAGCATTGAATATCCTGAAAATTTTCTGGTATTCGTATTTCGTCTTTTCATTCTTTGTTCAATTAGATATACAATTCGAAATCTACTACAGTAGCCTGCGGACTTTTCAGACTCCAAAATTTTGGACTTGATGAATATTCCAGACTTCATAAATGCACTGTCAGGGTTCCCACAGAGCTAATGCATTTTTGCGGCAGATTTTTCAGGCGAATTTAGGCCGCAAAGTTAGATTTACCGGAATAAATCGCTCATTCCAAGCCACGCTACCCGATTTTGAAGGCTGCCATGTTGGATTTTCCGCTGGCGAGGCCAGGATTGGCTTCCAGCTGCCCACTGTATAGCCTCCAAGATTGGGAGGCACACGCTATCAGTAAAGAGTGCGTGCCATCGTTCAGTCTCTGAGGCCACACGCGCTCCTTGTTGGCTAACATGCTCCAGGGGATGGGACTTTTTCCATTTCTTTTCTTGGTTAGCACTATCATCTAATCACATAATGCAGGATTTTTTTCTTCTTTTTTCTGTAGTTTCAATTGCTATTTTGCACGTGGTGTGTCCACTGAGCAAGCGTGTCTCACAGGGACGTTGCATCGTTGTGTGTGTTTGTGAGGCTTCGCATTTGTGTTGTCAGCACCACCTCCTGTGCCTTTGCTAGAGCCAAGTGGTGTGAAGAAATGCAGCTCGCTTCTTCGATCTCCATGGCGAACTCCGTTGGCGGAGACCGCCTAACCGATGATGCTTCTGTCGACTGTATACGGAGTCACGGTGTCACTTTCGCGCAAATCCAAGCAAGTCTGATCGCCTCCAAGCATAGTATGAGGCAGGGCATTATTATAGATATCTTTGAGCTGCTTTAAGCCTGGTGAATTTTATTTTTTTGGCTGAACGACTTTTTTAGACTGTTAGATTTTTCGGACTATTTTTCAGTGCCCGCGAGGTCCCCAAATTGGTCAGCGACCGTATACGGTATTCGCACACCCCTAATTTTTAGTAATGTTAACTGGGTTCGACTGAAGCTTGACTGAAAATTTTTCTTCAGACTCCAGGCATCAACAGCTCAGTTTATGAAATAGTTTATTCACTCACATACATTTTTGTTTAATGGATGCGTTCAACTTTTAATTGTCGCAACTGTCTTCTGCCTGCTACACAGGGGTTGCCCCCTGCAAAACTGCAGCTACTTTGGCCCCGACTACGACAGCAGCGCAGGGTCTGACTTGGGGTCACCTGGGGGCAGCACCAGTGCAGGGCTTCTAAGGGGGGGACCAGCACCGGCTGTCGGCCAACAGGTGCCGTCATATGCCAAGGCCCGAGCAAGGTGAGCACTGCACGTCCACATACCTACTTGGCTTTGAATGCCAGCACTCGCAGCTCAACTTCTCAAGCAGCCCGAAGGCCAGCTGAAAACAATTCAAAGCAGTCACATTCAGAGCTCTTTAGTTACATCATTTAGGGTGTAATGCATGCGTAATCATCCCATGGCATTCCTGACAGCAAAGAACCAGATACACAGCACTAAAAAAAGGAAATGTATGCAGTCAAGCTTTGTTATAACTGAACACGGATATAATCAGTTATTACGTAATGAAAATCTGAAATGTTTATAATATATACTAACGTGTAATGAATGCTTACATTGAATGCTGAACATGGCGTAGCTGTACTCTGTAGGATGCAACTTTCTTATAAAGAGGTTTAACCCTAAGGGGCCAACAATGACAATTATTGTGTGGCTGACTAGCATCCCGAAAGGTGTATAAATTTGAATAGCAAGAAGTAATAAACATTTAGCATTTGACACATTCAGAGTAACAAACAATAAGCGCTTGTCGCCCTTTATAGTGGGAGTCGTGTGGAAAAACCTCTCAGAAAGGAGTTGCAGGAACAACCAACGCACAAGCGTTTAGTGCTTTCATTGCAATAGCATTGTGCAGATGAAAGCGTGGCCTTCTGCAGTGTAGCGAGATATCTGTCATCATTACAGCAACTGCCAAAGGTAGAGCAACAGGCAGGAGCAGCAGCGGATTGGTACGACAAAGAAAGGCACATCACGGGAGGAGCGGCAGTAGGTTACTTGGGTGTGTGGCACACACACTGCTTTGCACAGTGGAAATCTCCATATTTGGTAGCACACCGGCACTCAGTGGGGAAGGTTTCCTGCTTCACCGCACAGTACGCAAATCGAGCATACATTCCGCTCTGTGTGATTTCACTTGGTTCATTAGCAGTTCTGTAATCGAGTGTCGCACCTAGTCCATTTGTCCAGTTCGCCTCCCCCATGGTGAAAGATCATCTCAGAAACGTTGGCAGGTGGGGCTGAATTTTTCTTAAAATTGATGAACTTGGGCTCATTCTACAAATTTCCTATGTTGCATCTCGTTATTGCGTAAAATAAATTCCATGTGGAAGATTTCTAAAGGTGTTGAAAAATGCAGCAGCAGAAGTTTGTAAAAATGCATGGAAAAAATGAGAAAGAAAAACATGAAATTGTAATTTTACTTGTGTGGAGTGCAAGGTGCCATATATTAGAGCAGGTTCTAAAATCTAAAAATGTGTTCCTTGTCATTGCTTTCTGTTCCAAGTTATCGTGCTGATTGTGTGCTTCATCTAAAGGTGTATCATCCTTTAGAGCATGTGCCAACGTTGCTGGTGGTGCACATGTATCCCACAAAAGCTGTGGGCTCAGTGTTAAAGAAGTGCACTCTATGCCCACCTACACTTCGTTGTCATTGTCTGCAGTGGATTTGTGAATTTCAAGAAATTCTGTGATGTTACGTGGCAAAACCACAATCTTATTTACGGTGCCCACCGTAGTGGGAGACTCCGGATTAGTTTTGAACACCCAGACCTGGCCTAAGTACACGAGTGTCTTTGCATTTCGCCCCCATTGAAATATAGTCACAGCAAACAGTGGCCTTTTAGCTCGGCAGTGCAATGCGATAGCCACTAAGCTGCCATGGCATGTTTTCCTTTCTTCTTTTTCTCCAATTTTTATTCGCACAGGTTGGCAGCTGCATAACTATGTGTTGTTTGTACCGCCTTTCAGGAGTGACATGCAGTTCAGATGCGCCAGCCAACCACAGCGGCCCTGCGAGGCTCCTCCTGCTGATGTAAGCGTTTCCGTTCTTCCTGAAGCATCTGCAGCTGATGTGTCTAATCCACTTCCACATTTGATGCACCACCTCGCTGTTGCCCTTGTCCCCAGGACCGGCCCCGGTCACCAGTGCCCCCGCCGGTTCCAGCACGAATGGCACGCAGCCCACCGGGAAGGGGTGGCAGTTCGCCAAACGAGCGGCTGGCCCGACGAGCGGCCTGCAACTCCCTCCCGCCCCTGGTGGTGGCACCGCCACCCTCCTCCACGGCTTCGGGTCAGTCAGGCAAGTCTGGTTGGCTGCTGGGCACCTGGTAATGCATAGGAAGTTTCCACCCACCTGGTTTAGCTGTCGGCAGGATAGCTGGCACATTTGTCTCAAAAGAACGCATTGGTGCGCTAGTCGGTACAAATATGGTTACAGTTTTTATTATTCACTCAAGCTGTGTTGCTCCTGCTGTTTTTGTGGTTGCACATCATGTGCTTGTTTTTCTTAGCTTGCAGTGTACAATTTTTTTTCTCTAACTTGCCTCATGAATTGTTCAAATCCCCCTCCCCCCCCCCTCCCATTTCTTTTTTTCATTTTCTCCTTAGTCTTGCGCTGTCCTGATTGCTTCGCTGTAGCGCAGATTGTACAGGGGTCAGGGCCTCAGTCAGATGCATGCTAGCGCCCTTAGTCCTGACCCGCCTGCTTTTCTGTAAACAAACTGGAGAATTTGTGAATTAAAAAAAAGAGGGACACCTAAGGTTACACAGAGTGCTCCATTTACAGTGCTGCATTTACGCTGCACTTCACATAGTGTTTGCCTCGCGAATTTTTTTTGCAGACCTAGCAGCCTCAGCAGGCTATTTAATGCGAAGCATTCTTTGCCTCGTACCGGCCACTCTGCAGTATGTTCATGTCTCACATTGTATCGGCCTCTTAAAAAAAAAAAAAAAAGAGAGAGAAATGGATGTTCAGTGGCGAGATCGTCGTGAGGTCTCATCAGGTGCTATCTTTCGAACTTCATACTTTTTCGGCCACAGCAACATAGAAAACTTAACATTGGGGCTCTTGGGGGCATGTAGCTAATACTGCAGCCGTAACAGTGACAGCAGCAGTTTCCACCCAACTCGAACGCTTTGCTGTCGTGTTCAGAATCCTCTTGTGTCCCGCTGATAGGGAAATGGCACGAAAAACCCCCAGAATTTAATTTTCAAGGTTTAGCACAGAGCTCGAGCTCCTTGAACGGGTTTTCTGACATTTTTAATTTTGCAATCGTCACTATCATCTTTTCCCTTATTGTCACTAGACCGCCTGCGCTGTTCTAGGTTGCACTTAAGGTGTATTTTTTTTTTTTTCAAAGTCGTTCACTGCAATTATTTTACAAGCAACAGTTTATGTGTGCTGCTGCCATGCATGCTAGTTAGCCACAGGCCAGTCTGAGCATGTGTAGCAGTTACTCAAGCAAAAGTAACGATCGAATGTATGGACTCAACAAGAACGAGGAACACATTAGCCATGCACCATACATGCAGTAAAAGCAGAAACATGCCCAAGAAAGATTACAAGCCACCTAAGGGTAAACATTGTCCTTATCGAGTTGGTACTACAGACTTCAGAGTAGAAGCTGGGCAGAGAAGTGCCAACCGCAAGGATGCCACCATGATGCAATTCTCATTGTCACCAGTGCAGTTATACTCAGAATAGCTAAAATTAATCTTGTAGTGCTAAATATACTTGAAGCATAATATGAAACTAAGCATCTGCACGTAGCACGTATGTACGCACTGTATGTAGAGTTCATTCTGCATGTTATGGAGAAAAATTTGATGGTTATGTAAAATTTGTTGTACGTGAGAAGGCGCATTTGCAGGTTCTTTAACCAGATGGCACCACAGACTCGCCGACACTCGGGAACATGAGTCTTGTCAGAATTACGTACAGTCCTCCGCACTTGCTGTTCACTCGTACTGAGAACTCAACTGTATGTATACTGAACGAGACAAAGGCAGCTTTGTTGAATACCATAGATCTTTCTTGTTCTACCTCAATCATCCACTTATGTGTGCTGTTATTCTTCTTTGAGCTTACGTTAGGCGTTCGTCTAAGCAGCTGGCAAACATAATATCTGTGTATTGTTGATGCGCCCTTGTCGTTGCCAAATCTATGCATAGGCGCTATGGGAAACGTTTTCCTCCAGAGTTAGTTGTACTGAACGCCCTCCATACGTGCGCCACTACCGCTTTTGCTAAACCTTTGATGTGCGTCAGTGTTTCCTGATTCGTTGCTCACATCAGTTCCACATCGGCAATTTCCACTTTTGGGGTTTCCGTTTCTAGTAGTGCTGCCTCCGGGATTTCTGCTTCCTGGATATTCGCTTGTTGCGTGCTTGCACCTCTATGCAGCAGTAGCAGATGGCACTGACATTGCTTCCACTCGGAACCAGAAGCTGGGACTGTGCAAGTTCCTTTGACGCCAAAAGCTGAGGGGATGTGTGAGGGAAGCAGAGGGGTGTGTTGGCACTATTTAACCTGGCTGGCGGAAACTTAAATGGAGGGGCTTCAGGTTATGCTAACTAGTTTAACTAGTTTTGCTTACACACTAAGTCACGCTAGCTTTACTAACTCTGCAGCTGCCGTTGTGCACCCTGCAGTGACACCCCGCAGCGGGAGTGGCGGCAGCAGTCCGTCCCTGGCGTCCTTGATGCTGCTGGAGCCCCTCCCCGGTCCTTTGGTGGTGTCTCGGAGCGAACTCAGCCTGGCCCAGCTGTCATCGCACGAGCAACGTCAAATGCGCACTGGCAGTGGCGGAGCGGGAGGCACGGGACACCCGTCATCGTCGTCATCTTCGAGGCAGTCACGACAGCACAGCCCTCTTGACCCTTCCTCGGCTGCTGGCAGGGATACCCAGGTGAGAATTGCACTGGCAGGTTGCATAGATCGGAGCATATGTTGCCATGTCTCATGGCCATTTCGCAATACAAAATGCTCAGACTCCATAATTACATGTAATCTGAAAAATGTCATCATCATCAGCCTAATTTATGTCCACTGCAAGACAGAGGCCTCTCCCGGCGATCTCCAATTACCTCTGTCTTGTGTCAGCTGAACCCGTTTTATGCCTGGAAATTTCCTTATTTCATCGCATCACCTTATTCTCTCCCATCTTTGTTTGCACTCCCTTCCCTTGGCGCCGATTCTATGACTAATAGAGCACTGGTTGTCTGCCCTACGAATTACATGGCTCGCCAAGCTCAATTTTTAGCACGACAGCGTTAAGGAGCTCGTGTCGCAGAAAAGCCGATGTCATCGGCGTCGTTGGCCGTGAGTGAAAAATTCTGGAAACCAATTCATAAGTAAAAACAACTTGCAAGATGGGCTGGGTGGGAATCGAACCAGGGTCTCCGTAGTGTGAGACAGAGACGCTACCACTCAGCCATGAGTTCGATGGTTCAAACGGGACAAAAGCGCCTCTAGTGAATGCGGTGTTGCCTTAGAAACGTGCCGTAGAAAGTTATACTACGGTGTATATAGGTAATTATGAGCATGTAAATTACAGAAGTCGCAGTCAAACGAGCAGCGAAGTACGTTTCCGCTACATTTCTTCTGCGCTTGGCGCACACGCAGAGCCATCTTGCGGCAAGCACAGAAGACACCCTCCTCGCGATGTATGGAGCTGCCCCGACAGGTGGCGCACCACTCGCCCGCTTCTCCCCTTCGTCTCATCATTACATGACGAGATGAACAGATGAACAGAGCATGCCGAGCGAATGAGTGAGCAGTGCGAACGGCATGCAATAACACTATTGCCTTCCACTCTTGAAGGCGAAGTTTAAGCGTCCTCCAATTTTTTTTCTTAAAGGCCAACTGCAACAAAATTCTGGACAGTGTAAAAAGCCTCGTTCCAGATAATTTAGACATACAGTAGCCTCTCTAGAAAATTTTGCACTTGAAACATGAGTGGGTGCTTCGCAAGACGCTCACAAAAATATGCGTTTCTCATACCGAAACTGCAAAAAACGTCTTCGTTACCACTCGCCAGATGTGATGTACGATTCAGACTGTAGAGAGCCAAGCCCGCGTTGTCTGCTTTCCTTGCCTGTACAAACCTCAATATAACAAATTTTAATATAACGAAATTGTCAATATAACAAAGTGTTTAACTTTTCATTATCTCTTGTCCATAGAACACCATGTATTTAGCACCTCAATATGACGAAGTGTGTATGTAGGCGATTTCAGTATAATGAAATTTCTGTTCTAGAGCAAAGCAATGTGGAGACAATAAATGGAAACTTCCGTGGATGCAGATGGTCAAATGATTGAATTACAAGTGGCCGCTTGCAAATGCACCTTTCAAATTGTGCCAGCGCGACAAGAGCTACCGCCGAAGTGGAGCCGCATCATGTACCGTATGAAGTCTAAGTGCGATAAGATCCTATCATGCCCCACGCACTTTGCTCTTTAGGGGCGAGGGAAAGTGTTCAAGGGTGAGACAAGGAAGATGGTGGCTTCATGAGTGCCACCTTCCTGCATGAGCAAAGGGAATGAGGAAGAGGAGAGCGAGCTCGCGGTAACGCGATCAAGCGCGTGCGACATGCGAGAGGGAGGTGTTAGTTGGCGTGCACCCTGCTATAAAGATAATCTGCTGCGTGTGCAGAGTGGGCATGCCAAGGCGGCGTGGCATCATGTAAGCTGTCTTCCTGTGCGTTGCGTAATCTCGAGTTTCGGTGACCCGTTGGAGTGAGAGGCAGACAAAGCAATTCGCTCCTCGCTGCCAGCGCTTTTCCTGATAGCGTCGTTCCTGTATGGGTGACACTATCGTCCGCGGGGCTGGAATGCACATGAAAGCGTGGCTGGCTTCACTTATTTCGTACTGCCGATGTGAAGATATTGTCAACATGACATGAAACCGTATCATTCGTCACCAACTCCCAAATTCATCAAAATGAATTGTTTTCTCATTCAAATTTGCTTTTTTCGATTGCCCGATAATTCGGAAAATTCTGCAGCCCCTTTCTGTGGAATAAAAACCGATCGATGACTGTACTTATTTGCATAAAAGGTCGAAGTTCAATACAACGAAATTTCAGTATAACGACGCACATTGCCAATTTTACCTACTTCGTTATATCGAGGTTTAACTTTAGTTTGGCATAATGCAGATGCAATGCATGCACAGTGCAATTACGCTACGTCGGCGAAAATTGGACCGTCTACAGTCTAGCGTTGCTGGTGTGGGAATAGAACATGTTCTATGCACGCGATGCCGGCAAAGCCCAAGAGAGTGCAGATGTTCGGTGCACGGGAGCACGATATGCGTCTTGTACGAGCATCGAACTTCCGATCTTCCGCAGCGAGGGCCGACTGCGTAGACGCTTTTCAGCGGCGGAACTGTGCTGTCGGCTGTCGCCAGTCGAAAATCTGACACACTGAGTGTGCCTGGAGCCGCAAGAGCTAATTAGAAGCTCTGCAGGAGCTTTCTAGTTAAAAAACACGTGTTCAACTTTAATTCCTGTTTTCCCGCAATGGATTTTTTCGCTAGTAGTGGTGCTGGGAAAGGCGATAGGTATCTCAAGAACCGCTCTTCAGATTTGTATGCAGTTTTTTTTTATTCTGTTCCTGAATGACTTTGCCAGGGGGCAACAGGCTTACTTTTTTGAAAGATGGTGCAGTTAATTTATAATAAGCAATTAACTTTTGATGAATGTGGTCATTACTGGCTACATCAAATTCAAAGTTGTATTAAAATTTTTTGGGTGGGAAATTAATGAAAAGCGCTCTTTACCCCCTGGGATATCTATCAAGGGTTCATCACAGTTAATTTCTGCTTCCTACGATGTCCTGGCATTTCTCCAGGCTCTT
The DNA here is from genome assembly GCF_023375885.2 of Dermacentor andersoni. Lineage (NCBI taxonomy): Eukaryota > Metazoa > Arthropoda > Arachnida > Ixodida > Ixodidae > Dermacentor > Dermacentor andersoni. The sequence continues at coordinate 51,479,435 of NC_092820.1, read as the reverse complement.
CCTCGGGCATATACGCGTAGTGCGCGCCGATGGACGCGCCACTGGTGGCCGCCTTGCGCAGAACACACGGGAGAGGAGCCAGGCGTGTGCCATAGTTTGTTGTGTCGTTGATAGTGCTTCTCTGTCTTATTCACGTGTTCAGAGCAAAATGGGCCACGCCCTTCGCATGTCAGGGGTGGCCAAAGCTTCAAGGAATGTCGAAGAAGAATTGTTGCCGGGTGGGGGGCTCAAATACCGGCGAAAACGTGCCGGCGATACGGTTCTGATCATTCCCCGCAAAGCCTCATCAGTGGGAGCAACGGTAGCAATGGATCGTCGCTTCGGTGGGAAATTTCTTGTTCTCATCCTTTCCTTTGTAGCGTCGGTGTTTTTTTCCACTCGATCATAGTTAGACACGTAAGCGACGAAGTTCGTCTGCAGTGCAGCATGCGGTTTAAAGGAATTATGCTAAAGTTCGGAATGCTGTTTGCCGCTTATGCTATTTTCCGCTGCTTTACTGCGTTACGCTAGCTAGGCAGCAGGACTGCATGAGCGCATTGTGTTGTATGTTAACGCTACTGAAATTTGCAAGAACTGAAATTGTTGGTTTTATGTGGCCCGGTAAATCCTCGCACCAGCTGTCGTGCACTTCATGTTCTCGCATCTATTTTATGCGTAGCTTCGCACATGTTTAACTGTTGCTCGTTGCTTCATGCATAACTCTTGTTGATTCTTTTGAGTTGCCAGGTTTTCACCCTGCCTCGTTTGTAAAGGGTACAAATCACGCTGTGTTTTATCGGATGAACCAAGCAAGTGCTTCTTTAACAGCTTTATACTTTTCGCCCGAGGGCATCTTAGATATTGTGATTTTTTTGGGAAATGTGTTTAGAAAATAGGTAGTTCAGGTCGGGGGGAGAATTGCTAATAGTTGCTGCATCTGGTATTCTTGTTCCATTTTTCGCTGAAAAGTTCGCGGCACGTTTGCAGGATGTCTATCCACCAGGAAAACCGGGAATTCTCAGGGATTTTGAGTAGTCTGGAAAAACCCAGGGAAAACTCAGGGAATTTGTGCCTCTATCAGGGAAAATTAGCGGTAATTTTGTTGAAAGGGTCGAAAGTCGCGGTAATGCTGGCTCGAGTAATAGACAGGAATCGTAATGAATCGTCTTTGACGCCCTGTCGTCGGCTGGAGAAGTTTCCAGTGTACAGTCAACGACCGACTTTCCGGATGCTGGACAATTTGGACGGCTTCGCGGCACCACCAAGTACCCCGTATAGTCAATGTATCGGAACATATGAAATTTCTGACGCAAGAACCCTTCGCCGTCCGATTTTCCGGACTTTCTGCCGTGACCGCAGGTCCAAAACGTCATTAATCAAAGTCAGCACCGCTGCCGTTTTGATTACCTCGAGCCGGCTCTCTCTCTAGCACGTAGTTCCGCTGGCAGCCGTAGCCACCACTGCGGCAACGCTAGGCCTAGCTGCTTCGACGTTAGGTATTAAGCTTCTTGACGTTGGGTGCCGTGTTTTTCATTGAAAGAATTCGCTGCTGTCAGCAATGGCCCCGAGTGCGCCTTTGTGGTCCTCGCAATTGGCTTCGAAGCTTGGAAAGCATAATGCGTTAGATAACGCCGGTTTCTGAAAGTCAGCTTCGCCTCAGTACATAAATGTCTTGTGGTGAAGCATACGCAAACGTATTGCGGTGAAGCATCACAAGCGTCGGAAGGGGCAATTGTCACGGGTCACAATACGTATTCCTTAAAGGGCCACTAAAGCGATGAAAGCCTCTAACCCTACAACTAGAATAGAACTGGCATAACTTTCGAAGTTAATCAACAAGCGTAAGACAGCTGACATAAGAAGTATAATATGGATAGAATTGAACATGCTCTCAAGAACGGAGGAAGCCTAAAAGCAGTGAAGAAGAAACTAGGAATTGGCAAGAATCAGATGTATGCGTTAAGAGACAAAGCCGGCAATATCATTATAAATATGGATGAGATAGTTCAAGTGGCTGAGGAGTTCTATAGAGATTTATACAGTACCAGTGGCACCCACGATGATAATGGAAGAGAGAGTAGTCTAGAAGGTAACAGGTAACGCCGGAAGAAGTAAAGAAAGCCTTGAAAGCTATGCAAAGGGGGAAGGCAGCTGGGGAGGATCAGGTAACAGCAGATTTGTTGAAGGATGGTGGGCAGATTGTTCTAGAGAAACTGGCCACCCTGTATACGCAATGCCTCATGACTTCGAGCGTACCGGAATCTTGGAGAAACGCTAACATAATCCTAATCCATAAGAAAGGGGACTCCAAAGACTTGAAAAATTATAGACCGATCAGCTGAATGTCCATTGCCTACAAAGTATTTACTAAGGTAATTGCAAATAGAATCAGAAACACCTTAGACTTCCGTCAACCAAAAGACCAGGCAGGATTCCGTAAAGGCTACTCAACAATAGACCATATTCACACTATCAATCAGGTGATAGAAAAATGTGCGGAATATAACCAACCTTCATATATAGCTTTCATTGATTACGAGAAAGCGTTTGATTCAGTTGAAACCTCAGCACTCATGGAGGCATTGAGGAATCAGGGTGTAGACGAATCGTATGTAAAAATACTGAGAGATATCTATAGCGGCTCCACAGCCACCGTAGTCCTCCATAAAGAAAGCAACGAAATCCCAATAAAGAAAGGCATCAGGCAGGGAGATACGATCTCTCCAATGCTATTCACAGAGTGTTTACAGGAGGTATTCAGAGACCTGGACTGGGGAGACTTGGGGATAAGAGTTAATGGAGAATACCTTAGTAACTTGCGATTCGCTGATGATATTGCCTTGCTTAGTAACTCAGGGGACCAACTGCAATGCATGCTCACTGACCTGGAAAGGCAAAGCGGAAGGGTGGGTCTAAAAATTAATCTGCAGAAAACTAAAGTAATGTTTAACAGTCTCGGAAGCGAACAGCAGTTTACGATAGGTAGTGAGGCACTGGAAGTGGCAAGGGAATACATCTACTTAGGACAGGTAGTAACTGCGGATCCGGATCATGAGACTGAAATAATCAGAAGAATAAGAATGGGCTGGGGTGCGTTTGGCAGGCATTCTCAGATCACGAACAGCATGTTGCCATTATCCCTCAAGAGAAAAGTTTATAACAGCTGTGTCTTACCAGTACTCACGTACAAGGCAGAACCCTGGAGGCTTACGAAAAGGGCTCTGCTTAAATTGAGGACGACGCAACGAGCTATGGAAAGAAGAATGGTAGGTGTAACGTTAAGGGATAAGAAAAGAGCAGATTGGGTGAGGGAACAAACGTGAGTTAATGATATCTTAGTTGAAATCAAGAAAAAGAAATGGGCATGGGCAGGACACGTAATAAGGAGGGAAGATAACCGATGGTCATTAAGAGTTACAGAATGAATTCCAAGGGAAGGGAAGCCTAGCAGAGGGCAGCAGAAAGTTAGATGGACGGATGAGATTAAGAAGTTTGCAGGGACAGCATGGCCACAATTAGTACATGGCCGGGGTAGTTGGAGAAGTATGGGAGAGGCCTTTGCCCTGCAGTGGGCGTAACCAGGCTGATGATGATGATGATGAAAGCGAAACAATAAATCAGTTTAGACTAATAAAGCATTGTTTGAGAACCCTGCAGGCAGTCATTTAAAAAATAGTTTGATTATTAGATGGGAAAATGAAGGTACAAGTATCAGTGTTTGAGTTTCGTGCCGAAACCCCAGCGCCGGTACGTCAGCGTGACGTCAGGGATGCCAAAGTATGTTTTCGCAGTTGGGCCGCGTTGTATGAATAGCGGTTTTCGAAACTTGCCCTGTTTAATATTTGGTTCCTTTAGAACACAATGTAGTCCATCTGTACAGCTATATATAATTAGTAGGCCCTAGAAGATGCCATCAAAATCCAAGACGTCACAGCCCCCAAGTGCGGGATCTCGAGTAGGCGTCGCCACCCGTATTTCGTTCTTGCACTTTTTCTGGCTTACCAAACGTCTTATCGTTGTAAGAGTGGTGTTTTTGGTGTTGTAGAACGGTAATTTACTGATGCAGAAGAAATCCTTTTTCACTTTAGTGTCCCTTTAATTATACACGCGTGCATCCGGGACCTCCTGTTACAATATGAGCACCGATATGCCTAATACGTGTACCGACAGGCCACTATGGACAGGCCTTCAGAGCGTTTTCGAATGTGCCTGTGGCGGTTTCAGCCCTAAGGGCAGTAAATAACATGCATTTATTTTTTCCAAATGGCCGCTGTTTCGGACGTTTTCGCGGCTCCTAGGGAGTACGAAAAATCGGACGTGGACTGTGCAACGGACCAAGAGATGCTTCAAATGGTCCGTGGGGCGAACGAGTGACGGAAGGAGGACAAGAACAGAAAGAATCTATGCATTTAGGAATTAACAGGAAAGGAAGCGTGTTGCCACCCTTTTGAAGGAGCTTAGGCTAAAAAGAAAGTGTCCATCATCCACACCAAAATAAACTTTTTAAAGCAGTGAAACACCACAGAGGCGTCGTGCGCGGGCTGAGAGTATGTCAGGACAGCTGAGGTTGACTTACGAGCTCTTGAGAGAGTCTCAATTGTGACAAAATTCGGGCCTCATACCACTGAGCTTGCTACCAGTTGATAAAAATAGCTCATATTCGAAAATATTTGCTTCTGTATGCATCTCCTTTTTATTCGTATTTGAGGATGTCAGACTCGATTTGCAATTTCTTGAAGGCATTCTATTTGCTGTGCATTTTACTAACCCCTCCTTTCTATTCTCTTTTTGAATAACGTAAACACTACTCCTTAGTATTCAAACTGGATTAAGTAGTATTTTTTAAATTTTTTCGTATGTTTGTTAGAGAGTGACAGCATCAGGCGACGTGGTTTCAGCCCGTCTTGACATAAAACATAGTTCTGTGTCACTCAGGGAATTTTGCAAAGTCACTCAGGGAAAACCTGGAAAACTCAGGGAATTTGGAAATGTCAACTTGGTAGACACCCTGGTTTGGGAAGCCATCACACCTCCAATGCTGTCTGAGGAGACTTAACACGGCGACTGAATTGTTTATTTCACAATGTAGTCCCTTCTTGCATTTGGATTTTGTACTCAACTGAATCCTTTCTTATTATGCTTACGCCGCAGAGGACTAAACCCGGCCTTGCCACCAGCGCTCGTCTACTTTGACTGGCGCTGCCCTGCCTTTAAATACATCATGTGGCACCTCTCTCTAGTAACATTAAAAAAAAGTACTGAAAAGTTAGTCAGACATTAGCTATGTACGTTTCCAACCAGCTCCCTTGGGAAATTTAAAATTACAAAAACTGTAGCGGGAACGGCAGTTCATCGGCATATGCAGCACAATTGCATCGGCGGTACAGCGCTAACACGCGTTTCTATTTACCCGTGGGTTTGGCGATTTCGTTGGCTAGTGTACGCGTCTCCATCAATAAATTCATAATTACTCTTCTTGAGGCGACTTTGACTGCACTTATTCGGCGATGTCACATGTATTCATTGGCAGAAAAATCACAATGGGAAATGCATACATCGCACCGTGCGGATTTGTTTCATATAAGTCTGCACTAACGACGGGTGCTTATTATTGAGGTACAGAAGCGGCATTACGGCAAAGGTATAATCTAAGAACGATCGAGACATTGCATTACTCAACAAAATTTATCGGCTAGTTAATATGAGCTCCGCTTCATGTAAATGGGGTTCATGGCGTTCGTCTTCGGGACGCACCATGTTGTCTGCGGTATGTGGACCATGTTGTCCCAAACACCGGTAACATCGTGTTCATACCCGTTCCCACAGAGGTCAGCTTCTTCCCTACAGCTGTCACCACAGAAGCAGCAGCCTGGCACCCGAACAAAGGAGAAATCGCAGCCGCGAAGTTCAGCCATCCTTGCTGCAAAGGGTTGTCGTCTGCTACTGCTCCCGCGCGTATTGTTGGAAGCGCCCGCTAGGTGGCTATCAGTGGCGCCTCTATAGGCGGTGCACGAGGCGTATACATGAATCACCTAGTTAGATCTCAGTAACTGTGGAACTAATAAACACATCTTCATGAAACTTTGCAGTTTCTCATAGTTTGGTGGTGTGAACGTACCCTGAAAGTTTCATCTGGGTATCTTAAAAAATAAAAAAGTTCGGTCTCCAGGGTAGCCTCCCCCCTTAAGGGCAGTAAAAGACGAGCATTCATTTTTTCGGACTGCCCGATTTTGTGGGCGTTTTCGTAGCCCCTAGGGTATCAGAAGTTGACTGCACAACTAACCAAGAGATGTTTCAAATGGTCCATAGGGCAAACACGCGGCGCAAGGAGGACAAGAACACAAACGACTTACACATTGAGGAATGAACGGAGAACAAAGTGTGCTGCCGCTGCTTTGAAGGAGCGTGAGCTTAAAAAACAAAATGTCGGCTGACGCCGAGATGCAGGTGTCCCTCATCGTCCAGACCAATATGAACTTTTTAAAGCAGTCAAACACAACACTGAGGCGTTGTGCACAGCCTGAGAGTATGTCAGAACAGTTGAGGTTGACTTTCTAGCTGCTGTGAGAGGATCTCACTTGTGACAAAGCTCGGGCTTCATACCAACGAGCTTGCTATCAGTTCATAGAAATAGCTCCTATTCGAATGTATGCATCTCTTTTAATTCGCATTTGAAAATGTTCAACTCAATTTGCAATGGGCTTTATCATTTTTCTTGAATATACTTTATTTACTGTGCCTTTTACCAACCACTCCCTTCTGTTTTATTTTTCAATAAAATAAGTACTAATTCCTATTCCAAGGAGATTGAGTCTTTCTTTGTGTTTTTTTAATGTGCTTAGAGAGAGTGACAGCACTGGGTGACATGGTGTCAGTTTGTCTTGACATAAAACAAGGTTATGTGTCACTTTGGGAATTTCACAAAGGCACTCACAGAAAACCTGGAAAACTTGGGGAATTTGGAAATGTCAACTTGGTAGACGCCCTAGTTAATGAGTATTAAGCCATGCATTTCCACGTATAGTATGTGGCAGCACGATTCGTGGCCTGTGCCTTCTGTGGGAGACTGTCATTAGTGCTGGTATGAACAGGGACTTTGTTCATGTGCTCAGCACTTTGTTAATGTTTGTTCAGCAGTTCTTTGTATTCTTTTCACTCGTACAGCACCACCACAGGAGCCAGGGTGACCTCAGCAGCCTTGGGTCGTCGTCGTTCGGCGGTCTCGACCATTGTGGCCCACTCATGCAGCCAGTGCCGCAGCACCTGGGCTCGGACTACCAGTCCGACAGCTCCAGCGAGTGGCAGTTGGGGGCAGGCAGCAGTGCGGGTGAGTTGTCCGTGCTAAAATCGAACCCTTTTTACAGCAATGGTATGCAAAATTTGAGGCTCCTTGTTTTGTTGGGGCTGCTAAGAGCTCCTTAACGTTATTGTACTTTATAAATTAAAGCAATGTTTTTTTAGGAATCCAGTAGGTTTACCCATTTATCTTATTTATATTGACACGTTTACTTATCTTTATCGGCCGACCACGTTTCGCCGCCTAACAAATGTTATCGCTCAGCACGGGACGCGCCTGCATGTATCCGAAGTTTCTGGAAAGTTATTGATGCTTCTATCCGCTGTCTGTTGTCGCCGAACCTTATGTTATCTGATTTCATCACCTGACGCGAATGGTGTAGAACTTTGTGGAAGGCACGCGGGTTCCAACGATTAGTCTGGAACATTCGATGACTGTTCTATAAAAGCCGGCGCGCTTGACCCGCTGATCAGATTTTCAACGATCGCCGACTGTGTTCGCCGCTTTCGTTGTGCTATAAGTGTAGCCTGTTTTGTGGGCACAGGTTCGCCCAATAAAATCTAGTTTTGCCTTTCACAGTATTGCTACTGTGTTGTTAACGTCACCACCACGTGACAATATATTCTGCGGGCCATCTTCGGGCTCATGCAGGAGTGGATACAGACATAAAAATGGAGAGGACTACTTGTTAAGGAGCAAGGACTTGAGCGATAAGAGACATGTTCATTAAAAATAATCATAAAAACGTATCTAAACAAAAATTTTGTACAAGAATAATGACATAAAAACCTTATTGTTGCTTTGCACAGGAAAATATATAACAAAATTTTGAAAATAGATTTTCATCAGAACATACCTGTGCAGCAAAGGTCATCATTCGATAGAAACAGTTTCTCAAAATATAAAATGTTAGCAATAATAAGTACTATCCCTAGCATGATGCCAAGGCCAACTCCCAGCCATCTTTCCAGGCAAAACACGACTCCCTGTATGGCCACCGGCAAATGATTCTGACTGAAGGATGTTCACACGCTGCAGATAAGAACTGGGACCTTTAGAATATGCAGGAAAACGCTCTATCAGTGCACACTTTATGTCGTCTCTTTTGCTAGCACTGCCATAGCTGCACATGGCTGTCAGCAGAGCTGAGTGCACACGTAGCCCTCGCGCCCTGTTGTTACAGGGGAAACCGGCCGTGTGTACAAAGCGTGGGAGTGCCGCGATGGTTGCGCTGTCCGGACGTGCGTTTAATACCGGAGGTTGCGTAATCTTGAGTTTCGGAGACCCGTTGAAGTGGGAGGCAGGCTAAGCATTTGCACATTGCTGCCGTCGCTTTTCATGACAGCGTCGTCCCACTGCGAGTGGTACCATCAGCCGCAAGGGCAGGGTGTACGCTTGCGTGATTGGCTTCGCTTTGAACTGCCGATGCGAAATATCGTCGACATTGTATGAAACCTTATCTTTTGTCACCGACTCTTGCATTCAACAAAAGGAAATTTTTTTTTTTCATTCAGATGTGCTTTTTCCGATCGCCCAATAATTAAGAAAATTTGGTGTACATGGGGCTCGAATCTGTCGTGTGGAAAAATTTTCCAATTTTGTTTCGGCCTTCCTTCTTACTTATGGGAATAAATTGAATTGAAAAAAAAAAAGAAAGGTCTAATTACTGAAATTTCTATAAAACGAAGCAAATTACCGATTTTACTGACTTCATTATATCGAGGTTTAACTTTACCACTTTTACAAATTACAAATACACAACAAATTGATAAATTTTAGAATATTAGGAAATATTTTTTGAATATATAAAAATTGCATTTAAAATGAACCAAGTCCGATACATTGGTATAGAGTTGGACGTGGCTTCCAAGGTAATAATGACAATGTTTCACCACAGAGCCCCCTCCCCCCCCTTCACGTCGTCATCGCATGTGTTCCAGTACTGATTTATAAATATAATTTCTCATTTAAAGGGCCTCTCACCAGGTCTCGCCATTTCGAACGGACAAGCGCTGTGCATACAATGTGCACTAACGAGCATGCCTACAAAGTATTACGCCGCCACGTGCCACGAGAATAGCTCAAATTTCAAACCACCCTTCTCGTAGGCGCAACTCTCCCAGTTGGAGAGTCGATGTCAGTTGCGCAAGTGTGCCTGCGTAGTTCGCCGTCCTGAGACATCACTCACAGTGGCACGCGACTCTGAGAACTGTTCAAGGAAACAGCAATTATTTGTTTGATCTGTTGCTTCAAAGGCGAATGAAAGTTTAGAGAAATAATAAAACCTACAAACCAAATATCTGCGTGTCTTCTTTTACTTCGTACTGTAGCAAGAGAGATGTACTTGCATTTCGTCTGCTTGTTTCCACGTCGTGCAGTCATGCATGCAGAGAATGAAACTGCCATTTTCAACTGTGTTTCAGCGCACGATCACACTCTGTTGATACGCTTTTGTCTCCCTCGGTGCTCGTGATTGTGGCGCTGACTTAGCTGCTAATCAGGTGTTCCCGTGACGAGCACGCAAAATCGTGCACTGCCCAAAACGAGACAAACGCAACAGTTTGCACGTTAGACCATCACCAGAGGTGCGTCGTGCAGCAGCAATGCAAGAAAAAAGAAGGCAGAGCCTGTGACGTATGCGCCACGTGATCCTTTAATGGGTATGGGAGAGCATAGGGAAGGAATTTCACTTGCGAGGACTAGATGGGGGCAAGTGGAGAGAGAGTGTATGTTGGCGGTGATGCTCGTCTCCTGAAATCATGGGTTCGCGGCACTTGAAGTATTTCTATCTCAGCTATTAATGAGCCAGTTTGAAAAATTATTGCGGTAGATTGCTCCCTAGAGGGCACGTAACAAGTTACAGCAATACAGTGAAACCTCGTCAAACCGTAGCTGCCCGGAGCTCGAAAAAAGTACGTACTAAACGGTAGTACTGTTTAACCGAATAGCATGAGATCGCCCACTTACCTGTCGAAAACGGAACTCAGACAGAGTGCGATGAACGGGGAAAAAAACATGCAGTATTTATTCACTTCGCGCGACAAAAGTGTTATTTTCGTTTGATGCCGCGGCGGCCTAGTACGACGACGACAGCGGCCTCAAACTTACTGAAGCTGCGTGCCAGCTTTTCAGCCAGCCCCCACTTCTCGGCAAACACTCGCATGGCAGATCCCTCGTTGGCGTTACGTATTCTCCGTGCACGTGCACAGTAGTGGTGCAGAAGTCCCCGGGGGCGTATTTTTCATTGCCGGAGTTTGGAATACTTTTCATTCGGAAAAGAGTTACGTTATCGCGCCCCTGTTCTCGTCGCGACGATTGCATTCATGAGGCTGCTGTAACGCACAGCTTATGCCACTGTCGGGCCTGAATCGCCCGTGCTGTCGCTTTCCGTGACGTCCTCATCACTGTCGCTAGTCGACACTTCGGCAACCACACAGGCAACAATGGCGAAAAGCCGAACCTCGTAGCCGACATGTCTTCGCGGTCACAGCAGCGCTGCTGACCAACTTCTTCGCATTCCAAATGCCACACACTGTAGTCAACAGCGGATCCCTGTTGTGTGCCAGCGCCGACTTCTTCGTGTCACGTTCGCTAGCACGGACGATGTCTAATTTTTTTTCTATGCTGAGCACCCGGCGTCTTTTTTATCCGAGCTTCGGAACGACGCGAGTCCTCGGTTGCACGACGTCATAACGCTCTCTGGCACGGCGTCAAAATGATGTTGTGGCTTCACGCGCAAACCACAGGGCGCTTGGAGACCGTTGTTCCGATCTCTGAGGCTTGTTGTTCTGCCGGGCCACCCGATGGAGATGGCGCACTGCCGTGTTCGCGCGATGAAAAGTTGAAACGCTACATTTTAACCGATGTATACGCAATAAGCTGTTACGGTTTATGCGGATACAAAACACATTATGTTCAATGGCCGCTGAGTCGGGGATTTGACTTTACTACTTTTAAAACGAAACTACTGTTTAGCGGGTGCGGTTTAACGAGGTTTTACTGTATAACCAAAATTTGCCATGTGGCCTCGTTGGTAGGGGCTCCTCAAAGGGACGGCCAACTGGCCAGAATGTGTTGCGAGACGTCGACGGAAATGAAATGAGCATGATTTATAGTGATAAGAATCCAGCATGCTGTTTGCGATTTAAGCAGGAATTATAATTCTAAATTGGCAAAGAATGTCTCGCAAACCAGTAAGTGGCGAGGTCTGGCGATGAAATCTTGGTACTTCGGACAAAGTCTATGAAATTACGTAAGTCTACTGTTATTAAGTACAACACAACTGTTGCTTAACATTGCAGTTACTACTGTATTTGCTCGAATTTAACGCGAACCTTTTTTCCAATAAAACAGGTCCAAAAATTGAGTGCGCGTTATTATTGAGTACGAAACTAAAGCGGCATTACCACATTGCCATCTGCATTTGAAAATGGCCACCTCGTACACACTTCGAGCGTAGCTGCCGTAGCTTTCTCCGTGGGCTGTAGTATGTGTGCTTAGGTTAGTACACGGTCCGTCTTCCCGTTTTTGCGTTTGCTCTGTCAGCATGGAAGTGCCGACTGCGAAGACACGCGATGCTGCAATTAAAAGGAAAGCGATCATGTGTGCGGAGGCAGATGGAAATCGGGCTGCATCATGGGTGTTCGGAGTTGCCGAAACTTGCCTGCGGGAGTGGCACAAACAGAAGAGGCATTCTACTCCGGTGGCTGCTGCGTATGGCACGGCTGCGCGACCCCTATCTTGAAACCGATGTGAAATGGGGACAGAGTTTACCCATCTAGGCACACCACGCCGTGTTCTCGTCGCTTAGTTCGTGTTGAAGTGAGAGGCCGCACAAAGGTCAATTCGCTCGCCCCTGCTACAGCACTTCCTCACTCAAGTGTTTTGATAAGAGTTTCCACGGTTACTGAGTGATACGTGTTCATGTTTTCTTGTGCATGACGCCATGCTTGTCAATTTAGTTAGTAAGCGAATGTTTAAAGGTTTTTGTGGCTGATAAAACTAATATCCTTACTTTTTGTATAGCTATCTACTAATTTGCTATCGCAATCAATGCTTCACCTTTAAGGCAAAACTGTGGCTTTTTCTATTATTGCAACTTTAGTGTACTGGGAGTAAATCTTTGTTTTTCCAAATGAAAAAAAGTTGTATTTCTGTATGAAAGAATGAAATGCGCGGTACTATAAAGGACTTTCCTTCTTTTAGGTCACAGAAAATGGGTGCACGTTACAATTTATGGTGGTTTCTTCTTCCCCTTATTTTCGTTCATGCAATACGGGTGCACAATACAATTGAGGGCGCTTTAGAATCGAGTAAATACGGTATATTATTAGACACTTGTGCTTTGTTCTATGCTTCAGAATTCAATATGCCACGCATGGCTACAGCAACACACTGAACTGCGTATCACGTGTAAAAGCGTCGTTTCATTTTCGATCCGATTGGTCTCGATTTGACTGGTTAAATACTAAAGCAGTTGGACTCTATGGAGTATCAACTTGATAAACAACATAATACTTTCTCACAGTTATGGTCGCTCTTGTCATTTGTCTCGCTAGTGCCAGCGTATAATCGTTATCGTGCTTACCTATCGCCATTTTCAGCATGCTTCCAGTGAACGTCATCATCACTGCAGATAAAAAAATTCTGACAAAAATAGTTCCACAGCGCTTTTCCCGTTACCATTTTGCGATTGCACACTCTCACCGGTAAGCTTTCTCTTGCACTAAAAATATAGGTACCATGAAAATTGGTTGTCACTCCCTTTAAGAGAGGAAAGTGTGCTCATTCCTTTCATTGTGAGGCATGCTCTTTCTGTTGGCACTGTAATCTCGAGACACACTTCAGACGTTGTCAGTCCCTTACTTTTAATGTCTATATCTGATTCTCTGCCATGATATTTCGAGATAATGAATTATATTTGTTGGTTTCAGGAGATTTACTTTTTGAACTGTCATTGTATTCGTATTTGCTGGCTTCTTTGTAGTGATTAAATCTAGGGACACAACAGCAAGGGGCAGGATTAGACCACAAGGAGTTGCCATATTTTTGCACCTATAACCTGCCACAACATATAATCTGGCCTCCAATTACAACAGCCCGGAAAGAAAAAAAAAAATATATCCCTGCATATAATCCGCGGAAGTAACTGCATACAACACTGCTCAAACCTTTCAAAAAACAGTCTCCATTCACGGATGCACGACTCATCTACGTCGTATCTTCGGCCAGCGGCTCTTCTCCCCCATTCTTTGGCAGTGCTTACAAAGCTGGATTCACATGCCGGACGTCATCGCGGACGAATCAGTCACATGATATCAGACGGGAATCTGATCACTTCGCAGCTAGCGCTCGCACGACAGCGGATGCGGACGGAGAAGCCCTCGCGTCGGCAACGGAAGCGGAGCAAGCACGACCGAGCTCAAAATCCCAATGGTGATTTGGCTCACCGCTGTATCAGAAAGCACTTCACGTAGACTGAGGGAGCGTCGCAGGAATGGGTGACATACGAGTTTGGTGGAGTGACATATGATAGGTCGCCATAAAATGGCGACCTATAAATCAAAGGAGAATGGGCGACCATGAAAGAGGGGAAAAGGGAGCTTCAACATGCAGGAGTGAGGAGGAAGTTGGGTTCGCTAGGAGATAACAGAACCTTGAATGGCCAAGAACCTTGACTTGAGGTGTGGCTTCATGGCAGCGCGTGTCACGCTGCCATGAAGCTACACTTCACGGTGAAATTCACGGCGAAATTGTGGTTTTACCGTGAAGCCACACTTCACGGTAAAACCACAAATGAGACACTGCAGGCTGACATGGGTTGGGCTTCTCTGTAAGTCGGAGAAGTGCAGAGCAAAATTAGTTTTGATCAAAGACTCGGGAGCACGGATAAAGATAAATGGACGGCTAAAGTGCAGAACTATCTGTACCTGAAAATCGTGCATACAGAATGGAGGAAGAGGTTAAGAAAGTTGGCAAACAAGTACGGGTTAATTGAAGGTTTAAGTAGACAATCGGGAGTCAGTGGAAAGAAAGTAAGAGAAACAGAGTCAGTGAATTGGATGCAAAGAATGGAAAGAAAAGATACCATGGAGATTTACAAGAATGGGAAGAAATTAGAAGGGAAAATCTGCACGATAACACAGAGAGCAGTGCCTTACTATTTGAGGCTCAAGCTGGTTGCCTAAGTCACAAAAGTGTACTGGAGCAAATTATTCGCAACAAGATGAGGTGCGTGTATGCTGCAGCAAAAATCCGGAGACCACTTGGCACAGCCTAATGGAATGCGAAGCGATTCAACCAGTGAGAACCGTATGTAACGAACACCATCCAGAAGCGGTTGGATTTTAAGTGGGCGAAAGCATAAACGGGTCAGCGGTCGACATAAGCAAGAGACGTTTAGAGTACTGGTGGAAGAAAGGCAGGGAAGAGATTCATGCGACCGGGTCCATTGCAGGCCTAGGTAGCGGTCCAAGGCAGGTAAAGAAGTTTTGAGGAAGGGAAAAAAATTTTAAGGAGATGCGCACAGAAATGGTCGAATGAAAATTATGTGTAGCACACTTGATTAACTAAAGCAGGCAAAGTGGATGTGGGTCACCGCCCAGTTTCAAAGGTGAAGCGATTAAATTGTCATCATCATCATCATCGGTGGCGCAACATGCTTGGAAAATAACATGGCATGCACCGAAGTGCCTGTCATGTTTGGTCAGTCTCTCGACCACTAGTTGAATAAATCTGTGATGTACAACTCGTTGTACTAGTTCTGCAGAGTACACTCAATTTAGCAATTTATCTGCTGTTTGTATGTTCGTTTTCCTGTAGTGTTTGTGCCAGTGCTGTTTGCTTTCCCACAGACGAGCTGTCGACGTGCGGCAGCAGTCATCTTGGAAGCCCACTTCCGCGCCGTGGACTACAAGAGCGGGCCCCAAACCACAGTCCCAAGATCCGACTGGGGTGAGACAGTCTGTCTTTATGTATGAGTGTGCGTGCTTCTGTGTATGTTGGAATGGTCACATCCTCCAAGTGAATTAGATATTTCTACAGATAGTCTAACCCACCCTGCAAAACAACCTTTCATGTGCCGTCAATACCATGACAGCGTGATGATAGTCAAGGCGTGTTCTGATGGCAAGAACACACCTTGAGTGTCCATATACAGTTAAGCCTCGATATAACGAACTTCAACGTAACGAAATTCTCGATATAACAATGTATCGTAACGTCTTGATCATACAATGCCATGTATTTAGAACCTCAATATGTATAATGAAGTGTATGCGATTTCAATGTAACGAAATTTAACTGATGCTGAAAAGGAATGCCGAGACAATAAATCGAAACTTCCGTGGACATACATGGTCAAATGATTGATTTACAAGCGGTTCCTTGCAGATGCACCTCTTAAATCGCACACTGCGCGACTAGAGTGACCACTGAAGTGCAGGTGCATCGTGTTCCGTATGAAGTCCTAGTGCGATAACATCATCACATGCCCCACGCACTGTATGCTTTAGGTGCGAGTGAAAGTGTGCGAGAGTGAGACTAGAAAGATGGTGGTTCACGAGTGAGGCCTTTCTGCATGAGCAAGGGGGAAGGGAGGGAGAGGCGCGAGCTCGTGGAAACACAATCAAGTGTGTGCGACGGGGCGGGTGGAGTTGGAGATAACTTGGCGCACGTCTCGATTTCTGGCGGGCATCTCGGCCGTGGCTGTGCATGGCTCTAAGCACGGCTGTAAGCATGGCTGAGCGCATACACAGCCGCGCACCCTTCTTTAGAGGTAATCTGCCACGTGTGCAAAGAGTCGGCATGGCGAGACAGCGTGGCACCATGTAAGCTGTCTTCCCACGCGTAAAGTATTGGAGGTTGCATAATCTTGAGTTTCGGTGACCCATTGGTGCGAAAGCAGATAAAGCATTCGCTCCCTACTGGCGGCACTTTACCTGATAGCGTCGTCCCAGTGCAAGCGACGCTATCAGCCGCAGTAGCGGAGTGCACGCAACAGTGTGGCTGGCTTCCCTTAATTCGTACCGCTGATGTTAAGATATCATCAACATATGTTGCACGAAACTGCATCATTTGTCTCCGACTCCCAAATTCATCGAAATGAATTGTTGTCTCATTCAAATGAGCTTTTTTTGATTGCCCGATAATTCGGGAAATTCTGCGGCCCCTTTCCGTGTAAGAAAAATCGATGAAAGGTCAACGCAACGAAATTTTTATACAACAAAACAAAATTGCTGATTTCACCGACTTCATTAAATCGAGGTTTAACTGTAATTGCTCTCACAAAAAATTTATTTGCCCGATTCGAGTCAGCAGAAGTCTACTGGACAAGTTTACAGAGAGCCATTACCACACTCCAGGTTTTCAGCTGTCTACCACACATTGACGTAAGGGAAATGAAATGGCACTTTTTGTCTTATTTGGCCACAAAGTATTCGTTAAACACTGCAGAACCACAAACACAGGCAGTAAAATGGGACATGTCACTCAATCAAGGCCATCCCTCCAGCCTAATTGAAACCTGATGTCAACACCGCTGTGTCGTTCTGCCCAGCAGCCTGCCTGTTAGCAAGAAAAGGGATCAGGGCTGAGTCCGTGTTTTCTTTGGACGCAGCTGTCGCATTGTGAGCAGCAGCGGCACCACTACCACCGCCACCGGCGAGGAGGTGATGCGCAGTCCCCTGGCCAGTCTTCGCCATGCTGTCCCCTCCACACCACGATCGGCCAGCGCCGCCCACCCGCTGTCGTCAGCCGGTCCGTCGTGGTCACCCTCGTCAGTCAAGGGCGGGGGAAGCAGTGCTGGAAGCAGCGCAGGCAGCGCAGGTGGAGGCTCTACCTTCCAGGAGGATCTGCTTCGACTCATTGGACCAGACTACCTGGACAGTGATTCGGAGGCAAGAACAGTGCGCCAAACTTCCTTTCGGGCTTGACCGAATTGTGTTGTACAGAGTGTTCCAAAAGTGTGAGCTTAGGTCGGCAGATTAAGCGGGCACTCGCTCACACTCGCTCATCAATATTTCTGCAGGCTCTGTGCTCACTCGCACTCATGTGCACTCACACTCATCGCCATTCACTCAAGCTCGTAGTCACTTTCATTTACACTTAGCAGCACTCGCTTCCGCCCATGCATGCGCCCAAGTTGTGGCATTTCACGGCAAGTTCAACTTAAGATTGCATTTGTGTGTTACTTACCTGTTTCATCCACAGTAAATCGAAAGTGTGCATCGTCTATGGCAATACAGTCGAACCCACTCCTAATGATACCGGTTTTAACAACATATCGGTTATAACAATGAGAGGCTACTGCACCGTCAACTTTGTATGCGTTCCATGGTGAAATAACCCGCTTACTACAATGCTCCGATGCTGAATTATCGGTTATAACGATGAAGTTTGGCTGCTGGGTGTCCGAGCCGAAAGGTAGATAAATGCAAGATCCTTGCAAAAAATAAAAATAAAATAAAATGAGAAATTTGAGCCGCTGCACAATGGGCCGCTGCTCGAACAGCCGCCATGTGCTCATTATCTAGCCATCTCTGCGTCCCTCTCTACCGTTGCCCTTCCACGCCTCCAAACACGAATGGGCTGCGCCCACAGCTCTACGCCGCCCCACCCTCCGAAACACGAATGGACCACACCAACTGCGCTGCCCGCGGATATTGCTCGCTGGCTCCTCATTCAGTGCAGTTCTGCAAACAGCTTAATTGCGCGCCTTGGTCTTCGTTGTTTGTGTCTAAATCATTTCTGGCCATGCGGTTTCTCGCCGCCGAAACGGAAGATGGCTCATCCGCCCACCAATCATCGGCAATGCACGACGTTGCCAGTGAAATGAAAGCGCACGGCTGTAGATTCGGAAACTAAGCGCTTCTAACCGATGAGGCGATCGTCGCAACCGTGCTTGCATCAGATAGCGACGGCAGCGATGACACGTTAGGGCAGACTGCCTCAACATTGTCCTCAGAGGAGGTCCAACAGATGAGTCTGTCCCTCCGGGGCTTCGTTTTCGTGAGGAACCTTCCGCTGCACTATGTGGAGCACCTGGATGCCTTGGAGAAGGATGTCGACAAGCTTTGCTTAAAGCATGCAAGGCTGACCGACATAAGGTTTTCTTGTGCAAGCCCGTGAGAAATATGTGGCGAGATGCTTGTGGCGATCTCGCCTCGGCGTTTCTTCTGGATTTCTCAAGCTGACAGGCTGCCGAGGCAGCCTTCTTGCAATTCTTAAAAGGCCCCTTTTGGGGGCACCAATGTGATGCCTCAGCGGTGCTTGCATATCACTTGCCACCCGTGACCCACCTCTCTTTGCAGTTGTTATAGCAGGGCCATTCTTTAACGCCGACAGCCGCGGTTGTTACGTGCGATCGGAGCACCCAGGGGGCAGTTAAGGGGGGGGGGGGGGGGACATGGGTTGCGGAGATTATTTCCTGCATCCTATGGCCAAATCTGATGAAAATAAACAAGCTTACTTAGTTGTTCGTGCTGATTTCAATTATTCCATAGTTCCCTAGGTTCATCAGTTCAAGAAATTGACAGTGCTGCTACTCTATTGTTTCCGGAGACAATGGAAAAAAAAACTGAGCAGAAAGGAAATATTGCATAGCTGGATACTATAATGTGCAGTAACTGCAACGCTGCAAAAAGTTTTCAAATGAAATTCTAATAGCCATTCTGCAGGTGATCAAAATTCTTTCCTTGTCCTAAGGCTACCACACCAAAAGAAAATTAATGAAATGGAAATATTCATGCACACAAATTAGAATTTCTGCTCTCAACACTTTCTAACATGCAGATTAGGCTTTCTGCTAAAGAAAGAATTACTGCTGTAGCTCTTCTAGATCATGAGATATCACTGCGACAGTCTGGTCAAGGGACCCAAAAACATGTTTTGAGAAAAGTGAGAAAACATGCAAAATCCTATTTTATTTACAAATTTACAGCTGGAACAGCTCAGTAGGCACCAGGCATGTAGTCCTGCTGACTCCCAGCCCCTGTGTGCCGCATTTGGAGGGACTGGCACAAGTTTTCCGATGCTTTGCGCTTCTTGGCTGATGCTGCCATTCGACGCCTATCATTCTCGGCCATGCGGATGCGACTTTGCTGGCTTTATTTAGACATAGTTCTTTCATTATGTCATTTGAGGCCCTTGCATTGCCTGCATTGAACTTTAATACTGTGTCTGCCACCACAGCCTCCACCATGAACAAAGGAACATGCTGTTCTTTTGGCGCCAGTGCCCAGTTCATCGAATGCAGGCTTTCGTTGTTATTTTGCGTTTTACCGCACTGGCAACGTTGCAGCAGTTTCTTGTCTGAAAGACGTTCATATATGGGACGTAAAGTCTGACACACATGAGGAGGAAGCTTTCAAGGATGTTTTGGAACCGGCTCACCCTCGGCCATTGCAGCATTTTGCTTGCACCAGGAATTTGGGCCTGATGGACAAAGAGTGTGATTAGCCACATCATCGTTTGATGCAGAGTGGTGATATGTGGCCATCAATGCATTTTGAGTGGCATCTACATCTCCTTTGTGGGTCTTCAGAGCCCATCCATAGTATGAGGTTAACTTGGAGATCAAGTCTGCTGTCAAGCGGCCCTTTCCACCAAGACTCATTTCCAGGGCCTCTGTGTTTTGCCACCAACTTGTGCAAAGCTGTCGCTTTTGCACGTGATTCACACAGTCACACAGTCCAGTGTTATATGGGTATACCCATGTAACACTTCATCATATTGTAAAGCGAGATAACTGCGGCTGTCCCCATCACAAAGTACCGTTGTATACCGCAGATTGTGCCGCTCAAATGATCGCCTGAAAAGGATGAGGGCAGCTTCCACCCCCATCTCCCCAGCTTTCTTATTAGTGTTCTTCTGACACTTGTGGCCATTCTTCCAGGCTCCATAGGAAGGGTCACTCTCATTATGGCTCATTCACACCGACGACTTAGAAGGTCGCGCGACCATTTGCGACTCGCGATCAAAAAGCGACCGAAGGCGACTGGTGTTCACACCGGCAAGCCCGGCTGAGCGCGACCCGCAAGTCGCAATCCTAGAGATTATCGTTCTCAGCGGGAACTCTAAGAATCTACACAGAATTTGCCGCGACGCGGGAGGAGGGCAGATGTAGACATTAAAGATCACTTCCGGTCCGCCACTGATTGGTTTATCAGTTTTTCGACCATGGTCACGCAACTGAAAAATTGCACAGAGAACGACTGGCCCAAAAGAGACGCTTTTCGAGAAAAGCGACCGTTTGTGACCATTTGCCACTGATCGCTTTGCGACCAACTTGTTCGCGTGACCACTGCTAGTCACCGGTGTGAATGAGCCCTTAGGCCCTGACTTGCACCCAGCACAGAAATTGCTCAATACAACAAAGTCGAGCACAAGTTCGCTGAACAACTCGATTGCGGTGCCGACGCTGATATGGGATGTATGACCGTGGTTCATCCATGACCCGTCATACGACACCACAATGTTCCCGGTATGACCCACGTTCAGTTAGGCGTAAAGTTCGCGAACCGACCGCGCACTGTTGCTCGTCAGATTACCGTATTTACTCGCATAATAGGCGCACTTTTTTTTCAGAAAATCCGGCTCGAGGTTTGGGGTGCGCCTATTACGCGGGGTAAAATTTACGAAATTTTTTCAACTCGCATTCTCGTGCTCTGAATTTTAACATATGTCAGGAATATGGCTACTCTGACATAATTTACCAATAAATCCAGCATAAAAGGGAAAATAAAAGCTACCTACTTACCTTTTAATGAACAGGCGAGAGACATTGACTGAACACACACGTAAAATTTATTAAGACTATTCAGAGTCCGAGTCGGAGAGAACATCCTCATCACCGCCAGGTGGAGACTCGTCTTCCTTGTCTGAGCTCCACAGCATGTCGTCTTCGCTCGCATCCAGTGCATTTGAGATCCCAGTCTTCTTGAAACTTTTCCTGACGACGTCATCGGAGATCTCGCCAAGTTTCCACTATCCATTCGCACAACATTTCCATAGGCGGCCTCTTAATTTTGCCACCGGGGGTTAGTTGACGCTGTCCTCCAGCCATCCAATTGGTGTACAGCCTTCGAACGTTGTCCTTAAAAGGCTTATTAAGGGAAACGTCCAAAGGTTGCAGCACGGAAGTGAGGCCTCCAGGAATCACGGCAATATCCGTACGCAGCTCTGACAACTTCTCTTGTACACGTTCTACAAGGTGCCCACGAAAACTGTCTAAAACGAGCATGGCCGGATACAACAGGCCGCCCGGCCGCCGGCCCCAGACGGTCTTGACCCAGTCCACCATCAATTCCGTGGACATCCAACCTTTCTCTTGGACCATCACGTAGATGTTTTGAGGGAAATTTCCCTTTGGGAGCGTCTTTCTCTTAAAAATAACATAAGGCGGTAGTTTGCGCCCATCTGCAGTCACTACCAACATGACAGTACACCTTTGTTTTTCTGCGCCAGATGTTCGAATAAGCACACTTCGTGCACCTTTTTCCTCTACTGTTGTATTTCTTGGCATGTCGAAACAGAGAGGAGTCTGATCTGCATTACCTATCTATGACAAAATGAAGTTTTTTTGCTGCCGGAGCCGTATGACAAAACGGTGGAACTCGAGTACCTTGTCCTCGTATGCTGAGGGCAAGCGCTGGCACAACGTTGTGCGCCTTTTCAGGGTAAGTCCGTGGCGTCGCATGAAGCGTGTTGTCCATCCGGAGCTTGCTTTGAAGTCTTTCGCTTCGATGCCCTGCGCTCGCGCAATTCTGCGCGCCTCCGTCTGCACTATGTCGAGAGACACTACACAACCGTACTGTCGAAGGCCCTGTATGTGTTGAACTAGTTGATCTTCCACTTGCGGATACTTTCCCGACTTTGCACCGCAGAAGGCCCGTCGCGACTTCTTTGTGGCCTGAAGTTTTTCTTGCTGACCTCGCCAGTAGCGAATGCTTGTTTCTCCGACACTGAAATGCCTGCTTGCAGCACGGTTCCCATGCTCGAGTGCATACTGCGCAGCTTTCAGTTTGAATGCAGCCGTATAGCTGCCGTACTTGCCCATTGCGGAACACGCGACCACACGAACTGCACGCCGCTTGCAAAATGGCGAGATGTGGCCACAGAACACCTATACAAACTTAGAGAAGGGAAACTGTACCTTCCACAGTGCTACGGAAATAAGCGTAGCGGTGGCGTCGTGAACTAAAGTATGCGACCACAGGTGGTGCTGTACAACAGGAAACGGAAACGGGGTTTTGCACAGTATGGCCGCTTCACCAGGTGTTCTGTGGCTTTACTAGGTTTCTGGCTGCTGCGCCTCGATCGTGCTCCCGCCAGTTTAGTTGCTTTGTGGCAAATGTAGCGCCTGCATATATATGTAGGCGCTACGTTTGCCACACAGCAACCAAACTGGCGGGAGCACGATCAAGGCGCAGCAGAATACATGTAGCGCTGAGTCATATTGAGTTAAGGCACACTCTGAACTTACTTTTAAGGGCATCCCGAGCGGTTTTTCGTTTATTACGCCGCCGTTACCACGAGTTGTGCCGCCGCGCTCCAGCTGTTGCATTTCGCGTAGGGCTACTGACAGAATGCGGTTTCCAGGTGGCACGATGGCCTCGACTGGAATAAACGCACACGACACCAAAGATTGAGTAAGCTTGAAAATATTTTATTTGCATTTTACAAGTACAACAAAAAGCACACGTCTACGCATCCACACAAACGCGGTTACATAGTCAAGAACATAGTCAAGAAATGGCTCATTAATAAGGGTAGCACAAATGCACAAGAAAGAAGACCTAAGCTACAAAACGTACGGTCGGCTGCTAAGTATAATAATTTCCCTGTCACCGTGTGTCACTTTCATACAGCATCGTTACAGCACTACCAGGCCGGGTAGTTTGGCGGAAAGAACGCAATAGCTTACGGCCGTCAGCTGCCTCTTCCTTACAGGTGTCATAATTATCCTAATCTCCGCATCAACGTCGTGCAAGTCCGCATACAGGTATTTGTATCTGAACCATATGTGCCAGCTTAATACATGTGTAGTGAAATTATGATAACCACGGCGTCTTATCAAATGTAGTGGTTTTGCAAATGCGCATTACAGCTGACAAAACGACATACTGTAAGTGAAGCACAAGAGAACAAGGACAAAAGGAGGATACAACACTTGAAGAAGAAATGAAGAATTAGTAGGCGTACAGCAAACAAGCGATGACGGAGAACACACAATGATGCATCGGGTGTTCTCTGACATCGGTTTGCTTACTTACGGTCTTATGGAGATCAACAGCATAAAAACGTACCTTCAAGCGTACTCCCTCAACCTCCGCCGCATTCATTATGATAATCAACGCCTAAACAAAATGAGGCACTATTTTTTGCCAAGACTAGACCTCTTTACAGCAAGTATATGTAATGACTCGCAGACGAAACCTGCTTTCGAAAATGTTTTACCGCCGAAGTATTCGAACGCCAACGGCCAGGAAACACATCGATACCAATAGGCTGTCGGCTGTCGGTGGTTAATCAAGTACAAAAACCTTGACGCTATGACTAAAAAGCAGCTTCAACAATCAAATTAAAAAAAGATCAACTGCCTATTTGCCTGAGGTAAAAAAAACATCCTTAGACACCTCGATTGTTTATGTCAATGGTTTGTGTAAAGCAAAAATTCAGCATGTTCAGCGCCCCTAGCAGAAAAAGCACAAATTAAAGTATTCGAACAAATTACAGTAGCTCCACTTGTGCGCTTACGCTGAAACACGCCTCGATTGATTTTTCGCCCTCTGTGGCCATTTGTTGAACTTGAGAGTGTGCGGGGCCTGATCTGGTGTTTTGTCTTTTCTTTGCCTGTGTCAGCCTGTGTAGAGCATTGATGGCGATGGCACTGTCGCTTGTGTCGAGTCGCCCGGCCTCCGAGAGTCGCCCAGCTTTCCGAGCTGCCTAAGCGAAGGTAGCGAAGAGCTTACATCCGCGCGGCGGTTTGGAGGGGAGGGGGGTGTTATCGATAGTTGATGGAAGAACTATTTTTCGCTCGTTGATGTGTATTGTTTTCTTTTTTTTGTCTCTACGGATGCGTTAGGCCGTCGTGCTCGCTGGCTTCGCGGCGGTTCGGGGAGGGGGGTGTCGGTAGTTAATGGAAGAACTAGTTTTCGCGATGTTGTATGTGCTGTGGGCCCTCAGCAGCTGCGACGGCAGCAACACTAATGAGACTAGTAGTCCAGCAAATGCGTTGATAAGCTTGGGTTGTGGAATGTGTGTGCATTTTTTATTTTTTATAATTTTCAACCGAGATGGAGGGGCAGGAGGGCGTTGGCTTGCAATCGTGTAAATGCGGTACTGATCACAGTGCCAAGTTCGGGGTGCGCCTATTATGCGCGGAAATAAAAAAGTCAGATTTTCCACGACCAAACTGGGGGTGCGCCTATTATGCGAGTAAATATGTTACGCGCTGCGCGATTGGCCGCTGGCGTTAACTTCGTCTTCACGTAGCTGTGCCACGTTTTCGTGTGAAGAGCCCGACAGCTGATGCCCATCTACGCTGCATGGCACGCGTAGCCAGAACGTTCACAGCAAAGGGTTTCATTCATTCAGCACTGTGAACACGCGGCGAGCTCCACACCAACGTAATCTCTCCACAGTTTGCGCACATAAAACGCAGCTTCACAGCGAGTCTGTATTCCTGCTCGTCACGGACGATTTCTAATCACCATTGCAGAAATTGCAGTTTGCAAACGTTACTGAAGTGTTCATGGCACTCAAGTCCACAAACTTTAATGTAGTCCCATCAGGCGGGCGAAGTGCATCGTCGGTACTGTCACCCATGAACTCACATTTCCTCTCTGTCGCTGGAGCGGAAGACAACTCCGATAGCTTTGCTTTGGCTTTGGCTTCGTCCTCCTCCAGCTCGGAGGGTTGCCGGTAGATCATATCTTGCCGTACGCGAGCGCTGGTGAAAGGGTCCGCGGCAGACGGACTTGTCACAGTATCCGCAGCAGCCGATGTGGTTGTTAGGCCTGCCATTGCTGCATCGACGATTTCGGCATCGGACGCTGAGGTTGTGGCGTCCTGGGCATTTTGCAGTGTCGAGCAGCGTTTTTTGAAGTTTTCAATGAGCGACCGTTGCACTTTTTTCGCACCAAACTTGTGCCGCATTCGAAATTTGCGCTCCGTTTCAGACATCGCGTGCTGCTTCCTCGCTGACACTGGGGTAAGATGGCGCGCCTGAATGCACGGCTCCGAACGCGGAGCAGACGATGGCCATGCAGTTCTGCCAATTGGGAGGCAAGCTCAAGTCACGTGCACCGAGTGACGAATAGGAGGGCGTTCTAGTACCTTTTTTTTTTCGTGCATTTTCGAAGTGGCCAATGGCTGAATGGGGCCCGTTCTGGCGGGAATTTGAAGAGAAAAGTAGGCTCTTTCAAATGAGACCAAGATGTGCATGCTAGCACACGTGGAAGAGCAGGCGCGCGTTTCGCAAAATGTGCCATTTCAGCGCAAGTTTCGCCTGAAATTCAGCTAGTACATGTCGTATAAGACGCCACTGCGGCTAAAATACTGATGTTATCGGTATGAAATTAACAATGTAGATGCAATAATAGCTGTACATTCCAAAAATGCAATAAAGGAAATCGAGTTTTTTCGCGATTGTTGGTCGCCACAACCCATGTCCCCCCTTAAACGAGGGAACACAATCAGCAGTCGGATGAAGGAAGGTGGTGGGGAAGGGCACTGGCCTCCCCGCCATTACAGTTTTCGCACATCACCTCTGCCGTCCCCCTATTTTGATTTTTTCATGCAATCCGGTTGCAACAATTATCGGTTACATGAGTAGGATTTTCGTGGCACCTGAATATTGTTATAAGTGGGTTCAACTGTACCACCTAATAAATGTAAATTCTACAGCAGTGAAACGCCGGTGACAGCTGTCACTGCTGCGGTGAAGGACACTTTTCACTGTAATGGTGACAGCAGATGGCATCACCGCTCCATTTCATTGCTTCAATGTGGCATTTGTTTAAACTTTGGGGATAATATAGTCGCACGTTAAGTCGTACCTGAACACAAAACTTAATATGCATTTTGTGTTGCCGTAATAGTGCAACATACAGAAATTGCACTTACCTGGTCAAAGGGACTGCTCACGGGACTGCCCGTGTGTCAGGAGAGATGGAGACATGTAACAGTTTCTCTATTCTATCCATCAAGTACACAAACTATCTGCAAAGGAGCAGGTACAGTAGAATCTCGTTCACACGTTTTTGAAAAAAGAATGTGAGGAAGAAACGTACAATCCAAAGTAACTACAATAAAAGCTCGTTAATTCAGAACAAGCTAATCTTAAATTTTGGCTAATTCGAAGTAACTGCCGCGGTCCATCTGACAATGTATTGAAAGAAATATGTAACGCATGCCACTAATTCACACTAAAATCCGCACCGCCACCGATAATTCGAACTCCGCACCATCATAAATGGGGAGAGTGCTAGTGAGGGGAGCATGTTGGTGACGATCGTCGCCGCATGGCTTCGCTCTTTCCATCTCTGGCTGTCTGTTGCAGGTAGGTTCTCTCCCTCTCTAAGGCCTTCAAGATAAAACTGCGGATCCGGCGCTCCGTGTTTATTATTTATTTATTGCGATAGCAATATATGGACACTCCAAGCGCGTTCCTACTGTCGGCGTGGGTGTCGGCATTACCGCGAGGTTTCGTATAAGGTCCAAGGGCGATAACACCATCGCCGCGCGCCCTATGCTGTATGTACGTGGGAAAGCGTGCGACGGGAGGTGTCGATAACGGCCCGCTCTCGCCCGCGCGAGAGGACGCATGCGAAGAGGAAACGGGCCGTCTTATATCTCTCCGGCTGCAACTGTGCATGTGGCGGCTGCATAGGCGGCTGCGCGCAGTAGCACGGCCGTATCCTGAGAGCGATCCGCGTTGGGGCCAAATTCTAGCTGCGTCGACGGCTCGTAGCTTTGTGCATGCAGTGTGTTCTTGGTGCTTACTTTGCGTTGAAGCAATAGACAGCATGAATGTCACTTCGGTCGCTGCAGTTGCCGCGTTTCCTCACACCAGCATTTTGACAAATGTCCGTAGTCCTTGGGCGGAATGTGTTCATGTTTTCTGTGCACGCTGACACCATGCTTAATATTTTAGTTAGCAAGCAAATGTTTACAAGGTGATACGGCCGATAAAAGTACTATCGTTACTTCATACGGCTGTCTGCTAATTTGCTATCCCAATCAATTTGCCAGCTTTGGGAGAGCGCTGATGAGGCGAGTTCATGAAATGACGATAGATAGATAGATAGATAGATAGATAGATAGATAGATAGATAGATAGATAGATAGATAGATAGATAGATAGATAGAAACTTTATTGAAATGGGAAAGATTTGAAGGAGGGGTGGTCGGAGCCTCTCGGTCCAGGGCCCCACTGGCCTCTGCCGCCTGCCTGACCTGGCTAATTAAGGACTTTTGTCCTGCCAGGTCGGAGCGGGCGAGCTGTGCCTCCCACTGCTCCATTGTGTTACTGGTATTTGGCCTGTGAGGGTGCTTAGTGCACTCCCAGGTTATATGTATTAGGGTAGGTATGCCACCGCACCAAGGACAGTTGGCCCTATAACGAGTGGGATACGTGGCGTTTGGCGATTTTAAATGGGGGAATACCCCGGTCTGTATTTTACGCCAATCGGCGGCCTCTTGCCCGTTAAGTTGTGGGTGAGGCGGCGGTTATTTTCTGTGGCCTTCACACTGATGAGCAAGGATGTCTTTGGCATTTAAATTGGTGGAATTGTGTGAGGGATAGTGTGTGTGGTTGGGGTTAGAAGAGGACGCCGTCGCTCGGTTAGTGAACCTTTGAGCTGACGCGTTAGCCTTTTCGTTCCCCTGTACCCCCGCGTGGCCCGGGCACCAGAGTAGGCGATGATGGTGGTTGAAGGATTTGGGGATTATCGCGAGGCTAGCTGCAGTGACGTGCCCCTTGAGAAACATGCGACATGACTCCTGGGAGTCCGTGACCACGACCAAGTCCCTTTGCGAACGCTCCGCGTGACGAGGATGTCTCAGTAAGTGTTCATATCTGTCCGCTAGCGGTTGCAATATCCTGCACCAATAATAAGAGCTGGGCTAGTTGACATGGCTCCATCATGTGAAAAGCAACGTGAGGAGATACGGATGAGGAAAAAAAAAATATCAGTGTTCCTTTTTTTTATTGTCTTGCCTTTCATACTTAATTTTTTTTTTTTTAAACCTTCAATTTTGTGTTGCCACTGTTTTGTCGCCTTCTTTTCTCAGTCATGTCTTTTCACGCTGTTTTTCCCGGGATTATTCTGCACAGCACTCTGAGTGCAGTTCAAAGCTTCAGTCAGTAGGCAACTATCCCTGCCTTGTTTGAAGCTAACACCCTGTACAAAAAGTTTGCAAGAAGTGCCGGCTTACACAAGTACCGTATTTACTCTAATCTTGGCCGGCCCCATTCTAAGCCGACCCCCTAATGTCCGAAGTCAGAAAAGTTTTAAAAACACAGCATTCACAAAATGAAAACAATAATTATTTAACATGAACATAACTGGCTGGAAACAAAGAAGGAAATGCGTGACAGAAATCCAACATTACAACTAGCCCAATTAGCAGTCTCATTTAAACTAGCTATTTGCAACGTCAATCACTTTGTCTCCAAACGTTTAGACAAACACCATGCAGTATCCCAAATTTCAATTGTCACTATGGATTAACTCTTTCCCTACCGCAACCATTGAGTATCGTTAGCCCACTAACGGTGATTTGAAATGCCACTTTTGAGACCTACTGTGCTGCTCACAGAAACACTGCTCTATCAGACGTGAAGGAGAACTATATTTTTCTTTTCTAAGCAGTTCATGTTTTTCCTGCCTGGTGGCAATTTTTGAATGCGCGCCAAAGTTTTGCGATCATCAAAGTAGAATGTAAAAAATGGCCATCTCCAGGAGCGGCGCTCACACTTTGGAAGATCGCAGATCTTGTGATTTTACTGCATCTGCAGCTGATTTTATCGATGGATTGAGCAGCAGCGAGTCTGAGGAGGGTGCTTTTTTGTCGGATTTTGACTCTGAGACCGCTGACGATGCTAACCAGCCAGGAACATCAGCGGCCGCAACCTGGCACACCCACCTGTAGTGCTTGCAGTAAAATTTTTTTGGAATACGTGCTAAATGAAAAATTTGGATTTTTTTACATATAGTGTGTACAGTGCAGTCCACTTATAACGATATCGAGAAAGACGAAAAATATGATCGTTATAACCGATGATCGCTATATCTGGACTGCAGTTACAAAAAAAAAAAAAAAAAATTAAACGCGTTTGCGCTCTTTACCTTTGCAGCTCTGAACTCGAATTCGCTACTTGCTCTAAAGAATAAATGATGTATACAGTAGGCCGTGAAAAACAAACTTTATTTCTAGCGCCAATGACCGTGTCAAGGATTAGGCGCGCCGAAATAGTCCGAAATCTGCACTTGCTTTTGCGGCAGCTTCAGCTTCACGACCGCGGTGTGCATGGATTCCAGCTGCTGCGCGAACACTGGCGGCAATCCTTTAGCATGCATAAAATCAATGAAGGAGTCGATCGACGACAGTGCACTTTGCGTGGACATCGTGGTCGGGGTCAAGGAGCCACTGTCGATCTCGTTGTCACTGTCGCTGATGCCGTCGCCACCGTCGCACAACTTTGCGTCTGTCGAGACAGCACATCTTCGGCGATTGCCTCGTCGGTGACCTCATCGCAGACGAGGCAGGACTGTCTGCAGTCAAAAACTCCTCCTTCGACACACCACCTGTGTCACCAGTAGGAACGAGCTCCCAGAGCTCGGTTATGTCAGCGACTTCCACCGGGTCGGTCTCAGCGGCTTGGGGAAGTTCGTCCTTACGCACAAAGCCCGCCTTCTTTAAGCCATTGGTGATGAACCACTGGTAAAGCGCCTCTTCAACATCGGCGTACAAAGGGTCTCTAACCCCTTTTCCGCTGATCGGAATGGCCGCTGATAGCTCCTGCCTTCACAATCGCGGTGCTCCCGGTTTTCAAGATGGTTGATATCGTTAACTGGACGAGCTCATACTTCTTCACGAGGGCGCTCACCTTGAAGCCGCATCGAGAGTCCTGCAAAATATCCATCTTCGTGTCAAACGACACAGCTTTGCTCTTTGTCGGCGCCATCTTCGAACTGGGTTGAACCGTTGGTTGCACGCTGCTTCGGTGGCGTCAGCCTGCTATCGCGAGAGAGACGCGGGACGGGCGCCACCGCGCCGCTTTGCTTGTCGCTTCTTTTTTTCTTTCTCTCTCTTTCGGAGCGATTGTGGCCGACGCGCATGAAGCAGCTAGCGCCATCTTGTGGCGCGCTGCGCCAACGTTGGCTGCGCCTACTCGTGCGCGGGCGGGGCGAGACGCGCTGCGCGGTAATGGCGACAGATACGAACTTACGGAGGTAAACATCGCCTCGTCTCGACATCGTTCGTTTCAGGGAACTAAGCAACGCAAACGTTACGATTATTTGGCACGGAAAACGCCGTCCAGACTGCAAAATTTTGATCGTTATATCCGATATGCGGTGAATAACCTATCGTTATAAATGGTTTTTTTCCCCATAGACCTAATGCATAATATGACACTCTCATGTCGACCCATCGTTATAACCGATATATCGTTATATGTGGTATCGTTATAAGTGGACTGCACTGTATTAGACGGCAATACATTTTGTATAACTCATAAGTTTTGTTACATATTTTTCTTAGTATAATCAGTGCGTTTTACCGGTGTTGACATATGGGGCAGAGACTAGGAGACTGACATAAAAGCTTGAGAACAAGGTAAGGACCGTGCAAAGAGCGATGGAACGAAAAATGCTAGGCGTAACTTTAAGAGACAGAAAGAGAGCGGTGTGGATCAGAGAGTAAATGGGTATAGCTGATATTCTAATTGACATTATGAGAAAAAAATGGCACTGGGCAGGTCATTGGGATGCAAGGTTCGTGTACTCAAAGGTTTTAACGGTTCTCTTAGGCGGAGCTTCCGAGAACCTAATTGAGGACAAAGCCGTTGGTTTCGAAAACACACATACAAAATTTTAATGAAACTAGAAAGAGGCTTAAAATAAATAGAAGGAAATAGAAAGCATAAAATAAACACTCAAACAGACATCACGGCAGTAAGAAACACACTTGGGGCTAGTATGACGTTAACTAGTGCGCATGTCCGGGCTTGCCACGACAGCAGGGACGCATAACAGTCTCGACGCGGAGACGCGGCTACAAGTTGATGAAAGGAGTTGCGCCGGTCTCACCAATGGTCAGGGTATAGGATGGTTGACCGGGCGACCGGAGTACGCCAGCTCTCGCTTGGAGAGGTAAGGCAGGCGGCTTGGCGGCACGAGCACACGGCGGCGGCGTTCTGGCCGGGCAGCTGGGCGTGGAACTCGGGCCTGTAGCCCGACTTCTCTCGTCCTGCCCACGGGCACAGAAGCTCGCCGGCCTTGAGCAGCTGGCGGCACGCTCGGGTAGACTGGCGACGCGCAGTAACGGGTTCGCAGAAGGCCCCAGTCGGGTGAAGTCCTGGTGGCTCGGGTCCGGAACCCGACGGCCCGTCTTCAACTTCCGGTTGGTGGCCGACCTTCTCCTGGCGTCGCTTCCTGGAATTCTCCTGCCGTCTCCACTGTGTCTCCCCTTCTCTGCCAGCGCGCCTCGCCTTTTCTTCCGCTCTGGCCGATTAGTCATTTTCCGATTGGCTGCCTGAGGCTCCGTGGTCTCTCCTAATTGGTTGGCATTTTACTCTTGTTTTCTTTTCTTGTTCACGTGCCGGACGCTCTTCGGCGTCGTCGTTTTCCTCCAGCACGGAATTCGCCTCGGTGCGCGCACTCCTTGTCGTCTGCTTCTGTCCGTCCCGACCACCGCACCATGTCGCGCACCACACACATTACAGTCATGTAATGCACAGGTTAGATAACCGTTGGACCATTAGGGTTACAGAATGGGCACCAAGAGAAGGGAAGCACAGTAGAAAACGGAAGAAGACTAGGTGGTGCAATGAAATTAGGAAATTTGCAGGCTCTAGTTGGAATCGGTTTGAGCAGGACAGGGGTAATTGGAGATCGCAGGGAGAGGACTTTGTCCTGCAGTGGACATAAAATAGGCTGATGATGATGATGATTTTTCTTAGGAGGTATAAGCGCGTCTTTACAAATTTTGTTCAATTTTATCCCATAATCTTGATTCTGGCAATTTATATCTTTTTTTATGACGTACACATCGTTAATAATACTTCTATGCATGAAAAGTGCAGTCATTCTGCTTTTTGTTTATCTATTACATGAAATATTGAGTGCAGTACTAGTTTGTTCAGAAAAAGAATCTGGCGTAACCCACAAAAAAACCTTTTTCCTATGGTAGGGAAAGAGTGAATCCCCTATAGCGCTTGTAGCAGTGTGGCAGGAAAATGAAAGGTAATTGAGCATGACCGCTTGCCCCAAGTGAGAAAAGTGCCTCTGGTACAAAGTTGTCCCAATTTATTAAATATAAAATGCTTCGACAGTCATTTTTCAGTGCCGCTACATCGTGTTTTTAGCCTCAATATTGTGGTTAGCACATAACGTCCTTCCTAATGCCTTCTTTCATACGGTGAGCATGTTGGGCTGGTAAGCATGAGGTTGCAGTATCGAATCTTAGCCACAGCAGCCATATTTCGATGGGGGCAAAATGCGAAAATACCCGTGTGCTTAAATTTAGGTGCACGTTAATGAACCCCAGGTGGTCGAAATTTCTGGAGTCCCCCACTACGGCGTGCCTCATAATCAGAAAGTGGTTTTGGCACGTAAAACCCCACAATTTAAATTTAGGCGCACATTAAAGAACCCTAGGTGGTCCAAATTTCCGGAGTCCCCCACTTCGGTGTGCCTCATAATCGGATCATTGTTTTGGCATGTAAAACACCATAATTTAAGGATGAGCATGCATCTCACGTGTGGCACATGCTGTGTATTTCTAAAATAATCTCCATACAGTTGGCAGTTGTTCTGGTTAGTCCTTCTTTTGCGTAAGCTGTTTTGTAATCCCCCAAACTCTGCCCTCATAGGTGAAATCAAGTGAAGTGAGTGTGGGCTGTGCATTGATTGATCCAGGAACCCACATGGTGCCCCCTTGGGCCGTCGGAGCGTCCGCGGTCGGGCCCCGAAACACCGTCGTCCTCGTTGGAGCGAGCTGGAAGGCGACAGGGACTCGCGCTGCGTTGCCACTCGTCCTGTCCTTCAGCCGCGGAAGACGTCATCCTCACTACTGCGCAGCCAGCACAAGTGATCGCCTGCTGTGATCTCTCGCCATCTGCTGGAGCTGTGGATGCCAGTGCTAACAATGTGGCTGACAGCGCAAGGTGCGACCTCATTTTGACTTATCTTTTCATCTGTTTGTCTTGCATCACAGCTTCTTTCTCATCTCTCTCAACCTAGAAATAGCAGTCAGTGGTGTCAACGTACGACAAGATACTTGCCGAGTGCCTGTAGTTTACTAAGCCCTGAAACAAGGCATTGCCCGTGAAACACAAGGCGGATGCACCATACCACCACCACCACCACCACCACCGGCCCACCTGTCGCCGCAGAGAGGCTCGCTGGACGGAGGTTGGAAGTCTCCAGCTGCGAGTTCAAACACATGCTTCAGCTCGGCACAATTCGTCCTTCCTCCAGCAATTGGTCTTCACCTCTCTATCCGGTTACAAAGCAGGAGAGTGGCAACTGGTGGCCTTGTGGTGATTACGGAGTTTGGAGTGCCGTCACTACTCTGGATCAATATCCCCTTCCCCTCATGCATGACTTCGGCGCTGGTCTCACGGGAACCAAAATATACAGTGTACTCAAGGCACTGGGCAGTGGGCATGGGGCTGGTGAAAAGAAGACAGCGAGAAGCGCTTGCTTGCTCGTTTCACTATGGCACCGGCTTGTTTGGGCCTACCGCTGCAAGCCTAGAACTAGCGCTGCTAGGCGAACACCCCTGTTGTAACGGCAAGATTGATTTGATGAGCGTATACCATCAAATTCCTGTCGAACCCAGCGATACTCCGAAGACAGCAATCACTAATCCATTTGGCCTGAGTTTCTCCGTATGCCTTACACTTCGAAGAATGTGGCGCAAACATTTCAAAGATTCATGAACGAGGTTACGTGCGAACTCCCGTTCTTTTTTGTCTACTTTGACAACATTCTCGTTGCAAGTCACACAGACAAAGAGCACAAAGAGCACCTTCGCCTTCTATTCGAGCGACTGTATGAGCACGGCCTGGTCCTAAAGTCCCAGAAATGCATTTTCGGTGTTGAAGCCCTGGATTTTATCGGCCATCGCATTTCACCCCAAGGCATCAAGCCACTGGAATCACGGGTGCGGCCAATTGAGGACTTCCCCTCTCCAACCTCCTTCCGAAAGTTTTGCGAGTTTCTGGGGCTCGTAAATTTTCATAGGTGCTTCATACCATCCTTGCACAAGTTCCTCAGCCGCTTACCAACCTCCTGCGTCACGACTCTGTACTGCATACCTTCCACTGGTCCTCGGAGCACGAACACTCGTTCCAGGAAGCCAAAACGCTCTTGGCTACTGCAGCATTGCTGATTCATCCGTTGCCCGACACCCCAACTCGCCTTATGGTAGACGCGTCGACCACGGCAGTGGATGCAGTACTACAGCAGGACGATGGCACAGACTGGAGGCCACTGGGCTTTTTGTCAAAGCGCCTAAATCCCGCAGAAGTTCGCTACAGCACCTTTGGAAGGGAGATGTTGGCTATCTATTGCGCTGTCAAGCCTTTCCATTTTTTTCTTGAAGGCTACAGCTTTTACATTCTGACCGACCACAAGCCATTAACCTCCGTTGTCAAGAACAACAGTTCCTTGTACTCAAAACATGACGTTTCAGCAAATTTCCTTTACCTCCAAATTTTCTGTGGACATCCGCCATGTCTCTGGGACCACAAATCAGGCAGCTGACGCACTGTCGTGGATCGGCGCTGTGCCTGCTGGCCCTGTGGATTTCCAGGCTCTATTATTCGGCCAGCAAAACGACCCTGAGCTGCGCAGATTTCAGGAGAAAGGCTCGTCGCTCCAGCTTAAGGAGGTGCCGCTTCCCTACACAACAACATTGGTCACATGCGACACATTGCAGGCAGCTGCTCGCCCATTCGTGCCCCATCAGTTTGGGCGGCCAATATTCAGTTCACTGCATGGGCTAAGCCAACCTGGCATCAGAGTGAAACAGAGGCTTATCACAGACTGCTTCGTCTTGTCGGGGATTAACAACGATGTTCGAAGCTGGGCAAGAAGCTGCCAAGCCTGTCAAGCTGTGAAAGTGACCCGACACACTCGTTCAGCGGTGCAGCCGTTTCGAACACCAGAGAGCTGTTCTGATCACGTGCATTTAGACTTGGTGGGTCCTCTTCTGCCCTGCCAAGGCTTCAGGTACAGTCGCCGACCGTTTATTCGGACCTCACGGGGGCCGCGGAAATGTCCGAATAGATAGGTGTCCGAAAAAAAAACAGATTCAGAAAAAAAATCCTTTATTTCCAAGCCCTTATTCGGGCAGCAGACTTGAAGAAATCGTGAATGCGCCGTTGCACGCTGTTTCGTTTACGCACAATCAGGTAAGCCTGAATCTCGGGGAGGGTTGTACGGTCACTATAGGCGGCTGAAAGCAAAGTCACTGCTTGTACACGCTCCGCATGCGACGGCAGCGTAGCACATGGTGCATCATCTTCTGACTCGGAGTCATTATCCGGCGGGGCAGCAGAAACCTGTCGAATGATCTCGTCGTCGTCAAGTTCTGCACACGTCAGTACACCACTGTCAGCATCTATAAAACTGTCAAATGCGACAGTGTCCAGAATCGCAATGCCACCACTGCGCAGGTCTCGAAAAACATTTTCGGCTTCGGTAGGGAGCACATCGGAAGGCGACAGATCTGGGGCCTCCATGGCACTCACTTCATTGGTTACGACAAATCCAGCGTGCCGAAAGCGGTTCTGTAGAGTGGCAGGGGCCACCGCCTTCCAGGCATCCGCAAGCATGTTTATTTGCCAACAGAAGGTTAACAGCGTACTGCTTGCCAGCATTGATGCAGACGACCATGCGGTTCAAGAGGTGTGCTCTGTAGAGGACCTTCAAATTATTTATAATGCCCTGGTCCGTGGGCTGGAGGACACTCGTTGTGTTGGGCGGCAGAAATTCCTAGTGGAAGAACTCGAGATCATGGATGTGACCATGTGCACCGCAGTTATCCACAAAAGGCAGTGCCTTCCGGTTTCGCGACTTGAACTTCCTGTCGAGTTTGCGGACGTAGTTGCTGAAGAGCTGCTGCGTGATCCATGCTTTTGTGTTGGCCTCATACCACACAGGCAGCGACTTCGCGCCCTTGAACCACCTCGGGCTTTTTGATTTACCCATCACAAGAAGCGGAAGCTACTCTGTCCCGACATGTTGCTGCCTATCATTATGGTAACGCGCTCTTTACTATGCTTCGTGCCGTGGCAGGGATTGCCAGACACAGAAAACGTCTTATCAGGCAGCATCTTATAGAATAGAGCTGTTTCGTCGCAGTTAGAAACGTCATCTCGCGAAAACTGGGACAACAGCGACTACAGAGTCTCCGAGTGATAATTCGCAGCAAGGGTTCGGTCGACGGCACCACTCTCGCCACACATCCTCTTGAAAGCGAGGTCGTACCTTTTTTGAAGTTACGGAGCCATCCGTCACTGAGCATAAAGCCCTCGATGTTCATCCGGAGAGCGAGCGTCTCTGCCTTCTGCTTCAGGAGGTCTCCAGACACAGGAATCCGTTTGGCAACCGTAGCACACA
Source organism: Dermacentor andersoni (assembly GCF_023375885.2). Taxonomy (NCBI): domain Eukaryota; kingdom Metazoa; phylum Arthropoda; class Arachnida; order Ixodida; family Ixodidae; genus Dermacentor; species Dermacentor andersoni. Next base: position 51,442,301 of record NC_092820.1, on the reverse strand, counting down.
ACCACATGTGGACGGCTTCTTCGAGCTTCGGGTGGCTGCCGTCTCTAAAAGTTTTCCTTTCCAAGCTGGAGGAAGACTTCGTTGCTTCGCTGAGAATCTTCGTCTTGTTTCTCAAGTAATCTTGAGACCGTCTGCTTCGAAATAATAAATTCTCGAGCAACTCCGCTTTGAGACTGGTCGCTCAGGACTTGCTGCACAATGGTGATCTTTTTCGCCGTTAACATTGTGGTATATTTAGTACCACGCTTGCCAGCATTCCCCAGCGCAATCTGCGCGGGCACCATCGGCGCCATTGGACACTTGACGCAATGTTTCTGTATACTAACACGTTCGATCACCGCAACCTCGACTCAGCACACAAAGCAAACACCACTGCACTGTCACGCCAGCACCATTCACACAAACTAAAAACATCGCCTACTCGCACTGTCATGCACGAAGAAAGAAACAAATCAGCTGCTGCATTGCCTTGACATGGCTATGGTGACATGGCTTACTAAGCTGAGACCGGAACTGGTGTAGTCACTCATAGCCACTCCACCGAACCAGGCAGATACGATGGTGATGGGCGGGGATTTTCAGTAGCGCCACCTCGTGGGGCAGCAAGGAGGCTCAGTTCAAAACAAAAATAGTGTTCAGCAAGTCCAACCATGCACCAGTCAGAGTCGGTGGGGGGCAAGTGCACATCGATCGAGTTGGCTCAAGGAGTGTCTGAAAAATCAGACGAGAGGTTGCAAGGTGTCCAAACTTTCGGCAGTTGTTATACATTATGTTCTATGGGGAGAATGGCGGTGCCACGAAGCAGACCGAATAATCGAGCATGCCCGAATTTTTGGAGTCCGAAAAATCAGTCGGCGACTGTACCTTGTCATGTGTGTCAAACGGTACTCAAGGTGGCGTGACGCGACGCCTTTACAAGACGTCATGGCCGGAACCTGTGGCGGAAGTATTTATTGCTACGTGGGTGTCGCGGTACGGTTGCCCTCTGCACATAACTACTGATCGAGGCCGACAATTCCAAAGCTCGTTTTCTTCTGCCCTGGCGGGACTGCTCGGCACGTGCCTGCATAACGCCATGGCTTACCACCCACAGAGCAGTGGCATGGTCGAGCTTCTCCACCAACAACTGAAGGCGACGTTGACCGCCACGCTCAACAGACAGCACTGTATGGAAAGGCTACCCCGAGTACTACTGGAGCTGCGGACAACAATCAAGGATGACCTCGGAGTCAGCACAGCCAAGATGCTCTATGGGTCAGCAATCCATGTTCAGGGCCAGTTTTTTGCACCCAGCAACGCACTCTGCTGGCGGCCATGCAGCACTTAGAGAGGCTACGTTCCTGGATCGGCCAGCTTTGACCTGCACCCCCACGTGTCACCCACGGGCAGCCTGTGTTTAGTTTCCCAACAATAGATGCAACCGTGCACGTCTTTGTGTGACGTGAATCTGTCACACCACCATTTACTCCTTCCATTAAAGGCCCCTTTCGTGTGGTTTCGCGGCGAAGAGACAGTGTCGTGCGACCGCATGGTTCATTCATTCACTCTTCATTCTTTCCGCCATTCACAGCTGAGCATCTGGCATTCTAGGGGGCGAGCCCTTGTACCGATTGTTCATCACGCCCCCACCGTGGGTGTCACTGTCCATTGCTCCGGAAATCCAGTTTGCCTCGCTGGGGAGGGGGGGGGTCATTGCCCCCTGCTCTTTTTGGAACTGAAGAGCGGCTGCCCGACAGGGGCGCTACCACTGCCGCTCGGCAAACCTGGTCTTGTTTCTGAATAAAGCCAGCCGACTCTCCGTTCTCAAGCTGTCAAAATGTGTATTCCTTGCCTCCGCCAAACCGAGCTCCTAACAGTGGCAAGCTGGTTTAACGGCCGCATTGGAAACTTCCAATACAAATGGGGATTCTGCAGTGCCCTTAATAGAATGTTTTAGCTGCAGAGCACTTCTGAGTTCTAAAGTGCAAGTGTCTCTGCTCTGCTTCTGCACGCAGGGTGTGCAGAAGCAGAGCCACATTAATTAAAGCGCACCACAGAGTCTAGGTGGCACAACAGAAGCGGTCGTACGTGAAATCAACACTTCTGTGCCTGCCGCAATAGCTTTGCGGCTATGGTATTGCTCGAGGTCGCAGATTTGACAGAGGCAGCCGCATTTCGTCGGCGGCGAAATAAGAAGCGCTCACGCACTTTGATTTCGAGATGCGTTAAAGAACACCACGGTGCCAAAATTAATCCGGAGTGTGCCACTACGGCCTGCCTCATAATCCGATTGTGGTTCTGGCACTTACAGCCCCGTAATCCAATTCAAGTTTAATGCTTCTGCCACGACGCGATGTGCCATGTGAGGCAGTGACAATGTTGAACCCTCTCGGAGGTTATGAAATAAGGCCCAAAACAACGCCTCAAGCAAACACCTCTCCCTTTGTGTTTTGTGCGCTACTAAGACAAACAGCAGGGGTGCATGCAAGGTAACGTTTAACATCAACTCACTACTCTGGTGTTGGACAAAACGTTGAGGAAATCAAAAATTCTCCGTCAACATCGTCGCTAATTATTGTCAATCAAAGCAAACAGCACAGAAAGCTTCGCTTACACCGATTTGCACAGTCTATGGGATCTGCATTTTTTTTTCTCCTGCATACTTGCAGCGCTGGTAGCAGCGGCAATCTCAAGCAGCCGGAACAGAGACTGCAAGCTCTTGAAGACAAGGTGGTGAAGCTCCAGGAAACTCTGGCACAGGCAAGTGCTCTAGATGCTTACCTGGGACAGTCATCTTGGGCTTGATGGAGTTAAATTTAATTACTTGAGCATGTACTTAATTTACAGTTGGACCTCACTACATGCTGATATGAGAAGCGTTTTATATTTAATTCATTGTATTCAATAATTTGTTATATCGAGGTTTCACTCAGTTTGCATTTACGGGGTGTCTACCAACCGGGAATTCTCAAGGAATTTGAATAGTCTGGAAATACTCAGGGAAAACTCAGGGAATTTGTGCTTCTATCAGGGAAAATTACTGTAACATTATTGAAAAGGAACGAAATTCGTGTTAATGGTGGCTCCAGTAACAGGAATCGCAATGAATCGCCATTGACGCTGTGTTAGCGGCACGAGGTATTGCCAGAGTAGTTAACTCCCGATTTTTCGGACATGCCTTGGCTTTGCGGCACTACCACGTACTCCATATACCTAGTCAATGTATATTACTCTGACTGCAGGTCTGAAATGGCATTAATCAAAGCCACCGCCCAGGGGGCCTGGGAGGTCCCAAATTTCTTTGCAAAATAAAGTTTTTTCCTCCTGCTCCTCCACCGCCGCCATTTTGATTATCTCGCCGCCTCGAACCGGCATTCTCGCATGCAGATCCGCTGGCAGCCGTAGCCACGACCGCGGCAACTTTAGGCCTAGCGGCTTCTACGTTCGCTATTAAGCTTCTTGCCGTGGGGTGCCGCGTTCTTTATTGAAAGAATTCGCCGCAGTCAGCTATGGCACCGACTCCCCCTTTGTAATGCTCACACTTGGCTTCGAAGCTCGCAGAGCACAGCGCGTTGCGTACTGCCAATCTCCGAAAGTTAGCTTTGCCTCAGTACAGAATGTTATGCGGTGAAGCACAACAAGCGTGGGAAGGGGCAATTGTCACGGGATACAGTATGTATCAATTATACACGCATGCACCCCCGTCTCCTGTCACAGTACGAGCACCGATATGCCTAATAAGTGTACTGGCAGGCCTTAAGAGCTTTTTAGGACGTGTCTGTGACAATTTGAGCCCTTAAGGGCAGTTAAAGACATGCATTCATTTTTTTCGGACTGCCTGATTTTTCGGCTGTTTTTGCGGCCCCTAGGAAGGCCGAAAAATCGGAGGTTGACTGTTCAACTGACCAAGAGGATGCTTCAAATGACCCATGGGGTGAACACGTGGCAGAAGGAGGATGAGAACACAAAAGGACCGACGCACTGAGGAATTAACAGGAAAGGAAGCGTGCCACCACCTCTTTAAAGGAGCTTGAGCTCAAAAAATAAAGTGCTGGCTGACGCCGAGATCCAGGTGTCCCTCATCAAAACCAACTAAACTCTTTAAAGCAGTGAACTCCAACACTGAGATGTTGTGTATGGGCAGAGAGTATGTCAGGGCAGTTGAGGTTGACTTCCCAGCTGCTGAGAGAGAATCTTAATTGGGACAAAGTTCAGGCCTCATACCGATGAGCTTGCTATCAGTTGATAGAAATAGCTCATATTGAAAAATATTTACTTATGTATGCATCTCCTTTTCATTTGTATTTGAAAATGTTCGACTCAATTTGGAATGGGTTTTACCATTTTTCTTGCTGTGCATTTTACTAATACCTTCCTTCTGTTCTCTTTTTAAATAAAATAGATATTACTCCTTACTATTCAAACTGGAATAAGTCATTTTTTTGTTTCAACATGCTTACTAGAGAGTGACAGCATCGGGCAACATGGTGTCAGCCTGTCACATAAAACAAAGTTCTGGCTCATTCAAGGAATTTTGCAAAGGTGCTGAGGGAAAACCTGGAAAACTCGGGGAATTTGGAAATGTTGGCTTGGTAGACACCCTGATTTAGTATTGAGTGGCCCAAGTTCGCCTTATCTGCAGCACTATCCAGATGCTGACACCCGCTGTGGTGGCTTAGCGGCTATGTTGTTGCGCTGCTAATCACGAGTCTGCAGGATCGTATTCCGGCCGCGGTGGCCGCAATGCAAATATGCCCATGTCCCGTGCACTCGGGGCACGTAAAAGAACCCCAGCTGGTGAACATTCATCGGGAGTCCCCCACTACGGCATGCCTAATAATCAAAATTTTGGTTGTGGCACGTAAAACCCCAGAATTAAATTTTAATCCAGATGCTGTGACCGATGCCTAGTTCTGCTTATTAAGGTGGATTCACACAGTGTACTAAAACAAACTTTGATTCACAGACTATATGACTACATACTCCCCTGAGTGGATCAGGAATTGCACAATGAAGCTCATTTTTCTTCTCCGTCAATGAATGTAACTTCAAATTGAGTGCTCCTGTCTAAACTTGGTCTTGCAGCCTTTCCAGTGTACTCGTCAATTTCAGTTTGTGCACTGGAATTACGAATGAATGCAGTTTTTTTTAGCAATCCGTTGGCCGGCACACTTTTTCTCGCAGGTATACGTTTCAAGGCTTTTTCACCTTGACTGCAAGTGGCGTTAGACCAACAGCATTTCATTGCTTTTCACCTTGAGATTTTTTCATTGTGAATAAAGGAAACGTGAACATTAAAGGACCAATTAGCATGGTTGCATTATTTACACTCTTAGATACAATATATTGAAGTGTGTAATCAGAATTAAGTAGTTGTTCACTACATTAATGTCTAACTGGTCCCGCTTCTTATTTTTCAACTGCTCACAAAGTTGAATCTTGGACGGATTAATTGTGAGTCCTGCTCTTGTATTCATTGAGTGAAAGCTCTTGGTTTGACGTCTTGATATCCTATTTTGGTAGTACATTGCTGATGTAATTTACGTGACAAAACACGGGAGGAGCTTGCCTAGGCTCGAGAGATGCAGTTGGTGGTGTTGCGTGTATGGATGCCACTTGAGAAATAAATGCGCTCTTACATGGGCTGTTATTTGGTGCTGCACCAGAGCTACAAACTTGCAGAAGATGACATTCGAGCTATATTTCGAGGATTAGCAATTTGCAAAAGCAGTAATTGGCTTTCACCATGCATACAGAGGGCTTGCACTGACCTCATCTTAGCCGCCATGTTGGAGCACCAGCACGGTCAGAAGCGGCACCTTTTGGGTGTCTTTTGTGGTGGTTCTGCCGTGGTTTTTGCACACATGCCGTCAGTGTTCTGACCACGTCTCTATGACATTGAAGCAGGTTGCTCGTGGCAGTGAATATGATATACTGACCTCATCCTAGCTGCCGTGTTGGTGGACCAACTTGGTGAGAAGCTCAGTCCATGATGTTACGTGTGCGCTGTCTATTGGCATCAGCTAATTCTCGTAATAAACTTGTTTGTTCATGTGACATTTGAAGCAATACTGGTGTGCCTGAACTGAGTGGTCACAACGTGTAATAGTGGTTCACTTGTGAGGTACCACTTCTTCCTTTAACAATGTGAGTACCAATTATAGCAAGCGTAGTCAGTTCACGAAATTCCATGACTGTTAGTCAGCCTGTGAAGTATCACATCTTAGGCTTGTACGATTATAAATTTTTTGGTATGAAGCAAATAGCAATAGTATTGGAATAATTTGCATGCGATAGTTTGGAAGTTGCTGACTGAGGAAGAAAAGCTAAACCTGACTAGTCACGCCAGGTGTGCTTCAGTGTGAAAAAGACAGGCAGCAAGCTTAATAGTGGACATGCTTACAGGCATTCTTTCTAAACTCATCTCGCAGCCTTTTAAAAAAAACCTCATTTCAGACACATTACATAGAACTTAAGGCAGTACAGTGTATAATGAAAGGGACAAGTAATCGAGTTAATGTCAATACAAATAAGTGAGCATCTGAGATGACAACCACAATTTGACATGTCAGTATATTCATGTAAAAGGTATGCAAATAATGCTACAAATAAGAAAGTGTCTAGTTTTATGCTTGTCTCTCCCAGTTGACTTGGGTTCCTTTTTTTATGATCATGTAATTTTGGTGTATTGGATCAGATTTCACACTAGCATAAGCCATGTAATGACATACAATGATCAACGGATTAAGGATAAAACGTAACTTGCTACAGCAAGGCAAAGATTACTTTAGCAATACATGCATACGTGTACAAATCTGTTTCATGACCTTGTCTTTTGGGAACATATTTCCAGATTCACCAACAATGCAACCACTAAAGCAGGAGCGTTTGTGATATCATACTTCTGCAGTAACTGTTCTGTGATAGATCTTGTGACATAATTACAATGACAGTATAAAAAAAAACATTTGTTGTCTGTGCAAAAGGACGACAACAGGTGCATAAACACTATGCATTTGCCTGCGTTATATTTGCATGTAACTGTGGTCAACTTTTTGCGCAGCCTAAGATGACCTTTAATTGAACACCTGTTTACCCAGCAACACTCCCTCTTGCAATAGCACACAAAGTTAATATGCAACTACTAGAAGACATAATGTGGTTCCATACTTTGGTTTGCGGAATGTTTCTTGCACCAATATTCAAGCATCAGAGTTTTCAGAAGTTTGAGTGTCTTAGTCTTGTGTGACCCAAGGCAAATTGTTTCTTAGTCATATCTTACGCATATAATATATATCTGTTTCTGTATTTTGCAGCTTCCAAAATTGCACCAAATGTTTATCATTCAGGTTTATATTATATGTGAGATTTTGAGGGCTAGAGTGCAGCAAATCCTATTTAGCAAACATACACAAGTGATTGCCATGTCGGTGCAACAGATGGCGTATACTAAAATGTAAGCTCTGAAAGCTAACCAGTCAAATATCCTTGCAATTCTTTGTTTTGCCTGCGAATCCCCACAGGAGCAGCACAGGAAGGCAAACCTTGAACACCAGGTCCGGCAGTTGCAGCAGGAGAACCATCGTCTGCACGAGCAGTCCGAGACCGCGAGTGCCCAACTCCGCCGTTTCGCAGACTGGTTTTTTGGACCCTCAGATACTTAGTTGGCAAGCTGCCCGGAACTTTCACATTTCTTAGTCTGCCTGCTTCTCCACGATGGATGGAAGACAACAGTATTGTCGTCTGCTGAACGTGGTGCATGTTGTCTGCGTGACCAAAACTAAAGTTCTTTGGAAACCCAAACACATTGGTCAGTGGTTCAGCAAGTTGTTTCGTCTGCTGCATCCTTGAAGCCTTCTGCTCCTCCAAGATGGGCACAGGACAACAAAGTCATCTGCTGGCCACTGAATGTGTGATAGTTCATCTGTGGAAAATTGAGTGAGAATGCTGTGCACCCAAGGGGTTGTGGTGATATGACATCATTCCCACTGCTTTCTTACCACACGAAATCGTTATGTGCTCCTCGTACAACTTCTCAGCGACTTCAAAACTGCTTACGAGCTGCAGTTCTTAGCTTGTGTGTCACAAAGAAAGTTGCCCAAAGTTTGCTTTGGTTGCTGTCAAGGCAACGGGCCAAGACTGACTACGATGGGACTCGATTTTTGGCATTGCAGAGCGAGTGAAAGGACTAAGTGCAGTGAAGTGTTTGCTGCAGTGTTTCTACACCTGAAGCATCGGGCATTGAAAAGAGCTCAACAATTTGCCAATACCCGGCGAACATCAAATTCTGAAGCTTGGATGAATGCATTGCTGTGGTTGTGTAACTCTGAAATCCATCTGTATCATTACTTCTCAGCGCTTTTGGCCCGACTTGTGCCGGCTTGGGTATAACTGGCTTTTAAATGTATCCGTTCCAGCAAGCATCTGTAACCTCGAGAAGTGAACTGCAAATGTGTGTGACCATGGTTAGTGTCTGCCTCAGACTCTGGGAACTGGAGGAGTCGCCCAAAATTCTAGTGACTTTGAGGACACAGTCCAGTGAACTGGCATTGTGCACCGTGAACACTTGTTTCAGCCCCGGTTGACGTGTGACCAGTGGCTAGAGCTGGGATGTACAGCTCAAACTCAACTGTACCTTACGTCAAAACTGCAACTCACCATGTAATTGTTGTTCGTATTCTTGTAGTAGATGTTTTATGTGTGTTTGTGTCATATGTTCAACATGCCTACCGCAAGAGGACTGGGTAAATCATTGTACGTACTCAGCCCACCTTTGCTTGTAGGCAGCTGTGCTGTTTCTCCAGATAGGAATGCTATGTGCCGATCTTCCACCATGCCGCTGCCATCAAAACACTGCATGCAGCTTGTTTCACCATGTTGCCCAAGTCTGGCAGCTGCAGAGAGCTTTGATGGGCACATTTAGCAAGTTCGTCACTTGTCGCCCAACTTCCAGGGCAGATACAATTGCCTTATGTTCTCAAGTTACCCAGAGCCAAACTTTTAGCAGAATTTGAGCCAGCTGCACGCGGCATATGGAGATCTAGGCTGATGGCGTTGGAAGCCGTTGAAGACTTGTCATTATAACTTATTCATCACATCTGGTAAATGTGCATTGGCAGTTAGAGCACAGTGTGTGGCAAGTGTAAGGACTGTATTTTTATCGGTGTGATGTTATGAAAGACTCATTTTCTTATTTTGTTTTTCAGATAGGGCATGGCAGAGGCAATCCAAAATTCTCTGCATAAAGAAAAGACATCGGTCTTTGTTGATTAGATAGAGGGACAAGTCTGATTTCAGACACTTTGGCATCCTAAAGAAGGCCTTCAAATTTTGAGTAAGAGTAAGTTTAAGCAATGGTTTACTCTCCAAATGGTGCCGTTTGGGTATATTGTGCAATGCTGATATAGTAGTAGCTTCACTTATGAGACTGCACAACATTTAGTACTGAATTAAATTTTTTTTACTGTATTGTAGGAATCTGTAAAATTTCAGAACTAGAACTATTGTCCTATTTTTTTTATTGAACATTCCACGGAATCAAATGTGCCAACGAAAGTGCTGCAGCATTGAATCTTCAACCACCAAGACTGTCCGCAATGCTCCTGAATGTTGTTGCTCATCTGGTGTACCTTAGATGTACTAATGTGTGTCTAACAACTGTCTTGAATAAGGGACACCTTTGGAACTCATTATAACATTTCATTTTTAAAGAATTTTCTGCACATTGTCCCTACATTTCCTGTGTATCATAGTATTGCCTCCAGCACCGAAACCATTTATCTATTGCATTTTTATGGCATATTTTTATTCCGCATTACTGTTATTTTTTCTTTTGACATAATTGTTGCAGCAACAATGGGTGAACTAGAATTTCAGCATTTGTGATAGCCTACTTCTTATGTCAGTGGCGAAGGTAAAACACAAGAAACATTGCTTTTGATGCATTCGTTTTTGAATGCAAGGGCATTGAGAAATTCTAATTGCTAAAGCATTTAGAAACTAGGTGTCGGAGATCTGGCTTATGGTCATTTTTGTTCAGAGCCCACGGCCCACTGTCTAAGTCCCAGCCCATTAAAAGTAGCCACAGGTGCCTAAAAAAAATTGTGACTCCAGGAGACATTGCCCCGAAAGTTACTACCTTATTTGCATGATTATCACATCAAGGGGTGCTCTTCACAACCTAGTATTGCCGTTAGAATTAATGACTTGCAAGCCTAGCTTTTGGGCAGTGACTGTGGTTATGGTACGATATGAAAAGGTTGACTTTCCATCAAGGCTCTGTTCGCCAACACCGCTTCTTTTTTTAAGCCCAAAGTCGGGCAGGGTGTGGTGGGATGGAATTTCTCATTTGCTCAGGGTGCTGTTTTGAACATGATATGAAATGCTTTCTCATTTCTCTTGCTCTAATTACGCAAGATAAAAAAAAAATATTATGTTTGTGCAAATATGGTTAGTAAGCACAGTTGTATGATGTCCTTCTGTTTCAGTTCTGCTTCTCATGTTTTTCTGTGTAAACCTTTAGCAAGCAGTTCTCATCTAGTTGCCACAGTGTCTACTACTATTTAGATAGGCGTCTCTTTTTCGCATAACTTGCAGTTCCTTAAAACAAGTTCTTAACGTCGTAGGACTGAAGCTCTTCTAGGCTTGCTTCTACTGGGCTTTACTCGAGGGAGTTGTATGTTCCTTTGTTTGGATTTCGCTTGACTTTTCGTCTTCTTCAAGTGCGAATCTGTAGCAAAGAGTTTTGGTGTTTTGGGAGCAGAGCACACGGCTTTTCAATGTCATCGTCCATCTCTGGTGTCTGAAGAAGTGGAGGGAATCGGTTCTGAGCCTTACTGGAAGCCCCTTCGTTCTGTAACATTGACGGTGCATTCCTTCTGCCTCGTGTCAGGTGACTGGAAAATCTGTGATCTGTTTCAACTGTGTTAGATTTGTTCTTTTCTTCCTCCCAGAGCCATCGCAACGAGTTTCCCAAAACATTTAAGGGCATTTTGAATGGTGCAAGGCTTTTGCTTCAGGATGTTGTTACCCAGCCAGCAGAGGTGCATTTAATGAATTTTGCAGTTGTAGTAGTTGACTTAGCATGTCCACACTTTGACCGAAAGCAACTGTGTTGTGGTCAGGGATTCCTCTTCTCGTTTCCCTAGCTCGTCTCTCGGCTGTTTACTCATGCCTGTTTATCGAACCGCACGTGGCGTAGTGTATGGATGCGAGTGTACGTGGGAGAAATCGCCATCGCTTTTGCGCGACTCCTTCATTCCCTCACACACGCAGGCTCATTGGCGGTGCCCTCATTCCTTAGCTGTCGCATAGGTTCGCCATTTCAGGACAAAAGGAGAAGTGCACAGGCTCAAGGTTTCTGTTGCCACTTTCCATATCTGTGCTCTCCTTTTTTGTCTCCCTTAGTTACCAGTTTCCCTCGCCCAAGTGGGAGACATTGAAACAGTGTGGCCATTTTGCCGTCCTTTGTAACTTAACTGGTATCCTGCAACCGTGGCAGAAGCAAAACTGACTGTCATCGTGGTGGCTGCAGCCGTGACTATTACTCACTTTTTCCTGCTTGTCCTTTGCTCTTGGCAGCATTGTTCTGCCCTGACATACTTTTGATGTAGCCCTATATGGACAACGTACGTCATGCTGCGCCATCGCAGGTCTGTCGCCGCAATTTTCACCACAGTTTTGGAATTCATTTACTAGACATTGAGGAAATCGTGTGTTTTTATGCATCCCCATTGAGGGGACGAGAGTGCGACTCCTCACATCAAGAAAACGGTACTGTTTTTATGCGTCCCTGTTGCATTGACAGTAATACTCTTTATGGGATGGAAGTGTTTGGTCAGAGATGACAATCTGTTTTATAAATTTTCAACAGGTGTTGCACATATGGCTTGCTGGTTGGCTGGTCGCTTGCCTAGCCACTGTTTAGTTATCTGGCAACTACTTGATCAAATTGGCCACTGGTGCATTGGATTCAAGTGTTGTCCTGTGATGCTACGTGTTGTGGCACCGTGCATATTTAGAGTGCGACTCTGTGTTTGATATCTGTCTGTGAGGACTCCTTACAGCTACAGTGAAACCATGCTGTACGTTACCAAATTGCTGTGCATTGCTTTAGTTGGCTAGAGCCCAAGCGTCTCATCCTCTGTTGCCCTCCGTAGTAAACTCGCGCTTGTAGCTGCTAAAAATGCCAAGACCGTTAATCCACTTCCGGAAAAAGTGCTTCTAGTGCCGGCTTAATTTGCCCACCAAGATTTTCTTGTTTGCGATGCAGGCGTCGCAGTGGCGTCACATTTGCCTGGTCGTCACACAAGTCTTGATTACTCACGCCCACTGCTTCTACTGTATCAGTTGGTGTCTTCCTGCATGCACAAAACAGGAAAGCTTGTTGCCGGTGTTGGTTGAGCGCGATGTTACGAAGGTTTCAAGATGAACAGCGGCCTGTTTTGACATGTGCAATCGCTGTGCTGTTAGCAAGACTTAAGGAGTACTGCATTTGCTGACAATTGCTGTGTGTGCTTGAACGCTTTTCAGTTCACTTCAAGATGGAGGCATTGCCTTTGCAGGTTTAAACGTTTTGTTGTGTTGCGCTTCAGAGCCTCATTTAACTACATCCCTTCATGAATCTACTTGTACAATACCTCAGTCTCCTTTATCCACGAATTTTATGACCATTTGTTTTTACAGCGCAAGCTATGTGTGACATGTGTAGGGTCATCTACATTTCTTTTTTTGCTGCTGTTTGCCCATTAAGAATGTCAGATAAAAATGCCTCCCATATGTCCCCATTCCCTACAGTTCTTACTTTTTATTTTTTTTGTAGAAAAGCAATAATAAAGTAGCCAAAGATGCGTTCGAAGGATCGCTCATTGTCTTGTTGTCTGTTATATGGAGATTCGTAATCTGTGCGACTTAAGCTTGGTTACACTGCTGAATATACACTGAATGTGCTCTTATGTATTGCTACTTACGATGTCTGGGCACGATAGCACAGTGTACAGTGTCCCAAGTAGCATGCACCAAAATTTAAAAATATGCAAATGCCACGTAACTGGACAGAACTAAGGCAAAGTTGTTTACTGTCACTTGGAGATACTCAGATTATTTTTTTGTGTTGCACCTATTCACATATTATTCTTAATTAATTAATCAACTTCTCAAATATTACAATTAGATTTAAAGTGCCAATGACAAGGTTGTAGAGCAACATGAGAAACTTCCGATACATCTTTCTATTGCTCAATGAGTGCTACATTAAAGTTTTTCTGAGCATGAAAGGAGCCCGTGAGTACATGAAAAGCGCCTCGAGCAGCCAGTTGCGTGGCAATTCGGACACCTTGTATATTGGGACATTCTGTAGTGTTAGGACATCCTGTATATTGTAAAAGAAGTGCATCCATATCTTTGAGGGTGGCTTCATCGTAGACAACACAAAACAAACTGGGGATGTTTTCATATGGTCGGAATATCGCAGTCCCAAAGGCGGTGTACTGGATGTCCCTAACGCAGCCTTTTTGTTCAAGAAAGTGCGTCTTAATTATATAGGAGGCCCTTTGGAAGTCCTGAAAAGAGCTTTCGAACTCATGAAGAAAATGTCATAGGAGGTACAGTAGAACCTCGTTGATGCGTCCCCGTTACATACGTTTTCCCGGCGCCAATGTTCGCAATAGAGAACACAAAGAATGACCCAATTGAGTTAACGCTCATTTTTTACCGGTTGATACGTCCCGGAAAACACGATCTCGTGGCACGTTTGGCGACGTACGTTCGGTACGTCGCCAAACCACGATCGTATGATACGTTTCCCGGCCCCTAGGTCCCTTGTAAACAAAAAAATGTGCGAGGCGCGCGCGATCGAGAAACAGTATACAGCTGCCTGGCGCGGCAGCTTCACCGCAATACTCGCCCGCCCATCTCGCGTGAAAACGCCGGCGCGCACTCGGTTTCTCATTTCGTCACTAGCAAATCTCCAAGGTCGTCGCACGCGGCATTCACAGTTATCGCCGCCAAACTTATTGCGATAAGCGTCTTCACCTGTCTGTTTTGCAGCGCGTGGTTGCGTAGTGTCATTGGTAGCGTACTGCACACCTTTAAAAGTAGGCGATAGTCCAAACGCGCCGTCGTTCTCTGCTGCAGGCGGCGCGATGTGAGCACCACGTTTCGCTTCGGAGGCATCCGGCATCGCCCGCCAGCTCCATTTCGTTTCGGTTTCCCGTCGCCCTGTGAAAACGCCACGCAATATAGGAAAACAACAAAACGCGTCACGGGCCGCCGGAGCACCGCCATCTCGACGCGCGTCGGCGTCTTGTGCCGCAACGATCCGCGCACGCTTCTCATTACGTAGATAGATGTCAACAATAGTGGAGTCTGTCAATTTTTTTTAGTTACTTCGGATCGTACGTTTTCCTGGTTAGCACGTTCTTGCGTTTTTTTTCCAAAACGCATAAACGAGGTTCTGTAGTAGGTCCCTTGGAAATCCCAACTAGGACTTCTTTGTCTGTGCAGTGTGGGAAAACTAGAATGCGGCTTTGTTTTCGCATCAACGTGCCCGAAATAGTTTAGAATATAAATTGAGTTCAATTGATTCTCGGTTAGCAATTACCACAACTCTAGATATCGGCCACCATAAACAATGTGCTGGTGAAAAAGTCATCCTTTTACCTAATTCTGCACTGTCTTGATCACAACCTTCCGTGAAATGCGTACATTTTTGCATGCATGCACGCCAATTAAATCTTGCAAAATATTAAAAAAAAATTCTTGAATGCAGGCAAAAAATATACATGTTCCAATTAGATTTTTAATTGTTATTGCAAAGTGCACATATTTTTGTGTGCATGCGTGAATCCGACAACCGACCGACATTTGCGCAGGCAATTGGAGGCTTGCCGTGCAAGACTTCGGAATTTTATGACCGCACCCTTCTCTGTTGCTGGCATTGGCTAGCTGTGTGCACATACGTAATTGGAACTGTGTAGGTCATATCGCTATCAGTTCGGTCTCGTTGCACCTGATGACCGGACACTTTTGTTGTGATAGCAATTACGCGGACGCTCGCATTTTTAGCATTGCACTCGCCGTGCTGTCACAATCGATGCGTGGCTCGCACGTTTAGGTCTCCATAGAGGCTACAGACGCGCATTGCGCTTGGCTGCAAAAAAAAAAGAAAAGGCAGTTGACTCATCTTCCAGTTAACGTAGTCGATCAAGGACAATTGAGGGCAAGGGGGGCACATGAGTGTTGTGGTGTTAGACAACGTACGTAGTTTTATTTTATTGCGATGGAAATTTTACAAATTGTATGCCGTTGGCGTTGCCGTGCTGCTATATAGCGCATGCGCAGCGCTCGCCTGGAGGAGTGGAAGTCCTCCAGCGACGTGAAGTGCGTTTGGCTGCTAAAGCGGCGAAGCCATGTGGACGCACCGTGACGCATCGCTCAATTGGCTATATGCCAGGGAAAGGGAAGTGTGCCGTTTGCATCTCCCCTCCTCCACTCTTGAAAGTGAGCAAGCTGTGCACTGGCAGGTGCAGAGGAGGAGGGGGAATAAACATTTATTGATGAGAAAAAAAAAACGGGGGAGGGAGCGGTGCAGGGTGGGTCCCTATTCCAAGACTCCAGTGGCCATCGCGACCCGGCCAGCTTGATCCAGGAGGCCCTTCGGGGCCTCGAGGTCGGCAAGAGCGAGGATGGCCTCCCAGGGCTCCCTTAGTAAGGTGAGTACCAAAGGTGAATGAATGGTATGAGGTCTTTTGGCACACTCCCATGTTACGTGAGGCAATGAAGGCCAGCACCCGTACCACGGGCAAGAGTTATTTTACAAAGTTGGGTTTAGTTTATGGTATCTACCTAAATGTGGGTAGGTGTGCGTCTTTATTCTTCTATGTTTCTGCGCCTCCTCCACATTGAGCAGTTTGTGTGGCGGGCGTACTGTTGTCGGGTTCTTCACTGGTGCTCCAGTATATCGCGGACGAGTAGGGGATCTTCTTTTTCATTCTTGTGGGTATCTCCAGCTCGGTTAGTAAAGCCTCGAGCTAGAGTGTGTGCCTATTCCCTGCCAGAAATACCCTCGTGGCCAGGACACTATAAAGTTGCGTGAACTTCTTTCAATGTGTCGCCTATGATTTTAAGGGCGACTTCTGGTATGTTGCCTTGTAGATTCTGCATGCCACTTGTGATTGGATTGGATTGGAAAAACTTTAATAGAAGTCCTGCAGGACGCACGTCAGCGCGCAGTGGGCGTCTCCCACGCAGGGACCGACAGGGAGTACCTGGCGGCCGCTGCGCGAGCCTGCTGGACGGCCCATTGCTGATCTTCTAGGAGCGGACTTCGTATCGTCCTCTCCCACTTGTCGGAGGTAGAGTCGGGCGGAGCGTTTGTGCACTCCCAGAGCACGTGTGCGAGTGTCGCCGTGACCCCGCACGAGGGGCACGCATTGTCTGGGTAGACGTCCGGGTAGATGATGTGTAAGGTGGCGGGGTTCGGATAGGTATCTGTCTGTAATAAGCGTAGCGTTAGCGCCTGTGGCCTGTTTAGTTTGGGGTGCGGGGGCGGAAAGAGACGTCGTCCCAAGTAAAAGTGCTTGGTTATTTCATTGTAGGTTACTGGGGCGTCCCTGTTCGCCTCCAACTCATCGAGACGTGGTTGCCCGGGGGTGACGGCGCGGTCGGTAAGCGCGCGCGCAGCGTCGTGGGCTGTCTCGTTGAGGTTGGGCGGGGCGCCCGGGAGTCGGACATTATTAGTCGGACTTGTGAGTCGGATATTATTAAAGCTGAGCTGTTTCGCTTTTGTATGCGATAGCGAGAGCAATCGCCGCTGCTTCCGCTGTAGCAGTGCACCTTTGGCACTAATCAAGACGTATACAGATGCAGCTAATTTAGCAAAGGACACGTAATTGTGGCAGTTCAAATTACACGTGGCAGATCCAGAAGAACACGAGCTGAGGCCAAGTTTTCGTTGTAATATTTAAGTGGCGTCGTAAGTAAAGCTTTTTTTTTTTTTATAACCTATCCCCTTTTGGGCAGCGATAATTGTTCTTGCATTGGCGTTACTCAACAAAAGATCAAAACAAAACCTGGACGTTTCGCCACCTATGCGGGTGGGATCAGTATATGAATGGCCTAAAAGAAGCAGGGCCATAACTGGTTAAGGGGGGGGGGGGAGTTTAGGGAGTCCTGACCCCCCCCCTTACCGCGAAGTCGTGCTTTAACTTTTTGGGAGCTACTAAAGCATTGTTTTCACAGCGACCACTAGTTGCGAAAATTTTTGGTACACCAACTTGCCTGATATTACTTCCGGGCCACTGCTGCGCCAATTGCGCCAAACTACACAGTGAAGGAAATCGTGCTACATGCCGCATAAAATCGTCGTTTACGGCAGGTACTGCGCCAGGCCAGCTCTCAATTGGGAATACATACGTTGCGTGTGCGGGAAGGCGCCGCGCAAAGCCACCCTTCTTCGCGATCGCCTCACCCTCGCACGTTTTCCATCACAGCTACAGCATATAGACCTAATTATGCTTGCGAACGGTAGGCACCGTCCATGTATTCTACGGCATGCTAGGTCGTGAATTTTGGAGTGGCGCCCTCTCGCGAGTGACGTCACGGCCAGGATGCCGCTCGCTCCGACTCGCTCGACTGCCGCGCGCGCTCGTGCCCTTCGTGTATGCTTGGGGTATAGGTGGCTCGAGCCAGCGCTGGGTTAAGAGGGGGGGGGGGGGGGCTGCAGCCCAGGGCCTCACCTCCGATAGTAGGAGAAGGGAGCCCATTTATTCTAACCTGCTTATTATATGGAACAAGGCAGAAAGCTGGGCTAGTTGGTGTGTCATCATTATTCAAAAGACTAGCGCAAATAACAGTGACACAGACCGAGAAGACGACAGGACGAGCGCTAAAAATCGTTACTCGTTAGCGCTCGTCCTGTCGTCTTCTCTGTCTGTGTCCCTGTTATTTGCGCTAGTCTTTTGATTAATGATAGCATATGGAACCATGGGCAACGGAACTTCAAACGACATGTATGAAGCGAGAAAACCAGAACGAGCAGACGCTCCCCCCCCCCCCCTCTCCAAATGTAACAGCATGCGTTTAGCCTGATCATTTGGGGAGCGCTTGGCGAGCTACAAAAACAGGAATCTCCCGCCACCCCGGCGGGGCCTTCTTTCTTACGAACCGAGGTGCGATTGCTTGGAAGAGTTTTCGTGGTTTCCTGTCTGCCCGTCTGTCCAGTGCTGTCTGGAGAGGAGGGGCAAGGGGAAACACCTAAAACATGTAATGTGGGATGAGGACCAAAATCTCTCTTGCCCCTCGTCACCACCAGGCTATCCTCCACCTCTCAAATAGTTCCGCCGCTGTCCTTCTCATAGAAAGGATGTGCTGCAGTACCCAACAGTGCCTCCCATTCCACTTTTCTTTACCGGGATGGTAATTTGGGCGGGGGAGGGTGAGTCCGACAGCAGATGATGATGAGTCTGATGGCAGAGTCTAGGCAGGAAAGGAAAGAAGACGTCACACGTGCTTTTGTCCGCGTGCCGTGTGGCATGGAATGTTCACTGTTCTCGCTAGGGTTGTGGAAGAGTGAAGGGGGAAGTTGGAGAGCTGGACACAAAGGCCCGTCTCCAGGGCCCATTCCTGCCTAGTGGCTGCGCACCCTCGCGCGCGCTCGACGGAAAAAGTAGCTCAGACTGGCCGCCAAACTTTACAGAAAGAAGTAGAAAAAGATGACTCAGAGGCGACGGAGGGCGCGTAACTTCGCCTGCGCTAGGAGTCGCCCTCTGCTCTTTGTTCTCGCGCTCGGCGTCGATGAGGCGAAAGAAAAATCGAGAACCTCCCAGAACAAACGACTGCTCCTAGCCAATAAGAAGATGAGGTCGGAATGGGAGAAGGAGTGAGTTTGTGCGGAGTTTGTGCGTATGTGAACGCTTGCTTTGGCACTAGTAACAGACAGACGCGGCGCGCGTCTATAAAAGGAAGTTGATCTTGGGCTGCGATCCAGCCCCGAGCCGCCGGTTAAGCTTGCATAAGCCCGCCTGCTGAGGAGCTCCCGGGGAACGCACCACTCTTGGCCAGCCACGGACCATCCAGGCAGCGGGCGCCAGTCATCGGGACGGCCACCGTTGGGCACCTGCGGTCGTGTCGGACTGACGAAGTGCCCGGTGAACAATTAGCATCCATTCATGCGAAAATGCTCGCTTGGAAGCATCAAAATGGTGCGTCTAAACGAATGGCGAAGATAGAAAGAGAAGAGCGTGAAAAGAAGCTACCAAAAATGACAAAGTACCTACTGAATGCAGCTTCCGCGGAGCAGTATGATCGCTCTACCCAGAGTCCGTGTCAAACTCCGAATAGTACCGACTCTGCTTCTATGGAGGACTTACCAACTCCATCACCACAGTTTCCTGGCAACAAGCAAGGTTTGACTCATCTTGGTTGTCTGGATCCTGTGAAAACGGTGCCAACCCGGGTCGTCCACATTTCTGAGCAACCGACGCTAACCGAGCCCTGTCCTGTTCCTGAATCAGCAACGTCTATGCTACTCGGCCGGGCCCCTGCCACAGAGCTCCAGGTGTCCGGTCCGCCACGCCCGATTTGTACTACTGCTGATCAACAGGGGCCAAACCTCCCCGATGAGCCTCCTTTTACTGACGAGCGCCAGGAAACAACACTACAAGAACCTACTCACTTGTTTCCTGTTAGTTTGGCTTCAAATAATTATGTTCCCACCCAGAACGTGTGCTTCGAGAGGACGAATCAGACGGCTTGTTGTTTCAGCAACAGAGAAGTACAGACACCCCCGCAGCAAGAGGTATGTTGCGAGATTCTCCGAAGTGACCCTGCTAAGTGGCCGGACGTTATTACTGACAGCTTTCGGAGTGTATGCCTTGAGAAAGGGCCATTGTATTTTCAAAATCGGGCAGAAAAATTTCCATCTTCCGAAAGGCAATACAAAACTCAGAAACGCTATATGTCACGTCATCCTTTCGTGCGAAAGGCTGTAAATGGGGAGGCGTACGAGCGACACTGGTTAATGTACTCCGAGTCCAAAGGTTCCGTTTACTGTTTCATGTGCAAACTATTTTCGATTTCAAGCAACCCCAGTGCTTTCACCACGCATGGCTTTTCTGATTGCAAAAGAGCAGGAGAAAAGGTTTGCGCACACGAAAATAGCGCCGAGCACCGGAACTACGTGGCAGCATGGCTCGCCCGCTCTAACTCGAGCAGCACAATTGACAAGGACCTGGTTAAGCATCTTGTCGCTGAGACCGCTTACTGGACAGAGGTGTTGAAGCACGCAGTCGTAGTCAAGCTTCTAGCTGAGCGCGACCTAGCGTTTAGGGGTAGTGAGGAGATTTTTGGTTCACCGAGAAATGGCAATTATACGGGAGTGCTTGAGGCCATTGCCAAGTTTCATGCCTTTCTAGAAGAGCACATCAAACGCTATGGGAACAAAGGAAAAGGTCACCCATCGTATCTGTCAAAAACAATTTGTGATGAATTTATCGAGCATATGGCAAAGGCTGTCAAGGAACGTCTCGTTGACGAAGTGAAACGCGCAAAATACTTCTCTTTAATTGTTGATTCGACTCCAGACCTTACTCACGTTGATCAGCTGTCAGTTGTTTTACGATACTATTTAAATGGGAAAGTGTATGAACCTTTTCTTGGATTTGTTCCAATTGAATCACGTACCGGCTTGTATCTTTTCGATACCATGATGTCCCTCTTGACGACCAATGGCATCTCAATTGATGATTGCAGGGGCCAAGCTTATGATAATGCGAGTAATATGTCAGAAAAATACAAAGGACTGCAAGCTCAAATCAGACACCTGAACGAATTGGCAGTCTGCGTCCCCTGTGCTGGTCGTTCACTGAACTGAGTTGGCGCGTGTAGCGTTAATTGACGGTTGCCTTTAGGCAGTCAAATTTTTCACTGTAATTCAGAGACTGTATGTGTTCTTTGCTGCCTAACCTAAGCGATGGAGGTACCTTTTGGACAGCATGGGCGGAACTGGCCAGCAGCTTGTTTTGAAAAGTCTCTGTGAGACCAGGTGGTCAAGACACGCTGAATCATGTAAGGCCATTCTGAAAAATTTCAACGCAGTCTTGTGTTGCCTTGACACAAGACTGCATTGAAATTGCAGCAACAGCATCTGTGTTGCCTTGAGGTGGTGCAGCGGTGGCGTAGAAGTAGACCACCGGCCTCGCGTGCAAGAGGTCCGTGGTTCGAATCCCGGTGCCGCGCAATTTTCCACCGGATTAAAAAAAAAATCCGCGTGTTGATAAAATTGCATAAACAGGCATGTAGTGTGGCCTGATACCGGTGACCAGAACCGGTAACGCACTCCCTCACCAGAGCAGGATTGGCCACCCTGGTGCAGTACTTGGCCACAACCTCCTATATGAACACAACAATCAAACCCCAGCCCTCAATCCCCAGCAGCTGCGAAGCAACTGACCACGGCGGCGGTCAGACCTGCGACGCTTCAGAGGGTGCTAAGAATCCCTGGCTCCGGACAGGCCGCCATTGGAATATGAACCTAGCAACGTTTAATGCTAGAATGTTATCTAGTGAGGCGAGTCTAGCAGTGCTATTGAAGGAATTAGAGGGCAGTAAATGGGATATAATAGGGCTCAGTGAAGTAAGGAGGCCAAAAGAAGCATATACAGTGCTAAAAAGCGGGCACGTCCTGTGCTACCGGGGTTTAGCGGAGAGACGAGAACTAGGAGTCGGATTCCTGATTAATAAGAACATAGCTGGTAACATACAGGAATTCTATAGTATTAACGAAAGGGTGGCAGGTCTTGTTGTGAAGCTTAATAAGAGGTACAAAATGAAGGTTGTACAGGTCTACGCCCCTACATCCAGTAATGATGACCAGGAAGTCGAAAGCTTCTATGAAGACGTGGAATCGGCGATGCGTAAAGTCAAAACAAAATACAGTATACTGATGGGCGACTTCAATGCCAAGGTAAGCAAGAAGCAGGCTGGAGACAAGGCAGTGGGGGAATATGGCATAGGCACTAGGAATAGCAGGGGAGAGTTATTAGTAGAGTTTGCAGAACAGAATAATATGCGGATAATGAATACCTTCTTCCGCAAGCGAGATAGCCGAAAGTGGACGTGGAGGAGCCCGAACGGCGAGACTAGAAATGAAAGAGACTTCATACTCTGCGCTAACCCTGGCATTATACAAGATGTGGACGTGCTCAGCAAGGTGCACTGCAGGGACCATAGGATGGTAAGAACTCGAATTAGCCTAGACCTGAAGAGGGAACGGAAGCAACTCGTACATAACAAGTCGATCAATGAGTTAGCGGTAAGAGAGAAAATAGAGGAATTCCAGATCAAGCTACAGAACAGGTATTCGGCTTTGACTCAGGAAGAGAACCTTAGTGTTGAAGCAATGAACGACAATCTTGTGGGCATCATTAAGGAGTGTGCAATAGAAGTCGGTGGTAACTCCGTTAGACCAGTAAGCTATCGCAGGAGACGAAAAATCTGATCAAGAAACGCCAATGCATGAAAGCCTCTAACCCTACAGCTAGAATAGAACTGGCAGAACTTTCGAAGTTAATCAACAAGAGCAAGACAGCTGACATAAGAAAGTATAATATGGATAGAATTGAACATGCTCTCAGGAACGGAGGAAGCCTAAAAGCAGTGAAGAAGAAACTAGGAATTCGCAAGAATCAGATGTATGCGTTAAGAGACAAAGCCGGTAATATCATTACTAATATGGATGAGATAGTTCAAGTGGCTGAGGAGTTCTATAGAGATTTATACAGTACCAGTGGCACCTACGACGATAATGGAAGAGAGAAAGTCTAGAGGAATTCGAAATCTCACAGGTAACACCGGAAGAAGTAAAGAAAGCATTGGGAGCTATGCAAAGGGGGAAGGCAGCTGGGGAGGATCAGGTAACAGCAGATTTGTTGAAGGATGGTGGGCAGATTGTTCTAGAGAAACTGGCCACCCTGTATACGCAATGCCTCATGACTTAGAGCGTACCGGAATCTTGGAAAAACGCTAACATAATCCTAATCCATAAGAAAGGGGACGCCAAAGACTTGAAAAATTATAGACCGATCAGTTTACTGTCCGTCGCCTACACAGTATTTACTAAGGTAATTGCAAATAGAATCAGGAACACCTTAGACTTCCGTCAACCAAAGGACCAGGCAGGATTCCGTAAAGGCTACTCAACAATAGACCATATTCACACTATCAATCAGGTGATAGAAAAATGTGCGGAATATAACCAACCTTTATATGTAGCTTTCATTGATTATGAGAAGGCGTTTGATTCAGTCGAAACCGCAGCAGTCATGGAGGCATTGCGGAATCAGGGTGTAGA
Organism: Dermacentor andersoni; assembly: GCF_023375885.2. NCBI lineage: Eukaryota > Metazoa > Arthropoda > Arachnida > Ixodida > Ixodidae > Dermacentor > Dermacentor andersoni. The sequence continues at coordinate 51,418,975 of NC_092820.1, read as the reverse complement.
CGAGCCGTATGTAAAAATACTGAAAGATATCTATAGCGGCTCCACAGCCACCGTAGTCCTCCATAAAGAAAGCAACAAAATCCCAATAAAGAAAGGCGTCAGGCAGGGAGATACAATCTTTCCGATGCTATTCACAGCGTGTTTACATGAGGCATTCAGAGACCTGGATTGGGAAGAATTGGGGATAAGAGTTAATGGAGAATACCTTAGTAACTTGCGATTCGCTGATGATATTGCCTTGCTTAGTAACTCAGGGGACCAACTGCAATGCATGCTCACTGATCTGGAGAGGCAAAGCCGAAGGGTGGGTCTAAAAATTAATCTGCAGAAAACTAAATTAATGTTTAACAGTCTCGGAAGGGAACAGCAGTTTACAATAGGTAGTGAGGCACTGGAAGTGGTAAGGGAATACATCTACTTAGGACAGGTAGTGACTGCGGATCTGGATCATGAGACTGAAATAATCAGAAGAATAAGAATGGGCTGGGGTGCGTTTGGCAAGCATTCTCAGATCATGAACAGTAGGTTGCCATTATTCCTCAAGAGGAAAGTTTGTAACAGCTGTGTCTTACCAGTACTCACGTACGGGGCAGAAACCTGGAGGCTTACGAAAAGGGTTCTACTTAAATTGAGGACGACGCAACGAGCTATGGAAAAAAGAATGATAGGTGTAACGTTAAGGGATAAGAAAAGAGCAGATTGGGTGAGGGAACAAACGCGAGTTAATGATATCTTAGTTGAAATGAAGAAAAAGAAATGGGCATGGGCAGGACACGTAATGAGGGAAGATAACCGATGGTCATTAAGAGTTACGGAATGGATTCCAAGGGAAGGAAAGCGCAGCAGAGGGCGGCAGAAAGTTAGGTGGACGGATGAGATTAAGAAGTTTGCAGGGACAACTTGGCCACAATTAGTACATGACCGGGGTAGTTGGAGAAGTATGGGAGAGGCCTTTGGCCTGCAGTGGGCATAACCAGGCTGATGATGATGATGATGATGATGATGATGATGATGATGATGATGATGATGTTGCCTTGAAGCTATATCAAAGAACGAGGAAGAAAACGGTGACACAAGGAACGAAGCGCACTCTCTTCAAGAAAATGACAAAACTAGAGACTGCATTCATGGCGATTTTCTGGAGTGAAATCTTGGAGCGCTTTGACAAAATGAGGGTAGCAGTTCAGAAACGAGGCCTACGCATTTCAACTGCTGTAGACCTACTGAGCTCTCCAGAAGGCTTTGTTAATTCTTTGCGACCTCTCTTTGGTACCTTCGAAGAGCTAGAGAGCACGCACGCTAAGTACCAATCAATGTTATCAGGATGAGGGCAAACGCATCGTTTTGAGTAAGCACCCGGACGGAAAAAGCGATAGTGCTCTATACAAGGTAGAAAAAAGTCTATCGTAGCGACCTACAATGTTGTACTTGACAGTCTAGGTTCTGCTTTGCGAGTGCGAAAGGCTACCTACACTGAACTCTGCGAAAGGTTCGGAATGTTAAAATTGCTGACAGAAGTTGGGAGCGAGGCCTCTCTGGCACAGCAGGCTGAAAAGTTGGTGAAAACCTACAAAAATGACTTGGAGCCAGCATTTTCCGCTGAAATAGTTCATTTTGCGAACTTTCTGCACAACTCTGTGTGCCAGGACACGAGTCCCTTGGGAATAATGAAGTTGCTGCCCGAAAGAAAGCTTATTGATGTGTTTCCGAACCTTTCTATTGCTTTGCGAATGTACTTAAGCATACCCGTGGCAACGAACGATCGTTTTCCAAGTTGTCGCAGATAAAAAAATCGCCTTCGTTCGAGTCCCCTTGACGACAAGGTGAACTCGCTTGCTATCATGTCCATTGAAAGTGACCTCCTCTGCGATCCTTCGAACAGACTATATCTGATTTCGCCAAAGCGAAGGCGCGAATGATGCCATTTTAAAAGAGGACTGTTTGCGCTATACATGAATAGTTCCAATAAGTTCGTTGTGTCACCTCCCAGCTTCCATGTTGCCAATGAAACGCTGAGCAGTGTAATTCGAGATATGGAAAACTTCGTTGTCCGTCTCTTGTTTGTTCTTGTAATATTTAGTGTGCTTATAAGAACTGTATTTTTGTTGTTTTTGATAGCGCTGCGTTTATTTGGTGTCGTCCTTGCTTGCCTTACCTTTAACGAAAATATATTCAGATAATGTTTTGTAATTACAGTTGTTAATTTTCATCTGTATTCTAGTGCATTTTTATGGTGTTTGTATTGCCTTAAGTATTGTATATATTTATTGCATATTTATAGAGTAACGTGTATAATGATTACTGCAGTCTGATGCTTGAATTTTAATAATGAATGTTTTACACGAACTTTTACATGAGGTGCACAGTTGCCGCGTACATGTTTACATCGATGGCTCAGTCGCATCTGCAAGTTCAGCTGCTGCTTTGGTGATACCAACAAGATCCGTCAAAATACAGCTAAAAACGTCACATTTATCGTCAACGGCAACTGCTGAACTGGTAGCCTTGCGTGCGGCTGTTCATTTCATTCAGGAGGAACCACCCCATGCATGGTCAGTCTTCTGTGATTCCAGGGCAGCCCTACAGAGTGTACTTTGAGCACTGCGCCACGGGTGACATGAACAGCTCGTCGCAGAAATCAGAGCACACCATCGCATAGTTGACGAAGGACACGATATTGAATATCAGTGGTTGCCTAGTCACTGTGGCATACATGGCAATGATCGAGCAGACGCAGCTGCCCGATCTGCCCACGACGGCGTCAACTGCGTTGCCATTCCTCTTTCGAGAGCCGACGCAGCGAAAAAACTCGCCGTACTTGCACACGACCTGACATTAGCTCAGTGGAATTCATCCGATTTCACAAGTGCACACCTTCATAACCTGGACCCTAATTTACAACTCCGTATTCCACCCGAGCTTCCACGACGCGACTGCACCCTTCTAGTTCGTCTAAGGCTTGGAGTAGCATTTTCAAATGCGTACTACTTTCTTATCGGAATGTCCAACAGCCCACTTTGTGACTTCTGCGGGTGCAATGAAACAATCGCGCACCTTCTTTTTCAGTGCTCTCGTTTCAACTCGCAAAGAGCAGTCCTCTCAGCCACCCTAGACAAACTGGACAAGCGCCCACTGACAGAAAACAATATCCTTGGAAACTGGCCTACGCGAACATCAGCGCGATCGGCTATGAAGGCGCTGCTGCGGTATTTAAAAGACACTGGACTTTCTGAGAGATTGTGACTTTCACTGTGTGACGCAGGATTGTACGGTGACACTGCATAACACTAAGAACGCATTTGCGGGCTGCGTGACAGTGTCCACAGAAACAGTTTGTGTGTACGTGCGTGTGTCTGTAGTTTTCTTTCTTCTTTCTTTTTTTAATCCTTCTCTCTCTCACCTATCACATCCCCTTGCCCCTCCCCCAGTACAGGGTAGCCAACCGGAGATTATCTCTGGTTAACCTCCCTGTCTTTCCTTTGCCTTTCTCTCGCTCTCTCTCTGTGTTGCGGTGCTGATGCTGTGACACTTTATTTCTTATTCTCACCATGTCTGCAACGGTGTCCGGTCGTCAGCAGGCGCATGCTTTTCAAGGTATGTCAGCAGTTTGTTTTTTGTACGTTCTTCCCTTGTATGCCGGTAATGAGTGCTTAGCATGGGCCGGAAGGGCTGATGCACAACGCAAATGCCCAACGGTTTCGGAAAAATCCTCCAAGGCATGCCAGTGGTGTTTCTTGTCGGAATAATATTAAACTGAGCCAATTGATGCATGGCTAAGACGAGTTTGAACAGCTATGAACTGCAACCCGAAACAAATGGCGATAGACATGCGACGTTCTTGTCTGTCTCCCTTTGTCCCGTGTTTCAGTTCAGCGTCTCATACTCGTCTTGCTCTTGTACTGTGATTCTCGCGGTCCGCAGGTTTTGTGCACAACGGCACAATGGTTTCATTGGTTCTGGGTCACGTTTTTGATAGTTGTGCACGATGTTGGGAGGTAGTCCCCATTTATGCATTGTTTTTGTTCTGTCTGCCGGTGGAGGTCTTTTCCCAGGGAACCATTTATGTCCCATAGATTTCCATAGAACATCATGTTTCAGGCATTGCGCACATCCTATAGATATCTATATTTCTCCAAACATTACAAATACGTACTACGGATAGTCTAAGTCCCATCCAGGGGCGCTATAACGTAAAGCTATTCCACACTTTTCTATTACAATTCTGCAATCAGCCCACCGCGATTGGTCATACACTTCTTCGGACCACCGCCACTTCACCTGTCTGTCACGCGACGTCAAGGAAACCGCGATACCTCCCCATTTGATATGACGTGTACACACTGATTACGCATAATTTTACTGAACAAACCAAAATAGTTATTTCTTATTCAACGCCTCTCTGCCATTAGCCCTCGGCTATTGGTCAAAAGTTTTCGGGCTGCATCCACTTCACCTGCCTCTTACCCGACGTCACAAAACCGCAGAAACTTACCGCGTTAAAGATGCATTAATAGAGACTTTTAGCCTGTTCGCTATTCCGGTAAACGGGAGCGGTTTGGGCGGATTGCCGGATTTACGGGGGCGTAAACGTGAGCGGCCAGAGCGGTGCAGCCGCCTGGTAGCGTAGAGTTCAACCAGACAAACGCAGAGCTAAAACTGCAGTAACACACTATATCCTGCTTCGCTACTGGTGCAAATGCTTGGCAGCAGCGTAATCGTGAACACGATTACGCCACTGTCAAAAATTTACACCAGCAGCTAAGCAGAATATAGTAATTAGCTTTGTGTTTGTGTGGTTGAGCTTTGCGCCACCAGCTGACGCCACCAATATGGCCGCTCACGTTTACGTCCCCGCTAAACCGGCAAACCGCCCGCGCTTGCCGGAATATCAGACACGCTATAAGTCTCTAATATGCCGAACAAAACGGAATTTTTTTCTGAATAGCCGCAGGCTGCCCCGTTCCGAAAGGCATAAAAGATGGCTGCCGCGGATTGCTCCGGCACTGGCTACTCACCCCTGCCGGAGAGCAAGATTTTATTTGCGTGTAGTAAAACTTTTTGCGTGGCCGTGTAACGTTTTCGATAACTTTCGGCACGTTTACGATCTCCTTCTGCCAACTATTCTTTGCTGAGGATCCGTTTTAGCGTCATTCTTAAGCTTCCGTTGCATGCCGGCGCGCTTGTCGACGAGCCACCGCAAGCTAAGTAACAGAAAGCGGACCAATCGCTGACGCCGGCACCACCCTCTTCATCCGGTTATCGATATTCAGTGCAGTGGATCGGCCCCATCGAATCCCTCTCAACTTCAGCATGCTCCTCGCCTATTGTGAGCCAATTAGATAAGACAAGCCGCTCAGTGCAGGTAATGCTATTCGTTTTTCAAGCAAACAAAAGTGACCTCCTATGAACGAGGGGAGCATTTGATTGGTTTGTTCAGACAACCCTGTGGGTGACCGCCCGACGCTTGCGTCGGCCGTTACGCAAACTTGACGTCAGGAGGTTGGAATAAAAAACATATTGGAATAGTTTTACGTTATACGGCCCCAGATTACGTTGCTGGAACGTTGAAAGGATGTCACAGCTAAACATAATTGACCTTTAATAGATGTTCCGGCCTTTTAGGGATACAGGAGGTTCAAGAACATCTAATGGATATTTCCTATCCACGCTATAACGAGCTGCACATCTCCAAGTGCCACAGCAGATGTGCTATCGAATACACATGAAACGCGAACAGCGGAGCGTGTGGCCGAAGCATGGCGGAACACAGTGAGCGGCGTCGGCCAGGCATCACTTCACACGTGCACGCGCATGTGGTTTCGACGCAGAACGTAAGGCTGCTTATCCTAGTGCGATTGCGTCACCTGTATTTCGTTTGAAGCTTGTATTCTCACCTCGCCATTGCAGTGCCATTCCTATATGCAATTACTGTTAAGGTGGTAGCACTGTTGCTCCTCCAGTACAATACATGTTTGGTGCTATTCAAATTACGTTTAGACACTGGCAGCTTTGATGGTGGTAACAAAAGCAAAGCAATGGACGTTAGGAGGCTGGGTGCATGCCAGCTATATCCTGCTACCAGGGGCGTAGCCAAGGGGGGGAGGGCTTATGGCGTCTTCAACCTCCGCCCCTTCCCCCTCCCCCAGAATTTTTTTCGGGCTGTCATGCACCGCCGACCAAAGCAACCCCCGGCGCCGAAAATCATTCTGGATTTTGTCTAGAATGCCTTTTTCACGCCAGAAAAGACATTTCGGCGCAAACATTGCGAAGTCGGGCTGGATTTCGTGGCAACGCCCATGCACCTAGAGTCACATAACGCAAGCAGCCCCATCCGAGCACAAAGTTTCATGGGCGATTTGATGGCGAGCGGGCTCGTCGCGGCATCTGTCCGAGGCCGCGGAATCTACGGAGCGCATGGATTTCAATTCCAAAACTTCATGCGTATAAAGTTCTCAAACTTTTGATGCGAAAAGTGCATTGACATTTCCAAAGTCGTGCTTTAGATTTTCGATTCCGGAATGTTCTGGGTTTAATGTTCTTATAAACATTTGACGCCAAAAGTGCATTTACTTTTCTTAAGTCGTACATCGGACCATACAACGAGAAAGGCCAAATCAACGCACTATCAGACAAGTTGACAAAGCACTGTTACGTTTCGCCTACAACGCGCGGTAATGCCGGCGCGGATGCAACGGACGCAGGGGCTTCGTTCAAAGCGGCGGACATTTTGGCCCGTGCGACGCCGCCGCAACGCCTCCCCGCCAAGCGTGTCCAGGCGTGTTTCAGTGCCACGTGTCTTCGTGTGTGCGTGTGTGTGTGTGTGCCCACGCTTGTCAAAGCGCGGCAGCCGGGGAGCGGAGCTCCCGAAGTGAGGGTTGGCGATGCGTCACTACACTCGGTTCAGCAGGTCTCTCGGCTCGACCGTGCGCGCCGTCGTGGGCTCATGCTCCGCCGTCCCGTGGCCTTCATCCCGTGACCTTCCCTTTTGGACCGCGACGCCGAGAGTATAAGAGCAGCTGCCCCCGGACGCCAGGGGAGAGGCTCCGATTTGTACTGTTGAGTTACGTGCTCTCCCGTCTCTCCACTTCGGTCGACCTGACCGGCCGCTCTTTTGCTATGTTAGAATAAACAAGTTGTTCTGTTACCAGTCTTCTCTTGCTTTGCCGGGACCTTCAGATGCTTCCAGTGCCCCAGGCCGCCAGGCCAACGCTACCCTTGGGGCTTGCGACCCATTGGCAATAACGGGCGTCAGCACCGAGACCGCAACAACTCGTGCCAGCGGTGCGATTACAACAACTGGTTGGCAGCGGAGAGATCGCGACAACGGAGGCCAGCAGCGAAGAGATGCGGTTGACTGTATGCTGAGCAGCAACACGACCATCCGGGAGCAGTGCAACGAGCCCTGTGTGATGACTGGTTGCCTGCAGCGGAACGACTGCGCTGAAGTCTTGGCTGCAAGGTTTGGTGAGTGCGGGACTTTCTTCTTCTGAGTTTTGCCAGGCTTTTGTTAGTGTTAGAAACAGAGCTGGTAATTGTGGTTGTCGTTGCTACCGGGTTAGTTTGCGGCAAGACAATAGTAGGCAGTAGAGAAAGCAGCATTCAGAGCAGCCATGGATTTGAAGTCGTTGCGCAAACCGAAATTGCTGGAGCTTGCGAGAGAGTTGGGTCTGGATGTCTCAGACAAACTCAGAAAACTAGAACTGCTAAGGGCTATTCTTGAGTTAGAAGCTGAGGATGACGAGCTGTCGGAATGCCTTGAGACCATTGAGGAGAGGGAGACGGCAAAAAGACAGGAGCGTGAACTTAAAGAACAGAAAGAGAAAGATGAGCGCGAACGTAAAGAACAGAAAGAGAAAGATGAGCGCGAACTTAAAGAACAAAAAGAGAAAGAAAAAGAAGAGCGCGACCGTCAACACGCTTTGGAAATGAAGCGTCTCGAGTTAGAGATGGAACGCGCTCGTAATGGAAGTCAGGCACACGGTGCAGGAGAACGAGTATTGTTCAAAATGACTGACCTGATGCGGCCGTTTAAGCTTGGAGAGGACATTGGTTTGTTCCTGGTTAACTTTGAGCGAACGTGCGAGAAGCAGGGGTTCTCTCGGGAAACGTGGCCACAGCGCTTGCTCACTTTGCTACCCGGCGAGGCGGCCGACGTAGTCGCTCGCTTGGAGAGAGAGGAGGCAGAGGATTTCGACAAAGTGAAATCGAGTCTGCTAAAAAAGTACCGGCTGTCAGCGGAGGCGTTCCGTCGGAAGTTTCGGGAAAATGAGAAAGGCAGAAGTGAGTCATATACAGAGTTTGCGTACAGGCTTATGTCAAACATGCAGGAGTGGCTCAAAGAAGAGAAAGCGTTTGGTGACCACGAGAAAGTTCTGCAGTGTTTCGGGCTAGAACAGTTTTATAGTCGGTTACCTGAGAACGTGCGGTACTGGGTCTTGGATAGGCCAGACGTTAGTACGGTGGCTAGAGCAGCTGAGTTAGCCGAGGAGTTTGTGACGCGTCGGGCTCGTGGAGCTAAGGACGGTCCAAAGGGTGAATTTGGCTCCAAGTTTGAGAGGCCAAAGTTCACGCCCATGAGAGCAAAGGGGGACACACGTAGTTCGGATGCGAGTGAAAGCAGTCCGACCGAACGTAAGGAGACGGCGGCAACCGAAGCCGAACGCAGAAAGCGGTTCGAGACGAGGCAAGCGCGCGTTTGTTATACGTGCCAGAAGCCGGGTCACTTTTCGGCGCAGTGTCCAGAAACAAAAACACAAGTCGTGTTTTTGTCTATATGCAGCACTGACGAGAACATGAAGCTTCTCGAGCCTTACATGCGAGACCTCCTCGTGAACGGGAAAGAGTGCCGAGTGCTTCGCGATTCCGCAGCTACAATGGATGTAGTTCACCCCTCTTACGTAGAACCCGATATGTTCACGGGCGAGTGCGCATGGATCAAGCAAGCAGTGGAAGCTCATAGCGTGTGTCTGCCGGTAGCAAAAGTGCTTATTGAAGGACCTTTCGGAGCACTTGAGACGGAGGCCGCAGTGTCATCTATGCTGCCCCCCCAGTACCCGTACCTATTTTCGAACAGGTCCGATCACCTCCTGCGCGAGAAGGGGCTTTTGTTTGGTGAGGCTAGCGTTCAGGCCTTAACCAGATCGAAGGTTCGGGAGCTCGCTGCAAAGGCGGTAGTTGCAGGGCCGACGTTGTTGAACGATGAGAAAGGGTCAGAGGCGCAGCAAGCTGGTATTCAGAGCACGCCCGAACTGAATAAAATTGAGCCTGTAGCGTTAAAGGCACCAGATACTGGAGAGGAAAATCCTGACACGGGAAAGTTAGAAGAGCTGTCTCCAGATTTGCTCATCGCGCCTACGTCAGACGGACTTAACAGGTTGCTAAAAGTCAGCCGGTCGGCTTTGATAGCCGAGCAAAAGAAGGATGGCAGCCTAGAAAACATACGCTGCATTATCAAGGAAGGTATCGCCAAGAAAAATGCTCGCTTTGTGGAAAGAGGTGGGGTCCTGTACCGGAAGTATCTAGACCGCAGGGGAGTGGAGTTCGATCAGCTGATCGTGCCTCAATGCTATCGTCAGGATCTGTTGCGCTTGTCGCATGGGGGTTCGTGGTCCGGGCACCTAGGAGTTAAGAAAACTAAGGACCGTCTCTTGCAGGAGTACTATTGGCCAGGGTGTTTTCGGGACGCAGACCACTTTGTGAAGACATGCGACACCTGTCAGCGGGTGGGCAAGCCAGGGGACAAATCGAGGGCGCCGTTGAAGTTGGTACCTATCATTACGGAGCCTTTTAGACGGCTCGTTATTGATACAGTGGGACCTCTGCTGGTAACAGCCACGGGGTACCGACACATTTTGACTGTGATCTGCCCAGCGACAAAGTTCCCTGAAGCAGTGCCGCTTAAAGAACTCAGCTCAGTTGAGATAGTCAATGCACTGCTGTCCATATTTGCGCGAGTTGGTTTTCCTGCAGAAATCCAGTCAGATCAGGGCACAGTGTTTACTAGCGCTTTGACGACAGCCTTTCTCGAAAGGTGCGGGGTAAGGCTGTTACACAGCTCAGTGCACCACCCCCAGTCGAATTCCGTGGAGAAGCTCCACTCCGTCATGAAGCGCGTGTTGAGAGCATTGTGTTTTGAACATCAAACTGACTGGGAGCTGTGTCTGCCTGGAGTGATGTTTGCATTAAGGACCGCGCCGCATGCGGCTACGGGGTTTTCGCCAGCTGAGCTGGTGTACGGTCGCTCGCTGCGATCTCCGCTTCGCATGCTTCGAGAGTCATGGGAAGGCAGGGGCGACGACCCAGTCGTGGTAGAGTACGTGCTTAAGCTCCTCGAACGCTTAAGAAGGGCACAGGAGTTGTCAGGTGAAGCAATGGCAGAGGCCCAGCAGAGGGCCAAGGTTTATTATGATCGGACAGCCAGGGCCCGTCGTTTTGAGGTGGGCGATGAGGTCATGATATTGCGCACATCGCTAAAGAACAAACTCGACGTGCAGTGGGAGGGCCCAGCACGGATTGTTCAAAAACTGTCGGACGTTAACTACGTGGTGAGTCTGCCAGGAAAGCGGAAAGCACAGCAAGTTTACCACTGTAATCTGCTCAAACCCTATAAGCAACGGGAAGCAGTGGTGTGCATGATGGTAAACGTGCCCGAAGAGCTTCCGGTCGAGCTTCCGGGACTAGGCTCAGTGACAAACAGGAAAGACACCGATCAAGTCATTAGTGACTTAATAAGTAAAGCATCGCTGTCGCCTGAGCAGAAAACCGAACTACACCAGCTCTTACAAGAGTTCCAAGGTCTGTTCTCTGAGAGGCCTGGTAGGACTTCTGTCCTTACTCATGACATAGAACTTACCTCCCCAGAGCCAGTACGATCCAAGGCGTACCGGGTGTCACCCCGCCAGAGCGATATTATGGAGGCTGAGGTAAAGAAAATGCTACAGCTCGGTGTTATTGAAGCGGGTGAGAGTGATTATACCTCCCCTTTGATTTTAGTTGAGGTACCGGGCAAGGAACCTCGTCCTTGCGTCGACTACCGCAGGCTAATTCCATCACTAAGGATCAAATTTATCCGATCCCTAACATCGAGGAGCGCCTTGAGAGAGTGAGTAGCGCTCAGTTTATTTCCACCCTAGATCTTGTCAGGGGTTATTGGCAGGTTCCACTTACAGAAGAGGCTAGTAGGTATGCGGCGTTCATTTCACCAATGGGGACATTCCGTCCTAAAGTTTTGAGTTTTGGTTTGAAGAACGCGCCATACTGCTTTTCAAGCCTCATGGATAAAGTGTTGCGGGGACAGCAAGAATTCGCTTTACCGTATCTAGACGACGTAGCGATATTCTCCGCATCCTGGCCTGAGCATATGGCGCACTTGCGGGTAGTGCTAACCCGCCTGCGCGATGCGGGCTTGACAGTCAAGGCTCCCAAGTGCCAGTTAGCACAGGCCGAGGTTGTCTACCTCGGACACGTGATTGGTCGGGGTCGACGCCGCCCCTCTGAAATAAAGGTGGCCGCTGTGCGAGACTTCCCGCAACCGCGCACGAAGACCGATATTCGGTCGTTCTTAGGTGTCGCCGGCTACTATCAGAGGTACATCCCCAGGTACTCTGATATCGCGGCTCCCTTGACAGATGCTCTAAGAAAGACAGAGCCGCAAACAGTCGTCTGGGATGAGACGAAGGAAAGAGCTTTTAGCGCCCTAAAGAGCGCCCTAACAAGCCAGCCTGTGCTACGATCGCCCGACTACACAAAAGGGTTCGTTGTTCAGTGTGATGCTAGTGAGCGAGGCATGGGCGTTGTACTGTGCCAACGGGAAAATGGAGAAGTAGAACACCCCGTCCTGTATGCTAGTCGTAAGCTGACCAGTCGTGAGCAGGCGTATAGCGCCACCGAGAAAGAGTGTGCGTGTATCGTGTGGGCCGTTCAGAAATTGTCATGTTACCTAGCCGGCTCGAGGTTTATCATTGAAACGGATCACTGCCCTCTCCAATGGCTGCAGACCATCTCTCCCAAAAATGGCCGCCTCCTGCGCTGGAGCCTCGCTTTGCAACAATATTCCTTTGAGGTGCGTTACAAAAAGGGGAGTCTCAACGGTAACGCCGATGGCTTAAGTCGAAGCCCCTAACGTGGGAATCAGCCTCAAAATTGCTTGTTACTGATGTTTTTCTTCCTGAGGCAGGATTTTTAACCTATTGCTTTTGTGTAGTGTTTCAAAGTGATGATGTGCTTTTTAGTGCAATTTTTCCGATTTGTGGACGCGTTCTGAGTGCTGCTAAACTACTGTAAGGAACTAGGCAGCAGTATAAAAGGGGAAAGAGCCTGGCAGGGCTTAGTGAGGGTTGTGCCGTGCTTGCTGACTGAGCGGTTGACTTTCGGCGTAGTTCTAACGCTTGCCGGAAACGAGAACAAAAATGTCAACTCTCCCGAAGTCACTTTGCAGTGTCCTGTGTGCACCTGAACGTGAGAACGAGGCCTTCTCTGTGCGCTGCGCTCAAGAAACGCCAAAGGACGCCCGACTACGGTTATGAGCATCATCGAGCGACATCCCTCCGGACAGCGGATGCAGTCCCCTGACCATCGGGATCTCCTTCCCCCGGCGGGGCGGTCTGTTACGTTTCGCCTACAACGCGCGGTAATGCCGGCGCGGATGCAACGGACGCAGGGGCTTCGTTCAAAGCGGCGGACATTTTGGCCCGTGCGACGCCGCCGCAACGCCTCCCCGCCAAGCGTGTCCAGGCGTGTTTCAGTGCCACGTGTCTTCGTGTGTGCGTGTGTGTGTGTGTGCCCACGCTTGTCAAAGCGCGGCAGCCGGGGAGCGGAGCTCCCGAAGTGAGGGTTGGCGATGCGTCACTACACTCGGTTCAGCAGGTCTCTCGGCTCGACCGTGCGCGCCGTCGTGGGCTCATGCTCCGCCGTCCCGTGACCTTCATCCCGTGACCTTCCCTTTTGGACCGCGACGCCGAGAGTATAAGAGCAGCTGCCCCCGGACGCCAGGGGAGAGGCTCCGATTTGTACTGTTGAGTTACGTGCTCTCCCGTCTCTCCACTTCGGTCGACCTGACCGGCCGCTCTTTTGCTATGTTAGAATAAACAAGTTGTTCTGTTACCAGTCTTCTCTTGCTTTGCCGGGACCTTCAGATGCTTCCAGTGCCCCAGGCCGCCAGGCCAACGCTACCCTTGGGGCTTGCGACCCATTGGCAATAACGGGCGTCAGCACCGAGACCGCAACAACTCGTGCCAGCGGTGCGATTACTACAGCACGCAGCGGGGTCCGATGAGACGAAACGTTGTGGTGGTTCATTTGCGCTGCCATGTCACAGAAAAGAATATTAACTTGTTTTTTCACCTGCGCCAGAGCATCCATGTCAGGACACTAAAGCCAGGAAAGGTAACTACGTTCTCATTAATGTTTTGCACTCTGACTTTCATTCACGAGGACACATTGGATAAGTTCAATTTTATTGCTCTCACTACCCGCGGGCTGCCAGAGCCAGCCAGAGAGCATGCGTTTTTTGGTGTTGCCACGACCACCGCACGGCGCACTGCGGTGCGCATTAATTTTTTTCTGGCCGAGTGGATTTTGGTGTGGCAGAGTTTTGGATGCTTTCTGGCTAGCAGAGGAGAAAAATAAACAATGGTCGCTCTCCGCCATCACTGTGGGGACTCGGCGGATTGTAGCGCGTTCGTTTGAGGGCACCACCTTCACTTCGGTGTTATCGCAACCTCTCCGGAAAGTCTTTTGTCTCGCTTGTGTACGATACCGAGCAGTATCGTATGGTTCTGTGTGGCTCAAGCGAAGTTTTCTTCGATATTCCTTCGGTAGCCACATTAGTTGGCCAAAGTGGGCATTCGATTGTGGCCGACATGCTTTCCTTTGCGTTTTCTTTTTATTTCGGTGCCCCCCCCCCCCTAAAAAAAGAAAAGAAAGAAAAGACATTGTTGCGGCGCAGGGAATTGTCGCACATTGAAAGTTTGATTTTGCTGCTTCTTTTACGGAAAGTAATGAACCACGGGACTCTTCAATTGCCGGATACTCTTACTATATTAGAGAGTTCTAGCGGTGCCGTATTACGGTACGGTGAGTGCGGTATACGGTACGGTATTACCGTTCCGTACTAACTTACCGCGATGACCGAAGACGTTTTTTAGCTGCGTGTGCCGCTCGGTGCGTACGGTAATGTGATAATGATGATAGCGGCTAACATTGGGGCTTTTCAGAATACAATAACTATGCGCTGAGCGCGAAATATTCATTTTGACGAATACCAGAAAGCTTTAGCTTGTCCATACACTTTACAGAAATGCCCGGCTACGGCAAACGTAGACGCCAGTCACAAGGGCGGTAGCGACATCTTGTGACACTTCGTCATGCAACACGTTAAACCTTTTGGTGCAAGAATAAAAGAATAAAGAATAAAAGAAAAATAAAGAATAAAATTTCTCCAAGAATAAAATAGAAATAAAGAACCGACGTTTCGGGCCCCGTACGGGTCCCCTGATCACACTGAAGATGTAAGCATGAGCGCGCGGCTATTTATGGGTGATGTGGCGCAGTGTTCGGGTGTATATCTCAGGAAGATTACCCCGCGTCCTGTTTATCGTGTGTATAGTTGATTGGATGTAAAAGACTCTAAAAGCAAACGGGCAGATAAGATAAATAGCCGCGCGCTCATACTTACATTTTCAATGTGATCAAGGGACCCAAAACGTCCGCTCTTTATTTTTATTTTATTCTTGGTGAGTGCACGTTTTTTAGCACCATTATGCTTTTTCGCCAGACGAGTTTTCGCCGAACACTTGGCTGTGAAACCTTTTGTTACATACGCGTTCTTATCTAAAGCATACATAAGAAAGGATTTGTTTCTTGTAAATTGCACCGCTGCTGACGCTTTACACCAGCAGATAACGAGAATATAGTTAGTTACCGCAAAAAAAAAAAAAGACTGTGCGTCCACTCTAAGTAAACTCTGTCTGCATCACTAGGTGGCGCCACCAACCTGTTTCTTTTTATGCCACTGTTTACTTGCTGCCGCTTCGTCGATCCGCAGAAGGTGATTTCATGTGTCCTATCATGGTAAAGAAAGCGCGCGAGACGTCGCCATGCACGGCGTGGACTCTGGCCGACGCCAGTTCTCGCTGTGTTGGTTTGATGCAGCTGGGCTCGCAAAACACGGTGCAAGCCGAGCCTTACCGATTTCTTACCGCCTGGTAAGCCGTACGGAAAGTCTCCGTACGGTAAAGTGCGCACATGCGCAATCTTCGGCCGGTACGGTATTTCCGCGCTTTCCGTACGGCAACTTGGCGTTGCTAAAAGTCTCTATTGGAGACATTTAGCGTGTCCGCTATTCCGGCCAACGGAGGTGGTTTGGGTGGATTGCCGGATGGGCTGGGGCATAAACGTGAGCGGCCGGAGCGGTGCAGCCCCCTGGTGGCGTAGAGCTCAACTAGACAAACACAGAGCTGAAATTGCAGTAAGCTACTATATTCTGCTTCGCTGCTGGTGCAAATTTTTGGCAGTGGCGTAATTGTCTACACGATTACGCCGCTGTCCAAAATTTACACCAGCAGCTAAGCAGAATATAGTAATTGGCCCCGTGTTTGTGTGGTTGGGCTTTGCACCAATAGCTGGCGCCACCAATCTGGCCGCTCACGTTTAGGCCCCCGCTCACCCGGCAAACCGCCCGCGCTTGCCGGAATACCGGACGCACTAAACTTCTGTATTATTGCGATAGCAATTATATGGACACTCCAGGCGCATTCGTGCCGTCGCCGTCATGTTCCGTATAAAGTCCAAGGGCGATAACATCGCCACCGCGCTCCGCATGCTGTATGCGCGAGTGAAAGCGTAGAAGGGGGAGGGGATGGGTGAGCCGCCGATGGTGGCTCAGCCTTATGTGCCCAAGGGAGAAAAGTGGGAGGAAGCGCGCCGCCTTCCGTCGCACGCGATTTATTGGGGTGAGTGGAGGGAGGGAGCGTCCTTTAGCATTTTGTGATCTGTGAATCTGTGATTTCGCAGTATGTTTGTTTGCCTTGTTTGACGCATAGGTACAGTGACTTTTGCTAAGATACGTAGATTTATTGGAGGCTTACACGTATATTTTAATACCTTGTTACGAGGTTTTGTGTATACATGCAGTGAACTTTGTTTCCATGACGCTGTTTTGCCCTTTATCATGATGTATCTTCGCATTTGTATACTCCATTGTATCTTCGTATTTGTGATGCATACTTTGCAGAACTACTACTTCTTTACATGTGCTCTTGTTGCGACTAAAATTTCGGTGAAATTACTCCAATACACGGCCGGTGACAGCTGCTCGAACGAAGAACATCGTCCTTGAGATTTTTCCCTGGCCGATGCGTATGTACAAAAATGTAAACGAGGTTCTTGAATGACAAAGTTTCATTAAAATATTTGTCCTCAACTTGTTCATTTCATGGCCTTCACGTTTTTCATATCAACGGCATGCACTGCTTTGCTTGTGTCGAACTGACATAGTTCTAAA
Source organism: Dermacentor andersoni (assembly GCF_023375885.2). Taxonomy (NCBI): domain Eukaryota; kingdom Metazoa; phylum Arthropoda; class Arachnida; order Ixodida; family Ixodidae; genus Dermacentor; species Dermacentor andersoni. The sequence goes on along the minus strand of NC_092820.1, from coordinate 51,402,474 downwards.
GTTCGTGTGATATTTTCTTTACTTATTAAATAGACAAAACAGGTGGAAGCATTCATATCAGTTTTTCCTGGCACAATATTTTTGGGACACACGAATATACTTTCTAATGAAAAAAACACATTTTACTTGTCTTGACTGTGCGTAGCATTCAAGAATTCGTTTGCAGCGTCTTTGGCAATGGCAATGCAGTTATTATTCATGCATTTAACCCTCGAAAAATTCGATAAGGAGGAGGCCGCGCTGCAATGTGAGCACCTCCCCGAACGAAATTTCTGGCTACGCCACTGCCTGCTTGAGAAAACAACTTTTGCACAAGATACGGGGGACGTTTTCATAGTAGGGCGAGCAGCACTGCGCCCTGCGCAAGAACCACATGCCCACGCACGTGTACAATGACTCGCCGACGACATGCACTGTACCTTTACATTTATGCTTCGACCATATGCTCTGCTGTTCGCATTTAATTTGTCCTCAATGGCACATGGGCAGAGGCACACTAATGCCACAGTTACAACCATTGTCAGCAAGTAGCTGGTGACAGAAGTTAAAAAGTTTTGCTAACATGTAAATATGTAAATGTCAAAATATGGATTGCAACACTTATGAGGTATCTTTCTTACTAGGGTGAAATCCTTAAATGGCTCAAGGGTAGAAAAAATCCGGTCTACGGCGTTGTGGCGCCAAAATTCAGTGGCACCAAAATTAGGGCTCGAACCCTCGACCTTTGCTGTCAAATAGAGCTAAGTGAGGCAGAGTTAATTAAGATAGAGTTAATTATGGCACTCTAACCCACGACCTTTGGTGGGAGTCGAACCCATTTGGAGATAGGGGCGAACCAGCCATATCTAAAAGTAGGATTCCAATTGACATCGGGAAGCTCGAAATTGGAACCCACGACCTTTGGTGGGAGTCGAACCAACGACCTTTGGTGTTAATTAAGGCAAAGTTAGGGCACTCGAACCCACGACCCGACATGAACATATGGGCGAACCGGCCCTATCTCCAAGTTGGTTTCCAATTGTCATGGTAAAGGTCGAGAGCCGACCCCACTACCTTTGATGTTAATTAAGTCATTCGAACCCACATTTGGTGTTAATTATGGCGAAGTTAATTAGGGTACAGTTAAGGTAGAGTTAATTACGGCACTCGAATCCTCGACCTTTGGTGGAAGTCACCCACGATCGTTGGTGTTAATTAGGAAAAAGTAAATTAAGACACATATAATTAAGTTCGAGTTCCCACTACATTTGGTGTTAATTGGGGCGAGATTAATTAAGGCACAGTTAATTAACGTAGAGTTAAAATACTCGTACCCTCGAGATTTGATGTTAATTAGGGCACTGCTAATTAAGATATGGTGAATTACGGCGCTCGAACCCTCGACTTTTGGGTAAAGTTGAAACCACGACTGTTGGTGTTAGGGCCAAAGTTAATGAAGGCACACGTAATTCAGGCACTCGAACCCAGAAAACAATAGGAAATGCATTCGAACGAGAATGACAAGTAATTTAATGAATATCTCGTGAGTTCCCAGGCTTTCACCTTTGTCCTTCTTAGCGTATGCTAAAGTGACTGTCAACTTTGATATATAGTCCTGCACTCATCAAAATCTGATAACTGGGCTCACAAAATCGTACATCTGCATTTTAATCCTTCTGAATTATTACAAATCCTGCAATGGCTAAATGAAAAAAGTGAGTTCACTAAGCACTAGGTAAAGCACACAAGTGAGACTCACAATGTGATATCAACGTTACTTTTTTAGTACAATGGATAAAGCTTTATTGCAAAAATCATTGGCACCCAGACAGGCACATGTATGAAAATTCTAGCTGTATACAAACAGGTTAAACGTGGATATAAAAAAAACGTAAATAACTTCACTAAAAAGTTCTTGAAAATTTAACTTAACTAAAGCAAAAGTAATGAGAAAAGGGTGTTAACACTAAAAAAATGAGCTGTCACAATGCCACAGTTATATTTAAAAGATTAAAACTGATTAGTAGGAGGTAATAATATCACATACTAATGAATGACCAAAAGGGTATGACCTGCATGCCAGCACCTGCTTCTGCGTCCACGAGATTCGAGATAGAAAGCCAGACCCTTCTAGCTATCTTTAAAAATATATGCTAAAAGAAAACCCCCACAATCAGAATCCTGAGATGGAATGTTCATCTTGATAAGCAATTTGCTCAGCCAGCTTCTCACATCACGAAAATGTCAAAAGCATCATGCTGCTACAGACTTCGGGATAAGCATGGAAAATGACAAATGTCTCTGACAGTTGGAAGGGGGCTTTTGACGCGTTGTCCAGCAGTGCGTGCAGAGGTTGTGCAAAATTAATACTGATACAATACAAATACAAAATAATAATACAAAATAAGTGCGTCCATAAGTTAAATTCTGGGCTTCATTACTTCAACTTTCGCAATTCAGGAGCACATCTCGTAGGATCCTGAACATGCTATAGCTGTGGATGCTATAGCTGTAGATTTATACTCTGGGATTTTAACCTAATCACAAAATTTAGGCAAGCTAAAAACCGGTTACTTTAGGCATCTTAAGATAATTTTTGTCTTACCCCTACATTCAGAAATGGGCCTTAGCTTGAAGCCCGTGCTTGATTTGGTCAAGATAAAGCCCGGCGAGAATGCGTCCAAGGAAAGGCAATGAGTGCCTCGGGCATGTTAACGCCTGTCGTTATAGTGACAAAGTCAAGCATGGACTTCAAGTAAGGGCGCATTTCTGAATGCGAGGTAAGTAATGAACGATGTGTTTGCATAGGTGTAAAGATTCTGTCCTCTTTTTCAGGTTTAGGATGCTGAAGCCAGCCAACAAGAGAGTTATCTTCCAAGTACGATCGCCCTCCAGCACCGCATAGCAGCGTCCCATATACTTTTCAGAGTGCCGACAAATTTTCTTCCTCTTTTGAAACAAGTAGCGCCCCAACATACAATCATGGTAATAACTGCAAGGCTAAACCTCACTGTCTTCAGCGTGCAAAAAAAAAATCCCTTTGAAGTGGAAACCTTAAAATGAGCACTCATTGCAACATGCTTCCTTGGTAGTACTGCTGTTTGGGCCAATGCAATTAACCACTGCTGCTATTTTGAGCCCAGTGTATGAACACCAACCAGTTAACGCTACGGAGATATAGATGTAGCAGCTCGTCTCCATTATCACTTGAATCAACGCTTTGGCCTTTCGTGGTGCCTGATTGCATTATAACGAGTGCTGCATGTTTTCAAAAATGTGACAAATGTAGAACCCTGTTTCCTGGTGTCAGACTGAGTGTATGGAAAGATTTGAGATGGTTTGCACGGAAAGGGCTGATTTGATATTGCTACAAGTTGCTCAGCACTCTCAGCAGCATGGTGTGGCCTGGTGCAACTGCATTTGGTTGACGTGCATGCTAAGGGCGTTGTGGCACTTGGTAACCACTAACTGCAATGACATTGACATTCCTTATCGCCCATGAATCTACACACAAATTGGCTGTAGTCTCACTCGCACGGAAATATGGTATAGTTATTCTACTCGAATAATTTATAGAGCACACCATCGTTGAACTTGGACTATATGCTTGCTTATTCAGAGAAAATGAGGCACAAATTAAGATGTTTCCCAATTATAATAGCTTTGTGCCGTTTGCAAGAGTCTTCATTTCTAAGAGTGAGAACAGTATGTTAAAACTATTTTTATGCAGCAGCTGTGTTCCGAATTTTTCTCCTCTATGGAGAAGCTAATTTGGCGCCCTTTTGCTCCAAGGGGTTGCCTGCTTCTCTTACACAATTTACCATTGTACTAACGTATTGGTGGTTTTCAGGTTGTTTTTATGATAGGATATTGCTGTTTTTGCAGCTTCAGCTGTTGTTCTTCATGTTACACTACGTTACTTCTATTATTTATCTTTGTTTGTTTGTTAGTTTTTTTTGCTGAATGCAAGGCTAGTCAAATAGTGCTTTGAGGTTTCCTGATGTGAATTCTGCTTTTGTTTTTGGTCTTGAGAATTAAGTCTGATTGTGCCCTTTGTGTTTTATTTTACTGAAATGAGTGCAGCTAACACTGCGGTGCTGCTCACCTAAGAACTTGTCTAGTTTTTTATGAGAGAACTGTTCCTTTTCAAGTGTTGCTTTTAATGTCTTATTCTATTTGTACTGTAGTATGTTTATGCTTAGCTGTTATGCGTATCTGATATTTTTGTATTGGCTTGGGCGTTAAGCGCTCATAGTGCCTTTCAGAAACCAAGAGATTGCATTATGTTGTATGTTTAGTGTCCACTTTATTTTCATGAGACAAGCAGTTTTTCATTTTGTGCAGCAATTTAGTTTGCCGGTAATGTCCGCAGTCTGCCATTGTATTTCACTGCATATATTGTGCACATCATTACGTACTTGTGAAACGGTTGATACCAATAAGAGGTTTCACAATAAAGATGATGGCGGTTAGAACTTGAGTTTTTCATGGCTTAGTAATAGTGACACTTCTTTGATTTGTTGTCCTAAACAGTCCAAGACTATCCGAGAAACTGCATACGCCAACGCTCGCTGGCCGTAATAGCACCTCAATGGATGTCCACTAAAGTGAATGTCCTCTGGACGTAAGTGTGGTTAATATGGATATCAGATGCAGTAAATATCTACCTGATGTTGTGCATATCTATTAGATGTTTATATCTATTAGATGTAATAATATCTACAGGATGTTGTTATATCTATCCAGCCCTGACATCCCCACAACGTACCACTTACATGTTCTGGACGCATTTGTGATGATCGATAGTACATCCATAGAACATTTTCTGCATAAATCTGGATATCTAATGGACGTACTGAATGCCCAAGGGGTACCATATTATTCACATCTAACCGATGTATCTGGCTTTCTGGGTCAGTGCTCCCTCTCCCGCACACCAGCCCTGCATAGCCTTGTAATTTACCCTCCCGTTTCTTCGCGCCTCTCTTTTTTTTTCGTCTTTCAACCGTGGCGGCTCCTTTATTGGTTCCCGATGCTTTCCCTTCCCGCTCGAGAAGTTCTCCTTCTGTGCGGACTGCGCTTGTCGGCTTCGAGTCCCTGTGAAAAACGCGTGCGTCTCTTTCAATGGCAGCGGTGAGCCGTCTGCAGTAATTTGTGGAGCAGTGACACAGCGACACATTCCCGGGGTGCTATCACAGCAAAAAAAAAAAAAAAAAAAACCGAAGCCAACATTGAAAGATAGCCGCGATTGGGGTGAGAGGAAGGCATTTCAAGCATTTCCACGTGGCAGCGAATACACGCCGTCAAAGTACAATTGCTGCCTCCGGGAATGCATAGATGCGCATGACATGACAAGAACATTATTTGAGTCCTGAGGGACTGAGATCTTGGGGAGCCAAAACCGAAGGCTCCCGAAGATAAAGTCGGTGGCTCCGCCCACGATGGGATCGGGAGATCAAGTCCCGTCGCAATGTCGTGGGCCCTCTGGACAGCCTGGAGTTGAATGTGGAGATTGCTGTTCTTGAGAGATTCCTGCCATTGTTCTTTCGTGATGGGTGGAGAGGCGTTAAGGGCTGGGCACAGCCAGAGCATGTGGTCAAAAGAGCATGAGTCATGATCACATTTGGGGCACGACTGAGTATTCAGGATCTATCTTGTTAAGGGTTCGAGGAGTGGGATACGAACGGGTTTGCAAGAGTCTGAGTGAGGTAGCCTGAAGTTCGTTCAATTTGGGGTGAGGGGGTGGAAATGTCCTCCTGCCTAGTCGATAATGGGAAACAATTTCGTGGAAAGTACATAATGGATCTTTGTGGATGTTGACCTCGTTGCAAGCCTGGCTACCCGCGACAGCGCGGTGCATGAAATCGCGCGCTCTCCGGTGGGCCTGCTCGTTATGATTACATCCAAGCGGGTTAATTGAGCTGTCTAGATGGGCTGAGAACCACGAGATTTGGTATCCTCCTTCGCTGCTCTCCCTAGTCCTTTGAAGTGCTTTAATCACAATACTGTTCGCCTGTTCAGATATGATGGTGGACGAGAAGGATCTAACCGCCGTGCGCGAGTCCGAGAAGACGATAGCGGGAACTTTTGAGCTGTGAAAAGCCAGAGCGATCGCCGCTTCCTCCGCCCCATGGGCAAACTTCGTATAAACAGAGGCTGTATTGACAAGGTTGCCCCCTGCGTCTACCACCGAGACAGTGAACTTATCCCCACTGTCATATCTGGCAGCATCGACAAAGAGGGCATCTAGTTTCTGATGATTGATCTTTTTAAGGATGGACTTGGCTCTCGCAAATATTCTACCCTCGTTATGCACTGGGTGGATGTTTCGCGGGGCGGGGTCAACCATCACGCGACTTTTGGTTTCCCGGGTCAAGCTAACTTTGGTCGCCGGTACATGTCTGGGTTGGATTTCTGCTTCTTCTAAAATCTTAATCCCTGGCTTAGTGGATGAAAGTCTGATTATCTGAGCAGCTGTGTGAGCTTCTATTAGCTCATCGATGGTGTTATTGAGTCCTAGCTCCAGCAGCTTCTCATTGCTTGTGGACTGCGGAAGGCCGAGCACGTGCTTGAGGCCGGTTCTGATTAGGGAGTCGAGCTTGGCCTTTTCCGCTTTACCCCAATTAAGGTACGGCGCGATGTAGATGGCATGACTCAGGAAGATTGCCTGATAAGCTCTGAGCAAATTGTCCTCTTTGAGACCGCCTCTTCGATTTGAGACGCGGGCTACTAGTCTTAGAACATTATTAGCCTGTCCAGTGAGCCTGTTGAGGGCCGTCGAGTTACAGCCCTTGGCATCAATGAGGACACCTAGAATTTCGACCGAGTCCATCCTTGGTATGGGATGCCCATTTTTAGCTCAAATTTCTGGCGGCAGACTTTCCAGAGGAGCAAGATTTCTGACCCCCTGTCTGGGTTGGCGGTATAACAGTAGCTCTGATTTAGCGGGGGAGAGTTCAAGGCCCGTGTTTGAAAGAAAATCTTCGGTAGCGTCCAACGCGCTTTGTAACGAGTATTTGAGCATGGCTAGCGATCCGCCCGGCGCCCAGATAGTAATATCGTCCGCATAAATGGCGTGACCCACGTTCGGGACTGCAGCGAGGCGAGTGGAGAGTTTGTGCATGGCTATACTAAATAAGAGTAGGGAGAGGACCGAGCCCTGCGGGGTGCCGCAGGTGCCTAGTTCGTAGGGTCCTCCCGTGACCATGCCTAGTCGGAGGTGTGCCTTGCGATCCGCGAGGAAAGATCTGGTGTAATCATGAAACCGCTGACTCAGGTTGAGAGACGAAATCTCCATCAGAATGTGTTTATGCGCGACCCTGTCGAAGGCCTTGGAGAAGTCCAGTGCGAGGATCCCTCTCACGTCGGGAGTAGGGTTATTAAAGATTGCTTTCTTAAGCAAAAGCATAGCGTCCTGTGTGGACAACGCCTGTCTAAAGCCGATTAGGTTGGGCCTAAAGAGCTCCTTGTTTTCAATGTGTTCAGTGATCCTGTTATGTATCGCGTGTTCCGCAACCTTGGCGATGCATGATGTAAGGGAAATAGGCCGCAGATTATTTATATGTGGGGGTTTTCCTGGCTTGGGTATGAGTGCCACTTCTGCGGTACGCCAGTCTATCGTGACCTGCCCACTTTTCCATACCGCATTTATATTGGCCGTGACTATCTCGATTGCCCTATTGTCTAGGTTCCTGAGGAGTTTGTTCGTGATTCCACAGGTCCCGGGGCTGATCTGCCATTTAGATTGAAGAGAACGTGTCTGATCTCTGACACGGTGAAAGGTTCGTCTAGATCAGGTGCCGAGAATCCCATGTAGTTCACACGCTCTACCGGGCGATCCGCGTCTTTGGCGAGGGGGAGATAAGTACGTGCTAAGTTGTTGGCTAATTCCCTGTCGGTGAGACCGATTGCGGTTTGCTTCTTAATGAGCCTATCCGTTGCACGGCTAAGGGTGTCCTTAGACTGTTTATCGTTGAGGAGACTTTTCAGGAAGCTCCATCTGCTACCTCTTCGCATACGCCCGGCCGTTTCGGTACACGTCTCATCCCATTGCTGCCGGGCGAGCTGGGCCGGATAGGCTTCAATCTCCTTGTTAAGAAGCGCGATTTTTGACCTGAGTCTACGATTAAGCTTTTGGGTCTTTCACCCGGCTGAGAGGGCGTGTTTGGCCTCCAGCAGGTGAGCAAGTCTCGAGTCCATTTTAGGAACTTCAAGATCCGTAATGATTTCTTTGGTTGCTCCTTTAACCGCCATGTTCAGATTCTCTAGCAGATCTGCATACGTTTCGTCTGGCGGGACTGTCTCATTTCTGATTTTTCGAAAAAGGTCCCAGTCCACATACGCATATCTCGCGGGTGGTCTGGGTTTGACACGCAACAGAATTTTCAGTATGTAATGGTCACTGCCTAGCTCCTCCTGGAGGTTGTCCCAAGAGCCTTCGATACCTCGGAGGAAGGTGAGATCGGGAGTCGTATCTCGACTGACCGAATTACCGGATCTGGTGTGCAGCCTTGGGTCTGTGATGAGTATTAAGCCGAGCTGTGCAGTGTCGAAGGCCAAGTTCGTCCCTTTTACACTTTTGTAACAGTACCCCCATTCCCTATTGGGTGCATTAATTTCACCCGCAACAACAAGAGGCGCGCTTCTCGCCGCCCTAGACGTGGTGCCTATTAATGTTTCGAAGTCTCTTTCCCTGTCCGATGGATCGCTGTACACGTCGAGAATGAAAATGTTAGAAATGTTAGAATTGATTGTTCTGTTAGGTACGATTTCTATTAACGGGGCCTCGAAGCCCGCTTTGTACGCGCGGGCCTCGTGCTGAACGAACGAGATGTTCTTTTTGATTAGCCTTTTCTCTCCTGTATGCTACCGTGCGGTACCCCGAGAGGGAAATTTCAGCTGTACATAGCGTTTCCTGTAACAAAATATAACTTGCGGCTTGTCCGCAATAGACCTCATAAGCTGTCCCAATGGGGCCTTGCACGTCTGGAAACTTGCGCAGTTCGACTGCCAGATTTTCAGATGGTTGCTATTCGCGTTCGCCATTTTGCCTACTGAGAATGATAAATTAGCCCTTTAGCCCCACTTTCGGGATTCGGGTTTGCCTGGTTCTGCACTGTTGACATCGTAAGCCTGCCTTTGGCTTGGACCTTGGGTCTTTCTAGTTGAGTTAATCTCGTCTCCATCCCGGAGAGCATTTACATCATGCGTCGTACGGGTCTTTTCTATGGCAGGTAGCTTGCCTCTGCTGTTTATTTTGGCAGGAGGATCGGCGGCGGTAGCTATGGCTTCGCTCGGCTCAGCCATCTCATCCTCGTCTTCTGTTTCTCTCACCGCTTCTGGGTTGGGAGCTTTACGCTTGGATTTGCCAGCAAGTGGGCCTAGATCTTTTATTTTATCCTCATTGTGGTTCGAGATTTGCCATCTAATGCTATTTAAGGTCTCTTTAAGCTCTGCAAGTTCACGCCTGAGCTGTTGATTTTCCGCGTCAAGTGATCGGATTTGGGGATCATTCACTTGCTCTGACTGTGCCTCACCACTTGCTCTTCTGGCCGTCGTAGTCTTCTTTCCGATCGACAGCGCTGTGCCGGAGCCCTTGACTTTGTCGGCCCACGTGACCCGCTTCGCGGGCTGGGAGCGAGACCGGGACCGGGATCTCGATCTGGATGCGCTGGAATTCCCGCCTTTCCCTGAGCCGGTTCGCCTCCTGGAGCGAGAGCGCCCCCTCGATTGTGAGCGGGCTCGCAGGGTGGAGCCACCATATGCTGCCACAGGTGTCACCGAGCTCTGTGCGTAGGAGATACTGATGTCTTCGCCGCTGGCCATCTGTGCTTTTCGCAACATTTGTCGTCGCCTTCGACGCCGACGCCTTACGATGTATGGGATCTGGTAGCGTTGTTTGCATGTCCTATCCCCGGTGATATGGGGGACGCCTCATGCTTCACATTTGGGTGTGCATTGGTGTTCCTCCTCTTGTGACTCTGATGACTTCATTTTCCCAAAGCCGCGGCACTTCTTCTTTTCCTCTTCGCTACTGGGGCACACGTCGGCTCGGTGACCCACGTGGCCACACGCGTAGCATACATCCACCTGTCGTTTGTACAGAAAGCACGGAGGGAGGGCGGCTCCACACATGACCGTGTTGGGCACTCGCATGCCGTCAAAAAGTATAACAACTACTTGTGTGTTCTTAATTCTTCTGACTTCTAATGCCGTAGGGTTTCTTGGGCTCTGAGTCATCCTCTTAAGGGCTCCTTCGTCAAATGAAGGGTCGATGTTTCTTATTACACCTTTGCACGTGTCATCAGGGGCAGAAACGTAGGCTGACACCTCAAAGGCGCCGAGTTTAGTATGCATCTTGCTGATTCTTGCATATGCCCTCGCGTTTTGATCGTGAGGGGTAGAGATAACCAAAATGTTATGCATCTTGTTTCGGCACACGGTGTCCTCGGCAGTCTGCTGTTCCGTCAAGGCCGCCGCCATGGTCAGGGCTTGGGCGAGGAGTATGATATCCGTTTTGGAAACGTCGAGGCCACCCTTGGGGCGCACGATGATCTTGATTTGGTCCTTGGGTAATTTCGGTAGCCTCGAGGCTGCCGTTACCTGCTTCATGAACCTTTTGGCCGGCGAGTTGGCCGCGCGGCTGCCAGCCAACATATTCTTGGTGACACGTTGCCCGCCATATGACGGCGTATTCGTTGGTTGTTTTCGTTTGCTGCCGAGGGCGGTCGTCCATCCCGCTTCATCGAGCTCCTCCGGAGCGATTTCCATCCCCTCGATGACTATGGTCCCAGGCATGGTATCTGTTGGTCAGTAGTTCGCTTGGAATGCCGGTCGTCCGCGCCGGCGGGGGGGTTAGGCCTACGTCTTCTCGCGCTGTCACGCCGTAAGTAGGCGTAGCCCGTTAGGGTTGACGCTCTCACGGCGTGGTCGGAGATTCAAGGGGTCACAAAAGGGTGGAAAGTCCACCCACCGATAAGAGTCCACTATCTGCGCAATCCTCGGAACTCGCCGCTTCATAAAAGGCATGCTTTCCGTAGGTAGGCTTCGCAAAACGGCCAAAAACCTTGAAAAATAGGAGCCGATGGCACGTCCGCACTACACTGCGCCTTCTTCTTCAATCCCGCATAGATGCGCAGTGAAAAAAAAAAAAAAAAACTCACCAACAATTACGATACTCCCTAATAGGAAATTTGAGCACAGCCCTATATGTTTTCATTTCGTGACATTGGGGGCGAGGACTTACGGAGTCGCCATCTGTCGGAAGCGCCTCCCTTGCGTAGTACGAGGGATCACGCGGCGCCCTCCTCACAGGTTTCGCTTACGGTGCTAAATAAGAACACCACGCGGCAGCCCTCCTGGACATTTATGTAAGTACTCTCAAAACGAGGGAAGTTTTTGACTGTCAAATAATAATCTCGGGCAAACTGAAAGCACCCAATCGTTTACAGACGCTATCTCTTTACCGAATACATACAGTGAACGCCACAGCGCGCGGTTGCCGCGATGGAGTTTCCCGAACCGGCTTCTTGCGTGAAAGATAGGCAAACGCTGAGAGTAAACTATGTGAAATATGTTCTTAGAGTAGGCTGTCTCTATACAACCGAATGGAGCATTACAGAATGAAGCCTCAATGCAGCGATCGAACGGGCTCGCAGCGATTGACTGCGCGTTTGCATGCATGTCCGCGCACAATGTTTTGCTTTCGCTGCGAGCGCGTTTTCGCACAGTGCCGTTAGCTTTAGGCCGCAGAATATTAGCATTTGACTGTACACTAGCAACCATTGTTGCGTAGACGCTATCAGAACTGTTCAAAAATAATTTCGTTATAGAGACTTTGACGCCTACGGCGACTCTGATGTGCCGTCGCGACGATTCAATCTTTTTTTGTCTTTTAAATTCTTGGACATTTCAATATTATTTCTCAAGTTGCGTCGCATGTATGTTTATCGGTCTTCCCAGCATGCGATTTCCCTCTGCTTGTTTTTCGTAATCCAGTGCATTAATTCATAACACAAACATGACCATATGTCATGCCTTTTTTGAATGTGCGTCTTACCGCTCCCTTTCCGTTCCAGTGAACTTGCCAGTATCTAGCATCAAAAAGTTCATATAGACCAAACCGACATGACATTAGCCGGGCTGCAGGTTCGGGCGAGCGTTTTCTGCTACTCACCGAACATCGCATGCAGTGCCAGCGCCGTAGCAGAAATCTTCTTCTGGTCTGTGCTTGCTGCATACCCGAATTGTAGCTGATGGCTGTCTGCCGGTTCTATGTTTTGCGAGCCAAGCTTAATTCAGCTACTTGTCCTGTGGCTACGTGTGAATAAGGCTGACACAAGGCTCCGTTGCGTACGTCCGGCACTGCGGCATCGAGCAGTAACCTAGCTACCATGCTGCACGCCTCCAAAGGCAGCCACTACCTATTATAGTACTTTCAAATGTTGTCAAGCAGACACCCAAGGCGGTAAAGCCTCACCGCTTAATCAGAACCGCAGCGCAGATGGCACTTTAAACGTTCGTTTTCATCTCGTTTCGGCGCTTCCGAAGCAGCCGACGCGGCCGCTGTGTCCACGTGATCCCTCGTGCTATGTCACGCCGACAGTGGCGCCAGCTTTTCCAGTGCTGGAGCTCGCCCCCAATATTGTCTGCCGTGAGCAATCTGTCTCGTGCGGCACGTTGCAAGCGGAGTGAACTGTAGCGCAGTTACAAGGACGCGTAGGGACGACGCCGACGCTCGCCGCAGGAACGGGTGCCTATCTCAAAGATGCGGCAAGTGTTGCGATGCCGTGCGTGGCGCTACGCAGGCCACACGAGTGGCTCGGCAATTGCCAGCCTGTCGATAGCAAGCTCGCAGCTCTGTCCGTATGGGGGACATGCTGAAAACAAAAAGAAAACCCGCAGTGTGGAATGAGGGGAGAAAAAAGAAGGAAGGTGGCTTTTCCTCGATTTCCATATTAGAAAAAGAACAGATAAGAGAAAGAAAACAACCAAAAAATTGCTGCAGTGAAGCCGGTATTTCCTTTCCTGCTGAATTACCGAAAAAAAAAAAGACGTGTAAAATGCGGAGTTCAATGATATTGTGCCGTTTTAAGCGTAATAGCAGGGCGGGGCAGGAGAGGGTATCGGGGCAGATTCTTTGCGCGTTCATTCTCTCTCCGTTCGTCCGACGTATTCGCCAGGAAATCGCAAACGCGTCTCCTTGGTGTCGCTGGCCACTTCTGTTTGCGTGCACTGGATTGCGGTAGAAAAATGAAAAGACACGCTGCAACAACCAAGCAAACGAAACTCGCGTTTTATTTCAAGAAATTCCGAACGGATGAAACAGGCGGAGGATAAGAGCTCATTTCGCCAATGGACAAAACTGCTCCCTTCTCCGCCCAGCCGGAAAGTCAAGCGCGTCGGAACATTTGTAGCGACTCGGGAAAATGCGCAGGCGTTTGTGAATCGCCCGAGAAGGAATCGCAGCAGGCCCTGAAGAACAAGCATGGCACCCACGTGCCACCAGGAAATGATGGCGTCTGCCGTGCAGCTCCAACTGACCTTCGCTCCACAGTTAGCGCCGTGCAAAGTGAAGCCTTCAACACGGAGCAATACCCAAGCAAGATGAGTGGCATGGCACTATACACACTCTGGTTCGCCTGCCCTCGGTGCGATGAGTGCAGATATTTATGACTTGGGGCTTTTTGTCTCAAAGACTGAACATGTACTTGATCCAAAGACGATGGAGAGACTGCTGATTAATCCCGGCCCTTCCGCGGCAGTGATTATCCAGCTACAGAGAAAAGAAACACGAAGTTTCACCCTCACTGGGTATATCGTTACCCATGGCTGGTTCATTCAGAAAACCTTCAAGGAGCGTTATGTAAATATGGCGTATTCTTCACAGGCGAGTGTGCAGGAAAAAGGGAGCATCGGTGTTTTGGCTGCTTTGTAACTAAGGCGTTTACCAACTACAAGAAAGCTATGCACCCTTTCAAGGGCCAAACATCGAGCAGTTACCACATCATGTCAACAACGCTATCTGAGAGCTTTCTAGCCCTCCGGTTTCGCTCAGCATGACATCTTGAAACAACTTGACCACTGTCTTAAAAAGCAGACGAAGAATTGCTTCCATTATATAACCATCAAAAATATACGTTACATAACCTACCTATAATAGAGACAATTCTTTTCTGCGCAGGCAAGAAGTGCCGCTTCGTGGCAAGAATGACTCTATTTTATAAATATGTACCAAGTGTTCCCATTGACAAACGACGGATATTTCCGCGCATTGCTTAGGATGAAAGCCAAATGTGGAGATGCCGCCTTGAGAGCTCATATTGCAAAATCTCCGGCGAATGCCCTGTACACGAGCCCAAAAATTCAAAATGAGTTGCTCACCTTCTGTGGTAAAATCTTGCAAGGAAAGACAGCTGACGACGGTAAACTAAGATTCATGATTTTCAGTTCTAGCTGAGGAGGCCACTGATGTATCTCGCACTGCCCACATTTCCTTATGTGTGAGTACGTCGAACGCGACGCTTTGGAACTACCCATACTGAAAGGAGATTTTGTAGATTTCGTTCCCGTGTACAATCTCACTGGCAAAGCGCTGGCAAACACAATCCTGAAAAACCTTAGGCTTTGACCTACGCCTACTTTGCTGGCAAGGATATGAAGGCGCAGCGTCAATGAGCGGCCACACAAACGGTGTTCAAGCCTTCATTCGTCAAACCACGCCCAAAACATTGTGACTTGTACGTGCATTGTGGCGCCCATTCGTTAAGCCTTGCTCTGCTTCGTGTATGCAAACTCCCCAGCATTCGCAATTTTTCGGAAACTGTATCCGCAACTGAAGCACTTCAGCGTTTACTTGAGCTGTACACGTTAATTATCCCATTTCTCGAATATCTGTAAGAAGAGGGCGTGTTTTCTGATACTTCAAAGGTTTTTCAACTTCTCAGTGCCATCACGAAGCTCGAGTTTGTCGTTTCGCTTCAGATCTGTCGTGATCTCTTTGACACTGCCACTTTACAAGTTTCTGCAAAAACTTGACTGCGACTTGTCTCAAGCGTGAGTTCAAGTAAAGAATGTTACGTACGTTTTTCACATAAAAAGGGCGACTACAGAAACAGAATTCAATATGATTTTTCAGAAGTCGCTCTCTTTGCTCTAAATCACGGATATTGAGATGGTCCTACCAAGTATTATCGGAAGGCAGATGCAAAGAAGTAGTGTACCTTCTGCTACTCCCGAAGAACACTATTGGAGGAATGTGTATTTTCCTTTCCTGACGCACTTTGAAAAGAAATGAAGAGATCCGTTAAATGTCCTGTGGGTGGTCTCACCCGTATTCTTGGGACAAGGGAACGACAAGACACAGAATCACAAAGACATTTATTGCACCTATACACACTAATACCTATTAGCCGACTCACAACACACAGAACACGC
Source organism: Dermacentor andersoni (assembly GCF_023375885.2). Lineage (NCBI taxonomy): Eukaryota > Metazoa > Arthropoda > Arachnida > Ixodida > Ixodidae > Dermacentor > Dermacentor andersoni. The sequence continues at coordinate 51,387,060 of NC_092820.1, read as the reverse complement.
AATCGAGGAAGTCCTTCTTACCGCGACCGGATAGCGAGCGAATATATTCTCCCCATGCTGGACACTAACGCCTGGTCGTTCCCGTGTACGGTCTTGCGAACGGTGGCGCGTTCGAACGATCGTGTTCGTCCATTCCGGTGTACCGCTCCTAGGCCACGCGAGATGGTCTCGCAGAAGCATGGATCGGCGCCCGCGCGGAACGTCCGCGCCGCTTGCCGCCGACCCAAAGAGGGAGAGCATACTCCCTGTCGCGCCCGACCAACCCCGCCGTTAGGTGGCGCTAGCAGCGCCACACTCGGAAGCATGTGCTTGCTGCGGTAAAGCTAGGAAAACGATGGAGCATGTTTTATTAGAATGTCGGTCAATTTAAGCACAAATGGACTCTTTGAAGCCCTTGGGTTCAGCGAGAGCAGGGGAAAACTAAACATGTCCGCAGTAGAGATTAGTAAAATGCAATTGGAAGATTGGTGGAAAAGTAGGGAAACGACAAAACGCGGAGACGTACAAAAATAAGGTTCACGATAGGGGATCAGAAAATTTGGTTATGGAAATTCCTCGTGCGTTTTCCTTTTTTTTTCTTTTTTTATATACGTAGGACATTAGCAAGAGCTTGGTGGCGCAGCCCACCTTCTCGTTCCAAAGGGAACGCTCATAACATCCATTCATCTATCCGTCCATCGCTCCATCTCTCGTAATGCGCTCCAACCAGGCCGACTGCTGCACGGCCGGACTCGACTCTCTCCTCCGCGTGGAGGAGAGAGTGAGTCGAGTCCAGCCACGACTGCTGCCGGGACTAAGATTTGCGGAGAAGCCGGATTACAGGAGACGCGAGACATGCGGGGAAAACAGAATATCAGAGTCACGCATCCCCACAGCCCATAGGAAGGTTTTGGTTAGGCTTAACATGCTGCTGCCGAAATTCAGCGCATCGGCTAATCTTTCTGCTGTTGATGAGGAAGTGAAGTTTTATCTCGGCGACATTCCTTCGGCTTATGCCATCGAAGCAGAGTTGACGCTGTGGACGAGCAGATGCTGTCAAATCGAAGGATCGCACAGCTTGCGGCTTGCAGGTGTTAGGGATGTGTAACCGCAACTTTTTTTCTAACAACCACAGCCTGCTTTTTATGCTGGTGATATTACCCGTGTCGGCGTCAACCCCAGAACGAAAGTTCTCGACACCGAGAAGGCTGAAGGGCTACCTCCGAAATCGTATGAACCAAGAGAGAGAGAGAGAGAGATGAGAGAGAGAGTCTTTATTAGAAAAAACAGATAATTTTGCCGGCGTGTATACAACCGCTGGCATGCTACTCTATATAGAGATGGGGAATTGGACTAAAAGATCCCAGAGGAGAGTGGGAGAAAAAGAGAATAAAAATAAATATGAAATGTGCAAGCGGACCTGACACTAATATTTACAGATGACATGGCGGGTAAATTTAGGCATTTGTATGTGAAAGGTTTAATATTTAGTGCTTTCCTGTTAGACCAATTTTTGACAGGTATCTAAACAATAAATGCAAAACCCGCCGATATTTTGAAGGGCCCGGCATTGGACCTAAGTGGCTGGGTAATGTTAACGGATCGTGGTAAATCATGTCCATTTGGTGCTCAAAAGATTGTCTGTCGTCACGGTACGTGGGACATTCTAGTAATATGTGCTTCATTGTCTCTAAGTTGCGACAGTTATCACAGTATGGGTTAGTTGTAAGCCCTATGCGGTACAGATAATTGTTCGTGTATGCCACGTTTAGTCGAAGACGATGGTACAATGTCCCTAAGTGTCGAGGAAGTGGTCGTGGAATTTTCGGTCTCATTTCTGGGTCAATGTAACGCAGGAAATATCTTGGTGAAGCGGCAGATTCCAGATGCGGTCTTTTTCTTGATAGGCATATTTTGTTGCCATGTTTGAAGTGTCGGCTTTTGTAAAAAAATTTCATTTGAACTTGCGGTATTGGAGTCCATTTCTGGCAGCTTCATCCGCTCTTTCATTTTCCGAAATGCCGGCATGGCCAGGTATCCACTGGAACTTTATGCAATGCCCAGCAATCTTAGTCCTGTGGTGAAGATAAGCAATGTCAAACGCTACAGGTTGATTATTGCAACGCTTGTGCCTGTTCCACATACTTTGTAGGGCTGCTTTTGAATCTGTGAAAATCACCCATGACTTTGGCGGCTGCTGTCGAAGTACATACACAAGGGCTTCCTTAATGCCATATAGCTCCGCTGAAGTAGATGATGTCGCTCGCTCAAGACGAAACGAGAATCGTTGCCCTGTAGAGGGAACAAAATGTCCGCATGATGAACGATGTGGAGTCGTAGAACCATCTGTGAAAATGTTCGTTGTGGCTGCGTATTCTTTGTGCATATATTGGAAAGCTCTCTGATAAGTCGCTGCTTGAAGCGTTTTCTTTTTTGCACTGATTTCAAGGATATATGGCATGATTTCCAGTGGGGACAGTGTCCAGGGTGAAATGTTTCGTGGCATAATTTGTGACGCCTGAGCAGGAATCGAAATAGATATGCTTCCGACGGCATATCCAAAGCTAGATGTAGCATGGGTTCTAGAAGTATCCTTTAAAAAGTGGGCCTTCATATGAATGACCTGTCGGAGGTGAATTCGAAGTGTCTCCTGCGAAGATAGTGCTTCAAGAGGCAGGCATGCAGCTTCTGCTACAGTTCCTGAGCGGGACGACCCCTTCGGAAGGCCAAGACACACGCGAAGGCAGTTGTTCCGTGCTGCCTCAAGTTTTCTCTTGCTTGTGGGAGACATTTTGTGCAGGATCAGGAGGTAATGCCGAAGTGTTCCGTCGACGTAGGCCTTATGGAGGAGCACCATTGATCGACAGTTGCTGCCCCACTGTGATCCGGCTAAAAATCGGAATACGTGCGACGCCGACGAAATATTCTCAGTTTCTTCACTTGAGGCGACCATGTGAGGTTCCTATCGATCGTCACTCCAAGAAACTTTTGCTTCTTGGCGTATGGAAGGGAACGACCACCCAACACTAGTAGGTATTTTTCCATACACCTCCGAGAGGAAGCCATAGCAGCGCTTTTTTCGGGAGACAATTTTAGACCCCTTGGATTTAGGTAGGCCGATATATTTGCCAGCGCTATCTGGAGACGTTCTTGGTGGTACAGCGGGAACGCGCCGCGCTCCAAATGCAGATGTCGTCCGCATACAGTGTGATTCTGACGCCACAGGGCAGGTTTCTTCTCAGATGGATGAGGACTAAAATAATACTGGGCTTAAAACAGCTCCTTGTGGCACTCCTCTTTTTACGGCATAAAGCGCCGTGGGACCATCCGGGGTGCACATGAAAAGTTGGCGTCCTTGGAGATAGTCTTCAATCCATGCGTAAAGCCGTCCTCCAAGACCAAGGGTTTCCAAAGCGTCAAGTATTGCTTTATGATAGACCGAATCATATGCTGCCTTAATGTCTAAAAATAATGCAGTAGTTGTGTTTCCACAAACCAATTCCTCTTCAAATGACGAGACCAAGGCAATGACATTATCAATTGCGTACTTATTTTGCCGGAAGCCAATAATTTCCTCCGGGTAAACTTTTGTAGTTTCCAGGAACCAATTTAGTCATTTGTGAATGTTTTTTTTCGAATTGCTTCCTTACGCAGCTAAGCGGAGATATGGGTCTGAAGGAGGCGTAATTTGTTGGCTGCTTCCCCGGTTTCAATATAGGAATAACTTTCGCAAGCTTCCAGTCCGTAGCAACCTCCTCAGTTATCCATGAGGCGTTGTAGTGCTCCAGAAGGCGTAGGCGAGATGTGTTGCATATATTTGCGAGCGCTTCATAACTCACACCGTCATGGCCAGGTGATGATCGCTTGTTTGCGTTGCCGATTGCTGCCGTGAGCTCTTCAATTGTAAATGGTAATTCTAAGTCAGGAAGGGTTGCTCGAGGTGGACTTGGCTGATCACTTGCAATTTGCCGAGAAGGTTGTACCCCGCTGGAAAGGACCATACAATACTGCTCTGTCACATCTTTCAGGCATGCGCGCTCATGTAATGAGAGGGCGATAAAAGGATAAAGCTGTTGCGGCTCTTTGTGAATGCCTCTGACGACTCGCCAAATTTTGCCCAGCGGTTGTCGTATGTTAGTTTCCCACAAAAGTCCCTCCATCTTTTTCGGTTCAGTTTGGTGAGGTAACGCTGTTTGTGCCTGTCGACAAGTTTTGAGGTCTTCGATATTCTTAGTACGCAGAGCCTACCTTTGGGCACGCCTTCGAATGGCACATAACCTTTCGAATTCCTCGTCGTTAGTAGGGACATTACAATGCTTAGTGGCAGAGCGGGTATTTTGTTTGTGGCAATGAGCTATTGTCGGTATTAATTCTGCATTCGTAGTCGAGGCTGTGATCCCTTTCTGTACGGCTGTTGTGTAAGATTCCCAGTGTAACATCATCATCATCATCATCATCATCATCATCATCATCAGCCTGGTTACGCCCACTGCAGGGCAAAGGCCTCTCCCATACTTCTCCAACAACCCCGGTCATGTACTAATTGCGGCCATGCTGTCCCTGCAAACTTCTTAATCTCATCCGCCCACCTAACTTTCTGCCGCCCCCTGCTACGCTTCCCTTCCCTTGGGATCCAGTCCGTAACCCTTAATGACCATCGGTTATCATCCCTCCTCATTACATGTCCTGCCCATGCCCATTTCTTTTTCTTGATTTCAACTAAGATGTCATTAACTCGCGTTTGTTCCCTCACCCAATCTGCTCTTTTCTTATCCCTTAACGTTACACCTATCATTCTTCTTTCCATAGCTCGTTGCGTCGTCCTCAATTTGAGTAGAACCCTTTTCGTAAGCCTCCAGGTTTCTGCCCCGTAGTTGAGTACTGGTAAGACACAGCTATTATACACTTTTCTCTTGAGGGATAATGGCAACCATCTGTTCATGATCTGAGAATGCCTGCCAAACGCACCCCAGCCCATTCTTATTCTTCTGATTATTTCCGTCTCATGATCCGGATCCGCCGTCACTACCTGCCCTAAGTAGACGTATTCCTTTACGACTTCCAGTGCCTCGCTGCCTATTGTAAATTGCTGTTCTCTTCCGAGACTGTTAAACATTACTTTAGTTTCCTGCAGATTAATTTTTAGACCCACTCTTCTGCTTTGCCTCTCCAGGTCAGTGAGCATGCATTGCAATTGGTCCCCTGAGTTACTAAGGCAATATCATCAGCGAATCGCAAGTTAATAAGGTATTCTCCATTAATTTTTATCCTCAATTCTTCCCAATCCAGGTCTCTGAATACCTCCTGTAAACACGCTGTGAATAGCATTGGAGAGATCGTATCTCCCAGTGTACCGACTTCAGTTTAACTTTTCTGGGCGACGTCCGAACATGAAGGGCAGAGATTAGGATCGGGTAGTGATCCCTATCTCGAGTCTCGAAATCTGTAAACCATCCGAACATAGGAGCAACTTGACTTGATGCGAATGTGGCGTCAATGCAGCTAACAGTCTTCAGATTTTTCAAGTATGTTATTCTTCCATCGTTCAAGAGCTCTATTTGTATCTTGCAAGAAGCTTCGCCAGCTTAGCACCCCGAGCACGTGTATGTGAACTGCCCCAGATCTCGTTATGGGCGTTAAAATCGCCACAAATAATATGTGGAGATTGAATGCTGGTCAACAAGTTTGCCACTCTTGGCACGTCGAAAGGTGATCCTGGTTCCAACTAGACGCCGATCAGGGTAAACACTTTAGATGCAATCACTGTGGTTGCGCAAATATATTCATTCTTGTCATGAGGTGCTACGTCAATCGCAGAGGCCCGCACGTCACTGCGAAATCCAACGAGCACTCGGCTAATTCCGTTTTGTCGCCTTGAGTGATGAAAATAATAACCCTTTATCCTAAACTGTTCGTCCACGCGAGACTCGGAAATGGCCATAAAAGGGAATCGGGTACACTCGCGCAAGATACTCAGTCTGCTAACTTCGAGCGCAAGCCGCGAGCGTTCCACTGGAATACAGTACATGTGCGGAAGTGTTTGTTGGTGGACACCGCTTGTGATACGATTGTTGGCGAAGCCATCGTCGCTACTCCGGAGAATCACGGCGCTGCGCCGTGAAAGAAGATGACACCAGCGCATCCAAAGCCAGGATGGCCTCTACCTCAGGGAAGCTTTTAAACGATAGACTGGCACGGAGAATAGCCTTGATTGCTGCGAACATAATGGGAATCAGCACACTTGATATCTCGTTTACAACGCTACCATCCAACAACTTTTCTTGGTTCTACTTGTTCTTCTGCTGCGACCTTGGGGACACTTGTTCTTGTGGGCTTGCGGCTACATCACATGAGGGATTTGATTGACTCTTTGCAGATGAAGGCCTTTGCTGGTTTTCTCTCACGACTGAGTCGAAGGACTTTTTCGAAGCCTTGTCGCTGCGCTCCACCGTGTAGTGTTGCTTTTGGTTTGTAGATGTATATATCACATCCGGATTCGCTTGTGGTTCTCGTCGTTTCCGCACTTTTCCCTGGATTTGCTTTATTGTTTGTGCAAGAGTGCCTGATTTCTTTTTGGGACACCCTCCGTATGATGCAGCATGCTCAGCCCCACAGTTTGCACATCGAGGCTGGGAACGTGACGTACACTCCTTATGCGTATGTGCACCAGCGGATATCTTGCAGCGGATGGGGCCTTTACAATATTTTGCTATATGCCCATGTCTTTGACATCTGAAGCATTGAGTAGCAGACCCCATGTATTCCGTCACGGGATAACTGCACAATCCAATCGACACTCGGTTTGGTAAAGGAGCATCCTTAGAGAATTCCAGGATGACCGAGCGTCTTCGGGTTTCCGTTACTGCGCCATCTTCGTTAGGGACCTACAAAACTTGCCGTTTAGCAGATATGACTCCTTGTTCGCTCAAATACTCTTTGAGGTCGTCATCCGAGTACTCAACATGAACGTCCTGTATCCTCCCGTACGTGGCAAAGTAGGAGCACGGTACTAGAGTTTCTACAGGAATACCCGATAGATCTGTCACTGTGAGGAGGCGATTAGCTGCAGGAAGTGTAGACACTGTCACCATGAGGCTGCCATCATTGTTGAGACCATGGCTGAGTATCTTTTCTTGGGCTGTTGCCCCGACCGCAGAAGCCAGAAGATTTGAGTTTACTTTCCATAAGCTGCTGTCAGGCTGAGTTGGCTTGAATATAACAGGAACACCTGTGGCTCTTTTCTTTTTGTAAGAGACAACAGTGAAGGCTGTCTGGTCCATCTCTTCATTGTCTCCTGTAGATTCCCTTGTCTCGATCTTATATTCACGTAGCCTTTTCCTTGCTTGCTCATCTTCTCTGTGGTCTACCGAAGAAACATGCTGACCTGATTGCTGATTGCTTGCGATGGATGCCATCAGAGCATCACGAAGGGCGGGTGATGGCAAAGGCTCGCCGCGCTGCTTCGGCCAGGTGCGCTTCGGGAGCAGCTTATGTGTTTCTCTCGCAGGGCGGTGACCCCCAGACCGGCGTTCGGTGAGAGAGAGGCACAAAAAGCAAAAATGAACTCTACACTTTCTAAAAAAGGCTTAAAATTACAGACGGGCGTTCGGAAGCCTGCCTATCGCTCGTCGTCTTCTTGACCGATTGACCGGAATGGCACTGCTCAACGTCCATCGAGAAATTGTGATCCCGAAAAAGGTCATCAAAGACTTTTGCAAGTTGCCGAGAAGGAGGAAGTTCTTCGTTTAAATTGCTTTCAGTGTTTCAAGAGTGCATTACAAGCTAGCGCCAACTAGCCCAAGCTGCAACCTTTCCATGCTCTCTGCCATTCAGACGAAACGTCTTAGCAAGCAGGGTATGCGAGCGGTCACAAAAACATCTGGGCGTCGAGCCACCTGTTTGTTTACTTCTAAACATTCATACCTTTCTTGTATCGCGGTCGCATTGTGTTATTATGTCAGGAGCTGTCGTTAAACAGGGGTCGGTAGCTCGTCAAAAACAAACAAAACCTTGCGAAACACTTAACAGAGCCGAAGTGCTCCGCGTGGCTTTTGTCGAGGTGCGCCGTGACGTCACGGACGCAGCTTCTCACCGAGGTGACCCTCAAATTTGTCATATCCGCTGCAGCGGGTGACGTGCTTTCATGATGAAAGGGAAGGAGGCCCCTGCCCTACCGGCTGTGTTGGAGGGTGTCGGAGCCGCGTGAGACGCCAAGGGACGCAGCTGCTGACCGTGGTGGTTCACCAACATGGCGCCTAGGATGACTTCAGTGTAAGCTATCTATTACCGGCTCACAACAGCTTCGCTTAGATCGACTTCCGCAATTAATAGTGCGCGGAATCTTCATGATCATGAAGCTAACGCTCGGATCTGACTCTAGTGCAATAAACTAGCGGCGAAGAAAGCGCAGTTGTGCAGCCATCATTGACTGCGTTTTCATTCTGCTGCCGTTGTCGTCACGCTTTCATGCCATCCACTAAAACACGTTGGTGAGAATTTGTGCCGCTATCATCGGTCACGTGTATATACGTCACCACCATGCATTGGAAAGAATGTCACTGTGTCCATTTCAGTTCTGCGGTCTGAAGAAGCTGTTCGCTCACTTTGACAACCATCTTCGATGGTTTCTGCAGGTTCTTTAATGGTATATTTCCTGGTCATTGCGTGTAGGCTGTGAACGTCACGCGGAACACGCATCTCACAATAAGCGGAAGCCAACACCGACAGCTTGCCACTTTCAGACGGCTGCCGAGGTCAAGCAATGAGCACAGCCAGTTCCTTCAAATTTCTTTTCGGACCGCTGGCGTCGTGGTTTGCGAGCGCACAATCACGCAGCACTTTTCGCATTCGCATTTGGCACAACGGAGTGAGCGCTGGAAAGATAATTACGCATGACATAGCGTGATAAATATTATTGAGTGGGTGGCTTTAAGACGCAATCACATCTTTTTCCCATCTAAATCCATGGCGTGATTAAAGAAAGAAGAACTTGTTTAATTAACGTTCTCAAATTAGACGTATTATTGAACATAAGTCATCCTGATCGTGGCCGCAGTATTGTCATTTCAGCGATATTGTCGGTAGATTTAGAGACTTCTATGTCTCGTTAACGGCGAATTTATCCATTTAGCGGCTGGCCACTTTCTGTGAGCGACATGACCGAAAAAATTAGGGACATTTCAGCGACATTGATGTTACGAAAATTGTTCCAAAGACGGCTTTCTAGGGCGCACCTTTTAATTCTCATAAGTGGCATTGTAATTCCTAAAGTGCTTATGCGCGTCGCGTGAGCTCTGTAACGATGATGAAGCAATGGTTGCCTTCACGTAGCTGGTGTTCACATCATGATTGTTATGCGCGGTGTTCGGTAGTTTTGACAGGTTCGTACACACACACACACACACACACACACACACACACACACACACACACGCACACACACACACACACACACGCACACACACACACACATATATATATATATATATATATATATATATATATATATATATATATATATATTAGTGGCGTAGCCAGTAATGTTATTCGGGGGGGGGGGGGGGGGGGGCTCACTTTCTAGCTCGGCCTCCTCCTTGTAGAATTTTTCGAGGGAGAAAATACATTAAACATTAATAATTACTGCGCTGCCATTGCCAAAGCTGATGAACAAATTCTTGAACGCTACGCACTGCTAAGACAAGAAAATTTATATTTTTAAATAAAAGAATATACTCGTATGTCTCAAAAATTGTGCCCAAAATAACTGATATCAATGCTTCCATGTTTTCTGTATATTTAGCAAGTAAAGCAAATATCACACGAACTTTAGAACTATATCAGTTTGAAACCAACAAAGAAGTGCATGCGGCTGATATGGAAAATGTAAAGGCCATGAAATGAACAAGTTGAAGACAAATGTTTTCTTAAAACTTTGTTAGTCTCCCTGCCTTTTTCTTATTTGCATCTTTCTCTCTCTCTCTGTGTCATTGAAGAACCTTGTCTACAGTTTTGTACATATGCAACGACCAGAGAAAAATCTCAATGACGCCGTCCTTTGTTAGGATGTTTCGCTCAGGAGCAGCTATCACCGCTCGTGTATTGGGAGTAATTGCTCCGAAATTATAGTCGCAATAGAAAGCACATATAAAAAGCAGGAGTTCTGCAAAATATACAAGGGCGAGTCAAATGAAAGTGAGCCAATGCGAATATATCGCAAACGGGGTACTTTATTTAAAAGTAGTCTCCATGAACATTTAGACATTTGTCCCACTTACTAGCGAGTCGCGTGATTCCCGTCTCATAAAGCGCCTTGGGTTGCTGCTTCAAAAAGTTTGTAACTGACTCTTTCACGTCATCGTCCGACACGAATCTGGTTTCCTTGACGTGTTTCTTCAAGTGCTTCAAAATGTGGAAGTCACAAGGCGACAGGTCTGGTCTGTATGGCGGATGTTGCAGCGTTTCCCACTTGAACTTTGCTAGTTTTGTATTAACCAAATCAGCGACGTGGGGACGGGCATGGTCGTGCAGCAAGATGACCCCATTCCTGAATTTTTCACGTCGTTTATTCTTGATTGCGACACGCAGCCGATCCGACGTTTCAAACTATCGGAAACGATTGATAGTTTCTCTAGGTTTAGCAAACTCGATCAATAATGGCACCTGACGATCAAAAAAAAAAAAAAAGTCTACGGCCTTTGCTTTTCTTGGTGGTGCTGAATTCAAGTCTTTCCACTGTAAGCTTTGCCGCCGTGCTTCAGGCTCGTAGTAGTGGCACCATGATTCGTACCCGCCACCCTCATTGTGATACTGGATTAGATTAGTCAAGGCAGCTCCGAAACTCTCAGTCTTCTGGCGGCGGTTTGAAATGTTGGGCACCCATTGAGCACACAAGAGCCAATAACCGAGATGCTCATGAATTATGGTGTGGCCCGAACCGTGACCCATGTTCACACGCCCTGCCAATTCATCGATGCTTATTCTCCGTTCTGGTCTAACCAGCCTTTGGAATTATGTTGGGGGTGACTGGCCTGGTCTTGGATCGTATTTGTAACTTTCACGTCCTTCTTTGAGCCGTTTTCTCCAACACTTCACAGTGGCCAATGAAACGCAATGTTCATCGTACACGGCAGCCATACGGCGACTTATTTCTTTTTGGGAAACATCTTCAGCTGTCACAACATTCACGGCACCCCGCTGCTCAAGTTCTCAAGTGTCCATTACGTCACGCAACCACGTACAATCCAGTGTATGAGAGCATTAAAGAACATTTACTCTCACATCTGCGTGTCACTTTTGTAAATGAAAGATGCCTGTGTGCTACGCGCATGCCTCGCAGATAATGAACCGAACCATTATTGCGCGGGGTGGGTAGGCTCACTTTCTTTTAACTCGTCCTCGTTTATTAGAAATGCGAAGATACAATGGAATATACAAATGCTTGATAAAAGGCAAAAAAGTGTCACTGGAAACAAAGTTAACTGCACGTATACACAAAACCTCGCAACAAGATATTTAAGTATACGTATAAGTCTCCAATAAATCTACGTATCTAAGAAAAAGTCGCTATCTATGATACGTCAAACAAGGCAAATAAACATGTTGCGCAACCACAGATCACAGCCCCCACACCCTCCCTTCCCCAGATGTATCGCGCGCGACGAAAGGTGGCGCGCTTCCTCCCCACTTTTCTCCCTTGCGCGCACAAGACTGGGCCTCCATTGTCGGCTTACTCATGTCCCCCCCACCCCTTACGGTTTCACTTCCACATACAGCATGCGGCGCGCGGTCAAGATCTTACCGCCCTTGGACTTTATACGGAACATGAGGGCGACAGCGACGGCAGAAATTCGCCTGGAGTGTCCATGTAACTTCTATCGCAACAATATAATAAGAGTATCCGGCAAGTGAAGCGTCCCGTGGCCCATTACTTTCAGCTAAAAAGAAGTAATAAAAACGAACTTTCACCATGCGACAATTCGCTGCGCCGCAACAGTCTTTCTTTTCTTTTGTTGGGCGGTCGGCGCTGAAGATGAAATAATGCAAAGCATGTTGGCTACAGTCGAATGCCTACTTTGGGCGCCTAGTATGGCTACCGAATGAATATCGAAGAAGACGTGAGACGCACGGTGCACAGAGAACCATAGGCACACTGCTCGGTATTCTACACCCGCGGGAAGGCAAAATTTTCCAGAGAAGTTGCGCTCAAGTGAACGCGTTGCAATCCATCGAGTCCCCGTAGTGATGGCGGCGAACGACGATGCATTTTTTTTCCTTTTCTCGTCTGCTAGCCAGAAAGCGTCCAAAACTCTGCCAGGCAAAAATCCACTCGACCAGAGAAAAACGAGCGCGCAAACAAGTGCGCCGTGCGGTGGTCGATGCAGCACGAGAAAAACGCATGCGCTCTGGCTGGTTCGGTAGCCCGCGTGTACCGAGAACAAAAAAAGAGAAGGAAGAGGAAGAATGTGTGCTCGCGAATAGAAGTCCAAGTAGAAGAATAAATAAGAACGTAGTTACCTCTGCTGACATTAGTGCCTTGACATGGATGCTTTGCCACAGGTGAAAGAAAAAGTTGATATTCGTTTCTGTGACATGACCGCACAAATGAACCACCACAACGCTTCGTCTCATCGGACCTCGCTGCGTGCTTTGTCAACTTGTCTGACCGTGTGTTGATTTGGCTTGTCTCTTCGTATGGTCCGATGTACGACTTTAGAAAAGTCAATACACCTTTGGCGTCATATGTTTGTAACAACATTAAGCCCACATAGTTCCGGAATTGAAAATCTAATGCACGACTTTCGAAATGTCAATGCACCTTTCGCATCAAAATTTTGATAACTTTATACCCATAAAGTTTCAGAATTGCAATCCAAGCGCTCCCTAGATTCCGCGGCCTCCGCGAGATGCAGCGACGAGCCCGCTCGCCATCCAAACGCCTTTAAAACTTTGTGCTCGGATGGAGCTCCTTGGCGTTACGATAGCTGACTCCTGGTGCATGGGCGTTGCTGCGAAATCCTGCCCGATTTCGCAATGTTCGCGCTCAACCGTCTTTTCGAGCGTGGAAAGGACATTATAGACAAAATCGAGCATGATTTCCGGCGCCGGGGGTTGTGTTGGCCGGCGGCGCATGACAGCACGAAAATATTTCAGGGGGGGGGGGGGGGCGGAAGCCCCATGCCCCATAAGCCCCCCCCCCCCCCGTGGCTACGCCCCTGACATATATATATATATATATATATATATATATATATATATATATATATATATATAATCAATTTCAATAGACCCTATATACTAGTGCCCGATTTGCAAGTTCAGTAAAAAATGTTAGTTCGGGCACGTCTGGCGTTTTGTAAACTAGACGCGCCTACATAAATAGACTGACCTACATAAGCATCGGGCGTCATCGCCGTGTTACAATTATGGGACCCCGAACGTACGTGTCAAAGAATTTTGTTCACCTTTCGCCAGGGCCAAGAACAACAAAACTGGCAGAGATAAGGTGGTGAAGTACCGTAAGTTGTTTTCTAAAAAAAAATTGAACCATGCACAGCAAGCCGCAATGGCCACACTCTTCCTGAATTTACAGGATGTACATCCCAACTGATTTTCAGTTAGCCTAAAGCATATTGCAGGGGTTAGATAAGTTCAGTTTTCTCTCTTTCTGACGCCTTTCTTTTCATTTTTTCTAACCATTTGCGAACCACGAAAATATTCCGTATTACTCAATAGTGGCAGTCACCTTTTTTAAAACAATTGCATTACGTACGGCTTGGAAATGTTCGCTGCTTGAACGTCCCCCGAAATTAGTTTTAGTGCCTCAGCCGGTCAGCGTTTGCGGTGCCTTCTGCCGGCGTATGCAAATTCCGTGTGTGGCCTCAGAGCGTAGGCGCTGGTGATCTCGGAAGTCATGGTCTCGGCAGGCACGATTTGGATTGATTCCAGGGGCAGCGGCTTCCGTGCCCCCGGCACTAGTGCGCCGCCGCCTTTATTTTTCGCCTCCCGCGGGGTCGGTCACGTGTTCAATGTAGAACGGATAGTGAGGAGGACAGCGGCGCTTTTCCGAGAGCATACGAGACGGGCGCGCCGGCTGTGACCGGCTTCCTTCGCTCGTCAATTACGACGACGTTCCGTTCGCCCCCTGCGGCATACGTTTATCTGGGCGCTCGTTTCTCGGTGCGGAGTTACTGCTTGCCGAGCTTGCGAAAGAAGGACGCGGTTGCTTGCGGCGTCCCCGATTGCTTCGCACGTTGATCGAAAGGCGCTGGAGAAAGGTGTACGGACGCCAACTGCTGCAGCCGTAAGTTGGCCTGTTGGGGCTGCGTCGCCTGCTTCAAGCCTGTGGTGTGGCCTCTCACCGCATTGTACGCGCGTTCTAAATGCGAAACATTTCTTGGCGAACATTTGTCACTTTGACAGTATCTGTCTAGCCGCCTACGTGTTGGTGCGCTCTTGGTCGTTCCGTTAAGTTGGTAGGTGCCATAACTGGCGCAGTATGAAAAGGGTGTATCATGAATATAGATCATCGGTCGTAACATGAATATCATGACATGTGTATCATGTGCGTCATGAAACAGCCATCTACGCCTTGGCGCACTCATGGTCGTTTCGTTAACTTGGTGGACTGCTTCACATAACACCGATTCCCACATGCAGTGAGATCTGGCGGCTTTTTTTGTTTACAGTGTTGATGAGCATCTTCCTTACCTTTTACCGTGACGCATTAAAGCACTGCACAGTTATCCTAGTTCTGATTGAACCGTCTGCCAACTTGAGGCGCTGCGTGCGTCTTTTTGTGCCCGTGTGTTATTTGTTTTATTATAAGAGGCCACGCCGCTTGTTTTCTGACAGCCGGATAAATGTCAGGAGAAGTACAGTATACTCCGTTTCATACATCAGGCGCAACGGTATGGAAGCTTCAGATATTTTTTGCAGTGGCTGCTTTGGCACTTGCTTGCATATAGTTTGATGTTTTTTGGGCACAATTCTGCGATGCTGTTCTTTACATAGGCTCAGTATTGAATGAAGGAAAGCCTTCGTCCTTAAAAACAAAACAGCTTTGGTATACAGCGGCAAATGCGTTGTTTCAGATCAATTTGCTCTTCGTAGTTTTTCGGATTTCTTATTTTGCAACCCGAGGCGGCCGCCACGCGTGTGTGCTCGCGCGAGGAAACGCCGTTGGTGCACAGCGAAGCCTTGACCGAAGGCCCCGAATGGTAAATTTTCGTGACCGAATGACTTGCGTAGCTTCCGCAACGCTGTAGCTGATATCTCAACCGGAGTATAGAAAGTAAGATGCGGACCAAATTATTGTTACGTAAAGGAGGCCAGCTTGGCCTTAGCGGCAAGGTAAACATGTGATAGCTGACCCACCACAAGATCGCGCGCTTGGTTTAACGTCATACAAAAGGGCTCCTTAAAAGGCACCCAATAACTCATCATAATGGCGCATCTATGTCAGCGTGGCAGCGTACCTGTGATAGCTAGCACCCGTCATTGGAACCCAGCAAGGTCAAAATTAATCTGTAGTCCCCCCACTGCGGTATGCCACACATTCAGATCGTAATATTCGCGCCTAAAACCCCGAAATTTAATTGGCTTTTTTTTTGTGGTGCGATATTTCGCTTGTTTCCTTATTTGTGTACGGTGTTAGAAAAGTTGGCGTTGTCGACTGCCCCGATGTAAATGTACTGGTGCGGGATGATCGTACTGGCATCTGGAATCGATGGCAATCGAGTCTGTTGAGCTCAACGGCTGTGTGCCAATGATTGATTCTTCAATAGCGCACTTCGGGTTTACGACAAACTACGTAGCCAACGGTAACTGGAGCAAAGTGGTCATTTGAGGAATGTGTGTTCCATTTTCCTCTAGTTATCTTTTTTTTGTCTGGAAGATCGAATACAAGAGGACATTAATCAGTGCTGCTCTCTCTCAGCGCTGTGCCACTATGAGCGTGGTACTGTCGTTCTTTTGTTTTACTTGTGCTCGAGAAAGAATATATAAATTCATGACCCCCTTGTTCACGAAAGAGTCGCGATAGGTACTATCAGCATGCTACAGTTGTGCGTATCGAAAACAAGTAGGCCAGAGAAGTTTTTTTAGTTTTTTTCAATCCTTAGTAAGCTTCAATCAGGCTAGCAGATGACGCGCGCGCGTATTCCCTTGCTTGCTCCTGACTCACGCTGGCGCAGGCATTATTTTTTTCCGAGAACCCGCAAAACGGGCAGCCTCAGTTTCGGTTTTTCCCCCCTACAGAATAGCGTCATCTTGAATACCATTCGCACTCTCTACTTCTTTTATTCTTTATTTGAGAGGATTTTAGAAGTTCTTCAGTATTACGCAAGTCATAGTACGGCGGAGCAAGCGTCTATAGCAAATACAGCCCCATTTTGCTGATGGTAATGCCACGTGGTCCACATGTTTCCTTTCCCGTATTTGACGTGCTGCTTCTGTAGATGCGATTACATTTATGTCCCGGCGCAAGAGGTGCTTGCTGTATCAGATTCTGATTATCGATCGGCCAGTCCTTTTGCCACTAACCTTGCAGTGATGTCTGCAACAGTCCGGTCGAATAACCTGAAATGTACGGTGATATATTGGCACATGGCAGCTTTGCTGTTCGGTTCAACCGCCTACCGCACCGTCACTATTTCTGCCGCTTAATTCTATTCCGTTTTACGGGTGTCTGTTCGCCTGCTACGGGGCTTGCTCGTACGGTAATTTCATGCTAAGGTGAATCGATGGAAATCTGATGCTGCAAGCTTTCATCCACCGTGAGAGTCATGAATTGTTTGTACTGGCGGCCTCTGTATATTGCGTGGATGCCCGATTCTCACGCGTCCTCTAATGCTGTTTTCCCCGCATGGCTCTCGCGTCTCTTGTGATCCGGCTTCCCCGTGTAGCTGTGCGCCGACGGTGGTTGCAGCATATTACGAGAGGTGGCGCGAGTGTTGCGCCGCTGGCGCCACCTAACAGCGGGGTTACTCGGGCGCAGAAATGGAGTAGCCGCTTTCTCTTTGGCTTGGGGTCGGCTGTACGCGTGCGCGGATGTTTCGCGCGCCCGCGGGCACGCTTCACGGGACCGTCCTAGGACGGCTTCGGAGTGTGGCACATGGGATGGGCGAACACAACCGTTCTAACGCGCAACCCTTCGCGTGGCTGTACACGTGAACGATTAGGCCTTGGTGTCCGGCATGGAGGCAAACATATTCGCTCGATATCCTGACGAGGTTAGTCGGACTTCCTCGATTCATCAGCGCCTGGCGGCATGTCCTGTAGGTAGTAATTTGGCTAGCTGGAATTGATGGGTGAAAAGTGCGACATCCACAGTGTCTAAAGGACGAGCCCTAACCAAGAACGGGGTTTTAAAATGGCAATCCCCCTTTATCACACAAACTGTCTCTCTTTCCTGGCATCGAATCCAACCTGACATAATGAAATATATTTATAACGCTAAATCAGTTCATTCATTTGAGCTTTTCTTAAAAAACTCGATTTTCATTCCTTCGGCGGTAAAATGTCGACGATTACGAGAACAAATAAAAGCCATGCTTCGCTTTTTTAAATTTAGCGCCGAAAGCTCATTGCCTTTACGCCAGTGTGACGTCACGGGTTTCCCAGAATTTTCTCGTATATGGCCTTTTTGGCACAGAAAAACGTATCGAGGCTTGGCGCAGGTTTAATCTTTGATTTCTGTAAAACGCAGTGTGATTGTTGTTTACCTATAGAGACAGTCAGTTTCGTCCGAGAAGCGGAGCATCGATTGCAATAGGAACTTAATAGACAGCTATACGAAGTAAGGGTAGTAGTTTTGGAGGCCATAAAACTTGGAAACTTTCGCTTACTACTGCAATTAACAAGCATCGTGTCAGCGCGCACAGACACGCATGAACGCAGCACACTCGATAACCGCGGACACTCGCTGTCAAAACGCTGGTATGAGCAAGCGCGGAAGCAGCAGCGAGTGATTTGACCTTCGTGCGACCTATGGCTTGAACGCAAGAGCGGCGAGAAAACAGCGCTCACAGAAGCATGAGCCGTCTGCACATCTTTCGAAATCCGACGCGCGCGCGATCACACGCGGCCGCGCAAAGTGCGCATTTGTGGGCGGAGTCGAAGCGTCGCCGCCCCCTCCCTATCGCGCTGCCTCCCCACTTTCCTCCATACATGACCGGCCAGATTGAGCCGCAATAATGGAGGAAGGAAAAAAAAATTGGAGGGCGCCAAACTCTTTCGTTACCGCTAGAAATTGGTCGTTTTTTGTAGGTCTCACAAAAAAATTATTTACCACTACAAATAATATTTCAGCACACATTGAAGCCCAGCATATTGTGCATAATGAAATGCTTTTTCCAAAAAACATGCTTGCCAAACAAAAAAAGTTATGTAAAACGTAAAAAATTCAAGAAAGCGTCGTTTTTGCTGCCCGTTAATTAAACAAAAGTAACACCCCCCCCCCCCCCCTCCCATATCTACAAATATATTATAATAAAGAAAGTTCACGACATGCATTTTAAAGATACATAACCCAGGAATAGTGTCAGAAAAAATAAATTATCAGTATACCACCGTTCTTCTGTTGCAAAAAGAAACTAAGACCAGTTTATCGCTCATGCCATGCGGTGTAGCAGTTCCTTGATTTTGTGAAGCATTGGTGCACTCCACAATTTCCCCACAAGACGTATGGTTTTCGTTCAACGTTGTGGTCCTCCTAACTCATTCTGCAGTTTGGCCTTTTTGGCATCTTGCCGAAGATGTTCCGATGAGAAGTCCAAGGAACGTACTTCACCAGTTCGTCTAGATTCATGCACCTCTTCCACAACCGATCGCTTTCAGCGTAGCTGGGCAACTACAAGATTATGCATCAAAGCATATCTGTTTGCATTTTTGCACGTTGTGTTTATCACCTCTGCAGAGAAGACCAATAGAAAGAAATCCCACGCCGTTGTAAACTGTCTTGCGCTGATCCGTAGTGCTGGGCCGAGGTGTGCTACGGGCGGCCTTCTTGGCGTGAACGGAAGTTTCTTTGCTGCCGATGGTATCACATCATAACCAAGCGAAGTGGGCACCCTTAAGATAATCAGCAGAACTCTCAGGTCGGGAGAAAAGATTGGCAGATAAGCGCGCACAAGGAAGGAGACCGCTCAAGGCCGTAAAGGAAACTCGCCGTTCAACAGTTGCGGATGTCCCATGTTGACTAAAGACATCGTCACCGTCAGAGCTTGAATCTGCCTTACTGTCATTTTCGGAATCGTAACTCGAGTCCTCATCACTAAATTCAAGTGCGAGTGCAGCATACTTTCGAGCAGGACACTTTTTTTCGGGACGCAGCCGCGCGGGACGATGCCATGGGAGAGACTTTTTGATAACTGAGCAGTGACACCGGCAGCGCCCCTTGCCGGGACCTTACGAGAGAAGCGTTACCGAAATTCTTGAAAACTGGTTGCAAAAGCCGGGTCCACGTGTTGGACATGCGGCAGACCTTAATACATACATTTTAGTGGAATAAAACGACTTCGACTTCAAACCAAAGCCGACTAGTGAATAGGTGGTGTCATTTTTGGTTAATTATCACCGCTCAGCACTGTTGGATGGCAAAGCTGGCGATATAATATAATTAGTGACGAGCTGTGATTTATTTGATTACAAAATTTTGATGCTTATGCGGCGTAATCGTAAGCGGCATGCTTTCTGTCGAGTGCGGCTGAAGGTGACAGCCACGCCTCTTTTCGCTACAACGTACGCGCATTAGATCGCGAAAAGGTTCGTCAAAAATGACGACGTCGCCGAGTGCAAAAATTTAAACTGATACTGAAATTGAGTGCCTGTACTAACTACTGGATTACCTTATGTCGAATAGAAACGGCTCCGATAGGTCGAAATTAGCCATCTAAGGCATCGTTCACCGGTGATCGATCAGAATAGGCGTTGTAACGAGAGTTAAGCTTCGCCTCTATGAGTGGAACGCCATAGCATTCAAAGATGCCTGGCTGCTTCTCACGCTTCCCGGCAACTGGAGCTTATGTAAGCGCAGTGTTTATTGGGAAACGCTGACCGCGAACGCCATGCACGAAGGCGGGCTTTCTGGTAGAAACGCGGCCTCTTGCGTGTGCCGCGAAGCCATAAAACATCTCAATCCGCCTCTTTCATGGCGCGACGGCGCATGCGCCCTGCCCTAGCGGATTACTCGCGAAACGTTTTGGAAGGGTCGTGCGCGTGGCCGTGTGCCGGAAAGTCCCCGAAAAAAAAAAAAGCGCTCGGACGCGCGCTTCTGCTAACACTCGTGCCGTGTACCGCGTTGAAATTCTACTGGTAGCTCGACGTCGGTGCCGTGCCGAAAACGTGCGTAGCGCAAGACCGCAACTCCACGTTAAAAGAGAAAGCAGCCAGGGCGTCGTCTGAGTTGCCCGCACTGCACCGTGAGCCAGGTAGTAGCCGCCTTTCATGAATGACTCGCTAATTTAACGAAAAATCCGTGCGTTACACTTGGGTGACACTTAAGTACATCACGTTGCTGACGAAGTCTTTTTGCAGCGCCGGTCCTCACTTGCTGGTGGTGGCAGTGGGTTCCCGACTGCACGTACTCGTAAGGCGCGGCAACGCTGGGTCGATACAAGACCGACAAGACGCTCAGTCCAATGATTGACCGACTATTGTGCGTCACTGAAAGCTCCTTATTATACCAGCTCGACAACGACGCATCAGACGAGCGCTAGTTGTACTGCGACGGGCTTTCTTGTCGAAGGCACCGGCAAAATCAGCGTGCCGACCATCGTTCGACCGAACCCCACGCGATCGCCCGTCGAACCGAGAACACAATAGCGAGAGCGTCTTCGCTTGTATGTATAAATAATCCTGCTCAAAATTAGTCCAGCACGCCTACCAAGTGGAAATGCACAAGCTTTAAACCTCTCAAGCCGTGCCCACGAAGGTTGAGCCAATGTCGACCCTGTTCAGCGAAGGTTAACCGGGCGCCGTTGAGTTCGTGCACTCGCTACCGGCGGACGTGAACTGAACTGTAAGCAGTTAGGTCGACCGAAACTGCTTTTATAGTTCGATTCTGGCCTTAGAGATTTGAGATCGGCTACACTTCGCACACAATAAGCGGAAAGCGGCGACACAGCGCTGTGCCAACATCTGTACGTCACCGTATCTGCATAGGATGTCGGCCTCATTCGTTACGTATATGGGTGGGCCTGTACGTGTTGTTTTGGCGACACATTTCTCAATTTCAGAGAATCACTGTTTGCCTCTGCGTCAAGCGGCAAACAAGAGACGGTGTACTCGGTATACAGCAGCATAAGCAACCGCCTCGCTCATTTAAACGAACGCCGTGTGCGCGATGGCATCCGCGCGTTTTCGCGAGAGAACAACATGGCCTACAAATGAGCACTTATGCGAGCACAGTTTACACTAATAATGCTCTATGGCACGCTAAAAGTGTAAGTATGATAGAGTTAAAGAAAGGCGAGAATGAGTTAACAGCTCGTAATATATGTATCTGGATCACAGTTGCCGTTGTTTAAGTGGTTCGGCCGCTCATATTGACTCGTCCCAGGGTGTAACAACATGGCACACATGCGCAGATAGTCATGTTTTGCTACATTTTGACACTCTTTTATATCAGCGATGGACCTTTTTCACAGTATTTGACGATAAAAACGACCTGCGGCTGTACATGTCGATGTAAACAAGTGCACCGCTTTAATAAATCCGACGCAAAAGGCTGCGCTCGAAGACCTTTTGAATATGCGAAACGTCTAGATAATGTGTAAAAAGAATACAATAAGTGTTGTCCAAGTGCAGAAATCAGGGACAAATTCCAAGGCAGCCGTGCCGCCAAAGGGAACTCAGCGTTCCTTCATCGGCCGCACTGTTTGCAGAACAGTGCACTCAGGCCTGCTCACCCAGTAGTCATTGAGTCATTGGCTTCAGGAACGACGTGCTGTCCCGAAGAAGCCATTAATGATGATTCGCTATCCACGAAACGCACAACCGACGCGCACTCAACGTGGGCGCAGGTACTCACATCCACCGGCGAAAGCCCCGGGACCATTCCAAAACGTTTCCAGCGGCGTGCGGCAGAGGGCAGCACAGGAAATTGAAAGAGGTGGAGTTTCCAAAAGTAGCGCCATTATTAGATCTTTCCGCCACCCCGCTGTCCCCGACGTTTCCTCCTCCACGCCTCCTGTCGCTCCAACCTCCTCCGCTCCCCCATTGGTCAATTTGTGTCACGTGGAAAGAGGCGCCGCGCTTCTGTATATTTTTTTTTCTGTTGTGTCATCACCATTTAGTAAGAACCTCTTAGATAGAACGCACGTGCCTGTGTGTGTGTGATGTCACTGATTAGTAGCTCTGTATAGCTATATAAGACGGCCACGTAAGTGCCTTGTAGTTCTTTTCCGTTGTATTGCAAGTGACCATAAACATGTGTTCTGGCAAGTAGGCTACTGCGTACTTGAAGACACAACACTTTCCAGCGCGCACCGACCACCATTGTTGGCCCTGCGCGACGAGAGTACGCTCGAGTACTGATAGAGTACTGATCGAGTGCGTTAGCGCAACAAATCGAGTGTGTTATGGACGAGAACCTAATTCTGACGCCGTGCTGCTGCGCCTTCGTGTGGCGCAAGCGACACAGCGATGGCAAAAAGCTTCTTTCTTTACCACCTGGCGAGAGCAACGCACAAAAAAGAAAAGTGTGGATACATAGCTTAAAAGCACACCTTGTTGGGCTAGTTGGTAGCGGTTCATGATAAAATATAAGGACGCCAAATAGACGGACAAACACCCTGTCCCATTCTCTTCTCTTGTGTGTGTCCGTTTATTTGGCGGCTTTATATTTTATAATGTGGATACATAGGATCAGGCGGGCTAACTTCGAAGAAGGGGCAAATACGCACCACTTTGTGAAGTGCCACGCTTTCTCACAACGTCTTCTTTTGAGCCTAATTCACGCCTGCCACTTCGCAAAAGTGTGTGTGTTCATGCTGTGCCTGCTTTTAGCGCGTTTAAGTTGACTGTTTTTTGAACGTGCTCTCTTTGTTTCATGTAGTTCCGTCTTGCGGCGAAAGTGTACGCATCTGCAGCTGGCCTGTGACATAAAAGCGACATTATTCATGTTATGTTCCGAGTTCCACCAGAAGTTAGCACATTCTTGACGCTTTTGCAAGGCTCACTATGACTTACGGATGCAGTCGTTTAGCTTCGAATGTACAGCCGCGTGTACTGATTTGGTTTGTGGTAATTAACGTTTTTAACGTACCGAAGCGACTAAATCTATGAGGGAGGTCGTAGTGGATGGCTCCGGATAACTTTATTTAGGCCGCCTGGGGTTGTTTAACGTGCACCTTGACCGTAGTTGTACGTGGGCCAATAAATTCCTCGTTGGCGTTTCGTAATTCTCGCGTGGGGGTGCTAGCGCTGCGCCAGAAATTAGCGCCTTGACGCGATTGTATTTCGTTATTAGCTTTTATTTACTATATAGTTGCACCAACGTGTCCTTATTTCGTCTTATTGACGAAATAATGGTGCTTTGGTGCCCTCTCCAGGGCACCAAAGCGGCAACGGGAACACTTGTAATGTCACGTGCTCTCCAGATGCCTCTGTTAGCCGTCACATGTGCCCTCCTGGAGTAGTACTTGTAAAATAAAACAATCTATCGTCGCGGTTACCAAAGCACCCCGCAACGAAAAAAGCGCCCCGCGACTGCTGCAACATCCCGCGCCCGTGCGAGGAGAATTACGGAACACCAACGAGGAACCTCTCCAAGGGCCTCTTGCATTTCGCCTCAATTCCCGCTGCTGCCGGACGCTTCCTGAATATCGGAGGCATGAGCAGCGGCTACTCGCACGTTTTGTGTGCAGGATTATAATGGCCGAGAAAGGCCGCAAATGACCGTAGGCCGGCTGATAAGGATTAAGATTTTTACTGCTTAACGTTAAATTTTTTATGCGTCCGATTAAGTAAATGGGTATCGCATGCGTCATATGCACTGTACGTAAACCTACGAAACCATCTACACATACTTTCACACGCTGTCAAAACCTGAAACGCTGGTAATTACACGCGTGTTTGAGCACACCGCGTGCATGCGTCGTGTTTCAGTAACACGAACTCTCAACGTGCGCGTGCTTTATTTACGCCATAAATAATGGTGCTTTTCTCTATTTCTTCCGCAATTCCAATACGACATTCTTAGCATGAGTTACCGACTGACGAAGCAAGATCTCGATTGAAAAAAATTGGCTGAGGGCTTAGCTTGGTTACGCCTGGAAGATTGTGAAAGCAATACCTTTGGCTGCGCCTTGGTTCGGCTGATCGTGTGGACATGGTTGCCCTTTGTTAAACTTACGGCTATACATCATCCGACATAGCGCAAGGCAGCGCGCCGACCACTGCGAGGAGCCGAGCTGTAGCCCCATTTATCGTCCTAGCGTGACGTCACACCAGCGAGCGCCCTCTCTCGGTAGCGCCGCAGTAGCGGCGCGCAAGCCTTCGCCTCCACCATCGATGCCACGAGCTGGGGCTCCGTCTCTCGGTCTGGCGTGACGTCACATGGTCACGTGACGCGCAGCTGTGTAAAGGCCAGAATGCATGGAGCAAACTTTCACGACGAAGTTCGGGCGGCAGAAAATCTGCCGCGGCACGACGCTGTATGTTCGTCGGGCTGCGCTACATGGAGCAAAGACAGGCCGGCCGCCGCCGGCGAGTCGCTGCGTTGTTATCAGTGTGGCTAGACGAGGCAAATGCGCTGTCGTGAAACACATGACAAAAAAAAACAAAAACTTTAACGACAAATATTATCGCTTTTGAATTACGGAACACTCTAAAAACGCGTAAAATTTTGTTTAGAAATGATTTCTAGTCTTTTTTATGTGTTTGAGACATTCATGTGCCGATGTAGTTTAAAGAAAGCGGCGATGCTATGCGTTGTCGCAACACTGGGCGGGTAAACAACTTTCGGCTCCTCCGACTCCGCGGCTCTGTTCTGTGGCTCAACGCGCGCGCGGCCGAAGCAAGCAGACCCGAAAGTAGCGCACGTGAGCTTGTCTAACCATGGCTGTTATTAACTTGTTAAATTCCAGCCGCGCCGCTTTGGATGCCATGAATACGAAAGGCGGGAGACCGGCGTGAACGATAGAGTGGGATCGGGATACACGAACAAGCGGGGAAGCCTAGCCGGAAGTCGGGGCGGATAGTGAGACCTGATTGGCTCGCTTTGGGGCGCCGCTCGTTTGCCGCTTCCGGTATCGTCGCCGCCCGACGAACTTTTCTGCGCCAGCTACATCGGCGGCGAACGACGTTTTTTCCGCCGCCGCGCGTCGCGCGTACGCCGGCGGGCGTCGAACGCCGACTATTCATCGCATATTCGCTCCATGTATTATGGCCTTAAGGAGGCGCCACAACCACCGATGGGCCGAAAGTGCAAGTAGTATTGCTTTCGCAATAAAACTGCCCCGCAGGGCTCGAACCATGGAGGAAGGAAACTGAGGAGAGGCCTTACCCCCTCCGCGCGCTAGGAGAAAAATGTGGAGGAAATGACATAGTAGGTTCTCCTCTTTCTTGCTTATTTTTTTATTTCTTTGCCATGGCAGCCACGCCTTTCGGGCCACAATGGCGGCTTTGTTTTGGTTATGTGCGCTCACACGTGTTGCTCCGTAGGTTTTGTACCGTGGCAAAGGCGCCGTGCGGGCAGGTTCGCGTTGGTCTCCGTGTTTTGTTGCGCTGCGTTAGCTGGACCGTGATCGCCCGGATTTTGCTGTGGCCAGGTGGGACACGAGGAACTGAAGCTCGTGAAATGAACGCGCATGCAACGCTGTATGCAATGTACCGCGCCACGGCAATGGCAACGGACGAAGGAATATCCGCGGGAAATATTGCCCTCTTTGGCGGAATCATGCTAACGTGCTGACGATTGTTTAGTATTGCTGCGGAGCGCGCGCGTCCGAGCACCACGGTTGCGCGCAGCGCGGCGTGGTCATAGCGTGGTTTCGCGAGAAATGTAAACAAGAGAGGAGAGCTGGCCCGATAGGCGGAGCAACGCCATGAGCAACGCCAACTTCCGGCTTCACTTTAGCTTCACAAAGAATGACGGCAGGGCCTCTCCCGAGTTTCCTTCCCCCGTGGCTCGAACGAACTTTTCCGCAGATATCCTCCGGTAGCGTGTTAGCCGTCGTCTGCTACGGATGGATGGATGGATAGATGTTATGAGCGTCCCCTTTGGAACAGGGCGGTGGGTTGCTCCACCAAGCTCTTGCTATTATACTGCTTAATGTCCTACCTTGGTTAAACAATGAAAAAAAAAACACTATGAGCTACCACGCCCAAATTTTCTGATCCCCTATTGCGAACTGTGCTTCTGTACGTCTCCGTCTTTTGTCGTTTCCCTACTTTTCTACCACCAATCCTCCAATCACCTCTTACTAATGCCTACTGCGGACATGTTTGCTTTACCACTGCTCCCGCTGAACCCAAGGGCTTCAAGGAGGCCAGTGGTGTCTAAATCGACCGCTGGGTAAAAGTCTTCACATTCTAATAAAACATGCTCCGTCGTTTCCCTAGCTTTACCGCAGCAAGCACATGCTTCTTCTTCCTTCTTATATCTCGCTTTAAAGGTGTGTCTTATAAGGCATCCCGATCTCGCTTCGAAAAGTAATTCGCTTCCCTTTGAGTTATCATAAATGGTTTCTTTCCTGATTTCGTTTTTTCCTCTTAAGTAGTTACTCATGGCAGGTTTCTTTTCCATTGCCGCCACCCATGAGATTATTTCAGCCTCTCTGACTTTCCGCTTGACCTTCTTTGTTGCTGTGTTGCCCACCCTACAGGCCGCATACTTGCTGGTAAGCTTCCTAGTTCTTTTCCTCCACTGTGAATCAATGTTTTTCCTGTACAGATACCTGAACACTCTCCCAGCCCAATACTTTCTTCCATATTCCTCAGCCGTTCTTCATACTCAATTTTACTGCGAGCTTCCCTCACTTCAAAACTAGTCCAGCCCATATCACCCTGCACAGCTTCATTTGTAGTCTCCCCGTGAGCGCCCAATGCGAGGGGACCCACTGACCTTTGGTTCCCGTCGAGTCCTAATTGTACCCCTGATTTAAAGCAAACAACCGCATTTCCAAAAGTAAGTCCTGGAACCATCACACCTTTCCGCATATCTCGGAGGACCTCGTACCTATTGTATCCCTATAGCGCTCTGTGCTTCATTATGGCTGCAGTTCTCTTCCCCTTTACTGTTATGGTTTTTTCCTGTGTTTCCATATATCCATTGCCTTCGTTTATCCATATACCAAGGTATTTATATTCTGTTACCCGAGGTATTTCTCGGCCCTGTATCTGTAACGGCAGGGCCAGCATGGGCGCCGTCAGCGTCGAGGCCGCGCCGAGCGGAGGTGGAGGGAAGTGGTTGGAGCTGCTTTTGGAGATGGAGGGGTTTTACGATACGACTAAAGCCCATTGATAATTTGAAAATAGCAACACTCTCCTCCCCGTGGCGCTTTCCTCCTCGATCTTCTTCGCCTTTTCTCCTGGGCTCCCGTGGACGGGCCGCAGCATTCTATGAGGCGCGTTATTTCGGGCCAGCTGCGTGCCGCAGTGGTGTTGAAAATTTTGAGAGATGCTGATAACAGCATCGATAATGCCGAAGGAAACGTTTAGGAGGAGGTTGGTTTTTTCGCAAAGCCGTATAAACGGGGTATACTGATGTAAAAGGTGCTTTGAGGCGAGTTCGATACTGCAGATAATTTTTCTGCCACATGATGAGACGCTTTACTTTTTGCGCCTGAAATAGTATTGCTTGTGGCACATTCCTCTGCGTGTGCCTTATTAAGAGAAAGCTTTAAATCTCTGCTTGAATGTCGGGTTGTGAGGTGTAGACCATGTCACATGACCCAAGGAAGGCCGGAAGCGAACCAAAGCATGTCCAGCCGTGTGTAAGGTATGATTACTGATTAGCAGAGTTAATTATTTATTCATTGCTGATTGTATTAATATGGATTAAGGTGCATTAAGGAGGAATAAGGCGTGTTAAGGCGAATTAAGGTTAGGATGAAGGTCAATCAAGACGAAATATGTTGCAGTGCTAAACACTATTGGCTGCAGAATATTTCTTGCATTACTGCATCAAGACCACAATCATGATTGATTGCTGAATCTTCGTAATCAAAGCGCATTCATGCAATGATTTCGGCTCGTATTAAATCAATGGAAATAGTGTCCGCACAGAACAAAACTGCAGAAAGGTGGTTTTAAAACATTCGCTATTAGGTCGAAGATTCCCGGCCTCCGCCTAGATGTCGATATCAAAAGCAAGCATGCGCGATCACGTGAACAACCCCTGCACATTGCCTGTATCCGTGAGAAAACCGAACAATAATTGTCGCCCACTCATGCGTGCATGGAAGTGCAGTTCAAATGAAATTACAAAAATCCAAGCTCAACTTAGGTATCGCCTAAGAGACCCGAATGCGAAAGCCTTGTAAAGCCTACTCTAATTCACCTTAATCAACCTCCATCAACCTTCATCCACCCGGTTCCACCTTAATCCTCCTTAATACACCCTTACCGGTCTTATTACTCCTTCGTCAACCCTAATCCACCTTGACCCACCCTAATGAACCTTAATTCTCTTTCATCCACCTTAATCCACCCTAATTATCTTTAATACGCATTAATCATTGTTCATGCACCTTAGTCCTCCTTTATAAATGTTAATCTACAGTAATTCACCCTAATCTTCCTTCATCTACCTTAATCCTCCTTAATCCTTGTTCAAGCACCTTAAGCCACCTTAATACACCCTTTTCCACCTTAATCCTCCCCTGATCCACTTTAATTCAATCACTAATGAATCATTAATTAACTTGGCTAATCATTAATGTCTTATGCACGGCTGGGCATGCTTTGGGTCGTTTCTGGCATACTTGGGTCACGTGATATTTTGCTGTTCTCAACGCGACCTTGAAACAGCGATCTAAAGGCTTTCGGCTTAAAACTTAAAAAACGCAATGTGGACTAGCTAGCGCGCATCACCTGCAACACCACAGGTATACTTGCCACGAATTTCTTCAGGGCCTGCATTCATTGTATGACTGACGCACACATTGACGTAAGGTGAAAATAATAGCTCCTCTACAAGCCACTATTTTGATTTTCAGTAAAACAGGCAACGTAGCCTAACAATAACGAAAAGTCCGATCGAGAGGCTGTATCATCGCTCAGAATTCTTCGCAGCGCAAAACAACCTGTAGTGCTGCATTTCCGACTGAATAACAACGGTTGGTGACGTGCGAGCTAATGGAGTCCCACCAGAATATTAAGCATACTGAAGACAACCCAATTTTTATGCAACGTACAAATTGCCGTAGAAAAATGCTGGTGAGCAGGCCGGAAGAATTATATAAAATTGCAGCATTAGGGAATTACACACAACCTACAGACATTATCATGTCTGTATGTTGTGCGTAATTCATAGTTTACGATGTTTCGAAGTATTTTACCTTCAGAAATGCAATTATTTCAGTAAAGTTTTTTACGCCGCATGGATGCCCTGGGTATTGGTTGTTAGAAAATTGTTTTGCCGAAACGAGGTCCGACGCCGCACGCCGACGCCGGATTTTCTGCGGCACGGGCTCCTTAACGCTGTCGCGTTAAAGAACTAAGAGGCCATACCCCCTGCGCGCACTGGGAGAAAAATGAGGAAGTGGCATTTCCTATTTCCCCTTGCTTTCCACCCCCACTTTTAAGGCGTAAGCCTTTAGTGGCTCATGAGTGTCTGGGCGCAGCCCGTGGTGGACGCAGACAAGCCGTGATCACCTGCGAGTGGAGCAAGGAGGGGAGGCGCCATTCGAGTAGGGCTGTGCGAGTGGGCGCGTGGGTGAGCGCGGACATGCGAGTGGGGGTGTGCGCACATCGGTGACAAACCTTGCAGCCATATGGCTGTGATTGCGTCCCATGCTCGCTGCCACGACGGCATGTGATGCAATGGACCGACACCACACAGATAGTACAAGGCCATTTCACTCCGATCCTTTGTCATGCTACTGGCCCTACTGCCATACAATCTAATGGGGCTGCTCCCGAGTAGGCAACAGTGATGTTGACGTCACCGCTTTCGTCACGCCAGCCTTGGCAATGAAAATTCTGGACCATTAGTATGACGTAGTGAACAGGCCTTTCGCTATCTAGGTGGTGTTGGCCCAACACGATTGCGAAGTAACGCCAACTTCCGGCTTCACGTAGCGTCACAAAGAGTGACGTCAGGGCCCCTCCTTAGACCTTCCTTCCTCCCTCGCCGCGATCGTCAGTTCCCTTTGCGCGCGGTCGCAAAATGCGCAGTTGCTGAAAATAACCACGATGTCCAAGCTTGTGGGTCTGTACGCATTAACGTTAACGTTGCGTTCCTTTAAAATGTGAAAAATGGGTATTTTTATAGGTTTACTGTTAAACACTTTATTTTCTTAGGCTCACTTTGGCAGTGTGTTCTTGTCTAGATCTTTTCATTAAAACAATTCAGTTTATGATTAACTAGTGCGCAAAACGAATAGAAGATACAATTTCTCATTTAGTCCCTGTACATTTCTATCTTTTGTTCTTTGTAGAGGCGTTTATTCCATGTTTCGTATAGGAAATATATAGTCTGCTATTCGACTTGCATTAGATTCGAGAAATAGCTGTGCGATGTTCGATATTCGTTTGTGGTCGAATGGCTAAACGGACAACGACTGTAATTGCAGTTTACAGTGAGCAATACCGATTTAAAGTTAGGCCCTTCCGAATGATCCAGCCTGCAGGAGAACCGCGGTTGTTGCAAAGATGCGCCACTTTTTGATGAAGTGCGTGGAAGAGAGGACTTCGCCATAATAGCCTACATTCGTTGAATAAGGATGCCGTGCCTTAATAGGTCTACGAAACTGGTGCCTCGACTTGCGCAAGTCAATTTATTATTTGACCAATTTCCTCGCGTCTGGATTCCTCGAAACAGATGTACGGTGCTGTAGTACCACAGGAGGGCGAATCAGAAAGTATTTGCCTGTATTTTTTATTAGCCGAGATAAGGTACAAACAGGTAATTACAAATATGCGTACATTATAATTACACAATTTTGCCACATAGTCACCACATCGGTTCAGACATGTGTCCCACCGCAGCACTAAATTTGGGAAATGTCGTCAGACAGTGAAGCACGCGGTCTCCCCGAACGCTCATTGTCATGCAAGTTTTCACGGCCTTTTGCGAACTCACAACACCACAACTTCACACTTCTCAAAGCGAGACGTCTTTCCCTATACGTGGGCTGCATTTCCCTGCGTATATAGATGGGCGTTCGTCCCTTGCTCCAAAGAAAACGAATCACACTTGCTGCCCGTACGCCGTGGACAGCGGAACCGCCATCTTCAACAACTGACAGCAGCGCCTTGCCGCGGAGGAACCGTCAAGTAAGGCTGGGCTGGTCCAACAAAGGTCCACAGCGGCGAATGGATATGTTGACTTCGAATCTACAGCCGTGATCTGCCTAAAAAAAAATAGGGGCAGCGACTTTCTGATTCGCCCTCGTACTTGACTATTTCAACAAGTAGTACCTGCATCTGGTGATGCGGCCGGTGTCCCTTTGTTTTATTATTCACTGAAATGGTACATCAGATACGATCACCCTTCAGTTGTTCCTCATTTCCGAGCTTCTGAGTGGCACCTGACATTCAATTACCCGCATAATAAAGGTGAACATGATTAGGCCTCTTTCTTTTTCCTTCTTTTTGTGCCAAAGGGGCTCCAGCAAACATTCTATTTGATTTGTTTATAAAGTGGACCTATTCCCTATTTCATTCGGCATTCGCGGGTCATTTTTCTCGATTATTCGTGTTCGATTCGATATGGCAATTTTATTATTAGAACACCATTAATTCCTTATCTGGTTTCTGCGCTGCTGCAATGATTAACTAATACCAACATGTTTACCTCCTCAGCAGTTGTGCTTACAGTTCGCGAATAATTTGTTCATCCCGTAATATCCGGCACCCCTTTAAACCACGGCAACCTTGAGAATGTACACGCGTTGCCCATATACAGGTCCACTATATATTTTCTTTTAATTTGTAAGAACGAGGATTCAGCCAGTTCGTATTTAATGAGGCGAGTTGTTGTCGCGCGGAAATAAGGGGATGAAACGCGCATGGAAGATGAAGACGCTACCGGATTAGAAGAGAATGAGGAAGATCTAGGTTGGCAAATTGTGACAAGCCGAAAATTCCGCTCCACCACAAGGATTGCTGGCGATGGGAAAACATCGCCGCAGAGCCAGCAAGAGCAAGGCAACAGCAGCAAGAACAAGGGACCTACAACCACTATGTTCAAAAACCGGATTGTCAAGGCATCAAGGATGCCCCAATTGCCCGAGGAGCACAGCAAAATGATCATCCGCCCACGAGGAGGTCTCAACTTGAGCAAAGTGAGCACCACAGCGATAGGCGTGGCGATTATTGAAGCATCGGGCCTGACTTCGCAACAAGCCCGAGAGGATGTCGTTTGCCCTAACTTCACGCAAAACATCGTGGTGGTTAGTACACCAGATCCCAGTCATGCTGCCAGGTATGTGCGAATCAGGTCAATCATTATAGTGGAAACCGAATACGAAGTGAACGCCTACGAGACAGCTCCGCATACCACGCGTAAAGGAGTGATTCGGAGAGTTGACCTCAGAGACAATCAGGCCACGGTAACGAAGAACATTGTGCATGACTTTAACCCACTGGCACTGGCAGCCAAACGTATTAAATCCACGGGCTCGGTCATTGTTCTGTTTGATGGGCTCAAGGTACCCAATTATGTCAGATACGGGTCGACCCTTGTGAGGTGCTACCTGTATAGGAAGCAGTTTGATGTCTGCTATGCTTGCGGAAAGATTGGACATCGATCAGATGTATGTCCAACACCGGACGTGGTACAGTGCAGAGCATGTGGAACTCAAAACCTGGAGGACAATCACATGTGTGTGCCTAACTGCAAATTCTGTGGAGGGGACCACCCAACTGGGGACAAGACTTGCCGACAGCGGTACCAAATTCCATACGTGGTACGAATTCGACGACGAGAACGCAACAGATCTGCATCGGGGACGACATCAGCACAGCTGCAATGGGATGCCCTAACGGGCACCAGGGGGCGCACGTGCTCAAGGAGCCCCACACGGTCAAGACGCCGCTCGCCGTCGAAGGGCAGAAGCCGCTCCAGATCACGTGAAGTGCAGGTGCGCTTCGAAGGAGGAGGGCAGACGCCTGGCGACAAGACGACATCTGGAACAACGTGGGCCGACAAAGTGAAAGGTACTGTGAGGGCTGCGGAGAGCGGTGCGGGGCGGCTGGTCGGAGATAATGATGCCAGGGTAGAACAGCTAATTAAAGAAGTAACGTATCTGAGAAAGGCAAATGAAGGACTTACTAAGCAGGTTGTAGAACTTGGCAAGAACTCGCAGACTAGCTCCACAAAAGTAGCAATAGCCAAACCGGTGAATAATGACAACAGCCAGGATGAAGAAAACACACCAGCTCCAAAGAAGCGAGCAATAAGCCCAGTAGAAACGACAGTGTGCTCTGCTTTGGAAGAGATCAAGGAGGCGAATAAACAACTTAGAGATGCCATAGATAAAACTACCTTCAAAGTTGATAAGTTATGGAAATGGAGACTGACGGTTGAAAAGAGGCTTACTAAAGTAGAAGCACAAGGCGAGGACGACGAATACCTACCCTCAGAAGCAGAAAGCGTCAGATCGCTCCCTGGCGCGTCGGGGGGTTCTACGAAGTGCACTCTAGCGGGTAGCAGTAAGGCGGGTTCTATAAGCAATGGCTTGCAGGGGGAGCTTTACCGTGCGGCAATGGAATTGCCGAGGATTTTATCACAAAAGAGCACCTCTCATGCAGTTAATAAAAACCTCTCCAGACAAACCGAAAATAATTATGCTGCAGGAAACCTTGGCGGTGGAGATCAGCCTATCGAGATACAAAGCGACATGCAGGGGCAAAGAGCCGGGTAGGGGGCTAGCCACGCTCGTAGATAAGAAAATACCTTACATAGAACATGATTTGCGCCTTGGACTAAACAAATTAGAATACTTACTTGTGGAAATAATTTTGAAAAGGAACAGAAGCAAACCGCAAAGCCTCTTTTGTCTTAATGTTTATAGCAGCCCTAGCGGCATGAAACAGAGTTTCAGGGCACTTCTTAATAAGACTATGGCTGTTACTAAGCACGCTCCACTCATTATTGGAGGGGATTTCAACGCCCCACATCAAACCTGGGGATATCTCTGGAATACTAAGAAAGGGGATGGACTCTGGCACCTAGCTACAGATCTTAATCTCTCCCTCATCACAGACCCAACTTATCCCACTAGGTGTGGTACATCTACATGCAGGGACTCCACCCCAGACCTTACTTTTGTATCAAATTTAGCGAACGCTGGCTGGAGTAACTCCAATATTGACCTGGGTAGTGATCATTACATATTACAAATACTATTGGAAACACCAAGTAATGAGATAAAGCACTTTAACTACATTGACTGAGATCGTTTTCGGAAAGCAAGAAAAAGCAGAGCTGAGACAGAGACAGGACAAAAGAAAACACTCCAAACTTGGACCACTCAGCTCAGGGAAGATGTAAAGGCGGCAACGCAGGATATTACCACAGAGGAGGATATCGAAATCATGGCCAGTAGGCTGGCGCACTTGATTGAAGCCAAACAATCTATGTTAAATAGATGGAAAACGCAACGGCTTAACAGGAGACTCGGGAAGCGCATAGCATTGTTGAATAGGGAGATTGAAGAACACTCCAGAAATTTTCAGAAACAACAATGGGATGTGCTTTGTAATTCCATAGATGGTCGAATCAGACGAGGTGGAAATTGGAACTTACTTAGACATTTGCTTCATGAGAACGACACGAAATCTAATAGGAGAACAGCAGTAGCACGACTCGTCCATCGTGAGAGTCAGGACACAACGGAGGAGGCCATTCTGGATCGGCTCACAGCTAGGTATTTACCACTTAAGGATAGCAATGAGAGTGCAGACCTGCCTGAATATACAGGGGAAGTCTGTGAGCCTATGGATCAAGACTTCACAGAAAGTGAAGTTCGCGCAGCCCTGTACGACCTCAACAGTAGATCTGCTGCCGGTCCAGATGGCATTTCCAATATGCTGTTGAAAAATTTGGACGATGATTCTATAAAATATTTAACAGAGTATTTTAACGAACTCTGGAAAAACGGTGATTATCCGAAGGAATGGAGAATTGCTAACACAATTCTTATTTCTAAACCAGGCAAGCAACTCAGTCTAGATAACCTAAGACCCATATCATCATATCGTTAACGTCATGTCTGGACAAAACCATGGAGCATGTCATACTGAATAGACTGACTAAATATGTAGAAAACAGAAATGTTCTTCCGCATAACCTGATCGGTTTCCGTCCTGGACTTTCGACTCAAGATGCAATGCTTTTAATCAAAGATCACTTTATTCTTGCTAGC
Source organism: Dermacentor andersoni (assembly GCF_023375885.2). Lineage (NCBI taxonomy): Eukaryota > Metazoa > Arthropoda > Arachnida > Ixodida > Ixodidae > Dermacentor > Dermacentor andersoni. The sequence goes on along the minus strand of NC_092820.1, from coordinate 51,351,547 downwards.
CCGCTACATACGAGAGCGCTTCTAGGCCTAGATGTAGAAAAGGCCTTTGATCGCATCAAGCACAGGGCCATATTGAATATCCTCTCGGAGATGGGATTGGGTAAGCCATTGCACAATATATTCAAAGCCTTTCTCGGTGACCGTTCTGCTTGTCTCAGGTTAGGCGAACTCCAATCGACAACCCTGGAACTTGGGAATCGTGGGACACCACAAGGGTCTGTCCTATCTTCCATGTTATTTAATTTGGCAATGTCAAAAGTGGCTCGAGGTCTCGCGCAGATTGAGGGTATCCACTTTGCTATATATGCAGATGATGTAACAATCTGGAGTGCCGAAGGTAATATGGGACAAACAGAGACCAAACTACAGGAAAGTATTTATGTGGTGGAAACAATACTTGAGGGTATGGGACTGAACTGCTCTGGTAAAAAATCAGAACTATTGGTATTACGGAGCAGTAAGCGTGGGCGCAAGCCGAACGGATATATCCCAGAGGATATATCCCGCATTGACATACGCCAAGAATGGAGAACCAATCAGGCAGGTGGAAACTATTAGAGTGCTAGGACTTCTCCTGCAAGCGAATGGATCTAATTGCAGGATGATAGAACACATCTCTAACAAGTCAGAAGTCATTAGGCTTATGCGTAGAGTTACCAACAAGCATAAGGGGCTAGGAGAAGACAGTTCCATAAGATTGGTACATGCATTCGCCTTTTGCCACTTCTCGTACGTGGCTGGCATGCTACAATGGACACAGGCTGATATGAACAAGCTAAAGGCTTTAATCAGACGACTTAGAAAGACTGCGCTAGGGCTTCCCATCAGCACGGCCAATGATAGCTTATTGCGCCTAGGGCTGCATAACACACTAGAGGAGATAGCTGAGGCTCAACAGGTGGCCCACAAGGAGAGACTAATGGGGACACGACCTGGAAGGGCGCTACTTGAAGAAATTGGCGTAGAAATTAACAACCACACCAACGAAGGAGAATTATTAACACAATTGCAAGCGGGACTACGAGAAACATTAAAGACGACCCCGTTCCCTAGGAACATGCACCCGACACATAACCTCGAGAGACGGAAGGCAAGGGCGAAGGCACTCCTTCAAGACATAGATGAACGTAAGCAGCAGGCGGTGTTCGTTGACGCTGCCTGGGTTAAAAATAAGGATGCCTATACCTCCGTTGTTGTAGACACTCAAGGTAACATACGGGATGCCATCACCGTCTATACCAAGGACGCAACAGTATCAGAACAAGTAGCAATCGCCTTAGCCATCCTGGCTAATCGGTGGACGCATATTTACAGCGACTCTAGAACAGCCATACGCAACTTTAACAACGGATATGTGACACGGATAGCAACAAAATTACTAGAGAACGCCAACAGTGAGAGGATTGAAATCCGCTGGTTTCCTGCACATCTGGGGGTGGTGGACGGAGCTCGGAGAAACCTCAATGAGGTGGCAAATAAAGCAGCACGAGGACTTTCAAGCCGTGCTCTTCAAGACCAAGCAACTTACACTTCACCCGGGGAACACAGGGATCGATTATTAACATATAACGAAATCACGATGAATTATTATTTAAGCAGAAGGGAATACCCATTGCCACACGGTAAGCTTTCCAGAGCCCAAGCGGTCACATTACGTTTGCTACAGACAAGAACATACCCAAGTCCAGATTTTATTAACAGGATCTATCCGGAGAGGGAAACTCATACCAACTGTAATAAGTGCAATGGCATCATTACTCTTGACCACATGCTTTGGCAGTGCCCCGCGGTCTTCACAGACTGTGACAAGGAACAAGAATGGTGGCGGCAAATGCTATACAGTGAATCACTCTCTGACCAATTACGGGCAGTCCAGAAGGCCCGCGATGTGCCTGAAGGGCTCGGCCTGACTGTACCAACGTGGGAGCGGCCCGCGTCAACGTAGGGTTGACCTTCAGGACCCGATAAAGTTCTCCATACCATACCATACCATACCCTCGCTCATCAGCGAGCGCCGGCTTGCAATCCTTGTGGTGAAGCTGAGTGGATAGATCACGTGTCGTGACGCACTTTCGGAAAGTAATTATCTTGACAAGCCACGTCGTTCGTATCTGATACAATCTGCGGCACTGCGTGGACTACTCTGTGTCGGTGTATAACGCTGTCGGGCGGTAATATTACGTTTTTGATATACTAGTACGCTTATACTAGCAAATAATTGACTTTTATTGCCACTGAAATATTGCCACTGCGATTCTTGTAATACTGAATGTATCTAATTATTTGTGGGCGTGTATGCGTGTGACTGATTTACGTTACACATTAACTGCAGCTTGCAGCCCCTGCCGCCTCCGCCCGTCTGCTGAGTTGCTTCTTTCATGTTCTCTCTATATGTGCTCGTAGCGACTATAGAGGCGTGCGAATATTCGAAATTTTGCATATTTGGTTCTGTTACGGTATAACAGACAACAGTGTTTACGGCAGAGAGCGAAAAAAAAGACCGACGAGAGTGGTGAGTGATGTCACGTGGTAGTGACGGTGAAGAAGGCAGCAAAACTTTGATTAACGAAACTAGCGTTTTATTGGGCGAACTTGTGCCCTCAAAAGCAGGCTACACTCAAACAGCGATAGCGGCGAATACATTCGGTGATTGTCGTCGAAAATCTGATGAGCGGGTCAAGCGCGTCGGCTTTTATACATACGTCGTCGAATGTTCCAGAGTAATCGCTGGGACCCGCGTGCCTTCCACAAAGTTCTACATTACTCGCGTCGCGCACACATGCAATCAGATTACACAAGGTTGGGTCACAGACAGCGGATGGAACCATCGATAACATTCCATAAACTTCCGACACATGCAGGCAAGTCCCGCGCTGTTCGATAACATTTGTTAGGCGGTGAATTAAACGTGGTCGCCTGATAAAGACAAGCACACGTGTCAATACCCCCCTCTTAAATAGCATCGACCCGACGCTGCAAACAAACGAAAGTAATAAAGAAAAGCACTCATAGCAAAGAAAACAACAAAATAAGGAAAGTTCGTCTGCGTCCGTAAAAGGTTTTAAGACGCACCACGTGGACCACTTCAGATCGTGCACGGCGCCGCTGTGAATGCGAAATGCCGTCTGGCACGACCTCATAGTCCAGTGCCCCAATACGTCGGATGACCTTGTAGGGTTTGAAATAGCGTCGCAATAGTTTCTCACTCAGTCCTCATCGGCGTATCGGGGTCCATACCCAAACGCGATTGCCGGGCTGGTACTCGACGAAGCGTCGTCACAGGTTGTAGTGTCGGCTGTCGTACCGACAGCCGACACTGCAGGTTCTTGATCCGTAGGCGGGCGAGCTGTCGGGCTTCTTCGGCGCACTGGAGATAGGTAGCGACGTCAAGATTCTCCTCGTCAGTGACGTGCGGCAGCATGGCGTTGAGCGTCGTCGTCTGGTTCCTGCCTTAAACCAGCTTAAATGGCATGATCTGTGTTGTTTCTTGCACCGCCGTGTTGTAAGCGAAGGTTACGTACGGCAGGACGGCATCCCAGGTCTTGTGTCCGACGTCGACGTACATTGCTAGCATGTCGGCGAGGGTTTTATTCAGGCGCCCCGTAAGACCATTCGTCTGTGGGTGGTAGGCAGTTGTCCTTCTTGTCTGACTGTACTGCAGAATGGCTTAGGTGAGCTTCAGGACTTCTGGGGCGCCATGTCGCAGCAGGATACTTTCGACGAAAAATTTTGCCACTTCGGCTGCGCTACCTTTCAGCAGATCTTTAGTTTCAGCGGTGAGGGTGAGGTAGTCTGTCGCCACGACGATCCACTTATTTCCGGATGTTGACATCGGAAACGGTCCCAGCAAGTCCATCCCGATCTGCTGAAAAGGTCGGCAAGGAGGCTTGATCGGCTGAAGTAATCCCGCTGGCCTTGTGGGGGGTGTCTTGCGTCGTTGACAGTCTCGGCATGTCTTGACGTGACGGGCGATGTCGGCGGTTAGGCGCGGCCAGTAATACCTTTCTTGTATCCTCGATAGCGTCCTGGAGAAACCTAGGTGCCCGGTGGTCGGTTCGTCATGTAGGGCGCGCAGTACTTCTGGACGCAGCGGCGACGGAAGAACAAGAAGGTAGTTGGCGCGGACTGGTGAGAAGTTCTTCACGAGTAGATTGTTTTGAAGCGTGAACGAAGATAATCCGCGCTTAAATGCCCTGGCGACAACGTCGGTGTGCCCTTTCAAATACTCGACGACGCCTTTTAGCTCCGGGTCTGCCTGTTGCTGTTCAGCGAAGTCTTCCGCGCTTATTATTCTAAGGAAGGCGTCGTCATTCTCGTCCTCTTGCGGCAGCGGGTCAATGGGGGCGCGTGATAGGCAATCGGCATCAGAGTGTTATCGTCCGGACTTGTAGGTTACAGCGATGTCGTATTGTTGTAGTCTGAGGCTCCACCGCGCCAGTCGTCCTGAAGGATCCTTTATATTCGCTAGCCAACACAACGCGTGATGGTCGCTGACGACTTCGAATGGCCTGCCATATAGATGAGGGCGAAATTTAGCTGCAGCCCAAACGATGACGAGGCATTCCTTTTCGGTCGTAGAATAGTTGCCTTTCGCTTTTGACAGTTTCCGGCTAGCGTAAGTTATCACTTGTTCGGCTCCGTTTCTCCTCTGGACTAGAACGGCACCGAGGCCTAGGCTACTGGCGTCAGTATGGATTTCTGTATCGGCGTACTCGTCGAAGTGCGCAAGTAGCGGTGGCGACTGCATGCGTTCCCCGCAGGGTCGTCTGCGTCAGCAAGCGTTTGGTGTGTTGCGATACCACGTACCCGAGCACACGAAGGTTGGACCCTCCCGCGTGTAGCCGTGTGCTGCTTAGCCGTGACTGGGGAAAGGGGGATCCTGGAGGTTGAGCCGATGCTGGGTGTTTGGACCTTTTTTTTATTTTATTTCATGTACCCTCAGGGCCATTGACATTGGAGAGGGGAGTGTTTACAGGCATACAAAAGAAGAAAAAATAGGAAATGTGATACAAGGAATAGGAGTATTGCAATAAAAGTTAACAAGTGTGTCTACTCATACAGTATTAGCTAAGGCGTTCTTGAAAAGCTGGTAATCTTTGATGGTGGCTGTCAGTGCAGGAAGGTGATTCCACTCTGCTGCGGTACGAGGTATAAATGACTGGAAGAAAGCGTTAGTCCTACAAAATGGGACACCGACCTTGTAGGCATGATCTAATCGAGATGATAGGTGACGTGGGGGAGGGATTAATTCGCTACGCAGGTGTGGATGATGAAACATCTTATGGAACAGACAGATACGAAACGCTTTGCGACGTGAGGCTAGGGATGGTAGATTAAGGCTTGATTTCATTAAAGGTATGCTAGCGGTCTTGTTAAAGTTGGAAAGAATGAAGCGAACCGAGTTATTTTGGACCATTTCTAGTGAATGTATTAGGTTTTCATGATGAGGGTCCCAGATGGATGCGGCCTACTCTAGTTTCGGACGTATTAATGTTTTGTACAACAGCAGTTTGAGGGAAGAGGGCGCTTTAGAAAAGTTGCGGCGGATGTAACCAAGCATACGATTAGCATTGTTAATTATGTATGTGATATGTGCAGACTAAGTGAGAGTGGAAGTGATGTGTACACCAAGGTACTTGTATGAGCCTACCGATTCTAAGAGGACATGATCTAAGGAATAAGTGGGGATACTGTTGCAAGTTCTTGATACACGAAGAGATTTACATTTTGTGATGTTAAGTTCCATTAGCCATGTTTTACACCACAATGAAATAGCGTTCAGGTCAGTCTGAAGAGCGGTTACATCGCTTGTTATTTCTCTGAAGATTACGCAGTCATCCGCAAATAAATGGATAGGAGAGGAAACAGATGAAGGCAAGTCGTTGATGTAGATTAGAAAAAGAAGAGGCCCGAGGACGGAGCCTTGTGGGACGCCGGAATGGACAGGGTTTGAGTGAGAGTTAAGATTATTAGCTGACACGTATTGTGAACGGTTTTTAAGGAAACACTCAATCCAAGCAAGAAGTTTGGGGTCAATGTTCATGAGCTGTAGTTTGTGAAGTAGCAGTTTCTGAGACACTTTATCGAAAGCTTTGGAGTAGTCTAGGAAAATGCAATCCGCCATTGAACGAGTATCAAGAATTAGGTGTAGCTTATGTATGTAGGAAGCCAGCTGCGTTTCACAAGAATATGTTTTTCGAAAGCCATGCTGTGAACTTGAAAAAAATGAATTTGACTCAAGAAAGTTAGCAAGCTGTGAATATAGAATATGTTCTAATATTTTGCATGGGATACTGGTTAGTGAAATAGGACGATAATTGAGAGGAGAATGCTTGTCACCTGATTTATAAAGTGGAGTCACCTTACCGACTTTCCAATCAAGGGGCAGGTATGCTGTGTCAAGCGACTGTCGAAAAAGTTTTGCTAGTAAAATAGATGAATAAACAACAGTGCTGTGCAAAAATTTCACGGAAATTAGGTCATGGCCAGGAGCAGAGGAGAGACGCAATGATTTAATCACGGTTTCGATGCCGCAGGGTTCAATTGTAATTGGAAACATAGCCTGGTAAGGCCCCCCGGTGGAGGCAACACACGTCTTTGGCCTCTGCTTCACATAGACGGCACCCCCGGACTGACCCACCCGGGGGAAATCGGCAGCCGCCTTTTCCTGTCCCCCTCTTCGATCTTTATCTTTTCCTTTCACTATTTTATCTTTCCTGTGTACTATTTACTTCATTTCATTTACAAGTTTCCGGACGGCTAGGGTTAACCATGTGGGCGTGGCCTTCCTTGGTCTTGGTTATATGGTTATAGCAGTTATGTATGGCTAGTGGTTTTTAAAACATTCCCGCGTTGGGCTCCATGGTGGGCGGCCAGCTTTGCTGCCGAACGTGTATGTAATTACATGGATAGAACCTCCTCTTCAGCAAAACCTGATCGGAGGCCGTAAAGGCACCGGACAGAGGTAATGAACTTCAGTAAACCTAGTGATAGCTTTACAAAATGTTTGGTCATCACGTCTGAAACTGAACAAAAAATTCAAGACATGTCCCCTTTCCTCTTCGCCAAAGCACTTAATGAGTGTATTGGTGAGACCTACAAAGCAAAGAAAATGAATTCTGGAGACCTCTTGCTCAAAGTTATGAGGGCTGAGCATAGCAGGCAGATTAAGAAACTTGAGAAGATCGGTGAGAACAGTGTGTCTGTCTCACCATATCGTACACTGAACTACACGAATGGTGTGATTTCAGATACAAAACTCCTAAAGTGCACAGACGAGGAAATTGAAGAAGCCTTGAGAGATCAGGGTGTTCTATCTGCAAGACGAATAAAATTCAGAAAAAATGACAGTGAAACTCCGACCAAACACATTGTGCTGACCTTCAACTCCATAACGCTTCCAAGTGCCGTTAAGACCGCTTACCTGTACCTTAGAGTAAGACAATATTTGCCCAATCCCCGCTGGTGCTTTCGGTGTCAGAAATATGGGCACGGATCCCAGTCATGTCGCGGAAGAGCAACCTGTACTAAATGCGGTCAACCAGACCCTGGTGATTAAACGTGCCCAAAAGAGCTGTGCTGCGCAAACTGAGCGGGTCAGTACGCGGTCTTTTCCAGATCTTGTCCTCAGTGGAAAAAAGAAAAAGAAGTGATTGCATTGAAGGTACGAGAGAACATATCATACAATGAAGCCAAAAAGAGAGTTGCATTTGCCTATAGAGGTACTGACGCACAGGCTGTGCATAGAGGGCGTGCGCCGCCGATGGTGTCAGTTGGAACCCAAGTGGAGCTGCTGGACAAAGTGTCAGCGCTCCAGCCCTCCTCATCCAGTGAAATAACAGACGCTCGTCGCAACCCTCTCCCAAGAGGCCCAGAGGCTTCTGCCGGGGCTGACGTCAGTACGCAGGCGGTAGAGGCCACGAAGGTCTCAACATCGGTGCCGAAGGACCGCTTTCTTTTCAAGAAGTCGGCACCTTCACCAAGCACCATCAACGATGAACGCCCAAAGGGCGATGATATGATGGGAGTGTGTCCGCCAGACACGAATCAAACAAAAAAGCCTACATATGGTAGGCAAACCAAAAAGTCGGGTATTCCCCCTGGAAAACAGAAATGAGGTGGACTTCTGGTCATTGCCCCTGCCAAGGAGACGTCACCTAAAAAGAATTTCAGCAAGCTTCTTGCTCATTTACATGTCATCTTTGTGACCTTTTGGATAGAATTTCTTCGTGAAGTACTTGATAATCCACATCATCAAATATGGCTACTATTGTGCAGTGGAACTGCCGTGGTTTAAGAACTAATATTGATGACATTTACGATCTTTTCGAGAATACTGAGGCTTCTGTTATGTGTTTGCAAGAAACTCATTTGAAAGGTTGCCATAAACAACCTTTGCGTCGATATAGCATCTTTTGCAAAGATAGGGAACAGTCTTCAGTCGCATCCGGAGGAGTCGCTATAGTGGTTGCTCAAGGAGTCCCAGTACGTAAAGTGAAGCTTAACACCAACTTAGAAGCTGTTGCAGTAAAGGTTCAAAGAGAAAAAACAATAACAGTATGCTCCCTGTACTTACCACCAGGTAAGAATATCACAAGAAAAGAATTAGAAAATTTGGTGTATGAACTTCCAGAACTTTTCCATTTATTGGGGGATCTTAATGCTCATAACAACATCTGGGGCAGTAGCCACACTGACGCGAGGGAGAAAATGGTAGCAGAATTTTTAGACAACTGCAATGTGTACCTTTTTAATGATGGAAAGCCAACATATTTTATTGCGAAATCACAATATACTTCAAGCATTGACCTCTCCTGTGGCACGCCGTCATTTGCTAGGTTTTTTACTTGGGACGTGAGGGAAAACCCACGTGGCAGCGACCACTACCCTATAATACTGAAGCCGATCGACGCGCCTCCAACAATGCCAGCACGAAGACAGAGATGGACGCTGGGTATAGCAGACTAGTCTCTTTTTTGGAAAGGTCTGAAATAAGGATGCACTCAATATTGACGACTTATGTGATGCGATAACGAAACAAATTTTAGGTGCAGCTGAAAACTCCATACCACTTTCACAAGGGAAGCTTCCACGTAGACCAAAACTGTAGTGGAATGATGCATGTGATAAAGCTCGTAGGAAACAAAACTTTCCAAGGTCTCGACGAAACAGGTACCCAACTTTCGAAATTTTTTTGTTTTTTAAACAAAAGCGCAGTGAGGCTAGAAGGGAAAGACTGATAGCAAAAAGAACATCGTGGGTGAAATATGTGAGCTCGATAAACAGTCACACAACAAGTAAATTAGTCTGGGAGAAAGTGAGAAAAGTTGACGGTGTTCATACAGAATACACGCTCCCTGTATTTGACGAGGAAACGGATGTTAAGGGCAAGCAAATATACTTGGCGAGCACTTTGCTGGAATTTCGAATGACGCTCACTACACTCCCGAGTTTCTCAAGATAAAGGCCACTGCAGAAAAGAAAGATCTTCGGATATCAATGAATAGTACTGAGCCATATAACTGTCCTTTTACAGAAACTGAACTCTTCGATGCGATATATTTAGGGAAGAGCCATTCAGCAGGTCCGGACAACATACATTACGAAATGCTGCGACACCTACACATGAACGCGTACGACACAATCATTCACCTCTTCAACAGGTTGTGGGCGGAAGGCTATTTTCCAAAAGCATGGAAGAAGGCGATGGTTGTACCACTTCTAAAACCTGTAAAGGCACGTCCTGACCCTAATAGTTATCGCCCCATTGCGTTAACCAGTTGTTTACGAAAAAACATTCGAAAGAATGGTTAACAAACGGCTTGTGCACATTTTGGAAATTAACGAGTTACTTGATTAGTACCAGTGTGGCTTTAGGGTCAATCGCAGTGCAATCTACCAATTAGTCCGGTTAAAAACAAAATTCGTGAATCTTTCGTCCAAAGGCAACATTGCGTCTCTGTTTTCATTGACTTATCAAAAGCGTATGATACGACGTGGAGACATGGCATTTTAATGGACTTGCACAGATACGGAATAAAAGGGCACGTGCTTGGTATAATCAAAAGCTATCTGGAGGATCGAACTTTTCAGGTGATGTTTGGACCAACTTTCTTCAACTGTTTTATACAGAAGAATGGAGTGCCGCAAGGTGCATGGAATATACAGCGTTACACTATTTTTAGTGAAGCTCAATTCGATAACTACAGTTATTCTTTCTTCCTTAATGTATTCTTTATATGTCGATGACATTCAACTTTGTTTCACCTCTTGTAATATGGCTACTTGCGAACGCCAACTCCAGTTGGGTGTAAACTCTATAGTGCGATGGGCAAACGAAAATGGTTTTGAATTTTGCGCAGGAAAAACAATATGCGTAACTTTCAGTCAATACCGAAGGCTCACACAGCATCCAACATTACATATTAAAGGAGAGCAAATCACAGTAAAGAATGGACGCAAATTTCTTGGTATAATATTTGACAAGAAACTCAACTTCAAAGCGCACATCGCGTATGCAAAACAGAAATCTCTGAAATTCATAAATTTATTAAAGATCCTATCCATTCGATCGTGGGGTTCAGATGGAATATGTCTGCTTCGCATATACAATGCAGTTGTCCGGTCACAATTAGACTACGAATGTTTTGTGTACGGCTCAGCTCGAAAGTCGGCATGAGAGGTTCTTGATCAGGTGGATCGTCTTGGACTACGTCTGTGTTCCGGCGCGTTTCGTACGTCTCCAATACAAAGCTTCTATGCAGAAACCAACAAGTTGTCTTTGGAACACAGAAGACTACTTCTTGGAAACATGTACATACCCGCCGTGGTTGCTCAGTGGCTATGGTGTTGGGCTGCTGAGCACGAGGTCGCGGGATCGAATCCCGGCCACGGCGGCCGCATTTCGATGGGGGCGAAATGCGAAAACACCCGTGTGCTTAGATTTAGGTGCACGTTAAAGAACCCCAGGTGGTCGAAATTTCCGGAGTCCTCCACTACGGCGTGCCTCATAATCAGAAAGTGGTTTTGGCACGTAAAACGCCATAATTAAATTAAAAACATGTACATAATGAGAGTACTATCCTGTTCCACGCATCCTTGTAGACTACTATTTACAAGGCCGCGCTTTGAAATACATTTGAGCAGCAAACCGGCAATCATTCCTTCCTTTTTTATCAGGTACCAAAAGCTGAATACGGACCTATGTTACAACGCAAGAAAAAGATTCTTGCAAGATGAACCTTCTTTTGCTCCTTGGGAGATGAAACATGCGCAATGCGACTTTAGGTTAACAAAAAACAGAAAACGATCTTCACCAAGCGGGCGTTACTAAGTGATTATTTAGAAATAGAATCAGAATATAATTTCTGCATGACATACATTACAGATGGATCAAAAAGCAATGGCAATGTAGGCGCTGCAGTTACATCAAATCAATTTGAAAAACAAATGAGACTTCCAAGTCAGGCTACTGTCTTTACTGCAGAACTCCATGCCAGTTCGTTAGCTCTTGAAGACATCCTGAAAAGAGGAAATAATCAATCTGTTATACTTAGCGAATCCTTGAGCTCTCTTCAAGCTCTCGCATCTAGATTACCATCTGAAAAATTCTACTGAAGAAAATACGAAATCAATGCACCTAATGTCACAAGAGAGCTTTAAATGTCACTTTCTGCTGGATTCCTAGTCATGTAGGAATACCGGGGAATGAAAGAGCAGATATTATGGCAGCTCGTACCGAAGATTTGGAGCTACACGATGCTGGCCTACCTTGGCAAGATTATAAAGCCACTTTAAGAATAGCAGTTGAGAAACACTGGCAGAAAGTGTGGGATGAGCAAAAACTTAACAAGCTTTATTGCATAAAACCTATTTCACGAGAATGGCGGAGTTGTCGCCACAGACAAAGATTTTGCGAGGTTACCTTATGTCGCCTAAGAATTGGTCACACAAGGCGGACACATAGTTACTTAATAACAAACCACAACCAACATACCAACGCTGCCGTGAAATTTTAAACGTGCTACACATTTTAATAACATGTTCTCGCTTAGAAAAATGGAGGGAAAGATATTTTCAGATTTCTTACGAAAGAAGAATCCCTATCCATCCCATGTTATTATTGAGCGATGAACCACTCGTACAATATGAAGATACGTTTAACTTTTAAAAGCCACAGGAATTCTACAAGAACTGCAGCACATTTCATGTTTTATATTTTTACTTGGCCATTTACACCATTTTACCGCATTTGAACAAATAAGCTAATCCGAAAAACATGTGCTTGGCGCATTATAGTCTGCACGACTGTTGCGCCATAAAAATCCCAAATCACCATCATCAAGGCTTTAAGGAAACCACTTACCTTCTTCCTGTGCTCATCACCGTCTTTTATCACTCTCTTTATCCCCTGTGCAGAGTAGCAGGCCAAAACAGGCTAGCTCAGGCCGACCTTTCTACTAAATAATATCTCTCGCTACTTGAAGTTCCGAGTTGCGAATGATTATGCTGGAGGATAACCGAGGCTGTTGCGCACAGCCACCGTGCATTTCTTGAGCAATTGCATGGAGCAGGTATAGCCACTGTGCGGCAGTCGTTCTGTAGAATACCTCGCCTTTTGGCAGCCTAGGAACTTGTCTTGATTTAATCAAAGCAATTCGGCCAACCGCGCCATGTTTGCATTAGTTTTAAACAATGTATGGTACTGTAGTATTCCACCTAGCCCGCTTCAACTAACATACATCTATAAAAATGTATAATCCTTTGTTTTAATAGTGTACTTGTCTCAGAAAACAAAATTCACCGAGGATTACGATACTTTCTAAGACAAAATTTGTGCGCAGCTCTATAAGTGTTTTGGTTTCACAATCTGTCTCCTGCGGCACGTTGCAAACAGAGCAAGAAGTGGCGCGACGACCTCGGTAATCGGAAGAAGGCGACAGGCCGCGATTCACAGCAGCCGCCGCAAACAGACCTCCGCTAATGCAGTGCTTTGTTTTCATATATACGGTTTCGCTAGACGCGCTCGCGGCATGCCATCAGTGAACAGACGACGCGCGCTACTAGTAGCCACCGTCGCCGCAGAGCGGCAATACGCTTTTCCTCTCACGCTTTCGCCAAACCCTCCTCCTCTACTTTCCGCCTAAGTTTAAGTTATGGCGTTTTACGTGCCAAAACCACTTTGTGATTATGAGGCACGCCGTAGGGGGGGACCCCGGAAATTTCGACCACCTGGGGTTCTTTAACGTGCACCTAAATCTAAGCACGCGGCTGCTTTCGCACTTCGCTCCCATCGAAATGCGGCCGCCGTGGCCGGGATTCGATCCCGCGACCTTGTGCTCAGCAGCCTAACACCATAGCCACTGAGCAACCACGGCGGGTACTTTCCGCCTCATCCCAGGCAGCACATTGCATGGTGCCAGCCAGGGCCGATGTTGGTTTTGAGCTGGCACCAGCCAGGCCTGCAAATACCCTCGTTGCCTCCGTAATGCCAGTGCTGACAAAGCCACTGTATCATACATCTATCGCTGGCCCTGCGTTGCCGGGGGATGCACTTAATTGCCTAAGCCGGGCAACCCAAATGCCTATTACGGGCCTGCTTTCTTGATAGGATGTCGTCATTGGCTGTACGTCTTTAAGCATTGGTTAAAAACGTCCGTTCAATACTATAGGCATTGCCACATTGTCTATCAGTTATAATAAAACCGTCAATATCAGCCTGTCAAATAGAACGGCACGTCAGCATTAGCTTTCGCGTAGCATTCACTGGCCAATCCTAAGTACATGTATGTAATACACCACGTTAGATGTACTTGACCTGAATTTTTTAGTACCTGCCTTTGCCTGACTTTCCGGCATTGTTGGGACCTCTTCAGAATTACCAGATGGGCTTGCTTAAAGTAAGCAGTTGTTTGTGTGCTTTGCACGAGCCTTCCGTGTGACGAGCCTTCCATGTCATGCATGTCATACATACCATTGCATGCCATATCCTGCCATCTCGTGCGTTAGAAAATGGCATCAAGACATTTACGCCACATCGTGCATGTTATCTCATTCATGTCACGTGTGTAAGTCATGACATGTGTTGCATGCCATGTCACCCGTATCATCATATCGTCCTGTTATTCATGTCATGCATGACATTTTAACATTTAACCAGGTAAAGAAACGACTGCGATGGCATCACGAAGATCTAAATGGCCAGGTGATGACATACATGACACCACATTTGGATGATAGCAACCTGCGTTGTCCCCGCTTCTCGGAAAGCCGGTTTCCCTCGTTATGTGGGGGAGGGGGGGGTCATTATCCCCTGTTATTTTTCGGAATCGAGGCAGCTTCTCGACTAGGACGCCACCACAACCACTGGGCAAACCTGCTTTTACTTCCGAATAAAAGCCAGTGGACGCACCGTTCTCAAGATATCCAAACGTGTATTCCTTGCCTCCGCTAAACTGAGCTCCCAACAATGTCATACATCACTTATGTCATTCACTTCATGCAATGCCAACCATGTTATGCCACGCATGTGGTATCATGCATATCCTGATATATAGCCACTTGAACCATCACGACGGCATCATTATGATGTAGCAGTTCGAGTAGATAAATGGGTACGTAGGACGACTCAATGTGCCTAGAGTAGGCAAAGAATGCGTCGCTAGAGAATGCTCGTGTACCGTGTATTGGACGGACAATAAAGGTAGTGAAAAATTAATCCGGAATCCTCCACTACGGTGTGCTTCATAACCAGCACGTGGTTTTAGCACAGGAAACCGCGAACTTTCAATTGAATGTTGCTCAACCTCTGCTGCAACATGGAGTGCAACATGGAGTTTGTGTGCAGATGGCAACGCGCCCGCTGACCCGGGTGATCGAGGGCATGCTCTGGAGCTACTACTTCCCCGAGCAATGCGTCCGCTCGGCGCTTGCCTACCAGCCTCTTCCAGACGACGTGTTCATCGTCAGCTACCCGAAGTGCGGAACGACCTGGCTGCAGTACCTCGTCTACAACATATACAGGTACACATGAGAAACAATGAGGTCAGAGTCGTCGGATTGATTTCGGCATTGTTTCCGTGATGTGTGTGTTTGTGTACGTGGTGTCTCCAAATCGGAAATACGTGCGGGAGCATGCAAGAAGTACAAGCAGCTGACATGTGAAAGCACGAAAATCTCATGTGCTAGCTTGTGTCGTTGTGCACCGTGCAGCATCCTCGTTATCTTATGAACGAAGGTATCACATTACGAACTCTTGTTGTATGCATAATTGCATGTTTGATGCTCAGGTTCAACGCCTATAAAGAGAGGGTTAATAAATAATAATAAAAAACACGTTTTCTATGAAGGCAACTACCAGGCTACATCTTAAGTTACATTTTTAATTTATTGCACCACAGTTGCATTTTTATTAAACCCGATAAATAATCTGCAATGCCTGATGAATTTATGAATGCGTTCATAACGGGGGCCTTGTGTATTGGTGCCTTCGCGGATTACTCTTCTAATAACAGCGCTTGAAAGTTAGTGTTAAGTGTTCTCCTTTATTTCTTCAACGCATCACTATGCCAACCTCTGCACATATGTAAGAAAGGCCAAAATAATTACGCGGGATATTGGCGATGTTTGCGCGAATGAATAGTATTGGCGGTAACCAAGATTTCGTGAAGACACTGTAGAAACACTGTGGCGTTGCGGAATCATTCGACAAGCTGTCTCCGACTTCGCGCCCGCGCATTTCGCGATGATATATCGTCGCCGTACTCCGCCCGTCACCAATAGATCTTGTTTATTTGCCTAGACTGTGCGTCCGAAGGTTTATCAATGTAAACATTGTACAGAGACTTTTAGGCAACATTATGGCACTCAGGTCGGTTTACTATTTACCTACATTTTTGGCACCTGAATAACTGTAATCTGCTTTGTGTCCTTAGGCTGAATCGCATTTTATGTTTACTAGGGCTGGGCGAATGATAAATTAGCGTTCCGATTAACTGATTAAAGCTTCAGTGGCTGCTAACTTTTTTTTTGATCGCGGATAAGTGGCTAAGCTCACATGACCAAAATCAGGCAAGGGCAGGCATTGACGCCCGCGCTTCTATTGTTCCATAATGCAAAGAAGGGGTAAGGCGTGTAGACAGGCACACAAGAGAAGGGGACAACACGAACGCCGACTATTAACTGAAGGAAGCACTGAGGCGAAAAAAGTAAGGCGCAAAACTCATCTGCGCATGCCCTGGAAAGGTAGCATCACGTGTCAATCGGGTACACGTGCCGGTCTGCGTGAGAGGTAACTGTTAAGGCATTTGATCTATTTCTTACGTATGGTAATCGAAGGCTGACTCACGCACGCACTTCCGCCATTATTGATATGCCATGCCTCGACCATAAGACGCGTATCTTCATTCGTATGTCTGTACAATATAGCGCATTCATCTAACTCAGGCATGCAGTTACAGTCTTGGCAATGTAAGGAAAGATTAGAAGGCGATCCACTGGTTAGCGACCTTTTATGTTTAATTAGCCTCTGATTGATACACCGTCCCGTTTGCCCTACGGGAAATCGGCCACAGCTAAAGGGAACTTTATATACCACACCCATACGACACCCATATATCATACCACACCAGTCGTCTGGGAGGTCTGTTTGCAGCGGCTGCTGCTGTCAATCGCGCCCACGCGTCATCCACGCGCTGCTCCTCGCGATTTCCAGATTCGGGAGGTGGTCGTGCCACACTTTGCTTCGTTTGCAGCGTGCCGCACGAGACAGATTTTCCGCGCCAGCAAACGTATTGCGAAATGGGAACACCTACAGAGCTGCGCTCAAATTTCGCATTAGGGAGTATCGTAACCGTCGGGGACTTTTTATTCTCAATTCCTTGGCGATCCTTAATTCGTTGGTGTTACAAAAGGTAGGCTTATCCTGTTGTGCATGGCCAGCAGTTGTTCCGCTTGAGCATCTCTTAACGCTATCAGCACGATTGTTTTGCCGAACTCGTGGTGAGATTGGCGATGTGAAACACTTCGTGTGGTTGTGCCCGAAGTTCGATCAGGAAAGAAAGGAGTCATTTCACAGTCTGCAGAAGCGGGAGCTTCCACAGTGAACTAACGCCGAAGAGCGACAACGGTCCAGGAGGAGAAAGGCAACTAACTTTATTGCCAAGAACGGCTTGTTCTTATACAGAAAACGCTATGACGTCCCAGGGTCGTGTGGCGTCACTATATTAGACCATAGTTAGATATCACAAGACGTCACACACAAACTTGCGCTACGACATTCCTTCCCACTTAGATTAAGTCCGCACTTCACTTCCTAAAGTCCTCATGTCTAAACCTATCCAGTGGACGTCGCGCACGGCCGCTTCGTCGAGGCATAACTTCGGGTTGCTTGGAACTTCTGTGCTCTGCTTTGCTGGGGATGTATCCTTGTGTGAAGTCGTCGTTACCGTAGTCGGAGGGTCGGTTGAAGCCCGAGGAGTTGGACTCTGCATAGAGTCCCGTAATGCAGATTCCACGGGTGCTGCGGCGGCCACCGGGAGTCTTGTAGGGGTGACTACGGGATCTGTATCTGGCGGTTGTTGCAGCTTGGCCAGGCGCCTTGTGTCGGGAAGTAGCTGCAATGGTTCAGCTGAGACAGCTCTCGCAAAGGAGTGACGCAAATGGTCAGCATGCACAAAGCGCACTTCACCCGCCACATTCACAAGATATATCACTGGGCTTACAATCTTTGTAACTACGCCGTCTTCCCAAGCCACATTTTCACCACGAAGGCATTTAACAAACACTTTGTCACTCACTAAGAATCCACGTTCAGTACCCCGGTGCTTATCTCTCTGCCGCGTGCTGTTGAGCTGTTTGTTGAGCATATCTTGCTTAAAATCGGGTTTGAGGAATGACAACTTGGTCTAAGAAGAGCTAAGACTAAGAAGAGCTGCGCAGGAGTGCTGCCTGTCACACTATGTTGCGTGTTCCGATAGCTCATCAAAAAGCTGTCTAACCCAGTTTGCACTGATTCTCGGTTTTGCGAGACATCTGATAGCAGCTGTTTCAGCAATGCGCGCTTCGTTGTTTGGACTAGACGTTCGGCTGCCCCGTTCGAAATTGGGTGATAGGGTGGTGTTCTTGTATGTTTTATGTTATTCTTAGCCAAGAAGTCTTCGAACTCTTGTGATACTAATTGCGGCCCATTATCACGCACAATTTCGTCGGGAAATCCGTACGCCGCGAAGACAGTTCGAAGTTTGGAAATCGTTTGTCTTGTGGCGGTAGAGGTCATTAGCCATACTTCAGTCCACTTAGAATAGGCGTCCACTAAGACTAGAAAGTTAAGCTGACCTTTCATAGCAAAGTCAACATGCAGCCTTTGCCAAACCTTGGACGGATAAGGCCAAGGGTGTAGTGGTACAGGCTGCGCGGCTGGTTGCACGACTCCGCAAACCCGACAGGTTCGTACGTAACCTTCTACTACTTTATCGAGACCTGGCCACCAAATGAAGCCTCTAGCCAGCGTTTTCATCCTTGAGGTGCCTGGGTGGTCCTCATGTAGCAAGGACAACACAGCCGGTCGCAATGCCTCGGGCACGATCACCCTTGTGCTCCACGTGACACAACCTTGCTCAAGTGATAGCGCTATATGTCTAACGCAGTATGGCTGGAGCTCGTTAGGCACTTCTGAACGCCAACCATATCGCTATAGATGACACATTCTTCATAAATTTGCTGTAAAAATTGAGCAGCCCTAAGTATGCTCTTAATTCGGTTACATTTGTTGGCTCAGGAGCGTGCAGGATTGCCTTCACTTTCTCTTCTGTCGGGTAGATGCCATCGGTGCTGACCTTGTGCCCAAGGTACGAGACAGAATCTTGGAAAAACTTACATTTTTCCCGCTTTAACGTAATGTTATGCTCCGAAAGCTTGCCTAGCACCCGCTCGAGCGTTTTTTGGCAATCGTCCACGTCCTGGCCTGCAATTAGGACATCATCAATATAACAACCAACATTCGGAATACCAAGCAAAACCTTATCCATCATGCGCTGGAACACAGCAGGGGCACTGGCTATTCCATAAGAAAGTCTGTTATATTGATAGAGCCCCTTGTGCGTGTTAACCGTCAGAATATGTCCCGATTCTGGGCTCAGTACCACTTTTTGGTATGCCGATGACAAATCTAAGACACAAAATAATTTGCCTCCACACAGTGCTGTGAACAATTCTTCTGGTTGGGGTAGTGGGTAGTGGTCTATTTTAAGTACCAGATTTACAGTGATTTTGTAATCGCCACAGAGGCGTATTTGATCACCTTGCTTCTTTGGGACCAAAACCAGTGGAGTTTCCCAATCACTGCTACTCACAGGCGTGATTACGCCTTGGCTTTCGAGCTCAGCGAGGAGTTTTTCTGCTTGTTCGCGCAAAGAAAAAGGAAGCGGGCGTGCTTTACAAAACACCGGCGTACAACCCGGTTGCAAAACAATTTGTGCCTCGAAGTTCATGATAGCACCGAGCGATTGTGAAAACACGTCTGGAAACTTTGCGCTAATCTTATCTACTCTGTCTTCGCTGCGCACACTGCAAAGCGATGTCCAATTCAGCCGAAGCTTGTTAAGCCAGGTTCTTCCGAGCAATACAGGTAACTCTCGTTCGCGGTTATTCACAATAACGATTGGTAAAACTGCACTCTGCCCTTCATAGGTCGCGGTTACATTGCATTGCCCTATGACATCCATTTTCTCGCCTGTGTACCTCTTTACAACAACCCGAGTTGGTTCACAATGCACATGCGCAAACTTCTCTTTGTACACACTTTCAGGTACAACTGTCACTGCGGCCCCGTGTCCGCCTGCATTGACACTTTCTGGCCCTTCACGTTTACAGTAACCACGTAACCGTTCTTCACGGGTGTGTCGACTGTGCAGTTGTACAGAGTGTGCTCGTCTTCGTCTGACGATTCCATTACTGCATGTGCCTTCAGCTCACTTTTGCTCGTTCGACACATGTTTTGAAGGTTTCCAACTTTTGAACATTGCTTGCTCGAGTAGTTCTTATACAAGCAATGTTCTCGCGCGTGTGTCTTGCCACAGTGGTAACATTCTTGTTTCTTGGTCTTGTTTCGCGCCGAGCTTTTATCCTTCGCTTGGTCACGGTCACTGCGCTGATGCTCGTTAGTTTATTTCCAATGGGTTTATGCTCTCCACCCGGCTTGCTGCTTTCATTGCGGCTGTTTGTTTTGCGGCCAATTTGCTGTCAAGAGCTATTTTGCATGCCCTTTCAAACGTGAGTGCGTCAGCCGTGAACAACGCCTTCTGCGTTTCTTCACTTCGGATCCCAGCTACCAATCTGTCGCGTAGATCGTCCAGTAGAAATGGCCCGAAGTTACATTTGCGGGCTAGGTGCTTCAACTCTACTACGAAGTCTTCGACACTTTCGTGGTCAAGTTGCACTCGGCGGTTGAATTCGCACCTTTCTGCAATTACAGACGCCTTCGGGCTGTAGTGGCTTTGCAAGAGCTTCTTTACTTACGCGAAGGTCTTATCTCCTGGTAGCAATGGAACAACCAAGTTTTTGAGAATTTCATATTCTTCTGCACCAATTACTGTCAAAAAAACAGACAGTTTCTTCACTTCCGCTATCTCGTTTGCCCTGACGTAATGCTCAAATCGTTCGACATAAGATTCGAAGTTCTGAACCTTAGGGTCGTACTCGTCTAGTCTGCCGAGCCGGGACATGGCTTGGTAGGAGAAGTAAATGTGTTACTTGCTTGAATTCCGGATCTCTTGCTGACCTATGGTAGCGACGCCTCCGGTAGTAGCGTGGCCTCGTTGAGCGGCCGCATCTTCGTTGATGATGTCCAGTAGGCTAGGTCACGGTGATCCCATCCTCGTCACCAGATGAACTAATGCAGAAGAGCGACAACGGTCCAGGAGCAGAAAGGCAACTAACTTTATTGCCAATAACGGCTTCTTCTTATACGGAAAACGCTATGACGTCACATGGTCGTGTGGCGTCACTATATCAGACCATAGTTAGATTCACAAGACGTCACACTCAAAGCTTGCGCTACGACACACAGGTGGGCTTTAATGACGTAGTGTTCCCGGAAGGGCCTGCGAAGCAGCCACGAATAGAGTTCTACGCGCGTTTATTGCGTTCCTTGGTGACGCCGAGTTGATGAACATAAGGCCGTTGCCGACTTCTTATTAAAGAAACAGTTCGACAATGGCCAACAAAAGCTCACAGAAAAGAGCGCTTGTAAAAATTTGTTAATGCCTTGGCATTCTTAGGGTACTTCGCATAATTGCTGGGGCTATGTATGTATGTATGTATGTATGTATGTATGTATGTAGTTTGCAGGGACAACATGGCCACAATTAGTACGTGATCGGGGTAGTTGAAGAAGTATAGGAGAGGCCTTTGCCCTGCAGTGGGCGTAACCAGGCTGATGATGATGATGCGTGTGTATGTGTGTGTGTGTCACCGTTTCCCTGCTTACCTGGGTCACTGGGTAGTCCGTGGACGGTTGGTTAGCGCACTGGGCTGCTGTGTTGAGCTAAGAGGGTTCGAAACCAACCGTCAGACCTATTTGGGCCAATGAGTATGTGGGAACGTGTACAAACGTGCCAATTTTCAACGAACCTCTTTCACGCCAGCGTCGATAGCTATGTGCGTGTCATTAGGAAAGTGCTGCTCTACAATCACGAAAAATATTGCTGAAATTTCTGCGATGCTGAGCAGAATCGAACCTACGATACAAGGGTCCCTCAAACACAACAATCGGGCACATTAGCAGGCTACGCCACAAATGCACTGAGAATTTGCAGGTTTCGATCAATGCATTTCAGAACAACGCTTTAGCAGGGTGCGTCATGATGCACTGGATATGTGTCGCTCTTATACGAACCTTTCGCCAAATTCGTTCACTGAGTTAGTGCCATTGAGTGTGCGGCAAGCTAGGAAACAATTGTCAGCGTTCACTGGGCCCGGCGCTTCAGGCTTCTCGTATCGGCGGCCACGCGCAGACTGCTCGGTAGTGCCACTAGATGGCGTGGCGTGTCCAGAAAAATGCACGAGCGAGGAGCCTCGTTGCCGCATGGCGCGTTTCTGAGCGTTCGCATGCACCGGTGCGCCATGAAATTCGGCGGCCAGGCGCAGGCTTCGTGGCAGTGGTGCTAGATGGCGCCGAGTGGTTACCATTTTGAAGCGCGAAAGAGTATCGTCACTGCAATACATGCCCCATGCCTAACTCGTTTCGACGTTGGCAACACGTTATGTCGCTATATCGATTCAGTGCTGAACGCATTACCGTTGACAGTCATATTGAGATGAGTTCCACCGCTTTGTTGGCGGGGGGGGGGGGGGGGGGAATAGCTAGGCCATCGGCTTTTATGCTTATACAGACCATCGCATTCGTACCCCCTGTGTCTCCAATTTTACTTGCACACAATACGTGAATAAATTTATGTTTGTAATGTTATTAATGTTGTAATGGCGCAAGATGTATTGTTATAATGTAAATAATAAGTAATGTTAGCGAATGCATTCCTATACCTGAAGTACCCACACACCCTTTGCAGTAGGCACAAGACGTCTCACGTGTCCAACTGCGGTTGCGTCCCTCTTAAGTCTTGCTATATGTCTTGAATACAGCAGCTTATTATGTGCGAGTTGTTTATATATGTCTTCCGCGTGCTTCAGTTTGCAATGTGCGGTTTATTAGTAACAACATATTGACGCGAAATAAGTTTGCACGTGATGACACGGGACCCTTAAGGCGAGAACGATGAAGTTCGTGGTTGCGCGCGCGTTCTCCGAGGACCAGCCATCGCTGAACGCAGACGTTTTTTGGCCAATCTGTCGGTGGTAAACTGTTTTAGTTGTAATAGCTGGGTGACAATATGTAGGGGTCAGCGCTATTGTACTCATGCGCATACATGTAAGCACTATTTTAGAGCGCAACACTTAGGTGCATGTTCGTGTGGCGAGTGTCGGCATTATCTCTCGTAACCGAGCGAACGAGCACAGCGAAGGATGAAAGCGAACGCGGAGCGCAGCGGGAGATGAAAGACGGCGATAACGAAGACAGCGTGAGGAGGAAAGCGGAGGAGAAGGGTGCAGCGCAACCATTAGGTGGAAAGCGCAGGTGCAGGTTATGGAGAAAGCATAAGAAAAGCGTAGTATAGCAGAAGACGGGCTTTGCGGCGACGATGGCTACGAGATGGTGCCAGAGTAGCGTGTGTCATTCGTATGGAAACAAAGCGCTGCATAAGCGAAGGTCTATCTGCGGCGGCTGCTGTGAATCACGCCCACGCGTCTCCCACGCGCTGCCTCTTGCCATCGCCCGATTAGCGAGGCAGTCGCGCCGATATTTGGCGCAATGAACACACCTACAGAGCTGTGCTCAAGTTTTGCATTAGGGAGTATGATAACGGTCAGTCAATTTCTTATCTAGAATTTTGCCTTTTTGTACAATTCTGCTTAAACATCGGGGTGTTATTGCTACTGTTTTATGCTTGCGAAAACCTAATTCTGCAAACGCGACTCCACTTGTGTTTTGGTTATTTTTTGTGAGAAATTGTACATGTCTGCAAACGTTCTTGTGTGCTGTTATTGTACACGCTCGCTCTGTGACGAACTGTGACAGGAAGACAGTGCTCTGCGACTGCAGGATATTAAAGACCAAGATTAGCTGAAGCTTTCTTAGTAAGGTGCAGTTATTAAATGCCGTAAAGTTCGCATCTACAGTGAGAGAGGCTTGCAAACCTGAAAAAATTACCGGACGACGAAACCCGCGGGTCGACAGTCCTTAGAAGCTTCTCGGGACGTCTTGGGTTAGCAGAGCGATTCCTGCGGTTTTATCGATAGAGAATACTTTGTCTCTAAGGAACGCTGGGCCATCCTTATGCGACTTTATCTCGCCCAGCGACGGCGCAGCGCTTGCTTCTTGTGAGCTGGTTTTATCAAGGTGTTCAAATCACTAATTTCAATTGGCTTTCGTGCTTTTCTCGGGGCCATATGCTTTAAGTGTCGATTGTATGAGTGCTGCAGTACCACGAGAGGCATCGCTGCGGGCTCCGAGATAACCGGAGAGACCACCGCCTGTTTGATTGGTTTATTTGATGGTATTAGAAATGTTGACAACTTTTGTCGCCAGCACCCACCGCTCAGTAGCTGTCGTGTTGGCCGGCTGAGCTCGACGTGACGGTTTCAATGCCGGCGGTGCCGGTGCTTTTCGATGGTAGGCTAAATGCCAGACTCGTGTATTTATACTTAGGTGCACGTTAAAGAGCACCAGGTGGTGAAAATTAAAGCAGAGTTCCCCACTATTTTGTGCCTTTAGTCATACTGTACTTCAAGCATGTGAAACCTCAGAATTCGAATAAAATTTTATTTTTTACTGCGGGTTTTTGCAACACCTGATCACCTCATGCAGACTAGCTGACTATTTGTCGCCATCCTGTTTCAAAGGACACGCAATTAGCAAGCATAAAGGTTTTCGTCCATCTCAGATCACAACGAACTTATACAAAGCAAGTGTTGTGCATGTGTGATACTGTGAGGTGGATGACAATTTCTCCCTTTCAAGATTCCGCAGGTGACAGATGCGCGCTGCTACAGTGGAGAGATAATGCCCGTAATGTGCCTGTCGAGATTCGTGCTATGCGGCGCACGTAAAGGAAAGAAGATATGTTGGGCTTAAAAGAAAGAAGATAAGTGCGTAGGGGTCTGCTTCTAGAGCTAATAGACGCTTTGGCTAAGCATGCGCTCCCCAACCAAACGCTGGCGGTGCAGACACTGTTAGAGGGCGCACGCGGCCTCTGTGTCTATGCTGTTGCCTATGCAGTGTCTATGCTAGTTGCTATTTAGAGTGGGCCGGTCTTCAACCATAGTACACGGCTAACAGCGAGTGCTATGTACCGCTTTCCCAGCGGCGCAGTTCCTCCCCGGAACCGCGAGGAGTTCTGGGACAGCACGCCCTTCCTGGAGATGCGCGGCGCAGAGCGATCGATCCTGAGGAGAAAGCCGGGTGCCATAAAGACGCATTTGCCCTTCGACAGGCAGCCCTACTCGCCGCAGGCTAAGTACGCAGCCGTGCGACTCGTGCGTAGCCGTCGCACGTAACTGCGACGCCGGTAGAGTTGCTGAGAACGGGCGAGAAGGTTGCGACCATGCATACACTGCTGTTGTGACATATAGAACCGGGATATGATGCGAGACATATATCTATCTGACAAAATGTAGTGGTCTACTGGCTAACCACGTTCTCTTCGCTGTTGTTGCAAAGACTGTACATGACGCTGTATTGAACGCTTTTAATATTTTCCCTTCAGCCAGTCACTTCAGCCAGTCAATGACTTGGTTTGTGCGGTATTATACTCTTCTCACCTTTACCCTGCGCGATGGCATCGCATTGCATTCCTCTAGTGTATTCATGCCCTGAAGTTAAGTTAGCGCGCTTGATATTTCCGCTTTGATAAAATACGTGGCAACAGCGATAACTGTTGCCGCCGTATATGGTATACCGCCAAATCTTAAAAGCTTTTCTACAGGTGATCTATATGCAGTAATAACGATTTATATGCGTTCGGGGTCATCCGCATGTCTTATATTCCTGTTTATACCGCTGGCACGTGTGCTGTGATCGTACAGCAGGTGTCAGTACCCATAGTTTACGGATCACGAAACCTGCGAAAAAGCAGCGAATTTCCCCAGCCTAGGCCATGCAGCCTGGTATTCAGTTTTCCAGCCGTGTGTAGTGCAAATAGCGCAGTGTTGCATTGTGTTGCTAGCTATATATCTGTAATACCAAACTGCACATGAACGTTATCTCCGATACGAGTGGTCCGAAAGCGCTTGACGCCGACTGAACGTATGCCTGTACATATGCACCTGGCGCAGGTACCTGTACATCACGCGCAACCCGTTTGACTGCTGCGTCTCCTACTACTACCACACCAAGCACCTGCCGGGCTACTGCTTCGAAAAGGGCACCTTCGACGAGTTCTTCGAGCTCTTCATCACGGGCGACGTCGAGTTCGGCGACTACTTCGACCACCTGCTGTCGTGGTACGCCCACCGTTCGGATCACAACGTCCTGTTCCTGACCTACGAGGAACTCAAGAGAGACACCGCGGCCGCTGTGGTTAAGATGGCCCGCTTCCTCGGCGACCAGTACGCCGCGAGGCTGCGCGACGAACCGGCGCTGGTCGAACGCATCCTCCAGGCCGCGGCGCTGGGCAACATGAAGAAAATCTTCAACTCGTGCGACTTCGCCGTCAAGGACGAGGTACCGGTGCAGGTTTATTGTGCGCACTCGCCGTCAGGCTTAACCTGAACGTGGTCTAGTACTGGCACGTATACATTGACCCGCGCACACTGCTAATCTTCTTCCGGTGGCCGTTTTTCACAGGCTAACAATTAGGTGTTAACGCTCGGCGCAAGACGCTCGCCGAGCGTCGTGTTTGTATCGGAACTTTCTCGAGTGTTGTCGCCAATTCAAAAGCGGGAAAATCTTTTCTAATCAGATTGCGTGCACGACGCAAATAGTGGTGTACATTCGGTGACGTACGCAAGCACAATCGTGCACGCAGTGTGATTAGAAAAGATTCCAATTACATTGGAATGTAAGATGAGTCATATACAAAGAGCCGAAGCTCCTGAAATGTAAATGACCTTTCGAGCATTTACGACTGTGCACACCGCTATTGTTGTGCTCTGTGTGTTCTTTTCAGGACAGAACTTCGCCCAGCAAAAAGTTAAATCCTCAACTAGTGTTTCCGACAGTTCTATTCGTCCCCGGCACTGAAACATGACAATGTAGCCGCTCAAAGGGTCGCTAAAAGAGAAACACTAAATTTATTCAGGCTCATAACGCATTTTCAAACCCCGAACCCGGGTGTACGTCAACGTGACATCACGAGTTCTAATTGGATTGGATTGGTAAAACGTTTATTTGAGCCTGCAGTAAAATGCGCGATTGCGCGCGCGCTTATGACTTCTCAGCTCTTTCTTGCATCGTTGGGCCGCTGTGCTCTACTTGTGTAAGCGCCGCGCCTCTGCCTCCCTTCAAACGGGGTAACAGAGGGTTACTTTGTTGTTATGCCTCTGTGTTATTTTAACTAACGTATTTCATTTTTTCTATTTCAACACACGGCAAAAGGCTATCGCAGTAGCGAGGAGCGCTTACAAGCAAAAGCACTGGTGACAATGCATGAAAGGCGTTAAACCTTGTACATGGCTAGCCTAAACATTTCTATGTTACGGGTGGACATTGAGCGTTGACATTGACCGTCACATGATAGTGAGGGTCAAGAACACAGTAGGGAAAATATAAATGGAGAAACTGACTCTTTATTGGGTGAAACTATGCCCAGAAAAACAGGCTACATTCCGAAAGCACAACGATAGCGGCGAACACAGTTGCCGATCGTCGAAAGTTTGATCTGCCGGTCAGGCGCATCGGCTTTTATACATGAGTCATAGAAGTTTTCAGAGTAATCGCTGGTGCCCGTGTGTCTTCCAGACAGTACTACACAGTTCGCGTCGCGCATATTGACGCGTGTATTTTGTGCATACGGCAACGACGATGGGGGCATTAATGGACTCCGTCTAGTGGGTCAGTGAGATTGGGCGATGACGAAGAAGACGTGCCCCTGCTCTGTTGGTTTTTGAGGAGGTTGTCCCGTTGCCCTTGAAGAGCGTCTCCCCGGGTCCTGTCCACGTTGTACAGTGGCACTGGTGAAGGAGCTGGGTACTGACCGCGTCTGATGCGCCGGAGTCCTTCTGGGAGTCGTTCATCTAGCCCGAACGAATTGTCACCAGTTACGACACCCGTGCATCGCTTTAGTCGTCGACTGCTAGGCTTTGCCCCGGAGTTCTCCGCTCTTCAACCACCTCTCTCCAAGAGTTGCACACATCTCGCAATGACCTAAACCAGCCCACCGCAAGCACCCCAAAGGAGCCTGTTTCCCAGTCCACAACAGGTAACCCTTCTGCATTCGCTGGTTCCCGATCGCTATCGCAGTGCAGTATTTGAAAACATTGAAGACTGGCTTGACAAGTATGAACGTCTTGCACAGATTAGCCCGTGGACTGAGCAGCAAAAGCTCTCCCACGTTTATTTCGCCCTTGACGACAGTGACCGTACGTGTTTCGAGAGCCGCGGCGGTAGCTTCACGACATGGAATGTCTTTCGGCAGAAGATCACAGATACTTTTGCGAGTGCCGACCAACGCGACCGCGCCCAACAGGTGATGGAGCTACCGGTGCAACAACCTAATGAGTCGGTCACAACGTTCGCCGAGGGCATGACCCGCCTCTCTCGTAGAGCCGCCCGGAAATGACCGAAGATAGGAAGTTGCGCTACCTCATGCGAGGTGTAAAAGAGCAGTTGTTCGCGGGGCTTGTGCGGAATCCACCGGTCACCGTCGCTGACTTTATCAAAGAGGCTACGGCTAGTGAGCGGGCCCTTCATCAACGATGCAGGTAGTATAATCGACTGGCCACCAGCACCACAATCAATGCCGCCGCAGTGACTGCCGAGTATCGGAACCCCTTGCGTGAGTTGATCAGAGAGCTAGCTCATCAGAGAGGAAATTCAAAATATTCTGACACCGACACTAGATAGACCCGTAGCATCAATCGCCGAAGTGGTGTGTAACGAAATGAGGCAGGCGTTCCAGGTCAAGACCACCAGCGACCCCTGAGTTACGCCGCCGCTGTTCAATGTCCACCCCCCACCCCATTACGACCACACCACCGTACCAACACCCTCCGACCGCCGCCACTTGGTCGCCGCCGCAAAAGGAGGCTTCGAGGCGCGCAGCCGTTATGCCGCTGCAGTCATACCGCCAGCCGTCGTTCGCCGCGTCTTAGTGAACACCGCAAAACGACACTACGGTACGGCCGCAATTTTGGAGAACCGATGTATGGCGCACCATCGATAGGCGCCCATTCTGTTTTCACTGCGGGGGCGCCGGCCATATTTCGCGTCATTGCTGGCATCGGGACACATCATTTCGGCCTCTTCGTCGCTGGTCCTGTGGTAGACGTGCAAACGACGACGCCATGCTATGCCGCGACGACGCTGCTTTTCAGGGACTTCCAATAGCGCACCCGTGACGAATCCGTGCCCAATGGTCGGTCCGATTTCGGCCGTCGGTCGCGCTCTCCAACCCCTCCACGTCAGATGAAATCACCAACTAGAGGTATTTTTGCTTACCTGCGAGGACGAAGGTCGCTGAGCCCCCGTCGGGGAACTGAAGGCGGCGACCTCTGGAGGTAACGTTGCAGGCCCGCCGCAAGACAATAAGAAGGCCCCAAAACTCTCGTCGCAGAACGACGTGAAGCCGATAAACACCGACATCAAAGAAATTGTGAGCGCCAACATTGATGTTTTCGTGGATGGGCAGCCGGTGACAGCGTTAGTGGACACTGGTGCCGACTTCTGTATAAGGAGTCAGGAACTCGTCCTTCGCCTGAAGTAAGTAAAGACGCCATGGACGGGACCTCACATAAGGACGGCAGGCGGCCAATTACTGATGCCTACTGGAAGATGTACTGCTAGAATTAACATCGGGGATTCTTCTTTCGTGGCGGCTTTCATCGTTCTTCCTGTCTGTTGCAAAGATTTGATCAATGGAATAGATTTCCTAAAAGAATATGGCGCCGTAATTAACATCCCGGACGGCATGGTGACGTTTTATATGACCCTTGGTTTAGTCCAAGGCTTATCGCCTCAACACAACTCCTTTCGCCTAAAAGAAGACGACGTCGTCATCCCACCTCGATCATGTACTCTTGTTTCGGTAGCATGTGACGTACCGTTTCGTTGCGAAGGAGTTGCCGACCAAATAAGCACGTTCTTGTTTACTCACGGTATCTGGGTCAGACGAGGAATTGTCAATGTCACCGATGGGTGCACGAACTTGTTGCTAACAAATTTTAGCACAGAGCGACGGCACCTTCCCAAGGCCACGACTGTGGCTTATTTTAACGGCGTTGCGGATATTCGTGGCTGCTGTTCCCTACTCGAATAAGCGGCTACGCAAGACCCAGCTCCTGTACTTGACGTGAGCACTGCTTGGTCGCCGCACGAACGAGAACGGCTTTTTACGCTACTGGCCAAGTTTAACGTCTGCTTTGTGTCGACGTCCAGCGTCGATCGGACGCCTCAAACAAAGCACCCAATAATGACAGAGAATACGGCGACACCGATTCACCAAAATCCTTATCGTGTGGTTCCCAGAGAACGTGAAGCCATACAAGCGACAAAACTGGTTGAAGACGACGTGATCCCACCATAAACAAGTCCCTGGGCATGTCCTGTAGTTCTAGTCAAGAAAAAAGACCACAGCTTGCGTTTCTGTGTGGACTACCGAACACGAAATGAGGTGACAAAGAAAGGCGTGTACCCGCTTCCCCGTATAGATGATTCACCCGACAAGCTTCGACACGCACGTTACTTCTCTTCAATGGACTTAAAAAGCGGATATTGTCAAATCGAAGTAGACCCGAGAGACCGTGAAAAAACTGCTTTCGAGACGCCAGACGGCCTATACGGACTTAAGGTCTTGCCTTTCGACTTATGTACTGCCCCTGCTACGTTCCAACGCCTCATGGATACTGTGCTTTCAGGTCTGAAGTGGGAAACCTGGTTAGTGTATCTCGACGACGTCATCGTGTTCTCCGCAATGTTTGAAGAACACCTCGAACGGCTTGAAGCGGTTCTGCTGTCCATACGGTTCGCCGGGCTCACCCTGAAGCCGGAGAAGGGCCACTTTGGCTTCGCGGAACTAGTTTCTGGGTCACGCCGTCAGCCACGCAGGTGTCCGCCCGGATCCTGGAAAAATTGCCGCCGTCGCACAGTTTCCCGTAATACCCGATAAGAAATGTATACAGTTCTTTCACTTCACTTCAAGTACACGTGTCAGTGTCACCCTCTTAAAAAGCATCGTCCCGATGCGGCAAACACCAAAGCGGAAAAAAGAATCACAAATATAATAGAAAAGAGCAACAGGAAAGAAACAGTCCGTAATTTCTTCAGCGGGCGTAGAAAGTCTTAGGACGCACCACGTGGACGATTTCAGTTCGTGCGCGGCATCACTGTGATTGTAAAATGCCATCTGGCACGAACACATAATCCAGTGCGCCAATAAGTCGGATGATATTGTAGGGTCCGAAATAACATCGTAACAGTTTCTCCCTAAGTCGTCGTCGGCGTATTGGAGTCTAGGCCCATACACGGTCGCCGGGCTGGTATTCCACCTCGCGTCGTCGAAGATTGTACTGCCGGCTGTCGGTCTTGTACTGGTTTTTGATACGCATGCGAGCGAGTTGTCGCGCTGCTTCGGCGCGCAAGATATAGGCAGCGACGTGGAGATTCTCTTCGTCCGTGACGTGTGGCAGCATAGCGTTGAGAGTCGTCGTCGGGTTACTGCCGTTAACAAGCTTGAACGGCGCGATTTGCGTTGTTTCATGCACTGTTGTGTTATAAGCGAAGGTTACGTAGGACAGGACAGCATCCCCTTCTTGTGCTCGACGTCGTCGTACATTGCAAGCATCTCGGCTAGGGTCTCGTCAAGCCGCTCCATAAAGCCGTTCGTCTTGCGTCGGTATGCAGTTGTCCTCCTGTGGCTTGTCTGGCTTTACTGCAGAATGGCTTGGGTAACATGGTTATAACGGCGCGTTTTGAGGACAGGACACAGAAAGAATGCACAGAGGATAGCCACCTAACTTCAACTGTCGTCTCTGCATTCTTTCTGTGTACTGTACCAAAACGCGCCGTTATAACCGCGCTCCATCAAGCCATCAACAAACTAGCCTATCTAAGTCTCTTAATGGCTTAAGTCAACTCTACAATAAAGACCATTCCCCTGTCGGTGATGAGGACTTCCGTGGCACCATGCCTTTGCACGATACTATCGGCGAAGAATTTCGCCACTTCGGCTGCATTACCCTTCGGTAGAGCTTTCGTTTCAGCGAAGTGGGTGAGGTAGCCCGTTGCCACGGCGATTCACTTCTTCCCGGATGTTGATGTCGGAAATGGTCCCGAAAATGTATTCCTATTTCCTGAAACGGTCGGCAAGGAGGATCGATCGGCTCCCGCTGGCCCTGTCGGTGATGTCTTGCGCCCACTGGGGTAGCAAAGGGGGGGGGGGGGGGAGAGCAGTGGGCCAGTGGGGGGCGGGGGTGTCATATACGTCTGAAGACACGCGGAAATTGTTGATATCCTCGATTTCTTCGGCCACACCTGGGGGGGGGGGGTGACAGAAGACCTATGGGCCCCGGGTGCCAGACGACCTAGCTACGCCACTGCTTGCGTCGCTGGCAATCACAGCATGTATTTACTTAACGGGCGGCGTCGGCAGTCAGGCGTGGCCAATAGCACTTCTCTTGTATTCTTGTGAGCATACGGGAAAACCGAGATGCCCGGCCGTCTGATCGTCCTGTAAGGCGTGCAGGGCTTCTGACTGCAGTGCTGCGGGCACAACAAGGAGGTAGTCTGCGCGGGCTGGGGAAAGGTTCTTTACCAGGACGTCGTTTCGCAAGGAAAACAACGGCAATCCGCACCTAAATATCCTCGGGACAAAGTCATTCTTACCTTCCAAGTACTCACAAAGGCTTCTTAGCTCTGGGTCTGCTCGCTGCTACTCGGCAAAGTCGCCTGTGCTTATTGTTCCTAGGAAGGCGTCGCCATCAAGTTCGCCTTGCGGTGATGGGTCAGTCGGCATCAGAAGGCTTCCGTCCGGTCTTATAGACCACGGTGATGTCGAATTCTTGGAGTCTGAGACTCCATCGTGCCAGGTGGCCGTAATGATTCTTTCTTTGCCAGCCAACACAAGGCGTGGTGGTCGCTTGCCACGTTGAGTTGCCTGCCTTATACAGGTTGTCCCAGCTAACATTAGTCAGAGGTTAAAAATATGCGAATGCCACGTATCTGGACAGAACCAAGGCAATGTTGTTTGCCGTCGCTTGCAGGTACTTAGATTATTTGCTTTTTCATTCTACCTAATTAGGTAATTAGTATTAATTAATTAATAAACATCTCAAATGATATATGAAATGTGTCAATGAGAAAATTGTAGAACATGAAAAAATGACGATACACCTTTCTGTTGCTCAGTACGTGTTACATAAAAAGGCTTGTCCGAGCGTGAAACAAGCCGCAAATACACGCAAAGTATCTCGAACGGCCACTATGGCGGCAATTTTGCGTGCATTTGCGGGCTTCTTTCACACTCGGAAAAACACGTTTATGTAGCACGTATTGAGCAACGGAAAGCTGTATCGTGAGTTTTTCTACAATTTTCTCATTGACACTTTTCATCTACTTCTAATATTGGAGAAGTTGATTAAATAATTAGGACTAATTTTCTAATAAGGCGGAATGAAAAAATAATTTGAGTATCTCCAAGCGATGGCAAACAACATTACCTTGGTTCTGACCAGCTGCGTGGCATTCGATTATTCTTAAACTAGGGGTGAAATTCGCTGCGATGCCCTGTATGTAAGGCCGAAATTGCGCCGTAGCCCAAGTAACAACGGGGCTTTCTTTCTCCGTCGTAAAATAGTTCGTTTCCGCTTTTGACAGGGACCGGCTAGCGTAGGCTATTAAGCTTTCAATACCACCTTTCCTTTAAATAAGCAGGGCACCAAAGCCAGCGCCAGTTGCGTCGGCGTGTATTTCCATCTCGGCGTCTTCATCGAAGTGTGAAAGCACTGGTGGTGACAGCAGCCGTAGTTTCAGCTCCTGAAATGTGCCTTCCTGCTGTGTTTCCCATGTAAAGTCGACGTCACATTTAGTTAGCTTTGTCAGCGGCTCAGCGATACGTGAAAAGTCCTTGACAAATCGCCTGTAGTAGGCACACATGCCAAGAAATCTACGCACTGCCTTCTTGTCGATGGGCTGCGGGAACTTTGCAATGGCAGCTGTCTTCTGCGGGTCGGGGCGGACTCCAGACTTGCTGATTATGTGCCCTAGGGACAGAACTTCTTCGTAAGTGAAACGGCACTATTACGGCTTCAGGGTCAGCCCTGATGACTTGATGGCCTCTAAACTGTCTCAAGCCGCCTTAGGCGACCGTCGAAATTCCCGGTGAAGACGATGATGTCATCTAAGTAAACAAGACAGGTTTCCCACGACAATCCTGCTAATATCATGTCCGTCACGCGCTGGAACGTGGCAGGCGCCGAGCACAGTCCGAATGGCAAGACTTTGAACGCGTACAGGCCGTCTGGCGTGATGAAGGCGGTCTTCTTGCGGTCTCTTTCGTGGACTTCTATTTGCCAGTAGCCCTTCTTGAGATCCATTGAAGAGAATTATTTAGCTTTACAGAGCCGATCGAATGCGTCGTCTATCTGTGGGATGGGGGTATATGTCCTTCTTCGTGATCTGTCGACGATAATCGACGCAGAAATGTAGGGTTCCGTCCTGTTCCTTCACCAAGACTACAGGAGATGCCCACGGGCTTCTCGATGGCTGGATCATGTCGTCGCGCAATATTTCGTCGACTTGGTGCCTTACGGCTTCACGTTCTCGCGTCGACACTCGGTGAGCGCTATGGTGAAGTGATCGAGCGCACTCTTCGGTTACTATGCGATGCTTTGTAACTGGTGCTTGCCGAATCCTCAATGACGTCGAAAAGCAGTCTTTGTATCGTCGGAGAAGACCGCTGAGCTTTTAATGCTTACTATGCGGAGGTTTGAATTCATGTCCAAGTCGTGTTCGGCAACTATATTCGTTGAGGTAGATGCGACAGAATCTGAGAAGACAAACGCATTGCTGGTTTCCACAATTTACTCAATGTACGCGATCGTCGTGCCTTTGTTGATGTGCTTGAACTCC
This sequence comes from Dermacentor andersoni, assembly GCF_023375885.2. Lineage (NCBI taxonomy): Eukaryota > Metazoa > Arthropoda > Arachnida > Ixodida > Ixodidae > Dermacentor > Dermacentor andersoni. Next base: position 51,316,713 of record NC_092820.1, on the reverse strand, counting down.
TCGCTGAAGTTTGTCAGCATCACTTTCGTTTTTCCTCCGTGCAGTCGAGCGATCCTTCGTGCGACGCAAATTTCACGATCGAGCACAAGACCTTCGTGGGCCTCAGTGACGCCTTCTGTGTCTGGGGGTGTTTCGATGCTGACGGAAATGACAATGCTGGACCGAGGCGGGATGCTGACTTGATATTCGAGCATACACAAGGCATGGTGACTGCAAGGGCTTTGCGACGGTACCGCTTGATCTTCGGACAGCGTTATAGATTTTGAGTTCAGGTCGATGATTGCGCCGTGTTGGTTCAGGGAGTCCATGCCGAGAATGACGTCTCGTGAACAGTGTTGGAGGATAACGAAGGTGGCAGGGTTGGTCTGGTCATGAACTGTCATTCTTGCCGTGCAGATACCAGTCGGCATTATTAGGTGTCCTCTAGCGCTCCGAATTTGAGGGCCTTCCGATGCAGTTAAGGCGGTGACTGCGTGGCCGTCGCGAAGCACAGCGAGGTCGGTGGTTGTTTGCGCGTTGGAGTTTATTGTTGGCGTCGGATAATGGCCGCGTCGAGCCGACCTGCGGTTGGAAACTTGTGTCGTCAGGTTTCTTTCGTCAAAGTATTCGTTGCTTCTAGGCTTTGTCGGGTTGGCGGCGTCTCGTTTAAATATCGTCTAGATAGTCTATTTGGCGTCTTCGTCGGCGGCGGAGGATCTTCGTCAATTCGACGAACAGCAACTGCAGCTCCATCGGTTGCTGCTTTTAGTTTTCCGGATATGTGCTGACGGATTGGCCCCGCGGGCTGTTCTAGTGTATGGTCGGCTCTTCGGCGAAAGGTATCGTCCTTGTGACAGCGAACGGGATAGACATATAGGACTCCACGGCGTTACGGCAATGTAGTCGGCAATATCACTTGGCCGTTCACCTTGTTGTGGGTGCGTTGCATTGACGGCGAACCCTCGCAGTCTCAAGTGCTGGTACGGGCATTGGCGGTAGATATGGTCGGATTCGCCGCAGCCATGGAAGAGGAAAGCATAGGAGAGACCCCGGCCAGCACGGACCTGTTGAAGAAAATGTGGCACAAGGCACGTGCTGTTTTCTGTAAATCAGCACTGGAACTGGAACCCCAAACGTCAACGTTGCCTTAGCAACCGCGCTCCTGAAGCTTTCGCTGCTGCTCTAGGCCTCTGAAAAGTGAGATAAGTTTCTTTCGGCCCATTTCTTTCTCGCAGCACATCTACTCACAAAATCAGCTGACTTTGGAGTGTGGTGTGAAAGCTTGAGTGTTTATGAGTGCGAGTGTCAGCCAGCAATGGACACACTCAAGTAATGACGGCGCGGGTCTTCGTCGTCTTTTTCAACGTGCCACGGTAAAGCACAGCGGCATGTCTGCTTCACTAAAACTGATATGGAAGTTTCGGAGCTTTCTTCTTACGTGCGTCGGCAGCATACACTTCCGGTGGCTCGTAGCAATGGAAGTTCAAAACTCGCGCCTATCTGCTCCGGCAAGCTTATTGGAGGCGCAAAGGCTGATGGCATACCGACATGGCCGCATTTCCGGCAGGCACTCTCCTATTTTGGTTCCTTCCTCCATGGCCGCAGTGATAGCAGAGCGGGCGGTGGCAGGGGGCGCACCGGATGTCCGTCTTCCTCTGATAGCTGCGCTGGGTGACGGGAGGGCGTGCTCGCTGTGGCGGCGGTGGGTGAGGGCATTGCGGTGTTACGAGGCTCTGGCGTGGTCGCGGAGGGGATCTTGGCGGCGGGCGATGGCGATGTAGGTTATCACTTCTGGCTGGGTCTGCAGGGATTGCGGTTGGACCTCAGGAACTCCAAGTGATCGCTGAACATCATCTTTCACGATGTCGGCCTGCGAGGCCACTTGAAGCTGTGACCTCACAAAGAGCTTCTGCAGTTCCTCGCGAACGACCGCTCTGATTGTCTCCCGCAGGTCGTCGCTGCCGAGTGCTTGGACGCCGGTGTGGCTCGCGGTCAGCGGTCCGTGATTATTGTGCCATCCCTGCATCTCGAGCGTCTTCTCAGTAGATGTGGTCTTGGAAATAAATTCAGCAACGGTCTTAGGCGGATTACGCATCAATCCGGCGAGAAGCTCTTGCTACAAACCTGTTGAAAAAGGCGAACTTGTTTTTCTCTTCTGACATGTCGGGGCCGCCGTGTGGGAAGAGGCGAGTCATGTCCTTCGTAAAGATCGCGATGTTCTCATTCGGCAGCTGCGTGCGGGTTTAGCAGAGGTTGGCTCGCTCTTGGCGCAGAACGCTCGTGAACGTCGGCAGGAAACCGTTGCGGAACAGGTCCCATGTGGTTAGGGTCGATTCCCGGTTCTCAAAACCACGTCCTGGTGCCGCCTTATAAGGTGAAGAACACTTGTCGCAGCTTGACGTCGGAGTTTCAATTGCCCGTTCATGTTTCCAGTCACTTATCCGGCAAATAATGATCTACGGATTATCGATGGTTCCTTGGGCTGCTGCAGCATAATGGGGGCGCTGCGGCTGTTGGGGTTGTTGGGGTTCTTGACTTGGCACGATCTTCTTGGTTGTCTTAGGTAGAAGTCCGCGTTCCGAGATCAGGTGTTGTAGCCTGCCAGCTTACTCGATGGTTCGGTCGGGACAACGATGGTGTTGTCTTCGCGGTCCGGGCTTTGATCGCGGCTTGTCGGGGGCGTCCGGCACATGAACGCAAAACACCTCCACCAGATGTCACCCGGTGGTGATGGTGAAGAACACAGTCACAAAAATGTAAATAGAGAAACTAACTCTTCATTCGGCGAACCTGTGCCCAGAAAAACCACTCCGATAGCGGCGAACACTGTCGACGATCGCCGAAAATCTGATCTGCCGGTCAAGCGCGTCGGCTTTTTACATGAGTCATCGAAGCTTCCGAAGTAATCGCTGGTGGCTGCGTGTCTCCCAGAACGTATTACGCATTTCTTGTCACGCATACAATCAGACTACGCAAGCTTCGGTGACAACAGACAGTGGATTGGATTGCTATAACATTCCAATAAGTCCCAACCATGCAGGCGCGTTTTGTGCTCAGCGATAAGCTTAAGGTGTGTGATGTGGGTGAAATGCAGTATCCGAGGAAAGCTTAAGTACAGACGCCAATAATTAGTTAAACATCTCTCTGCGGCAATGCAGCAAATATATACAGGTTGTGCGCATAAATTGAGCGAAAGCTTTAAAAATGAAAGGCACTCCGGACGCGAGTTGAATCGAATGCATGTTGGCACTGGTGTAGAGTTACTCAGGCTATCTATATTTTCCCCTTAACAAAGGGATTAGTTATAATGTTTAATTAATAAACTTTTGAAACATTGGCTGCAGACCCCAAGTGTGATACGAAAAGATTTAGCGCATCTTGGGAAACCTCTCAATAAATTGTTGCCAACACGGTATATCTCACGTGGTCCTCTTTTCCGCGTTCCAAAGAAAGCCTGCATAATATGAAAAAAATGCCACGTGACGGGGCGCTTGCGCACTGTTATTGCGCTGCTCTCACATGTGCGATGGATGAACAAGGTTGGCTGCAGCGAGACTGGCCCACGACAGGGCGCTTTGCCTGGTGTAGGTATCTGGGCATGCGGCTCTTATCGCATGACCGCGCAAATGCATGATGCTGACCAAGCGTTGTCGAAGCAATAAAGCGTCTAAGGCCACTAGAAAGAAAAGACGAAAGCAGCATTTTGATTCTGCTGTAAAGAAGGAAAGAACGAAGCACGTGGGAACGATGGAAGGTGATGACGGCTGCTACAATTTTGCCTTTTTGCGCAAATTACCTTGTAGTACTTTTCCAATTGAACGATGATGCTACAACTTTATATCTTAGGGCTCAAATAACAGCGGATAAATCACACGGGGACAAAAGTAATGCTAAAACAAAACCGTGGCTATATTCAAGGAAGATTACGCGTGTCTTCTTCAGACGATGACTCTTTTCGTAATGGCCCCGTCTGCTCTCCTTTTAACACTTACGGTCCACTAGACGTGATCTCGCACCCCACACATGCGCATCGCTTCGTGGTCACAGTATCGGGTGGACGCGTCTGGCTTCACACTTGTGCACTGTGACCGACGGGTCAGCCCATGAGAGAGTACGCCCGCAGGCTGTTCCAATTTACCGGTTGTAGATAACACCTTACGTTCCTCGTTGGAAGCAATACCAGCGAACTGCAATATATTCAGCGCTCCTCAGGCACCCGTATCGCTGCGTGTTCTCCACAGCAACGCTATTTGGCTGCGACCAACGTTGAGCAGCAGATATGGCTTAATGCACCGAGGAAAAAGCGGATATGGTTTTAGCTCTAGGTGCAGCAAGTGGATATAGAAGGCGCGCAGTTGAGCTATTTCAACGCTGGCATCCCGGTACGCGTCCGAGCTCCATGACGATGGTGCGTGCATATGAAACGCTGAGACAGACTAGGACTTTCACGAAGAAACGACATAAATCTTCAATCTTGGGCGAGGACATGGAGACAGATATTCTGTCAAAGTTTTCTTCAGACTCGCATGCAAGTGTTCGTAGTGTGGATGCTGAAGCTGGAGTGTCAAAGTCTTCAGTGTGGAGAGTACTTAAGAAGAGACAACTTCATCCGCACCACGTGCAGCTGCACCAGATGTTGGAGCTCCGCGATTTCCAAAATTGAAAGGACTTTGCAAACTGGATTATAATCAGGACGGAAGAGTACCCAGGCTTTGTCAACAAAATACTGTGGACCGATGAAGCTACCTTCTCACGTAATACCTACGTGAACATTCACAACGCTCACTATTAATGCGACGGAAACTCTGACTGGGTTTTGAAGACACATCACCGATATCAGTGGTCGGTTAATGTGTGGTGTCGAATAAAGCGTGGCACTATCATTGGCCCCGTTTTTTTTATAACACGCTTACAGGCGAAATATACGTGAGTGACATACTTGATGGGGCTTTGAGGATCTCGAGGATTTCCTTTGCGAAGTTCAAGTGGCAAGGATCAAGGATATTTGGTATCAGCATGAAGATGCTTCTGCGCACGGCCACAGTAAAGCTTGCAAATGGCTGCATGAACTATTCTCGCAGCAGTGGATTAAGTGGCATGGGCCCATTGCTTTGCCGGCATGGTTGCTAGATTTAACTCCTCTCAATTTCTTTCTCTGGGGTTACGTCAAGGACCAAGTACGCCGGACACCAACCAGAACATCAGAAAACCTAAAGGAAAAAAAAGATAAGGCAAGTCTGCAACTCCATCCCAGATACCATGATCAAAAACGCCTCGGAAAATGTGTCTATGAGCTACCAAATGTGCATTGCAGCAGACGGTGACTTCTTTAAATACCCGTTATGTTCAAAGGGCGCTTTTCGGATTGAAGGTCACTGGAAAATTATTTCGGCCTTAACGCCGCCTCCCCACCCAACCCCATTACACTCCGTCGGAAGGCTGCGAGGGGCGCGATCGGAGATCTTTGTTCGATACGTGTTCTGTTCGGTTGCTGCAACGTCACAAAGTTGCAGTATGCAAAATTTGCGAGAACGGGGTGGAGAGAGCAGCCAATCGGCAAGCGGTTAACTCCCCGGAAGTTTACTTCCCTCGTTTGTCGTCTGCTTGCAGACAGTATACAACAAAACGAAATGTTTCTCGTCTTCCAATGAATGAAATATTTATCTAAAAGGATTTTTTTCTTTTCAAGCTTAAACACGTTTTCAAATAGTTGTAGGTATGACTACTACAATTTATAACTATTATTTTCTCTGCGTCATCCCTAGGTGGTGTCGCGCACAGTGAGAAAAAAAATGGAGAATGAAACGACGGGAACAGTGGCGCACTTTTCAAGAGGCAGCAACAACATTTCAGTGGCTCGCTGGCACCCGATGATGGGGTCGATTTTGCTGTACAACCAATGCACTATTTGCCTTGAGGAACGAAATCGACGCCGGAATTCGCTTTCTGTCATTTCTCCAAACGCGCTTCGCAGCTCCACTCGCTCTTCTTCCTTGTCGAGCAACGCCAGCGCAACAACCGAATTTCCCAACACAAGCGCCATTTTCTCGAATTAAACTATGGATTGGATCCAAACGTGCCATTCCGCAGCCGCCGGTTGGATCCAATCCACTTCATCAGACGCGCCATGCGAAGCCGGTCTCCTAACGAGCGTATGATCGCTCAGAACTTCCCAACTCCCATCGGGTTCGGCGCCTAGCAGACGACGTGTCCGGTTGGAAGATTACTGACAGGAGCGTGGGGTCAATTTGACGTCACCAAAAACGTGGCCGCGCCCCGCAGCTGGCGACGTCGGCGCGGAGTAGGCCAATCGCGCGCGCCGGTAACCGAAGGAACGCGCCGAACAACCATCTCCGATCGCACTCCAGATCTTGCCCATTTCAAGCATGAAAAAATTAAGTTATGCTCTCGTTCTCTTTCGTCTCCTTAGACGCTTTATCGCTTCGGCACCGCTCGGCCAGCAGTACGCATTTGCGCAGTCATGCGATAAAAGCGACGTGCCCAGATACCTGCACCAGAGATAACGATCTGTCGCGCGCCAGTCTCGCTGCAGCCGACCTTGTTCATCCATCTCATGCTTGAGAGCAGCAAAATAACAGGGCGCAATCGCTCCGTCACGTGGCATTTCTTCATATTTCGCGGGATATCTTTTCAACGCGGAAGATAGGGCCTCGGGAGATATGGCGTGTTGGAAACAGTTTATTGAGAGGTTTCTTAAGGTGCTCTACAACTTTGCCTATCACACTTGGGGTCTGCGGCCAACACTTATATAGTTGATGAATTAAACATAACAAATCTGTTAAGGGGAAAATAAAAAAAAATAGCCTGAGTAAATTTAGGCCAGTGCCAATATAATGCATTCGGTTCAACTTGTGTCCAGAGTGCCTTTCATTTTTAAAACTGGCTCAAGTTATGTTGGACAACGTGTATAATACGCATTATAGCGTCCGGCGGATGTATAGTCACAGACTATAAGGTGTGATGTACTTGCTGAGTAGAGGAAGTTGTGAAGGAGTTGACTATAACATGAGAGAAAGACAGCTTTAAAGGCTCGATGCGGTGATGCATAGATAGTTGAAAGCTTAAGGTGGAAAACATGCGAACTAGGTGAAAAATCCTTGTCGTAGTGACGATACTTGAAGTGCGCGGTTTTCAGCCTTACATAGATTCAACTTTGTCGGTACGGGCGAAACTTGCTATAAGTAAATCGCGTTCGATGCAATATTTTCCTTACACCTGATATTCATAATACGCACATATATGTTACGGGATAACACCGGCGAGAAACACTTGCTATACCGAATAACTGTTTATGTCCGTGTTAACTTTTGTGGGGATTTAGGGAACTCGACGCGCCATTGTGCGGCCGCATTTCAGCTGTTTCTGCAATCCCTACGCCTCGCTCCCTCCTTGCTCCGAACCAGTTGTCAGCGGTGGCGCTCCACTCGCGGCGATATTTCGCGGTGAGGGCGGAGCTACGACATTACGAAGCAGCCCCTGGTAGCTGCTCTCTTGGCGTTAGCGTCTCTCTTTTCCCTTGGGACTGAGCCGGGTACGCACATGCTTACTCTCGTCCGCCGAGACCTTTGTGACGCGGAGTTGAGCTCACGCTTCCCGCACGGTGCCTTTGCCCGCGCGGGAAGCGCGTACCTCGCGTTGACCCCGTCCCGACGCTAAGCCGAAGAACGGGTGCCTAGTGCTCGCGCGAGTTCGTACCACGCCGAGCCGCACTTAACGGAGTCCCAAGCCGAAGGAGCTTGCCCGAGCTTTCGCGAGTTGGCCCATCGGTTATCGCGAGAGCAAGTAGCATAGCCGCCGGAACTTTTCCTAGCGGCGTGTCTCAGCTTGAGCCTGTGCTCTCGCAGCGACGTGCTACAGGCGCACCTGACTGCATTTTTCGCCCTTGGTGCGGGATCCCTTGGGTTCCCCGCCGCCGCGGGACCGGGAGTTTGTTCAGTGTCGGGTGCCGTCGGCTACAATAAACGGTTTCCGCTAACTCAGGGCAATACTGTGTTCTTGCGTGCGTCGCTCGGTAGCCCCTTGCGGCCTGAGCTCGTGCCTAGCGGCGCTAGAGGCTGACGCGACCGCTTGGCTCGCTAAGCTGAAATCCGCGGTGGTCGGTACTCCTGTGAGACACGAAGACCCCACAAATTATATCGAAGTTCTGTTGTATCACATTTTTGCAGTAAATCACATTGCGAACGTTTTAGGACATGAGAGGGCAACTTGAGTTTATTTCTTTATTTTATAACCGTTCTAGATCAGAACAGGAAGTGTACGGTAAAAAATTCCTTCGGTACCCACTATCCGTATAAACATATATTTCTTCCAAGCTGATATCGTCAAGAAAGAGTCTAGACTTACTTCGTTATGTCCGATACTTTGCTATATCCGTGTACAATTTACATCGAGTTTCGACTCTTCCCGATCGGTATGATAAGTCGCACAACGAAAGTTTCTCGATAGATCAGAATATAAAAAAGAAACCAATGTGCCTTTTATTACTTTTATAATTCATTTTTTAGGTCAAATCGGCAAGCGTCAAATACCAAGAATCCCAAGTGGCAGCGAATAGCACGAGCGTGGAAGAACTGGTTCGTAGGCCGATGACCGGCGAGTTTGTCCGCAAGGGCACCGTAGGCGACTGGAAAGGACACTTCTCCCCGGTGCAGGTGCAGCGCATGCTGGAGCTCATCAGAGTCAAGACTGCCGGGAGTGACGTCATGGACTTGTGGAAGGACATTGATATTCCCCGATGACAGATAGCAGGTTCCGCAGGTGTAATAAACATTTTCTTTTCATTCTATTTCTGCTGCTTTTTTTTCCATTCACTCGAGCTAGCTGTCTGGCTCGTGAGTGTAATTGACTTTCGAAAGGCATGAAACTGGCCCCAGTATTTTCTGAGCGTCGTTGCGTCTTTGAATGGCAAAGTCATTCTTGTTGTGCTTCTGAGAACCCGACCCCTTCAGCAGCGCCCGCCTAGACGACGACGGGCCCGGCGCTGCTTGTTAATGGGTACACTAAGAATCTCCCTTTATGTGGCAGTAACCACCGCATTCTATGGAAGCGGTAACGACCATCAACACCAGGCTCCTCAAATCGCTGCAAGCTTACTATCGCAGAGAGACCACTGGCAGAGAGACCACAGAGAGACCACATAAGTGATTCGCCCGCAATATTCATAATCTGCTATCCTACAAACCGAAACAGCAGACAAAGACTGACAGACAAAAATTAGAAAGAATCCAGAACTTAGCGGCCCGCTACGTTTCTGGGAATTATAGTAGATACATTAGTGTGTCTGGCATAAAACAGGAATTAGAATGGGAACCCCTTGCAGTAAGAAGAAGAAAGCTAAGGCTTAAATTTTTTCATAACATATATTACGATAAGATTGCTATTCCTAGGGAGAAGTACATTTTTCATCCACACTACAGATCCGAGCGGGTTGATCATAACCATAAAGTGCGTGAATTCAGGTCAAGAACCGATATGTTCAAGATGTCGTTTTTTCCTCACACTGTTCGAGAATGGAATGCTTTATCTTCATTTCTTGTTAATATTACTGACAATGAAGTGTTTGCATTGTCATTGTGACTGCCATTGTAATATTTTCTTTTGTGCAACCCCCCCACTGTAATGCCACTGTGGCGCTGTGGTAAATAAATAAATAAAATAAATAAATAAATAAATAAATAAATAAAATAAAATGGAGGCAAGGGGCCAGTGTCAACGTCTTCCGCAGGGAATAGCGTCGACTCTAGTTTCCCAATTCTCTCATGGTTACGCCATAGGTACGCGGGAGCGAAGGTGCAACACCAGAGGCCGAGTCCAGTAAGGTGATGGGACCATGGTCGCAGTGCTGGGAACAGTTCGACAAGTCCGATCGGTCGGGTTGAGGTCATTACATTTCATTGTTTTGTAATCCAGGGCTTAAAAAGCGGATCTTGGTCACTGTGCGCGTGCTGACATGTAATGTGCTCAGACTCTCAGACATGTAAATTGCTCCAACATGGAGTGTGTGCCTGTATTCATGCAGTCACTCGCGAGTTGTGAATATGTCAAATAAGCCAATGCGTTTCCTTGAACTTGCTCACCTCATCTCGTTGTAACAAATAAATCTCGGCGACTGAGACGGACGATGGCGTGCATCCTCTTAGTCGGCTTCGTGCGCTGCCCAGGTATACGCAGGCACGCTACCAAATTTTAGACGCTCCTGTGGCGTCTAAAATGTGGCCAAAGACACAGACCTGAGGCCACAGACGCAAGCGACCCTCTGTGAGACTCCCTAGTCCGAACCAAGAACCCCAGAACCAGACCCAAACAGCGTAATGATGCTGATTACAAGCGCCAGGTTTTTTTCACCGCCACGATGAATGACTCAAAGGTAGATAAACTTGTGGTACTGTACGATGCGCACATTCTACCAACATGACACTAACTGTAGTAGACTCTTGTTACGATGAACTGCAAGAGACAGTGGAAATTGCACCGTTTCATCGAAAGTGATTCGCCCGCAATATTCATAATCTGCTATTCTAAAACCGAAATGTCAGTGACACAAAATTCTAAAATCATCATCATCATTATCATCATCATCAGCCTAGTTACGCCCACTGCGGGGCAAAGGCCTCTCCCATACTTCTCCAACAACCCCGGTCATGTACTAATTGTGGCAATATTGTCCCTGCAAACGTTTAATGTCATCCGGCCACCTAACTTTCTGCCGCCCCCTGCTACGCTTCCCTTCCCTTGGAATCCAATCCATAACCCTTAATGACCATCGGTTATCTTCCCTCCTCATTACATGTCCGGCCCATGCCCATTTCATTTTCGTGATTTCAACTAAGATGTCATTTACCCGCGTTTGTTCCCTCACCCAATCTGCTCTTTTCTTATCCCTTAGCGTTACACCCATCATTCTTCTTTCCATAGCTTGTTGCGTCGTCCTCAATTTCAGCAGAACCCTTTTCGTAAGCCTCCAGGTTCCTGCCCCATACGTGAGTACTGGTAATACACAGCTGTTATACACTTTCCTCTTGAGGGATAGTGGCAACCTGCTGTTCATGATTTGAGAATGCCTGCCAAACGCACCCCAGCCCATTCGTATTCTTCTGGTTATTTCAGTCTCATGATCTGGATCCGTGGTCACTACCTGCCCTAAGTAGATGTATTCCCTTACCACTTCCAGTGCCTCGCTACCTATCGTAAACGGCTGTTCCCTTCCGAGACTGTTAAACATTACTTTAGTTTTCTGCAGATTAATTTTCAGACCCACCCTTCTGCTTTGCCTCTCCAGGTCAGTGAGCATGCATTGCAATTCGTCTCCTGAGTTACTAAGCAAGGCAATATCATCAGCGAATTGCAAGTTGCTAAGGTGTTCTCCATCAACTTTTATCCCCAATTCTTCCCACTCCAGGTCTCTGAATACCTCCTGTAAACATGCTGTGAATAGCATTGGAGAGATCGTATCTCCCTGTCTGACACCTTTCCTTATTGGGATTTTGTTGCTTTCTTTATGGAGGACTACGGTGGCTGTGGAGCCGCTATAGATATCTTCCAGTAGTTTTACATATGGTTCATCTACACCTTGATTCCGTAATGCCTCCATGACTGCTGAGGTTTCGACTGAATCAAACGCTTTTTCGTAATCAACGAAGGCTATAAATAAGGGTTGGTTATATTCTGCACATTTCTCTATCACCTGATTGATAGTGTGAATATGGTCTATTGTTGAGTAGCCTTTACGGAATCCTGCCTGGTCCTTTGGTTGACAGAAGTCTAAGGTATTCCTGATTCTATTTGCGATTACCTTAGTAAGTACTTTGTAGGCAATGGACAGTAAGCTGATCGGTCTATAATTTTTCAAGTCTTTAGCGTCCCCTTTCTTACGGATTAGGATTATGTTAGCGTTCTTCTAAGATTCCGGTACGTTCGAGGTCATGAGGCATTGTGTATATAGGGTGGCCAGTCTTTCTAGGACAGTGTTCCCACCATCCTGCAACAAATCTGCTGTTACCTGATCCTCCCCAGCTGCCTTCCCCCTTGACATAGCTCCCAAGGCGTTCTTTACCTCTTCCGGCGTTACTTGTGGGATTTCAAGTTCCTCTAGACTATTCTCTCTCACCTTATCGTCGTGGGTGTTACTAGTACTGTACAAATTTCTATAGAACTCTTCAGCCACTTGAACTATCTCATCCATATTAGTAACGATATTGCCGGCTTTGTCTCTTAACGCATACATCTGATTCTTGCCTATTCCTAGTTTATTCTTCACTGCTTTTAGGCTTCCTCCGTTCCTGAGAGCCTGTTCAATTCTATCCATATTATAGTTCCTTATGTCAGCTGTCTTACGCTTGTTGATTAACTTAAAGTTCTGCCAGTTCTATTCTAGCTGTAGGGTTAGAGGCTTTCATACATTGGCGTTTCTTGATCAGATTTTTCGTCTCCTGCGATAGCTTACTGGTCTCCTGTCTAACGGCGTTACCACCGAGTTCTGTTGCGCACTCCTTAATGATGGCCATAAGATTGTCGTTCATTGCTTGAACACTAAGGTCCTCTTCCTAAGTTAAAGCCGAATGCCTGTTCCGTAGCTTGATCCGGAATTCCTCTAGTTTCCCTCTTACCGCTAACTCATTGATTGGCTTCTTATGTACCAGTTTCTTCCGTTCCCTCCTTAAGTCAAGGCTAATTCGAGTTCTTACCATCCAATGGTCACTGCAGCGCACCTTGCCGAGCACGTCTACATCTTGTATGATGTCAGGGTTCGCGCAGAGTATGAAGTCGATTTTATTTCTAGTCTCACCATTCGGGCTCCTCCACGTCCACTTTCGGCTAACCCGCTTGCGGAAAAGGGTATTTATTATCCGCATATTATTCTGTTCTGCAAACTCTACTAATAGCTCTCCTCTGCTATTCCTAGAGCCTATGTCATATTTCCCCACTGACTTGTCTCCAGCCTGCTTCTTGCCTACCCTGGCATTGAAGTCGCCCATCAGTATCGTGTATTTTGTTTTGACTTTACCCATCGCCGATTCCGCGTCTTCATAAAAGCTTTCGACTTCCTGGTCATCATGACTTAATGTAGGGGCGTAGACTTGTACTACCTTCATTTTGTACCTCTTAATAAGTTTCACAACAAGACCTGCCACGCTCTCGTTAATGCTATAGAATTCCTGTATGTTACCAGCTATATCCTTATTAATCAGGAATCCGACTCCTAGTTCTCGTCTCTCCGACAAGCCCCGGTAGCACAGTACGTGCCCGCTTTTTAGCACTGTATATGCTTCTTTTGTCCTCCTAACCTCACTGAGCCATTTTATATCCCATTTACTACCCTCTAGTTCCTCCAATAACACTGCTGGACTCGCCTCACTAGATAACGTTCTAACATTAAACGTGGCCAGGTTCAGATTCCAATGGCGCCCTGTCCGGAGGCAGGTATTCTTAGAACCCTGTGCTGCGTCACAGATCTGACCACCGCCGTGGTCAGTTGCTTCGCGGCTGCTACGGACTGAGGGCCGGGGTTTGATTGTTGTATTCATATAGGAGGTTGTGGCCAAGTACTTACTGCACTAGGGTGGCCAAGCCTGCTCTGGTGAGAACTCTGAGTGCGTTACCGGTTCTGGTCACCGGGATCAGGCCGCACTACAGGCCTGTTTGTGCAATTTTCTCAACACACGTTTTTTTTTTTTGTATTTTCCGGTGGAGAATTGCGGGGCACCGGGATTTGAACCACGGTCCTCTTGCATGGGAGGCGGATACTCTACCGCCCCTGCAGGAGTTAAATTAAAAATAAAATTATGGGGTTTTACGTGCCAAAACCACTTTCTGATTATGAGGCACGCCGTAGTGGAGGACTCCGGAAATTTCGACCACCTGGGGTTCTTTAACGTGCACGTAAATCTAAGTACGCGGGTGTTTTCGCATTTCGCCTCCATCGAAATGCGGCCGCCGTGGCCGCGGTTCGATCCCGCGACCTCGTGCTCAGCAGTTAACACCATAGCCGCTGAGCAACCACGGTGGGTTCCGCTGGAGTTGTACGCCTCATTTAACCTACAGTGGTCCCTTATTTGATCAGTGAAGGTGGACCAATCTGAGCTCGGTTATACCGCACGGATGGCACGCGGCTAGAGAACCTGGTTTTTATGACCTGCACATGTGTGGCCATACATAATTGAGGATATATATATATATATTAGTAGGGTTCCCGTACAGTGATAAACTAAAATAAAAGACATTAAAGAAGGGGGAAAAAAAGGTAGAGAGCAAGTGATTTGAACTCGTGACCCTTGGATGTTGCCCGGAAAGATAGCTCAGTCGGTTGGTTCGTCAGGCTCCAGGTTAGTTTGAAGCGCCATAGCTCCTGCTCCGAGCCTCATACTTACGTGGAATGGGACTGATGTTGTCCGCGATGTTCGAGGCATACTTTCTTGGAAAAATGGCCGCCCGTGGAGAAGAGCGAACTTGAGCCGCTTTAGAGACTAGGGAAAGCTTGATCACGTGCTAGGCGAACGCGGCACGCATAGCGTGGGAAGCTAGCCAGAGTAACTGTCTCAAGGACTGCTGCTGACGAGGGCGAAATACCTTCGCGTAATTATAATAACCCTAATAGGACTACTTTCGAAAAAAAAGAAAGAACGGCCCAGAGGGCTGTACTACGAGTGCTATGACTGATAATTTTCTATATATGTATTCATCTCATCTATGGGATCGAATGCGAGCGCTGTTGCTTTGTCTCTGCGTGTAGTAAAGCGAGCCAGTTTAAGGGAGGAGAAGAAGTAAGGAAAGGAAAATTTCTGAAGCAAAATTGCAGCGCCGTGGTTTTAAAGCGCGCGTGCGGTAGCGAAACGGAAGGCGATGTGAGCGTGCGTGGCCATGATACGCACACGCAAACTGCCTTAAAATATTTAGATTTGAGGGAAAGCTTCGTTCTAAATATTTTAAGGCAGTTTGTCGTGTGCGTAAGTAAACAGCATTAAACTCTTAAGCAGACGCAAGAAGAGACATTCGTTGGCTTTCCGTGACGCAAAGCAGCGATTTATGTATGCACTGTTTTATAAGCTATTGAGTAATTGTTGCTTGCCGGTGCCTTGCAAAGTTGTGCGCTACCCGCCATGGTTGCTCAGTGGGTATGGTGTTGGGCTGCTGAGCACGAGGTCGCGGGATCGAATCCCGGCCACGGCGGTCACATTTCGATTGGGGCGAAATGCGAAAACACCCGTGCACTTAGATTTAGGGGCACGTTAAAGAACCCCAGGTGGTCGAAATTTCCGAATTCCGCCACTACGGCGTGCCTCATAATCGGGAAGTGGTTTATAACCCCATAATATAATTTTTTTCAAGCTGTGCGCTATTATAAAAAGTCGCAGTTTCGCACCCACGAGCATAGGTCGTAAAACCCTGCACGACGAGGAACGGCAATACTCAAAAACACGCATTATATCGGCAGACGGTACTCCCATACCGCACATAGACAAAATTAGAATCCTGGGCAAATGGTCATAACCGAGAGACGGTGCGAAGACTCCGTCGTTCGGTAGACGACAGGATCCGACTCTTGCCTCGCGTCACTAATAGGCGCAACAGTATGCGCGAACGCTGCGCGATCCGTCTCGTGCAGGCGTAGGCGATAAGCCGCATACCGTATGTTGCCCGCTACCTCAACAGGATAGGGTCGGAAAATGACAAGGTCGAGTGCATGATACGAAAGGCTTTCAAGAGGCCGGTCGGCGTTCCACTCAACGCGAGCACCGACAAGTTTTTAGAGCTCAGACTTCACAGCTCACTTGACGAGTTAATCGAGGCGCACGACGCTGCGCAATACAAGCGATTATCCAAGTCAAAAAGAGCTCGACGCATCCTCGAGCCGCTCGGCATCACGTAGCACACACAGCATGGAAAAAAGACGGTGGTTCCGGCCTCCGTCCGCGGCCGCCTGATCATCCCGCCGCTTCCCAAGAACATGCACCCGACGCACCACGTCGGAGACGCAACAAACGAGCAAGCGACTTGCAAAAGAAGTTCGGTAACAGCAACGAGGCGGTGTACGTAGACGCCGCGCGGTATGGAGAAGGGAGAAGCGCGCATGCGATCGCGGTTGTAGACCGCACGGGTAACCGCCTCGTGACCGCCTCGTGAGCGCCACGGTGATCGCGGGACACACGTAGGCGGCCGAAGAAGCCGCGATAGCCCTAGCGCTTGCCGCGGCGCCGAACGCTGCGATCGTGGTCAGCGACTCGCAGGCGGCAATCCGCGGCTTCGCGCGCAGCCGCGTCTCGCGGGAAGCGGCCCGCACACTCCAAATTTGTGACGACGGCGACTCGACATCGCTCTCGCAACGCCAAAATTATACGGTCTTCCTCCCCTGGATCCCGGCGCACACCAACGTCCCGCTCGGGGGCAACGAGGCGGCCCACGCCACAGCTCGAAGTCTCGCACGCTGAGCCTCAGAAGATTGTTTGACCGCCGCCTTTGCCCCCAAGAGCGGGGCGTTGGATGTGCCGGGTCGGGTCACTACGACAGAAACGCAGCAACAACACGAATCACAATGGGTGTGGGGCGATCGCCTGGCCACGTTCAGAGACCTCACTTAACACTACAGATTCGAAAGACGCACATTCCCGCCACCGCACGATAAATTAAACGGGAACGTGCAAACATACACCTACCCTAGCACAGCCGTCTTACACCACTGTTAGCCAGGATTATACCCGACTGATGCTTGTAAAGCGTGGGGACACAGAGAAAAGCTTAGACACATGCTCTGGGAATGTGTCGGCAACAATGGTGCTGAAACCGCCGCCGTACGCGACGCGTTCCATAACGACGGACGTTGCCAGCGTACGGGAAGCCTCGAGCTCCCTCCTTCCCGATGCCGTGCCGGTAGCAGGGGCCGTCGGGTACCTTTTTCGTCGGCGTCGCCGCCGCTGGGAGGCGGCTCTCGAAAGTTGGGAGCTGGAAGACCAGCTCTGGGCCGTCCGCAAAGCCGAAGATGCCGCCCGAGTCAAAGGACTTCGAGCCGCCACCTGAGACCGCTACAACAAAAACTGCCGGATCATTCTTTTTATTAAAGTTTATTTTCTTTTTCTTGCGCTTGCGAACTGCGCGAAACGACGGCACAAGAGACGGCATGGACGCAGGTAGATGGGGTTGGTGTGCACCCATACGTTACCCTTCTTGTGTCGTCGTTAAGCGCAGTTCCTGCGTTACCAAGAATGTACTAACAAGCTAAATTTTTACATTTAGCAAGCTAGCTTGGTAAGTTAAACAGATCGCAAGAAGAGATGGAAGGAAAAAATGTTCAGTGAGGACTTTGTGGCGAATACGAGGAAAGTGCTTTATAGCATTATCTTGTACCTCTTTGAGGTCCCTCATGCACGATTTAAACCGCGTTTACCACATTACGGAGTGTTGTTCATAGAGGTGTGTGAAACGGGTCCCTTCAGTGACAGCTTCGAATGACTCAGCTCACTGAAAAGACGTATAGTCTATTCGTAAAATAATACATGCTTTAGTAAAATGGCCGTGTTATAGGCACTTTGACTATGTTTGCTGACCAGGTATTAGTTTCTTAATTTAAAAGCGTGAAGCTTAATATTAGTGGAGCTCCTTTTCCTGATATTGGCTATTAAATGCTTTTGATAATGTAACTCATACGTCTCTGAGCACGCGGCGTTCTGCTGGCACTGCCGCCTCGCCGTGCTGACGGCCGCTGACGAAAGTGTGGCTCTGGCGAAACACGAGCGCGCAAGCGAATGTTCGGAAAGCGAGATGCTTGTTCGATCTCGCACCGGTGAGCCGTAAGCCAATGAGCTGAGGGAAGCTACTGTCTATCAGAGTGGAGTGGGGGGAGAGCAACGGCAGAGGACAGAAACAGAACGGCAGCCGAGTCCGAGCCGAGCTGACTGGAACTCGAACGAACAGGGTCGAACGGTTGGAACGCGAAGAGCCTGCTAGAGGAGCCGGCTCAGGCGAAATGGCTCAGACGGAATAAGAATGACTCCAAAGACCCGTGGCCCTCATTCCCCAGCGGCTGCAGAGTACTTGACAAAGGTGGCAGTGGGACTTGCAACTCGGCTCAGGGTGCTATGAATCTCTGGATCTGGACAGGCCGCCACTGGAAACTGAACCTGGCAACGTTTAACACGCGAACCCTCTAAAATTAGTCTAGCTTAGCAAGGCTCATTGAGGAATTATTAGAAATTGCCTGGGAGATTGGTGGCCTTAGTGAGATTAGATGAACTGGTGAGGCTTATCAGTGCGGACTAAGAGCCACGTCCTCTGCTACAGAGGTTTCCAGATAAGAAAGAATACGGCGTAGGATTTCTGATTCATAAGGACACAACAGGCAACGTTGATGAATTCTGTATCATCACCAAAAGGTTAGCACTCTTAATAAAGCTATACATAGGAGATACATACGAAAGGTCGTACTTATTTTACCTCATTACTTCTGTTATGTTCACCTTCCTGTTCTGAAACTGCATATTTGTTTGTGAGCGCCACCTTGAAACTTATTGCTTTTTATCCTTGGTGCGTCTACCTTCCCGTCGCGATGACGAAGAAATGCAAGTGTTATGAAGACTTTGGATTAGCAATGCGAAAGGCGCAAGCTCAGTGTACTGCAGTCATAGGCGACATTAATTCAAAGTGGGCAAAAAAAAACCAGGCTGAGAAACGAGCAGCTGGTAACTACAACATCGATTCTAGGTTACTCAGTGCTAGAACGCACCTGTCCCAGCTAGCCAGTTTTCGTCAAATTTTCATCAGTCTCTGGGGCGCTTTCCGCGTCCTGGCTTGAGGCGATGGACACGGAATGTTCCGCAGGCTCGTGCTGCCAGAAGTCTGCAGCTGCAAGCTCTTCTATGAGTCAAGGCACCTGGTCAACCTCCAGTGAACGCTCAAGAGAGACTCCTACTCCTGTGGCCATGCGGCAATGCAGAGACTATTGCCGGCCCGTCTGGCCAGATCACTACATTGACAAGTTCCTCAAGGAAACGAGGCACCTGGTCCAGCACCAGCGAAGAGACAGAGGTCTACTCAGTCACAAGTGACGACTCATCCGATGATAGCTTCGTGTCGGTGAGGAGCCGAAGGGCTAAAAGAAGGCTTATCAAGGTGTCGTCACCAGCGAGTACATCAACCATGCAGGCAGGTAGTGAACGCTGGCCGCACACCATCCTCTTCATGCCAGTGGATTCTTCCGTCAACCTTCGAGTATTGAACAGGCAAGCTCTCTCTGTCTTTCTTGAGGGAAAGGCGCCAAACGAAATCAAGGAAGTCCGGCTGAACACGCGAAAGAATGTTCTAGCTGTCTACACAACCCGTGGAACCACGCTGGAGACGCTACGACAGATAACAGATTTGGCCAACATAAAAGTACGAATCAGATGTATGCGTTAAGAGACAAAGACGGCAATATCATTACTAATACGGATGAGATAGTTCAAGTGGCTGAGGAGTTCTATAGAAATTTATACAGTACCAGTGGCATCCACGACGATAATGGAAGAGAGAATAGTCTGGAGGAATTCGAAATCGCACAGGTAACACTGGAAGAAGTAAAGAAAGCCTTGGGAGCTATGCAAAGGGGAAAGGCAGCTGGGGAGCATCAGGTAACAGCAGATTTGTTGAAGGATGGTGGGCAAATTGTTCTAGAGAAACTGGCCACCCTGTATACGCAATGCCTCATGACTTCGAGCGTACCGGAACCTTGGAAAAACGCTAACATAATCCTAATCCATAAGAAAGGGGACGCCAAAGACTTGAAAAATTATAGACCAGTCAGTTTACTGTCCGTTGCCTACAAAGTATTTACTAAGGTAATTGCAAATAGAATCAGGAGCACCTTAGACTTCCGTCAACCAAAGGACCAGGCAGGATTCCGTAAAGGCTACTCAAGAATAGACCATATTCACACTATCAATCAGGTGATAGAAAAATGTGCGCAATATAACGAACCTTTATATATAGCTTTCAATGATTACGAGAAAGTGTTTGATTCAGTCGAAACCTCAGAAGTCATGGAAGCATTGCGGAATCAAGGTGTAGACGAACCGTATGTAAAAATACTGAAAGATATCTATAGCGGCTCCACAGCCACCGTAGTCCTCCATAAAGAAAGCAACAAAATCCCAACAAAGAAAGGCGTCAGGCAGGGAGATACGATTTCTCCGATGCTATTCACAGCGTGTTTACAGGTAGTATTCAGAGACCTGGATTGGGAAGAATTGGGGATAAGAGTTAATGGAGAATACCTTAGTAACTTGCGATTTGCTGATGATATTGCCTTGCTTAGTAACTCAGGTGACCAACTGCAATGCATGCTCACTGACCTGGAGAGGCAAAGCCGAAGGGTGGTTCTAAAAATTAATCTGCAGGAAACTAAAGTAATGTTTAACAGTCTCGGAAGGGAACAGCATTTTACAATAGGTAGTGAGGCACTGGAAGTGGTAAAGGAATACATCTACTTAGTACAGGTAGTGACTGCGGATCCGGATCATGAGACTGAAATAATCCGAAGAAGAAGAATGGGCTGGGGTGCGTTTGGCAGGCATTTTCAGATCATGAACAGCAGGTAGCCATATCACTCAAGAGAAAAGTTTTTAACAGCTGTGTCTTACCAGTACTGACGTACGCGGCAGAAACCTGGATGCTTAGGAAAAGGGTTCTACTTAAATTGAGGACGACGCAACGAGCTATGGACAGAAGAATGATAGGTGTAACGTTAAGGAATAAGAAAAGAGCAGACTGGGTGAGGGAACAAACGTGAGCTAATGATATCTTAGTTGAAATCAAGAAAAAGAAATGGGCATGAGCAGGACACCTAATTAGGAGGGAAGATAACGGATGGTCATTAAGAGTTACGCAATGGATTCCAAGGGAAGGAAAGCGTAGCCGAGGGCGGCAGAAAGTTAGGTGGGCGGATGAGATTAAGAAGTTTGCAGGGACAACATGGCCACAATTAGTACATGACCGGGGTAGTTGGAGAAGCATGGGAGAGGCCTTTGCCCTGCAGTGGGCATAACCTGGCTGATGATGATGGTGATGATAAGTACGACCGGTCATACCTATGGATGGGGCCTGCACTGCAGGTGTGATCTACGATGTTGACTTGGCTATTTCGAACTCGGACCTGTCAATTCTGATCAAACAGGCATATGAAGGAGCGGTCATCACGCACGTATGCCGACTCGGCAACAGCCGTTGTGTGAAGATGGTGTTCAAGGGGGATTCCATCCCTTCGCACGCAAAGGTCGGTCACTTCCGACATGTCGTACGGTGGTTTGTCCCAAAGCCGCTTCAATGCCACAAATGCTTCAAGATCGGGCATGTTAAGGGCGCCTGCGCAAACTCCCCTATGTGCCCCCGGTGCGCGGAGTCACACACGGTAGATGTCGGCCGTGCAACAAACTTTAGGTGTGGCAACTGTGAAGGCACCCATGAAGCGACATCTAAAGAATGCCCAAGAATCAAAAAAGAGTTCGAAGTTCTGAAGCAAATGGTCGGGGATAACCCAACCCATAGAGAAGCCTCAGAAAAGATCCGGCGTCGACGTCGTCACCGATGGAAACGCTCAAGACAGGTTGGAGTTCGTGCGCCGCTTGCGCTAACGCCATCATCTTCAAATAGAACGCCTGAGAGCACAAGAAGGCCTCAGACGGGAAAGGCTGCCCCCGTGGAAGAGTGGCCGGCGCTTGCAAGCTCTCAGTCTTCTAAGGAGCCTCCACGCTTAATGCTCCCATCGAAGCCCACTTCTGTTGGTGAGGCTTCAACAATCGTCTGCCAAACGATCCCGGTGCTGCGATCCATTATGAATGTCATCAGGGCCATGCTGACAAGCATTGACGCTCCATCTGCTCGAAGTGGACTAGAAGTGCTCGACGCGCTGGGCCCCGTCCTAGCAAGCCTTGAGTGAAGCCTTGACTGACAATCACCAGTCATTTCGTAAGGAGGTCAGAGAAGCGTCGATCTTTCAGTGGAACGCGAGAGGTCTAAGATCTCGCATCGCCGATTTTCGTCAGTTTGTTCTCACTAACCGATTTCCAATCATTCTCATCTGTGAACCAGGATTATCCCATGCAATAAGACTATCCGGCTACGAGACAATATTCTCATCAAGCGACATCAAAAGTAGCAATGTAGTCGTGTTTATTCGCCGTGAACTCACTTACGTCGTCCAACCGGTGCAACCTCATGACGACAATCAGTATGTGTGCATGACTGTTAAAAATAGGAAAGTCACCTTTGCACTCTTGGGGCTGTATCTGTCTCCATCAAGTCGATTTGACACCAAAAGACTGGAAGACATCTTAAAATCACAACCTGGTCCATGGATTATCACCGGTGACTTCAACGCACACATACCATTTGGGGAAGCTCAAAGGTTAGCGTGACGGGAAGGCGACTGGCTTCATTAGTTTCCAACAATGATCTCTACCTGCTGAATGACGCGAGTCTAACGTTTCTGCGGGGCATAACGTACAGCAGCTGCCTCGATTCGACTTTCGTCTCCCACCGCCTCGCCACACATGTTAAGTGGTTTTTGGACATTGAAACGCACGGAAGTGACCACATCCCCACTTACCTCAATATCAAGGGAATGTCTAACACGTATACGTCCACCACGATACGAAGTATAATTGGACTGTCTTTAAATCCCAGACTGAGGACGCTTGTCACAAAGGCCTCTCTTGAGGACTTCAACTAGCTATCAAGAAAACGGCACAGACAGCCACGCGCACACTAACATGTCATACAAGGTATTCTGAATTCGACCTGGAATCGGAGCGGCTTCGTGCGATTCGCCGCTGTGCCGAAAGAAGATATCGACGCACTAAGTCAATTCAGGATCTAAGAACAGCCTGGCGAATGCAAAAGAAGATACAACGCCACATGGATAAACTAGAGACTCAGCGTTGGTCGAAATTTTGTGCGTCACTAGATCCCCGCAAACCGCTACCTCAAATATGGAGAACTGTGCGAGGTCTGCGTTCTGTTCCGGAACAACGTTTCCCGTTTAAGGCCCTAGCACTATTCCAGCGCCGACAAGACATTGATGTCGCGGAAGACTTCTGTGCTATGATTGCGGGCCAGCCAACTCGGACAGCTTTGCTTACATTGAACCGTATTCCAGATTCACGAGATTCCCGCATGGATCTGCCTTTCACGACGCAAGAGCTTGACGCGGCGCTCGCCCTATGTAATTGGTCGTCGTCGCCTGGTCTGGATGACATATCTTACCGCATGGTATGTCACCTTGGTGAACGGGCACGAAGTGCGCTCCTTGATATCTATAACGAGTCCTGGCAGGAGGGCAAAGTTCCTCAAGATTGGAAGATCAGCCGCCTGGTACCGCTTCTTAAGCCTGGCAAGTCTTCCTTAGAGATTACTTCATACCGACCAATTGCACTGGCAAGTTGCGTTGGGAAGGTAATGGGGCGAATGATCCTCGCCAGACTTGAGCGGTACCTTGAACATTACGAAATCTACCCGGACGCCATGGCTGGTTTTCGACGTCACCGATGTTCTATCGACAACGTTATCGATCTGGTAACTTATGTTCAGCACCAAAAGATGTGTAAGAGGTTATCTGTCTCAATGTTCTTAGATATAAAGGGAGCCTACGACAACGTTCTTCATGACGCTATACTTGAAGCATTGGAATCGGTGGGCCTAGGCGGTCCATTATATCGTTGGACTCGCAGTTATTTACATAGGCGGTCTCTATTTCTTAACACTGAAGCTGGCCCAACCTAGCAATATTATACGCACCACGGAGTTCCACAAGGCGGTGTCTTGAGTCCCACACTTTTCAACCTTGTACTCATTGGTCTCGTGGAACGAATTCCGAACACAGTTAAAATATCAATGTATGCCGATGACATCTGCATCTGGGCATCTGGTGTGACATGGCCGCAAGTACGCGCCAGGCTAAAAAGGCTGCCACGTCAACATCGGCGTACTTAAATGAACAAGGCCTCAAGATCTCGCCAGAAAAATGCGCACTGGTCGCGTTTAGCCGAAAGCCAATGAGATCATACGATGTCTCTATCGACGGTCAAAGCATACCTTATGTTAGGACGCACCGATTCTTAGGCGTAATCATTGATCGTGACCTCTGCTGGAGTCCTCATGTGACCTACCTAAAGAAGTGCCTGACGGATATCTCTAATGTGTTTAAGTTTATTGGAGGAAATGTCTGGGGTACTTCAGTACATGCAATGATGCAACTGTACAGGACGCTCTTTCTTGGGTATTTGCGATACAGCTTGCCTGTGCTGACCAACACCTGCAGAAGTAATATCCGTACACTCGAATCGTCCAGGCCCAGGCACTTAGAGTGTGTCTTGGATTGCCGCGGGGTTCGTCAACGGCTGAAACAATTGCCATTGCACAGGATTTCCCAGCCAAGACCCATATAGTCATGGAAGCGCTCAGAGCACACGTAAGGGACTTTTCTCGAGCCCCTGCCCATCATCTAGCCTCACTGCCAGAGGATCGACCACGTGGTTCCTTTTGTGAAACAGTCCTGCCTTATCGTGCATACCTTCCATCAGGTTATACAGCTCCCGCGAAAGTTCAGTTTCCACCAGGGTGCTTGACTCAAGCAAAGGTTCGACTAATGGTACCAGGAATACGAACAAAAGCCCAACTCTCGTCTCCAGCACTCAAGCAGCTTTCATTGCTTTTGCTGTACGAGACTTACAACGAGCATCATCATCTATATACTGACGCTTCAACCATGGTGAATGGGTCCGCAGGATCGGTGATCTTTCCTGCAAAACCTTCCACCATAAAGATTCGACTATCTCACCAGACTTCATCGACTGCCGCGGAGCTTGCTGCTATTCGTTGTGCACTTCGTGTAATTTCTGAAGAACTACCCAAGAAATGGAGCGTGTTCACTGACTCCAAGGCTGCTCTTCATTGTTTGGTTTCTGCCTTACGACGAGGACCCCACGAACAACTAGTTCTAGAAATCAGACTGCTGCTTCACCACCTCATCGAGCAAGGACACGGCATCACGTTGCAGTGGATTCCAAGCCACTGTGGCATAATGGGCAATGAACATGCCGACGCAGCAGCACGATGTGCACATGAGGAGGGCTTGCAAGACTCCATTCCATTCTCAAGAATAGACGCTGCAACGAAAATTCATGTGCTTGCAGTTGAAGTCATCAAAACTTTATGGAACACACCAAGCTTAAAGCATACACGTCTACACCGACTGGACCCATCCCTTCGACTTCGACCTCCGTCTGGACTCTCTCGACTCGAAACAGCAGTACTTTGCCGACTGTGGCTTGGTGTCGCCTACACAAGGTACTTCGCCTTCCGAGTCGGTATGGACGGCAGCGCCGCTTGCAGACACTGCGGCGGCGCGGAGACGATCGAACACGTGCTTTGCCACTGTCCTCAATGCAGCGCGCACCGGCTGCCACTAGCAACCGCGTGGGCACGCCTTGACGACAGGCCACTTTCAGAACAGTCAGTTTTGGAATGCCGACGTGAACTGTCGTCGCAGCAAAAGTCGGTCAAGGCTTTGTTGACTTTTCTACGTGACAGTGGCCTATTAGAACGAATATAATGACCCCATTTTCGTCCCTCCTCATATTGTTTTCTCACGCTTTTATTTTTGTCACGCTCTTCTTTCCGTCTTTACTTCCCTTTTCCCTTCCCCTAGTGCAGGGTAGCAAACCGGAGGTTTTAAGTCTGGTTAACCTCCCTGCCGTTCTCTCATTTGCATTTCTCTCTCTCTAGGTTTGGTGAAGGAGGAGGTTGATAGAATTCGCGGAAAGAAACACAATTCAAATAATGAATACGTTCTTCAGGAAGCGCAGTAACAGAAAGCGGACCTGAAAAAGCCCTATTGGAGAAACAAGAAATCGAATAGATTCCTTACACTCTGCAGATCCAAGCATAGTGACCCGCCGTGGTTGCTCAGTGGCTATGGTGTTGGGCTGCTGAGAACGGGGTCGCGGGATCGAATCCCGGCAACGGCGGCCGCATTTCGATGGGGGCGAAATGCGAAAACACACGTGGTACTTAGATGTAGGCGCACGTTAAAGAACCCGATTATTCGAAATTTCCGGTGTCCTCCACTACGGCGTGCAACATAATCAGAAAGTGGTTTTGGCACGTAAAACCCCATAGCTTAATTTCTTTTTTTATCCAAGCATATTGCAGGATGTAGAAGTGTTAAGTAGGGTAAAGGGCAGTGGTCATAGGTTAGTGGTGTCTCGGATGGATTTCAATATAAAGAGAGAGAGAGAGAGAGAGAGCAAAATTTTACAAAAGAGGAAACAGACCAACCTAGACACGGCAAGGGTAAAAGCAAGAATTTTGAAGCCGTTGCTCGCAAACAAAAATGCATTATAATGCACATTAATGTATATTAATGCAATTAAAAACGGCATTGTTATTCTAACGGTGCTGAAAATTTAATTCTGGAAATAAACTTTTGTTTTCACTACGCTGCTATGAAATTACCACAATCTTTTTGAAATCCACAATTGTATATTCATCAACAATTTTAACCTAGCTATTTCAGAAATCATTCGAGACGGTATTTTTCCCGGCTGAATAGAAGATCGGGAAAGTGATTCCACATTTCAAGTCACGTAAGCTGGAATCACTATTACATTACCGGCCCATTTCGCTCCCTCACAAGCATTCCTTGCAAAATATTGGAACATATGCTTCCTTCAAACCTTACTAACTTTCTCGAAACAAAAATTAACTGTTCGCTATTACAGCATGGTTTTCGCAAATCAAATTCTTGTGAAACCCAACCATCTTTCACTTAGAAACTTTATGCTATCCTTGATCGTTCTTCTCTAATTGACTGCATTTTCTAGACTTTTCGAAGGCATTCAACAAGCTATGCCATAAACTTCTTTTCTAGAAAAGACGCCAGCTGAACATATATATAGACTATGTATTGCTATATTGGGTTCAGAAAGCACTGCTTTTCGATCAGAGGTCCCTCAACGGATTGTGCTAAGCCCTTTACTCTTTCTTATTTGCAATAATGACATCCTGTGTTTCCTCGTACATTAACCTATTTGCCATTGATTGGCTTGTCTATAGAAAGCACCAGCGTACTTAGATTTTGGTGCACGTTAAAGAACCCCAGGCAATAAAAATTTCCAGAGTCCCTCACTACAGCGTGCCTCATAATCAGAAAGCGGTTTCCGCACGTAAAACACTATAAGTTTTTTTTTACAGTGAAGAACAGTACGCCGAACAGAACGGAACAGAACAGAATAGCTGCAGTGTTGCCGGGTTTGGCATATACAGCCAAATTAAAATTGTTTTGGCGTCGACTTGGGCGATTTGGCTACGTGGCTATATTTGGCCTACTTAGAACCTGCGACTTGGCTTTGTTTGTGCTATAAGCGGCACCATAATCCACACTACAGAGGTGGCACTTGTCGACTAGAAACAAACCTCGAAGGCGATGCAGGCTGAGCAGGCAGCGCGGCTGTACGTATGCGCGTGCGCCAAATACCCCACTCCCCTCAGTGCGCCGTTCTCTGAGCAGGTGGCTTTGATCTTTGATGCATTTAAATTTACACCGCATTTCACCCTACTAACATGTGCGCCAGCAACATCGCCTCCGTCTTATCACGACATCCGATCACCGGACATCGGGATGAGCCTGGGTGTAGAGGCTGTTTCACAGTACACTACAAATATGGCTATGCTCAGAAACGGAGAGAAACAAAATAGGGTCGGGCGATCGTGGCGCCGGCATGAAAGAAGGGAAGCATGGATTGATGACACGGTCCAGTCTGTTCATTGCCAATGCTCTTGGTTGAACTATCGCGCCGGGCACAGCTTTCGACCTACTCCAGGTTTTTCACTGTAAGCTTTACTGTCATTTTGCTTTAGGCGTGAGATGAACTTTAATGCGATAGCGCGCAGGGCCCCTTGTAGGAGAATTTCCGGTGTTGTCGGCGCCGCTTTCTGTATGAAAGCAAAAATGATGCCGAACCACGCAGATCTTTCGGGTAGCGCATAGGCGTTACAGAGCAAATTAAATTTCTCAATATAACATGCGTCAGAAAATTCGTAAAGTACAACTTACACACAACGAATATACATGATAGCGTCGGATTGTAATTTGAATATACGAGAAAACATATTTCTGTTAGGCGGGAACTCAAACAGACACCCCTTTTCCAGCTGCCGTTTGACGTCTCTCTTAGTGGGAGCAGCGCGTCCCGTTCTGTTCCATGCAACACCATCCAGATGGCGCTCGGATCCGCTGCAGCATCGGCAACCGCATTGCGGGGGGGAATTAAAAAAAGAACCAGAAAGCTCGCCTTCGTGCATACCATTCGCCGCCAGCGTTTGCAGGCAAACGTTATCGTTACGTAAGCTGCAGCTGCCAGGAAGCTTGAGAAGCAGTCAGGAATCTTTGAATGCTATCGCGTTCCACTCTTAAATGCGAAGCTTAAAGGTAGTGAGGACCAATTTTCATGGTACTTATATTTTACTGCAATGAAAAACTTACCGGTCAGAGTGTCAAATCATGAAGTGGTACCGCGGAAAACGCTATGAAACATTTTTATCAGAATTTTTCGATCTGCAGTGAGCATGTAGTCGTTCAAAGGATGCATGCGGAGAACGGTAATAGGTGAGGGCGATAGCGATTACACGCCAGCGGACGTGCGAGGCAGACGACAAGTACCGCCGAAACTATGAGCATGTATTATTGTGTCTATCAAGTCGACGTTCGTGTGATTCATGTTTTCTGAAGTGTTTAAGTATTTCTGCGACAATAGCTACGTGTTTTCGTTGTTTGCTGTCCGACTGCTTTATTTAACCAGTCAAAACGACACCAGTCGGATCGAAAACGGAACGAAGATTTTAGGTGTCATACGCAATTCAGCGTGTTGCCGTATCCATGCGTGTGCTTTTGATTTCCGAAGCATAGAATAAAGCGCAAGTGTCCAATAATATAGCAACTACAATTTTAGAAATTATTATGTTGTACCTAATAGCAGCCAACTTATGTACAGTAATCTCATAGAGTACATCCGAAGTACTAAGATTTCACTGCCACGCCACGCCACTTACTAGCTTTTGAGGCTTTCTTTGCCAATTTAAAGTTATGATCCCTACTTCAATTGCAAACATCATGTTGAGTTCCATCACTACAACCATGGTCATTCCATTTCCATGAACGTCTCACAACACATTATGGTCAGTTTCAGTCCCTTGAAGCATCCTCCAAGTTTTTGTTAGTGCTTACATTCTAGATTCATTTCGATAGGTTCGACCTCTGCAGAGATTCGCTGGAACTTGAGTTTCTGGGGCCAACCAAAAAAGTGTTCATTGGGCAAGCATGATGTCGCTGCTGCGGATGTCAAGGGTCGACCGTCACGACTTTACGGACATATTATTACAATGGGTTGTGCAAAAATGCGCCTTGTCTGACCTGGCAACACTGCGCAAGTGTTTATCTCTCAGTGGCGGCTTGTAGCACCTGTACGGAGGCAGGCAGGCACATTGCTCGCTCGTCATTTGCGAGTTGATTGGCATCACTCTCGCCGTGCGTTCTGCCCGTTGCGCTCGTGATTTGAGCTTTTGCAAGAGTGACGAAGTGTTGCGTGGCCGTCGGGTGCTCGAATATGTACTCGAAAATGAGCAATGGCCCTGCAGTACACAACGCTGAGTAGAGGAAGGCCGAACGCATATTTCCTGTCCTAGCTTACAGAGCGAAAGCGTGCACCGCGGCGCAGCAGGCAAGTGCTACGCGGACCAGCCAACGGGCACAAAGGATGTAAACTGCAGTTGACGAAGCTGCACAAGCTACATTTGAACAGCATAGCCACTTGCCCATCAAGATCTGCTTGGCGAACGCATCTCTGGGCGACTATGAATACTATAAAGAAGCCGCGATTGCTCATGAAAACGAAAGGTAACGTTCAAAGGTAAGTTGTATTCAAGGGCGATATTCTCGAGCGATCGTTTAAGGTAGTGCATTATTTTCTAGATATTGCGAGCGTCTCTACATCAGACGCGTCGAATTACACAAACGAAATTCCTTCTGACGTAGCGCCCAATAGGAGGTGGAACTCCATGCTGCATATGTCATGGAGGAGAACGCGAAGCGGCGGCCATGGGCGGCGAAACATGCAGGAATGCAAAGCCGCCAGAGAGAAATGGGTAAAGCTTTGTCATCGGGGCAGTCCGGCCTGTCGGGCCCTGAGTTTACGTATGTACACTTAGCAGCGAGCCCCTCTAGCGCGGTCGTGCCGAGCCTAACATATACTTATCATCCTTCACTACAGATTGTGATATCCTGTGTCGGCTTCCAGTTTCGATTTCGAATCGTTACGTCAGGGCACCACTCAGCGCCAAACGCTGTAAGCATACCTGCTGCGTTTCCCTTCGCTGAAATAAAGTCATTCTTTGTTTGGTCCCCGACTCGAGCAGTCCGGCTCTTCTCTGCAGCCGTTAGGCCTCGTGCCGTAGGTCCCGCGTCCGGCCGCCCCGTTGAAGCTACTACAAACTGGCGAGCAGGTAAACTGTTCTTCTGCTTACAACTTGCCTTTTCTCTTCTATTCCTGCCTCCGGCGTGCAAGACGCCGCAACTACGTCTGCTTCTCCGTCAACCTCAACTCCCCCTCCTTTGTTCTCGGTGTCCACCATGGCGCTCGCACCCCGCATGCCGCCTTTCCTTGCATTACCTGGTACTCCTTCGGTACCGTGGCTCACAAGGAAATGTTCTTTTTGCACGTTTCTCCAGGCGTCCGGATGTGACGCACAACAAGACGAGAGGAAGAAAGCCATTTTACTCAGTAACTTAGGTTCCGATGGGCAGCGTCTTTACTACGACCTTGCGTCGCAAACGGACCTGACAAATGCAACTTTCGAAGATATTCTTCGCCTCTTCAACCGACACTATAAGAAAGCACCAGTCCCCTGATGCATTGCATTATCTTCATGGAAAGAAAGCAACAACCCGAGGAAACCTTTCAGGACTTCGTCACCGCGTTACAAAGGCTAGCGCCTACTTCTGCGTTCGGCGCTTGGCACGACGAGTAAGTTCGCGACCAAATCTTGCAAGGCGTCGCATCAGCAAGAATACGAGAAAGGTTACTCTACGAAGGATCGTCCCTCACGCTCAGGAAAGTCGAGGAAATCGGACGAAGCATGGAGCAAGTGGATAAGGAATTTCGAGTCTTCAACCGCTCTTCTCTCCAGCGCGTCTCAACGCAGCGCCAAGATGACGTCGACAGCCATCACCTTCCTCGCCCGGGCGTGCAAGATGGCGGTCTCCGCCACAATTCTTCCTCGACCCGGCGGCTTCAAGATGGCGCTCAACGGCATTGTCAAAAGTCGCAACCTGTGCAGGCAGGCCAACATGGCGCCCGGCCCCAACCCCGCGAAGCCAGTCGAGACATCGCAGTACATTGCTACAGATGTGGTTCACCTCACCACATCGCATCCTATCCAGGCTGTCCGGCCAAGCACGTTACCTGCCCTGCGTGCGGAAAAGTGGGACATTACGCTTCGATTTGCTGTTCGAGGAACCGAACGCAGCCC
The DNA here is from genome assembly GCF_023375885.2 of Dermacentor andersoni. Taxonomy (NCBI): domain Eukaryota; kingdom Metazoa; phylum Arthropoda; class Arachnida; order Ixodida; family Ixodidae; genus Dermacentor; species Dermacentor andersoni. The sequence goes on along the minus strand of NC_092820.1, from coordinate 51,285,171 downwards.
TCTGCTCGAACGCAGCTTGTTTCCGCTACCGCCGATACAGAATCAGCCACCACATTCCCGTCTGTGCTTACAATTCCGTCTGTCCGGCAATAATTTGCGTCGAAGTCCTCATTGCGAATATTACACTTAAGTTGCTCATGGATACAGCAGCTACGGTGTTGCTGATGAACAGCTCCCTGTACGAAGACCATTTCAAAGTTTTTCCCTTATATCCTTCGAGTCTTCGGCTCAAGAATTATTCTCAGCAAGACATTTTGCATTCAGGACATTTCTACGTTCTCATCAAGTACCGCAACAAGCAGCAGCAGCAAACAGCAGTAGTGACAATTCACGTCACGAACCAAGGCAATTTTGGGCTTAGACGCCATTCAAGCTTTGGGCATTGACATTCAAGGATCTTCGCTCACATGTCAGCAAGTGTCAGGAGCTCCAGCTGACCCAAGCGTTCAGCTTTAGTCTCTTTCGCACAACGCTCCAACAGAATTCACCGATCTGTTCTCAGGACAATTGGGACTTGTAATGGGCTTCGTCCACGACGTTCGTCTTCGAGCTTCAGTGCAACGAGTCTCAGCGTATCTGTGTCCTCTATCCTTGGTTCTCCATGAGCAAGTCTCCGCTGAACTGCATAGTCTCAGCGTCCGAGTGCATTTCTTCGCTCGTCGTGGTTCGGAAGAAGGACAATTCCATTCGACTTTGCGTCGATCTTAGAGAACCCAACAAGGCTGTCGTTGTCGACGCCTTTCCGCTAACGGGGGCTTTGGAACAGTTGCGTCGACTCGCTGGCGCTGCTACCTTCAGTAAGTTGGACTTACAGTCCGCTTATCATCAGGTTTTATTGTTAGAGAAAAACCGTGAGCTTACTACATTCATCACTCATGACGGTCTCTCTCGGTTTAAGCGTGTGGTTTTCGGATTGGCATCTGCGCCTTCCGCTGTTCAGCAGATAATGTCATCTGTTTTAAAAGACTGTCCAGGTACTTTGTGCTGCCTAGGTGATGTTTTGATTTGGGTCCAGGCACAAGCTCAGCATGATAGAAATATGGAAACTGCGCTTTCCAGAATCTCAGCTGCTGGCATGGAGATAAATGCAAAGTGTGGATACAGTTTCTCAGAGTTCACATTTATTGGACATAGGTTCAGTGCAAACGGCATTTCGCCGCTGGAAAACAAAGTGAATTGTTGATGCACGCAGCCAACTGACAAGAAGACGCTACATTCATTTCTGGGCCTCACGGGATATTGCGGTAAATTTATCCCGCAGTATGCCGACGTAGTTGAACCGCTAAGGAAGCTGCTAAGTAAAGGACAAGCCTTTGTCTGGGATCGGGATACTGAACACAGCTTTCAGGCGATTAAAGGCGTACTTGCATAACGCCTGGTGGTACACATGTTCCAACCGCATCTTCCTATTGTTGTGACGGTCGATGCTTCTGACGTTTGCATAGGAGCCGTCCTACAGCAAAAATGCGGAAGAGCTCTTTATAGTAGCTTTTGCTTCTCGTACGTTATCTTCCGCATAAGGACGGTACTCTGTAGGCGAACGGGAAGCGTTGGCATGTCTGTTCGCGTGTGAACACTGGCATATTTACTTGTCGGGTCGAAAGTTCACACTACGAACTGATCACGAAGCTCTAGTCGCATTACTGTGTTCAAAGGGTTCTGAACAGCGTTCATTAAGAATTTCAAGGTGGACTGCAAGATTACTATATTACAATTTCACCATTGAGTGCTGTAAAGATCACCAAAATGTCATTGCGGACGCGTTGTCGCGCTTACCTGTCCCTCCCGATGTGAACCTGCACTAATGAGGAAATAGTGCCTTTGGTTTCATGTTGTATTACAAAGGAAGAGTTCCAAGCAGCTACACATGCAGATCCAGTTTGCCAAGCGTTAAAAGAAAAATAGTAAAAGGATGGAGAAAGGCACGGATCTTCCGCCAGAATTACAGGCATATGCTGTGTACAGTCCGAATTTTCCTACAAGGATAATCTGCTTATCCGAGGTGAACGTATCGTTCCTCCTGCTTCCTTGCGTCAGAAACTAATGTCTATTGCTCATGAAGGTCATTTAGGCATCACTAAAACAATGCTCAGAGTGAGAGGAATCTACTGGTGGTCTCGCATGGATAGACAAATTGAGAAACATATCGGAAACTGGTTTGTGTGTCAACAAGCAGATAAATCTGTCAAACTGTATTTTGCTCCATTACAACCTGTCTAATGGCGGTTAAGACAATGGGAAAAATTCGCCATAGACATAATAGGCCCTCTTGATCGTACTCCACAGTATGCACGTTTTGCTTTAGTCATTGTTGACTATCATTCTCATTGGCCTGAAGTTGCTTTTATTCCTTCAGTCACATCCGAAGTCGTCATGCGCAGTCTTATGTCTATATTAAGTAGAGAAGGATTTTTTGAAGCTAGTGTCCGACAATAGACGACAATTTCTCCCTGCAGATTATTAGAACTTCCTGAAGGAGAGCAGCATTAAGCATTACCTGTCTCCTCTTTACTACCCATACGTCAATGGCCAGATAGAAAGATCTAACCATGTTCCTAAAGAGTTCATACAGATTGGTGTTTTGGAACAGCGAGAGCTCAGGTTGGTGGTCTTATACCCCTGTTACACGGGCGACCTTAACCGCGGTTAACGTAACCGCGGTTAACGTAACCGCGGTTATCGATAAACGCGGTTAGCGTGGTTATACGGCAGGCGAAACTGCGGTTAGGCTGCTAACCGCGGTTGACCGCCAACCTAGCTTGGCAACCTTGGTTTAGTGTAACCGACGTTTCGAAAACGGGCAAAATGGCGGACGGTAATTCTGCTGAGTGCAGCGCTGGCGCTTCCCAAATATCTTCCAAAAAGCGTATCATTTGGCTTGACGCGACAACTGAAGCACTGATACGCATTTGGGAAAATAATCTGGCCGCTCTGAGCTCAAGCGGTCGAAACGCGCGCCGCTACGCAGACATGATGGCTACGCACAAATTTCAAAATGTAAGAACAGCGCAATCAAACTCGACAAGTGAGACACACGCAGACGCTGTGTGTTTGTGTGCGTCTCACTTTCATGTACAATTTGATGGCGCTGCTTTTAAACTTGTAACTTCAGTATTTCTAGCATGTACTTTTTTGTGATAACTTGTGCAATGTGAAATCGCAGTGTACATACATTAACACCTGAAAGCATTGCCTTTTCTTCCTTTCTTATGCTTATTTTTTGTAAATGCAAGCGTATAGTTCCAAGGTGCATTACCGTAAAGTTGTACTCCCTTCAATTATGTAACGAGTGTTTGTTAGTTGAAACATTAATTTGTTCATTAAGAATTTTTTTTTTACTTTTTTGTTCAGTGGTCTTAATTTTATTTTATGTTTAGTCATTTGTGACCCTTAATTCTGACTTTTTATATAGTTCTTTGCTCACCAGGCGTGCTTACAACTGAGAGCAGTTTTTTCGAAAATAAATAAGCTACACGTGCAAAGCGCAGTCTTACGCGCTAAAATCCTCAAATATGACAATTGTTTCGCAGAAAAATACCATTTTTACACCACTGTAACCAAATGTCGAAGAAAAATTATTCAAAATTAAGCCTGCACGCAAGAGATCACGTGACGCGTCATAAGACCATTAACCGTGATCGGGATAGCCCGTGTAACCCTGGCGGACTACGGTTCGCGTTAACCACGGTTGAGCGAGTTAATCACGGTTAAGTTTAACCGCGGTTAAGCTGCCCGTGTAACTAGGGTATTAGAATACTTGGCAATTTAGAAGTTTACTCCACACATGACTACCGGTGTGACTCTAGCTATGCTGCTCCATAGTCGTCTACCACGAACTCGTCTAGATGTTGCAAACGAGCCTCCTATTCATCTAAGATTTCCTTCTCCGAAGTCGCGTCACGAAATGCAAAGTAGAGCACGCCAAAAAGAGGAAAATATCAAAAAGTATGCAGATGGTTGCCGCGCCACCAAATTCCTTCAGTTTCAACCAGGAGATCTTGTCAAAGTACGCACCTTACGGAAATCTGGTCCTAAATACTCCGGCCTATTCAAGATTATTCAAGATTATAGGTCGGAGGACACCGACACACAGTTCAGTTCTGGTACGAGTAACAATACCTCTGATTCTACTCTACAACCGGAACTAGTCCTCCGTAGGTCTACATGTCATAGATTACCTCCGGTGTGGTTTAAGGATTATGTTTCCATGTAGCTTTCTGCGTTGGTTTATTGTCTATAGAGGTTTCAACCCACCCATGTGAATTCGGCTCTTACGCTAAAAATATCTTTCCTCTCATGTTTGTTAGGTAAATAGTAAAGAAGTTGTATCCTTCAAAAGGGGTACTTTCTGGCGACATGGAGGTGCAATGCGCACGTCTCCTAGTTACTCTCCGTTTACTGCTATACGGCGTGTCACGTGCAGCTTAACCAGTGGATCCTAGTGGTATGAACATGTTAAAAAGCTTGAGTCCATATCATCCTCACAGAAAGGATACCTCACATCTCTTGTACCTTACATTTCTTGCAGCGTAAACGTGCAGTACGCACATTATCACTATAGTACTATACGAACGCGTATTTTTATGCCAAGAAGTCTCTTGCATATTGCTTAGGTCCGGCAATATCTTGCAGTGTAAACGTGCCTTATACGCACAATCTTCAATTCACGACAGCCACAGAGCTGTCTCGAGTCAGGCTCAGAGTGAATGAGCCACCCATCAGTGTTGTCCAAGAGGACACACGGATGTTCGCATTGCCTGTTTCTTGTACTCGGTGAACTCTTATCATGTATGATCTGTATGTGCATGTGTGCATCTCACTGTTGTCATTTCAAGACGGGTACTTTTCAGAACTGTAGGGCAATTGTGTTCATTTTCAGTGTTTATGTGTGTGCTTCTTTCTTTAAGATATGGGGAAGCCTAGATGTCGGCTTAGACAAAAAAGTCTGCGATACGCACATGTACGTGGATTTTCTACTGTATAAAGATGTCATCAGCACTTGTCTTACAGTGCTGACATGTGATCTCTAGTCAACTCATTTGAAGTTAAATAACATGACATGTATGGAGCAGCATTTCCACGGCGTTCATTTTTCCATTTGGCCAACGTCAACTAGAATGTGTAAATGATACATGTCCATAACTGATACTAGTAGAAAATCCTATTCATTGTATAATAATAACTGATAGCGTTTCCAAAACTTACACTGCAAAATCTTCATTGTGTAGTGCTTGCACTTCTGTGTCCTTCTGTAACTCATGACTCTTGCTTTCGTTGCGAGGAGAGCGAGTGGCGCATTTTTCCTCTCAAGGGAGAGGTGATGTGTTATCCTTTGTCGCGTTCCAGTTTGGTTTAGAATCGTGACGTCAGGGCACCACTCAGCGCCAAACGCTGTAAGTATACCTGCGGCGTTTGCCCTCGCTAGAATGATGATGACAAAATGTATTTATTAAAGGATGGCGCGAAGGCCTATAATGGGGAATAGGAAGAGGAGGGGGGAGGCGTATTCAGAGCCATCCTAGAAGCTGCGCGTCCTTGGCGAAAGCCAAGAGCGAGTCCAGAATGGCCCTGTCAGAATCCATCGAGCCAGTTGCCGGTCTAATCCACTCCTCGTAGGACGACACTCGCACCGCCCTCAGGTGGTGGTCCCGCTGCTGAGCGTGCCGCTGGCACTCCCAAAACAGATGGGCTGCGGATGGCCGCGTGGCCATGTCGCAGTCAGGGCACCTGTGTGGCGTCTGGAGTGCTTCTTGGTCCGCGGAGGCTGTGGGATGGCCGGGTTCCTGCGATGGAAGGGAGTTGGGAGACGGAGATGGAGGGCGTCTTTCCCGGCGTGGCCGGTACTGTCGCCACCGTTCCAGCACATCCGGTGTGAGGACGAAGCCGGAACGGAGCCTATGCAGCAGCAGCTGCCCCGACCTGGGAAGACCCGCTGGAAGTGGGTCTGGGTCTGAGCGCACACTCGCACAGAGTTCCCTCTTGCTTTGGTTGGCTGCTGCTCTCAGAGCTCTGTCTGGGTCATACGGGGCTCCATTTGTCGTGTTGCTTGTGCTGGTTGTGAGGGCTTCTGAAGGATCCCGGGAGACGACGCGGTTGGAAAGAAGGGCGCGTGCCGCCTCGTGGGCTCTCTCATTTCCCTCGATGCCGTGGTGACCAGGGATCCAATGAAGTGTTGTAGTGACCCCGTGGGCTTCCGCACGCCTGAAGGCCTGCTTGACGAGGAGTACTTCCGATGATGATGTGTGGCGCGACTTGCAGGCATGCAGCGCATACTGAGAGTCGGTGTATATATCGATGTGTTTTGCTTGCGTGGTGCTTGAAACTCTATCTAATGCCCAGACTATTGCGCGGAGTTCAAGTTCCGTTGGGTCGTCAGCATCAGCAGTTGTAAAGGTAGAATGTGTCTCACAAGAACCCACTACGTGGTAGGCGACTGCTCCCTCGTTGGTGCGTGGGTCGAAAGCTGCGTCAGTGTACACTTGTTCATGGCTTGGCGATGCGTCTGCCAATGTCTGCACATGACGCGCAGCGAATGCTGCCCGGCGGTGCGCATGTTGGGCACCCATGTTTCGGGGCGTTGGTGTAGTGTCGACGACAGCAATGTCATCCCACGGTGAGATGTCGGATGGCAGTTGTGGCAAAGTTGATATATCCTTTCCCATGTAGGCCAGTAGAGTCCTGCCTTGTCTGGTGTGCTTCAGGCGTTCCTCGTTTCCTGCCTTCGATGCTTCGATGGTTGCACGGAGGGTAGGCAACTTCGCATAGCGATGTAGCTCCTCGACACGTGTGTGTTTCGGGAGCCCTGTGATAACACGGAGAGCTGATCTGTGGAGTACCTCTAGCTGTGTCCAGTGCCGAGCAAGCAGGTCATAACAGCGCGCTCCGTATATCGCTCGGGATGTCAGCAAAGCACTAACAAGCTTTCGGCATACGTCGGTACCAGCACCGCCCATGCGGAAACAGATTCGTTTTATGAGGTGCACAGTGTTGTGCCATGTCCGACGAAGGTCTGCGAGCCACGTATCCGCTGTGCCTGTGCGGTCAATAGGTAACCCGAGAACGCGCACTGATTTTTCTGCTCGCTGCAGCGTTTTGCCTGCGAGAGTGAGCGTGAGGGCTGCTTCGTCCTGCGTTGAACCTCGGATCACCACATAGGTTGTCTTCTCTGGAGATGGCCGCATGCCAGTTTGTGGCAGGTAGCCGTCAATAACGTCAAGTGCCGCTTGCAGGGTCTCCTGCTGCTCATCAATTGGTCGTGATGCAGTCCATAACGTGATGTCATCTGCGTAAATTGTGAAGCCCAGTTCGGAAATAGCCTCCAGTCGCTCAGCCAGGCCTATCATAGTCAAATTAAATAGGAGGGGTGATAGTATGGAGCCTTGTGGGACTCCCACTATGTTTGGGTAAACCTTCCCGACGTCTCAGTCGATCCGTATGGAAAAAGTGCGATCTTGAAGGAAGGAACGCACAAAGTTGAGGGGGCGGCCCGTGATTCCGTGCCTCTCAGCTGCCTCGATGATTGCCTCATGCGTCACAGTGTCAAAAGCTTTACGGAGGTCCACCGCCACCAGGACGCTCGGGTGTCGCTTTGCGCGACCGACTGTCTTTCGACGCAGTACACCTTCCCTCACAAGTAGGAGGCTGTCATGAGTGCCAAGGTTTGGTCTAAACCCTGTCTGGGCTGGATGAAAGCGACCCTCTGTTTCTAGAAAGTGAGATATGCGTGTCTAGGCCATTCGCTCCGCCAGCTTACACGTAGTAAATGTGAGAGATACAGGGCGCATGTTCGACAGTACATCTGGCTGTTTGTTTGGTTTCGGTATGGGTGTGACTATCGAATGCTTCCATCCTGCTGGGATTTCACCGTTGATCCACACTTCGTTAATCTCCTCGAGAAGTTGCTTTTTTGCGTATTCTTCCAGATTCCTCAGAGCCGCCCACGGCACGCCGTCATAGCCTGGCGCGCTGCGCGCGTTGATGGAAGAAAGTGCTTGTTCGAGCTTGAAGAGTGAGAATGGGGCCTGGATGCCCTCATCGGTCACTGGGGGCGTTTTCCGGTAAATGTCGACGTTCGGGGGCGTCGCCGGTTGGGGAAAAAACGTGTTCGCGGCATCATCTTGGAGTTGGCTGACTGACTGGCTAGTTTTGAGCAAGACATTTGAAATAGCACTGCGTGTTTTACGCTGACCTGTCATAGCCTTGAACGTGTGCCACACCTTGTGGAGGCCAGTTCTTTCGTTGAATGATGAGCAGTGCTGGCTCCAACGTTCCCGATACAGGCGCTTGGCGTATCTTCTAGATGGCAGTGCGACGTCGAAGTCGCACACGGTCGCGATGTCGTCGGCCATTGGCTTCGTACGTCAACTGTGCTCGCTTGCGCGCATCCCAAAGGTTTAGCATATGTATGTCCGGCGCCGGAGCATCAGCTCTCACCTCAGTCTCAGTAGTGGCCTTGCGCAGGGCGCGTGACGCCCGCTCCCGTACGGATGAAGTCTTGGGTTGCTCCGCAAATGCTCTTCTGTAGGCATCCCATCTGATCGTGCGCACAGTGCGCCCGGCTGCACGCTTTCGTCCCACGTTCAAAGTAATCCACAGTGGATAGTGGTCGCTGCCCCAGGCGTCCGGATCGCATCGCCAGTCTTTCACGTAGGCTGGTGTGGATAACGTCAGGTCTGGGGTCGTGTTACGTTGTCCACTGTGCAGGGCGGCGCGGGTGGGGTAGTCGGTGTCATTTGCGAGCACTAAGTCAGCTGACTCCGTGGTATCTGCGAGCGCCATTCCGCGGGGCGTGTGATAGTAATAGCCCCACTGCGGATGCTTGGCGTTGAAATCGCCGCCTATCAGGAAGTCGTCGTTTGGGTAACGTCTCCGCAAAGCGTGAATCCACGTGAATGAACCGCGTGTACGGGAGCTAACTTCAGGGCGCATGTATACCGATACCAGCACTGCATTTCGCTTTGCAATCTTGCAACGGACAGCCACCGCCTCCTGCACGGCAGTCGAGTACTGAGAAGTGTCAATCTGCGTTTGCGGAATGTCTGTGCGGACAAAGACAGCCGCTTGTCCCCGTACTACAAATTCTTCGGCTGCACTGGCGATACCATTGTGCTGCGGGTTTCGGTGTCGTTTCCTGTTTCTATGCTTTATTGACGGTTGGTAATAACCATTGAACTGTCGTAGTGTGCGATCTGTGCCATTTGTTTCTTGAAGTAAAAGCGCAAGGGGGCGTCCGACACAGTCAAACAAGAGGTTCAGTTCTGTCGCACAAGTGCCGAGCCCTCGGCAGTTCCACTGTAAAGCGTGTGGAGTGCGACTGTCGAGGGCTGTACGCGAAGCCGGGTGGCTATTGACGCGAGGCGAAGAGCTGTTGGAGCAAGCCATATTGTCGTTGGAAGTGCTTCTCCTACGCTTGGAGGAGAGGGTGCAAAAGTTGTTGTACCAGCAGAGCCAGGTCTGTCTGCTGTGTGGTAGTAGAGGTTGTTTCTTGCGTTTTAGTGAGCTCCTGCGGATTGCATGGCTGCTGCTGTCGCTTGGCACGAACACGTTCGAGCAGTGCTGCATGCCTTTTTTCGTTCTCTTCTAGTTTCCGCCGCAGTTCGACGTTCTGTCGTGCGAGTTCCGCCATCTCAGCTTCTACACTCTCTTTCGATGTATCAACCAGCTGCGATGGTGAAGGCAGCACAGGTCTGGTATAAGGTAAAGAGTTCGCCGGTTTGTCTCCACTTGGTTGAGTTCGCTTGAGCGCTGCTGCGTAGTTGAGGTTGCAGCCGTTTCCTGCCGTTGTTGGTTGTGCGCAGTTCTTTGAAACAATCTCGTTCACTGCTTCCTTTATGGTACGTGGCTGCGTTGAGATGTTTTCACTTTCAAGTAGCTGCTGCGTCAATTTGACGTCATGGCACTGGACAGTTCTAGTGCGGCTTCTCGATCGGTGTGCGCCGTGCCTTCTACGACGAGAGCGGGGCCTTGAGCGGAGTTTCTTAGCAATTTTTGCGTCGGACTTCAGTTTAGCTGGACACTTCGGGTCAGTCGCCGTGTGACCTTCTTCTTCACAGTTGCGGCATCTGGGCGTCGTCTGTTTGCATTCATTGCCAGTAGTACTACCTTCGTGTGTCTTGCCGCACGTAGGACATACCGCTTCGTGCGGGCAGACATCCTTCTTGGGACCAAAGCGATGACAGCGATTACACACGATGCTTTTAGGCTCGTAAATTGAAACTCGGGTGATGCGGCCGTAATACACGACTCTGTTAGGGGGGTGGCGTCCTTCAAAAGTCAGTAGACATGCCCCACGCTTTCCCATTGGGCGCGCGTCAAGGATACGTCGGTGCTCACAGGTCAAGGCTGCCAGGAGTTCAGCCTTTGTTTCATTGCAGTCAACGTTGTACATAACACCTCGACACATGTCTCGTCCGGGTGCCTGATACACTTGTACTGGTATCTGTCCGTGGTTCACGTCTAGGTGTGAAAGTTTGAGAAGCCCGTCTGCTTGCCTCTTGTCGTGAACGAGCAATCGTATGGTGTTAGATGCTGGTTGCAACGTGTACGTCAAAGGCTTGGTGTTGACGGCAGCGGGTATGGCCATCATGAAGTTGCGGTGGAGGTCCTTGCCTGGTACAGTCGTGAGCGCCACGTTTACCCGTGGTTTCACTACTAGCACAAAAGTTTCTGGCGGTGTTTCCTTCTCGGGCCGCGTTTGGTTGTGCTTACGGCGTTGCACTTTCCACACTCCTTCGTCACCGTAATCTTCAAACGCGTCCTGGGAGAGGGCTCCGGCGTCTCGAATTGTCTCTAGCTTCTCAGTTGAGTTTCCGTAAGAAAACAGTTCTTGAGACGCGTGCAATGCAGTCTCTGCTTGACGTGGCGTTGTCACATCAGACTGTAGGCTTGAGGATGTCGGTGGTACTTGTGTTTGCATGTCGTCTTCATCACTGGAAGGGGCGGACGCGTCTTCGTAGGTCGATGACGTGAAAGAGTCGTGCCGCGTTCGTTTCGATACCGCACTGGCCGTCGTTGACAGACTTGCAGAGCGGTCTCTATCACGACGGCGGCGGCTGCGCTCGTTCGGTTCCCTATTGTTCTTTCGTCTTTGGCGTTCGCGTCTATGTTGTTGGTCAGCGGTAGCATGCCCACAGCGTTCTTCATGCATCCCAGCAGAGCGTTCTGTGGTAGACGCTTCCAGAACGCCTTCGGGACGTGGCGTAGCCGCTTCCTGGACCCAGTCTTGGGCAGGCGTCATCAAAGCTGATTGTCCCTGGCGTTGTTCATGGTCGTCAGATGGAGGTAGCTTCGATGACCCGGGCTCGGTCATCAACGCAGTCATGGCCATGCATTAGGCTTAGCAAGGCCGCCCGCTGGCGCGTAAAAGCGGCCGTAAAACGGCCAGAAAGCAACGCACCTTTCCGAGGCTTGTCTCGACGTGTGGCCGAAGCGACACCGATGAAGAGGATGTGCGACAGTAGATGGTGAGACGCGAACAGCGCGCGTAACTGTCGAAAAGAAACGGAGCGCCAGGAAAAGACGTGCGCTCGCATCCGAACCGGAAGTTGATCTCCCCTCGCTAGAATAAAGTCATTCTTTGTTTGGTCCCCGACTCCAGCAGTCCGGCTCTTCTTTGCGGCGCTTCGCGCCCCGGCCGTTAGGCCTCATGCCGTAGGTCCCGTAAGCTACTACACAGATGGCGGTAGTTGTATGATTGGTTGACGAGTCAAGCGCTTCCGGCGTGCCATGCAGCGGCCGGTGAAGTCGGATATGTCATGCTGCAAGACGCTAAGTTCACTAAAATTCTACCCTGCGCTTTAAGCTTGACCCGCAGTAGTGCGGCGAGTGAGGGCTTATTTTTGCCCAAGGCGCCAAAGCAACACGCTCGTTTCAGTGAACCAGAACAGCATGCGGCTGGTCAGCTAAGCTAGCGCCCCATGCATTCTGTTCCAGCTGCTCCGGCGTGCGATATGACATGTTCTATTTCCGCACCAGCGCATTAGGCTGTAGAGCGTCCAATTTTCGCCGATGTAGCATAACTGCGCCACGCGTGGGTTTCGTCCACGTTAAGCCGTACTATATCGCACTTTTAGCTTGGCTGCCCCATTGCGCCCTTCTTCGAGCGGAAGCAGAAAGCATCGAGGCCCTGCTGTTGAACGATGACAACAAGGTAGAGAAAACCGGCTGGACTTAGAGAACACTTCGCTTTAAAAGAACTTCGCAGGTGCAGAACTGCGTTGTCACAGTGCACGAAACAGCTAACAAAGTATACTAACTCTTTGGCTAGAACATGTGCGGTACCAGTTCGCTGATACACCGAAACAGAATACAAGCAGGGAAAGCAGACAGCACAGGCGCTGCTTCTCCACATTCTTCACTGTAGTTCACTTGCGCTGGGCGATTACGCGGCACATTTTCCCCTCAGTTTCGGTATGAAAAGCAACAATTTTTGCTAGTTCTTTGTCATAGACTGACCTGTATTTCAAGCGCAAGATTTTACACAAAGGCTACTAAGTTATCCGAAACTGCGGCTTTTTACGCGGTTGAATTTTTTCCCAGTTGGCCTTTAAAAGTCGAAAAAAAAAATCGCCACGCAGCATGTACAGTGGTCATGGAATGAAATGCGACAGGGAGCATTTAGTAGAACCCTGCATATGTGCAATGTATTCGAGAGTACCATGTCATGTCGCTAGGAATCTGGAGATGAAAGGTGACGCGCCAAAATTACGTTGATGTGAGACGAACTGCAGCTGATGTAAACGAAAGCATGCGCTCTAATTAGCCCTAAAATGAGGCCTTTCATTCCGCGAGCACTGTACGTTGCCAGAAAAAATTGAATCGGTCATTTCTGAACCCCCTATACAACGTAACGAAACACACTTGGCTCTCAACTGAATATTAAAAATCTTGCATGATTCTTCTTAGTTAACTTGTAATTAAAAAGAATATAAAAAGTACTCCAAGGAGCGCCACGTGACGGCAAATCAAATGCCGTTTGTTTCATTCAACTGGGTTTGCCGCTTTTTTGAAACCCTTGGTTCAAGCATCGCTTCCTCTATTTTTTCAATGTCAGAGCAATCGCTCACTCCTCAAAAGAAGCCGTTGGTGCGCCTTAAGGCTGTTTCATATGTTGCGACTGAAACGACAAAAATCGGTCCGTGTCGCACACCTCGCAATGCAATTTTTAAGAGGCCCATTTCCCATGTTTGCCATTTCATGAATGCGACTGGTGCGACGCGCACGGTTGCTTGCTGCCAGGTTTTGTGGCACACGCTGCATTATTCTTTTAATGTTATGAAGAAAGTGTGTAGATTATAATATTGTTGACCTGTCTTTATTGGGAGCAAATAATATGCGTGTTTTGTAATTTAGAACCTCTCCAAGTTTAAGTTTGCGCTGGAGTGCGCAACGGCGGTTTTTGTACTTCCGTGCGAAGAGGCATGACATACGTAAACAGCTGTTCGCAGCTTGTTGCTCAGCGCTGTGTGTTGTCTCGTGGGCTTTCTATATGTTCATGTCGTTCGGCCTGCCCAAGGCAAGATGACCTATCAACAACAAAGATCAACAAAAAATATCAACAACAACTTACAAGATGACCTATCAACAAGCCCATGTAGCTACCCTCACCGCATATGCTGTATTCTGAAGTCAGCTGCAGTGAAGTCGTCGTGTCAGCGCAACGAAATCTTCGCGCTACCCATGCTCAGCGTCAGCTTCTGGAGAAACGATCGTGATTGCGCATTGTGTTTTGAGTTCAGGTGCTCCAGAGGTTATATTTCAGAAGGGAGGGGCAGTCGTCTTTGCAGCTCATATGCTAGCTGGGAAAGTATCTTGCGACCAGGTTGCCACCTCTTTAGGTAAAGAATTTGTGCCGCAGGCTGCACATCTACTCTGTCAAGGCGCTTGTTTGTCCGCTCTCTCTCGTATAGGTCTTCAAGCTTGGTAAAGTTGAAAAGACCTGTCAGTACCCGTATGCCTGTATTGGATGAGTCACCTTTGTTTGTGCGCTGTTTCTAATTTATAACATATAACACCTTGGACAGAAGTACACCATCTGCGATCTTGCATGGTATCCGCTCATCGACCTCAACACTATATTGAGATTATTATTTTCCCCAGGTGTACAGTTTGTGTTCACGCGTGGCATGATTGTTTCAGCCACGTGGTGGCTCTGCCGTCTTGTTCTTATACTAGCTGATGATTCGGAGATGTTGGCTTGCGGGTACATTCTCCAGCTATGTGAAGCACAACGTGTAAACTGGAGTAGTTCTTCATTCTATCCTTATCTCCGACGTAAATATAAGCTCACTTATCCGAAAGCAGGATGCCAAACAGGCTGAGAAAGTCCGCATTGTGGTTGAGAGCTTGTTGAAGCATTCTTTATTTCTGTATAACATGGCTTTCCCATAGATATTAGTACTCCATAGACCATAGTACTTCTCGTAGTATGCTTGTATTGATAGTTTGCGTGGCCCAAATGTACCTCCAACTCCCCCCTCGAATGTTCGGTCTTTCACAAAGTTACCGTTGAAATTGATTGCCACGAATTTCCTTGATCATCTTTCCTGTTATTAGTGTAGCAAGCGGTACTGCATTAAAAGCCTCTTCACTGTATTCATTCTTTCATAAGCGATATTACACGACGACCTCTAACAAAGTTCCTGCTGGTTACCCGCCACTTATATCTGCTAGAAGGGACAATTCCAGAAAAAGCGTTTCTTTCTGCATTGTGCTGTATGTAGTATGAGCTTTCATGTCTTTTGACATTTATACATCTGCAGAACCAGCTACCTCATGGAGTACGTACTATGCCTGATGATGCTTACTTGTACAGTGCTGTTGAACAGTACATATTGACGCAATAAATGTTTTCCACATTCGAAGTATTAGAAAGATGCTTGTTTTTTAAGTGGGCCCTTTGCTTTCTGTTGCTGTTGGCATTGCTTGTTAGATTTCGCACATGCATACCCCCCTTATGCAATGACCTTTAGGTTAAATAAAGGATGATGAACTAAATCTAAGTTCAAGAACATTTTTTAAACTATGACCCCCATCGAAAGGTGACTGCCACGCCTAGCAATTCAACCCCTCACATTGGTGCAGTAGCAGAATGCCATAACCACAGGGGAAGGTGAATAAATTGAAGAATAATATCGTTGTAGAGAAATTTATTTTTTTCTTGTCTGTATGTTGGTAAAAATTGTAATGTGTGTCCTTGAATAGAAGCTGTTTGTGGCCTTCCATTGAATAAACTGCATTTTCTGTAAAGATCAAGTGCATAAATTTCTTTTAATATCCCAGGGTGAAGTGCTCGTGCTTGTTGCATGGTATTTATAAAAGTAGTAATGGCAGAGGATATCGTCAGAGTTTGCACACATTAAATGAGATCACAAACTTATTGGAAACTGTCATTAGAAGCAAGTTACGGATGGATATTTCTTCACGCTCGATTAGTTGCGGACGTGCAACGACCGTTTATATTTAAAGAACGCAACTATTCATTGGAAGGAATGGAAATGACTGACTTCACTGCACATTTTTGATTTACTTTTGTTTCACCTACATAAGAACAGGCTGTTTGGCTTCTTTTCACATTGTTGCACAAGTCATACAAGGCGTTTCGGCAGGGTGCGTTGTCACTGTGGCATCATAGGAAGTCAATAACGTTGTGTAGCCTTATTTACCGTTCAAAGCAAGAGTTAATAGAGGTGCCATAAGGATACAAAGTCTGCAACGTACTCAAGGCTTATTGGTTTCTGTGCAGGAAAAAAAATTCTCCATCAGAGTAGAGATACAACTTAACCTGCATAAAATATTCCAAAACAAATTGAAGACGCTCTTTATTGAAGCCACGCGGTTAAATATGGTATAGTATAAAATTCATTACAATAGCCCGCTCGTTTAACTCGTCAAATTTAATAAGCAATTCAGGTCAGATAACCTTTGAAGATGCATTGTAAAATTTACGTGTGAAAAAACCGTCAGGAAAATAATGCAACTGAACGGTCGCGCGTTCTGCGCAAAGCTGAAAGTTCAGGTAATTTGCTGCCTTGTCTTTTGCCCTTAACGAGGTTGGAGTTATTATAAACGGCTCCACACGCACAATTTTGGTGTGCTGCTCAAACAACGAAAATTGTGACGGCCCCGAAAGGGCATGTCGTCTCGTGGGGATTGAACACATCGTAGTAATGCACTTCATTTGCTACGCAGCGATGCGGTAGTAATAAGTTCGAACCCTCCCCTCCGCCCCAGTTGTTTTTGACGATGGTGTATCGGAATTTGACGTCTGCAGTGCACTACATCTGCAGGCTTCGAGTGATCTGACACAGGCGAAAAATGCCGAAACTGTCAAAACTGATCAACAAGGTGAAAATAAGTGATATTCGAAATTATAACATGAGAAAGAGTGAAGAAGCCGTAAAATATGGACGCAGCCTGAAAGCAGTGAGAAGAAAACTAGGCATAGGACAAACCAGGATGTATGCACCGAAAGGTAAGCAAGGTAATATCAGCAATCTCGAAGGTATCAGAAAAGCAGCGCAAGAATTCTGTACTGATCTGTACAGTACTCAGAAGATTCGGGAGTACTCCATTCGAAACAATAATGAGCAAGATACAGAAGCTCCTCCTATGACTAGAGATGAGGTCAGAAGGGCCTTGCAAGACAGGAAACGGGGAAAAGCGGCAGGAGAAGATGGAATAACAGTCGATTTAGTCAAACATGGAAGATACATAATGCTAGAAAAACTGGCGGCTCTCTATAAAAAGTGTCTATCGACTGCAAGGGTCCCAGGAAACTGGAAGAATGCAAACATTATACTAATCCACAAAAAGGGAGACGTTAAAGAACTGACAAATATTGGCGAATTAGCTTACTTCCAGTATGATATAACAGATTTACCAAAATAATATCCAATAGAATAAGGGCAACACTGGACTTTAGTCAACCAAGGGAATAGGCTGGCTTAAGGAAGGGATACGCTTCAATGGATGACATCCATGTCATTGATCAGGTTATCGAGAAATCCGCAGTGTGCAATAAGCCTCTGATTCAGCGGAGATACCAGCAGTCATAGAGGTATTGTGTAATCAAGGAGTACAGACTGCTTACATAAACGTCCTGGAAAATATCTACAGAGATTCCACAGCCACCCTAATTCTACACAAGAAAAGTAGGAAGATACCTATAATGAAAGGGGTCAGGCAAGGAGACATTATCTCTCCAATGCTATTCACTGCGTGCTTGGTAGAAGTATTCAAGCTATTAAATTGGGAAGGTTTAGGAGTAAAGATCGACGGCGAATACCTCAGCAACCTTCGGTTTGCCGATGACATTGTTCTATTCATCAACACTGCAGACGAGTTACAACAAATGATTGAGGACCTTAGCAGAGAGAGTGTAAGAGCGGGGTTGAAGATTAATATGCAGAAGAGAAAGATAATGATGAAGAACCGGGCAAGGCAACAAGAGCTCGTGATCACAAGTCAGCTTCTAGAGTCTGTGAAGGAGTACGTTTACCTAGGTCAACTAATAACAGGGAACCCTGAACATGAGAAGGAAATTCACAGAAGAATAAAATTGGTTGGATCGCATAAGGCAGACATCGGGAGCTCCTGACTGGAAGCTTGCCATTACCATTGAAAAGGAAGGTTTACAATTAGTGCATTTTACCTGTGCTGACATATTGGGCAGAGACTTGGAGACTGACAGAAGAGTTTGAGTACAAGTTAAGGACCGCGCAAAGAGCGATGGAACGAAGAATGCTAGGCATAACTTTAAGAGACAGAAAGAGAGCTGTTTTGATCAGAGAGCAAACGGGTATAGACGGTATTCTAATTGACATTAAGAGAAAGAAACGGCGTTGACCAGGTCATGTAATGCACAGATTAGAGAACCGTTGGACCATTAGGGTGACAGGATGGGTACCAAGAGAAGGCAAGCGCCGTAGAGGGTGGTAGAAGACTAGTTGGTGCGACAAAATTAGGACATTTGCCGGTTGTAGTTGGAATCGGTTGGCGCAGGTCAGAGGTAATTGGAGATCGCAGGGAGAGGCCTTCATCCTGCAGTGGACATAACATAGGCTGATGAAGATGATGATGTGTCAACGAACTAATAGAAATGGGAGAATGGAAGCGGCACGACAAGTTATATATTCTCCCTTCGCGTATACCTACCGGATTCGGCAGTCCACGTCTCCCGGCATTGCTCTTCGTGGGCGAGACGCCATTTCCCAAAACAAACCGCAAAATAGCTTTCGGTGCAATTTCGAAGGAAAATTGCAGTGATCGCTGCGACCAACCGGTTGGTCGCGGTTTGGGATTGGGACTGCGACCTTCGTCGCATGCTCCAGAAATCACAGGCTTCAGTTCAGTGAATTGCCGCAATGCGACGCTAACCAGACGTACGACCACTTGCGTGTGTGCCTGAGCGCGTGCCGCTGCCGTTCCTGTGGAGAATAATCGTGCGCGCCTGGCTACGCGTCACGCGTCTGCGATGCCGTGCGCGCCTGTCCTATGCGTCTAGAGGGGACAGACGCGCAGGGATGGCGCGAGTCAAGGAGGTCTTGATCTTGGACGTCGTACTGAGCGTACGCAACGGAAGTGGAAGCTTCTGCACAGACGTCACGTGGGCCACACGTACACTTCCGGTGGTTCGGAAAGGTTGTTGAAGTTTCAGAATCGTACGGAGACGTCGGGAGTAGCTGCTGGTTTCGTGTCGCTAGAGCACCGAGGCTATGGAGGATATCAACAACGAAGTGCTGATCGCCTGCGTTGAGGCTCGACCTGCGCTTTGGTGGCAGGCGAAACACAAGTGCCACAAGACCAAGCACATGACGAGGTGCTCGTGAATCGTCATGCGCAACGCAACAGGTGAGTGCTCAGAATTTGGTACGGGCGTTATCCCGGAGCAGTTTCAATCGCGATCGAGCCCAATCGGGATCGGATTTTGTGATCACGATTGCCTGTACTGCGGAATCTGCGTAGAACCTATCGTGATCAAGAAATTTGATCGCGCTCGATCGCGATCGGAAGCCTGTGGGAACCGGTATAAGCTGCCCCTCGCATCAGCCGACTCGTAGATGTCGAAAACGCGTTTCATCTGTGCAGCTGACGTTATCACAGCGCTGCAGAAGTGATGGAAGTCCTTGGGGAATAAATTTCGGCGCCTTGGAAGACGCTTCAGAAAGAAAAGAGTCGCACCGTGCCAGACGACGTTCAGGGCGACGTCACCTGGCTGTTTTTCGACCAGATGATGTTCCTGCGCTACACAATGAAGTGTAGACTGTAAGTGATTTTGAAGTTTCCATCTTAGCCGGCGTGTTAAAGATGAAACACGAGATTCTAGTGCTTTCTCTTTACTGCGTCGACCGGCGATGCCGTATGTTTGTATTTAGCTGGCAATGCGCTGCATTTATGGAGATCGACTCAAAATTGTGCGTACACAAGTAAATCGATCTGCAGTATGCATTATATTCAGCTTTGTCTAATTGGCGATAAAATATTTGTACGGCATCGCTGCTCCGATTATCGCACATTTCGCTAAATGTGATCCGGTAAGGGGACATATAAGCAGTACAAGGATAGCTTCCTACATTTATTTATTTATTTAAGGACCAACACAGCCAGTTCGGCTTTGCAGTGGGGAGCAGAGAAAGCGGAAATACAGGTAGAAAATAACAAGTAAAATAGCACATAAGAACCCAACATAATAAAGCATAAGACAAAAGTACAGAGAATATCACGCACGAACTAGCAGGATGAATAAAAAGCAGAGGACTTGCATGATGCTCACACAAAAACAAAACCCAAAAGATGCAGGTAGTTTCCTTTGATTCTGTGCATTGATCCAAGAAGGCAGCATGCATGTCAATGGGCAGTATTTAGCCGAGTTTGACTGTTGCTATGCTCACGTATGTCTCGGGCATTGCAATGAACAGCTTTAATTTTGCATTTTGTTGCTTGCAAGCAGCGTGCAAATCTGTACTTCATCACAGAGCCTTAAATTTTACCTAGCTTGCTCAAGAATTCATTCAGTGCTCTCATGCTGTAGGAATAAATGCACCATACCACCAATGACATTATCAGCTGTGTAATTGAAAATGCTTGTTTTTGTGTTTGCTCAGCAGTGTCCTTGCCTAATTATCTGCTTGCGGTTATTCTGCAGATACCAAGCGCTGTGGTTACTGGTTTAAGCGAAGATTTCACGATGTTTGTGTTCGATTTCACGATGTTCCTGCTTAGCAAAATTTCCAAGGAAAGACTAGATGATTGAGTTAAACATATTTTCACTGTGCAAGAAATGATTATTGAAATTTTACATGCCATGACCACGATCTAGTTACATTATTAAATTAGGTATTTCCGCTATGTCCGGTACTGGTCACTCGTGCAAGACAGTAGCCAGTAGTCAGCGGGGATGACA
This sequence comes from Dermacentor andersoni, assembly GCF_023375885.2. Taxonomy (NCBI): domain Eukaryota; kingdom Metazoa; phylum Arthropoda; class Arachnida; order Ixodida; family Ixodidae; genus Dermacentor; species Dermacentor andersoni. The sequence continues at coordinate 51,264,770 of NC_092820.1, read as the reverse complement.
ATGGTGAAAGTACTACAATAATGTCAGTATCAGGCATTCAGTAAGAGCTATTTGGCAAGGCAGTAGCAGCAGCGGTGGGAAAACCCAGAGAAGAGGCAAAAAAAGCTTAGCTTTAAGAAACCTTATGGAAGGGTTTGCTCGCTAAGATCAGCTTTGCTGGGCCAAAACACCCTTTACAAGGCAGATGGCATGATGACAAACATGAGTACACGTAACTTCCTAAATACAAACAACAAATACACTGACTACTACGTACACAGCTTCAAACTGTGCTTAGACATATATTCAGTTAAGAAAACCCTTTAGAATGAAATGAAGTTTAAAAACAAATAAAAGGAAAATAAATTTACAAGCCAAGAACGTTTCAAGTAGAAAAACTGGGACAGCAGAGAGCCTTATGCTAAAGCAAGACCTAACAATACTACTACTCTGTGTTTAGAAAGTGTAAGCGCAGGTCTTTCAACATGAAATTTATTAAGTGGTATTACTGATTGAATTTCATGTAAGGCTTCCTGCTAATTATTTCGCAAGTGAAACATTCCAAACATCATGAGCTGTTTTGTGTAGAAGGAATCACCAGGCTTTAGGCATGCAGATCTCATAAGAACTGTTTAAGTGCATCAGAAGCAAGAACAGAAAAAAAGAAACACGAGAGATACACTTAAGCGCATGCAGAAACTGTTCATTCTGGTTGTGTAGGCAAGCCACTTTTGTCCCTACAAAAGTGACTCAGCTTCGGCGTTCTCTAATAAAATGACACCTTAAAACAAATGTGGACGGGCTTGAGCCTTTATGTATTTTTGCATTCAGACTGGCACATTATTTACACGTTGACAATATGTGCAAACCTTATTACGCTCACATGCAGGACGTCCGACAACCTTCCACCAGTACCCCCATCGAGTGAGGAGGGAAGCGCTGCAGACATTTTAGCGAAAATATTCCAGTTTTCCGACCTGGCAACACTTGAAGTGCCATCACCGTCAGGTGAAGAGTCACAAGCGCTAGCATTGACTCTGTCTTCGGCGCCACACGAGTCTGTCGAGTCTCAGGACATTTTGGAATCTCTTGAATCGGCAGTGCTTCAAGAAGTTCTGGTTACTGAGGCTTCCGAGGCACACCACAGCAGGCCGCAGTCACAAGCATCGCTGGATTCAGCAGGCAGTCGCCGGCTGGATACGTTAGGAAGCATTGCTTCGGAAGCGACAACGTCAACAGGGAGGAAAAGGAAAAAGAAAGGTGAGAGTCAGTTAATATTAGAATTATGCACTTTCAAGTGCAATCAAAAGATGCAAACCACTGCACGACCTCAAACTTTTGCGGTCTCTTCTGCTCAAACACATGAGAGAGGTCTGTCAGGATGAGCATCTCGGTATGAAAATTAAATTGATACAAGTGGTAAAGTAATTCAAAGATTAATGTTTTTAAAGTATACCTTTTGTATAATAAATGAAATCATTGATTAATTTAATTAATTTATATTGGAATGGAGAAATAAGGAGGAAAATGAAATTGGATGAAAGGATAACTTCCCATTAATGGGAGACGAACCCACAGCCTTTGAATTATGTTTGCAATGCTTTACCAATGGAGCTGCAGCAATGGCTACACTCTGCAAACTTTCTTGATCATATATGTGCATGTACTAGATCTTATTCTGGTAGTGTTAGCCAGTGCTACTTGTGCAAAAACACTTCCAGAGCCTAATCTAGTACACGTAAATATTCTAAGAAATTAATGGTGGAATGGCCTCCACTGGAGGTAAATTTGTTTTGGGTTTGGCTCCCACCAGTGGCAAGTTATATTTTATCCGCTTTCATTTCCCTTCGCCTTGTGACCTCGACATTAGAAATAAAACTACAGTTGTTTTCATCTGTGCTTCACTACATTTCCTTGTCTGTGGGTGTCATATCAAAGCCCCTCAGTTCTTCTTTTTTGTTCATTTTACATTGTGTTGTATTTGTATTTTTGTGCGTAATTATTGAAGAATTTCATAAAGTTGATATTTGTGGGCCTGGTTGGTTGGCCATAGCTGCTGTAGAGATGTGTGAACATGTTTTAGCAACACAGCTATGAGAGAGAAACAAGCACTGACTTGCAACTAAAGGTTGGTTGTTGCAAGACAGGTGTTTATCGCTTTCATCTGTCCTTACTCATTGAACCTGTCTTGCAGCAGTGAACTTTATTGAGTTCGTCATCTGTGCAATAGAGTTCGTGCATGCATCTACGGGTGCCTGTACTACATGCCTGCAAAGAAATAGAAATGTAATGGACCTTCAACCAGTCCCCATAGAGAATTTCGGTATACGCTGCAAGTTGTAAAGCATTGTCTTGGGGTGTTCTAGCACCGCAAGCATTTTTCAAATTGCTTTATTATTAGAAGAGATAGCAGAAAGTGAAAAGTCTTATCACCACCTAGCCAGGAGGTGAGGTTCACTGCCAACACAGACAACCACAAGCCACATTTCTTGTTCTTTTTTTTTCCTGTTCCATGGCTCACTTCCAGTGTTGGTTTAGCATGTTATGCGTTAAATGTTTGGCCAGTCTTTGTACGTAATCAGTGACATTGAAGGCAATGCGAAAATCAGGCATTTGCACATATGACCCTGCTTCTCTGACAGGAAGCAGGGCTACTTGGCAGAGAAGAGGGACTTTAGGGATTTTACGAAGAAATTTCTGCTGCTGTCATGCTGTGCAGCAGTTTAATACTTTGCAGACACAATCATCACAATACGACTTACATAGCATTGCAAAGTCTAGCCATCTCAATCCACACACGGAAGCACAGGCAACGTCTTTTATGTCTTGCCCGGATGCCAAGTAGCTTGAATGCAAGTTGGAAAAAGATTAGTACCCATGTCTCAATTGTTGTTTGCACATTAATTGTGATGACATGGCTTTTCTTCACAATGATTTCTATGGCTGGGGGAGCACTTGGGTGACATACGATCAAAATTATTTTGTGTAGGTTAGCTACCACCTTTATTTAATGCTACATGTGCAAGCATTCCGGAGTGCATGTTTTACAAGTTGCGCAAGGTCAAAATGCTGAGGTAGCTCTTCTGCAATGCCACTCGAGGGCAAAGTTTTTCGAATAATTTAGCCAGAACAGCTACACTGGTGATGCGCTAAGTGCTAACTTTCAGTCTCTGTGATCATGTGATAATTCTTTTCAGGTATCTTTTTTCACGCGCATTGTCAATAGCTTCATTACTATTGCTCTTGTTATTTATAAATGTATTGTGTCCCATCCTTTATGTTTTATGAGTTAATAAATATTTAGTTGTGTATAAGGAATTAGTTTATGTATTAGTATTTTTTATGCATGCTCATTGTCAGTTGCTTCATTCTTTCTTTTGTTTTGCTTCAATGTTTTGTGACCACTCCCTGTTTTGACTGCCAAAAGGCAGCGGGCAGTATTATGTAAATAAATAAAATAAATGATACATTAAATGACAATGAAACGGTGTTCTTTTGTATTCTTCCAATCGCATATTATTACTGTAGGGGCAACTATCCTTTTTAAACTTCAATGCTATTACAAGTCGTTCTCCAGGCTGCAGGGGTTTCTCGAATGTGGTGCTGCCGTATGAGGTCCTCTGCGACAAAGCTCAATAGCTTGTCAAAGAGCTGCGGCGTCATGCGAAAGAACTTGTAGAAAAAATCCCTGGTCATCCTGACGCATCCGTTGCATCTGTAAAAATGGTGCATTATTACTTGACAGAAGGCCCGTGCCCTGCCGACAAAAACGCGCAGGTATCAGGAGCTGTACACTTTTCACTGACACACACGCATAGCCACTAGCCATGAATAACTTTACTGCTTTGTTTATATGCTTGAATACAAGCGCTTTGTCAGCAAAACAGGAGAGCCAGTCAACGTTATATTAAGGAAAAACCGTGCGGCCACTGCCAAGAAACTTCCGAAAGCAGTCGCACAGCATTTTAAACGGCCAAGTCACAATTTAATTACTTTACATTTCATATTTTACAGTCACACTTCCGAGAGACAGAAAATATACAAACTCATATCTTTTCCACAAGTTACATATCCATGTGTTAGTTCTCGAATCCAGTTCTCGAATCCATGTGTTATACTAATGGCACAAATATAACTAGCAGTCCTTAACTTTTGGTAGGGGTGTGCTAATAGCGAATAGATTTGGAATGGAATATCGAATCAAACGAAAAAAAAATAAGCTGGATATCTCATGAAATACTGAATATAGCAGAGAATGTATAACAAAACATTATTCTTACAAATTTTGTGCAAGAGGGTGCTACACAAGCTCAGTATAAGCAGTATAGTCTGCTGTTAATAATGAAGTGAGCTCCAAATTAGTATTCCAGCAGTTGTTACACCTCTGTTCTAACATATGAAGGCCTGGAAAATGCATCTTTTATTAACAGATTGTCTGTTGAATAGAATGAAGTGCTTTTTCCCCTGTGAAACTAAAGAATTAGTGACGGCATGTTGTACTGCATACACGGGTTAGACAGACGCCTATTGAGACGGCGTAAAGTATCGTCCCCCCGTGTCCAATACGCGATCTGCGTGCCTCCGGTGGCTAATCAGCCCGATATTCGCCTATGCTTTCGCGCTTTACGAAGTACACCCTGCTTTCGCCGTTCCCTCTGTTGGCGTACGTCACGTTATCGTTTCGATGGGTGCTATCCACCTGAACGGACCTTTTACCGACGACGCGGTGCCGTAATGCGAAATGTGGCGTTCGCGCACTGTGAGTACGATCCCGCATTACTATTTTAACCCTTTCACTTATGTCTCGTATATGTGCGCACTTAAAAACGCTGATAAGTAATTGCTGTCCCGACGAAGATAAGTCCCCATGTCCAAGCACTGGCTCCTAGCTCTACCACTGTAGAGATCATCGAAAGGAAAGAAGTTACTCACAGCCGTAAAGTCCTTCTTCTTGACGTCGTTGAAAGACGGGCCGGACCCACCAACGTCGCTGCAGACGCTTTATGCGCTCCCGCCGTCTTTGCAAGAGCAGCAGCAGCAAAAAAAATTTTCTCATGGGGTACATTGCGGGCAGAGAACGCTGAAGCCGGCGAAGCAAACGGCTAAGCAAAAGCTCGACCGCAGTGTCGCGCGAGGTCGCGCGCAATTGTCAATCGCAGTCGTGGGCAAGCAGACGCTATCGCGCGTGATGTTGATCATTGATGTAGCTTTGCTTGCCATAAGGATGTGTAGATACAAACGGCGCTTATTTTCAACTTAAAAACAATATACTAGCTCCAACATTAATAAATTAAATAGAAACGGCTACCCATAATGAAATAAGGAATAAACTTTTCCCAAAGCCAAAGGGGAACGTTTCCGGCAACGCTGAGCCGCTGGTCTGTCAGCGCTGTGCTACGCGCAGCGAAGTGCGCACGGGTGCGCGTATCGTGTGGCTGGCCGCCCTTCCCTTCATCCCCCGCGTACGCGCTCGCAGACGCGTACGCTTAGGTGTACGCGTAGCGAGACGCGTATCCTGTGCTGCGTGTGGGTGGGCCTTCAGTCTTCCTCCGACTTTCGTTGAGAGGCGCCACCCAGATGGTACTCTCCCCCACCACGGTAAAGCAGGCGCGGACGCCAGCCGGCGGCGGAGACTAGGAAAGGATGATAGGAGAGAATGGTGAACGGTTGGATCGGCCGTATGTGGCTGGCATTGAGAAAGATAGAGTAGGCGCTGGTTCAAGCTATGTGAAACAACCTGTATATACGGGGGCATAAATGTTATAAAGAAGGATAAGGGGCCTAAGAATGGTTGGCCAACGTTTCGATAGGAGGCCCTATCTTCGCCAATGACGGCCTAGTCATTCCCGGCTTGTGATAGATGGAGTGGCACACTGTGGTAGAAAGGTTATAGAGAGGGATAATGTGCCTCAGAAATGCTGGCCAGCATTTCTATAGCTGTACCGCCTACTTACATAATTAGTTTAATTAGTCAACTGCTCAATTATTATAATTAAATGAAAATTGTCATTGAGAAATTTGCAGAGCAGCATGAAAAACTCCCGATACAGCTTTCTGTTGCTCAATACCTGCTACATAAAGGCGTTTTTCCGAGTGTGAAAGATGCCTGCGATTACACGCAGTGCCTCGAGCAGCCGGTCGCGCGACCGTTTCGCGTGTATTGACGGACTTTTTTTACGCTCAGAAAAGCACTTTAATGTACCAGGTATTGAGCAACAGAAAGCTGTATCGGATGTTTTTCATGTAGCTCTACAATAGTCCCATTTACACTTTTATTTTAATTATAATGATTGAGAATGAATGAATGTGTGGTTTTTAGTGGAGCAAGGGCCAGGTATGGCAAAAGAAAGCCATGCCAGTGTTAGTGACTTCGCAGTGGAGTGATGGATTCTATGAAGTTGATGTGACGGGGCTGTAAAGGCGCCTAAAGATAGTCGCAGTAAAGTGCGTAAAATCTACGTGTAATAAGCTTGTGGCGATGACTAATCACGTGTACTATGAGCCTAAAATACACTGCGAAAAATGATATGATATGCAAAACATGTAAGGTGCAAAGATTGGCCACAGCACTACGGCCTCACCAGAGCCCTTCAGACACAACGGCCTGGAGGCATGTGCTATAAAATCCTTCTATAGCAGCGGAATCCTCTGAAGAGAAGAAGCGCTACGAACGGGGTATGGGACTAATAACACATAGGACGACATCATTCAAGAAACCCAGGGCTGCTTTGGTGTTAAAAAGTGGTTCTTTGCCAAGAAACATAGCCGGGTGAAGTGGGACACAATATCGGTATGCCAGAGGAAAATGTTTCTCTATCTCAGCTTCGGCTTCCCGACACTACAGTAGGACATGAAGGACGGTCAACCTCTCCCCGCATCTACCACAGGTTGCGGGTTCATTTCCAGTTAGTAGAGAATTATGTGTGCCAAATGTGTGTGCTATTCTTAGACGACAGAATAGGACATCTGTTCGGTGTGACTTTGTTGCGGATGGCCAGAAACCTAACTGTGGCTTGATTACATGCAGCTTATTATTTGTTTCCGCGTCCCACAAGCGTTTCCACTGGTTCCGCAGTTTCTTTCGTAAGAGAGGCTTCATATCTGCAGCAGGGACCGCAGGGGTAAGTGTAGCTTGCGATGTAATTGATGTGGCCCTTTGGCCTGCTAGAACCCTCGATGCCTCTATGGCCAGGTATGCAGCATATAATGATATGCTGGTTCGATATGTACGATCTACACAGAACGGTGTAGAGCTCAATAAGTACAGGGTTTTTGTTTACAGACGGACTTCAGGGATTTTACAACGTAGGGATTCTGTAAATATGACTGTTTTTCAAAGTTATGATTTTATTATATGCTTCGCTGCTAACAATAGTGCATGGCCTTCGGCCGTAAATATGCTAGTTTCCGGGTGCAGTGCGCCGTATTCTGAGAAAGATGGGCTGACGGCTGTGTAAGAAACCCCTGCATGGGACTTAAAAGCGTCTGTGTAAAACTCACCATCAGACGCGTATTTACGTGCCAGGCGATGAAGTAGCGCGCGAGTGGAAAAACAGAGACGACAACGACGTCGCGTTGACTGCTCCGATAATGTGCTTTCATACGTCCTCTACGCCGGCTTTCCCGTCTCCTACTAGGCTGCGACACTGGTGGAGGTAGGTAGACGCGTTCCAGCAGGGTCCTGCAAAGGGTTGAACTCGGGCGTCAGGCCTAGCAGGCGGCGACTGTACCGGTGAACAGGAGTTTCGACGAACGAAGGTGATCCCGCTTTCGAGGTATGGCTCCGCGAAGGGGCGCCGAGCATGAGGCAATCCTACCCCGCACCTCCACCAGTGTCACAGCCTAGTAGCAGACGGGAAAGCCGGCGTAGAGGACGTATGAAAGCACTTTATCAGAGCAGTCAACGCGACGTCGTTGTCGTCTCTGTTTTTCCACTCGCGCGCTACTTCAGCGTCGTTCTCATCGCCTGGCACATGCCTGCGGCGACCACATAAAATGTGGCATTGCCCCCCCCCCCCCCCGCCCGCCCTCTTTGAAAAAAAAAAAGGCATCGTCGCGCTGCACCAACCGCCGAAGGCTGTGCACAGACGGTGCAAAGTTGAGGTCATGAGGAAATGTATGGCTTCATACGAAGCACGTGCACAACCTCGGGCAGATGCCGCCGGCGTTGGGAGCAGTTATGGCTGTCGGGGACAACTTCATAATTCACACCGCTGAGGCGGCGCAGAACTGTGTACAGGCCGATGAATCTTCGCAGGAGCTTCTCAGACAGCCCCCGCCGACGAATCGGAGTCAGGACCCACACCTGGTCACCGACGTTGTATGTGACGGGTCTGTGCCGAAGATTGTAGTGTCGGGCATCGTATTCCTGTTGTTCTTGGAGTTGCAGTAGCCATCGCGACGCTTTTGAAGACGTCCAAGATTGGTTGGACCAATTTGAGCGTGTCGCCAGTTATATTGACTGGGGCTACCAGCAAAAGCTGTCTAACGTCTATTTTGCGCTTCAAGACAGTGCGTGGACGTGGTTTGTGAGCCGGGAGAAAAGTTTGACCACATGGGATGCCTTCCGCACCCAGCTGCTAGACACGTTCACTAGTAGCGACAGAAAAGACAACGCGCAGCGCCTACTAGAATCCCGTATTCAAAAACCAAACGAGGGTGTTGCCATGTTTGCAGAAGAAATGGCCCGCCTTTTCCGCGGAGCAGACCCTGAGATGGCCGAAGAAAAGAAGTTACGCTATCTCTGAAGGAGGAACTGTTTGCCGGACTCGCGAGGAAACCACCGACGACAGCTGCCGAATTCACCAAGGAGGCTACCGCTATAGAACAAGCACTACAGCAACGATACCGCCAATATGATCGCAAGAGCACGCCGGTGAATGCTTCAATTCTACCTGAGAGCGGCGGCACGTCTCTGCGTGAAGTCATCCGAGAGATTGTGCGAGAGGAGATCCGGCAGCTCGGGATTTCTCCTATGGCACCAGCGGTGGCTTCTGTCACTGATATCGTTCGGGAGGAAGTTCGACAGGCCTTTTCGTCGCCCGAATGGCAGGCGATGCCGCGACGATTGACCTATGCGGAAGCTGTCTGTCGTCCACCTCCCGCTAGTTCGATGCTGCTGACACCACCAACCAGTACGACGCAACCATCACCGCCACCCCCGGCGCCCTATTTTCGACAGTCACAGCCGCCGCCAGCTACGCCGTATCGCCGCCAGGCGGTCACTGCACCTCGGTCTTACGGCGAATTCCCTGCCTGCTACCCACCTCGAAAGACCGATTTGTGACACACCGCTGACCGCCGGCAGCTATGCTTTCATTACGGTGAAGCAGGACATGTTTACCGCGCGTGCCACGACCGCGCAGCTGGGTATCCAAGGTTTCCCAACTGCAATTACCCGGTGTTTCATGCTACGCGTACCTGCGACGAAAATTCTGCAAACTTTCGGCCGGAAGATTCGGCGACGCCTCGATCACATTCCCCTTCTCCGGCTCGTTACACCCCACCGACACACCGCAATTTTTCTGACGCCTCTAGGGGCAGGTCCACTAGCCCGCGCCAGGGAAATTAGAGGCAGCGACCTTCGGGCGTGGGGTTGCAAACCTTCTAGCTTTCCGAAAGCCCCCATAATCGACGACCGACGACTCTAAAATTCCGACGACTCCAACCAGGGAGAGTTCCAATCAGTCTGCCAAAGTGAACGGGCGTGTCGTCGGCGCGCTCCGCAACCACCGAGACTACGCGACCTTCACCGACCGCCCTTGACCGCCCTTGCCCGGGCCGCTTTCGCCGGGAGTCATATGGGAAGCGGCTTTCTCGCCGTTTTTCACCAACCACCTTTTCTTCCCTGGATATTTTGCCGCTCCCCGCGCCTCTACAGCTCTGAAGCAGTTCCAACGCGGCTGCCCCTGCCGGGGCCATAGCTGCCTTGGCGTGTTTTCTACACCATGAACCAAGAGCGCCAAGCGACGAGCTCTTCCGGGGCCCATAATCTAAACGGGCGTGCAAAGGGCCTTCGGCCAATTCACCGCTGGCTGTTTCGATGGAGCATTTATCTACCGTAATGCCATTTTCCAACGAGCAGAAGACGCAATCGGCGATGGAGAACGCCGCCGCGCGTTCCTCGACAACAACGAAGACGCCCGAGGTGGATACCGCAGGAGTGGCCGCCGATCCCATCGTCGCCAATTTTTCCTTCCAACAGCGAGAGGTAGACACTCCGACCGGGGAAAGGATGGAGGAAGATGCTACCCCGAACATTTACGACGACAAAACTGACGACGACACAGGTGGCTGTTGGAAGACAGTCATACATAAGTGACGCATCCGTCAAACGCACGCAAAGACGCAACCCTCTGAGAACATCTTGGGCATTCCGGACGCCTCCCAGCCTACCGTACGCAAGCGCAGTCGGAATCAGAACCTGCCTCCACTTCCTTTGCACGACGAAAAGATAATTCTGCGGCCTCACGGAGTACTTTGCCTCGATAAGTGGACGCGCCCAGAACTCGCCATTGCTCTATGGAGTGCAGCCGGCTTGACCACCGACGATCGTCAGGACATCATATTCCGACTGCGACCTCAGCAGAACTTGGCAATCATCTGCACACCCCAGTCACACGTAGCCAACGCATTGTAAAAGGTGAGGGAGCTGAACCTTGGTCAGCGGGTCTATCCCATCACAACATATTTTGCGGCCCCAGACAACTCATGCAAGGGACTTGTTCTTGGTCTTTTGCCCGGTACACAGTCTTCCAAGCTAATGGATGAGATTTTGGCTCCTGGAACTCAAATACTTCAAGCCCGAATGATGGGTCAAACCAACGTTGCGTTGGTAACATTTGAAAGACTTAAAGTGCCGCGCTACGTGCGTTTCTATGGTGCAGAACTCCACTGCTACCCCCATCGACCCCGCCAACTGGTCTGCAAGATATGTCACAAGCTCGGCCATTGGGCTGATTACTGTCCTACGCCGCACGTGGTCATTTGCGCAACGTGCGGGACTGACAACCCCACCCCGTCACATCCGTGCACCCCACACTGCAGATCCTGTGACGGGACCCACCCTACAGCGGATCCAAACTGACCGCGGCGTGCTAGGCAGACACTGAACAAAGCTTGGGTGCCTCTCGGGTGCCTATCCTCTTGTGGGAGCCTTAGTTTAGAAACATGTTACATGTCGCATGCATACCATTAACATTGACATTCCTCATCTAATATTGGAAATAATTACGCAAGGTAAGCGCAGCGAGAGTCTGTTTATACACAATGCATACAGTTCCCCCCGTTCGCGAACGCACTGTTTTCAGCACCTACTAACAGAATTTGGTAGGTTTGGAAGGGTTTGTGTGGTGGTCGGCGACTTTAACGTTCCGCATACTGCCTGGGGTTACGTTAAATCGCAGGCTAAAGGGACCCGTTTATGGAATGCCATCTGTAACATGAGATACACACTGCTTACCGACCCAGAGCACCCGACTCGGATAGGCAACAGCGTATCTCGTGACACCTGCCCTGACCTTATCTTCGTGCCCAATAGTGGCCCAGTCGTTGCGCACGGGCCTTTAGAGGAGCACCTTGGTAGTGACCACTACATTGTGGCGACCACCTTTTTATTACGGGGTGCGCGCAGGCCCGAGCGAAATGTGCGTATAACCGATCGGGCGAAATTCAGGGAACGTCGCCAGGACCCACCTGAGCGCCAAGGGTACGAATGCTGGCTTGGCTCTCTCGCACAAGATCTAGAGGCCACCACGAGCACACTGCGCACCACAACCGAGACACCAGACGTAGACCCGCACTTACTTTATCTTTGGAACACCCGCAGAGGGTTGACACGACGATGGAAACGACAACGCCTCAACGGAAAACTTAGGAAACGTATAGATCAAATTACACGGGAATCTCAGGAGTATGCCGAGATCCTTACGAGGAATAACTGGCGAGGATTTTGCGATCGCCTCTCAGGCACATTGAGCACAGCAAAAACGTGGTCGATTCTTCGCTCAGTCACAGATCCCACCACAACAAAGGGAAAAACATTTCAACAGCTGCACATCCTAATGCACGAGTACAGGGACGATGTCTCGACACTCCTCAGAGAGCTAGAGAAGCATTTCATACCCACAGGCCCGCTGCCGCAGTACCCTGACTATCCTTATGTAGGCGAGGCGAACGAATCGCTCGATGCAGACATCACATCTGACGAGGAGCGGGTGGTCCTACAAGGCCTACGCCGCAACACGGCACCGGGAGCCGACCACAACCGATTCGCCACCCTTCGTAACCTCAGTGACGAGGATATTAACCACCTCACCCATATCTTCAATGATTTCTGGCGCAAGGGCATGCTTCCCCAAGCATGGCGACACGCCGACATCCCACTGATCCCCAAACCGGGCAAGCCTGTTAAGGTTGAAAACTTACGACCCATCTCCCTAACATCCTGCATTGGTAAGCTCATGGAGCATGTACTCTGGCGGCGTCTGCAGCCCTTCCTCGAAAAAAAATCATCCTTTTCTAACTCTCAATTCGGATATCGGGCTCATCTGTCTGCCAAAGATGCGCTTTTACAATTGCGGGAGGAAGTAATAGGACCTCCGTCGTCCGCCCAAACGAGAGCACTCATCGCCTTAGACCTAAAAGGGACATTCGATAATGTTGAACATGACCTCATCCTTCGCAATGTTGCATATTCACAATGTGGAATTCGTATGTACAACTATATCCGCGCATTTCTTCGAGATCGCACAGCCACCGTAGGAATGGGACCTCATCGATCCGGTACGACTCGCCTTGTAGGACGTGGGACACCCCAGGGCTCAGTTCTTTCTCCTACTCTATTCAATATCGTGCTCGCAGGGCTCCCCCGGCTACTCGACCAGATCCCTGATGTCGCCCACGCTATTTATGCGGACGACATTACTATCTGGTAGACACGGGGTTCAGACGAAGCCATCCAAGACCGACTGCAGCAAGCATTCGATACAGTTTCCGAGTGCGCGAGAAAATGCGGCGTGCTCCGGAAAAGTCGGAGCTCATAATCATTCGCCCCCGGAGCCGTTCCTCTACTCCCCCTATCACTGTGCACGTCGATGGCACACCGATACCACAGGTTAATCGTGCTCGTATCCTTGGCCTACACGCCCAAGGGGATAGCAGGTCAAACTACACTGTTTCCCTTCTATCCAAACAGATGGAGCAAATTCTGGCCAGGATCCGGAGGGTCTCCAACAGGCGCTCGGGCCTTCGAGAAGAGGACCTGCTGCGCTTGGTGGAGGCATGCGTGATCAGCCGCCTTACATACCATCTCACATTTCAGCGGTTGACCCAAGCGCAACAACTTCGCATAGACGCAATGATTCGCAAAGCGACGAAGCTGGTCCATGGCCTCACGAATTATACTTCCACACGCCGTCTTCTTAACTTAGGGACACATAACACACTAGGCGAGCTGCTAGAGGCGCATTGGGTCAGCCATCGCCAGCGCCTCCTACTCACTCCTACTGGCTGCCATCTTCTCACACGGCTAGGATACTCTGTCCCACCCCTTGAGTCTGAAACCCGTCAAACGATCTTGTCGTCATCGATACGCCAAGCACTAAGTATTCATCCATTGCCACGTAATATGCACCCCGAGCATGACAAAGGGCAGCGCAAAGCCCGTGTACGATACATTGGCCGCATGCTTGCAAACATCCCAGAAACACATACTTTATACACGGAGACATCACGCACTCAAGAGGGCTATACCTCGGTAGTTTTCAACGGCACCGAATCCCTGAGAGACTCTGCTGCAATGCGCGGAACAAATGTCGCTTACGGAGAAATTTCTCGGTGTTGCTCTTGCAATTCGATACGCCATCCGTGTTCCTGAGGAAGTGTATATATTGACGGACTCGCATCAGGCATGCCGGGCATTCCTATCAGGACATGGCATCCCGAGAGCGGCACACCAAATTCTCAAACAGATCCCGCAAAATACACCAACCACATCTCCCCACATCCACTTACTCTGGACCCCTGGCCATACCTCGCTACCGGGTTACGAACGCGCACATGCGGTTGCCCGAGAAATTTCCCTCCGGGCGACTCGGCGTGGTGAGGCGACTAGTTCAGAGTGGGGGGATCCCTTGGTCCGTTACAAAGACACACTCCGTCATTATGCACGCATTCGTCACACCCACGCCGCACCACCGCCGTCCTTCTCGCGGGAGGAAGCAGTGGCATTACGCCAGTTACAAACCGCAACTTTTCCAAATCTTGTCTCTCTCAATAAATTCCACCCACACTGTTACGCAGATCGTTGCCCTGGCTGTGGCAGCTCGCCCACAATCTTCTACGTCACGATTGAGTGCACTGCAAACCTCTTTCCTCCCTTGCCAACTCTCCTTTATTTACGCCCTACGCAACAAAGAGCTGTGGGACGATGCCCTCCGCGACGGACCTCCCGAGGTCCTCCGAGCTGTGATACAACGGGCTCGAAACAGCGCCGGTGTCATCTTAGGGACCCTGGACTGAGGGTTCCTCCCACACTGCTCTCGCCATTCAAATTTTATTAATAAATATGTTTTACTCTCTCTCCAACCACACCCCCTGTAACCAACGACGTCAGCGCCGACCTTGTCGTTTGCATTGATGGCCACCAAGTGGCCGCTCTCATCGATACTGGTTTCCATTTTTCGATAATCAACCAAAGCTCGCTGACAGGCTGCGAAAAGTGAAGATGCCGTGGACCGGGCCCAACATCAGAACTTTATTTTTATTTATTCATTTATTTAAATAAATAAAAATAAAGTTCTGATGTTGGAACTGCCGGCGGCCAGTTGATGACGCCGATTGGAAAATGCACAGCCAGAATAGTAATCGCCGGTGCAACCTTGATCGCCACCCTCGTCATTCTCTTTGAGTGTTGTAAAGGACTTATATTGGGGATGGACTTTTTGAGAGAGTATGGTGCAGTCCGTGACCTCGTCATCACATTTTCTACGAGTTCAGGTGACGTCGACCCCGCGGAACACCAGCGACAACGCTTACGTATCGCCGACGACGACGTCACGCTTTCGCCGCGAAGCTATTCCCTCATGCCTGTAATCTGCGACAACTTGAACACTGGGACTGGCGTCGCTGAACACATCGACGCGCTGGTACTGAGTCAAGGCGTTTCCATCGCCAGGGCCGTAATTAACGTACACGAGGGACGTGTGGAACTCCTGCTGACGAATTTCACCAGGGAACGTCGACACATTGTTAAAGGCACGGCTGTTGCTTACTTCGACGAATTTACCTCAATATAGGACTGCCTCTCAGTGGAGCACGCGACGTTCACCGTGGCTATGCCTGCCCTTGTGGTTGATATCAGTCCCACCTAATCGCCCGTCGAACCCAGCAGCCTTCTTGAGCTCATCGATTAGTTTAACAGCTGCTTCTCATCCACGTCACGAGTTAGCCAGACGCCGCTCACAAAGCACAGTATTGTCACCGAAGCCGATGCCAGACCAATTCGGTGGAATCTTTATCGTGTAGCACCGAAAGAGCGCGAGGCAATACAACCACAAGTGAAGATGATGCTTGAGGACGGCGTTATTCGGCCATCTAAGAGTCCTTGGGCATCGCTTGTCGTATTGGTGAAAAAGAAGGATGGTAGCCTACGCTTCTGCGTCGACTATCGAAAACTCAACCAGATCACAAAGAAAGACGTTTATCCGCTGCCGCGTTTCGACGATTCACTGGACAGGCTACGAAGCGCACATTACTTTTCGTCGATGGACTTGAAAGGCGGCTACTGGCAAATAGAAATTGATGAGAGAGACCGTGAGAAGACCGCTTTTTTGACGCCCGACAGACTTTATGAATTTCAGGTTGTCCCCTTCGGTTTGTGTTCTGTGCCGGCAAAGTTTCAACGACTAATGGACACGGTACTCTCAGGCCTAAAATGTCAAACCTGTCTGGTGTACCTCGACGACATGATTGTTTTCTCCGTCACGTTCGAGGAACACTTACAGAGACTAAAGACGGTCTTTGAAGCAATACGCTCAGCTGGTCTAACTTTGAAACCTGAAAATTGCCATGTTGGTTTTGAAGAACTTCAATTTCTAGGTCACGTTGCTAGTTGTGAAGGTGTCCGACCTGACCCTGATAATACCTTTGCCGTCGCTAATTTCCCAACGCTATCAGATAAAAAGGCAGTGCGATGCTTTCTGGGTTTTGCGCCTACTACAGACGGTTCATCGCGGAATTGTCGCGTATCGCATTGCCATTAACACATCTTACCAGAGAAGATATCCGCTTTGTGTGGGGTGAAGACCAACAACGGGCTTTTGATGACCTACGGCAACGGCTGCAGACGCCTCCCGTGCTCGCACACTTTGATGAAGACGCCGCTACGATTCTTCATACCGACGCTAGTAATGTCAGCCTTGGCGCAGTGCTTGTACAGCGGCAGGACGGCGCCGAAAGAGTGATTGCTTACGCCAGCAGGACGCTATCAAGGACGGAGGCTAACTACTCCACTACAGAAAAAGAATGTCTCGCAGTAGTGTGGGCCGTCCTGAAATTCCGGCCATATTTGTATGGTCGGAGTTTCACCGTTGTCAGTGATCATCATGCACTTTGCTGGCTGACTAATTTAAAAGATCCAGCTGGTCGGCTTGAGCACTGGAGTCTTCGGCTCCAAGAGTTCGACTTCACGGTTGTGTACAAATCAGAGAAGCAACACACCGACGCCGACTGCCTCTCTCGCTCTCCTGTTGAGACGGCAGTCCACCACGACGATGACGCGGGTTTTCAAGGCGTGCTAGATACCGTCGACGTTTGACGCCACCAACGCGAGGACGCAGAACTGGTTCCTCTTTTCGATTACTTAGAGGGAAAAACAAGCAGCGTGCCGAGGTTATTCTCGAGAGGGCTGCCTTCGTTTTGCTTACGCCACGACGTTCTCTATAAAAAGAACTTTTCACCTAATGGCAACAGCTACCTACTCGTCATTCCCGCATCTCTTCGCGACAAAATCCTACATGCCTGTCACAACGAGCCGACCGCTGGTCACTTGGGATACACCCGCACATTGGCAAGAATTAGGCTAAAGTACTATTGGCCAAGACTTGCGTCGATCGTGAAACGTTACACACAGACATGCCTGGATTGCCAGCGCCGCAAAGCCCTACCCGCCAAGCCAGCTGGACTGCTGCATCCTGTTCAGATACCGCAAGCGCCGTTCGAACAAATTGGCATGGACCTTTTACGACCGTTTCCACTTTCTACTGCCGGAAAGAGATGGATAATCGTCGTCACGGATTATCTTATTTGATACGCCGAAACAGGCGCTTTCCAACGTGGAACAGCAGCCGAAGCAGCGTGATTTTTCGTCGAAGCCGTCGTCCTAAGGCATGGCGCTCCCGCAGTGGTCATAACAGACAGAGGATCTGCGTTCATGGCTGCGCTTCTCGATACCGTGTTTCGACTATGTGGTACCACTCACCGAAAGACCACGGCTTATCATCCTTGCCAAACCAATGGGCTGACAGAACGTATGAATAATACTCTGGCAGACATGATGAGTATGTACATCGACGTCGACCACAAGAACTGGGACAAGATTTTACCATACGTTACATGTGCGTATAACACGGCTCGCCAAGAGACAACACGCGTGACGCCTTTAAACCTCGTCTACGGACGCGAAGTGACAACAATGTTGGACGCAATGCTGCCACACGAGTGCGGTGACGACGAGACTGGTGCCGAGGAGTTTACGCAACGCGCAGAGGAAGCCAGGCAGCTTGCGTGTTTGCGAATCCAAGAACAACAGGAATACGATGCTCGACACTACAATCTTCGGCACAGACCCGTCACATACAACGTCGGTGACCAGGTGTGATTCTGGACTCCGATTCGTCGGCGGGGGGCTGTCTGAGAAGCTCCGGTGAAGGTACTTCGGCCCGTACACAGTTCTGCGCTGCACCAGCGATGTGAATTATTAAGTTGTCCCCGACAGCCATAACTGCTCCAAATGCCGGCGGCATCTGCCCGAGGTTGTGCACGTGCTACGTATGAAGCCATACATTTCCTCATGACCTCAACTTTGCGCCGTCTGTGCACAGCCTTCGGCGGTTGGCGGATCGGGACGATGCCTATTTTTTTCTAAGGGGGGTGGGGGGGCAAATGCCCCATCCGATATGGTCGCCGCGGGTATGTGCCAGGCGATCAGAACGACGCTGAAGTAGCTCGCGAGTGGAAAAACAGAAACGACAACGACGTCACGTTGACTGCTCTGATAAAGTGCTTTCATGCGTCCTCTACGCCGGCTTTCCCGCCTCCTACTAGGCTGCCACCATATATATATATATATATATTGTGAGAAGCAGATGCGTCTCGCGGCACAGCTGGGCTCGCGCTGTTGATTGCTGGCGTCTTTTTTGGACAGTGCTTCGGGCTGTCTCTCCATTCCCGGTCGCTGCGCCTTTGCATTAGGAGCCGCCAAGAAACCTCTTCTCGATTGGTGGAGCTGCTGCGACTCAAACCCCGTCGCTTGAAATCCCCGAGCTGCGATCTAGAACACTATCACCCGCCATGACCGACAGCTCCTCCCAAACGACGCCGACGCCACAGTCCGTCACCTGCACCTGCGTTCCACGACAACGGGACCCCAAGATCTTCAGCGGTGCCGACGACGAAGACGTAGAAGACTGGTTCGCGTCATACGAACGGGTGAGCACGCCCAACAAGTGGGATGATCCAGCGAAGTTAACGCACGTCATCTTTCATCTGGCAGGTGTTGCCAAACTCTGGTTTCACAGTAACAATAAAATTCAAACAGCGCTAGACGACAGGACCAGAAAGAGGAGGAGACAAAGATGGCGCTGAGCCGTGTTTGTCTCCTCCTCTTTCTGGTCTTGTCGTCTCGCGCTGTTTGAATTTTATTGTTACCATGCAACACCAACTCGCCCAATCCGTTGCCCTTCTGGTTTCACAACCACGAAAGCGACGTATCCACATGGTCAATCTTCAAGACAACCTTTACAGAAGTGTTCGGCCGACCCACTGTTCGCAAGCTGCGTGCTGAAGAACGCTTGCGCGCCCGATAACAGCAGACGGCAGAAACGCTCACGAGCTACATTGAAGACGTCGTGTACCTTTGTAAACGAGTCAACGTCGCAATGCCCGAAGTTGAACGAATTCACCATATACTGAAAGGCATCGATGACGACGCATTCCAGATGCTCCTAGCCAGGAAACCGCACACTGTGTCCGAAGTCGTCAGCCTATGCCAAGGTTACGATGAGTTGAGGAAGCAATGCGCTTCGACTCGGCATGCTCTGGGGAAGCGACGACTCATTGGCGAGCCTTGACAGCATGTACAACCCGTCCTCATTCTTTCAGCGGGTGAAGGACTTCTGGCGCGAGGAAGTTGCCCGCCAACTTTCTTTAGTCCCTTTCACTCAGGAGCCCACCTCCCGTCTTCCAAACACGCTCTGCACTCTCATCTCCGAAGAGGTCGCTCAAGTTGTCCCTACCGCACACCATCAGCCGCCTGCAGCCGCAAACTTCAACTCTGCGCTGGCAGTGCAGCCTGTTACCACGCCTCTCACCTATGCGCAGCCAGTGCGGCCTGTGGCCGCGCCTCTTACGTACGCGCAGGCAGTACACTGGCTTCCGTCGGCGTCTTTGGCGACCCAGTCCCAACCGGTGCTACCGGGAGCCCATGCTGCATCTTGGACCACACCGAGAGCTAATCCTTGGGGGACACCTGACAATTGTCCCATCTGTTATTCTTGCTGCACTCCCGGACACGCCACCCGATACTGCCGCCGTCGCCTTCAAGCGTTCGGCGATGCCTCTCGGCCCTTACAATACGGCATCCAGCCTTTTCGCCAATACGTCGCTCCTTCCCCCCAACAGTATGCTCGTGCTCACCTCCCAGAATTTCAGTCGCGTCGCTCACCATCCCCTCGCCGACGTTCACTCTCCCCAACGCGTCGGCGACCCGCACCATCTGACCAGGAAAACTCAGCGTCGCAGCTCAAGAGGCAAGAACTGCGCCCCATTCGAACTGCCTTGGTCCTCGCGTCCGTCCTGCTAACGTAGTCGAAATTTGTGTAGACGGTGTTCCTGCATTCGCTCTTGTGGATACCGGCTCAGCCGTTTATGTGATAGCCACCAGGCTGCGCCGTTCACTGCTCAAGGTGACCACGCCGCTTTCGGGACTGTCGCTTCCTACGGCAAGTGCGCAGCGCGTCACTCCGCACGCAGCCTGTACTCTACGTGTGCTTATTCACGGCATTACGTCGTCGAATGTATTGTTCTTCACGCCTGATCGCATGACGTCATCCTCGGATGGGACTTCTTATCCCGTCATAAAGCCGTGATTAACTGCGCACGCGCCTAAGTTGAATTTTCCCTCTGCGTTACGCACCATTGCACGAAGATCGTGATCGCCCCTCTAAACTTACCGTGCGCGAAGACGCAGATAATCCGCCTGGCTGCTTCTCCCTCGTACCCGTCTCTTGCGATGTCATCACTGATGCAATGGTCCTCTTCACAGCATCCGACGTCTTCATGAGCCGTAAATCTCTCCCACTACCCTTCGCAACGCTTGACAACATATACTTCTGCAATCCCCTCTGTGCGTGTATTACGTTGCTCGTTCGTGAATGCCTTGGCTTCGTGGAACTCCTCGACTCTTCGTCTTTGGTTGACGTCCCCGGAGACTCTTTTGATGTCGGCTACGGCCAACCATCTTCGATTTCCGCGCTTGAGGAGACGTCCAGGGATGCGTTCTCCAGTGCCATCGCCGATACCCTCACACCTGCCGAACGCGCCGACCTTCTTGATCTCCTGCACCACTTTAGAAGTTCTTTGCACGATTCACAACCTCAATTGGGCCGCACGTCGGAAGTCCCGCATTAAATTGACACCGCAGTTCGCCTCAGCCGTTAGGTAAACGACCATACGGCATTTCTGCCGAGGAGCGTCGTGTCATTACCACCCAAGTCGCAGGTATGCTTCGCCGCCGTGACGTTATTCAAGCTTCGAACAGTCCCTGGGAATCTTCTGCCGTCCTCGTTCGCAAGAAGGACGGGTCTTTTCGCTTTTGCGTCGACTACCGTCGGTCAAATAAGGTAAAACGCAAGAGGTCTATCGTTTGCCGCGCATCAACGACCCTCTCGACAGTCTTCAGGGAGCAGAATTCTTCTCGTCCCTCGACTTGCGTTCAGAGTACTGGCAGGTCCCGATGGCTGCGGCCGATCGCCAGAAAACCGCATTCATTACGCCTGGCGGCTTTTATGAATTTAACGTGATGCCTTTAGGGCTTTATAACACCCCCGCGGCGTTTCAACGACTCATGGACAACACGCTGCGTGGCCTCAAGTCGTCTATCTCATAGCGATTCCTACAAAATTACTAGAGGGAACTCTGGCGCCAGTGTCTACGTGAGCTACAACGGGAGCGGTTGTCCCAGCATGGGAATTATGGGAAGTACATGGATTTGCCTAAACTTCGTCCTTTTGGCTTCAAACGGCTTTGTGAC
Source organism: Dermacentor andersoni (assembly GCF_023375885.2). NCBI lineage: Eukaryota > Metazoa > Arthropoda > Arachnida > Ixodida > Ixodidae > Dermacentor > Dermacentor andersoni. Next base: position 51,243,262 of record NC_092820.1, on the reverse strand, counting down.
TTTGTAAACTCGTCATTTTCAACAGTTTATTGCGTAATAATTAAATAAACATCATTAAAAGTGCCCGACGGCAGGATTCGAACACAGGGACTCTAGTACAGAAGCCTGATATTGAAACCTTTAAGCCACGGATGCATGTATCGACAAGTGAATGAAACGCACTTATGAATTTATCGCGGGCATGCCAGTGCTTTGAGACGCGTGGCACGTTTCGATTTGGGCACATAGACAAGCTCAATCGTTGCAATTAATAGCAATTGTACGCTTTCCCGGCGTCTTCTGCACTTCGAAGAATATAGATTGCGCTTAAATATACGACAATAAGATTTATATAGCGTAATATACAAAGCCACAAGAACGTCTGAATCCATAAGCACGAAGATCAGACAAATCCATGTACTTCCCATCATTCCCATGGTAGGACGACGACTGCAGCCCCAGAGTTCCCTCTTGTAATTTTTGTAGGAAACTCTATGGTCTATCTGTCTGTGTTACCTCCGAGAATGTCGTAGTTTTCTCGCCTGATTTTCCGACTAACCTGCTCCTCCTCAGACATGTTTCGACCTGTCTAACGAGCGCTGGGCTCCAACCTCAATATGTGCCACTTCGCAGCGCGAGAGCTCACCATGTTAGGCTACGTTGTGTCCAAGCACGGCGTTCTACCCAATCATGCAAAACCTCTGGCAGGCGCTGAGTTTCCGAAGCCTAAGACCATCAAAAAACTTGGAAGCTTTGTGGGCCTATGCTCATATTTCCGGCGCTTTGTTTGAAATTTCGCATCGATCATGGCGCCTTTGACTCAGCTTCTACGCGACGACGCCGCCCTCTCTTCTTGTCCCCTGCATGTGATTCCGCCTTTGCTACTTTGTGTCGTCTTCTAACCTCCCCACATATTCTTCGCCATTTCGACCTGTGAGCTGCAACTGAGGTACATACAGACGCCAGCGGGGTCAGTCTCGGCGCCGACTTGCCCAACAAAAGCCCGGATACCCTGAATAAGTAGTCGCCTATGCGAGTCGCACAATGAGGAGGCCTGAGGCCAAAACAGCGTGACTGAAAAAGAGTGCTTGGCTTTAGTATGGGCACTTGGCAAGCTCCGACCATACCTCTACGGGCGCCCATTCGACTTGGTCACAGATCACCACACGCTTTGCTGGTTCGCGAACTTGAAAGATGCCACTGGCGGCCTAGCCCGTTGGGCCCTACGCATCCAAGAGTGCAATATTCGCATCGTATACCGCAGCGGGCGCACACACTCAGACGCAGACGCCCTGTCTCGTTCACCTTTACCTCCAGACTCGGACTGCGGAACAACTTCCGCATACTCCTTGTCATCTCTCGACATGGAGTCCTTTGCCACCGCACAACGCCGTGACCCGCGGATCACTTCTCTTTTCGACTCTCTATCTGGATCATCGACCATCCCTGTATCCCGAACCCTCCGACGCCAAGCAGTTCATTTCGCCATTCGTGGCCAGCTGCTCCGCCGACGCAATTGCGCTCCTGAAGGCCGTTGGTGGCTTCTCGTGATTCCCCATAGCTTAAGGTCACAAATCTGCGCCTCTTTCCAAAACGATCCGCAGTGTGGCCACACCGCAGTTTTCAAGACGTACGAACAAATTCGCCACCGTTACTACTGGCGTGGCATGTACAATTTTGTACAGAAGTTTGTTCGGTGCTGTCTTGACTGTCAACGCCGCAAATCGCCACCTTTATGCCCGTCTGGTGCCTTGAAGCCACTCCCGTGCCCTGCCACACCCTTCGATGGCGTCGGCATCGACCTACACGGCCCGCTTCCTATGACACCAGACGACAATTGGTAGATCGTAGTTGCTGTTCACTATTTCACACGCTGCGCCGAAACTGCTTCTTTACCAAGTGCTACAGCGCGGGATTGATGAGCGGTATGGATGAGCATTGACACGCTCATCCATACCGCCTTGACGCCTCCTAGTGTCTACCTGTGTCCGACGTCGCCCGACAAGCCGCGGAATGCCGCCAGCTAGCGCGCTCCTTTACGGCACAGCAACAGCAGCGCCAGAAAGAAAACCGCACCAACTCGCTTCAAAACACCACCTACGCTTGAGGCGTTCTTGTGTGGCTGTCTGACCCATTCAAAACGCCGGGGCTTTCCTCAGAACTCGTCCCAAAATTTGAAGGGCCTCACCGAGTGGTGGAGTGAACATCCCCGGTGAATTTTCTCATTGAGCCACTGTCGCCATCTGACGACTTGCGCCGGCGTGGACGTGACGTTGTCCACGTCTCGCGTCTCAAACCGTACCACGAGCCTCTGCATCCTGATTCCTAAGGCGCCAGGATGGCACTTTTTATCCGGGGGGAGATTGCGAAGAAGACGCGTCTCGCGGCACAGCTGCATCGCTAACGCGTGGCTCGACTCGGCTCGCACTCTTGATTGCTGGCGTCTTTTTTGACAGTTCTTCGGGCTCGGGCTGTCTCGCCGTTCCGTGTCGCTGTGCTTTTGCATAAGGAGCCCCAAATAAACCTCTGCTCAATATATATATATATATATATATATATATATTGCGATGAGGTTTATTGTCGTTCACAACGGTGTGGAACGCTAGGTAAATCAAAGCACTGCAAGGGCTGTCCGTAGCACGGGGCTCGCTCGCGATCACGGCACGGCCCTTCGTCTTCCTCTTCAGACGGCACATACGCAGGGGCGCGTCTGCTTCATTACAATGCCCCGGGAGCGAAGCGTAGCCATCCTGGCGACTCAGAGCGCGGAAAAGATGAGCGGGTCGTAATACGGTTTCAGGCGGTTGACATGTACTGTCTCGCGCCCACGACGACGCAGGTCTGGTGACACGGTGAGCGGCTCGACGATGTAGTTTACCGGTGAAGTAGCCTCGATGATACGGTACGGACCGTGATAACAGGCCAGGAGTTTGGAAGAAAGGCCAGGAATGTGGGCTCGTATCCAGAGCCACACAAGCGAACCAGGAGCAAAGTTGTGCGGTGGTTGATGATCACGGTCATGTCTTGTCTTTTGACGTTCTTGAGTTCCACTAGTCAGGGTACGTGCCAGCTGACGGCAATCTTCAGCATATTTGGTGACTTCGGAAAACGGAGTATACTCTGTAGCGTCAGGTCGGTATGGCAGTATGGTGTCCAAAGGGCATGAAGGCTCAGGGCCATACACAAGAAAAAAGGGGGAAAAGCCGCTGGTCGCTTGCGTTGCGGTATTGTACGCGAACGTAACAAAGGGAAGTACGGTGACCCAGTTGGAGTGGTGGGATGAAATATACATCCGCAACATGTCGCCAAGTGTGCGATTGAAGCGCTCGGTCAGACCGTTGGTCTGGGGATGGTACGCGGTCGATTTGCGATGAATTATCCTGCACTCAGTGAGAACGGCTTGGATACCCTCCGACAGGAAGACGCGGCCCCTGTCACTCAGTAATTCTCGGGGAGCACCGTGGCGAAGAACAGAATTGCGAAGAATGAAAAAACCAACGTCACGGGTGGTCGCTGCTGGCAGAGCTGCAGTCTCAGCGTAGCGAGTAAGGTGATCTATGCCGACAATAATCCACCAATTTCCACGCCCGCTGCATGGAAACGGGCCGTAGAGGTCGATGCCGACGCGGTCGAACGGACGAGACGGGCCTGGTAGCGGCTGCAACGGTCCTGTGAAACGCTGGGTAGGTGTCTTGCCTTGTTGGCATGTATGCAAGGCTGAATGAACTTTTGCACAAAGTTCTACATGCCACACCAATAATAACGCTGACGCAACCTTGTGTAAGTTTTGAGGACGCCGGCATGGGCGCTTAGGGGATCAGAGTGAAAAGACGTGCAGACGTCAGAGCGCATATGACGAGGTATAGCGAGGAGCCATTTGCGTCCGTCGGGCATGTAATTGCGACGATATAGAATGTTGTCGCGCACGGAAAAGTGGGTTGCTTGGCGACTCAGTGCTCGTGTCGAAGGGACGTCAGACGGAGCGGCAAGGTAGTCAAGTAACTTTGCAAGGGTTGGGTCCTTGCGCTGCTCTGTGAGCATGTCAGTGATGGTGAACGGTGACAGGTTGGACGAGGAAGCTGACAAAGACGCCAAATCAGGCGTCAGTGGAGAGCGAGAGAGCGCATCAGCGTCGGAGTGATTGCGACTGGAGCGGTACATGACGCGGATGTCGTACTCTTGCAAGCGAAGCGCCCAGCGTCCCAAGCGTCCAGTCGGGTCTTTCGGCATGGTGGTCAGTAACAACGGCATGGTGGTCAGTAACAACGGCGAAAGAACGGCCGTAAAGGTATGGGCGAAACTTGCTTAAAGCCCAAATGATCGCTAGGCACTCCTTTTCTGTGACGGAGTAATTTAATTCTGCTTTCTTTAGAGTACGGCTCGCATAAGCGACGACGTATTCATCATAGCCAGCTTTCCGTTGCGCTAAGACCGCGCCAAGGCGAACTCCGCTGGCGTCAATATGGACTTCCGTGGGAGCATCAGGGTCGTAGTGGCGAAGAATCGGTGGTGAGGTCAACAAGTGGCGTGACTGCCGAAACGCTGCATCACATTCAGGTGACCACGCTGCTATGCCGTTACTGGCGGAAAGTAAACTTGTCAAAGGTGCCATGATGGGTGCGAAATTGCGTACGAAGCGACGAAAATAGGAACATAATCCAATAAAACTTCTGAGGGTTTTGATAATTGTGGGCGTTGGAAAGTCGGCTACCGTGCGGAGCTTGTCTGGCTCCGGGAGGACGCCGTCTTTTGTGATAACGTGACCGAATATGGTTAGTTTTCTTGCAGCAAAACGGCACTTCTTGAGGTTAAGCTGTAGGCCGGCAGATGCGAGACAGGTCAGAATGTCATGCAGGCGAGCGAGGTGTGTCGGAAAATCGTTGAGAAAACGACGATGTCGTCTAGGTAACATAAACAGGTCTTCCATTTGTGACCGCGAAGGATGGTGTCGATCATACGCTCAAAAGTAGCAGGCGCGTTGCGCAGCCCGAAGGGCATGACGTTAAACTCGTAGAGGCCATCGGATGTAACGAATGCGGTTTTCGGACGGTCAGGCTCGGCCATTGGAACTTGCCAGTACCCGGAGCGCAGATCCAAGGAACTGAAGTATTCTGCGCCTTGTAAACAATCGAGAGCGTCATCGATTCGAGGCAGTGGATAAACGTCTTTTCTCGTTATCTTGTTTAGGCGCCTGTAGTCAACACAAAAGCGAATTGAGCCATCTTTTTTTCTCACCAATACGACAGGTGAAGACCAAGGACTTTGAGAGGGACGGATGACTCTACGTTTGAGCATGTCGTCCACTTGCTCCGTGATGAGTCGGCGTTCTTCGGCGGAGACATGATATGGGCGCTGTCGCAAGGGGGAGTGGGAACCGGTTTCAATGGTGTGAGAAACACCAGTGGCACGGCCCAGTGACATCTGATTACAGTCGAAGGAATTGACAAACTGGTGGAGGAGAGCGACAAGTTGGCGGCGATGAGGTGGGGAAAGAGCAGGGTCGATGGCGTTGTCAAAAACCACTGAAGGTGATAAGCCGGACACCGAAGCGATGGCGTCAACATGACGGAGGGAGTTGGTAGGAACATCGAGGTCGTCGGCGTAGTCGACCGCCTGGAAGTATCCTACGGTCTCTCCACGCAGTAGGCTGATCGGGTACTGGTGACCAGCATCACAGTTGACCCAGATGTTACAGTAAGCACGGCAAACGGAAGAACAATGCCCTTGCGTTGAGCAAACATATCGGACGGCGTGAACACCACAGTGGCGTCAGATGTGGCATCAGACGACAAGACAACAGCCATCGATGACTCAGGAGGTATGGTTGTGTCGGCATCAACAGTGAGATTCTCGGCAAAGTGAGGAGAGCTGGTCGGCAGTGATTCACATAGCGGTAAAAGCAACACTTCTGCACGCGAACAGTCAATGACAGCATGATGACGTGACAGGAAATCCCAACCAAGGATGAGGTCGTGAGAGCAAGATGGTAGCACGAAACACTAGATAATGTACAGAACGTCGTTGATGACGACACGGGCCGTGCATACAGCTGAAGGGTGAATTCACTGCGCGCTGGAGGTGGCGAGCACCAGGCCAGAGCGAACTGTAGTCACTTTTCGTAGCTTGCGGCAAAGGCTCTCGTGAATGACGGAAACGGCTGCTCCGGTATCGTCTAGTGCAACCGCGGGTACTCCCTCTACAAAAACGCTAATAACACTTTGCGGCGAAGATTGAGGTCTTGAGAACGCCGATGTATTTGCAGTTCTTGCCTCAGGAACTGCAGCAGTCAGTTTCCCTCTTCAGTGGGAACTCGACGACGCAGGGGCGAAATCGAACGCCGACGAGGGGAAGGAGAGCGCCGAGTTTCCGACCGGCGATCAGTGCCGAGACATCGCGGTGAAAATGGAGGTGGGGTGGCGTATTGTGGTGCGTAGCTGGGCGTGTCAAAGCTGGTACGCTTAGTTGGTGCTTGGCGGCGACAGAAGCGCGCTACATGACCAGCAATGCCGCAGGCGAAGCAGATAGGCCGGTTGTCTTGAGTGCGCCACGTCTCGGTGGGACGCAAAAACTGTGGTGACGGTCGGGCAACTGGAAATGAAGCCGGATGCATGGGCGATGAAAAGGAAGCTGTCTGTGCAGGTGGCCGCGCAACCACGGCTGCATAAGTGAGCGGCAGCGACGTAGGGTGAGTGGTAAAGTTGGTATGGGCCAGCGGCACACTCACAGGATTGGGTAGTGGTGTTGTAGGAGCTGCAGGAAGCGCTTCAGATATCTGAGTTCGGATGGCTTGCTGCAGCGTTGGAGGCAAAGCTGTCGTAGGTGCGTCGCTGTGAGGGAGCAGCGAGAGCTGCCAGGCCACCTATTCACGAATAATATGGTGCGAGAGGGTCGAGTTGGTTATTTCGGTAGAAACCGCGATGCTCGAGACGGAATCGGCGTGCTGAATGTTCTGGCTGGCGATGGAACGTTGGCGGCGCAGCTCGTCAAAGCTCTGGCAGAGGTTAATGAGGACTGATACGCTAGTTGGGCTTTTGGCCAGCAACATCTGGAATGCGCTGTCCTCGATGCCCTTGAGGTTGTGTTTAATCTTGTCATCCTCTGACATGCTGGGATTTACCCGCTTGCACAAATCGAGAACATCCTCGATGCAGCTGGGGAATGTCTCTCCAGGCTGCTGTGCGCGCTGGCGTAGACGCTGTTCGGCGCGTAGCTTACACACAGCTGGGCGATCAAAGACTTCAGCAAACAGAGTCTTAAACACGGACCAGCTCGTATAGTCTTATTCGTGGTTGAAAAACCAAAGTTTCTCTACGTCGGCTAGGTAGAAAGGCACGTGGGTCAGCTTGGACTGGTAATCCCATCTGTTATGGGCACTTACACGTTCGTACGATGACAGCCAGTCTTCCACGTCGTGTTCGGCAGTCCCACTGAAAATGGGTGGGTCGCGTTGACGAGGGACGCCGGCGCAGATGACAGTGGCAGCCGGGGGTGCAGGCAACCAGGTGGCGGGATCAGGCATTGTGCTGGGTGATCTTGTTGGCAGGGTTCGAGTGCAGAGCTCCAGGACGAGGCGAAGCATCTCAGCAACCTCCACCAAATGCGATGAGGTTTAGTGTCGTTCAGAACGGTGTGGAACGCTAGATAAATCGAAGCACTGCAAGGGCTGTCCGTAGCACGGGGCTCGCTCGCGATCACGGCACGGCCTTTCGTCTTCCTCTTCAGACGGCACATACAGGGGCGCGTCTGCTTCATTACAATATATGTATATATATATATATATATATATATATATATATTGTTACGAAGAGTTTCGAAGAAATGGTTTTATTTACAGGAGATGGACGATGATCTTAGCGTGATCGTAGCGCAGCCCGGCCTCTCAAACTCCTCGTCCTCTTCGTCTTCTTGTCGGCGCCTTTCGTATCTGTTACATTTCCCCCCAAGCAGACGAAGCCAGTGGGACGAGTCAGGACGGACAAGGAGGGTAGAAAGGCTTCAGGCGAGCAATAAGAGTAAGCTGAGTTCTGCTTGATCGCCGACTATTGCACAGTAGGCGAGCCATGACGTAAGTGAGTTCGCTCAGCCGGCCCGCAACTACAAATGGGCCTGAATATTTTGACAAGAACTTTTGGCACAATCCACGCTTGCGATGCGGTGTCCAAAGAAGCACAAAGTCCCCTTTTTCCAACGATACTTCTACGCGTCGTTCGTCGTATCGTTCTTTCGAACGACTTTGCGACGCCAGAGTACGAAAGCGAGCTATTCGACGGGCTTCTTCGGAGAGACACAAAATCTTCTATACAGAATCGTCACTGTGCAGAACGAAGGGTAAGAAAGTGTCCAGAGGGCTTCGCGGTAACCTTGCATACAGGAGATAAAATTGGCTACAGTTCGTGGTTTTGTGCTTCGCCGTGTTGTATGCGTAAGTGATGAATGGAAGCATGTCGTCCCAGTTCTTATGATTGGAGGAGACGTACATGGCAAGCATGTTGGTCAGCGTTCTGTTTGTCCTTTCAACAAGGCCATTGGTCTGTGGATGATGCGGCGTGGAATGACGGAACTGTGAAGTGCACAAACGAAGTAACTCTTCAATGGCATCAGGCGTGAACTGGCGACCACGGTCGCTGATGACACGTGGTGGGCCATGACCAAGGACCACGGAACGCAGCAGGAAGACAGCCACGCAAGCGGCGTTGGAAGACGGTATGGCTGCACTTTCTGCATACCGTGTAAGATGGTCTGCGCAGACAATTATCCAACGGTTCTTGTTGTTACATAACGGGAGTGGACCCAAAAGGTCAATGCCTACTTGCTCGAACGACGTACTGGGCGGTGTCAATGGCCGAAGGGGACCCGGCGCTGCGGTGGTCGGTCGCTTGTAACGTTGGCACGTTTCACAACTAGCGACATAGCGCTTGGTTGTTTCGTACATCTTGGGTCAGTAAAACCGCTCCTGCGTGCGGTGTAGCGTTCGTACGAAGCCGAAATTGCCGGGTGTCACATCGTCATGCATGGCGCGTAGAACGTCGGAGCGGAGACTCTCGAGGACAGCAAGCAGAAAACGCGCTCCATGCCCTGATTAATTAATTTTGTAGAATAATTTATCACGGGCAGTAAAGCGATCGCTTCTTTGAGAAGTACAGGCGGCGACAAAAAGCGGATTGAGGGTAACATCATTCCGTTGTTCTTGCTGAAAGTCTGCCGCGTCAGGGAACGTAGAGGAAACAGCAGCGAGACAGTCGTCAAAATTCTCAGCATCGCAGTCGGTAGTCGCAAGAGGAATCCGGGAGAGGCAGTCTGCGTCAGCGTGACGACGGCCACTGTTGTACGATACCACAAAGTCGAATTCCTGGAGGCGCAGTGCCCAACGTGCGAGGCGACCAGAGGGATTACGCAAACCGACCAGCCAGCATAAAGAATGATGGTCGGTGATAATCTTAAATGGTCTACCGTAAAGATAGCACCGAAACTTCTGTATGGCGAAAACAGCTGCCAGGCATTCCTGTTCCGTAATCGTATAATTGCGTTGAGATTCGCTCAAGCAACGGCTGGCATATGCGATATGTTCTGCGCCACTGTGACGTTGTACAAGCGCCGCTCCTATCCCAATTCCAGTAGCATCAGTGTGAACTTCAGGTGGGCAAGATGGATCGAAGTGACGCAATAGGGGTGCTAAGGTTAGTATAAACTTCAGTTGAGCGAATGATGCTTCACACTCTGGTGTCCAATTGAAGGATGCATTTTGTCGCAAAATACCTGTCAACAGGTAAACGATGTCGGCAAACCGGGGAACAAAACGAAGAAAATGCGAACATAGGCCAATGAATGAGCGAAGTTCTCGTGCTGATTGCGGTGGCTTAAAGGAGCTCACCGCTTCAATCTTACGAGGATCGGGTCTGACGCCATCCTTGTCGACTAAGTGTCCCAGGAACAGTGTTTGACGTTCGCTAAACCCATCATTTTTTCAGTTTACAACCGGTCCAGCTTTCTCGATGCAGTCGAGAACAATGCTGAGGCGTTCGTTATGTTCTTCAAACGCGCGGCCAAAGACTGCAACGTCATCGAGGTAATACATGCATATCTCCCACTTTAGACCACGTAGTACTGTGTCCATGAATCTTTCGAAGGTGGGAGGAGCATTGCAAAGGCCAAAAGGCATAGCATTAAAATCGAATAGACCATCTGCCATCACGAAAGCGGTCTTTTCCTTGTCGGCAGAGTCAATAGGTATTTGCCAATACCCCAATCGCAGATCAAGTGTTGGGAAGTAAGAAGCAGCGTGTAAACAATCAATGACGTCATCGATTCGCGGTAGTGGATCGACATCCTTCTTCGTCACTGCGTTTAGATCTCTATAATCCACGCAGAATCGCCAGAAGCCATCTTTCTTTCGGACCAGGATTGCTGGTGCTGCCCGTGGACTAGACGACTCTTGAACGACACCTTTGTTCATCATCTCCTTGACTTGCTCTGCAATAACTTTGCGCTCGGAGGATGACACTCAGTAGGGCTTCTGGCGGATGGTGTGTGCAGAGCAGGTATCTGTTCTGTGACGAGCGCGGGACGACGGTAAATGAAGGGGTGCATCTTCATGCGTGAAGTCGAATGCAGACTCATGCCTGGCAAGGACCTGCACCAGTGCTTCCCGTTCCGATGTAGCGAGAGCCTTGCTGATCATGCGAAACGTTAGCTCTTCAATATGGCCATTATCGCAAGGAGAGCAAGCTGTAGAGACGTCCGTAGTTAGTGCCGCTATTGAGCTACATGCGGCTTCATCGAAGAGAGCGATTTTCATACCGCGGGGAAGGACAACCGGCGTGGCAGAACAATTCAGCGCCCACAATGTGGCGACTCCTTTCGTTATGCACACGACAGAGCAGGGCACAAGTACATCTTTTTTAGCACAGTTTATGCGGAGAGGCCTAACTACAAGGTCAACACAATCAGCGTTAACAGTAGTTGCAGAAACACGAACGGGCGTCAGGCACCACGATGTTGCAATCACTTCATCAAGAACACTGAGTGTGTCTGCGTCCCTGTCTTCGCCACGCGAGCTTTGTTGGGAATGTGCTGATATAATTAACTTGTTCAATGATATTTCGCCACAACCACAGTCCACGGAAGCGCCACACTTTTCAAGAAAATCGATACCAAGAATAGCATCGTGCGAACAACGAGAAAGAACAAGGAATTCCGACAGAAGAACTTTCCCAGCCAATAGAACACGCACAGCACAAACACCAAGGGGATGAAGCCACTCGCCGCCTACTCCACGGAAGGTAATACCGTCGTTCCAAGTAAACATAACTTTGTGGCCTAGACGGTTTTTGAAAGCAAGGCTCATCACATACACAGTCGCCCCAGTATATAATAACGCCATGATCGCTATTCCGTCAATCGAGACATTCACTTTGTTTTTGAGCATCACAACAGACAGAGGTATTTCTTGCAAAGACCGTCCGTGACCTAACCTCCATTGGCCGCGGGTGCTAGTTTCCCGGCAGCGGTGACGAAGAACGGCTCCGAGTGGATGGAGAGCGACGGGGACGATTATTTGGTGGCGTCAAACTCCGCTCAGAAGCTGGCAAATCGCTGCGTCTGGTCTCTTGTGAGAAGTGGTCCATTGGAAGAAAATCGGTCGTCCGTAAGTCATATGAAGTACGGGTTCTGGGTGGCGAGGACATCGGTGGTGTCCTTCGTGATTGACGGCCTTGGCGACAATACCGAGCTATATGGGCTGTGGAAGTGCAGTTGTAGCACATGGGAGGGTAGTGGTTCACAGCATCTTCCTCTAAACGACTGCTAGGCTGCTGTGGCCGGCGAACAAGTTCGCTGTCATGTTGATAACGTGTCTCTGCTGCTCGCTGAAATCCGTTATATTGTTCTTAAGTCACGTCGTGGTAGTAGGGTCGGTGCTGTTCTTGTCGCGGGCTGACAGAAGTCACAGCGCCTCGGGGGTAAAAATGCGGCTGCTCTCGTTGTGGCCGATAGTCATCAGTAGGGACTATGTCGTAGAGACGTGGCTGCTGGCGGGGAGCGAGTTCATAATCCTCAGTGCCCCTCGCCACAGGATACGGTGAGATGGATGCCATGTATGGCTCGAAATCTGGTGGTAGGCGGAAGCTACGAGTGCCTGGAGGGCTCACTTGCGCGTGCAGGCTGAGCTCTTCCCGAACTATTTGTCGGATCGTTGATGCGAGATTGAGGGGCTGGTTGCTGTCCACGCTTTGAACTGTCGTCACATTGGCTAGCCTGCCAAACTTCGGCGTAATGAGCCTCGTCTTTAGTTGCTCGAAAGTACGACGGTGCTGAATGATGTCAGCGACGGAAGCCAGGTTGTCTTTTGCGATGAAGAAATTATAAATATCTTCGTCAATTCCTTTCAGGATGTGCCCGACTTTGTCTTCCTCAGACATTCCAGAGTCCACCATCCTACACAGTTTTATTACCGCCTCAGTGTAGGTAGTACAGGTTTCGCCTGGCACTTGCGCAAGTTGCAGTAGCGCCTGTTCTGCCCTTTTCTTTTCCCTTTCGGAGTCGCCGAATCGCTCTTTGATTTCCGAAACAAATCTTCCCCATGTTGTGAACGTTTCCTCGTGATTGTCGGACCACAACAACGCAGTATCCGTTAGAAAGAACACGACGTTCGAAAGCTGAGAAGCGCTGTTCCACTTGTTGGCGGCACTCATCCGGTGATAGTGGATGAGCCATTCCTCGACGTCTTCGTCCGATTTTCCGGCGAAGAAACGCGTATCTCTCAGTTGTAGGACGGAAGTGGTCGGCGCAGCAGGTGGAATGGGCCGTTATTCGTCTGCGTCGTGGGACATATTCAACTCCGGTAGATTCGGTGGGAGTCCAGCAAGGCGACGGCTCCGTCGAAGAACTTCTGGTTCAGCCTCCGTCTTCGGGTGTCGATTACCCCGCACCTTCCACCACAACTGTTAAGAAGAGTTGCGAAGAAATGGTTTGATTTACAGGAGATGGACGATGATCATAGCGTTATCGTAGCGCAGTCCGGCCTCTCAAACTCCTCGTCCTCTTCGTCTTTTCTTTCTTCTTGTCCGTGCCTTTCGTATCTGTTACAATATATATATATATATATATATATATATATATATATATATATATATATATATATATATATATATATACGATGGTACGCTCTTAAGCAAAATTACACCCTTTTGCAACGCAACAATAATCGGCATCTGTCTTCTCCGCATTTCCTTTGTTTAACGCGCCGAGCCTGGTACTTTCCAGTAAAGAACGGCTTGCGCGTTGTCAGCATGACATAGCATTCCCGACAGGAAAGTAGCGGGCGCAGCGTTTTCAAGAAAGGGAACGCAAGCAAGTTAGATGACGAATATTGTTGTGTGGCAGAGATACACTTCAAAGTGTGAAACTTTGCCTAAGAGTGCAGAAAGCACGATGGTAGATGGTATAAAATGACAGACAGCGCGTGAAGTCAAGAGCGTCGTCTTCTTCTCTCCAAGTTTAAAACGTCTTGTTCGTCAGCGTGTCACATGACCCCCGGCAGCTGAAGCGCCGGCTCGGTGCTGGTTAGGAGGGAGGCGAGTGACGCGAGTTAAGACGAGCGACGTGGACCACGTCGGAGCGACGCTGAGCCACGGTTGGGTCAAGAGGGGCGATTTCGTACGTGACGTCAGTTAGTTGACGCAAGACACGGTAAGGGCCACAGTAGCGTGAAAGTAACTTCCCTTAAAGGCCACCGCGGCGTGACGGCGGCCAAAGGAGAACCACGGTGCCCACTGTGTAATGGACGTCACGATGCGGGTGTCGTATAAGCGCCGCTGATTGTCCTGCGACTCCACAAGTCAACGTCGAGCAATATGGCGCGCTTCTTGTGCGTTGAGTATGGCTTCACGGGCGTGCTCAGATGCGAAATTCAGACTAGCGGGTAGAACACTGTCGAAAGGTAGCGAGGGTCGCGGCCAAACAAGAGGAAGATTGGAGAGAAGCCTGCGGTGTCATTTCAAGAAGAATTATAGGCGAAAGTAACGAACGACAACCCAACGTCCCAGTCGGAATGGTAAACGGAGACAGACATGGGCAGCATGTCAGTAAGCGCTCGCTTAAGACGCTCGGTTAGACCGTTCGTTTGTAGATGATAAGCAGTAGCAAGTTTGTGTTTACTTGCGCACGAGTGTAGAATGTCATTGACAACTTTAGAAAGAAAGTAGCGGCCTCGGTCGGTGAGGAGCTGTCGAGGGGCACCGTGGTGAAGGATGACGTTCTCTCGGATGAAGTCAGCGTCATTGGTTGCGCAGCTTGTCGGAAGAGCCCGTGTGATTGCATATCGGGTGGCCTAGTCTGTTGCTACAGCAATCCACTTGTTTCCCGAAGCAGAAGTAGGAAAAGGGCCTAAAAGATCAACACCTACACGGAAGAATGCTTCGGACGATACGCCAAGTGCTTGAAGGTGGCCAGCAGGCAGTATGGTCTGCTTTTTGCCTTATTGACAAAAGTCACGCGCAGCGATATAACGGCAGACGTCACGGTATAGACCAGGTCAAAAGAAGCGCCGACGAACGCGGTCATAATGCCGTCACTCGCCAAGAGGACCAGCAGTCGGTACATCATGAAGCTGGGCGAGAACTGTCCGACGCAGATGCTCAGGTACAACGAAGAGCCGGTCAGGGTCGTCCGGGCGCATGTTAGAGCGGCACAATATGCCATCGTGAAGTTCAAACGTGCGAAGGTAAGGATCAGGCGTCGTTGAAGTGAGCGTTGAATAAGGTCTTGTAAGTGGGCGTCGCGCCGTTGTTCCGCTCCAATATTGCGAAAAACAGCCAGAGACAGACCGGTAAAAGGGATTCCAGTCGCAGAAACATCAGGTGGGTTGATAGGATGGCGCGACAAGCAGTCTGGATCTTGATGTAGTCGGCCGGTTTTGTACGCAACGGAATAGTTGTATTCTTGAAGACGCAGAGCCCAGCTGCCAAGGCGCCCTGAAGGATCTTTCAGGGACGAAAGCTAACACAGAGCGTGGTGATCAGTGATGACTGTGAATTGCGGGCCGTACAAAGAGGGGCGGAATTCGCCCAATGCCCAAACGAGAGCCAGACACTCGCGTTTGGTGATAGAGTACTTTCGCTCAGCAGGGGAAGGAAGGCGGCTGGCGCAGGCAATAACACGTTCTCGTCCTTGTTTCTGCGCCAAGATAGCTCCAATACCGTGGCCACTGACATCGGTACAGACTTCTGTTGTAGCTGACGCATCAAAGTGAGCGAGAATGGACGGGGAGGAAAGCAGCCCAATCAGCTCGGTGAAAACACCAGCTTGCTCAGGGCCCCAAATGAAGGCAGCGTGTTTCTTCAGGAGCTGATTAAGAGGGCGCACCACGTCCGCAAAATTTCGGACAAACCGACGGAAGTAGGAGCAAAGGCCGACTAAGCTGCGAAGGCCCTTGGCACATGTTGGTACGGGAAAGTCCTTCACTGCCCGTATTTTATCGTGATCAGGGCGTACACCAGAAGAATGGACGAGATGCCCGAGCACAGAAATTTCGCGACAACCGAAGTAGCACTTGGATGAATTTAGTTGCAGCCTCGCCTGACGGAAAACAGATAGGATCGTCGATAGGCGTTCGCGGTGCTTCGCAAAAGTCGTATAAAAAACGATCACGTCGTCCAGGTAACAGAGGCAGATGAACCACTTGAAACCGTGTAGGAGGGCGTCCATCATTCGTTCAAATGTGGCCGGGGCATTACACAAACCGAACGGCATCGCTTTGAACTGGTAAAGGCCATCGGGAGTAATAAAAGCCGCCTTCTCACGGTCCATGTCATCGACGGTGATTTGCTAGTAGACGGAGCGAAGGTCGATGGATGAACAATATTGGGCTTCATGCAGGCAATCCAGCGCATCGTTAGTGCGTGGTAGCGGATAGAAGTCCCTCTTTGGTACCTTCTTGAGGTGTCGCTAATCAACACAATATCGCCAAATGTTGGTCCTTCTTTTTAACTAGTACAACAGGGTACGCCCATGGGCTACAAGAAGGTTCACTGATGTTACAAGAAAGCATTTTGTCAACTTTATGTTGGATGATGTGTCGCTCAGTAGGCGAGACGCGGTAGGGTCGCCGATGGATCGGACTCACATAACCCGTGTTTATTCAATGTCTGACGACAGATGTTTGTCCTAGAGGGCGATCTCCAAGGTCGAATATGTCCCGGTAGGAGGCAAGGAGGCAACGTAGTTCTTGAGCACGCTGGGGCGGAAGGTCGGCACTGCGCCAGGAAATTTCCTCACCCTTTATCTTCTGGTAGTTTCAACATTAGTTAAAGAGAGAAGGTGTTTAACGTCCGAAGTCGGCGCCACCCGATGATTCGAGTGCACGGTGGCAGCGCGAAGGAAGAGCCGTTGTCCGGTAAAGAGACGCTTTATTCAAACGCCGAGGCGTCTGTCCGAGTCCAAGTCCGAAACTCCGCTCTCCCGGAACGCTCCCCTTCATCTCGGACCGTCTTCCCTTTTGTTCCGAGTTAGGGTGCAATCGGGCGCCTCTTCTACGGTGAAACAACTAATCTGATTTCTTTCCACGCGTGGGTGTCTCCTGCGTCCCCTCTTCGCGGAACCCACCTGCGTCCTTCGTTTCCGGTTATTGGCCGCTACAGCAGCGCGTGAAATCGTCCTGCGCTTTGCTGTAGTCGCATTAACTGGGCCTAATGACAACAGCAAGACCAACCCCCTGACCTCAAACTCACCATCACAAAGGACATATACGTCCTCCCACCGATACACGACATTGGATCAGCTATTCACTGGTGAATAGCTGTCGTCGATGGATCTCACAAATGGCTACTGGCAAATAGAAGTCGACGAGAGGGATCGCTAAAATACTGCCGTCATTACACTGGATGTCCTCTGTGAGTTCAAGGCCCCGCAATTCGGACTGTTCTCGGCGCCTGCAGCGTTGCAGCGCGTGTGTAAACAGAGCTTTCTCGTCTACTTAGAAGACGTTGTCGCCTTCGCCGGGAATTTCCACTTTCCCTTTAGGCGTCTTGGGACAGTACTAGAGGCCATCAAGTCGTCAAGGCTCACTTTGAAGTCGGAAAAGTGTGGCTCCACTTACGACGAGCTTCTGTTCTTGGGCCACGTCATCACAACATATGGAATCCGCCCTGATTCGCAAAAAAAAAAAGAAACATCTGCCATCTCTAAATTGGCGCGCTCCACCAAGAAAAAGGGAATGCGCAGATTCCTTGATTTGTGTGTCTATTACAGGCGCTTCGTCAGTAACTCTTCGCACATCGACGGGTCATTAACCTTTCTCACGAAATCAGACTTCGATATTAAGTGGTAAGCGCCACGAGCCGAAGCCTTCGACGAGCATAAACAGCGCCTGCCGTCACCATCAGTGCTCGCCCACTTCGGCGAAGACGCCCACGCCGAAATCCACACCGACGCAAGTAGTCAAGGCCTCGGTGCCATGCTAGTGATACCAAAGACGGATTTGAGAAGGTCATTCTTTACGCTAGCCGGTCCTTGTCGAATGAGGTAGCCAGTTATTCTTCGACGGAAAAATGGTCTTGCCATCGTTTGGGCTCCCAAGAAATTGCACCCTTACCTATACGGCAGGCCCTTCAAAGTCGTAAGCGACCATCATGCCTCGTGTTAGCTGGCAAATTTGAAGGACCTTTCAGGAGGCCTACTACAGGAATTTGACATCCCCGTCGTCTACAAGTCTACACGGAGGCACTCTGATACCGACAGTCTATGATGCGCCCCCATTGACTCGCCGGTGCAAGACGACGAGGATGACAACGCTTTCCTAAGAACAGTAGGCGCGCAAGACTTCACTGAACAGCAACGAGAAGACCCGGAGCTAAAAAGCCTTGTCTAGTATTTGGAAGGCAATACTGACATTGTCCTTGGGACATTTAGGCGAGGATCGCTTACCTTTTTGTTGCAGAAAAATCTACTGGCAAGGAAGAACGTCTCACCCGTCTGTGCCAGCTACCTTCTTGTTCCCTCAGCACTACGCCCGGAGGAAAACGCGCCCTACATGACGATCCGACAACTGGGCCCCTCGGCATCTCTCGAACGCTATCGAGTATACAGGGAACGTATTACTGTTCGATGTCCGCGTCTAACCACGGACATCGCCCGTTACATCAAATTGCCGAGACTTCCAGTGACGCAAGACACCACCGACGAAGTCCGCGGGATTACAATAACCGATCTAGCCTACTTGCCGACCGTTTCAGCAGATCGCAATGAATTTGTCGGGGCCATTTCCGACGTCAACATCTGGAAACAAGTGGATCGTCTGGCCACAGACGACGTTACCCGCTACGCGGAAGTGAAATTTTTGCCCAAAGGCGGTGCAGTGGAAGCAGTGAAATGCCTTGTCGAGCACATCCTGCTGTGACATGGCGTGCCAGAAGTGGTCATTACTGACAGAAGAACAGTTTTTACAGCTGAGTTTACTCAAACCGTCTTCCACAACTTCTAATGCTGTGCCCTCGCCGCGAACTCAAGACATCCTGCAGTATAGCCATGCAAGTCACCGGAGGACCAGTGCCGACCGCCCGCTGACGAATGGCATGACGGAACATCTGAACAAGACGCTCGGCGACATGCTAGCGATGTTCGTTGACGTCCAACACAAGTGCTGGGATGCCGTCTTTCCGTATGTAAACCTTGCTTAAAACACGCAGTGCAAGGAACAACACAGATCACGCCGTTCAAGATGGTTTACCGAAGGAATTTTACGAGGAGTTTCGATGCTGGCAAACATAAATGACGAAGAAATTCTCGACGTTACCGCAAATCTCTAGCGCGCCGAGAAACCCGACAGCTCGTCCTCCGGCGCATCAAAAAAGCAGAGGACAGAGAGCCGGAACTACAATCTTCGACGATGCTGATTGTATTGTAGATCTGATTGTATGTACTACAGGAATTATCTGGTACATTAGATTATGTAGTAAGAATTGCGGGCACCAGCGATTATTCTGGAACCATCGATGACTAATTTACAAAACCAACAATCTTGACCAACAGTTCAGATTTCGACTTTCGCCGAACGTGTTCGCCGCTATCGCTTTGCTTTGAGTGTGGCTCAACGGAGTGTCCCTCCAGGTGTGTTATGATCTCAGACACCTTAACATAAATTTATTTTAATTTTTATAATTATGCGCGCTAGAGAGAAAAAACACTGGATCATAAGTTATTTTTCTTCTCGCTATTTAGAGACTATAAGCCTATCTATGGTAGCATCGATCATTGATTGAACAATGGCTTTGCGAGAAAGATCTATGACACACGCGCATTTCGGAAATCGGCCATAAACATTATAGCATGAAGTATGAGCAGCATCAGTGAATTCTGTGAATATTTATGTCATTCAATGGCTGAGGCTTGATGTTCTGGATCCTTCTGTTACGCAGTTTCTTACTACGCACACTAGGAGCCAGACGTGTGCACTGTTCCGTCTGATGACCTGCGTCTTGTTTTTGTAGGCTCTGTCTCCGCTAGCAAGGAATAAGTACGTCCACAACAACATTTTGTTTTTATCCTCTTTGTTGCTAACCAACCCCCTAGAGCAAAACAATACCCTGTTTTGATTCCCGCGTGATGTAAAGGATTGTTTGAGTAATGCTTAAACTTTGCAAAATACACGTGTGTGAACAGGTAATGCATATGGAAGCATCGCAGAGTGTGACAGTAACATAAGAATTGTATTACAGCTTTTGCTGCGATATTAAGATAGGTAGGCTAAGTATAGTGAGCGAAACACCTATGGTGGGCAAACACCTGGCTGGGGTTGATAAATTACAACCCAGATAACCCGTTATAATGCAAAAATGCGTGTCTTGATTAGTGTGTGCTTTTCTGAAAGTGATAGCTGCTGTTAATCATGATTTCAGTTTCTTTTCTCATAGAGATGGCTGTTCAATGTTGAGGTCGTTTTTGAACACATTTTCAGTCGTTGCCGTATTCTAGGGACTTCTAATGCCTTTTTAAATAAGAAAGTGCAGAATCATATCCCTTGTTAAAATCACAAAAATGAGACATACGATTCGTGACGTAACGATTTCGCGTTTATTATCGAAGCAGAACTGCCACTGCTAGAGAGTGCTGGGTGGCGGGGAGCCAAAAGCGCAGGGGCAA
This sequence comes from Dermacentor andersoni, assembly GCF_023375885.2. Lineage (NCBI taxonomy): Eukaryota > Metazoa > Arthropoda > Arachnida > Ixodida > Ixodidae > Dermacentor > Dermacentor andersoni. Next base: position 51,223,150 of record NC_092820.1, on the reverse strand, counting down.
CATAACAGGTCAGGTGGTAACAAGGGTTAGATTGCGCCTGATTCGGACCTTACTTCAGTGGCTCAGATGTCGAGAGGATCAGAGAGAGAAAAAACAGGAGGCCTTCGCGGCACACGCAGCACAGGCACATCGTAAGCTGAAGAAGCGGGTCCACAGTAGTTACATTTTCGGCAGCACGCACTACAGGGTCTTCACTGCAAAGTCGGCATTGTTTTCACGAGAATAAACTGAACTGTGCACCCGGCGCCTACAGCTAGCTGCGGCAGTGCTGCTCTCTGCAGGGTGGTATGCTGAGCCCGAAGTTGCCCGGTTGCAGGTGTGCGCTGAAGTCTACTATCCGCTACTTCAGCGGCAGTTCGTACCTAAGAGGTACGAACCTTGCAAGGTTCGTATTGGTTTAGACCAAGGCGCCATGATGTTTACCGAAGACTAAACATAAGTACCTAGACTACGAGGCGCACAAGTCACATGCACCGACCTGTGGCACGATACAATGCCGTTGATGATGATTAATATTTTTTATTTCCATCCCCTTTAGAAAGGGCCGGTGACGAATGGTCTCCTAGCCTGCTAAAGTTAACCAGGTACAGGTACATGAAATATGCAACTGCTGCATGCAACTGCTACGTGCCGGGACACGCGGTGTAAGAAAGCACAACTAAAATACGAAGTTTCGACGCATCGACGCTACGCGGCGCGCATCTCAAATCGCGTGACAAGTGGCACGATACGAGGCTCATGATAACGAGGATGGTGATTTATTAGGATTCTTTTTGAAACAAGGCGGTTATAAATACTAACGTAGCCTGCTTGATTAATAAGGTAAATTATGCGTGTTTTTAAATCCAACATACTTGTATAAATCTTTTTGATCTTCTTTTCATTCCTCAAAGATTGCCTATCTACCTTGTAGCGCCACCTATGCAAGTGCTACCTGGTGTAATAATATGCAACCGCAATGCAAAGTGTGCACGTATCGATGCTACGCTGCGCGCATGTTACATTGCATGCCTCCTCACGCGCTAGAACGTCTGTATAGGGCATGTTTCCGCTGCCAGAAGGTAAGCATTGGCGGGGCTCAGAGGTGCAGTAGCAGACTGCCGCCGTGGAGAAAAAGAAAGATAAGGAGAAATAGAACTAGTTCTTCCTGACGATAGCTGCAACGCACACTGGTGGCAGGGTGGGCGGACATCGCCAACCAGAATGTCTATTGGAATAACCCCATAACGCTTTAAATGCAAAATGCAAATTTAAAGGCTCTGAAGTGTAGTATGAGTGATAGTGCAATGTAGAGTACGTGCTAGGGTTTGCGGTAGCCGCTCAAGTGAGCATAAAATCACTAGGATTTTAGGAAGAGGCTCGCGCTGTTGAATTGTTATGCGCTCCTTAAATGTAGTAACGTTTACAGAGGGAGTTGTCGGTCCTTATTGCAGATGGTTAGGCTTCGTTGGAAATGTAGCTTTAGCGTCGCACGGATTTGGTAAAAAATGAGGAGTGGAGGAAATCAGATGAATAAACATTGACGAGTACACAATCGAAAACAATAGCGTTCCTACGGAGGCGCACACAGCACGAATGAATAGTAGAAATAAATGGTTCTTAATATAAAATTTGAAATAGAACTATACTGGAGAAAAGAAAAAGAACTAGCAAGAAATGGAAGAAAATTGTGAAAAGCCAAGGAATATATAGGACCAAGTCTGCTGCAGGCACATTTGTGACCTTGGAGGGAGCGGGTCATTCCTGGTGACGTCAGTTGATTCCCACGTAACAGAGCATCACATGCTTCCGCTCGTCATAGACGCTCATGCCATCAAGCAGGCGTGCTTGCCAAACTCTGTATTTGTTTTTTTTGTCTTTGAAATCGCTTCATATAGAGTTAAGTAGCATCCTATGAAGGGAAGGGGCCGCCACTGTTTTTTAAAGAAATACTACAAAGACGTTGCCTTCGTGAAGGCCCTTTGTGCTACACTGTGATTACAATATGTGGACGTTCGACTAAACTTTGCGGTGCCTACCTACTAATTACCAACGTACATCACAGGAAAGCAGGGGGAACGCTAGAGATGGAAATTGAAGACGATGAGCAAAAGAAGAACAAGGTGATAGCGGGCTCCCGCTTTAATATTGTTCTCGTTTCGCTCAATGAACATCATGAATCGCAGCATTAAAACCGAGTTAGTCATTGGGTAACCTAACACTGCGCCATCAGTTTCGCCACCATTGCTTTTTTCACAAAGTCTACCTTCATTAGCCATTGCCTGACGTACTTGTTTTGCCTGCGACTAATTCTTATCTCGGACTGATCATCAACACAGTCAGATGAATATTCTGTAACATAGAAACTTTATCTTATTTCTTGATACCACACATACCCAACGATTGGAACCTTCATGACGATATTGCATCTTATTATGATCGTATTATATCAACGCGCCTTAACTGCGATAATCCTGCATGACCATTTCATGTATATCTAACCACTCCCTCCGTCTTTGTAATGCGTAAGTATTGTTTGACGATCTCCCCAGCCGTGTCATGCGAAACGTGTAATGCCTTGTATCTGAACAAAAATTCAGGACATGTAGTCGTTGTAGCAGGGCAAACGTAGAAGTTTGGCAATCTTTACAAAGGATAAGGAACAATTTACAGAAAAAAAAAGTGAGTTTCCATAGATACACATAAGGCTCCATTGCATGGGGAAGCTGATTGTAGAGGTAGGCAAACTAAAATTTGGGGATGGGCAAACACGAACTTTGGGGTTGGATAAACTTGAACTTTGGGATTGGGTCAACTTAAAGTGTATAGATGGGCCAGCTATATCTTTGGGGGTGGGCCAAGAGAAATTTAACATTGGGCCAACTTAACATTAGGGAATGGCCCCAATTGAGCTTTGGGTTGGGCCAACTTGAAATCTTTAGGTGGCCCAACTATAAATTTGGGCGTGGGCCAACTTGAGATACTGGGGTGCCCCAATGTCCAATTCTACGCGGCTTAGGACCCTTCGAGTTGTGAATTACTCGCGGGCAAGCGAGCGCGTTGACACTCTCGGCGCGCTTTAATTTGGGATTAACGAGGCGCAGTTAGAACGCAGGTGACATAGGACTGCGAGAACAATAGCGAGTGTGACATGACAGCGCAGCGATGCACTCTCCCCTCACGCAGTACCTCGCGCGCTGCAGCGGCAGGTGCTGCACCCTTTCGCCCTCTCTGCTCCACAGAGGCGTGCTCTTGTAGGTTGTTCTGGATAAATTGGTATGATCGCTTTGAAGGGGTCGGATACGGTTAGGCGTTTAGTTTCAGTGCGCCCAAGGAAATGAACGGTTGGTGAAACTCGGAAGCGTCGTGCGAATGCCGAACCAGTACGTACATATCGACATCGCAAGAAGGAAGAACAGCAAGAGGAAGTACCTCATAAGCAACAACAAATCGATGAGCAAAAGAAAGAACAGAGGAGACATTCAGCAGTGGATCGGCAGCGGTCTTATAGGGTGACACTTACTGAATCGCAAGCTCGACCTATTGAACAACAGAAGACGGCACGACACCTGGAACGAATGCGTCAGCTTCGCCAAGACGACGAGGAACGGCAAGTCGCTGGTGACAAGTGCTTCGAGAGCAACTTCAGCGATGATCAATTTGGTTCGTCTTGCTTGGTGTGTGATGCACTGTGGTTTCGATCGCATGCAAAGAATCTTTGGTCCCGTGATCATGACTTGCTTCTAGAAGCGTTTCCAGAGGAGAATGTGGAAAACTTTGTGGTTTGTACTTGGTGTAACTGCTCCCTTCGTTCCTGTACGGTTGCATGTCTCCCTCCGTTCAAAAGTTTTCAGTACCCTCCTAAGCCTTCTCACCTGCTTTCACTTACGGAGATTAGTGAGTGCTTGATATCGCCAAGAATGCAATTCATGCCAATTCGACGTTTAATAGAAGGTGTTCAGTTTGTAATCTTTATTCAGATAGCGAACGTTCCAGTCGAGGTCGATAAGGCGGTAACGAGTATCCCCGAAAAGTATCCGGTAACACAACCATCCATGTAGACCTAAAGAAAATGATGGGTAAGAAATTGGTTTATAAGCAAGTAGCAGTAATGGAGGAATTGTAGGCCTCGCTAGAGTTTTTATACGTCTTGTGATGTCTATACTCTGTAGAATATTTGTTTTATAATTTTGGATATGCCGCTAATATATTGTAACACATCGTGTTTTATTCTGGTATTGTTCCTCTTTACATTACGAAAACTAATGCCCTCTACAGTGACTCGGCGCTTGAGAGCATGCCGAATAAATTAGTAAGATAAAGAAAGTGTAAGCAAAATTTTTCAGTTTGCCAGTTGCAAACAATATATTAAAGGGTGTGAAAAAGTGAACGATAGCTAGAGTGAAGTATTCGAATAATTTAATATTTCAAGCCGTTAGTTGCTCGAAGGGTACCACTCTTTCGATGCCATCAGAGCACTTTCGGTCAATGAGCACAGAGATGCCATTGGTAAGGATAGAATGCGTAAACTTCCTATTGTACAGGAATCCCTGGTACACCTAGCGTCGTTCGAAGCGACAGTTGGCTGCGAAGAAATACCATGATTTGGCTGGTCGTGCTGCTACTTCTATGCAGGGTGTTTTGAGCTAACTTTAGCCAGATAAAAAAAAAAAATAAAGATATGCCAATGCACTCTTAGACGACCCGACCAAATGCATGTTGCTAGCTTTTTTATGTAGTGTGTCATGCTATATTTTGTATTTTGCTTAATTAAATAATATTAAAGCCAATTCTGAAGCAACGAAGTTAGGCAAAATTCGAATTAGAAACCTTTAGAGCGTTTTGCAAAACGTCCGATTAGACAGTTTCTCAGTTTCTATCTGTTAAATATTACTGGTTTTTTTTAGCCTAATGTGGATGCTCGCGAAATACACAAAACAAATATAAAAAGAATAGCACGTCACATGCCCGCTGGCGCGTCGTGATTGCAGCTCTCCCAAACTGTCCGCGTGCAAACGAACATAACAGCTGGCAGGGCGTGTTGCATAAAAGGCGACAGGGCTATGACGAAGGCGTTGGCTGTGCGTTTTACGCCAGCAGTGTGCTTCCCTCGCGGCTGTTCATGATAGCGATAAGCACACGCAGCGGTAGCACACGTGGCTGAATGCTATGTTCGTTTGGGCACGGAACGCTTGGGAGCAGTGCAATTACGACTCGCAAGCGGTCGTGTCACGTGGTGTACTTTTTGTATTTCGCGGGCATCCGCAGCAAGCTGGAAAACACTAATACTTAATAAACAGAAAGACAGAAACTGTTTAGTCGGACGTTTTGCAAACGGCTCTGCAGCGAAAAAAACACTCCAACTCCGTGCTTGCTATGTCAGTGTGTTTGAACAGTTCAAGCGTATGACCAGAACATTTGCGTCGTCATCGAATAGCATTTCCCTCTCTCAAAGGTCTTCCATATTCAGTCGACTGCTGAGTGTGGCCGAGACCTACTTAAGATAAATTTCGAGCGATTTTCACCAGTAACGAGAGTTCGCGAGCTGTGGTAATTATTAGTGAACAGCATCAAAACTGCTGCGAACTTTCTTCGACGCCTGTATAACTGATTTTATCTTCACAATTCGTAGGTGACGCCATCCTGGGCTGTTACGCAAATGTTTTTTTTTTTTCGCGAAGTGACGTCAAATTAACATGGTCATGAAACACCGAACGCGTCTGCGCAACTATGTTCATGCATACGAATCGGCTGTAGTACCGTTTGTTCTGGCTGGAGTACTGATCTTTTTTCCTAGCTTTGTTGCTTCATAAGTTCGTAAATAATCTTCACTAATTATCTAACTAAGCAAAATAAAAAAATAGCGTGACACACCACATAGAAAAGTGAGCAACATGCATTTGCTCTTGTCGTCATACAGTGCTTTGGCCTATTTTTGAACTCTAGTTAATGTTAACTGAAACACCTTAAAAGCATACCACAGTCATCGGAGTAGTACGCATCTTTCTTTCAGGCACCGCTCCAACAATCCATGTTCGTGCCAGCTATGAAGCAGATCTCAGACATCAGCATGATCGTCGGCACTTTATCCTGCATTTGAATATTTCTTAAAGGGAATTCCAGTCACAGACTGCTAAAAGACATGAAGGAAGCCTCTCCTGAGCGCCGGGTATCATTAGCTTCACAGCAATTCGTGTACCCCGCTACTACTAGAAGTCAAACTGCTACAAACTATAACAAACATGACGCTGAGGGCTCAGTCAAATTTAGGTATTCCTAACGGGTGTGTAGTGGCTCCCTATAATAAATAAATAGTGCACGTGTGCTAGGGCACTCTTGAATTTAAAATAGAGGTGCCGGCGAGGTCCACCGATTTGACAGTAAAATAAGTGATGGAACTCAAGTGACGTCTTGCAGAAGAAGGGGAATCAATTACTCAGCAAAAGAGCGGTAATAGCGGCAACATGATCTCCTGCCAAGGATTTTATCTCTAATGCACAGCAAGACGCCTTATGACCATCATTTTTGAACTCAGTGGAGCCCCTTAAATTTTGATTGCTTGCTAGCCCAAAGGCAACACGTAAAATTATTCACACTGAAATGTTGCTTGCGATGCAATGACGTGGTTTTGTTGCGTCACTGTATGTGTCGATAAAATGAAGATAAAGTAAGGGGCCCGCTGACCATATGTCCAGTGGATGTCACAGGTAGGTTAGCGACGAGACGATGCATCTCCTGTATACAGCGTTAATCCAAGAGATGCGTAAATATTGAAGTACGAGTACAGTTCTTCGTAACGTGAGACACCTGACCTGTCATCTCAGCTTCGCAATGATTAAATTATCCCGAGAAGAATGCGCAGAGAACACTGACAAAACAATGAGAGAGGACGTTGTATATTGAGCAGCTGCGTAATTCTGAAGCCGGTCATAAACAATGGCTTGAGGCCTGACGAAATTCAATGGTTTCAGTTAAGGCACTCCTCACTAACTCTTCACTTTCTGGATCCTTCTCGTAGGCACTTTGCAACTGCGGACGCAGGAGGCGGTTTTTTTCTTTTTTCCCCCGGACTGTCTACAACGCATCTCTGGCTTCTGCCTCCTCTAAAAAACATTAATGTAAGTCAAGAATACTTTAACCATTGTATGCGTTTTATTTGTCATAATACCGAGTATTTAAGTGAAAAAATAGTGCTTGTAGACTGCAGAGAAATATAGAATAAGCCGGACGTTTTTCGCAACGTCTTTATGCACTGGTGGGGTTAAGATAATAGAGTTATTGATGGTTTCCAGAGCTAATTAACTGAAATGCACTAAATCAAGTTTCACTTGAACATTGTCGGAAGACAATATTGAAGCTGACAAAACTGTTATGACAACTCCTTTGCTGAAGTTGTGCATAGTATGTAAAGAACGCAAGAAAAGATGGTTGTCACCAGTTCTAGGAACTGTTTCCCCAATACACGCTGGATAATGCATTGCTGTTCTAGCTAACATTTTACTGAAATAGCAATTATAGGAGCCCTCCAGGCAACATTTGGCATTGTGCGTGTTCCAGTCAGAGGCAACAAGGAGGGGAATCGCTCACCGCTGCTTCCGCTTCTCATTGTACCGCCAATCTCAGAGCGAGTATCCGCTGTCATCGAACGAGATATCTTCATCTTTCCTCTTCGAGCACGATGTTTTGTGTGTTAGTTAATTAGTAAGCGAGTGTTTACAACACTTTATACGACCAATAAAACTTCGAACAACTGGTAGTTTACTAATAATTTTATTTCACTGTCATTACTTCGCCTTTTGAACTAAGCGGTGTCTTTTATTATAACTGCGTTGCTGGTAAAGCTGATACCTGCTTCTGTCTAGTGTGCCCAATGTTAGACGCAAGCAAAATGAATGAGTACTCTCATGAATGTATTTTACAGATCTTGAATGAACTTATCATCAATATGATAACGCCTAATTCGCGGGTATTGTAGGCAAAAATAATCAGTAAGAGAGTTGAAGACTGTGATGTAGACCTCGTAAATACCATACTACACTGCCAAAATTCTGTTGCTTCTTGACTTTGACTGCTTAGACTGGCCTTAATAATATCGATAATCGACAGAGCAGTGTCATAGAATGAATAATTTCATGATGTCATCTTATAGCCAGTACGTCGCTGCCTTTGATGATATAATTGTTTCAATGGATATTTATTTCATTCCTGACTTAAGCTTGTATTCGTGCATTTTTGTCTCGTATATACGTATATATATTAAGAGCTTTTACGTGCGAAAACCACGTTATGATTATGAGGCCCACTGAAGAAAGGGGATCTGGAAAAATGCAGCAGCTCGGTTTCTTTAACGTGCACCTAAATCTATGTTCACGGGAGTTTGCGCATTTCGCCCCCATCGAAAAGCGGCCGCCGTGGCCGGGATTGGATCCCGCGACCTTGTTCTTAGCAGCCCAACACCATAGCCTCTAAGCAACCACGGCGAATGCGAATGCTTCCCTTAAGCACTTTGATTTTGTGCCGGACTGATTTCGTCGGACCTTTTCGGCTTGTGTATCAGTTGGCAAAAACAGGTAGGAGCGATTCCACTCGCTTTCACCTATGGTAAGCTCTCTCCATTTCATTTTGTATTCGCCACTCAATAAGAAGGATACCAAGCGCGACCGTTAGCGTACGAGCGACATGCCATGAACTTTTATTAAGCCTTAATCGTCTATGTTGGCGGCGCCTTTTGCGGTGACCTTGGCCAAATTGCATAGTGACGAAAAATGGCCGACGCCGCAACGAGTAAAATCGCGTCAACAAATGCTCCTATTGACGTCACGTTTCGCCGAGAGGTTCCTGTAAACAAAGTAAGTTAGTAGCCTTGAAAAGAATATTTGTTACATTTCGGTGAGGTTGGGAATTGAGCCCAGGCAGCCAGGGTGCCAGACGAGCACGCTTTCCCTGAAAGCACGGCTGTTTCCCGCTTCTGGCTTAGTAAGGGTGCGCCTATTCGTGCCTGATCGTACACGTCGCGTGGTCACAGAGACGCGCTCGTGCCAAAGCTCGCGCGTTCGTCGCCATCGCCTTCTTCTACAGCTGGCTCCGAGGTCGCTCATTATGCCGGCATTTCCATAGTGCCCCTCAATCTGCGACGGCGCTGACGGCAATGACCTGCTAACAGTAGGTGCGGCGATTTCGGTGAGTTATCTTGTGTGCACCGATGGACAGTTGCCACAATTCTTCATAAACGTATCTCAGTCGTTACAAAAGGTGTGCCCAGTTTCCAATCAGGCTTTCGACCTAAAGAGACACTAAATGCGAATACTAAGCCGATGTGTACTGTTTAAGTATCATTCCGGAAACCTCTCAACGATTGCTTCGTGCCAACAAAAGACATAGTTAACGAGAAAGTTGCATCTGAAGGGTCTGAATACCTCTTTCAAAATTGAGATCTCCCGCCAACCAACCGGGGGAGTAGTGCCGTTTGATACGTCATCACCACCCTTTGCTGCCGTCGGCAAGTCAAACGGCACCCGACAGATGGCGGTACCGAGCTAAGACAGAGAGGTGGATTTGCCGCTGCAGCTGCTTTTTGGTCAAGTGGCGGAGACGGTTCAGGCATCCCGAGACATCATGTGGATGTCAAATTCTCTTCTACTTGCAGTTTCTGAGAGTGTCGCGAGCCAGCGAAATCAGCGCGGTACTACACGATAACGAAACTACTCAAACGTGAAAGCGTCGGCGGCGCAGAGTCGAGCGAAAACGAAACCTTTCGACCGCCCGCGTCGTTGTGAAGAGTATGTTGAATGTGTTCTTTTTTTAAAATAAATGGAATTGTAGTAGCAGCATTTTATTTCGTCTTGTAATACAATACTAGGATGTTTTTTTGCGACGAGTAGTTGATTAATAGCAACAAAATTTAACTCAGGAGTGCTTTCGTCATCGGGTAAGTACTTGAACGTCCCGGGGGAGCGTCTAATTATTTGCTGCATTTACCTAAATTTCCCGATTACGGAGGCTCTGTTCGCGGCAATATTGACGCTTTAGAGATTCTCGAGCCCTAATCTATCACTTTAGCTTGAGCTTATGTTTGCCTTTTGTGTCCATTTAAAAATGTGTAACACTTGCTTAACATTTTTTGAAATTGGTTTAATAGAAGGAAAAGAAAATGTGCTGTAACAAAAGTCTGCACTTTAGTAGAACACGTAAATGTACAACTGAGCATTTTTTATTCCCAAGCCAAGATCACAGGATATTCTACATAAAGCTTAAGATATATTGGGCGTTCGCTGTATCGGGTGGAGAGGCTAGAAATGCGGTGGCTAGATCTTCATCAGACAATAACTTATATATGGGGAAAGAAAGCTGAAGTTAAGCAAAAATAAAAACTGTAGGAGCTCTGCTTTTTAGATATGTGCGTTCCGGAAACAGGGCGAACGTGAATCGAGATATTATTTTGACTCATAACGTGGAATAACATTAACAAAACTAAGTTAGCATGCAGCTGCACCATACAAAAGGTCACCCCGCATCTCCATTGCACTTGCGAATGAAGCACCGGGCATTGCCCCAGAATACCTCCGCTGCTACTTCCCGTACGCACACCCACCCTGGTTGCTTAGTGGCTATGGTGTTGGGCTGCTGAGCACAAGGTCGTGGGATCGAATCCCGGCCACGGCGGCCGCATTTCGATGGGGCCGAAAACACCCGTGTACTTAGATTTAGGTGCGCGTTAAGAGCGCCAGGTGGTCGAAATTTCTGGGTCTTTGACTACGGCGTGCCTCATAATCAGAAAGTGGTTTTGGCACGTAGAACCGCCTACATTTTTTTGTCCCCGTGCGTAGCCTTCGTTCCGCATGTATCGCTAGTAGCTCAGCGTGCGCCCCATATACAGGGACGATGATGTCTAATGGAATACCCGTCGAAACGGGGTGGGGACATGTTGTCGCTTAGGGTGTTGGATCTTTTTTTTTGTCTAGGTTTCACTGCATATATTGCTATCTAGCCTTTTGCTATTTCATCGCCCTTTTTAGGGGAGACGGCCATTTCCAGAAAAAAAAAAAAAAAAAACAGATATGTGAGCTGCTAAAGTAATGTGACTGCTATTTCGTGTTAGGAAGCACATTTAAATTTTATTCGTGCGTTTAAATACTTGAAACAAACAAGTACAATGCTTAAAAAAAATGTCATTTTTTAAAATTTGCGACATTTGCCCCTCACGCGAACATTCGTAGGAATGAAACTAATTGTTCTATTTATTAAGGCTTTCGAGTCTATGTACGGCTACCTATGAGCTGTTCAATGAACAAGAAAGAAATATATGATGCCTAATAGGGGAATAAGCTTTCAAAAAAACGAAAACACATAAAGACGGTCTTTTCGCCACGCGATACTATGAGAAATCTGGGCATATAATAAAATATTATGAGTGGAATTATTATTCTTAGTCCACATGCCCTGACCCATAATAAAGCCTCCAAAGTTTCAAGAGGAATTCTTGATAACTAAAATTGGATGAAGAATGGCGTATAACGAAAATTTACAAATTAGCGTTTCGGGAAAAGGAAGAATAAGGAGAATAAGTTCCAATGTACACATAAAAGCAAAGTGCCAGCGAACTAATACTTTTGAGACTTCTAACAAGACTGTCCTTGAGCATTCATCTTATCGTCTTTTACCCCTTTATCAGTTCAATTGTTTTTTTTAAAATTCTGTGTTTCTTTGCTCCATCGGACCACTGGCAAGATGCCTTCATTGAAAGAGACTGGTCCGTCAAAACGCGAGATTTACCACTGAATGGACTTCGTTCAATTCCAGCTTGCCGCCATACAACCAAAATTGTGTGGTTTCCGCTATTATTGTGGTCGATAGCATAACAATGGCCGTACTTGCAGATTGGTACGCTCACGTACACGTTTTTCGGAATCGATTGTCAATGATCATAGCTATGAATTTGATTAACGTTGTGTTGAAATGGGGAGCACCATGGCGACAAACGTTTACCTAGACTATTTCAATTAATCAGGTTTCAAACGTATCGCATTCTATCGCATACCGCATTCGCCTTTGGTGGTAGTAAAACCCACCACATTTTGTGGTAATTAAGGCAAAGTTAATATTGACACCGATAATTGGGATATGGTTAATTAAGGCACGTGTATTAATATATAGTTAGTTAAGGCACTCTACCCTGTGACCTGTGGTGGAAGTCAAACCCTGGACCTTCGGAATTAAGAGGAATTAAGGAGTGAATTTCACCAAAGGAATTGAGGGGGGTCACTAAGCCCATTAGAGGGTGAGTAAGCGAATTATGAGGGATACCAATCGAATTAAGGGGGACGACTAAACAAATTTCGACAATGACTAAGCGAACTGAGAGCGATGACTACGCGAAATAGATTAAACGATATAAAGGAAACGTGTACGTCATCTGTCCTTCTTTAACACACGCCACATGTGCTTTCCCCTTAAAGTCGTCTTAGGGATAGCATAAGAGACCCTTTTATTATTTTGTCTAGCAGTATGGCTTCGGTGGCTTCACTACAGGCCACTACTGGAGCTGCTGCTGCAAAAGTTTAGGTGTATGAGCGGTTCGCAGAATGAAATAAGCTTCGAAATATGAACACCTTTTTCAAGAAGCGTAGCAGCAGAAAGGGGACCTGGAAAAGCCCTAATGTTGAAATAAGAAATTAAATTGACTTCACACTTTCTGCTGATCCCAGCATAGTGCAGGATGTAGAAGTGATGGGTAGGATAAAGTGCAGTGATCATAAGTTAGTGAGGGCTAGGATGTACCTCACTTTTAAGAGACAAAGAGCAAGATAGGCCAAGAAGAAACAGGTCAGTGTTGAGGCAGTAAGGGTAAAAGCAGACAAATTCAGGCGGGTACTTGCAAGGAAATATGCAGCCTTAGAATAGAGAGATGATGATGATATAGAGCTAATGAATGAAAATGTAACTAGGTTGGCTTCAGAGGCAGCAATTGAAGTGGGAGGCCAGGCACCAAGGCAAACAGTAGGCAAACTCTCCCAAGTAACAAAGGACCTAATAAAGAAACGACAAAAATGAAAGCGTCCAACTGAAGAGATAAGATAGAATTCGCAAAACTGTCAAAACTGACCAACAAGGCGAAAATAAGTGGTATTCGAAATTATAACGTGAGAAAGACTGAAGAAGCCGTAAAACATGGACGCAGCCTGAAATAAATGAGAAAGAAACTTGGCATAGGACAAACCAAGATGTATGCACTAAAAGTTAAGCAGGGTAATATCATCAGCAATCTGGAAGATATAGTAAAAGCAGTGGAAGAATTCTATACTGGCCTGTACAGTACCCAGAGGAGTCAGGATACCTCAATTGCGAACAGTAATGAACAGGATACAGAAACACTTCCTATAACTAGCGATCAGGTCAGAAGGGCACTGCAAGATATCAAACGAGGAAGAGCGGCAGAAGAAGATGAAATAACAGTCGATTTATACAAAAATCGACGAGACATAATGCTTGGAAAACTGGCGGCTCTTTATACGAAGTGTTTATCGACTGCAAATGTCCCAGAAAACTGGAAGAATGCAATCATTATACTAATCGACAAAAAGGGAGACGTTAAATAATTTAACAATTATATGCCCATTTGCTTACTTCCAGTATTGTATAAAATATTTACAAATATATTCTCCAATAAAATAAGGTCAACGCTGGCCTTTAGACAACCAAGTGAACAAGCTGGCTTCAGGAAGGGATACTCTTCAATGGATCACATCCATGTCATCAATCTGTTTATTGAGAAATCCGCACTATACACTAAGCCTTTCTGTATGGCTTTCATAGATTACAAAAAGGCATTTGATTCAGTATAGATACCAGCAGTCATAGAGGCATTACATAATCAAAGAGTACAGAAAGCTTACGTAAATACCTTGGAAAATATCTGCAGAGGTTCTACAGCTACCTGAATTCTACATAAGAAAAGCAGGAAGATACCTATAAAGAAAGGGGTCAGACAGGGAGACACAATCTCTCCAATGCCATTCATTGCGTTCTTAGAAGAATTTATTCAAGCTAATAAACTGGGAAGGATTAGGAGTAAAGATCGACGGCGAATATCTCAGCAACCTTCGGTTTCCCGATGACATTGTTCTATTCAGCAACAATGCAGACGGGTTACAACAAATGATTCATGACCTCAACAGATAGCGTGTAAGAGTGGGGTTGAGGATTAATATGCAGAAGACAAATATAATGATAAATAGCCGGGAAAAGGAGCAAGCGTTCAAGATCGCCAGTCAGCCTCTAGTCTGTGAAGGAGTACGTTTATCTAGGTCAATTAATCATAGGGAACCCTGATCAGGAGAAGGAAATTCACAGAAAAATAAAGATGGGTTGGATCGCATACGGCAGACATTGCCAGCTCATGACTGGAAGCTTACCATTATCATTGAAAAGGAAGGTGTACAATCAGTGCATTTTACCAGTGCTGACATATGGGGCAGAGACTTCGAAACTTACAAAGATGCTTGAGAACAAGTTAAGGACCGCGCAAAGAGCGATTGAACGACTATTGCTAGGCATAATAGGAAAAATGGAGGTGGGCAGGTGATGTAATGCACGGGTTAGATAGCCATTGGACCATTAGGGTTACAGAATGGGTACCAAGAGAAGGGAAACGTAGTCGAGGATGGTGGAAGAGTAGGTGGAGCGATGAAATTAGGAAATTTGCGGGCGCTAGTTCGAATCGGTTGGCGCAAGACAGGGGCAATTGGAGATCGCAGGGAGAGGCGTTCGTCCTGCAGGGGACATAAAGCAGGCTGATGATGATGATGATGATGATGATGATGATGATGATGATGATGACCTGTTTGCATAGAAACGACAAAATAGTTGCTAATCGATTGTGTTGGCTTGGATATGTTTCGCACGAAGCTCAAGACTGCTCCACATCGTTTAACGCATTCCTATGTTTCCGTTCACGTACATTAAATTCTGCGTTGAAGAGACGAGCACCATGACACGCTCAAAAGGTGCTTGAATTGAGCGTATTTAAGGCGATAAACGCGCTATGATAGGTTGTGTTTTCTAACTTGTGCAATAAATGCATATTTATAGCGTTCCCGCAATCGCAAGAGTCACAAGTATGACAACCGTAACCGCAAGTCATGGTAGGTTGTAAGTTGTGGCGACAGCGCAGTTGTTATCCTAACTGCATGCCACTAAGGTATCCGCGACGAGGTATATCCGAAGAATAATTGCTAACATTGGTGTTCAGGAAACGATTATTACCAAGAACGGTGGGGGCCTATACCACTACGAAGGACGGATGCTGGGCGGCGACTCCAATGATTTGCTCACCACGTGATACCCCTACACTGGAATGCAACTCCTTTCATCTACTCTCGCTTATATTATCTCGCCCCTAAACTGCGAGCTCACCTGCCACCTAGGCCCCATTTTTCCGTCTTTTTGTCCCCAGCTCCTTTCAGAATGTGCTGAGACGTGCTTCCACCGATGTTTGGTCCTCCTTTTTTTAATAAACTAAGCACTCTATTAATTCGTTTCGAAATTGCTGCAGAAAAGTGTGTGTATTGATCTCCATAATGACACTATCTCTCACTTGAATTCTCCCATCGAAAAACAACGTTGCTGCGTGGGATATGACTTGGCGTCACATATAGAGTTTCATATGAGCGGCTAGCAGCGCGGCATGCAATTTTAGGTATATCTTGGAAAATATCTACGAAGATTCCGCAAATACATTTATTCTCCACAAGAAAAGTACAAAGATACCTATAAAGAAAGCGGTCAGGTATGGAGACAGAATCTCTCCAATGCTATGCACTGCATGCTTGGAAGAAACATTCAAGCTACAAAACTAGGATTGCTTAGGAGTGAGGATCAACGGCGAATATGTCAGCAACCTTCGATTTGTGACGACATTGTCCTGATCAGGAACACTGGGGACGAATAACAACAAATGATTGAGCACCCTAACAGAGGAAGTAACAGAGTGGGGTTAAAGATTATTATCCAGAAGACAAAAATAGTGTTCAATAGCCTGGCAAGGGAACAAGAGTTCAGGATCGCCAATCAGCCTCCAGAGTTTATGCAGGAGTAGGTTTATGTAGGTCAATTACTCACAGCGGACCCTGACCATGAGAATGTAATTTACAGAAAAATAAAGATGAGTTGGAGTACATACGGCGGACATCCCCAGATCTTCAGTGGGAGCTTACCACTGTCATTGAATAGAAACGTGTGAAATCACTGCATTCTACTGGTTTTAACATATGGGGCAGAAAATTCGAGGCTGACGAAGAAGCTTGAGAACAATTAAGGACTGCCCAAAGACCGATGTCACGAAAAATATTGGGTGCAACGTTGAGATACTGGAAGTGAGCGGTTGTGTATCAGTGAGCAAACGGGTATAGCCGATATTCTAATTGACATTAACAGAAAAAAAATAGAGCTGGGCAGGGCGTGCAATGCGTAGATAAAATTACCGGTGGATCATTAATGTTACCGAATTGGTGCCAAGTGAAGGGAAGCGCAGTCGACGACGGTAGAAAATTAGCTCGGGTGAATAATTTAGGAAATTGGCAGGCGCTAGGTGGACTTGTATAGCGCAGGACAGGAGTAATTGGACTTCGCAAGACGCGGGCTTCGTCCTGCAGTGTACATAAAATATGCTGCTGCTGCTGATGATGATGACGAGGGAGTAAAGTGCGCCTTCTGGGCCACTTGCGCGCTCAACGCTCGGGTCCGGGAGTTACTATTAGCCGCTTCGATGGCACACCGCTCTCGGAGGAAAAATCTGGGAACTTTGCGTAAGCATTATTGTATGCACAAAGCAACCAAATACCAACTGTGCTTTTTGAAAGCTACTGTACGCTGTATGAATGCTTGTGAATGTTAGCGTTTGTTCATCTGCCGAGTGTGTGCACTGGCTGCCACTTCATTCTTTTTCTTATGTTTGTTTTCCCTTATGTCTCCAATTTTATGTTAATGCCTAGTATTAGGAGGGTAAAAGTGCAAAAAAGTGGATGCATGTGACCTTTGGCAAGCTTGTCACGTGGGAGAAGTAGAGCGGGTATGGCACCCTTAAAAAGACCGTGCGCGCGCGCGCACGCACGCACGCACACACGCACACACGCACGCACGCACGCACACACACACACACGCACACACACACACACACACACACATACACACACGCACACACACACGCACACACACGCACACACACACACACGCACACACACGCACGCACGCACACACACACGCACGCGCACGCACGCACACACACGCACGCACACACACACACGCACGCACACGCACGCACACGCACACACACGCACGCACACACACACACACACACACACTCACACACACACGTATATATATATTGTCACGTGGTACTGACGGTAACAAACACAGTAGCAATACTGTGAAAGACGAAACTAACTTTTGTTGGGTGAACCTGTGGCCACAAAAACAGGCTATACATTTAAAGCACAACGATAGCGGCGCACACAGTCGGCGACCGTCGAAATCTGATCTACAGGCCCAGCGCGTCAGCTTCTATACACGAGCCATCGAAATTTCCAGAGTAATCACTGGTGCCCGCGTGTCCTCCAGAAAGTTGTACACCATTCGCGTCGCGCAAACGCGCAATCACGTTACACAAGGTCCGCTGACAACAGACAGCGGATAGAACCATCGATAACATTCCAGAAACTTCCGATACATGCAGGTGCTTCCCTCGCTGAGCGATAGCGTTTGTTAGATGGTGAAAAGCGCTCAACCGAAAAAGTTAAACAAGTTCGCGTGTCAATTCCCCCTTTCAAAAAGCATGGCCCCGATTCTACAAGCCGGACACCGAACGAGATGAAAGGGGGTTAAACAGGGTTGCGATTTATATTAACCATATCATGAGAAGGCCACAAAGAAAGGCACCAAGGACAACACAGGGGCAATTACTTGTATTTACTGATTGAATTAAATGATAAAGTAGGGGCAGGCGAGTCTAGCAGTGTTATTGGAGGAATTAGTGGGTAGTAAATGGGACATAATGGGGCTCAGTGAGGTTAGGAGGACAAAAGAAGCATATACAGTGCTCAAAAGCGGGCACGTACTGTGCTACCGGGGCTTAGCGGAGAGACGAGAACTAGGAGTCGGATTCCTGATTAATAAGGATGTAGCTGGTAACATACAAGAATTCTATAGCATTAACGAGATGGTGGCAGGTGTTGTTGTGAAACTTAATAACAGGTACAAATTGAAGCTAGTACAGGACCACGCCCCTACATCCAGTCGTGATGACCAGGAAGTCGAAAGCTTTTATGAAGACGTGGAATCGGCGATGGGTAAAGTCAAAACAAAATACACTATACAGATGGGCGACTTCAACGCCAGGGTAGGCAAGAAGCAGGCTGGAGACAAGTCAGTGGGGGAATATGGCATAATCTTTAGGAATAGCAGGGGAGAGTTATTAGTAGAGTTTGCAGAACAGAATATTCTGCGGATAATGAATACCTTTTTCCGCAAGCGGGTTAGCCGAAAGTGCACGTGGAGGAGCCCGAATGGTGAGACTAGAAATGATATCGACTTCATACTCTGCGCGAACCCTGGCACCATACAAGATGAAGACGTGCTCGGCAAGGTGCGCTGCAGCGACTATATGATGGTAAGAACTCGAATTAGCCTAGATTTGAGGAGGGAACGGAAGAAACTGGTACATAAGCAGCCAATAAATGAGTTAGCGGTAAGAGGGAAACCAGAGGGATTCCGGATGAAGCTACAGAACAGGTATTCCGCTTTAACTCAGGAAGAGGACCTTAGTGTTGAAGCAATGAACGACAGTCTTATGGGCATCATTAAGGAGTGCGCAATAGAAGTCGGTGGTAACTCCGTTAGACAGGAGACCAGTAAGCTATCGCAGGACACGAAAGATCTGATCAAGAAACGCCAATGAATGAAAGCCTCTAACCCTACAGCTAGAACAGAACTGGCAGAACTTTCGAAGTTAATCAACAAGCGTAAGACATCTGACATAAGGAACTATAATATGGATGGAATTGATCATGCTCTCAGGAACGGAGGAAGCCTAAAAGCAGTGAAGAAGAAACCAGGAATAGGCAAGAATCAGATGTATGCGTTAAGAAACAAAGCCGGCAATATCGTTACTAATATGGATGAGATAGTTAAGTGGCTGAGGAGTTCTATAGAGACTTGTACAGTACCAGCAACACCCACGACGATAATGTGAGAGAGAATAGTGTAGAGGAACTTGAAATTCCACAAGTAACGCTGGAAGAAGGAAAGAACGCCTTGGGAGCTATGCAAAGGGGGAAGGCAGCTGGGGAAGATCAAGTAACAGCAGATTTGTTGAAGGATGGTGGGCAGATTGTTCTAGAGAAACTGTCAACCCTGTATACGCGATGTCTCATGACCTCGAACGTACCGGAATCTTAGAAGAACGCTAACGTAATCCTAATCCATAAGAAAGGGGACGCCAAGGACTTGAAAAATTATAGACAGATCAGCTTACTGTCGGTTGCCTCCAAAATATTTACTAAGGTAATCGCAAATAGAATTAGGAACACCTTAGTCTTCTGTCAGCCAAAGGACCAGGCAGGATTACGTAAAGGCTACTCAACAATAGACCATATTGACACTATCAATCAGGTGATAGAGAAATGTGCAGAATATAACCAACCCTTATATATAGCCTTCATTGATTACGAAAAAGCGGTTGGTTCAGTCGAAACCTCAGCAGTCATGGAGGCATTACGGAATCAGGGTGTAGATGAGCCATATGTAAAAATAGTGGAAGATATCTATAGCTGCTCCACAGCCACCGTAGTCCTCCATAAAGAAAGCAACAAAATCCCAATAAAGAAAGGCGTCAGACAGGCAGATACCATCTCTCCAATGCGATTCACAGCATGTTTACAGGAGGTATTCAGAGACGTGGATTGGGAAGAATTGGGGATAAAAGTTGATGGAGAATACCTTAGCAACTTGAGATTCGCTGATGATATTGCCTTGCTTTGTAACTCAGGAGACCAATTGCAATGCATGCTCACTGACCTGGAGACGCAAAGCAGACGGGTCGGTCTGAAAATTAATCTGCAGAAAGCTAAAGTAATGTCAGAAAACTAAAGAACAGCAGTTTACGATAGGTAGCGAGGCACTGGAAGTGGTAAGGGAATACATCTACTCAGGGCAGGTAGTGACCACGGATCCGGATCATCATGAGAAAGAAATAACCAGAAGAATAAGAATGGGCGGGGGGGGGGGGGGGGGGGGCGTTTGGCAGGCATTCTCAAATCATGAACAGCAGGTTGCCACTATGCCTCAAGAGAAAAGTGTATAACAGCTGTGTCTTACCAGTACTCACGTATGGGGCAGAAACCTGGAGGCTTACGAAAAGGGTGCTGCTGAAATTGAGGACGACGCAACGAGCTATGGAAAGAAGAATCATGGGTGTAACTTTAAGTGATACGAAAAGAGCAGATTGGGTGAGGGAGCAAACGCGGGTAAATGACATCTTAGTTGAAATCAAGAAAAAGAAATGCGCATGGGCCGGACATGTAATGAGGAAGGAAGATAACCGATGGTCATTAAGGGTTAAAGACTGGATTACAAGGGAAGGGAAGCGTAGCAGGGGGCGGCAGAAAGTTAGGTGGGCGGATGAGATTAAGGCGTTTGCAGGGACAACATGGCCACAATTAGTACATGACCGGGGTAGTTGGAGAAGTATGGGAGAGGCCTTTGCCCTGCAGTGGGCGTAACGAGGCTGATAATGATGATGATGATGAGATAGCACAGTGGGTAAGACGTCACTGTAAAACTGGCGCCGGGTGGCTTTCAGCATTCTTTATTAATCCTTGTCGCTTTTCGTGTAGGTTTCCCACGTAGTTAATAGGTTGTTGGCAACGGCCTGTCTATACAAACGCTTTTTCTTTTTATTGGCTCTCCGAAGCCGCTCATTGAACCAAGGCGCTCGTTTACTGCACCTAATTTAGATAACAGGTATGAATCTTGTAATGAGGTTAAGTAGAGTTGTTTTGAACAGCGTCCAGGTCTGTTCAATGGAATGGAAAGTACATTCAGCTAAGAACTGCCCAGAAAAAGTGGTTAATTCAACATTCATCTTGCCAAAGTTAGCCCTGTTATAAGACCTGATCAGCTTTGAGGTAGTTTTCCTGTCAAGCATACGGTGATTGATGCACCCGGTAATGATGTCACGGTCAGAAAGACCACTAAGGTGAAATATTTTAGAAGAAGCATCGGGATTATTGGTTAGAGTCAGGTCGAGAATGTTGGCAGTGGTACCTGCGGATCGCGTGGGCTTTGTAATGAGCTGAGTTAGGTGAAAATCTAGACAAGACTGCACAAAAGCGTGCGCATCCTTATCACTAGCAGAGACAGATAGAGTGTCCCAATCGATACTGGGGAAATTAAAATCACCAAAGAAAATAAGGACAGAATTTGGAAAACGCGTACACACATCAGTCAGTAGGCGACGAAATTTGTCAGCAAACCCATCGTACAGGTCGGGCGGACGGTACAACACTCCGGCAATTATATTTGTAGTAATGCACTTTATCGAAATGAATATACATTCCGGAAAAGAGGAAACAACAACTGGTACGGTAATCAGTTCTTGCGTCACCGTAATACGGACGCCACCTCCTCTTCTGGCCTTTCTGTCACATCGAAAAAAATTGAAACCTGATTCGCATGAAAGGATGTTATCGTCGGCAATATAATCGTTAAGCCACGTTTCAGTCAGTGCTAATATCGAGGCTCCAGTGGAGTCAATAAGGGAGGAGAGGGCAACACTTTTCGCCGTAACGCTTCTGATGTTAGTGTATAGGAAACACATCTTATCTAAACACTTCTGTCCCGACAATGATGTTGGTGCACGATCGGAAGCATCACGATGATTTTGATAGTGTCATTCGGTAGAAGACTCGGACACACGCACAGCCCGATTGCCAGTGGTATCCCAGAGACAAACATAATTGTTCACACGAAGTTCATTGAACGATGAACGAATGCGGTCCCCCTCCTTCCTTATGGTTTTAGAAAACTGCCACAGTCCATGGCGTTTCAGACGAACTGCCTCAGAGTAATCGCGTGATATACATAAATTGGTGTTCTTTAGTTTGTAGCCAAGGCTAAGGACAGATTCGACTTCTTTTTCATCATTAAATTTTGCAATGATGGGTCGCTTTTTGTCTGTCGAAAAACGTCCTAAGCGGTGAGCTCTGGCAACGGAGGTAACAACAAGGCCAAGCTTTTGAGAGCGAAATTCCCTCACATGCCGCTCTGAGTTTTCCCAAGGCTCAGCTGCATCACTGTCATTAATGCCAAAAAACAACACGTTTGACCGCCTTGAGCGATTTTCCAGGTCGTCCACCTTGTCCTGATTATTGGAGATGTGAGTATTTTGTTTGAAACGTGATGATTAGAAGCAAAAGTTTCAAGTTTGGATTCCGATTCCGTAACCCTCTTAGTCAACAGTTTAAGGTCGTTCTCGTTGCCAACAACTACAGGTGACGTGGATGTACAGGACCTTATTTATAGACTCAGAAAGGCTTATGTTGGTCGCTTCAAGACGCTGAACTGTTGCTGCCACGGCATCAAGCTTACTTTATTGCGCTTTAGTCATAGGGCCCGGGCTTACCTCCACGTCACCCGCGAGAGCCAAAAGGCGCCATAAGTACAACACAGCCGCGCGCACATACTTCACATAATCAATCACACCATACATCGAAATGTCGCCTTCTACGCCAGCTTCCGATGGTGATTACATCTCCACTCCCATAACTGCCATAATTCTCACCCAAAACATTACTTACCCGCATACAATAATGAGGGTCACGAACAATCGCATGTATCTCCCTGTGGTGAATTACGGACTCGATAAACAAATTCTGCCTAAAGATGCTAGAAGTTAGCTGCCTTAAAGATGTTAGATGTTAGAAGTTCGTTGCGTTGAGGCTTTTGCCGTCGACGCTTCGTGCAAGCCTTTCCAGTCTGCCAAGTGTACTGACAACGACATTAGGAAAATGATCGCACCGAATATCACTCCTGCGGAGACTGAACATCTCTGCAGCCCATTGCTTTCCTACAACTATATGTTCGACGTGAACAACCGACCCTTAGGCCGACGTCACTTTTCAAACATCATATACATACTAGCGATAATCCACCCATCCATCGGCGACCCTACCGAGTTTCAGCTTCGGAGCTTCACCTCATCAAAATGGAAGTAGACAATGTGCTAGCGAAAAACATCATTGAGCCATCGTCAAGTCCCTGGGCGTCCCTTATCGTGCTAGTCAAGAAGAAGCATGGCTCATGGAGATTCTGCATCGATTACTGCCACTTCAATCGCATCAAGAAGGACGTCTACCCACAACCTCGTATCGATGACGCCCTCGATAGCCTATACGGGGCACAGTATTTTTCGTCTCGACCTATAGGCCTGGATATTGGCAAATTGCTATCAATGATCTACATCGTGAAAAGACCGCCTTTATAATGCGTGATGGTGTTTAAGGCTTCAAAATTATGCCATTTGGGCTATTCGACGCTCCGGCTACCTTTGAGCCTATGATGGGCTCATTACTCCAAGCATTCAAGTGGTCGACTTGTCTGTGCTACCTAGATGATGGTATTGTGTTCTTGCCCTCATTCGCACACACATTGAGCGCCTTTCAGCTGTACTTGCAGTTTTTCGCAAGGCCGGTCTACAGCTCTCCACCATAGCACCGGTCTGCCACCATAGCACGCCCTCTCACAGATCACCTGGAAGAAAAGTGCGCCATTTTCATGGGGATCCTCTCAGGCCACCGCCTTTTCTCGCCTTCCCACCATGCTCACCACCACGCCGATTCTAGGACACTTCGCTACTTCAGCCCTGGAGATGTGCGCACCGATGCCAGTGGCCACGAAATTGGTGCTGACTTGGCACAATTTCAACACGGCCATGAACGTGTCATCGCGTACGCTAGCCCTCTTTTGCTAACTGCGGATCGGAACTACTCTATTACCAAGCGCGAATGTTTGGCCGTTGTGTGGGCAGTGACGAAATTGCGCCCCTATATATACGGCAGGCCATTTTCCATTGTAACGGACCACCACGCTCTCTGTTCGCTTTCGTCCTTAAACGATCCCACAGGAAGGCTTGGACAATGTGCTTTGCGGCCACAAGAGTATTCCTATTCGTTGGTGTATAGGTCTGTTCGCCTACAGAAGGACGCCGACTGCTTGTCCCGTTATTCTGGACACACGCCCGCCAACGTCGACATGGACGCTTCCGCCAAGTCATCTTTCCATTTCCCAACTTTTGGACATGGCCAACGAGCAACGCCATGACGGTATTTTGAGGACCCTCACTGACGAAATGGAATTTGCTCCTACTGATCCATCGTTACGGTGGTTCGCCCTCAATGACGGGACATTGTACCAATGCAATTTTCATGCTGACGGTCCCCCCCTTCTCCATGTTATTCCTCAACACCTCCGCTCAACCGTGCTTCAGGAGCTTCATGAGGTCCCAACTGCCGGACACCTTGGGTTTGCTCGCACTTACGACTGCGCGCGCCTGCGACTGCGCGCGCTTCTACTGGGCCGGCCTCGCACGCTCCGTACGGCGTTATGTGGATGCTTGCAAGCCCTCTCAACATTGTAAAAAGCCAGCAACGCTTCCTGCTGGGTACTTACAGCCGATCGACATTCCACCTGATTCATTCTTTCACGTGGATCTCCCGCTAATCAGATTTCGACAGTCACCGACTGTGTTGGTACCCCACCATCGTTGTGCGTTGAGTGTAACGTATTTGTGTGGGCACAGGCTCGCCCTACAAAAGTTAGTTTTATCATTCACAGTATTTCTACTGTGTTCTTTACCTTCACTGCTACGTGACATCTGGTAAAGGTAATTTCATGTAGAAGACGCTCCAATAAAATCATGATCCAAGCCCAAACCTGGAACCAATGTGACCAAGATCCGGCGAGGTAGCCGCAGGCTGCAAGAACTACCCGCAGAGCAAAGAATTTTGCCTGAGATGACCAGGAAGGTCACTACCAAGTCAACAACCACAATTTCAACTTCAGTGCACTCCATCGTGTTTCTATAACACAGGGAGCCACCTGCCATTCGCAGAGCTTCGTGAGACGATGCAGAAACCTGGCACAAGACTTTCAAAAGAACCTCAGCCTTCAACAACTGGAGCTCTGAGGATAAGCTGCGCCACGTGTACTCCTCGTTGGAAAATGGCACGAGGACATGGTTCGAGAACCGCCAGTCCCCCCTTACAACATGGAACGGGTTCCGCAGAAACTTCTTAGGGACGTTCACGAGCGTCGTCTTTAAATAAAAGACCGATGTTCTATATGAAGCCTAAGTGCAGCCACCTAACGAGAACGTTGCCATCTTTACAGAAGTAATGAGCCATCTATCGCTCCACGCCCCCCTGGAAATGCCCGAGGAGAACAAAGTCTGCCTATTGATGCATGGTGTGAAGCAAAAACGTTCCACCAGCTTGATACGAAGCCCACCGAAGGCCGTCGAAGAGTTTCTTTGCGGAGCCACCAGCCTTGAGAAAACACTGGAAAAGCGGAACCGACAATTCAACCGCCGTACGATCTGAACTACTCCGGAGTTCAATCACTGCGCACCGATGACCTACGTGAGACTATCACAGCGGTCGTGTGGGAGGAACTTGAGAAGTTGTTCCATGCCACGGAGCCTCACGTGGGGTTCATTGTTGACATCAACCACGAGGACATTCAGCAGTCACTTGGAGTCCCCGAATCGCCACGGCCTCAACCGGAAGCGATAACCAGCGCCGCCGTAGCCCACCGTCACGCTATCCTCCATTCCCGTGCCACGGTCCGGTATCCCCGCAGTTTCGTCGTTTGCGGCAGCAGCTGCCAGCTCACCCTCCCATCACCTTGCGCAGCTACGCAATCAAAAACGTTGTATGCCGCACTTCAGACTACCGCCCGCGCTGCTGCCACTGCTAAGAAAGGGGCCACGTCTACCTCCGGTGCCCATACAGCGATATCAGACTGTGAGGCGTCACCGTTGACACGTCCAGTACACAGTTTGTCGAGCGACCACGTGACATCACCAACTGCATCGCCACAACGCAGTCGAGACCCCGACGACCTTCACGTTCATCGTCGCCAAGAGGCTACATACCACCGCAGCGCCGACAATACAGTGGCTGAGCCCGGCTCACATGGCCGTCAAATTCGGCCAGCTGGAGGACACCTCATAACGCCGACAGGAAACTGCAGGACAAGAATTCGTTTTCATGACCGAACCTACCCTGCGACGTTCGTTATCCTCCAACAATTCTAACGAGACGTAATTCTTGAGATGGAATTCTTGAACCAGCCCTGTGCAGTCATCGACCTGAGTTCGAATTCAACAACGTTGTTTAGAGACCAAGCGATACCGACGGAGAAGTCTTCCAGTCAGTCAGCGTGCCTTGAGTGTACTTGAGGACCAAGTCAGCATCCCGCCTCACTCCAGCGTTGTCATTTCTGTTCGCAGCGAAACATCCGCATACGTAGAAGGCGTCATTGAGGGAGACCAGCATGTAATGCTCGACCGTGAATTTGGGATCGCTCAATTGCACGTAGGGAAAGTGAAAGTGATGCCGACAAAATTCAGCCAGGAGTTCAACATATTAACAAGCGCACAGCGATCGCATACACTGAGGAAATTGTCGAACCAGCAATGCCTTTGTCCTCTCAGACTCTGTCGCACCTACCACGACGACCTTTGTTCCCAAGCAGACTTCGACACCAATCCAAGTATCCTATGAGTAGGCAGCAATAGCTCAGAAGTCTTCGACGATACAAAGATATCGTCGAGGATTCGACAAAGGCCAGTTGCAAAGCATCGCGGAATATTCCATGAGGGGAACTCGACCATTGCGCTAGAGCCCTTACCGCATTTTGACGAGAGAACGTGACACTATACGGCAAAAAGCCCAGGAAATGCTCCGCGAGGACATCATGCAGCCTTCCAAAAGCCCGTGGGCACCTCCTGTAGCCTTGGTGATGAAATAGGACGGAACCCGACGCTTCTGCGTCGGCTATCGTCGACTGAACAAAATCAAGAAGGACGTACGTTCCCTTCCATGGATAGACGACGCATTGGATCACCTGTGTACCGCTAAATGCTTCTCGACGATGGATCTCAACACTGGCTACTGGCAAATAGAAGTCGACGAGACGGATCCCGAAACGACCGCCTTTGTCACACCAGCCGGGCTCCATGAGTTCAAGGTCATGCCATTCGGATTGTGCTTGGTGCTCGCAATGTTCCAGCGCGTCATGGACACGGCGTTCACAGGATTTAGATGGGAAACCTGTCTTGTTGACTTGTATGACGTTGTCGTATTTGCTAGAAATTTCAGCGATCAGCTTAGGCGGCGGGCGCAGTACTAGATGCCATCAAGTTATCTGGGCTCCCTCTGAAGCCAAAATAGTGCCGATTCGCTTACGATGAGCTGCTGTTGCCGGGCCACGTCAGCTGAAAATCTCGAGCCCGCCCCGACCCGCAGAAGACAGCTGCCATCGCAAAGTTCCAGCCACCCACCGGCAAGAAAGCAGTGCGTACATTCGTAGGCATGTGTGCGTACCACAGGCGCTTTGTCAAGGACTTTTCACGCATCGCTGAGCCACTGGCTTATCTAACTAAATGTGATGTCGATTTCAAGTGGGAAACGCCGCAGGCCGACGCATATCAATTAACTAAAACGACGCACGCAGTTACCACTTGTACTTGCGCATTTCGACAAGGATGCCGATCGCCTGGGCTGTAGCACAATTCCACCCTTAACTATATGGCAGGCTGTTCAATGTTGTCAACGGCCATCACGCGTTGTGTTGGCTAGCGAATTTAAAGGACCCTTCTAGATGTCTGGTGTGGTGGGGCCTCAGACTACAAGAATATCACATCACTGTAATCAGCATGTCCTGTCAAAAACACTCTGATGCCGACTGCATGCCTTGATCTCCCAAACACTCTTCCCTACGATGACTAAGACGAGGACGTCTTGTGAGGTACAGTAAGTGCAAACTAGATTTTGCCGAGCAGCATTGAGCGGAGCAGGGGGCTTTGGAGCCTTGCTGAATGCTTGGAAGTCAAGACCGACGTTTTCCCGAGGGTATTCATGAGCGGCTTGTTTTACTTTTTCTTACGGAACGACGTCCTGGTGAAGAACTTTTCTCCAGCCCGCGCAAACTGCCTTTTCGTTGTACCAGCAGCCCTTCGGTCAGAAGTGCTGCATGCCTTGCAGGGTGATAAGACAGCCGGGGCACCTGGGGTTTTCCCGTACGCTTCTAGCAATACAAGGTAAAGACTATTGGCCGCGCGTGACTGCCGAAGTCGCCCGCTACGTCAAGACTTGCTGCCACTGCCAGCAACGCAAGACACCACCGACAAGGACAGCGGGTTTATTGCAGCCGAAGGAGCCTAGCGATGGGGATGAATTTGTTCGGACCGTTTCGGACTGTTGCTAACATGTTGCTACGTCATGGTGCTCCAGAAGCCCTCATCCCCGACAACGAAACAGCTTTCGCAGCTGAGCTTACTCAAGCCATACTGCAGGATAGCCAGACAAGTCAACGAAGAGCCACAAGTTTCGAGAAATTATTTCGCAAATTGTGGGACGAAATACAGGAGCGCTACAGTTACCTTATTTTCGTTTACGTCAGTTTACGTCAATTCAGGAATGAGTGCTTTGGTAAAAAATTAAATGCAACGACAGCGCATTTTTGCGGCGTCTTTGAGGGCGCATTGTTCCCGAAGTGGTGCCACTCTGGTAATTCATTTCGAGTGTACATATCTTGCAAACTCACCGGATACATTTTGTAAATTTCAATATCTGTCGCAATGTAATTATTCAGGAAGCTAATTAGCAACCTTTTGTTGATTAGGTAAATATGTGTGTCTAGTTCTCGTATATGTAGTATTCGCCTTTACATAATGTTGCTCAAGGACTAGAATTACGTTATCTACAAAAGGCAATCTTTAAAAATTCCGTAACACTTAAAAATGATCAGCCTATATAAATTTTACAGTTACCTAGGCCTAAAATGACTACGGTTCTATCAACGTCTTACCTCTTTTTCTTTCCATCTATCCTCTAACCGTCTCTTTTTTTTTCTCGACCGCTTCCATCCACTTTGATTCGATCAGCCATTAAACCACTCGTATGTGAGCTTTAAGCAAAATATTAGGAAACTATTGTAAAATATTCTGTTTTTAATGTCAGCATACAAGGTGTGAGTGAAATACATAAGTTATACATTCACTTCCTAAAAAACCAAAGTGGAAAAGTAAAACAGAAATTTGTCACTTTGGGCTTAACCAAGTTTGGTGCACGCTACATATTACCCTGTAAAATTTGAACGACACAAGGCAGAGACATGACTCTTTTTTCCTGATAGGGAGAGTAGTGCGCGTTGCTGCATGAAAACATAAAATTGAAAAATAGATCTTTTAGAAGAAAATTAATCTTTAATTGGGTTTCTGTGCGGCTTTCATCTATTATGGAAAGGTATTTGATTCGGAAGAGATGCCAGTAGTCAGTCATCGAGGCACTGCGCAATGATTAGCAGAGGAGGCAAATGTGCGAATCTTGAACAATGTACAAACATTGCACAGTTACCTTGCTTCCTGTGCTTTAGGTAGAATAATAGGTAGTAATTTAGGTAGAATTGTACGTATCAAGAAAGTGCGTACTGAGGAACAACGGCAAATATCTCAACAACCTTCGATTTCCAGATGACAGTTTTTTATACAGGAACAGTGAGAACGAACTGCGATATATGGTGGATGACTTTCACAGAGAAAGCGCGAAAAGTAGGATGCAGAAAGCAAAAGAATAGGCTGAGGAAAAAAAAAACATGATCGCCACAGAGCATCTAGAGTCCGTGCAAGAGTACGTTTATCAGGGTCAATTACTCACTCCAAGGGACCTTGATTCTGAGAAAAAAATTTGCAGAATAAAAATATGGGTCAGTGTCCATATAGTAGGTATTACCGAATGCTGACCACATACTTAGCACTGTCATTAAAACGAACGCAGACCAACTCTAATTAGCTCAGAATTCCTTCTGCACGAGCAACTTAGGTTGCATATCAATTTAGAGGTTCTTTGGCACCCCATAACGACCTGAATGTATTGCAATTGGTCGAATTGAGATAATTGGTCCAGACACAAAAAGCAAGTGTGCTAAACTATTAGCCGATCGCCACGCGTTTAGCTGCAATGAAGTCGGAATATTGACCTAAGTGTCAGTGTTTACCATGTAGCTGTAATGACTCTTCTAGATAGTGAACGCGGCCGTAGGGGCACCGGGCCAAGGAGCCCGTATGAAAGCACGTCTGCTCTGCGGTCGTCTGCTACAGTCAAATGTGTGTATGATCGCTACGAGAATTCGCAGGCATCGCCAGTGTTATGCAGCGAATTTCGCTTAGAGCCAACACTGGGGACCAACGACCAACGCCACGCCACCGAAACAGACGAAGTAAAATGATAGCAGTAGTCAAAATATATAATACGTATCATTACTAATTTCACACCCACCATAAGAAAGATTGCTGACCGCTTTAACGTCGCCAATCATGTCCAAAGGATCGACACGGCGCCGATGGCTAACACCGCCAGCCTCTGACGCTCTTTGAATGCTGTTATCAAGTACGCTGGAGGGAAATGTGGAGAAAAACAGGCTGTCTTTACAACTAAGTGCAGGGCATCGCTTCTTCAACCCCATGCCTGCATGATATTAGGGTGCAGCTTTTACACACCCGTTCCTGTGTTGAACGTCGACGCCAGCGCAACCGGTAGAACGAACTACCGGAACGCAGCGAAGCATAAAAGACGGCGATAGCGAGGAAAGCGTGATGAGGAAAGCGGATGAGGGAGGTGCAGAAGAAGCATCAGAAGGGAAATAGGAGCGTCTCAAGAGACGTGTTCCGCTGGGACGACCAGCTATGAGATGTCATCACAGTAGCGTGCACAGTCAAACGGTCACCGTTGACGTCACCACAAAAGGACGCAGTGACTGCGACCGCCGATACTATATCAGGAAACAAAGAGCCGGCGTGGGCTTCGAACTCACTGCGCATGCGCCAAGTCAGCTGCTTCCCCAGAGAGTGCGCTCTGCCCGAGCTACGGGTCCCCTTGTTGATCTTTGTTTTCTGAACTTTGTTTTCTGAGTTTCCTGAACGCAACCGGTGGAATTCAAAACTACTAAGGAGCTGCGCTCGATTTTCGCCTTAGGGAGTGCCGTAATCATAGCGCGAATTTTTTCCTCGTAGCGAAAAAGCCACCGTGGATGGCGTAGTGGCTTGGGAGTTTCGGTGATGCGGCCGCGTATCCACGTGGGTTGAGATCCTGGCCGTGGTGGCCGCTTTTAGATGGGGACGAAATACAAGAACGCCCATGTACCGTGTGTTAGGTGCACGTTCCAGAAGCCAAGGTGGGCAAAATGAATTCGGAGTCCCCCACTATGGCATGCCTCGTAATCATATCGTGGTTTAGTGAAGTAAAAGCCCCAAATCATTTTATTCGTTTTATTTGTAAAAGGAATGACAAGGCTTTGCTGGACTAAGAACAGAGTCCAATAAATTGTACGCTTGTCTTGCCTTAAGCAAGAAAACAAACACTGAGGACGGTACCAAAAACTGCATATACCCTATGCTAGGTGTCAACAGATGGGTTGCTCGGCTTGACGGCACATTGATCTGCTTCGAGCGGCGTTCAGTCCAATATAGCGTTACCGATGTGAACACCAGCCTATGCTCCTGACGTAGTCCGCCATGCGTATCACTTCTAACTGCTAGGCCCGTTGTGCTCATAAAAATGGTACTGAATAATATGCCACTAACTGCTCCTGTCCTTATACCATACTCCTTTTCACAGATTCAACAGGAGTAAAAGATGTTCCAGACGCTGTATGATGACCTACCACCCATGCCAACGGAAGTACTCGCTCTCCGTAAAAAATTCTGGGAAGCCGAAGGACAACACCTAATTTTCAACGTGAGTTCCTTGAAAACACTTACTATTCGACACAGCTCGTCGTCTAACAAAATGTCTCGTCAACGTTCGTCTGTCACTGAAGGTACGGAGTACCGAAAAGGTATCAGCGAATCAGAGCGCATCCTAGACGAGTAGATATTCGTAGGGAAATGTGAATGGGAACAGTGGGCCACAATTTCCCGTCATCAATTTTCGATTAGGTAATATGCTGTGTCTCAAACGACCACGTGTGATGCGGGAAAGGAGAGGAGCTATATCAGACAAAGATTACATACGTGGTTTTCAGAATAGTCAGTTATCTCAAAAGCAATTACCTTCTCAGGTCTGGCAACTACAAAAATATTTAAAAAGTTTGTAGAACCTTTCAGAGACCATTCGTAGAGCCGTAGTTGGCTCGTTCGCCTCAGTATTGTACATTTTCTTTTTTTTTGCAAATTCAACGAATAGTTATACAATCGCCATTTCGAAAACAAAAGTGGTCTGCCCATTATATTCCTTGCGTTATAAAGGTACAGGAGGTATTCTATGCTCAAATATTTACAACCTTTCTTTGGCAATAAGCACGAAATACTTGTATGAGGATGTTATTGGCTAAAGAAGAGCCAGTTCCGAAAGTACATAAGGGCGCGTTCTACTACACGAGTAACGGAACATAAAACAACTCTGACGGCAATAGCATAGCATTCCTTGCTTGTTTCGTCAGCTGGTGAGATTTTGTGGTTGTCTTCAACAAGGTCTACTGCTATTACGCATAAGCCAATAAGCAGTGTTTGCTATTGTGCATGGAATCAATGTGTTAAAAGATACACAGGGTGTCCCACATAACTTGAGCCAATAATTTAAATATGAAAGGCTCGTCGGAAGCGAATTGAACCGAACGCACAATATTCGCAAAAGCCAATAGTAACTCAGACAATTTCTTGTTTACCCCACAACTCTATGATTAATTAAAAGTATAATTACTAACTTTTTGAATATTGGCTAGCATGATGCGCAGATTTGTAGAGCACCTGCAGAAACCACCGATCGAGTTCTTTCCTTTCGGATACGTCTCACGTAGTCCTTTTTTCTGGGTTGCAAGGAAAGCCCTTGAAATATGAAAAAAAAAGCCACGCGACGGAGCACTTGCGCAATGGTACCGTGCTGCTCTCAAGCGTGCGTTCGGTGAACAAGGTCGGCTGCCGTGGGATGATGGCGATAATACATGCTGCTGGCCTAGCGCTGCCGATGAGATCAAGAACGCCCTGCCGCTTCCTCGTCGCCAGTCACGATGCAGCCGACCTTGTTCACCGACCGCACGCTTGAGAGCAGCACAGTACCACTGCGCAAGTGCTCCATCACGTGGATTTTTTTCGTATTTCGCGAGCTTTATTAGCGACCCAGAAGAAAGGACTACGTGAGGCGTACACTCACCAGAAGACACGGGCGCCATTTCAAATTGGAGGAACGTGCAAAACATGCGACGGTTTCTGGTGTGCGAAAACTCGAATGAGCAAACTAAAGATGCGATAAAATACCAATAGCTGACTGGTGAATGTTACGTATCGTTTCAAGTTATATGCTGCAAAAAACAAAAATAATATTGTTTTCTATTTGCCAACTAAGAAAACGTGAACAAAACTGCGGGACTACTTCTAGCAACGGTGAAAGAGGCGCGCTTAGTTTCCGTAGCCTTCCCTTTATAGCCAAGAAAAGTTGTCCGCGAGTATAGCCAACAAGGAATCATATAAAGTAAATAAAATATTGGTCATAAAGGTTTTGTTCCACATGTATCGGTATGTTTACAATGAGATCATAGTCACAACAGATTCTATAGACGTGTCCATCTAGTATCTATCATGCTTTGTTAACACCTCTTTCGGTCTACGGGAAAGCCCATTCGCTTCTGTAGGGCAAGCGCCTTTGAAAAAACTCGAAGTGCCTCCCGCAAGGCGAAGCAGCGACTTGGAAAGCAAATTAGTGCACATATACACGAAAGTAAGGATGGTAGTCTTATCGCCAGTATAAACTTGAAAACCTTCGCTTAGTAGCTGAATTAACAAACATATGGTGTCAGCTCGCACTAGCAAACTTGAACACATCACATTCGAAGGACGCGGACACTCGCTGTCGGAACTCTGGAGTGAGCAATGCGGCAGCAGCATTGAACGAACGAATGAATGAATGAATGAATGAATGAATGAATGAATGAATGAATTAAAAACTTTATTTTCACAAAGGGGGTACACAGGCCAAGGTGGAGCCCTTAGTCCTGGGCCCCTGTGGCCTTTGCCATCTTGCTAGCTCTGTCGATCAGCTTGAGCTGTTCTTCAGGTTTCGAGCAGGACAGCGCAGCCTCCTACTGCTCCGGTATTGGTGTTTTGTGTACTGGCGCTACCTTTGGCTTTTGGCAGGCCCATGTAACGTGGTAAAGCGTTGCGTGTTCCCCGCATATCGGGCATTTATTGTCATATGTTGATGGATAGATTTTGCTGAGCAGACTCAGATTGGAGTATGTATTAGTCTGCAGTTATCTCCAGGCAACCGACTGCCCTCTACTAAGGTCTTTGTGGGGAGGGAGGTAGATCCTCCTTAGGGCTCTCTGGTTTTCTAAATTTGCGCCTGGTGACTGTGTCCGGTTCCCCGTCGTGGTGCGCCTCCCGGTTGGCGTATGCTCGGGCGTTGGCGTCGGCACGCTGGTACCCTGTCACAGTCTCATGACCTGGTGTCACGTAATGAAGCATCTCGAAAAGGTGATTTTTCTCGTCTTGAGTATGCGGATGGCCGACAGTGGATATGCGCCCAGTGCTGTACCTTCTGCACGCTTCTTGCGAGTCCGTAAGTATTGCTATAGTGGCCTCTTCGCCCTGGTGGGTGATGGCGAGTGCGACTGCCGCTTCCTCAGCCTCGAGGATGTTGTTGCCGTTGATCGAAGCGCAATTGATTTCTCTAAGCTGGTGATCAACAACGCTGACTACCGCCCTGGAGTGCTCTTTGTATGTGGTCGCATCAACCTATCACACGTCATTTCTCGCCGCGAAATATCTGTTGTGTGCTTCTGATCTTGCCTTTCTTCTGGCCTTGTGTACTTTAGGGCGCATGTTTCTCTGTATCGGGCTGACCTCAATGACCTCTCGAATATATTTAGGTACGCTTTCCGTGCTGTTAATTTCTCTGCAAGCATCGCTCATACCCAGTATCTTCAACGTGTTCCTGCCCGTTGGAGTCAGCATGAGTCTCATTTTCTGCGTGAGAAGGACTTCGATGTGTTCTTGCACTGTCTTGTTTATGCCCAATTGAAGGAATTTATCCGTCGAGGTGTTCACCGGCAGTCCGAGAGCGCATTTGTAAGCGTTCCTAAGGATTGCCTCTCATTGTTCTTTTTCCTGCTCGAGCGGTGTTTGGTAGGGGACACTGTATACAATCCTACTGACCACGAGGGCCTGTATTAGCCTAGATGTGTCCTCTTTCTTCATATCTCGTCATCTGTTTGAGATTCTTGCGATCATCCTCGTGATCTGAGCTGTAGTCTTTGCCAGCTGTCTGATTGTGTGATCCACACGACAGTTACATTGTATCCACATGCCAAGGATCTTGGGATACCTCCGGAACCTTCTTCCCCCCTATGAAGATGTCTATGGAGGTTTGCAGATTTTATCCTCTTCTGTAGACTCTGAGCACCTCGGATTTCGCCAGGGAGCAGACAAGTCCGCAGTGTTCAGTCTATGCGTGGACTGTATCTGCTGCACTTTGCAGAAGGTCTTGTTTTTCTCCTAAGGATCCCTTGGTCACCCAGATTGTGACGTCGTCTGCGTATATGGCATGCCTGAGCCCTTCAATTTTTTCGAGCTTCCGTGCTAACCCGATCATAACGATGTCAAAAATCGTAGGGGATATAACAGAGCCTTACGGTGTTCTCTTTTTGGGCATGTTGAAGGTGTCAGTCCTGATGCCTCCTATACCAATGGTGGCGGTTCTGTCACTGAGGAAAGCTTTGACGTAGTTGTGTATTCTCTGCCCGCAACCAATGTTGCTGAGACCCTCCAGCACAGCCCTATGACTTACATTGTCGAAGGCCGCCTTAAGATGGGTGCAAGGAAGATATTTTCTCCGTATTTCGGGATGGTAGTAGGTACCTCCTCCTTAATCCGCAGGAGGATGTCTTGCGTCGAGAGGCATTTTCTGAATCCAAACATTGTGTGTGACATGAACTTGTTATCCTCCAGGTGGGTCTCCAACCTCTGAAGCACAATTATCTCCCATACTTTTCCCAAGCAGGACGTTAGCGAAATGGGTCGCAGGTTTTCCAGGCAGGGAGTCTTTCCGGACTTCGGAACCATTACTATTTCCGCATGTCTCCATTCGTCCGGGATAGTCCTCCGTTCCCAGTGTTTATTTCCGAATTCTGTAAATCGTTTAATGAAGTTTTCGTCCAGGTTCCTTATCATGGCGTTGGGGATGCCATCCTTGCCTGGCGTGGTGTTCTTTGTGGCGGATATCACAGCGTGTCACACTTCTTCTATGGTAATGGGTTCATCTAGAGCGGGATTTGCTTCGCCCGTGCATGCCAAGCTGCAGTCGACGTCTGTTGTATCCCCAATGTAGCGCTGCTTGACGTTCTCTAGCATTTCCCGTTCTGTGCCTAGGAATGGGAGCGCGATCCGTTGGGTCGTTTTACAATTTTCTGACTTGGTCATGGTTGGGTCTATAAGAGCCCTTAGCAACGCCCATGTCTTTTTCCAGCCTAAGGTCCCCTGTAGCTCATTGCATTTTTAGTCATTGCATCTCATTGCAGCTCATTGCATCTTTAGTCTGAGTTTTCTGTTGTGCTTCTGCCGCCTCCATCTTCTTAGCAGCCTCCGTCGGGCGTCACATATGTGTAAAAGATGCTATCCACCTCGGGTGTGCTGGTGGTCATCATCATCATCATCAGCCTGATTACGCCCACTGCAGGGCAAAGGCCTCTCCCATACTTCTCCAACTACCCCGGTCATGTACTAATTGTGGCCATGTTGACCCTCCAAACTTCCTAATCTCATCTGCCCACCTAACTTTCTGTCGCCCCCTGCTACGCTTCCCTTCCCTCGGAATCCAGTCCGTAACCCTTAATGACCATCGGTTATCTTCCCTCCTCATTACATGTCCTGCCCATGCCCATTTCTTTTTCTTGATTTCAACTAAGATGTCATTAACGCGCGTTTGTTCCCTCACCCAATCTGCTCTTTTCTTATCCCTTAACGTTACACCTATCATTTTTCTTTCCATAGCCCGTTGCGTCGTCCTCAATTTAAGTAGAACCCTTTTCGTAAGCCTCCAGGTTTCTGCCCCGTACGTGAGTACTGGTAAGACACAGCTGTTATACACTTTTCTCTTGAGGGATAATGGCAACCTGCTGTTCATGATCTGCGAATGCCTGCCAAACGCACCCCAGCCCATTCTTATTCTTCTGATTATTTCACTCTCATGATCTGGATCAGCAGTCACGACCTGTCCTAAGTAGATGTATTCTCTTACCACTTCCAGTGCCTCGCTACCTATCGTAAACTGCTGTTCCCTTCCGAGACTGTTAAACATTACTTTAGTTTTCTGCAGATTCATTTTTAGTCCCACCCTTCTGCTCTGCCTCTCCAGATCAGTGAGCATGTATTGCAGTTGGTCCCCTGAGTTACTAAGCAAGGCAATATCATCAGCGAAGCGCAAGTTACTAAGGTATTCTCCATTTACTCTTATCCCCAATTCTTCCCAATCCAGGTCTCTGAATACCTCCTGTAAACACGCTGTGAATAGCATTGGAGAGATCGTATCTCCCTGCCTGACGCCTTTCTTTATTGGGATTTTGTTGCTTTCTTTATGGAGGAGTACAGTGGCTGTGGAGCCGCTATAGATATCTTTCAGTATTTTTACATACGGCTCGTCTACACCCTGATTCCGCAATGCCTCCATGACTGCTGAGGTTTCGACTGAATCAAACGCTTTCTCGTAATCAATGAAAGCTATATATAATGGTTGGTTATATTCCGCACATTTCTCTATCACCTGATTGATAGTGTGAATATGATCTATTGTTGAGTAGCCTTTACGGAATCCTGCCTGGTCCTTTGGTTGACGGAAGTCTAAGGTGTTCCGGATTCTATTTGCAATTACCTTAGTAAATACTTTGTAGGCAACGGACAGTAAGCTGATCGGTCTATAATTTTTCAAGTCTTTGGTGGTGGTGAGGGCGACCAATCGGGCTAGCCTTTTGCCGTCTGCCTTGATTCCTGCGACCCAGCTCGTAATGTCTGTTATCTCAGTGTCTTCGGACTCCGCCCTAGTTTTTTATGGGGTACCCAGTCGGTGAGCTTAGCCTGGCAAAGTCTTTTCTTTATCGGGAAGGTATATATCTTGATGCGCAAAATGAAGTGGTCACTGCCAAGCGTTTTCCCGTCGTTTCCTCATCGAGTATCCCTTACCCCTCATACGAATGCCAAGTCTGGGCACGAATCTCGATTGATACTGTTCCCCACTCGCGTGGGTTGGGCGTGGTCTGTGATGAGACTAAGCCTTCTGCGATCCGTTTCTCTTGCTAGGTCCCTGCCTTTTTGAGTTTCCTTAACATAGCCCCAGCTTTTGCGCCAGGCATTAAAATCCCCCAGGATGACAAGACCCTTCTTGCCTGCTGCTTGTGCTGCCTTGCGTAACAGGTAGCCGAAGTTGGCTTTCTTCTAGCTGGGCAGGCTGTAAATGTTGTGGAGAAAGATGCTTTCTTGGCTTCTTTTTTGGGTAATAATTTCACTAAAGACGTGGTCAATATCCGTTGCGTCGATGTCGTGTCTGATTACGGTGACAGCTTTGACAACCAGCGCAGCGACCTTACTCTGGCCGAGCACTTCATAGGCTGAGTAGACCGCAAGAGTGGGTGAGCAGCCGGTTTCCTGTAGGGCGATTATATGTGGTGGAGCTGTGCAGTTAGTGATGTGTTGTTTAAGGAGACCCTGTTTTCTGCGGATCCCACGGCAGTTCCACTGCCATATATCGAGGGTTTGCAACTTGACCGAGCGTTTACGCTTGCTCGCCATACTCAGCAGACGGCCTAGTATAGGGTTTAGTTCTGAATTTCATGCCCGTAAATTGTACTACGCGTTCTCTATCCTTGCGCGCCTCCTCTCGGATGTTACAAACGAGGTTGCTAAGATTCACGAGTGCATCGTTCATGGCTACCATGGCAGTTGAGAATTCCTGCCGGCCTATGGTGACCGACTGGGTTTCGTCTGTTTCCGGCTTTGAGTTCGTCTGCCCTGTTCTCAGTGCCTTAAGTTCATCTATGAGCTCGTTGAGCTTCTGTCAAAGCTCAGTATTTTCTGTCCTTAGAGTCTGAATAGTTTGCCTCAGCTCATTTACTTCGTCGTTCTGCGTGTTCGTGTACTTTGGAGCAGTGGGAGAGGCTGAGAAAACATGCGCTTTCTAGCTCACCTTACTGTCTTCTTCCTTCTTGTGCGTGGTCTTCTTCTGCTGCTTGTTTTTCGTTTCCGGAGCCTGCCTGGTCTTGGACGCGGATATCGACCTTGAGCTGGACCTTGATGTCGAGCTGCATTCCCTACTGAACCAGCGTCTCCTGGGCCGGCCACGTCCGCCGGCGTCCCTGGCTTCGGCGTCCGGTTCCTCTTTTTTTCTCGCCCTCGATTTCCAGAGTCGTTTTTTGCACTCCTTTGCCTGTGTGGGGTGCGCTTCCTTGCACAGCGCACACCTGGGCTCGCAGGTGTGTCCGTCTTCGATTACTGCTTCGGCGCAGTTCGAGCAGACAACGTCGTCAGGTGTCGGGCATACCTCCGCCCTATGCCCAGGCTTGAAGCATGTATAGCAAACTTGCCACGATGACCGACAGAGGTAGCAACGTGTTTCGCTGCCGTAGTAGTAAACGTGCTGCTCCTTCGACCACATGCTCTGGCTGTGCCCGTACAACGCGGGCTCCGACTTTCATAGCAAGTCCAAGTGAGACGCCTTCCTGAACAGCTCGGATTTCCCAAACCAACTACAGGCCGTCCAGAAGGCCCGCGACGTCGCGGAGAGTCACCATCTCCCTGTCCCGTCGTGGGCGGAACCACCAACTTGATCGGGGAGCTTTCGGTTCCTCCCAGTCAAGTTCCTCAGGACACTCTAATAAAGTTCTTGTCACTCTCACTTACGTAAAGTATTTTGACTCCATGCGTACGTACCCGAAGGTGGGCTAGTAATTCGGTCGGCGTTGCACCTGCGTCCAGTCCGTGAACCACACCTTTACACGAATTGTCCGGCGCTGCCATGTACACCGTCACTGCATAGTCTTTCGCACCAAAACGTAGACTTGGAACGCCCTGCGCTACATTGTCAGTCTCCGTGCTCGGCGTGCTGATTATGGCGATGTTCGATCCGTTGCGCAACCGTATAAGCAAGTTGCCTTCGTTGCACATGTCTGGGTTTCCACATGCGTTGGCTATAGCCCGGGCCATCTGATGCGCGCTCAGTTGACTGATGTTGAGCCCATTCTTCGGTCTAATGATGACTTTGAAAACGGTCTTCGGCAGTGGAGGTAGCTTCTCATGGCGGATGGGATTCTCCTTTAGTTTGGGCTGGCTCGGTGCTGATTTGTCGACCGCTTCGGTCCCGGTATCCGGAACAGTGATCAGCCTTGAGTTGTGGTATTTTGCGCTAAACCATCCCCCGTTGTCAAGGGTTTTCTTTTGCGAGAGGTCTGTAGCGTTGTCGTCGCGTTGGGGGTTCTTTTCGATCGGCGTCGTGGCTCCGATCGTAGCAGACGCGTCGTCGTCAGCCATCCTGACACGTCCAGCACGAGCTGAAGCAGCTTTCTGTCGGGCCGACGGCCCGAAGCCGCCTAGGCTTAGAGCAGCGTTCTTCTTCGCGAATCTTCGAACAAGCAGAGAACGGGAAATATGGACTTACGGTCGAAAGCCTGTTATTCATGGGTTTCGCTTGATTAGTAGAGGACGATAGAGCACTGCATCTTCGGCGACGTCGAGGTTTTCCAGGTGTAATGAGGCGTCGGGGCAGGAGCTCATGCGAAGCGTGACCGCTCCGTTTGGCCCCCTAGCGTCGTGGCCTCCATTGAACGAAGTGACCTTCGTTCGGTCGGCCGCTTCAACGCAAGGGTATGACGCGCGGAAAGGTATGAGCCGTCTGCCGATCATATTCAAGACACGGCTCGCCCGACCGCGCGCGGCTGTACATTACACGCATGCTGGCGCAGTCGCAGCCGGCCACCCTCCCTCCCGCGCTGCCTCCGCCGCTTGCCTCCATATATGGCACTCCAGATTGAGCCGCGATCATCAGTTCCGATTGCGCACTGTCGCCAAAGGCGCTGTGGCTGCCGGAGCACAACGCCGCCCCACTAATCCTCCCTCCCATCTCCCCAAGGCCTTTCGCGCGGCGGAAAACGTCGCGTTGCTCTCCGATTTCTTCGTTCACGCACTCCAGATTGAGCCGCAACCGTCGTCTTGCCTCGCGTGTTTTCACTCGCACATACAGCACACGACGCGCGGCGACGATGAGATCGCCCTGGGATTTTATACAGAACATCACGGCAATGGCAATGGAAAAAGCCCGCTTGGAGTATTCGTATAATTGCTATCGCAGTAAAAAGTTGCAGTTTCACCCCAAAGGCCTCATATCAATTGCGATAGCAAATTAGAGGACAGCTGTATGAAGTAAGGCTAGTGGTTTTATCGATCGCACAAACTTGTAAACATAAGCAAACTAACTAAATTAACAAGCAAACATGAACACGCCTCATCCGATGAGCACGGAAGCCCGCTGCCCAAACGCTGGAGCGGGGAAGCGCGGAAGCAGCAGCGAACAAACTGACCTTCGTGCTGCGTCTCGCATCAGCGCGAACTAAGCTGCGAAAACATAGTGCGCGGTGGACCGTGTCCCCACCGCAGATGTCTTTCAAGGTACAGCGGCCCGGTGCGCGGCCGCCCGAAGTAGAATGCCCCCCTCCATCCCTACCGTCCCGACAGAACATTGCGCGCTTCCTCCCGGCTTTGCTCCCTTTCGTGCGCGAGATTCAGCCGCAATCGCTTGCTCCCCCTCCCACGCTTTCACTCGCACATACAGCACACGGCGCGCAGCCATGATTTTAACACCCTTGGAACTTATACGGAAACCTCGCGGTGACGCCGGGGTCAGAGATGCGCTTGGAGTATCCATATAACTGCTATCGCAATAAAGGAGTTGCTTGTTTTCAGCAGTCAAATGCTCATACCGCAAAAGGGCCTATTGAAGACAGCCAGTCTCCAGGTGTGTTTTGCAAGCATAATATAGAATCTCGGTGCTCCTATCGCACGAACAGAAGCAAATGGTGTTCACGTTATCTGCATCACGTGCTAGAAATCTTTCTATGGCGGCGATATCTCCCAGTTCAACAGAGCCACAGAGTTTACTGTCGAGAAGCTCCACAACATTATTGCAGTTTGCAGCTTGCAGCACTGGAATACCCTTCGTATCTATATTGTTGAGGCTAGAATACTTATCGAGCCGGACAACCTTCCATCAAAGCATTTGATTATTTCATTTCAGCGGCTGTTGTCAGCTCTAAGAGTTCTGTTTTTTTTTTCGCTGCTTCAAATATTTTACCCATAATTCTTTTTTGTCAGCCTTGGCTGTCCGCACTTTTGCGCTGTCGGAATTGCACTTTGTCACTGCGACGTTCACAGAATTCAACGCGTTACAAGCAGCAGCTTCTTTCTTTTCAATAAAAACTTTCAGAGCAATCAGAGCATAGTAGTTAGGTTTGTGCATAAATCAGTACTCCAAAGCCGTGTTTGTGCTGTTTCTACATCCTAGATTGTGTGCGCGTGCCCGTTCACGCTGTCGTATGCTTCGTCGCGTTACACAGGGCCTTAGAAAGTGTTACAGCACATTAGCGATGCTAACTATTACGTACTGGGGTTAGAAGTTCTCGCCATGTACCTTGGCCCCAGGGGTGGATCTCCGCATGGCTGCCATTGGCTGTTTTAATGCAGACGTTCTTTCGAAGCTAGCACCAAGGCCCACGCCCCGGCCCTAGCAGGAGGGCGATACTTTGGGAAAATGGCGGCGCACATGATTGTTTACGTTGTCATGGCAACAGCAACAGCTTCCGCGTGGC
Organism: Dermacentor andersoni; assembly: GCF_023375885.2. Classification (NCBI taxonomy): domain Eukaryota; kingdom Metazoa; phylum Arthropoda; class Arachnida; order Ixodida; family Ixodidae; genus Dermacentor; species Dermacentor andersoni. Next base: position 51,180,004 of record NC_092820.1, on the reverse strand, counting down.
GCTTCCTCACCCTAGCGCTGTCCTTTTTTTTTTTTTTTTAGGCTGACCGCTCCGCTGCCTCTCCCCCCTTTCCCATGCCCCGCGCACCGTTTACTTTTGCTTTCTTTTTGCCTGTCCACGGCGCATTTTTCTTTTTTCTTTATCGTGCGCGCATGCTATGCCGCGCATTGGCATTATTTGTGAACTGGCACGTGGTTCCTTATGTGTTTGCACTCACACAGTTTTGTGCATACTTTGATTATGCCATCGCCTACCAGAACATAAATCACTCTTCCAACACAACAGATCTTTGGCATCGTTTCATCGACTTTGTTTCCGAAAACAACGATTTTCCTATAACTTGGCATGATACACTCACGGAAAATGAACAAACATGAAAGATGCATGACACCTACATTACTTCCAGACAACACAAACGTCTACAGCCAGTCAAATAACAAAAATAGAATGAAAACACACACACACACACACACACACACACACACACACACACGCACGCACGCACGCACGCACGCACGCACACACACACACAGACACACACACACACATCAAGATTTTCCTCGTCAGTGGCATGCGGCAACATGGCGTCGAGCGTCGTCGTCGGGTTCCTGCCGTAAACGAGCTTAAATAACGTGATCTGTGTTGTTTCTTGCACCGCCGTGTCGTAAGAGAATGTTACGTACGGCAGGGCCGCATCCCACGTCTTGTGCTCGACGTCGACGTACATAGCTAGCATGTCGGCGAGGGTCTTGTTCAGGCGCTCTGTGAGACCATTCGTCTGCGGATGGTAGGCAGTTGTCCTCCTGTGACTTGTCTGGCTGTATTGCAGAATGGCTTGGATGAGCTCTGCTGTAAAAGCCGTTCCTCTGTCGGAGACGACGACTTCAGGAGCACCATGTCGCCGCAGGATGTTCTCGACAAAAATTTCGCCACTTCGGCTGCGCTGCCTTTCGGTAGAGCTTTAGTTTCAGCGAAGCAGGTGCCACGACGCCACGACGATCCACTTAATTCCGGATATTGATGTCCGAAACGGTCCCAACAAGTCCATCCCGATCTGCTGAAAAGGTCAGTAAGGAGGCTTGATCGGCTGTAGTAATCCCGCTGGCCTTGTCGGTGGTGTCTTGCGTCGCTGACAGTCTCGGCATGTCTTGGCGTAACGGGCGACATGGGCGGTTAGGTGCGGCCAGTAATATTTTTCTTGTATCCTAGATAGCGTCCGGGAGAAACCGAGGTGCCCAGCGGTCGGATCGTCATGTAGGGCGTGCAGTACTTCTGGACGCAGCGCCGACGGAACAACAAGAAGGTAGTTGGCGCGGACTGGTGAGAAGTTCTTCTTCACGAGTAGCTTGTTTTGAAGCGTGAACGAAGATAATCCACGCTTAAATGCCCTAGGGACAACGTCGGTGTGCCCTTCCAAATGCTTGACTAGAGCTTTTAGCTGCGGGTCCCCTCGTTGTTGTTCGGCGAAGTGTTCCGTGCTTATTATGCCAAGGAAGGCGTCGTCATCTTCGTCACCTTGCGGCGGCGGGTCAATCGAGGCGCGTGATAGGCAATCGGCATCTGAGTGTTTTCGTCCGGACTTGTATGTTACAGTGGTATTCGTATTCTTGTAGTCTGAGGCTCCACCGTGCCAGCCGTCCTGAAGGGTCCTTTAAGTTAGCTAGCCAAAACAACGCGTGATGGTCGCTGACCACTTTGAATGGCCTGCCATAGAGGTAAGGGCGAAATTTCGCTCTAGCCCAGACGATGGCGAGACATTCCTTTTCGGTTGTAGAATAATTGCCTTCCGCTTTTGACAACGACCGGCTAGCGTAAGCTATCACGTGTTCATGTCCATCTTTTCTCTGGACTAGGACGGCACCGAGGCCTAGGCTACTGGCGTCAGTGTGTATTTCGGTATCGGCGTGCTCGTCGAAGTGCGCAAGTACGGGCGGCGACTGCATGCGTCGTTTGAGTTCTTGAAATGCGTCGGCCTGCGGCGTTTCCCACTTGAACTCGACGTCACATTTAGTTAGCTTTGTCAGTGGCTCAGCGATGCGTGAAAAGGCCTTGACAAATCGCCTGTAGTAGGCACACATGCAAAGAAATCTACGCACTGCCTTCTTGTCAATGGGCGGCGGGAACTTCGCAATAGCAGCTGTCTTCTGCGGGTCGGGGCGGACTCCACACTTGCTGAGGACGTGGCCTAGGAACAGAAGCTCATCGTAAGCGAAGCGGCACCTTTCTGGCTTCAGAGTAAGCCCTGATGACTTGATGGCCTCTAGTACTATTGCAAGCCGCCTAAGGTGATCGTCGAAATTTCCGGCGACGACAACGACGTCATCCAAGTAAACGAGACAGGTCTGCCACTGAAATCCTGCTAAAACCATGTCCATCACGCGTTGGAACGTTGCAGGCGCCGAGCACAGTCCAAATGGCATAACTTTGAACTCGTAGAGGCCGTCTGGGGTGAGGAAGGCGGTCTTTTCGCGATCTCTTTCGTCGACTTCTATTTGCCAATAGCCAGACTTCAGGTCCATCGACGAGAAGTATTTAGCGTTGCAGAGCCGATCCAATGCGTCGTCTATCCGTGGGAGGGGGTATACGTCCTTCTTCGTGATCTTATTCAGACGACGATAATCGACGCAGAAACGCAGGGTTCCGTCCTTTTTCTTCACGAGGACAACAAGGGATGCCCACGGGCTTTTCGACGGCTGGATGATGTCATCGCGCAGCATTTCGTCGACTTGGTGCCTTATAGCTTCACGTTCTCGCGTCGAAACTCGGTAAGGGCTCTGGCGGAGTGGTCGAGCGCACTCCTCGGTGATTATGCGATGCTTGGCGACTGGTGTTTGTCGAATCCTCGACGATGTCGAAAAGCAGCCTTTGTTTCGTCGGAGCAGACTTCTCAGCTGCTGTGGCTCAATCACGGCGAGACTTGGATTAATGTCGTAGTCTGGTTCGGGAACCATGGTCGTCGTTGTAGATGCGGCGGAATCCGAGAGGATAAACGCATTTCTGGTTTCCAGAATTTCCTCGATATACGCGATCGTCGTGCCCTTGTTGATGTGCTTGAACTCCCGGCTGAAGTTTGTCAGTAACACTTCGGTTTTTCCTCCATGCAGTCGAGCGATCCCTCTTGCGACGCAAATTTCGCGGTCTAGCAGTAGACGTTGGTCGCCTTCAATGACGCCTTCTACGTCAGCGGGTGTTTCGGTGCCGACCGAAATAACAATGCTGGAGCGAGGCGGGATGCTCACTTGATCTGCGAGCACACTCAAGGCGTGGTGACTACGAGGGCACTCCGGCGGCATCGCTTTATCTTCCGACAGCGTTATTGACTTTGACTTCAGGTTGATGATCGGGCCGTGTTGGTCCAGGAAGTCCATACCGAGAATGACGTCTCGTGAACACTGTTGGCGGATAACGAAGGTGGCAGGGTAAGTACGGTCATGAATGGCTATTCTTGCCGTGCATATTCCAGTCGGCGTGATGAGGTGTCCTCCGCGGTCCGTATTTGAGGGCCATACCATGCAGTTTTAACTTTCTTCAACTGCGCGGCGATGGGTCCACTCATGACGGAGTAATCGGCTCCTGTGTCCACAAAAGCGGTGACTGCATGGCCGTCGAGAAGCACGTCGAGGTCGGTGGTTCTTTGTCTGGCATTGAAATTAGGTCTTGGCGTCGGATCACGGCCGCGTCGTGTTGAACTGAAGCTTGAACGTCGCGTCGTCAAGTCGTGTTTCGTCGGTGTAGTCTTGGCTTCCTGACTTCGTCGCGACGGCGGCGTGTCGAGATTATGTCGTCGAGATGGTCTCCTCGTCGTCTACGTCAGCGGCGGAGGATCTTCGTTAGTTCGATGAACAGCAACCGCACCTCCATCGGTTGCTGCTTTTAGTTTCCGGATATGAGCTCGCTGACCGGCCCCTGGGCTGGGCCAGTGTATGGTCGGCGCTGCGGCGACAGGTAGCTGCCTGGTGACGGCGGACGGGACGGTCGTCGAGGGCTCCACTGAGTAGCGACGAGGTAGTCGGCGATGTAACGATGGCGTTCACCTTCCTGAGGGCGCGGTGCATCGACGGCGAACTCTCGCAATCCCAGGTTGCGGTATGGGCATCGACGGTATACATGGCCGGCTTCGCCGCAGTGGTAGCAGAGTGGGCGCTGGTCAGGGGCTCGCCAAATGTCTGTCTTCCTCGCGTAGCTGCGCTGGGCGACGGGTGGGCGTGCTGGCGGCGGAGGCGGTGGACGACGGAATTGCGGCGTTACAGGGCCCTGGCGTCGTGGAGGGGGACCTTGACGGCGGGCGACGGCGGCGTAGGTCATCGCTTCCGGCTTAGGTTGCGGTGATCGTGGTTGCACCTCAGGGACTCCAAGCGATCGCTGAACCTCTTCTTTGACGATTTCAGCGATTAGATCCACTTGAGACTGCGTCCTCGGGTAGAACTTCTGCAGCTCTTCCCGTGCGACCACTCTGATAATCTTGCGTAGATCGTCGGTAGCCAGTGATTGAACCCCGGCGTAGTTTGTAGAGTTCGTGCGGCGATCGAATTGCCGGTTTCGGATCTCGAGTGTATTCTCAATGTTCGTCGCCTCACGAAGAAACTCTTCGACGGTCTTGGGTGGGCTTCTTACCATTGCGGCGGAAATTCCTCCTTTACACCACGCATCAGTAGACAGACTTTCTTCTCCTCGGCCATATCCGGGACGGCGTGGCGGTACAAACAGCTCATTTCTTCCGTAAAGATGGCAACGTTCTCGTTTGGTAGCTGCACTCGGGCGTCCAGCATAGCTTCAGCCCTTTCCTTGCGCACGACGCTTGTAAAGGAGCGCAGGATGTAGCTATGGAACAGGTCCCATGTTGTCAAGGTCGATTCCCTGTTCTCAAACCAAGTTCTGGCGGCGTCATTTAAGGCGAAGTAGACATGCCGCAGCTTGTTGTCGGAGTCCCAGTTGTTGAATGTCACGATTCGTTCGTAGGTCTCCAGCCATAATTCCAGGTCTTCAGTCACTGCTCCATGGAAGGTTGGTGGGTCCCGAGGTTGTTGTAGGATAACCAAGGACGCTTGGGCAGCCATTGGGGTTGTCTTGACCACGATCTTTTTTGTCGTCTCAGGTAGAAGTCCGTGCTCTGGGTGCAGTCCGTGCAGTCTGCGGCTGGCACGCTAGCCTTGGGCAATGTTGGTTCTGTCCTCGGGCTTCGGGCTTGGATCGCGGCTTTGCGGGGGCGTTCGGTACATGAACGCACAAGCACCTCCACCAGATGTCACGTGGTAGTGACGGTGAAGAAAGCCGCAATAAGGTGGAATACAAAACTAGCTTTTATTGGGCGAACCTGTGCCCACAAAAGCAGGCTACACTTATAGCACAACGATAGCGGCGAACACGGTCGGCGATCGTCGAAAATCTGATCAGCGGGTCAAGCGCGTCGGCTTTTATAGAGCAGTCGTCGAATGCTCCAGACTAATCGTTCGGACCCGCGTGCCTTCCACAAAGTTCTACACCATTCGCGTCAGGTGATGAAATCAGATAACATAAGGTTCGGCGACAACAGGCAACGGATAGGAGCATCGATAACTTTCCAGAAACTTCGGATACATGCAGGCGCGTCTCACGCTGTGCGATTACATTTGTTAGGCGGCGAAACGTGGTTGCCAGATAAAGATAAGTACACGTGTGAATATATACTTGTTCGTGCAGACACCTTTATGATGACTTCTGCAAGTGCATAATGTAGCCATAAACTAATAAGCGGTTTCCACGAAAGCTCATCGCAGTCTACTCCATAATACCTTGTTTGGAGCAGAAGTGACATACGCGCAATAGGACAGCACTTGTGATGTTAGGTCCGCTTACAGAAAATGCTATTACTAGCGGTACTCGTGTGACATCCATCCGTAACATGTTCTAATATGCATCAGCACTGTAGGCATTATCGCTTCATACTACAAGAGAGTTCACTTAAAGGAACACTAAAGTCAAATATGATGTCATGCTAATGTGATAAATTAGTGCTTGAGAATCTCTAATGCATCAATATTGTTACGTAGGAAGACGCAGACGAAAAGCTATGTACAAGTATATTTACAAGAAAATACGCTGCGCTTCTCCAAGAGGCAACAGCCCGCGCTAGCTTCTAATCGTCGTCGTCGTCTTCTTACTGCTCGGCTCTTCGTCATTGGAAATACTATCCCGTAGCACTACCCCCGGCTGCAAAAGCGCCGTGCCGGAGCGACTAAAGGTCGGAGTCTGAAGTAGTGTAGTAGGTCTTGAGCCTACTGACGTGCACGACATCACTAGATGCCAGAGTAGATGACGAAGTTGAGCTCACAGGAGCAATTTCGTACGTCACAGGTGTCACCTGGCGCAGCACGCGGTAGGGCCCTGTGTATCGCGAAAGGAGTTTTTCTGAAAGTCCGACGCGACGACAGGGCGACCACAGGAGCACGAGTGCACCAGGCGAAAACTGTACGTCACGATCGCGGGCGTTGCACTGACGCTGCTGCGTGGTTTGCGAGTCCGTCAGTCGAGCACGGGCAAGCTGGCGTGCATGGTCGGCGAGGGCGATGGCGTCGCGCGCATACTCGGTTGTTGAGATCGCAGCAGGAGGAAGTACCGTGTCAAGGGGCAAGGTCGGTTCGCGACCGTAGAGTAGATAAAATGGAGAAAATTCGGCGGTGTCATGCCGGGAAGAATTATAAGCAAATGTGACGTAAGGAAGGGCAACGTCCCAGTCGCGGTGGTCCTTCGAAACCTACTTGGACAGCATGTTGGTAAGAGTACGGTTTAACCGCTCTGTGAGGCCATTGGTTTGAGGATGGTATGAGGTAGTCAGTTTGTGTTGAATAGAGCAGGAACGCACAATGTCGGCGATAACTTTCGAGAGGAAGTTACGACCACGGTCAGTAAGCAGCTGTCACGGGGCGCCATGCACTAAGATAATGGCATGCAAGAGAAAGTCCGCGACGTCAGTGGCGCAACTGGTAGGGAGAGCCCGCGTGATAGCGTATCGGGTGGCGTAATCAGTTGCAGCGGCTACCCATTTGTTCCCAGAGGATGGCGTGGGAAAGGCACCGAGGAGGTCTAATTCAACACGAAAGAACGGTTCCACAGGGACGGTGATCGGCTGGAGATGACCGGAAGGTGGCACCTGAGGTGTTTTCCGACGCTGGCAGGGATCACAGGCAGCAACATAGCGTCGGACGGAGCGAGCGAGACCAGGCCAATAGAAGCGCCGGCGGACGCGGTCGTACGTGCGGGTTACCCCAAGATGTCCTGCAGTGGGTGCGTCATGCATCTCAAAGAGCACTGTAAGGTCGCTCTGATTGTTCGTGTTCTTAAGTGTCACGAATCGGCCACGTGCTGTGTGTATAGAGAGGGGGTGCCCTCCCCCCCCCCCCCCCCCTCTGTCAGCGGGGCAACCGTTTCTGTGTTATGTGGGGTCACGGACTGCGCGGTGTTGGGTGACGCGTCGCGGCAGGCGCCAGGAGGGCGAGTACCGATTCCGAGAAGTCGGTATTGTGCGCAGGGTGTTGGCAGTCCGCCGACGGTCACGCGAGTCCACACAGACCAGCCTTGAAAGGGACCGCTGTATACGGTATTGTGGGCCTGGCGCCCGAGTACCTGACTAATTGGAGGCGCCGCCGAGGTTAAGAAGGGCTTAGCACACTTGACCCCGTGCCGCGCGTCCGGAACGCAATCGCCAGCCTTGTTGTTGGGTGCGACTGCCTGTGTGGTGTCGATGCCCCTGCTTCCGAGACATTTGCGGCCTAGACGCCGTTGGGATTTGAGGCGGTCTAGCGATAACTTGTTCGGGCCTGGCGTGTTTTGCTGAGCCCGTCACTAACTACGTAGAAACGAGAGGGCAACGGAGTTTTGGGGAAAAAGGAAAAGAGCTTTGTTTTCCAATATGTTTATTTTTAAGAGTAAGCCCATCCCTGTGGGTTGTGGCTTAACAAACGGTTGACTCTGATTGGCAACTGAACCTGTGGGACGGGCCAACGGCCCTACCGCCTTTTTTTCTTTGTATATTTGGGCTATAAAAATCGGGACGACATGCTGTCCCTCAGAATTGGCTGAAATCAGGATTGCTGATAGATCAGTGAGCCTCCGTACTATGTACGTTAAAACGAGTCTGGGCCCTAACAGTCAATGAGACAGTCGAAGAGTGAGACTTTGTTTCTCAATTGTTCAAGTTTGTAATGTATTTGTTTTACCTGCCATGTATATAGAAAAGTCCAACTATAAATTTTTCTTGTACATCTGATCTCCATCGCTTCCTGTCTGCATTTGATCAACAATTGCCGATCATCGTCCGAGAAGCTTCAAGTTCCAACGGTGAAGCGAGGACACAGAACGAACGAAACTTTACTGGCGCAGCACGACAGGATCGACAAGCCCCACAACGAGCAACGAGCAGCGAGCCAGGCGCAAGGCATCAGAGGGCCACCAGCCAATTCCGCAAGGGTTGCACTTCATCTGGACGAGGACGTCAGGCGGCGCCCCCAGCAGCAACGGGTGAGCGGGATTCCTTGCGTTTTGTCTAGGTTGGCATGGCTGTTGTTTAGTGAGGTTAATGGTGTTCACGCGCAGAACAGCAAATGCGATTGAGGCTGACGTAAACATTGATACGGCATCTGAACAAAGAGAGGGTCAGAGACGGCAGGAACTACAACGCGTCGGAGAGACCGAGTCTGAGACGTCGGATACTGAAATGGATAGCGAGACGCAAGGCGCTTCGCAGGCTCCGAGCACGACAGATCCAGAGGCCATGGCGGTTAGACGCCTGGAGATGGAGCTAGAAAAGGTGCGCCTACAGCTAGAGTGCGAGCGCATTGCTCTAAGGAGAGTGGAGCTTGAGCAGTCGTGCAGGCCGCCTTCGGTGTCGGAAGGAAGCGATCTCCGCCGTGCCAGCACGGATGGAATATCACAATGTGCGAAAGTGCTTAAGGCATACCGGTTGCCATGTGACGCTGACGTTCCGATATGGTTTGATGAGGTTGAAAAGTTGTTTTCATCTTTTCAAGTACCACAACACAGCCGTGTATATTTGATAATGCCTGCGCTGGCCGAGCGGGTCCGTTATCTGTTGCGTGGCCTCAATGACGAGGAATGTACAGATTATGAGACTGTAAAAAAGGCGGTATTAGATGTACTTAAGCTCACGCCAGCTAAATACTTGGAGAGGTTTGAAAAGGCATCTAAACGAAAGGATGAAACTTGGGCTCAGTTCGCGTCCCGCACTAGAACCTACTTGGCCTATTACCTTCAATCTCGAAATGCAAACACAAAAGAAGCTATGACGGAGCTTATGGTCGCTGACCGTATGAAAGCCAGTATAGGCTCAGAAGCCCTTGAATATGTTCTTTTGCGGGAGGGCGAAGATTGGTTTAGGCCAGTGGAGGTGGCGAAAGTGCTCGAGACTTTCGAGCAAGCTAAAGGAAAAGGATGAGCAACCAAGCCAGCCGCAACAGCCTCATTGCTGCAGCACGCAAAACTAGCTAGCCCGCAGAGGACAAATTGAAAATGCCACGTGTGTCAGGTACAGGGTCACCTAGCCAGAGACTGCCCAAAAGCTTCAAATAAAGAACAGCAGGGGAAGGCGCCGACTGTGCAAAAACAAAGGGTACAGAAGGTTGCTGTTGTAAGTGAAGAACCTCCACCAGAGCAAGAAAGGGTGCTAAGTGCTAGAGTACAAGTCTTAGCTCAAAATGCTAGTTCAGGGAGATCAAAGCTGGACATTATCCCTATCATGTGCGGGGATATAGCAACGGAAGCTGTGTTGGACACAGGTAGTGAGATAACGGTCGTCCGTAAAAGTATGTTGCCCGTCGTTGTACAGGAGTCATCAGGAACAGTAAGACTCGAGTCGGCATTCGGAAACAGCGTTCGAGCTAACCTAGCTACGCTGCACGTAGGCATGCATCGCCCGGGGGCTTCGATACAACCGCAGAGGATCGATCTGGTATGCGCGGTTACAGACGAACTTGCAAAGGGGGTTGACTGCCTGCTGTCGAAGAAAGATTGGGAACTACTACAGGCGCAGGAAAAAGAGGAATTTGGACGAGAAAATATTCCGCGGGTAGCCTATTCCGTTGGGGTCCGATCAGTCGAAATGGTCGATAACACTGAGCCAGACTGCGGTCTAAGCGAAGAAACGACCGATGAAATCCCTAAATTGCAAGAGAATAGTTTCATACCAGATGTCACTGGGGTGCCCAGTCAGCGGGAGGAATTTCGAGCTGCTCAGCTTGCCGATGAAAGCCTAAAAAGGGCCTGGAATGATTCGAGAAACGACAAAGCTGGCATGTTCGTGTCAGACGGACTTTTGTGCCATTGGGATTCTCCAGCGGGAGTCAAAGTCAGACAACTGGTCCTACCAGAAGAAAGACGCAGTGAGGTAGTCCCGCTCCGATCCCTGACAGCGAGGGACACATGCGAGGCTTTCCTGGAAATTTTCAGTCGCATTGGAGTGCCGGAAACGATCTGTTCAGACCAAGGTACTAACTTTAAATCTCAACTGAAACGGTTAATGTTAGAAAAACTGGGCTGTTCACCCAGGTTCTCCACTGCCGAACACCCTGAGAGCAACGGAGTGGTTGAGAGATGGAACAGAGCCCTCAAAAATATGTTGTATCATGTAATGGAGCGGGACCGAAGAAATTGGGACAAGCTCATCCCATTTGTTCTGTGGGCTTATCGCGAAGTGCCGCATGATACCACCGGGGTGGCGCCGTTCAGGCTATTGTACGGTAGAAACCCAAATGGGCCCCTATCAATAGCGCAACAAACTTGGACGGGTGAAATCGCGGTGCCCTCAACTCTGAGAGAGAAACCTGCCAAGTATTTGCAGCAGCGGCGGGAGCAACTAGACCTAGCCGCGAGTGTAGCTGAGTTGACAGGCACCGAGTGCCAGAGCAAATATGCTGATGTTTACAATAGGAGGGCACGGACTAAAGAATTTAATGTCGGGGACCAAGTACTCCTCTTTGACACAGATCGGGAAACCAAGATAGCTGCCATAGAAGGCCTTGTGCCACCTCACACAAAGAAAGAGTTGCGAAGTCTGTTGGGGCTTCGTGGGTATTATCGGGACTATGTCTCAAACTACGCCGACGTGGCTAGCCCGCTTACAGCTTTGACAAGGCGAGGGGTTCCTAATTCAATTCCATGGTCGGAAGAAGCGCAGTGCGCGTTCGAAAGTCTGAAATTAGCTCTCTGTCAGGCTGTCGCCATGAACACTCCTGAGCCTCATCAGCCGTACTGGCTATTCACTGATGCGTCGGCGACGGCGGCCGGTGCCTGTTTAGCTCAAATGTCAGCGGACGGAAAAGAAAAGCCCATCGCTTTTGCTAGCCATCGCTTTAACCTGACACAGGCGCGCTGGTCGACTATAGAGAGAGAAGCCTTCGCTACTATTTGGGCACTCAAGAAATTCGACTACTGGCTTTTCGGAGCAGTGGTGAATGTTGTCTCTGATCATAACCCATTGTCATATTTGACAACCAGCACCCCGCAGGGGGCCAAGTTAGCAAGATGGGCGCTTTCACTACAGCGCTACAATGTAACGGTGCGTCACCGGAAAGGAACATGTAACGCCAATGCTGATGCATTATCAAGGCTCTCGAATCGTTCATGGGAGCCAATCGAGTAAAGAGCAGAAAAGAAAGGATAGACAAAAACAGCCATGCCAGCTGGGACAGGCGTGAATGTTCCCGTTCACCCGAAGGACGTGTGCGTGGGACAGTTCAGCCTTGATGGAACTTTTTGTGGTTGTTGTCGTCCATGTGTGTGAGGGTTATAAGACTGTGGGCATACTATATATGTATATAACCTGCATAGGTCACTTTTCTGCTGTTGTGCCGTGCAGTGCGTTGGAGTGTTACTGTACATACATGAGTATTTCTTTTGCATGCTCACTGCCATGAATGTGTTGATCTTTCGCCCTTTTCTTTTATCGCTGTGAGAAAATTGTTTTTTTTTTCGTGGTCCTTTCAGTTCATTTTCCTGTTCCTTACGGACTCCGCAGCACCCGTGTTGGGCAGCATATGTCAATTTTCTTTGACGGAACTTTCAGAGGCTAAATTCTAGGATACAGCGCCCTTTGGCTCTTGTAGTATAGCTGGGAACATTGTGAGCCCAGTATGCTCTTTAGGAGGGACGTGTAAGGTCGCTCTGATTGTTCGTATTCTTAAGTGTCATGAATCGGCCACGTGCTGTGTGTATAGGGAGGGGGTGCACTTCCCCCCCCCCCCCCCTCTGTCAGCGGGGCAACCGTTTCTGTGTTATGTGGGGTCACGGACCGCGCGGTGTTGGGTGACGCGTCGCGGCAGGCGCCAGGAGGGCGAGTACCGATTCCGGGAAGTCGGTATTGTGCGCAGGGTGTTGGCAGTCCGCCGACGGTCACGCGAGTCCACACAGACCAGCCTTGAAAGGGACCGCTGTATACGGTATTGTGGGCCTGGCGCCCGAGTACCTGACTAATTGGAGGCGCCGCCGAGGTTAAGAAGGGCTTAGCACACTTGACCCCGTGCCGCGCGTCCGGAACGCAATCGCCAGCCTTGTTGTTGGGTGCGACTGCCTGTGTGGTGTAGATGCCCCTGCTTCCGAGACATTTGCGGCCTAGACGCCGTTGGGATTTGAGGCGGTCTAGCGATAACTTGTTCGGGCCTGGCGTGTTTTGCTGAGCCCGTCACTAACTACGTAGAAACGAGAGGGCAACGGAGTTTTGGGGAAAAAGGAAAAGAGCTTTGTTTTCCAATATGTTTATTTTTAAGAGTAAGCCCATCCCTGTGGGTTGTGGCTTAACAAGCGGTTGACTCTGATTGGCAACTGAACCTGTAGGACGGGCCAACGGCCCTACCGCCTTTTTTTCTTTGTATATTTTGTGCTATAAAAATCGGGACGACATGCTGTCCCTCAGACTTGGCTGAAATCAGGATTGCTGATAGATCAGTGAGCTTCCGTACCATGTACGTTAAAACGAGTCTGGGCTCTAACAGTCATTGAGACCGTCGAAGAGTGAGACTGCGTTTCTCAATTGTTCAAGTTTGTAATGTATTTGTTTTACCTGCCATGTATATAGAAAAGTGTACCTATAAATATTTCTTGTACATCTGACCTCATCGCTTCCTGCCTGCGTTTGATCAACTGCCGATCATCGTCCGAGAAGCTTCAAGTTCCAACGGCGAAGCGAGGACAGAGAACGAACGAAACATTACTAGCACAGTCTATCGTAGATGTTTTGGCACGACAAGAAGAAGATCAGGGCCATCAGGGAGGAAGTTCCTTTGGGACAGAATGCCGCCCTGGAGGACATATCGGCGAACGGATGCGTCGGTAGGTGTAGAGCGCAGACGCTCAATGAGTAGTCCCAGCGATAGGTCTCGGTACTGCTCATCGGCGATGTCAACGAAGGCAGACACAGAGAAAATGCCGTCGGCGGTACTAATGTCGGCGTCGTCAGGCTCGTCTACCGGGTAGCGACACAGGCAGTCAGCGTCCTTGTGCTGTCGGCCAGATTTGTAGGTGACAGAGAACGAATATTCTTGGAGGCGTAAGGCCCAGCTACCAAGTCTTCCTGTAGGGTCTTTCAATGAGTATAAGCAGCAAAGCGCGTGATGGTCTGTGACAACGGAAAAGCGTCGGCCATATAAGTATGGGCGGAACTTCGCAACCGCCCGAACTAGGGCCAGACACTCACGCTCAGTGATGGAATAGTTGCGCTCCGCGGGCGAGAGGAGCCTGCTGGCGTAAGGGGTCGTGGCCACGCTGGCGTTGTGTCAGTACTGCGCCAATTCGTGACCGCTGGCATCAGTACGGACTTCGGTTGGCGCAGAAGGATAGAAATGGGCCAGAACGGGAGCCGTTGTGAGAAGGTCGATTAGAAGCGAGAATGCAGAGGCCTCGTTATCGCCCCACTAGAAAGGGGCGTCTTTTTTCAAAAGCTCGGTTAGTGGTCGTGCTATGGCCGCGAAACTTTTCACGAAACAGCGGAAGTACGAGCAAAGGCCGATGAAGCTGCGCACATCCTTGACACACTTTGGAACAGAGAAGTGCGTAACAGCATGAATCTTGCCTGGGTCCGGTTGCACTCCGTTCGCGTCAACAAGATGTCCAAGGACGGTAATCTGGCGACGGCCGAATTGGCACTTCGATGCGTTGAGTTGCGGACCGGCTCGCCGAAAAACGCCCAGGACTGCTGAGAGGCGCTCGAGGTGAGTAGCGAATGTTGGGGAGGATACTATAACGTCGTCCAAGTAGCATAGGCACGTGGACCATTTGAAACCGTGAAAAAGGGAGTCCATCATGCGTTCAAAAGTGGCAGGAGCGTTACGTAGACCAGACGGCATCACTTTGAATTGATAAAGACCATCGGGGATTACAAAGGCAGTCTTCTTGCGGTCGAGATCGTCCACGGCAATCTGCCAATAGCCGGAGCGAATGTCAATAGAGGAGAAATAGCGAGCACCGTGGAGGAAGTCAAGGGCGTCATCAATCCGAGGTAGGGGATACACGTCCTTTTTGGTAACCCTGTTAAGGTGCCGATAATCCACTCAAAAGCGCCATGAGCCATCCTTCTTTTTTACCAGCCCAACAGGCGACGCCCATGGACTACATGACGGTTCGATAATGTTCTTGGCAAGCATTTTGCGAACTTCGGTGTGAATAACTTGACGCTCAGCCGGCGATACTCCATACGGGTGGCGATGAATAGGAGGGGCATCGCCGGTATTAACGCGATGTTTGACAGCTGTTGTTTGGGCCAAAGCACGATCTTTAAAGTCAAAAATGTCTTGGTAGGAAATCAGAACGTGGTAGAGCGCACGAGCGTGCTCGGAAGGCATGTCGGGTGCACTCATTTTTTGTAAGGTGGCGATGGTACAAGTTGCCGACTGCGACGGTAGAGGAGGATCGGCTGAATTGTCGTTTACTGAAATCGATGCGTCGTGGCGGGCGTGATAATTTTCTTGAACCAGTTACGAAAGTCAGAGCTCATTACGGACAAATGCGCCCCAGTGTCTATGAGTGCACACACAGAAACACCGTCGACTTGCACCTCAAGAAGGTTCAGATGAGTGGGCAACGTCAGAAGAGGATTTGACGGCGTAGGGAGCAATGCAGCGTCACCTCGAGGCGCTGCATCGTCTAGTTTTCCGGCTGGGAGCGGCGTCCGAAGGGAGTCGGCGAATAGGAGCGACGGGGCTGAGGAGAGCGAGATTGTCGTCGTTGCGGCGAAGGCGAACGAGAATAATCAGCCGTGGCGTTATCGGAGCGTGCGGCATAGGGACGAGAAGGGCCACCTGGGGGGCGAGAGTAAGCAGTATAAGTAGGCCGGGTCGGGGAACTTCAGCGACTGCGACAGTGCCGAGAAATGTGCCCGATTCGATGGCAGTGGAAACAAATGGGCTTGTCGTCAGCAGTGCGCCATTCAGATGGGTTGCCGAAACGTGGTGGGTAAGAAGATGCGGGACATGGCGGAATCGAAGAAGCCGGGCGGGTATCATGACGATGGGCCGGGCAGATGGTGTGAAGACCCATGTTTTCGAACTCTTGGCGGACAACTGCCTGGATGAGTGAGACCGTGACTGCAGATGTGCTGGTGGGACTGGGGTCGAAGGCAGCCGGATAGGCGGCCTCGATCTCACGCCGGATGATCCTGGTAACATCGGCAGTGTTGTTGGGACGAGGAGTGTCGGCACAGGAAGACGTCGCTGGGGTGTTGGGCAGACGGGCAAAATGCTGGTCAATACGTCGGCTTTTAGTGAGTTCCAGGCGGCGGCACTCATTTATAACAGCATCCACCGTCGCTACGTTGTTGCAAACGAGCAAGTTGAAGGCGTCATCGGCAATGCCTTTGAGGATGTGGGCAACCTTGTCGGACTCAGTCATGTGGGTGTAACTTAGCGGCACAGAGCGAAGACGTCCTGAATGTACGTGACATAGGGCTCTGTTGACGTCTGCACGCGGCCGGAAAGCGCCTTCTGCGCGGCAGGTTGGTGACCGTAGGGGTTGCCGAACAAGTCTCGAAGCTGTGTCTTAAGTGAATCCCAACTGGTGAGCTCATCTTCGTGCGTGGGATACCAAACTCTAGGTGTGCCACCGAGGTAAAAGACTACGTTGGCGAGCATAATAGTAGGGTCCCACCGGTTATTGCGGCTGATGTGTTCATACAGGCTGATCCAGTCATCGACGTCTTCCCCATCTTTGCCCGAGAATACGCCAGGATCACGGGGAGCGGGGAGAGTGATGTAGGTCGTCGAGGTGGCAGCAGGTGTCGGAGCCGGCGGAGTCGTGTTGCCGTCGCCGGGAGCCATGAAGGATGGCTCGATGTAGCGTCCACTGCGAAGCTCCGTGACGAGGTACAGGGAACGTCCACCTCCACCAGATATGTTACGTAGGAAGACGCATACGAAAAGCTATGTACAAGTATAATTACAAGAAAATACGCTGCGCTTGGCCAAGAGGCAACAGCCCGCGCTAGCTTCTAATCGTCGTCGTCGTCTTCTTACTGCTCGGCTCTTCGTCATTGGAAATACTATCCCGCAGCAATATTATCGCCAGCAGAGCCTTAATAATCTAGAAATTTAAGTAAATGCAGCACACGATTGGAGACTCTTCCGGGACATTCAAGTATTTGCCCGATGACGAAAGCACTCCTCAGTTAAATTCTGTGACTAGTACTGAGTCACTCATTCAAAAAAAAAAAGATCCTCGTATTGCTATATGAGAAGAAATAAAATCTCATTTGTGTACTTATGTTTCGTTTTATAATAAAGAACTCATTGAGATTAGCAATGAGTTCGACCCGGGTGGTCGAAAGGTTTATATTTTGTTCAACTCTGCGCCAGCCACGCTTTCGGGTTTGGGTGGTTTCGGTATCGCGTAGTGCTGCGCTGGTTTTGCTGGCTCGCGAAACTCGCACAAAGTGCAAGTAGCAGAGATCTCAACATTTATTTGATGTCGCGGGATGGTTGGACGGTCCACGCCACTTGAACAAAAAGCAGCTGCCGCGGCGAATACACCGCTCTGTCTTGGCTCGGTGTCTCCATGGCCGCGCGCTTGAGATTTGGCCAAGAAGCCGTAGCGCCGTTTTACTCACCACCGGCAGCAGAGGCGGTGATGACGTATGCAACGTCACCACTCGTTCGGTTGGGCGGCGGGAGATTTGACTTTATAAAAAGTGATTCTGACCCTACAGATGCAATTTTCTCGTTAACCAAATCTTTTCAGGGATACGAAACAAGCGTTGCGAGGTTTCTGGAATGGTATTTTAACAGTCCCCTTGGACTTATCATTTGCCTTTTGTGTCCCTTTAGAGTAGGTGTGAATGTCAGCTTATTCTGAGCATCCATTTCAGACTATCCATAGCGTGAATATCTCTAACGGTCGTTAGGCATAGATTTAGTACATAATAGTGTAAAACTTACAGACTAAGGTCATAATCCTCCCACTACTCCTGCGGTACTGTTGCTAGTTCTAGTTCTGCTGCAAATATGCTAACAGTGGCCAAAGCGGAAACGAGGATGATAATCGCGGTTGCTCACTCGTACAGCATCGTTTCTCTAATGCGGAACACGTGGCACATTGCTGCCTCCAGAAGCAATGTGTCCTTTCGTCAACTTTCGTTTAGTAATTCCTGATTATTTTTACAGCTCGAATGAAAAAGAAGGGGTAATTTTGCGCGTGTGTTTTCTGGCGTTGTGTGCCTGTATACGTATTGACCCCGTAGACATCGCTAAAGTGCTGGCACTTGACCACCGCACGATACTTAGTCCGTTTCATCTAAGCGTTGTAGCATATTATTTGTTTCAACACATTCATTCTAACATACGAACTGGGGCAAAACACATGCAGTGTAGCGAAATAGTTGTTAGACGTGGTTGGAATAATTGGAAAGTTGGAATAATTTTTGGAATCGTGGTTTAAACCATTCTGGACTTCTGGGATTAGAGGACGACGCGTTATGTGCCTTTTCATAAATATATGCATTGTTGCATATTCAAAGAATTGTTTCATATTGCATTTGACGCTCCATTGCATTTTTTGCGATTTGACTTTTCAAACGAATGATTGTGCTGTGGTTGCTGTAACATTGAAAACAAAGGTCTGCTTAACCTTGCGTGGGTTTCAATTACGAGAAGTTGTAAGTTTAGCTATGAATGCGCAAAATCTTTAACCTATTCCTATCAATTTTCAATCGCAGGTGCCTCTTCGTGGCGAAGGTATAACGAAGAAGGCGCCCCTAAAACCTTTTGCTGGTCTTTGCGTCTCCTTTCTCTTACTGCTTCGAAAGGATCACGAGTTGTGAGAAAACTATGTCCGATATTATGTACCTGTACCGTATATCCTATATTTTGTGCGACATGTACCGCACAAAAAAATCATCTCTATGAAAAGCGAGCCACCTACGAGGCATGCGTAACAAGTGTGATAAAAGTCAAACATTCACGTTCTCATTCATACGTATTTAGAAAAATAATGAGACAAATGAACTCGTGCAGTTTCTACATGCACGCATGAAACTAAGATAATATTGCAGTTGGCCGGGAAATAGTTGTAAGTTTTGAGTCCGCAACCAAATATACAGCAAGCATCAGCCAAGTAAGATGAAAAATAATCGGCGTTAAGGACTAAAATATTTAAGATCTATTTCAAATATAGCTGAATCTTCCGGCTGCCCTATTACCTAGCAGAACCCATATCACGCGCTACCAAATCGCAGTAGTGAGCAAAATTTGAAATACGTGCGGCAGAATTATTTTATATGCGTTGTAGACTGCATTGCGGCAGCTTGTTTAACAAATCAACAACAACAGCAAGAACAACAACCACAACAACAACAACAATAATAATAATAATAATAACAATAATGTTTATTTCCCATCAAGAAAGATGGAGGAGGCTGCAGGTAAAAGCTGCACGAACAAACGGCAGCTTGAGAGCGGCCCGCAGCCCCCTCTACAAGGCGGCAGTAAAAAGGCTACAGGAAAGAACATCGAAAATATACATAGGCACCGAAATGGACACTGGAAATGAACACAAAAATCATCCAATCAGAAAGACTAGATACCTTATACATAGTGTTGCCGTATTGCAGCATTAGTTATTTTTAAAATATCAGTGGTAGTTTTGTTGTAATTATTCAGGAGAGTGGGCAGGGTGAAGGACAGTTTTTCTGTAGAGTAGTTAGCCCGAGGGGTTATAACATTCCACTTTTCTATGTACCGGGTAATGTGTATGGAAATGTTCTCTTTTAGCGATAAGTCGCGTAGAAACGTTCTATTTTCAAATACTTCGCCTTTGAAGGCTAGTGTTAGCTTATATTCATAAAGATTTTTTACTGGTATAATGTTTGTTTTTTGAAAAAAAAAAAAACTGTCTGTATGGCTGTTATATCGTAAGTCATAAAGCAGTCTCACCATTTCTTTCTGGAGGACAAAAAGTTTCTGTAAGTTAGTTTGAGCAGTTGTGCCCCAAACCAATAAACAGTAATTTAGATAAGAGTAAAAAAGGGAATTATAGAGAAGCTTGACCTTGAATGGCAGGTATGTTCTTAGGCGAGATAAGACGCCAACTACACGAGTTAACTTTGTCAAAACCATGATGTGGTTACCCCAAAGCATATTATCGGAAAAAGTTACGCCAAGGATTTTAATGTGATCAATTATTTGTGGTGGTTCGCCCCCATACGTTAAGTTTGCTGGAGCGTTGAACTGTTTCGATTTCGGCCTAAATATAACAGCTTTTGTTTTATTAACAAAGTATCATTCTGTAGCATTAACAAAATAGCATAAAGTAGCATTCTGTCACTTGCGGGATTACACTGAACTTAAGTAGTTTAATCTAGTGTGACAGTGTACACATATAAGAGGAGGACAAAGTGCATGAGACCAACGCCTTAGCGTCGCAACGATACGTGAGCGTATATAACACGAAACTAGGAGTTGAATCAATAACGTGCGTACGTACGTACGTACATACATACATACATACATACATACGTACATACCTACATACATACATACATACATTACATACATACGTACATACCTACATACATACATACATACATACATACATACATACATACATACATACATACATACATACATACATACATACATACATACGTACATACACGCCTGAAAATATTAGCAAATTCTGAAGATGATATACGTTTAAGCGGAAAGAGCTTTTGAAGAAAATAAATTAACCGCGAGATTACCACAGGTTTATGAAAAAAATTACTTAAGTAACACGATGCATGTTACCTTCTCTCACTAGTTTCTCCATTTGGTAATCATTTTTTAGAAAACTTGTTATTTAATATTTCGTTGTTGGCCATTAACATTCCCTACAATCACAATATTGTCAGCAGAATGTGGATGTGCAAACAGAAGCTTCAAGACTCTTTCAGCGATGATTTCAATATTCCGAAGATGATGACCTGCTGTGACAGCCACTCTGAATCCACTCTGAGCCATTTCATTATGAGGCACGCCGCAGTCGGAGTCTTCGGGTTAATTTCGATCTTTATCGTGTCTCCAGTGCAAAGGACATGGACGTTTTTGCGCTTTGCCCCCACCTAAATGTCGCCGCCGGGATTTGATTCCGCGACCTTGTGTGAAGTAGCGCAATAGCCGTTAAACCACAGCGGCGGATAGGTTTTGCAGAGGTACGCAAAATCTCATCAGAACGTTTCAGAGTTGAAGACCAAGAAGCCAAGCAGTCATAATGCGAACAGCGCGAACAAGGCGACGAATGAGTGAAAGGACACAGGACGAGCGCTCAGGATCAGGACACAGGATTAGCCCTCGTCCTGCGTCCTTTCACTCCGTCGTCTTCTTGTTCGCGCTGTTCGCATTATGAATGTGTGCCAACTCGCCCGACTGACCATTTAATAAAGCCCAGCAGGTGTGGTTATTGAGCCTTTGTCACACCCTGTCTCGCCCATGCCAATTTCTATTCAGAATCTAGGGCCCAGGGACCTCACGGGCTACAGGAACTGTTTAAAGATGATATAGGGATTTTTAGTTATCCGTCCAGAACGATTGAGCTCATAAAATGTTACCTTCCCCTGACCTCTGCTAAACTGGCGCCCTTTTCACCGTACCCTGTTACATCCCCGCACGGCCGTCAGCGTCAGCAGAAGTCGCGGTGTCGAAGCACCAGCTGCCTGAGCACACGGGGGCTCAGGTCGAGCGTTTAACAGAGCGTGGCTTAGCCGTGGCTGGGACCATAGGGATTGAGATGTATTGGGTGTTTACGGCACGCGAGGATAGCGCAGAGGAAGCCGTTTATATGCACCAGCCTAGTGTAAAATTGCGACGACGCCGCAACAGAGGAAAAGTCAGCTACGTGTTTTTAGAGAAGGACCGTCGCTAAAGGTGTGCGAGATATTCTTTTTGCAATAAATTCTTATGTTGCTCCTCAAAAATCCACCTTCCACACAATGAAACCGAGATAAATTTGGCCAGGTATGTCCTTGTTTCACAGAGAAAAAACTATCCTAGACCCAGTAAAAGAATCTCGTTGTAGATGCGCAAAATATTGCCACTTAAAAGCATGTAACATAGAACCGTATTCTACAGAACAAACGCTTTATTCCAGATCTATACAACCTCGCGTATGGAATTAAGGTGAATTGAATTCAATTCGTCATAACACGGCCCATACACAAACAGCGAAACTTCTTTTTCTATAACAAGGCAACAAGCGTGTTGAAAGAGTCTGGCTGTCACAAGCAATTAATTCATTCCATGCGCGGAAGAACGGAACGTCTGACCTAGGAATTGGCTTATTATATGCACGGTGCGCTAGCACATATTGAAAACAGCTATCAATGGGCATTTTGTACAACTTAATTCCCTGACTGATTACCCACGGGACAACGTAAATAATTATGTCTCGAAGTCCCGAACCTGAAGCTGTGGTTCTTGCACTATCACTGGCCTACTGTCTTTGACGCCACTCTCGGTTCCGCCGTATCATAACACCCGGCTGTAAAGGCGCTGTATCGGAGGGTAACTATATTGGAGGCGATCGCGCGACAAGGTAAGTGAGTGAGTGAGGGAGTAATGCTTTACCGAAAATAAGTAAAATAAGGCAAGATGGTTTGGGCCCCTATTCCAGGGCCCCATTAGCAAGAGCGGCTTACTGGGCTTGGTTCGGAAGAGCCAATTGGCTCTCCTGGGCTTCGTCCGCCAACCATGCCTTCCACTGCCTATTCTCATTATAACCACCAATAAAACAAAATGTATTTTTGTTTATGGCATACAGCAGAACACGAAAATGAAGACTGTGTAAGTAAACTGTCAGAATATATAATAAGAAAATCCTTGTGTCCTTCTTGTTATCCAGTAGACAAAAAGCAATAATCGTGACCTTTGGCTGCCCCAACTGGGCCTAGTTCCGGTGGCAGAAATCGAGGCGTCCCGTTAAAGTGACTGTGTGACACCGCGTTATTCTAACGTTCTGTGTGCTTCGTTGTCGTCTGGCATGGCGCGAAACAAAAGCGTTTGTGGTTTTGAAGCAGCTGTAAGGTTTGTCGTGGCCCATTGCGGAAGAGAGAAGCGGGACCTACTTGATGACGTAATCGGTGCAACTACGAGTCGCTGCTCGCGGCAATTAAGTGAGACGAAGGAGCCTTCATTTCACAGGTCTCTTTATTCTTCTTATTATACTCGTCAGCTTGTCGCACTTTGTAAACGTCCGGTAAAAGAATCGGTTTGCTGTCAAGATGACTCGCGATTGTGCTTTTTCGTCAGTTGACGAAATGCTTTGAGCATATCCTGGTTTATTCGTTTGCGACCCATTGAGATTTATTATAACTCCCTCACCAGAACAGGAATTGGCGTCCCTGGTGCAGTGTTCCGCCACTTCCTCCAAATGACTCATTCAATTACCAAATGACCCTCGGTCCCCAGCAGCTGACCAAGGCGGCGATCAGGCCTGTAATGCAGTAGAGGGTGCTAAGAATCGCTGCACCCGGACAGGCCGCCAATGGAAACTGACCATTCAAACGTTTAACACCCGAACGTTCGCGAGTGAAGCTAGCCTAGCAGGACTCTGACGAAATATCAGGCATTGTTTGGGATATCATTGGCCTTAGTGAGCTGAGAAGAGCTGGTGAGGCTTATACAATGCTGAAAAATGGCCACGTCCTCTGCTATAGGGGTCTACCAGATAAGAAGCACTTCGGAGTTGGATTCCTAATCCATAAGGACATAGCAGGCAACATTGACGAATTCTACAGCAACATCGAGAGGGTAGCAGCAGTCGCAATAAAGGTGAATAGGAGGTACATAATAAAGGTAGTAGAAAGTTACGCTCCAAGCTCAAGTCACGATGATGAAGAAATAGAACAGTTTTCCGAAGACGTTGAATTACCGATACGAAAAGTGCAAACACAGTGTACTGTAGTTATGGGCGACTGCAATGCATATGTGGGGAAAAAGCAGGCTGGTGAACAAGCATGTTTCCTCTCTGATAAACACCGTTCTCTTACCGTCTCTTAACGTTATGCCTAATATTCTTCGTGCCATCGCTCTTTGCGTGGTCCTTAACTTGTTTTCGAGCTTCTTTGTCAGTCTCCGAGTTTCTGCCCCGTATGTCAGTACCGGTAGAATTCATTGATTGTACACCTGTCTATTTAATGATAATGGTACGCTCCCAGTCAGGATCTCATTGTGTCTGCCGAATGAGCTGCAACCCATTTTTATTCTTCTGTAAATTTCCTTCTCATGATCAGGGCCTCCAGTGAGTAATTCAGCTTTCTTGGGAAACGTACTCCTTCACAGAGTCTAGAGGCTGACTGGAGATCCTGAACTCTTATTCCCTTGTCCGGCTATTGATCATTATCATTGTCTTCTGCCTATGCATCTTCAATGCCACTCTAATACTCTCTTTGTTAAGGTCCTCAATCAATTGTTGTAAGTCGTCCCCAGTGTTACTGAAAAGGACAATGTCATCGGCGCATCTAAGGTTGCTGACATTCGCCGTTGATCCTTACTCCTAAGCCTTCCCAGTTTAGGAGCTTGAATACTTCTTCCAAGCACGCAATGAGTAGCATTGGAGAGATAATGTCTACTTATCTGACCCCTTTCTTGATACGTATCTTCTTACCTTTCTGGTAGCTGTGGAAAGGCAGCTGTGGATTCTCTGTAGATCCTTTACAGTGTAGTTCTGTAGCAATCTCTGCAGTTTGGTTACCAGTGTATCAGCGTTCCGTCGTTGTCTCTTCACAGGAATGAGTTTAGTTTCCTGGCTGATACGATATGATTAGGTATGGTTTCTATATAATTTGAGCCAGTGGTGTAGCCATAAATTTTGTTATGGGGGGGGGGCGCTCAGGTTGCAGCTTATACAATTTGTCGAGAGATCAAATACATGAATAATAACGGCACTGCCATTGCGAAAGATTCTGCAAAGGAATTCTTGAAAGCCACGCACTATGAAGACAAGTAAAATATGTATTTATTTCATAAAAGAATATACTCTTGTGTTTCAAAAATTGTGCCCCAGATAACTGATGTCAATGCTTCCATGCTTTCTACCTATATAATAAGTAAAGCAAATATCACACGAACCTTAGAAAAATATCAGTTCGAAACCAGCAAAGCAGTGCATGCCACTGATCTTAAAAATGTAAAGGCCGTGAGATGAGCAATTTGAGGACAAATATTTTATTGAAACTTTGTCATTCAAGAACCTTGTTTATATGTTTGTACATATTGACACTGATGTGGGGCTCCCGCACCGCGGGACGGCGCCCGCGAAGTCGGCGCTATGTAAGACAATGAAGCGTGCAAGTTGCACGTTCTTCTTCTGTCCCGCCATTAAAGGGAAGCGTCTGTTTTGTAATACTCCGTCTTCAATCTACGTTACAGTTTTTCTGGTGGAGGTGTTGGGTACATGAGACCACTCCCAAATCGAACACCGTCTACAAGCCCAGTACGAAGTCCGGTCGAGCTGACTCCTGTTCACGTATAGACAAGCCGTCGACATCAAGGACTGCCATCTGAGTGCCACCTGAGCACGAGCCTCGGTGAGGGGCTGGGGCTCAGGTGGCACTCAATCGAGTCAGAAGGACAAGTACATCGGCTCCGCCTTCTTCCTAAACGGCACCGACCGAGGTCGTCCTTAACCAGCCGCGAGTCCCCACGTCCGGATGTTGAGAAATGGCTCGATCACTTTGAGTGTGTCGCAGAATTCAACGCCTGCAGTCCAGAGCGCAAGCTACTGCAACGCCTACTTTGCCCTCGAGGGTTATGTGCGGAGATGGTTTGAGAACCGTGAGGTGGCCCTATCGACGTGGGACGAATTGAGACGGCTGCTAATCAGCACCTACGCCAGCCTCGATCGCAAGGAGTGAGTTGAATCTGCAATTCAGGCGAGAGTACAGAGGCCGTGCGAAAGCGTCGCAATGTTTGTCGAAGATATGTGCAGACTTTCCCGACGCGCGGATCCAACCATGCCGGAAGAAAAGATGTTCAGGAACTTGATGCGCAGTGTCAAGCAAAAGTTATTCGGTGGCCTAATACGCAACCAACCAAAGACCGCTGCAGAGTTTCTCGCGGAAGCCATAGTAACGGAAAAGGTACTGCAGCAGCAAACAAGGCAGCACAACCGCGACGTGTCGACCCTATCGCGTGACCCTCTCGCTATACCCTTGGACAATACCGACGCCTTGCGGGAGCTGATTAGGTTTGTTAGAGAATAGCTCCAAAAGCTTCAGGTGGCTCTGCCATCGGTACAGCGAATCGCTCTGGCTGAGGTCGTCCGGGAGGAAATCAGGCAGGAAGTCCAAGTCCCAGAGCGAAGCGAGACACCACAGCACGAGGTACGACAGCCACGAACTCGCATGTTGTATGCGGAAGCTGCGCGAAGTTCGTTGTCCCCGATTTTTCGCAATGTGAACGACGTCTCGGACTTTCATGGTGTGCGCGCCGTTGAACAAGCAACTGGTGACTTCAGGCCTTGCCGCACGCCATTCATGGCTGAAACACGACCACCACGCGAGAGCGACGTATGGCGCACTGCAGAGCGGAGGCCCTTGTGTTCTCATTGCGGTGAAGCCGATCACTTCTACAGGGCGTGTCCTTACCACCGAGCTGGGCTCCGTGCATTTTCACTGAATGTGCCGTGCCCGCGCAATTGTGAACGCTCCCTGGAGATTGAAGCCTACCTCGCGGACGCCAAGACCTCGTTTGCCCCATGATTCCGTGACCCCCGGTCACTGTGAACCACCCGAAACAGGTCTTCCTGCCCCCATTTCACGCCGAGCGCAACAAGGCGTCGCTCACCCAGCCCTGCCTCCTGGGAAACTGAGTCCAGCGACCTGCGGAGGTGAGGCCGCTGATGTTGCGAACGCTGAAGATCCTCCACTACGACGACCACGATATGACGTAATTGAGACGCAGAGAAAGCAGTGTAGTTCACTGTGAGTATCTTGCGACGTACCAGTTGCCACAAACGACCACGAAGTCACAGCTTTAATCGACACGTCTGTATGAGCCAGAATCTCGCGCGTATATTGAACAAAGTTTCGGCGCAATGGACCGGAACTCAGATTCATGCTGCAGGACGGCACTTCATAGCTCAAATGGGTCGGTGCACGGCACGAGTCAACATTCGGGGCTTCGCGTACATCGGCGGCTTCGTCATTCTTTCTGAATGCTCGAAGGACCTTATACTCGGCATGAATTTCCTTCAAGCGAACGGTGTCAGCTTCGCTACTACGCAAGCCATAGCGAAGACTAATGACAACGACCGTGACATCGCGCTTCGCGTAGCTGACAATCACGTCACGTCGCCACCCAAGTGCCGCGTGCTTACCCTTGTCCGATGCGATATGGAGGATGATACCGAAGAAAATGCTGAGGCAAAAATCACTCTACTTTTTGAGAACCACATTTGCATATCCAGAGGGCTTGGATATACTGTTCGCCGATATACTCTTTGGATATACTCTTTGTCGATACTCTTTGTCTCATGGCAAAGAGTATTGGCATGTATCTCGAGGAACGACAATCGCATTTCTTCGCGAAATCATTGATGTTACTGACATTCCCACATTGAAAATCGCATGGTCTCAGCAATCTGAGTTACCCAGCCTAAAAGAACGGATTCACATTAACGCTGCTCTGCAAGACCATTAGAAAGATTGTCTACTCAGTCTCTTGAATGAATTGCGGACTGTTTTTCAACGTCATCCAAAGTGCGGTGGACGTGCATCACAAAGCACCGCATTATTACTGACGAGTCCGCAAGTCCTGTTGGTCAGCATCCTTACAGAGTGTCTCCAGTGGAAAGTGAAACTATCAAGCATCAGGTGCAAGAGATGCTACAAGATGACGTGATCCAGCCGTCCACAAGCCTGTGGGCCTACTCTGTAGTGTTAGTTAGAAAGAAAGACAACACACTACGCTTCTGTGTAGATTACAGAAGGTTGAACCGTGTCATGAAGCGCGGTGTTTATCCATTGCCACGCATCGACGACGCGTTGGATCATCTACAACAAGGTCGCCAAGTTCTTTCTTCATTGGATCTTAAATCAGGGTATTGGCAAATCGAAGTTGATGAACAGGATCGTGAAAAAAGAGCGTTTGTTACACCTGACGGGCTTTATGAGCTCAAAGTTCTCCCCTTCGGTCTCTGTTCCGCTCCTGCCCCCTTTCAGCGGATGATGGATACCGTGCTTGCAGAACTCAAATGGCAAACCTGCCTCGTATACTTTTACGACGTCGTCGTGTGCTCTAGCACGCTTGACGAACATCTCGCACAACTCGCGAGTGTCCTCTCTGCGATCCGTACTGCCGGCCTTACCATCAGGCCTAAAGAATGCTGCTTGGGGTTCCAAGAGCTCAAATTTCTTGGCCATGTCGTTGGTCCTAAAGGCGTCCGACCAGACCCCGACAAGTTAGCTGCCGTCGCCGAGTTTTCAATACCCACAAACACGAAGGCTGTCCAACGCTTCCTTGGTTTGTGCGCATTTTATAAGCGCTTCGTCGAGGGATACTCCAGAATTGCTCAGCCTCTGACACGGCTTACGCGCGGCGATGTTCCTTTCATTTGGGCGGACGAGCAGCAGCAGTCGTTCAATGAATTGCGAAAGCGTTTGCCAGGCCCGAATACTCGCTCAATTCGACGAAGACGCTGACACTGAAATTCATACTGACGCCAGCAATGCGAGTCTCGGCGCAATTCTTGTGCAGTGGCAAACTGTGGCGGAATGCACCATTGCTTATGCAAACCGCAGTCTCACGAAGGCTGAGAAAAACTACTCAATCACTCAAAAAGAATACTGAGCGGCTGTGTGGGCAATTAGTCAATTCCGACCCTACTTGAACGGTAGAACCTTTAAGGCTGTCAGCGATCACCACGCCCTGTGCTGGCTTGCCAACCTCAAGGATCCTTGAGGCAGACCAGCCCGTTGGAGCCTGTCCTTACAAGAGTACGACATTACAGTTCTCTATCGATCTGGAAGGAAGCACAGCGACGCTGACTGTCACGCGCACCACTCCCTACGACGTCATCGGACCCTGACCATGTCTTGCCATTTGTCGGCGTTATCGACGCCATAAAGTGCGCTGACCCTGAGCTGCTGCTGCTGCTGATCAAGCACCTTCAAGGCGTTGAAGGTGTTTTAACCCGCTTGCTCGTGCGAGGATTGTCATCTTACTATTCGCACAACAACGTCCTTTACAGGAAAAACTGCGGAAGCAGTCCAAATACGTATCTCCTTGTCGCGCCGTCAGCGCTGTGCTAATACATTTTGCAAGCCTACCATGATGATCCATGCGCGGGACACCTGGGATTCACTAAGACATTAGCAAGGATACGACAGAAGTATTACTGGCCTCGGCTTCAGTGCAACGGTACGTGAAGACCTGCCGCGATTGTCAGCGCCGCAAGAAACCACCGTTAAACCGTTAAACGGGCTGGCTTTCTCCACCCTGTGGACTCTCCTCAACACTGTTCCAAGAAATAGGAATGGATCTACTTGGGCCATTCCCAGTGACCTCTTCGCGCTTCAGATGGATAGTCGTCACTACCGACTACTTGACCCGGCACGCCGAAACCGAAGCTATTCCGCAATCGAACTCGCATGAAGTGGCCAAGTTCTGTTTACGCCACATCGTCCTACGACATGATTCACCGTCTGTTCTCATCACTGACCGCGGTACAGCCTTTATAGCGGAAGTTATGCAGGACGTTCTGCAGCTGAGTCAGAGATCTCACCACAAGAGCACTGCGTATCACCCTCTAACAAATGGATTAATGGAAGGTCTGTACAGAACGCTGACTGATGTGCTCTCCATGTATTTCGACATAAAGCACAAGACGTGGAACGAGATTTTACCCTGTGTGACCTTCGCGTATAACACTGCTGTACAGGAGACTACACAGTTTACGGCGTTCGAACTTGTATACGGGCGCCACGTCCCGTCAACACTTGACGCTATGCCACCTCTGGTTGATAATAGCCCGACTAGTGAACACGTGGAAGAGTTCGTACAATAAGCCGAAGAAGCACGCCAGTTTGCTCGGCATCGTATGAGGAGCCAACAGCATACGGATGCCCTTCGATACAACCAGGGTCGACGCGACGTAGATTACAATACCGGCGCCTGCGTGTAGGCCTGGACGCCCATCTGTCGCCGTGGACTCTCGGAAAAGTTGCTCCGCCGATATTTTGGTCCCTACAAGGTAACACGCCACCTCAGTGACGTGACCGGACTAAGACCCCTTCAGTTCTGACCCCGGTTGGCTCCGTCGTGGTCCTCGCGCTGAAGTTGTTCACGTAGTGCGCAAAAAACCCTAATATGCGCGTGCATGAACGCCGAGATGCCCCTGAGGAGCTGAATTTCTTGTCGTCGCTGACAGAACTTTTTGACGCGACCGAGGGGGTCGCTTTCTGCATGGGGAGCAGTTGGCACAATGACATGGGGCTCCAACGCCCTTCCCCTCACTTTTCCCAAGGTATCGCGCGGGACAGAAGGCGGCGTACTTCCACTCCGCTTTTCTCCCTTGTACACACACGACTGAGCCACCATCGTCGGCTCACCCACGCACCCCCTCCTCCTTTACACTTTCAGTCACGCATGCAGCATGCGGCGCGCGGTCACGATATTATCGCTCTTGGACTTTATACGGAACATGAGGGAGACGGCGACGGCGGGAATACGCCTGGTGTGTCCATATTGTCACGTGGTGGTGACGTTGAGGAACACAGTAGCAATACTGTGAAATACAAAACTAACTTTTATTGGGCGAACCTGTGCCCACAAAAGAAGGCTACACTTACAGCACAACGATAGCGGCGAACATGGTCGGCGATTGTCGAAAATCTCATCAACGGGTCAAGCGCGTCGGCTTTTATACATCAATCGTTGAATGTTCCAGATTAATCCCTGGGACCCGCGTGTCTTCCACAAAGTTCTACACTATTCGCGTCGCGCACACATGCAATCAGATCACACAAGGTTCGGTGACAGACAGCGGATGGAGCCATTGATAACATTCCAGAAGCTTCCCATACACCCAGGCGCGTCCTGCGCTGCGTGATAACATTTGTTAAGCGGTGAAACGTGGTCACCGGAGAAAGATAAACATGTACACGTGTCAATACCCCCCTCTTAAAAAGCATCTACCCGATGCTGCAACCAAACGAAAGTAATAAACAAAAACAGCCGTAGCAAAGAAAGAACAAACTAAGGAAGTTCGTCAACGTGCGTAAAAGGGCTTAAGACGCACCACGTGGACCACTTCAGATCGTGCGCGGCGCCGGTGTGAATGCGGAATGCCGTCTGGCACGACCTCATAGTCTAGTGCGCCAATACGTCGGATGACCTTGTAGGGTCCAAAATAGCGTCACAATAGTTTCTCACTGAGTCCTCGTCGGCGTATCGGGGTCCATACCCAAACACGGTCGCCGGGCTGGTACTCGACAAAGCGTCGTCGGAGGTTGTAGTGTCGGCTGTCGTTCCTCTGCTGGTTCTTGATCCGCAGGTGGGAGAGCTGTCGGGCTTCTTCGGCGTGCTGGAGATAGGTAGCGACGTCAAGATTCTCCTCGTCAGTGACGTACGGCAGCATGGCGTCGAGAGTCGTCGTCGGGTTCCTGCCGTAAACCAGCTTAAACGGCGTGATCTGTGTTCTTTCTTGCACCGCCGTGTTGTAAGCAAAGGTTACGTACGGCAGGACCGCATCCTACGTCTTGTGCTGGACGTCGACGTACATTACTAGCATGTCGGCGAGGGTCTTGTTCAGGCGTTCCGTGAGACCATTCGTCTGCGGATGGTAGGCAGTTGTCCTCCTGTGGCTTGTCTGGCTGTATTGCAGGATGGCTTGAGTGACCTCTGCTGTAAAGGCCGTTCCTCTGTCGGCGATAAGGACTTCCGGGGCACCAAGTCGCAGCAGGAACTTCCTGACGAAAAATTTCGCCACTTCGGCTGCGCTGCCGTTTGGTAGCGCTTTAGTTTCAGCGGAGCGGGTGGGATAGTCCGTCGCCAAGACGATCCACTTATTCTCGGATGTTGACGTCGGAAACGGCCCTAACAAGTCAACCCCAATCTGCTGGAATGGTCCGGGAGGGGGTTCAATCGGCTGTAGTAATGCTGCTAGCCTTGTCGGTGGTGTCTGCGTCGCTGACAGTCCCGGCATGTCTTGAAGTAACGGGCGACGTCGGCGGTCACACGAGGCCAGTAAAACCTTTCCAGCATTCTCGACAGCGTCCAGGAGAGTCCGAGGTGCCCAGCGGTTGGATCGTCGTGTAGGGCGTACAACAAGAAGGTAGCTGGCCCGGACTGGTGCGAAGTTCTTCACGAGCAGGTTGTTTTGTAGCGTGAACGAAGGCAACCCGCGCTCAAATGTCCTAGGGACAACGTCGGCGTTCCCTTCCAAATGCTCGATGAGGCCTTTTAGCTCCGGGTTTGGTCGTTACTGTTTAGTGAAATCGTCCGCGCCTATTATTCCAAGGAAGGTGTCGTCGTCCTCGTCGTCTTGCGGCGGGGCATCGATGGGGGTGCGAGGCAAGCATTCGGCGTCAGAGTGTTTTCTTCCGGGCTTGTATTTTACCATGACGTCATATTCTTGCAGTCTGAGGCTCCACCGCGCAAGCCGTCCTGAAGGGTCCTTTAAGTTAGCTTGCCAACGCAACGCGTGACGGTCGCTGACAACTTTGAATGACCTGCCATCGAGGTAAGGGCGGAATTTTGCTGCAGCCCAAATGATGGCGAGGTATTCGTTTTCAGTCGTAGAATAATTGCCTTCCGCTTTTGACAGCGACCGGGTAGCATAAGATATCACCCGTTCAAGTCCGTCTTTCCTCTGGACTAGGACGGCACCGAGGCCTAGGTTACTGGCGTTAGCGCTGATTTCGGTATCGGCGTCCTCGTCGAAGTGTGCAAGTAAAGGCGGGGACTGCATGCGTCTTTTGAGTTCTTGAAATGCGTCGGCCTGCCGCGTTTCCTTCTTGAACTCGGCATCACATTTGGTTAGAAGTGTTAGCGGCTTCGCCATGCCTGAAAAGTCCTTGACAAAGCGCCTATAGTAGGCACACATGCCAAGGAATCAGCGCACTGCCTTCTTGTCGATTGGCTATGGGAACTTTGCGACGGTAGCTGACTTCTGCAGGTTGGGCCGTACTCCAGATTTGCTGATGACGTGGCCTAGGAACAGAAGCTCATCGTAAGCGAAGCGGCACTTTTCCGGCTTCAGAGTGAGCCCTGATGACTTGGTGGCCTCTGATACTGTCGCAAGCCGCCTAAAGTGATCGTCGAAATTTCAGGCGAAGACAACATCGTCATCCAAGTAAACAAGACACGTCTGCCACTTCTATCCTGCTAACACCATGTCCATGACGCGCGGAAACGTTGCAGGCGCCGAGCACATAGCGAATGACATGACCTTGAACTCGTAGAGGCCGTCTGGCGTGATGAAGGCGGTCTTTTCACGATCTCTCTCGTCGACTTCTATTTCCAGTAGCCAGACGTGAGGTCCATCGAAAAGAAGTATTTAGCGTTGAAGAGCCGATCCAATGCGTCGTCTATCCGTGGAAGGCGGTACACGTCCTTCTTCGTGATCTTGTTGAGTCGTCGATAATCGACGCAGAGGCGTAGGGTTCCGTCCTTTTTCTTCCCCTGGACTGCAGGAGATTCCCACGGGCTTTTCGACGGCTGGATGATGTCGTCGCGCAGCATTTCGTCGACTTGTTGCCTAATAGCTTTACGTTCTCGCGTGGAAACTCGGTAAGGGCTCTGGCGGAGTCGTCGAGCGCACTCTTCGGTTATTGTGCGATGCTTTGCAACTGGTGTTTGTCGAATCCTCGATGACGTCGAAACGCAGTCTTTGTATCGTCTGAGAAGACTTCTGATCTGTTGCTGCTTACTCATAGGAAGGCTTGGATTTACGTCGAAGTCTGGTTCGGGGACTTTGCTCATCGGGGTGGATGCGGCAGTATTCGAGAGGACAAGGGCATTGCTGGTTTGCACAATTTCCTCGATGTACGCGATTGTCGTGCCCTTGTTGATGTGCTTGAACTCTTGGCTGAAGTTGGTTAGCATAACTTCCGCTTTCCCTCCGTGGAGTCGAGCGATCCCTCTCGCGATGCAAATTTCATGGTCGTGCAGTAGATGTTGGTCGCCCTCGATGAAGCCCTCTACGTCAGCGGGTGTTTCGGTGCCGACAGAAATAACAATACTGGAGCGCGGCGGGATGCTCACTTGATCTTCGAGCACACTCAAGGCGTGGTGACTATGAGAGCTCTCCGGTGACACCGCTTGATCTTCCGACAGCGTTGCCGATTTTGACTTAAGGACTATGATTGAGCTGGGTTGGTTCAGGAAGTCCATGCCGAGAATGACGTCTCGTGAACACTGTTGGAGAATAACGAAGGTGTCAGGGTAAGTCCGGTCATGAACGGTAATTCTTGCCGTTCAGATTGCAGTCGGCCTAATGAGGTGTCCTCCAGCGGTTCGAATTTGAGGGCCTTCCCATGCAGTTAACTTTCTTCAACTCTGTGGCGACGTGTCCACTCATTACGGAGTAATCGGCCCCTGTGTCCACTAAGGCGATAACTGCATGGCCGTCAAGACGTACGTTGAGGTCGGTGGTTCTTTGTCTGGCGTTGCAGTTAGGTCTTGGCGTCGGATCCCGGCTGCTTCGTGATTAACTGATGCTGGAACGTCGCGTCATCAAGTCGTCTTTCATCGGTGTAGTCTCGGCTTCCTGACTTCGTCGGGACGGCGGCGTGTCGTTTTTATGTCGTCGAGATGGTCTCTTCGTCGTGTTCGTCGGCGGCGGAGGATCTTCTTCAGTTCGACGAACAGCAACCACAGCTCTATTCGTTGCTGCTTTTAGTTTTCCGGATATGGGCTAGCAGAGCGGCCCCGGGCTGGGCCTGCGTATGGTCGGGGCTGCGGCGACAGGTAGTGGCCTGACGACGGCGAACGGGACGGTCGTCAAGGGGTCCACTGAGTGGCGGTGAGGTAGTCGGCGATATCGCGAGGTCGTTTGCCAATCTGTGGTCTCGGCGCGTTAATGGCGAACCTTCGGAGTCCCATCTCCCGGTATGGGCATCGGCGGTAGATGTGCCCGGCTTCGCCGCAGTGACAGCAAAGTGGACGGTAGTCGGGGGCGCGCCAATCGTCAGTCTTCCTTGGAATGCCGCGTGGGGTGGCGGTTTGGCGTGCTGGAGGCTGAGGTGGTGGTGGACGATGGAACTGTGTCGTCACTGAGCCCTGCCGTGGGCGCGGAGAGGGAACGTGACGGCGGGGTACAGAGGCGTATGTGATCGCTTGCGGCTGACGCTGCGTCAATTCAGGGGCTACTCCGAGTTGTTGTTGGAGCTCCTCACGTACGGCGTCGGCAGGCGAAGCCACTTGAGGCTGCGATGAAGGGAAGAGCTTCTGTAGCTCCTCCCGCACGACCACTCGGATAGTCTAGTGCAGGTCGTCGGTGGCCATTGACTGAATTCCGGCGTAGCTTGTCGAGTTCGTGCGGCGGTTGAGTTGCCGGTTCCGCATTTCCAGTGTCTCCTCGATGCTAGTGGCCTCACGAAGAAACTCGTCGACAGCCTTCGGAGGGCTTCGTACCATTGCTGCGAAAAGTTCCTCCTTTACACCACACATCAGTAGGCGGCCTTTCTTCTCCTCGGGCATAT
Organism: Dermacentor andersoni; assembly: GCF_023375885.2. Classification (NCBI taxonomy): domain Eukaryota; kingdom Metazoa; phylum Arthropoda; class Arachnida; order Ixodida; family Ixodidae; genus Dermacentor; species Dermacentor andersoni. Next base: position 51,144,861 of record NC_092820.1, on the reverse strand, counting down.
CCGGGTCGGCGTGGGTGAACAGACGGCTCATTTCTTCCGTAAAGATTGCAACATTCTCGTTAGGTAGCTGCACTCAGGCGTCCAGCATAGCTTCGGCCCTTTCCTTGCGGACGACGCTCGTAAAGGTGCACAGGAAGCCTCTACGGAACAGGTCCCATGTTGTCATGGTCGACTCCCGGTTCTCAAACCACGTTCTCGCGGCGCCTTCTAAGGCGAAGTATACATGTCGCAGCTTGCCGTCGGAGTCCCAGCTGTTGAAAGTCGCGATTCATCATAGGTCTCCAGCCAGGATTCCTCGTCTTCAGTAGCCGCTCCATGGAAGGTCGGTGGGTCCCGATGTTATTGCAGGATAACAAAGGACGCTGAGGCAGCCATTGGGGTTGTCTTGGCCACGATCTTCTTTGTCTTCTCAGCAAGAAGTCCGTTCTCTGGGGGCAGTCCTAGGAGTCGGCGGCTAGCACGCTGGTCTTGGGCCATGTTGGTTTTGTCGTGAGGCTTCGGGCTTGGATCGCGACTTTGCGGGGGCGTTCGGTACATGAACGCACAAGCACCTCCACCAGATGTCACGTGGTGGTGACGTTGAGGAGGACAGTAGCAATACTGTGAATTATAAAACTAACTTTTATTGGGCGAACCTGTGCCCACAAAAACAGGCTACACTTATAGCACAACGGTAGCGGCGAACACGGTCGGCGATCGTCGAAAATCTGATCAACGGGTCAAGTTTGTCGGCTTTTATATCTCAATCATCGAATGTTCCAGACTAATCGCTGGGACCTGCATGTCTTCCACAAAGTTCTACACTATTCGCGTCGCGCATACATGCAATCAGATTACACAAGTTTCGGTGACAGACAGCGGATGAAGCCATCGATAACATTCCAGAAACTTCCTATACATGCAGACGCGTCCTGCGCTGCGTGATAACATTTGTTAAGCGGTGAAACGTGGTCACCCGAGAAAGATAAACGAGTACACGTGTCGATATAATTGCTATCGCAATTGTATGATAAGTGTACCCGGCAATTGAAGCGTCCTGTGGCCCATTACTTTCGGCAAAAGAGGAAGTAGTAACGGTATCGAACTTTCACCATGCGACAATTCGCTGCGCTGCAACAGTGTATTCTTTTTTTCTTTTACGGGTCCGGGGCACCGAAATGAAAAAAATAAAACTAAAGGAAAGCATGCTGGCCACAATCGAATGCCTACTTTGAGCCCGTAATGAGGCTACAGAAGGAATGTCGAAGAAAACGTGAGACGCTTTGTCCACAGGGAACCGTACGCACACTGCTCGGTATCCTACACCGGTTAGACAAGACTTTCCGGAGAGGTTGCGCGCAAGCGAACGCTTTGCGATCCGTCGAGTTCCTGTAATGATGGCGGCGAGCAACCATGCATTGTTCTTTTCTCGTCTGCTAGCCAGAAAGCATCAATAACTCTGCAAAGCGAAAATTCATTCGGCCAGCGAAAAACGAACGCGCAGCAATGTGCGCCGCGCGGTGGTCGAGGCAACACGAGAAAAATACTTACGCTCTGGCTGGCTCTTACAGCCAGAGCGAACAAGAAAACAAAAAAGAAACAGAAATGTCCTCGCGAGTAAAAGTCAATGTAGAAAAATAAACAAGAACGTAGGTATTCCTGCTGGCATTAGTGTCTCGATACGGATGCTTTGTTGCAGGTGAAAAAGATGTTCATATTCTTTTCTGTGACACGCCGGCACTAATGAACCACCACAATGCTTCTTCTCTTAGGACCTCGCTGCGTGCTTTGTCAACTTATCTGATAGTGTATTGATTTGGCTTGTATCGTTGTATAGTCTTATGTGCGACTTTAGAAAAGGTAATGCACCTTTGACGTCAAATGTTTATACCAACATTAAACCCACAAAGTTCCGGAATTGAAAATCTAAACCACGACTTTGGAAATGTCAATGCATCTTTCGCATCAAAAGTTTATAAGAACTTCAAAAATTTAATAAAATTGTGGGGCTTTACGTACTGAAACCACGATCTGATTATGAGGCACGCCGTAGTGGGGGACACCGGAAACTTTAACTAACTGGGGTTCTTCAACATGCACCTGAACCTAAGTACACGGGTCTTTTCGCATTTCGCCCCAACGAAATGCGGCCGCCGTGGCCGGGATTCAGTTCCACGACCTCGTGCTTAGCAGCTGAACACCATAGCCTCAAAGCAACCGCAGGGGGTCGGTGAGAACTTTGTACCCATAAAGTTTCAGAAATGAAATCTATGCACTCCATAGATTCCACGGCCTGCGCGAGATGCCGCGACGAGTCCGCTTGCCATCGAAACGCCCTTGAAACTTTGTGCTCGGATGAGGCTCCTTGCGTTATGTGACTCCAGGTGCATGGGAGGTGCCACGAAATGCAGCCCGAGTTCGCAATGTTCACGCCTAAATGTCTCTTCCAGCGTGGGAAAGACGATCTAGACAAAATCCAGAACTGTTTCCGGCGCCGGGGTCGTTTTGGTCGGCGGTGCATGACAGCACGAAAAAATTTCGGGGGGGGGGGGCTGAAGCCTCATAAGCCCTCCCCCCCCTTCCCTTGGCTACGCCTCTGATGCGAACTCAGCTGTGTAGGTTCCTGTTCTTATACCTGAAGGCATATAAATAATGCATCAGAAAAAATAAGAACCAGTTGCGAGTGCCTGCCTGTCCTTTTTATTTATTCTGTTATCAGTGCCAAATTTTTTTAGCCCTAAACCATTTCTAAATATTCAGGAGCTCGTGCCACTGAGCGCCTTGTTGCTTATCGCTTGGTGGGGCCGAGTGTGAATTCTGACGCGCGCCGCTGTGTTCGCGAATGCATTGGCTGTCAACGCTTCAAGTCGACACGACCAACGAAGTCGCCAGTTCCCTTCCTTCGTTCACCTAAGGCCCGGTTCGATCACATTCAGGTCGGCATGGCTGGCCCACTGCCACCATCCCAAGTTGCTCGCTACGTACTCAATTGAGTAGACCGTTAAACCCACTGGCGTGAAGCATTTCCTCTCCCTGACATAAAGGTACAGTGGCTTCCGCGTTTGTCAGTGACTGGATCACACGCTTCCGATGCCCCAGCATTCTTACGAGCAATCGCGGCCGACAGTTCGCATGTGATGACTTCCGCGAACTCACGTGTCTGTTTGGCGTCTAAAATATCCAAACGACCGCGTATAACCCGTCGGAGAATGGAATAGTTGAACGCCTTCACTATTAACTTAAGGCCACCTTGAAAGCCCGCCAGGCTCGCTCTTCTTGTGCTGAAGATCTTCCTTTCGTCCTCGTAGGCGTGCTCTTTGAAGGAAGACCTCGGTTGAAAGACTGCGGAGGTCGTCTATGGCACAGGGTGCAGCTGCTGTTGCCGTGTCCGATCTAGACAGCTGGGTTCAGCAGCTCCGCTTCCTGTTTGCACGCTTGCGCCCTTGCCTTTGTAGAGTTGCACCTTCTAGTAATGTTTTTGTCAGGAATGACGTGCCTACAGCAAGCCATGTTTTCGTATGGCGTCAAGCCGTCCGACCTCCTCTTACTCCTCCCTATGTCGGCGCTCTCAAGGTACTCACACGCTCAGAAAGAACAGTTACCATCGACCTTAGTGGTTGTAAATAAGTGGTGCCATTACACAGGGTCAAACCAGCCTATCTAGCAACCTCATCATCATTATCTGCTTTCCCCGACTTTACAGCCTCTGAAACCACGGATCTACCCGATCGCTCGCCATCAAAGGCTGTTTCTTGGACACCGCTATACCGCGGCACTTCTTTAAAAGGGGAAGAGCCCTCTAGCCGTCATGGTCACCTCCCTAGGTCACCTTTCATACATGGAAGCGCGCTTGTATCGTGCTCCGTGCTTCGAGCGGTGAGATTAGAAGAAAAAGTGAAGGATAATGGATAAAAGCTACTTCTGCTCCGGCTATCGACCCGATTGGTTCTCGGGTCGTTTCATAGTTGTGTTGGGCCTAAACTCGGTCCCTTATATATGTCCTTAAATTTGTTCCTTTCCACTCCTTTTGCAATTTCGATGTTCTCTGGATTTTAATACGAAATAACTGCGTAACTGCCCAACGTTTTTACCTTTGTTTGCAAAAAGTTATTAGAAAATTTGTCAGAAAATGTTTCACTTTCGTCGTCTTGACTAAAATGGCCCCACTAAGCCACTCATCTCAGGATCAAGAATAGCTGCTTTCTCAAAAAGCAAAATTTGTGAATTTTAAAGAAAATGTTGTAGAGACATCAGTGTAAAGTTTCTTGGGGCCAGCAGTACTAATAAGTTAAAATTACTGAAAACATCCTGGCAGTATACGTTGTTTAAGGTTTGGAGTGATTGGCCTTCCAATAGGAAAAATCTGCAAGTTGCAAAAAAGGTCGTCTCCAACTTCAGGGAGTTATAACTCATTTTCTCGAAGTCCGCGCAGCGTCTCGCAAAACAAAGGTTTTGTACAGAGACATTTGCCTAACTCATACAAAATTTTTCTACGAAACCAAAACAAAGTTGGGAACCTCGCGAGGGGCACCGCAACAGCCGACGCTCTCTCGAGGTCAATGGCGATGACAGCAGGAGCGCTGGCCTACGACGAGGTTAGCGCCTACGCAAAGGGAGCGCTCATGTGTCTGATATCCACTGCTTGTGAATCCGCGATGAAAGCGTGAAAAGAGGACTTAATTCGTTAAGGCGTTCTCTTGTGCAATCACGCATGGCTTCAAAAGCGCGAACTGTCTGCGACCTTATCTTCTTTCTGAATATGCTGAACATGTTCGTCGCAAAACGAGGGCTACTTGTTCGGAGCATGCTTAGTGATTTTATGAGCCTTTAGGAAGGAAATTCTTTTCCGTCTTCCCGAGGAATACCTACAAATTGAGCCCTGCAAAGCAGGAAATTGACAGCCTGCATGCTTGCCGGCACTATCTTCTGCGCTAAATATAACCACCAAAAGTCCGAGCAGCTAAATCGAATGCCTACTCCCAGCTACCCTGGGAAATGGTGGGTGTGGACCTGGAAACCACTATTCCACCTATTTGTATTATCGTTCCAATATGAAAAACCCCGAGCCCTACCCATCAAGATATTCCGTCGTGAGCCACCTGAAAAGCTTCGTCGCTCGTCACAGCATCCCCATCTATGTGGTGTTTGACAACGGCACCCGGCATCTGTGTTTACTATTCGCTCAGTTCACCAAGGTGGGTGGCATCGTCTGTTTTGTAACCTGTCTCATATAAGCATAAGTTAACGGCGACACGGAGACTGTGCTACAATCTGCGGAATATTTGCTACGAAAAACAGACCTGTCTCATCTTGCTTCAATGGGCCTACAGAGGTACCCTCGGGCAGACTGTGTTCTGTTGCTCTGAGCTGCTTATGGGACGACGCTTACACACGGGTTCCTGCATTGCCCGCTTTCTTCGTGCCTGGAAACACTGACAACGACAAAGTGATAGCAAAGGGCACCATAAAGCCATCGAACAACGCAAACAGAGTTTTAATCACCACCAGGCACCCAAACAGCCATCACCCTCATTCCCAGAGCTCATGTATGGGTCAAAGACTTCAACTGCAAACGGGAAACACTATACCAGGCTTAGAATTTACACTCGTCCTTAGCTCAACCATGCCGTTGCAAAGTACGCCACAGCAGAAGAATGCTAGTTCTGTTGTAGTCATTGCATGACATAGAGAAAACGATCCCTCCTCCAGACGCCCTCACCTAAAATTATGACTGTCGCTCGCCTACAGCAGCAACGTAAGCAGAGAACATCGGCGGAGTTTTGTCTTGTCACACCGGCCAAGAGGTCCGCAGCATCGCTGACTTACCAGCTGGTTGTCTAACGGTACTCAAGCTGCCGCGTCAAGTTCGCTATTTGTCTTTACCCCTTCCGGAGGCAAGGCATTTCTGCCTAATCGTTAAATGTTCTGAACAAATTAGGAAGTGCTTGACATGGGCGCCCTATAGCGGCAAAGGCGCACGCAATGTAATGTAACCAAAAGTGAACTCGCCTCCTCCCCCCCCTCCCCTCGTGCGGAGTTAAAAGTGAAAGCTCATGGCGGCCCATACTTATCGACGATAAACATATTTTTGGTACCCAACAGCCCGTATGATAAACCCTGTTTCCTCCTGCCCAAAGCACAGGAGAGTACCAACCAGGACAGTGCACTGCTTGTGGAGATTTAAGCCAATGAGCTCAAATATATGAAAACTGAGCGCTAACTATATCTTACCACCTTCTACAAAGATTACGTGAACTGCTGCTTCGATAGAGTGCAGTAAGCCCTGTTCATTACAAGGTTTTGCCGGATAAATACAGTTTGAGAATTGAAGTTTTTTTTTAATATATTTGAACTCCACATGGGGAATATTTGATGACATTTATAAACATCGTCCCAATACCTACGCCACATTTCAGGAAATAAATTAGGCTGTGTGTAAAGCTACGCGAAATAGGTAATTTTTGCCTGTGTGTTAAGGTTTGCCACCCCTTTCAGGATGGCACGCTTGACGCGAGAAAATGTACGGATGTGCTAAAACCCACTTACTTTAATGGTGGGGTAGCACCTGGCTCAGTACATCGTAAGTAAGCATCAAAGTGGCATAATCTAGCCGTAACTGAATCATGCATCGCTCGCACCATGCTCAGTTTGGAGCATGCTGTCAGTGCTTCACTTAAGCTCACAAACGCTTGCATTGTTGCTTTAATATGAGTGAGAGAATCGCATGCGGTGTTTGAAGATTTACAAAATATTTTTTCTGCAACTGGTCTGTTGTAAGTTTGTCAACTTCTGGAACAATGTTCATATAAACCACAGCTCCAGTGCGTGACCACAACAATTTGTGCAGAGCATTGGCGCTTGCGCCATTTCGGATCCCCAATCGTTGGCAGATATTCCACTTTCTCTTGCAGATTCTGCCCGCAGATTGGAGACAGGCCCAAAGCTTACCAGGTTGGGTGGAATCCTCACAAAGATTACGGACTTTTTTCGATTGCCAGCACTTCAACCAGCTGGGTTGGCTATATGGAATCGGGCCACGCCGGTTTCCCAGCCGGATACTACTACGTTTCCTTCTACTTCGTGAGGAGCGATACGCTACACGTGAGTTGTGCTTTGGCATCACCTGCCCTCCCACTAAGTGAAAGTGTACACTTTGAAGTCAAATACGGTAATGAATGCATCATCGCAAGATTTATCGTTTTATCTCTGCCACGAATCTTATTGCGAGATTTCACAATACGTTAGAGCTACAGCTTCGGCAAGTTCGTTGCGGTCGTCCTTCAGCGCCACCACATATGACAAAGATGGGCGAGAGAAACAGGACGTTTCCAGTGTTTTCTTTGTTCCTTGCTGTTTAATGTGGTGTTGTTGAAGATATACATTACAATGACGAACTGTGACATAACAGTGTAACGCCAGCTCGACTTTAACTTTCCATAAAAAATGTCGAAGGACATGAATAGAGGTTAAAATTACTTTAAAAATATTGTTTGGTGTAATTGCCTATCAGCACCATGTAGGCTGGCTGCGTTGAGTAAGCTGGCTGACTGGCTTGATTTGTTTATAGCAACACATGCTTTAACGCTTCACGGATGAGTTTTTTGGTCAGGGCCAAGATATCCTGTAGTTGAGATGTAGCTCACTTTGAACAATATTTTCACTGGCTCATTTTCAGAAGTAAAGTTTACTCCTCGTTTTGCAGACATTAAGCGAAAAGTGCGTTCTTCCTGAGATCAGCTTCTGATAAGAAAATTTTTAGCGAAATGCATTTGAGAAAAACGTACAGTGCATTCGCATTTCTAAGATATTGGTGACAATATAGCAATGAGAAAACTATGCTTTAATTGTTGCGTAACTTTTGATAATTTGTTTAATATGCGTATTGTTTTGAAACAAGGCACATACTCAGTGATTAATGCCCAGTGGATCAAGAGTTTCATCAATGAAGCATAGAAAACGGGTGAGGTGCCAGAGGAATGGAAGGTAGCCGACACGGTGTTGATCCCCAAACCAGGAAGTAACCTAGTGTCGAGAACCTTCGCCCCATCCCCTTTACGTTATGTGTGAATAAAGTGGCAGAACACATGATCCTCAACAGACTTAACGACTACCTTGTAGGAAAACATTTGTACACATAACATGAACGGTTTTCGCGCAGGCCTTTCAACGCAGGACACAATGAGGCGCATTAGGGACCAAGTCATCGATGGGTACTTCAGCGATACCAAGGTCATTCTTGGCTTACAGTTGAAAGAAGGCCTTCGACAACATCAAGCAAAAATTCATATTGTAGACGGTGGCGAACCTTAAACTTGGGCCCAGGCTTTGCGACTACATCATATCCTTCCTGTCGAGAACTTCTCTGAAGACGTACCGCTAGGAAAACGAGGCGCGCTCAAGGGATCTGTTATTTCTCCGTTGCTTTTTAATCTCTGCATGATTGGATTGTCCAAGAGCCTTCGTCGACGTTGCAGCCATATCGAGACGGCAATAAGTTTACGACGGTGGTCGTGGACAAGACTGGCTTGACTACAAACTGCGCCACAATATGCACAACGAACCCGCAGGTGGCCGAACAAGTGGCCATCGCACTTGCTCTGCTGGATGATTGGTGTGGAGAGGTGTACAACGAATCGAAGGCGCGAGTCAGAGCCTTTCAAAAAGGCCGAATATCAGTACAAGCGGCCACGATCTTGAACACCAGCGATGGGATCATCCCTCACACCATTTACTTGTTCCTCATGCACGTCGGCTTGGTAAAAGGCATCGCCCTGAACCCCAATGAGTCGGCCCAAACAGCAGCGCACGCGCTCACCGGACGCGCTACATTACAAATAGGCGACGGCACCAGCGCCGGCGACGCAGGACATAAAGGAACTCCAAGCACACCACATTGAGATTACCAAATATTACTACATGGTGAGGATGATTTTCACTCCCCGCACTCAAAACTAAACAGAGCACAGGCAGCCTCATTGCGCGTACTCCAAATTTATTCGTATCCGTCATTAGCATACTTAAATGAAATCTATCCACACAAATTCCCTTACGCCGCCTGCACAGCTTGCGGGTAGACTGCTTCGTTAGCACTATGCTCTGGGAGTGCGAGTTGCTTGGCCTGAGTTACAGCAAGACCCAAGTGGGATACGCTTCTGCATAACACAATCCTTCAAGACCAATATCCTGGCCGTCCTGCGCGCTCTCCACTAGACTTTAATAATGTCGCACTCGCTCGCTCGCTCGCTCGCTCACTCACTCACTCACTCACTCACTCACTCACTCACTCACTCACTCACTCACTCACTCACTCACTCACTCACTCACTCACTCACTCACTCACTCACTCACTCACTCACTCACTCACTCACTCGCTCGCTCACTCACTCACTCACTCACTCACTCACTCACTCACTCACTCACTCACTCACTCACTCACTCACTCACTCACTCACTCACTCACTCACTCACTCACTCACTCACTCACATATGATGTGACCAACGTTGGCATTAGAGAGTTTAATTGAAGAGCTGTGCATACATGTTAGCTTCAAACAGGCTCATTGAAAAGCAGCAAGAACCGAGTCTTACATATCAAGTGACCCAAGTTAGTCTGACGGTTGGTTTTGGGCTCAGTTTGCTCAGCACCACAGCTCGGTACCTTTTACCATCTGACTCAAATTGGTGGCAAATGGGTTGTTCATCGACGTACTAACATACAGACATACTGCCGATTGCATGATATACTCTAAGAATGCGAATCGCGATAAAGTTCCGTGACAGAAGACAATTATCTGTGTTGAAGCATGAGCTGGAGCCACATTGTTTGACCGCCAATCGGTGACTTCTCATATTTTGCTTCCAATGAACTTCTGTCATCCTTGGAACTCTGTGTAGTCCTCGGAGGTTGCCAAGAATCACGACCTATGGTATAATTGCGAGTGAAGCGGGCGCTTCGAAAACAAGCGCAACACAAGGAAGCACTACGATCATTTTCATCGCGTATTAGTTTAACTGTGCCGGACTTGCGCACTGCCGATCATTGGTGAAGTAGCACCTTCTAGATAAAACGAAGTTGCAGGAGCGAGCGAAAGGCTTGGTGAGCAGCCTAGGCATGAACCAGCTACTCCTTACCTCAATTTTTAAAAAGAAATACGAAGCAATAGTTTACTTTCGGCGCACATTCCAAATAAATCAGGCACTGGATACAAATTGCTGGATGTGGAGCCCAACCGCTCGTGTATCTTTGTGATATTCTACGTACAGTGCGGACACACGCATGCCCTGTTCCAGTTTTGTGTTACCGCTGTGTGCGAGTTCCATGGTGTCTTTCTCTTCCGCGCTTTTGTGAGCTGCACATAAAAGACAATGCGTCATCGAATTGCCAAAGCTTGGGTAGTTTCATACCCGCTGTGTTGTATTTCACACTTCTCGCACATTTTTTAGAACACTGTTGCATTTTGCTGGCCGGCGTGATCTAATATGCCCATCTCAGGTTACATATAATCGCTTATTGTATTTTGATTTGAAAGGCTACCCTTGATTCCCGCAACTTGCTGGATCGGTTACACGAAATGCCGGTGCGAGCATGACTGTGACACTCGCAATTTTTTCCCTGGAGTACCTATACACCCACCTATATTTTCTTCACCGCGATCGGCCCATTATATAGTCCTCTTTTCTATGTCATACACAGTGCTTGAGGAAGTTTCATAAGGAGATCATCAGGATATGTCCGGCTATCTTCACGCGCTGCTACTTTTTATGTCGAAACGGCTGTATTCGCGACATGAGTAGGCATACTCATGAATATAACTACTCGTACTTACTCATAACTATTTCAAAGGCTTGAGTATGACTCTCACTTAGTGACGAGGGCTGTGTGTAGCCATTAGTATTAACGTGAGTCTGGACCTGTGAGTGTGATCGGCAACAAAGCTTTTTGGCATCCTACAAAGTAGATGAAAATTGCATAACTGTTTCATGGACACAACTTTATTGTAGAAGTAAACTTCGCTTTTATTTGAAAATTGACAACATGTGGTAAGAAAATGATGTCGTCATGAGGAAAAAACTTTACACTTCAGTCGGACAGAGTGAGGACGTAACCCCCAGGCACTAAAAGTTTCAGTTTCAGTTTATTCAGACATATACGACCTGGGTTGAAAGGACTAAAGGAAGATAAAATCTGCCTGAGTAGGTCATCCCACCCATACATTTTCTCAGAAGGAGTGAAAAATAAAAAAGAAAGCAATGGATTTTTATATTAGAACATGACAAAAATTAGTTAAAATGCAGGACTAACATCGTGAACCGGAATTTTAAGATATGTAACACAATCACACAATAATGCAACAGCAATAACGTATTCCAAGAACAAAAATGCGCGAATGATAAAAACATATAACCCGCAACATATTAGGAAAAACAAGATAATGCGAACCCTATACAGAACGTTACATACGAATTCATAGCAATGTATTATAACCTATAGACAATATAAGAAAGTAGAAAGACAGTAGGACACGAAAAATGTATTTTTCTTAACTCAAAAGCATTTTTAGGGCACGGAACCAGAGAGCAAGTACACGTCAACAATTTCTTTCAACTGTGTTTCGAACTACATTGTTCGTCAAGTTCGTCGATATACCTATTGTTGTGGAAAAGATTAAGTATCTGGCACAACAATGTTTGGTTTGTGTAGATGGTTATGAATAATGGAATTCTAAATCACTCGTGTCGGAGATGATAGGGAGTATTAGTAGGATAGCAATGAGCCATATAACTGCCTACGTCATGAAAAAATTTCGGTGCGAATATAAAAGGCGAGTTTACAGATGTAAAGTTAGGTAACGGTGAGTAAGATAGGCTTGTTAAAAATTGGCGCAGTTTGCTCAGTTGGTTTCATATTTCCTATGCAACGAAAAGCTCTCTGTTGCGGAATTAATAACCTTTCAATATTCGTTATTGAAGTTGCACCCCAGATTACGCCACAGTAATTGCGATGAGAATGAGCTAGTGAGTAGTATAATTCTAGCTTCAGCCAGTTGGGTACCAGAGACCTAAGTTTGCATAAGACAGAAATTAACTTAGATATACAGGCATGTGCTTTGTTGGTTTGCGGTGTTCAACTGAGCTATTCATGAAAACGTATGCCCAAAAATATAATCAAACGGACACCCTCGAAGTCATTATTTTTAAATCTAGCAGAAACGGAGTAAGCTTAGCGCTTATTTAGGCTCTCGAATAAAGCGTTTTTATAAAGTCGCAGGTGCGCTCTGTACTAAATAGGCGATCTGCCGCTGCGCTTTTTTTTGAAAAGTGATCTACGACCCCTGTTTTTACCCGTGCGACCATATATTTCGTTTTATTAACGTTTGATTGTAGCTAATTAGGTTAAGTCAGTATGAAAGAAAAAGCGACCACTCGTTCTCTTAAACGGCTCCCAGAGAAAAACAAGTTGGTATCATGAGCATACACAACTACAGAGGAAGTTTGTGGTACGGGCACGATATCATCTATGTAAGTAATAAAAAAAGTGGACCCAGTATAGAACCTTGTTGTACATCATATTTCGATGGTTGTAACTAAGACGATGGTTGTAACTAAGACGTATGCTGCAGCCTGTCTGTCAAGTAATCGCGTATGAAGTGTAGCGCTGCCTCTGAAACGCCATAATGTGGTAACATTTCAAATAACTCATCCTGCCTAACATAATTAAATGCTCTCCGATAGTCTAGAAAAATTCCTAGGGTGAACTCCTTGTCAAAGTTCTCAAGATTTTGTTTTTTATATTAAGTAAAGCTCTTCCTGAATATATTTTTTCGCGAAAGCCAAATTTTTCCTCGACAAGCAATTCATGTTCGTCAAGAAACTTTGTTAGTCTTGTTTTTATCACGTGCTCCAACACCATGAAGAATAAGGTTAACACCGATATGGGTCGATAATTATGCTGATCATTGATAGGACCACCTTTATGCAAGATTGCCACCCTCGCTCTTTTCTCGAGTAATGGCGCCCACGCACCTCGTTCAAACAATGAATTACCACACGCGCGTAGCAATATAAATAGCCAGAATGCCTGTTGACAATGCTTTGTTATAAATGTGTTGCAAAAGTGCGGATAAAAGGTGAGCAACGAAAATAATTCGAGTAGTTTTAATGTCATCATTACCAGCAGCAGTATATTTATTTAGCTTCTTAACAAAATATCTATTTTTAATTCACTGCAAGCAGACAGAAATACAGAATTCGTACTGAGAGTGGATATATACTTCCTTCCATCTAGTTGAGTACTGGAAGACGAACGCACGCCAGATGATACAAAAAAACAAATTAAATCTATCCGACAATGTCTCCATACTGTATTCGACATCATCAATAATTAGTGCAGCAGGGATACTATTCTGTTGCTGACCAATAAGCAATAGTAATGCACTCCAATTTTCTTGGTTCATCAGAAACAACAATAAAATATGTTTGTAATACTCAGATCTAGCTTTCTTCAGATCAAAGTTTAACTTGTTTTTAATTTACTTAGATTAGTTTAAAACAGCTATATCTTTTAGAAAAATAAATTGAAGGTTCATGATATCACGGGCTTTCATTCTCTGAAATAACTCGTTTGTTACCCACGGTTTTTTCCACTTTTGATGTGTTTTTTTTTGCATGAAGAAAAGTAAATGCTTCGCCATAGCAACCCTTCACTCTTTCTCGAAATATATCGTATGTAATGCTTGGTTTTTTTTATATATATCTGAGTAGTCAACATGCTCCATCATCGAGTGAAGATCGGATAGACGCGTTTGATTAAAACTATGATAAGGAACTGAGCTAGTACAAGGGGCGGGGGGTGTACTTTGTTTTTTTTTTTTTTTTTGGCACAGGAAAGCTACAGACAGTAGGTAAGTGGTCAGTCAAATCAATTGCAAGAATGCCAGGAATAGCATCACTTTCAACATGACTGATTATGCGCAAATTAAACAGAGTTTCACTTCTTCCTTTCATTCTTATTGGCGAGAGTATCACATATATACAAAAGAATGACTCGATTATGTCTAAAAATTGCCCAGATTGTGAAGTGTCTGTTAATAAATCAATATTTATATTGCCAACAAAGAAAATAGGGACCATTGCAAGGAACACGTATTAAAAAGAAGGACTTAGTATATTCAAGGAATGCTTTAGTTTCACCAGAAAGTTGGCTAGAAACTGGGGCAATAACTGTTCTAGTAATGTTTAGAATAATTCGTTCATAATGCGTGTTAATACCAGAAAATTAAGAGAAGACATCGTAGGTAATGTCATCCTTAATATACAGTGATGTTCCTCCCCCTTTACGACCAGACATATAAACACCTTCAGACGTATAGCCGGAAAGGTGTACACCCCCCCCCCCCCCCCCAGCTGGAACATTCTGAAAAAAAAATTCAGTAAATGCTATAAAGTTAAAATCGTAATCAAATGATTCAAAAAATGCCTCTGTTTCCTGTTGCTTGTTTATACAGCTTCTTATATTTGCATGGAAAACCGACATGTTATCCCCTCCTCTGCTCAATGTTTGCATTAGGGCTGTAAAAGGGAAGACATCGTGATACATAACTTCAGTGAAGTCAGCCATCGAAAGGAAAAATCTTTGTAAGGAATGTATAAGTGGTGCAAGATTGTGGCCACTCAACGAATCTTAGCAAGGTCAGCTAGCTTCTCAATTGGTACGCGCTGGTTGCTGGCCAGATGCCGTACGTGTGAAAGGCTTTCCATTCTTTTGCCACAAAATTTCACAATGCATTTCCCGAGCCTTTGCCTTCATCATCTGTAGAGGTTCCTTATTCTAAGGCGTCAAATTGTCTCTGAAATGTATCGCCAGATTAGTACCTGTAAACTTGTTTTTCATTCATCTGGCATGACACCTGATGTGAAAGAAACTAATAGTACCGAGGTTTTGCCAAGCTTGGCTGACAATCTGTGTAAGGCCTCAAGATCGGTGGGGGTCTACTCAGGAAGGCGTAGTTTATTTGCCATTTCATTCACCTTGCCGAGCAAAACTCCGCTTTCAACAACTGGCAGTCACTGAATTTCTAGATTCTGTCTTCTACTGTATTGTTCGAGGGCAGTGACCTGTTTTTTTTAAGTCAGAAACTTCCTGATTGTTGTTAGTAGACTCCATCACGTCGATCCTTTTCTCGAGGCTTATGATTACTGGAGGCTGTTTTTTCATTTGTGCCATTTTTCATTCATTTTTTCATTTTTCATTTTGTCGACAGTTTCCTGAATTGGCAAAAAGGCATTTACCCTGCTCTAAATTGCTGGTAACTGAGCTAATTTTCAATGAATCTTAATAAGAACCTCCTCGAATGCTTTTTAATGTCGCAAGTTACCACCTGCATATTCAGTGCTACGGACAGCTAAGACGAGACTTGTTTGACGTTTCCATGTTCTTTCTGAGGCGTCATCTTTAGCTCTGAAGACAGTTTTGCTTATGCCCGAGCATGTTCGCAGATGGTAACCGTAGGTACATTCTGAGCATGTTGCGTCCATTCTATTATCTGGGAGCAGATCATTATAGACCAAAAACAACCCTAACGTTTCGATTCACAGCAAAAACTACAAGACACTTCAGCACCAAAATGTACAAGAAATATGTGCAGCAGTGTTGGTGGCAGACGCAGTATTCTATGCTATAAATAGCTAGTAATAAAATTAACCCAACTTTCAAAGACAGAGGATAGTGATGCTTGTAGAGCCGTTGCGTCCGCTGTAACCACCACTGAGCAAGTGAGTTCGTCGAAGGCTTGCCGTCGTCTTCGATTAAGCACGATGGTGACGTGCCTGATGACGTACAACTGTGACTGATACGTGGGAGAGGTTGCCATCGGGAAGCTGCAGCAGGCAGGCGGTGACTGTGAAGATGATGAAGTGTTCCAAAGCAGTAACTGCAAAGGCAGAGAATAGTGATCACTGTAGAACCCTTTCATCCGTTGCCACTACCAGTGAGCAAATGGGTTCGTCAAAGGCTTGCCGTCGTCTTTATTTCAGCACGGTGAGCCTTCGACGCAGTTTAGCAGTCAGTTATGGTGTAGGGCAGAAAAGAAGCCCAGTTTCCTAGTAAGCGCAAGGGCAGACTGCACCTCTCATGCATTCATGCCTTCCATGAAGGTGGCTGTTTTGTAGTACATACAGCACGCCTCAATCGAATGCACCATTTTTCCGTCAGTGCTTGCCTCGAAGTATACATTTGGTGAAATAAAATAGAACTGGCAGAACTTTCCAAGTCAATCAACGAGCGTAAGACAGCTGACATAAAGAAGTATAATACGGATAGAATTGAACATGCTCTCAAGAACGGAGGAAGCCTAAAAGCAGTGAAGAAGAAACTAGGAATAGACAAGAATCAGATGTATGCGTTAAGACAGAAAGCTGGCAATATCATTACTAATATGGATGAGATAGTTCAAGTGGCTGACGAGCTCTATAGAGATTTAAACAGTAGCAATGGCACCCACGGCGATAATGGAAGAGAGAATAGTCTTTTTAGGGCAGGTAGGGACCGTGGATCCGGATCCTGAGACTGAAATAATCAGAAGAATAAGAATGGGCTCGGGTACGTTTGGCAGGCATTCTCAATCATGAACAGCAGGTTGCCATTATTCCTCAAGAATAAAGTGTATAACAGCTGTGTCTTACCAGTACTCACGTACGGGGCAGAAACCTGGAGGCTTACGAAAAGGGTTCTATTTAAACTGAGGACGACGCAACCAGCTATCGAAAGAATGATGGGTGTAACTTTAAGGGACAAGAAAAAAGCTGATTGCGTGAGGGAACAAGCGCTTGTTAATGACATCTTGGTTGAAATCAAGAACAAGAAATGGGCACGGGCAGGACACGTAATAAGGAGGGAAGCTACTCCGCTTTCTTGCCAAGGGAAGGGAAGCGTAGCAGGGCGCGGCAGAAATTTAGGTGGGCGGATGAGATTGAGAAGTTTGCACGGACGACATGGCCATAATTAGTACATGACCGTGGTTGTTGCAGAAGTATGGGAGAGGCCTTTGCCCTGCAGTGGGCGTGACCAGGCTGGTGATAATGATGATACGTTTGGTAGTGTCTACCTCAAACTTTGAGTTTATTATCTGGGCCGCCTCGGCCGTGGATCTCCCAATAAAAACTCCACTAGCGTAGTTGGCAGAAACAATTTGCATCGCTGCTGAGCGCAGGCATTTGTCTAAAAGACCAACGCCTATGTGCAAGACAGCTTCGAGAAAAGGGTAAATATGCCAATTTGACTTAATCGACTTTTGCGGATCGGAAGATGGAGCCTAACTGCATGATAAATGGATCCACGATGGTTAATATTACAAGGCATACTTACAGCCCCCTTGGCAGTGATGATAGAAACAAAACCTTAGTTAGTCCCTGTATCAGGACGCTTACACAGAGTGCGAATGATTTTTCCGTGCCAGCTCTTGCTCGGCTCGTTCTAGTAGACTATTATGAGCTAAAAAGTCAGAATTGCTGTCATTTGATATGCGATACTCTGCGGTACCATCACAATGGGATTGTATTTTCATAAACTTCTACTAGTAAGCACGGAGTCATAAATAAAAAAAAATCAGCTTTGTAAAACTTTTCATGCCTCGTAGTCACTTTAGGTGACTAGCCACCTCAGTGACATGCAAACGTTAATAATAGAGTATGTTACTTCATTTCTTCCACGATATGAGCTTGGAGAACATGAAATACGGTATTTCATACTCGCAGCTTAGCAAACACAGAATTTAAGTTTATTCACATGAAAGACTTGAGTTCAGCATTTATCACGTCGTGCAGGTCATCATGGTAGTGAAAAAGTTGTTGCCACAGGTAAAACTAGAATTCAGAGGCAGCTTGAAAGTCGACATTCGAGACTTCCGTGCTGGAAGAGAACAAGAAACGCAGAAAATATGGTTACGCCAGGTGATAACCATTCTGTAAGTAAGAAAAAAAAAGGATAGGCGTTTATACTTACGGCGGTCGTATGCACGAACAATACAGTTTATGAGCTTAACGATCCGGCAGAATGGCGGGTCCATAAAAAGAATGCCCTTCCGTAGCCGATTTCCGCAATTGTACCTACCTGCAGAATACAATGGTGAAAATACGCACAGAGCTGTTTATCATAAGCACATCTTCACGTCATCACACGTGCGAGCTACGAACCTGCACAAACGAGAGGGAGGAGTACGTGCCATAGTAATTTTTCTACGGCGATCAGTGCTTACACTGCGGAGGGCTCGCGGTTATAACGATAGAGGCATTGAGAAGCTATTGGTCTAAGCGTTAAATACTCAGAGGACAATATTTTAGAGCATATTGTACATAAATCCACAAAAATCGGCTTTAGAAACGCCTAGATTGGCAGAAAACATACGACGAAATCCCTAACATTTTCATACAGTGGTCAATATGACAATACGAAAGGGAAATTTGCAAGTTTCTGTCATGGCATCGAGGTATCGTCTCTGCAAGGAGGTCATGGGTTCCTCGTCGAAATTTCTCCTCGATAATTGTGTTTTACTTTTGTATTTTCATACCTTTTTGTGTGATAGTTTCTTTTACGTGTTGAAAATATTTTCGCCATTTACAGTTGGATCTGATAATGCTAAATAACAATAATGCACCTAAAGATACTAGTGCGTTTATTGTGCTGTTTCTACAGTAAATTTGTTCCGCCCTTTTTCATGTGCTCTGAAGTGCATGCCTGCACACTGTGGCGACGATTATTGGATGAAACGGTCTTCCGGTGCACATCGGTGCGATGTGATGGACTCGCCAGTAAATAAACACATGTCCCGACGCTACGGTGCAGGTGACAGTCCGGCTGCAGTGATGACGCAATGCGCCCAGTCGTGAATGGCCAAATTTCAGTGGTGAAAAAGCTTTCGTCAAACCAGGAACACTGTCGCAGATAGAAAAGAAACCAAAGAATAAGCTATCCCAGTCAAAAAATCCTTAAAACACAACTTGTTGGGCCTTCAGGAGTCGTGACGACCATTCAGAAAATCATGTGGGCACGCTCCCAATACCAACAAGAATGCTGAATATCCAGCAAGGCTATCTGATGGCATCCCTCCGACACCAACACGATTCTTAAATGTCCGTCAGGATTGTCTTTGGGCATTTTTCAACACCAATACGAATCTTGAATGCAACTGAGGATCTTCTATGGACATCTTTAAACACCAATACGATTCCTGAATATTTTTTAAAGGTTTCTCTGCTAGTCTTTGCAGAAATCCATCAAGACATACGCTGCATGGCTGTACTGCAACACAAAAATACGATCGCTGAATTAGTTGGGTATCTGGTTGTAAACTTTCTCTTTAAACGCGTTTTCCGAACGAACCATTGGGCAGACCATGTAAGTTGAAGATAATTTTGTCTCAGTTCGCTTACAACAAGCAGCCGATGATCACGAGGCGTCGTGGTGTGCAGGCTTTCGTGCCGAGGACGATAAAAAGCTGCCGACTGTCCTTTGAATGCAAGCCGTGGAGCGAGAACACAGTTTGTAAGCATCAACAGAGCGGTGTACGGAGACGCGTCCGCTTGTGTGTACACTTGTTCGTCTTCACAATGACTCAAAACATTGTTTGGTAGCTGAAATGCCCCAAGTATTCAACCCTTTGCAGCCGCCGAAACCGAACACGAGCAAATGTCGATTCTCCTTGGGTGACGGCTGAAGGCATAATGCAGATGAGCTCGTGCATTCGCGTTTGGCCGCTTTGAACTAAATCCAAGAATTTGCGGAGCAATTTGCTTGTATAGTTCACTTTCGACCATACAGTGGCTTCAAATGAGCTACTCTTCCTGTAATTGCAGAAAATGGGAAGCGACGACTCGTCGCGACGCAAACATCTCGTCGCCGTTCCCGCAAAAGCTTGGTGGTCGCACACGATCGCCGCCACTTCCCGAAATTGTATGTGTGTAACGTATAGATCGGTGGATCTGTACGTAACGTTATGCTGACGAATTATTATGATTTTGACATTATCAGTTCTCTTCCTACACAGAATACGCAGCAAACGGCGTCGGCTTCCATACATAATGCAGCTAGCATAAATTAATCTAAAAACTTTACCATCTAGTGGCATCGCACAAAAGCTACCTCAGCGCTTTTGACCTTGTGCAACTGGTAAAACATGCACTGAGGAATGCTTGCACATGTAGTATTAAACAAAGGTGGTAGCTAACCTACACAAATGAATTTTGATCGTATGTCACCCAAGAAGTGCCCCTACAGCCACGAAAATCATTGCCAAGGAAAGACATGTCATCATAATTATTGTGAAAACAACAATGGAGACATGTGTACTAATTTTTTCCAACTTGCATTCCAGCTAATTGGCATCCGGGCTAGACATAAAAGACGTTACCTTTGCTTACCATGTGTGGATTGAGACGGCTAGATTCTGCGACGGTGTGTAAATGATCGTGTCTTCAAAGTAGTAAACTGCTGCACAGCACGACAGAAGCAGAAACTTCGGTCATTTTCTTTAAGCATAACAATTTCTCAAAGATCAGATACTGTTCACGGCTGCTGTCTGATAGCCCTGCCTCCTGCCAAAAATGTAAGGCCATATCTAGAACTGCCTTACTTACGCATTGCCTTCAATGTCGCTGATTACGTACAAAGACTTCGGCCAAACATCCAATGCAGAACATGCAAAACCAACTCTGGAAGTGAGCCACGCAACAGCAAAAAAAAGAGAACAAGAAATGTGGCTTGTGGACACTAGTTGTTGAAGAGGGAGAGGTTGTCTGCATTGGCAGTGAATCTCGCCTTATGGCTAGGTGGTAACAAGACTTTTCCCGTTCTGCTATCTCTTCTAAAAATAAAACAATTTCAAAAATGCTTGCGGTGCTAGAGCGCCCCGAGACAACGCTTTACATCTTGCAGCGTATACCGAGATTTCCTATGGGGATTGGTTGAAGGTCCATTATTAAACGCATGCACTAATTCTACATGCACAGATGACGAACTCAAAAAAGTTCACTGCTGCAAGGCAGGTTCAATGAGTAAGGACAGGTGAAAGCGATAAACACCTGTCTTGCAACAACTAACCTTTAGTTGCAAGTCAGTGCTTGATTTTTTCTCATAGGCGTGTTTCTAAAACATGTTCACACATCTCTACAGCAGCAATGACCAACCAACCAGACACACAGGTATCAACTTTATGAAATTCTTAAATAATTACGCACGAAAATAGAAATACAACACAATGTAATATGAACAAAAAAGAACTGAGGGGCTTTCATATGACACCAACAGACAACGAAACATAGTAAAGAATACAGGACAACAACGGTAGTTTTATTTCTAATGTCGACGTCACAAGGAGAAGGGAAATGAAAGTGGACCAAATATAACTTGCCCCTGGTGGGAATTAAACCCAAAACCAATTGAGCTACAGTGCAGGCTATTCCACCATAAATTTCCCAGAACGTTTTCGTGTTCTAGAATAGGTTCTGGGAGTGTTGTTGCACAAGTAGCCCTGGCTAACACTACCAAGGCAAGATCTAGTACATGGACATATATGCTCAAGAAAGTTTGCAGAGGGACCGACATTGCTGCAGCTCTACTGGTAAAGGAACGCAAGCATAATTCAAAGGGTGTGGGTTCGTCTCCAATCAGTGGTAAGTTATCTTTTCAACCACTTTAACTTTCCTCCTTATTTCTCCATTTCAATTTAAAGTAATAAATTCCTCAATGACTTCGTTTGTTTCATTGTCTCTTGGCTTTATTATAGAAAAGGTACACATTAAAAACATTAATCCTGCAATTACATTACGACTTGCATCAATTTAATTTTCATACCAATATGATTATCCTCACTGACCTCTCTCATGCACAGATACAGCAAAAGTTCGAGATTGTCCCGTGCTTTGCATCTTTTGACTGCACTTGAAACATTGCCTGGGTCCTCCAATATCATTGTTTTTCCTTTTTCTCATTCTTGACGTTGACGCTTCAGAAGCAATGCTTCCCAACGTGTCTAGCTTGTGACTGCCTCCTGAAGCCAGCGATGCTTGTGACTGCGGCCTGCTGCGGTGCGCCTCGGAAGCCTCAGGATCCAGCACTTCTTGAAGCACCGGTGATTCACGAGATTCCAAAATGTCCCAAGACTCCAAAGACTTGTGCGGCGCCGAAGACAGAGTCGATGCTGGCAGTTGTGACCCTTCAACTGACACTGACAGGACTTCAAGCGTTGTCAGACCAGAAAACTAGCACACCTTCGTTAAGATGTCCGCAGCGCTTACCTCGTCACTCGTTGGGGGTACTGGTGGAAGGTTGGAGGACGTCGTGCATGTGAGCCTAATAAGGTTTGCACATATTGTCAATGTGCAAATAATGCGCCAGTCTGCGTGCAAAAATATGTAATGGCTGAAGTCCGTCCACATTTGTTTTAAGGTGTCATTTTATTGGAGAAGAAGGCCCAAACTCTGAGTCAGTTTTGTAGGCACAAAAGTGGCTTGCATACACAACCAGAATGGCATTTTCTGCATGCGCTGAAGTGCAGCTTTTGTATTCTTTATCTTTCTTTTGCTTCTGATGCATTTAAGCAGTTCTTATGAGATCTACATAAAGCCTAGTGATACCTTGTACTTGAAACAGTGCATGACATCTGGAATGTTTCAGGTTCGAAGCAGCAAGCAGCAAGCATTCCACAACACTATCAGTGCAACCACTTAATAAATTTTATGTTCAAAGACCTAGGCTTGTACTTTCTAAACATGGAGTAGTAGTATTGTTATGTCTTGCTATAACAGAAGGCTCTTTTCTGTTACAGTTTCTGCGCTTGAAATGTTCTTAGCTTGTAACTTTGTTTTCCTTTCATTTGTTTTTAAACTTCATCTCATTCTAAACTCTTTTTCTTAATTGAATGTCTGTCTAAACACAGTGTGAAGCTGTGTACGTAGCAGTCAGTATACTTGCTGTTCCTATTTAGGTAGTTTTGTATAATCATGTTTGTCATCTTGCCATCTGCCTTGTAAAGGGTGTTTTGGCCCAGTGAGGCTGAGTTTAGCGAGCAAACCCTTCCAGAAAGTTTCTTTAAGCTAAGCGTTCTATGACTCTTCTTTCGACTTTCCCACCGCTGCTGCTGCTGTCTTGCCAAGTAGTTCTTACTGAGTGCCTCGTACTGATCTTAATGTAGTCGTTGAACCATTGTCATCCCAGCTGACTACTGGCTACAGTCTTGAATGGGTGACCAGTACAGGACATAGCGCAAATACAAGATGTATAATAATTTAACTAGATTGTGGTTTTGGCCTGTAAAATTCCAGTTATGGTATGCATAGTGGAAATGTGTCTAACTGGATCGTCTTGTCTTTCCTTGCAAATTTCCCTAAGCAGGAACAGCGTTCTCCACTAACATCGTGAAAGCTTCATTTAAACCAGTAACCACAGCGCTTGGTATTGCAGAATAACCGCAAGCAGATAATTAGGTAATGACACTGCTGAGCAGACACAAAATCAAGCATTATCAATTACACAGCTGATAATGCTGTCAGTACTATGGTGCATCTATTCATACAGCATAAGGGCACTGAATGAATTCTTGAGCAAGCTTGGTAAAATTTGAGGGTCTGTGATGGAGCACAGA
Organism: Dermacentor andersoni; assembly: GCF_023375885.2. Classification (NCBI taxonomy): domain Eukaryota; kingdom Metazoa; phylum Arthropoda; class Arachnida; order Ixodida; family Ixodidae; genus Dermacentor; species Dermacentor andersoni. The sequence goes on along the minus strand of NC_092820.1, from coordinate 51,121,249 downwards.
TTTGCACACTGCTGGCAAGCAACAAAATGCAAAATTAAAGCTGTTCATTGCAGTGCCCATGACACACGTGAATACAGCAACATTAAATACTTGGCTGCTACCCATTGACTTCTACGCTGCCTTCTAGGATAAGTTCATAGAATCAAAGGATGTTTTGTTTTTGTGTGTGCATCATGCAAGTCTTTCTTTTTATTCATCCTGCTAGTTTGTATGTGATATACTTTGTACATCTGTCTTGTGCTTTATTGTGCTGTGTTTTTATCTGCTGCTTCACTTTTTATTTTGTACCTCTGTTTCTGCTTTGTCTACTCCCCACTGCAAAGCCAAACTGGCTTTCTGGGTGCCTAAATAAATAAATATACAAAGTTATCCTTGTACATGCTTATATGTCTCCTGACCGGATCACATTTAACGAAATATGCGATAATCGGATCAGCGATGCCGCACAAATCTTTTATCGCCAATTAGACAAAGCTAAATCACTAGGGTTCCGTGCTTGATCTTTAACACGTCGGCTAAAATGGAAAGTTAGATGGAAAGAGTGCTTACATGAGTAAGTCGACGCGCAGTATGCATTACATTCAGCTTTGTCCAATTGGCGATAAAAGATTTGTGCGGCATCGCTACTCCAATTATCGCATGCTTCATTGAATGGGATGCGGTCAGGGGACACGAACGCAGTAGAATAGCTGCATATATATATATTTATGCGTATATATATATATATATATATACATATATATATATGTGTATATATATATATATATATATATATATATATATATATATATATATATATATATGGCGTTTCTTGAAAGTTCAGCACACAGGACCCGACGTAACTTACGCAAGAAAGAGAAGACGAACTTTTCTGAAGCCTTATTTACTGAATGTTTTCGGCTGTTGGACCAGCCTTCCACGTAAGAGTAAAGTAATGTACTCTGATGAATCTTTTGCTGTACGCTGACGAAGGCTGGTCCACCAGCCGAAAACGTTCAGCAAATAAGTATTCCTAAAACTGCGTCGTCTCTTTCCTGCGTATATATATATATATATATATATATATATATATATATATATATATATATATATATATATATATATATATATATATATTTAGGCACCCACAACACCAGTGTGGTTTTTCATGCGGGAGCAGAGAAAGCAGAAATTCAGGTAGAAGATACCAACTAAGCAACTAAAGTAGCGCATAAATACCAAACACAACAAAGCAAATGACAGAAGTGCAGAGAACATCAGATACAAACTAGCATGACCAATGAAAAGGCCTTGCCTAATGCACAAACAAGAAAACCTTGGCAATAGTCATCACACACCACAAGATGGATGTGTAATGTTAGATGCAAGTGTTTTCTTTTGATCCAATGCACTGATCCTAGAAGGCAGCGTGCAAATTAATAGGAATTTTTAGCCGAGTATAGGATGTTGCAATATTCGCATGTGTCTTGCGCACCCCGCTGGACAGCTTTAATTTTGCGCTTTCTTGTTTGCCAGCACTGTGAAAATCAATGGTCCATCAACAACCCTCAAATATTGTCGAGCTCGCTCAAGGATGCATTCAGTGCCCTCATGCTGTAGGAGTGGATGTCTTAAGTATTGATGGCATTGTCAGCTGTGTAACTGACAATGCTGGTTTTTGCAGCAGTACCCTTGCCTAATTATCAGCGTACGGTTACTCTGCGGATCCCAAGCGCTGTAGTTATTGGTTAAGTCAGGCTTAAATGTCTGTGGAAGACGCTGTTACTGCTTAGAAAAAATTTGCAAGAAAAGCTAAACGATGCAGTTAGACACATTTTTCACCGTGGAAAAATGATTGCTGGAATTCTACATGCCAAAACCATGATCCTATCATATTATTATATTAAGTATTTGCACTGTGTCTGGTACGGGTAACTTGTGCAAGACGGTAGCCAGCAGTCAGCTGAGATGACAATGGTTGAACGACTAAATTAATATCAGTATGAGGAATTCAGTAACAGTTATTTGGAAAGACAGCAGCAGCAGTGGTGGGAAAGTCCAAACAAAGTCCAAATAAAGCTTCGCTTTAAGGAGCCTTCTGGAAGGGCTTGCTGGTTAAAATCAGCTTCACTAGGCCAAAGAACCATTTACAAGGCAGGTGTTAAGATAGCGAAAATTATTTATACATAAGTCAACGTCATCATCTTCATCAGCCTGGCTACGCCCACTGCAGGACAAACGCCTCTCCCATACTTCTCCAACTATCCAGGTCATGTGCTAATTGTGGCCATGTCCCTGCAAACTTCTTGATCTCATCCGCCCACCTAACTTTCTGCCGCCCCCTGCTACGGTTCCCTTCCCTTGGGATACAGTCCGTAACTCCTAATGACCACAGGTTATGTTCCATCCTCTTTACATGCCCTGCCCATGCCCATTTCTTTTTCTTGATTTCAACTAAGGTGTCAGTAAATCGCGTGTTGCCTCGCCCAATCTGCTCTCTTCTCATTCCTTAACGTTACACCAATCATTCTTACACCCATGATACATACGATACCTAAAAACAAGCAACAAATGCACTGACTACTACGTAGACAGCTTCGCGCTGTCTTTAGAGGAGGAGGAGGAATAAACTTTTATTGTAGAACCAGCACTTTATGATGGCCGAGCCTAAGCCTCCCACGAAGGGACGTCGAGGGCTTGCCTCGCCGCCGCCTCGCGGGCGTGCTGGGTCGCCCAGGTTTGGTCGTCGAGGGCGGAGCTCCGCAGAGCCTCATGCAACCTCGACGAGAGAGTCGTGGTGTTAGTCTGGGTGTACTGTGCTGGGCACTCCCATAGCATATGTGGAAGTGTAGCCGGGTGAATTCCACAGCACCGGCAGTTGGGGGTAGTGTAGACGTCCGGCAATATAAGGTTGAGGCGGGCGGGTGAAGGGTACGTGTTTGTTTGTAGTAGACGCAGGGTGGTAGCCTGCGCCCGGCTGAACTTTGGGTGAGGCGGGGGGAAGATTCGGCGACTGAGGTAAAATGCCTTAACGAGATCGTTATACGTTGTCAGACTGTCCCTGGTGCCCAACTCATCTCCAGTGACTCCGGCGCGGTTGACTAGGCCTCGCGCAATGGAGTGGGTGACCTCGTTGAGATTGGGGAGGTGTGGGTGGACAGGGCCGGCATGGGCCGGGATCCATGTTAGGGAGATTATGCTGTCTTTAGAGTGTGGTGCCTGGCAGAGGATGCGAAGAGCTAGGGGAGAAATACGGCCTTTGCTGAAGTTAGTAACGGCTGAGCGAGAGTCACACACTATGGTGTGACAGGTGGGATCTAAAGTGGCCAGGGCGATGGCCACTTCTTCAGCCGTCTCCGCAGTGGGGGTAGTGACGCTGCAGGCGTGGTGTAGGACTCCATCGCCTGTGGCGACGGCCACAAATCGTGTGCCATGGGAGTATTGGGCTGCATCAACAAATGTACGCCAGGTACGTGGGCAAGGGCTTTTATGATAGCTCCGGCCCGAGCTTGGCGCTGGGCCCTGTTATATTCAGGGTGCATATTTCTAGGGATAGGGTCTATGTAGATACAGCTACGGATGTCGTTCGGGATCGGTTGTTTGGGGCCCTGTTGCTGATGGTAGGTGAAGCCAAGCGTGGACAGAATAAAGCGCCCCGTTTCAGTAAGGGTGAGCCGTTCAAGCTGAGAGCGTTGTTGGGCTTCAATGAGTTCGGAAAGGTTGTTGTGAACTCCCAGTTGGTTGAAGAGTTCAGTGCTGGTGCAATGTGGGAGACCAAGTGCTTCCTTGTAGACCCCTCGTATGAGGGTGTCGAGCTTGTTTTGCTCAGCCCGGTACCAGTTGGGGTACGCAGCAACGTAGGTAATGTGGCATATGACAAAGGATTGGACGAGTCGGAGAAGGCTTTCTTCTTTGAGTCCTCCGCGTCGGTTAGATATACGTTTAAGGAGTCGTAGGGTGTTTTGAGATTGGGCACAGACCTTGTTGAGAGCCAAGGCGTTGGAGCCGTTGGTAGAGATGGTGAGACCGAGAACCCGGATACTAGGGACGTGTGGGATAGGACTACCATCTTGAAGGCGTAGGGTGATGGCGTCACAGGGTCGGTGATCAGATTGGTGCTTGGGAGGGCGACCCCGCTGAATGGGCTTGTATAGCAGAAGCTCCGATTTAGTCGGTGAACAGCGCAGTCCGGTCCCTTGGAGATAGGCTTCAACCGTGTCAATCGCCGTTTGGAGGGCTGATTCCACTTGACCATCACTGCCTCGGTACGACCAGATGGTGATGTCGTCGGCGTAGATGGTATGGTTGATATTGTCGACTTGCTGTAGTTGCTTGGCAAGGCCAATCATGACTAAGTTAAAGAGCATGGGAGAGATAACTGAACCTTGCGGGGTGCCTTTGCTGCCAAGGGGAAGCTGGTCTGATCGTAAATCCCCGGCCGAGAGGGTAGCCGTGCGATTGGAGAGAAAGTCACGGATGTAATTGTAGGCTCGCTCTCCCAGGTGGAGGTTGGAGACCTGGTCAAGGATAGCTGCATGGGAAATGTTATCAAAGGCTTGAGTGAGGTCGAGTCCGAGAATGGCTTTCATGTTGCGGGAACGGTCGTTTAGCACTTGATGTTTGAGCTGCAACATAGCGTCTTGAGTAGAAAGGTGAGGGCGAAATCCAATGATGGTGTGGGGATAGAGAGAGTTGTCCTCGAGGTGACTGTTGATGCGTGCTAAGAAGGCGTGTTCCATCACCTTGCCTACGCATGAAGTGAGGGAGATGGGCCTTAAGTTATTGAGGCTAGATGATTTGCCAGGCTTTGGGATTAGGATAACGTTGGCAGTCTTCCAGGCGGCTGGAAGGGCACCACTGCGCCAGCAATCGTTGATGTAGTCAGTCAGATGGGACACGGATTCGTCATCGAGATTGCGAAGGCTTTTATTAGTGACCCCGTCTGGCCCTGGAGCAGAACGACCGTTAAGCTTGCGTAGAGCGGCATGTATTTCAGATACGCTGAAATCGGCGTCTAGTGTAGGGTTGGGGCTACCGATGTAATTGCTGTGTGAACTGACTTGTCCCCTGGAGATATATCTGGTGCAGAGGTAGTCAAGCACCTGTTGTGGACCTTGCTTAAGGGTCTCCGTATAAAGGAGCTTCTGCAGCCGATCCCGTTGAGTGGTGCGGGTGGTGGTATGATCAAGCAGATGCTTGAAGAGTTTCCACGAGGAAGGGCGATGAAGTTGTCCATCCACCGTGTTACACAGCTCAGTCCATTGTTGCCGGCTGAGGGTTTGACAATGCTCCTCGATGGCTGTGTTCAGTTTGGAAATCTTACTTCTGAGGCGACGGTTTAGGCGCTGCCCCTTCCATCGAGCTAGGATGGAGGCTTTAGCCTCTAGAAGATGGGCGAGGCGGCTATCCATGCGTTCAACTGAGGCATCTGTAGTTACCACCCGAGTGGCCGTTTGAACATCAGTGCGTAGCGCTTGCATCCAGGTGTTAATGTCGGTAATGCCTTCTGCTGAGGTAGAACCTATGCGTATTTTTCGAAAAACATTCCAGTCGGTAATGGTGAATTCTTTAGTGGGGGCAGGGGCGGCAGCGAGATGGGGTAAAGAGAGAGCAAGGATATAATGGTCGCTGCCCAGGTCTTGCTGGGTATTGGTCCAGTGTGCATTGTTGATATGTTTGATGAAGGTGAGGTCGGGGGTAGAGTCCCGGGTAGTGGAAGTACCGAGGCGTGTAGGAAAGGAGGGATCCGTGATGAGCGTAAGGCCTAAGTCGTGGTAATCTTGCCAGAGGTTGCGAGCTGCAGCTTCCATGCGAACGTAGCCCCAGCCTGTATGGGCGAGGTTGAAATCACCGACAATGAGTAGGGGGTGCGTTCCAGCTACGTGAAGAGCCTTCTAAAGAGCGTGAGGAAGCGACACCTTGCTTTATCCTTGGGGCTATTGTAAATGTTCAGAAGGAAGATGCATTCTTTCCGTTTACGATTGGGAATTTGAGGAATAGATGTTCGATGTGAGGACTATTGAGATCATGTTCAATAACAGGAATACGACGCCGTACTAGGGTGGAGACCCGGCGAAGAGGGTGGGTGGTATGGAAGGTTTGATAACCGGGGAGCGTGGTCGGGGCGTTATTGGTTTCTTGAAGTAGGATAGCATCCGGGCGGCGGGTATGTTGGCGTAGGTATTGATTGAGTACCGGTTGTTTATGGTGAAAGCCTCGGCAGTTCCACTGCCAAATGAGGGCGTCTTGATTAGTGTGAGCCATGATGGGAGATGGTGGATGTCACCATCGGCGTCCCGGAAGGGTCGCAGACGGGGGCGGCATGGCTAGGAGGCGTGAGAATATGAGTTTCCAGGTTGGTCACGCGTTGGACAGTACCAATGAAGGCTTGCTGAATGGAGTCCAGTGCATGTTGGAAAGTGCTAATAGTTGTTTGAAGTGAGATGAGCATGTCTTTAACTGCAGAGCGGACCTGGCCCGTGGCTCAATCTTGCAGGGCTCTCTTCTTGGGGGCGGGAGTCGAGGGGCCCTCCTGGCTAGGGGCAGGGACGTTCTGTGCGATAGGTGTAGGGGCTGGTGTTTGGGACTGTTTGAGGTCTCTAACCTCCTGCGAGAGTTTAGTTAGGAGATCGCGTAGGATGGCGTTCTCGCGCTTAAGCTGAGCTATTTCTGGGTTTTCTGGTGAAAGAGGAGGGTAGGTGACTTGTGTGTTGGCGATCTTACGACCCTCTCGCGAGGTGCCCATGAGAGCGTCTGCGAAGCTCACCTTGCTGTTGTTGGTAGATGAGATGCGTGACGCCGATGCAGACCGGTATCTTGAGCGTTGTTGCCTGAAGTTCTGGAGCGGGAACGGCTCCCCCTTGACGGTGTGCGGGAGCGTGGCTTGGTTCTGGTGTTGAGGGTGGAGGGGTCGGCTTGTTTATAGGTGGCGTGGCTGGCTCTTCGTCGTTCTCCGATACGCTTGCGGATGACGTACGGGGTTTTATATCGAGCGGCACAGCTTTTGTCCGCGGTGAGATGGGGACCACCACAGAGCGAGCACTTAGGGTTACAGTTATGGTCGACGGGGGGGTTGCGGACACCGCAGCCCCGGCATATCTTGTTATTTGGGTAGGGACAAACTTCCGTACGGTGTGCGAGGTGGCCACAATGGTAACAAATGTCAATTTGCTTCCGATATAGCGAACATGGGAGTAACGTGGATTCGTAGCGGACCTGGTAAGGCACATCCAGTCTGTCAAAAGCGATGATCACTGTTGTAGCAGATGCGATGCGCTTGGCTGCCAAGGCTGTCGGGTTTCGGGCAGTGACAATTTTGTTGTGGATCTGCTGGGGAGTCTCCGTGAGTGGGATCCCACGGATGACCGCCTTTGTCGTGTGCTCAGCTGCAGTTTCGTATGCATTGACCTCGTGGTTGACGCCGTTCAGATGGTAGAGCGGATGCGAGCGTACCGGTCTGCATGGTCCGGGTGAGGTGTGCTGACGACAACGATGTTTTGTTGCGTATTCGGCCAGACAGTGTCTTCTGAGCTTTCTTCGTCCGTGAGGTTGGCTGCTTGGAGAATGGCGGCGGTTACCACGGGACTGCCGATCTTGGCTATATGAAGGGCGCCCTTGGGGCGGATGACAATCTTAATATCACCCGTCGGAAGCGGCGGCATGCGGCCCGCCTTTAAAACTTGAGCTTTAACAGGCTGCCTCACCCGAGAGCGGGGCCGGCTACTTGGGGCTTGACATGATTCATCTGTCGGGGTCAAGTTGTCCGTGCCGCGTTTTGAGTGGCGGGATCGTGCAGTGAGCCAGCCAGACTGGGCGGTCACTTCTTCTGGCGAAATATCCTGGCCGGCGACCTGGATCTGCATAGCGAAGGCACAGGTGCGGGATCACTCTGGTGGAAGATGTAAACGCCGCGCGCCGGGGCGCGACATGCCGCCGAGACCCAGCCGGTGCAGTCGGAGGCTGAACGACCGGCCAGCTAGGCTTAGCTGGGAACGCACCTGGGAACGCACCTTTTCTCCACCCGCCACGTCGCCGCCGCGCTGTCTTTAGACATGCACTAAATTAAGCAACATACTGCAGAACGACATGGAGTTTAAAAACAATTGAAAGGATATGAAAGTTACAAGCCAAGAACTTTTCAAGTAAAAAACTGTAACAACAAGAAAAAGTATTTGTTAAAGCGACACATATCAATGCTACCTGTTCAGAAAGTACAAGCGTAGGTCCTTGAACGTTAAATTTATTAAGTGGTTGTACCGATTAAGTGTAGTTGAATGCTTAATTCTGCTAAATATTCCGGAACTCAAGCATTCCAGATACGCACTGTTTCGAGTAGAAGGTATCACTAGGTGTTAGGCACGCAGATCTCCAACAAAGTGCTTAATTGGAGAGAGAGAGAGAGACAGAGAACAGCTTTTTTGAAAATGCCTGCAGAATCGGTTAGGCTCCCTCCATGCAGGGAGGAGAAGCTTTTACCGCGACGCGGCCACTACGTCCGTCTCTTGCGTTGTGCTCCTCGAGGTCTTGGTCCCTCGCTACTTCTGCGGGTCCCAGAGGGCCGCCGCACCCTTCCTCGGGGTGCTGCCCCCTTCTCCTCGGTTTATCCTCTGTCTCTTCTCCTCTCTAGAGCTGCCGAGACCTGCTGGACGGCCTTGAGTTGTGTCTCTTGATCATAGCTCCTCGTTGCAGCCTCCAGCTGCGGCGGGATCGTCGTCTTCTCGCTAGCTTCTCGCGGATTTACGCTACAGTCCCAAAGGATGTGAGCCGCGGTGGCTCTCTCCTTGGCGCACAGTCTACACACGTCACTCGCGTACACACTCGGACACACTTGCTTAGCTAGCACTGGGGTGAGCAGGGACCCCGTCTGTAACTGTCTGTATAACACTGCCTCCTTTCGGGTAAGCCCCGGGTGACGTGGCGGCATAGTCTGTCTGTTCAGTCTGTACCACTTCACTTTTTCGTTGAAGGTGGTCATCTTGTCCTTGGCACTGCACCGCGACCAACACTCCGAGTCGGCCGTGCTTCCACTGCGCCGTTGGTTAGTCCTCGCGCAGCCGAGTGGGCCGTCTCGTTGTGGCTCCCGTTCCCGCGTTCCGACACCTCACTGCCTATGTGGGCTGGAAACCACTTGATCACCGCAGCACTTTTGCGTCCGATGTCTTCGGCCTTGCGCACTATGCGCGCGGCCTCACTACATCCCCTACCCTTGGCGTAGTTCTTCACTTCCGTTCCAGAGTCACACAACGCTGTAGTGCATCCGGAGTCGGAGACGCCCAAGGCGATGGCCACCTCTTCCGTCCGGTGCGCTTCTCGAGTCCGGACGCTCGCCGCGGTCTTCGTTGCACGCGTCCATGCCCACACAACCACCGCCGCGTATGCGTCGCTGCTCCTTTGATACTCCACCGCGTCCATGTAGACGGCGCCTTCTTCTCTGGTGGAGAAGTCCACGAGAGCACTGGCGCTCGCCAACCTCGGCTCCTTGTTGTGCTCGGGGTTCATGTTCCTCGGGATCGGGCAGACCGTGAGCTTTCTGTTGATGCTATCCGGTATAGGTACGTCTTTCTGCTGCTTGCCTTCCCTCGGCTCGAGGCCAAGGTCCCGCGTTATCTGTCTTCCGGTTCTCGTTTCAGAGAGACGCTCGAGTGGCGCCGTTCTCTCTGCTTCGGCTATTTCGTCCAGCGTGTTGTGGACTCCTAGCGCCATGAATTTTTCGGTGCTCGTGCTCCCGAGGAGACAGAGTGCTACCTTATACGCCTTGCGCATGGTGGCGTTCGCTCGGCCTCCAGTTCTGGAAGGCGGCCACGTATGTTATGTGGCTAACTGCGAAGGATTGAACGAGCCTAGCCAGGCCCTTCTTCTTCATCCCCGCTGTTCTGTTGGACACCCTCTTGATGAGTCTCATTGCCGCGGCCGCCTTCCCCGCGAGCTTTTTGACCGTTTCGCTGGATGAGCAGCCCGAGCACTCAAATCTTCTCGACCTCCGTTATTACTTGTCCTTCCGCCGTCTTGACCGTGATCTTGGGACGCTTGTACTTGACTTCCATATTTTTTCTTTTCCTGCCCGCTCCTTTTGGTGGAATCACCATCAATTCTGACTTGGCCGGAGAGCAAACGAGTCCAGACCCGTCCAGCTGCTCCTCGATGGCGTTGACCACTTTTTGCAGCGTTGTATCGATGTGTCCATCGCTTCCTCCCGGTACCCATAGCGTAACGTCGTCGGCGTAGATGGTGTGCCGGACTCCCGCTATTCTTTCTAGCCGGTTGGCCACCCCGATCATCACGAGGTTGAAGAGTAGCGGGGAGACCACCGAGCCCTGCGGAGTTCCGACGCTGCCGAGCTTCTTCTCTTCGAGCTGCAGGTCTCCCGCGCAGATTTCGGTGGTCCGTTCCGTCAGGAAGTCTTTGATGTAGTGGTATGTCCTCCTGCCCATGTTTAGCCTGGATACTTGGGCCAGGATAGCCGAGTGCCTCACTTTATCGAAGGCGCTCTGCAAGTCCAGCCCGAGTATGGCTCTGTTGTCCTTGGTGCCCGTCGTATCGTCGATGATCTCGTTCTTCAGCAAGATCATGGCGTCTTGCGTCCCGAGCTTGTTCCGAAACCCGATGATGGAATTTGGGTAAAGCTCCGATTCTTCCAGGTAACGCTGCCACCTGTTCATGAGAATGTGCTCGGGGACCTTTCCCACGCACGAAGTGAGCGAGATCGGCCTGAGGTTCTCTATGCTGGGTGGCCTGCCAGGCTTGGGGATGAGGATCGTCTTGGCCGCTTCCCATTGCTTGGGCAGCCTTCCTTCTTGCCAGCACTCGATGGCCGCTTCGTTGAGGTTCTTGAGCGCTCTGTTGGTCACTCGATCGGGACCCACGGCGGACCTGCCATTGAGATCCTGCAGGGCAACTCTGATTTCCCACGTCTGGATGTCTCGATCTAGCCTCTCGTTCTCGTTGCCTTGGTAATCCGGGTGTGTTTCTGTGGGGGTGGTCGGTAGGTACTTCGTGTCCAAGCGCCGCTTGACCTCGTGCTCCCCGTGTTCGCGGATTGCCTTGTGTAGGATCCTGGCCAGGTTGTTGTGTTGGTGGCCCTTGGTCTTGGTTTCGTTCCACGTCTTCCCTTGTGTATCTCTCCGTCGCCTTCGTTGCAGGCCTCGTTCCACTGTTGGGTGCTTAGCACCTGCAGTGGACTTCGATCTGCCTGTTGAGCTCGGCGATCTTCTTCCTTAGACTTCGGTTGGTTCGTCGCTTCTGCGACCTCGCCTTTATGGACTGTTTAGCTTCTATCAGGTGGGCCAGCCGACTGTCCATCTTGTCTATCCGTTCGTCCGTCTCTAGCTCTTTGGTGGCTCCTTCCGTCGTCTGAACGACGTTCGCCGCCCATTGCTCGATGTCCGTAATGTCCAGTTGCACCGCGGGTAGCGCCTTTCGAAAGGCGTCCCAGTCCGTAATGCGATGCTTCCTTATGCTGGTGTTGCCTTGGCCTTCGAGCGGTACGACGACCTCCATGATGTAGTGATCGCTGCCCAGCTCTTGGCCCGTATTTCTCAATTTTGCTTCTCTCGATCCTCCGTCGGTTTTGACGAAGGTAAGGTCCGGAGTGGTGCCTCTCGTAACTGATGTGCCGATCCTGGTGGGAAAGGCCGGATCCGTGATTAGTTTCAGTCCCACGTCAGTGGCGTCTTGCATCAGCTCTCTCCCCTTGACCGTCGTTCTGTGGTATCCCCAGTCTTAGCTCGGAGCGTTAAAGTCTCTGCGAGCGTATTGCTCCCGGCGAATGAAGTCGCCTTGTGGAATAGTCCCTTGAACTTCTGTTGTCCGTGGGAGTGATTGCTGTAGACGTTCACCAGGAAAGTGATCTCCTTCCTCTTCTTGCCCGTGATTACTTCCACCATGCAGTGTTCGATGGCGCTTCTGCCGATCATTTCGTGTTCCATGAAGGTGATTCCTTTCCTAACGAAGGTGCAGACCCCTCTGCCCTTGCCCTTGGACGTGTCCCTCTTGCTCGGCGGGCTGTCGTGCGACCGGTAGCCCGGTAGTCTCGGCGTCTCTTCGCTGTGTGTTTCTTGAATCATTATGACGTCTGGTTTCCTCTTTAGTAGCTGCAAGTGTTGCTGCAGCACCGCTCTCTTGCCGGTAAAGCCGTCGCAGTTCCAGTGCCAGACCAAGAGGTCTCTCACTAGTGGCGTGGATACTGCTGTACGTGATGTCCCGTCCATGATTGCTGCAGATTGGCGATGATCTGTGCTTCGATACCTGCTATTTGTGCCTGTATCTGTATCTGTATCTGTGCTTGCATCTGCGCCATCATGTTCTGGATCGTGCTCTGTAGGTTCGTTGTCATCTGCTGAACCGTTTGCGCAAGCGCAGTGAGGTGTTCGTTGGTTACCTTGTTGGTCGCCTCAAGTCTGTTGTCCTGTTTGTCGATTCTCTCGATTATCTTTCATTCCTTCGCGCCCTCCACGGCTCTCCTCTTGGGAGTAGGTCCCGCCGCTTTCGTGGCTCTCGGGTCCACCTTGACCTCTGGTTCGTCCTCGGTTATCTCTTGTTTCCTCTCTTGTGTGGGCTTCGGCAACAGCTGCTGCTGTTGCTGCATCGCAATTAATGTCGTTAGCTTCTCGTTGATTTCCTCGATGGTTGCGTCCTGTTCGGCAATTCTCCGCTTTAGCTTCTCGTTCTCGTCTCCCAGGACTTTTACCATCCCGTTATCTTCTTGGATCTTCTTCGCGGCGTTTTGCGCCGGTGGTTGTCCATTCTCTGCCATGTTTGCCTTGACTGCGTCGGCCCAGGCGACTGTCTCCCTCGACTGCGACGGTCTGTCGCGGTTGGCGCTCCTGCCTCCCTTGCTGTTGTCCCTCTTGCGGCTGCTGTCGCGCGGCCTCAGTTCCCCGCGAGGTCTCTCGGCAGACGGCGCCCGCAGCGGCGAAAAGCATTCCGGATCTGGTTTTGCCGCATGGCTTCCATCTTGCGTTCCCATTGCCGTTTTTGACCACGTACGGCACCTTGAACTTGTTTTTGCATTCCCTCTAGCCCGTTAGATGCTGTCCCCCGCAGAGCTTGCAATTGGGCTTGCATTCGCGTTTGTGATCGTCGCTGGGGTGATCCTCGATTCCGCAGCCGAAGCACACTCTGGTGTTGGGATTCGGGCATATGTCTCTTCTATGGCCGACCTTGCCGCATTGCCTGCACACGTGAAAGTGCTTGCGGTAAAGCCCGCACCTGACTGATATCGAACCATACTTGACGTAGTTCGGTACTTTTTGTCCTGCGAAGAGTATTATCACCGTGGTTGTATTGCCGATTCTGTGCGCCTCCCCCGCTAGGGGGTTGCACGGTTTCACGGTATTTTCGGCTATCCCCTCCGGGGTGTCGTCTACGGCTATGCCTCAGATGACTCTCTTGACCGTGCCGTCCAGCGCCGTTCGGAAGGCACTGACTTCGTATGTTCTGCCTCCTATGTTAAGGGCTTTGACCTTAGAGAGTACAGCGTGGCACGCCTCTCGTCCGGGGTACTGACCACGATGATGTTTTGCTGCGCGTTCGTGCAGGTGGTGTCTGCTTTGGCTTCTTCCTTCGTTACTCGAGCCGCCGTCATGACGGCCGACATAATTATTGAAACCTCAGTTCTCGCTACGTTGAGATCTCCACGTGGTCTCAGGACTATCTTGATGCCTTCTTTCGGCATGTCTATCGACATCCTAGCCGCCTTCGTTACTTAGGCTGCAACTCTCTTAGCAAAGCTGGCCCTAGACTTGGGTCTAGACTGGCGAGTAATCGCAGCGGACTCACCGTTTTCCTTGCCGGCCATGATCTGTTTGATGCGGTTGCCGGAGGCCGACCAGCCTTCGGCTTCTTCTGGTGTAATGTCCTCTCCGTGAACTTCAACGCACGTGCGCCCGCCGAGACTGCCGATGCTCGGCGCTGACGCCATGTCTCCCATCGACGTGGCCACTTTCATTTCGGACGCCATCTTGGTCGTACTCGTCGCCGGGTTAGGCATGGCGGCCGGGCCCGTCGCCACCGGTGGCCCTACTCGTGGTAGGCCTACGTTAGGCTTAGTGAAAAGTCCGCACCGCACCAGAGAAAAGTCCTCGTAAATCGGGAGAATCACGTACCGCTTGGTCAAAACTGATACCGGTCGATGCCCCGCACCTTCGCGCACACTTTCGTACCAAATATATCGGAGTAACTGTAAATTAACATTGCGTTAATTGGCATAATAGCAGGAGCCGATGAGAAGCACGTCCGCTCCCGTCGGTGACCGCAGTGCCACCCCCTGCTTAATTGGATCGTAATAAAAAAAGAATACAGAAGCAACGCTTTAGTGCATGCAAAAATTGTTTATTCTGTTAGCGTACCCAAGCCAATTTTCTGCCTAAAAAACTGACCCACAGTTTGCAAATAAAATGGCACCTTAAAACAAATGTGGACGGAGATGAGCGTTTAGACATTTTGCCTCAGACCGTCACAGATTTGCACGTTCAAAATATGTGCAAACCTTATTACGCTCACATGCAGGACGTCTGGCAACCTTCCACCAGTGCCCCCATCGAGTCCGGAGAGAAGCGTTGCGGACATCTAACGAAGATGTGCAGGTTTTCCGCTTTTGAACGCTTGAAGTGCCGTCACCGTCAGGTGAAGAAGAAGTGCCAGCATCGACTCTGTCTATGGCCTCGCATAAGCCAGTGGGGTCTCAGGACATTTCAGAATATCTTGAGTTACCAGTGATTCACGAATTGCTGGTTCCGGAGGCTCGCTAGCCACACCACAGCAGGCCGCACTCACAAGCATCGCTGGCTTCAGTAGACAGTCGCGAGCTGGGTACGTTGTGAAGCAGAGCTTATGAACCGAGAACCTCAAGAAGGGGATGGATGAATGGATGGATTGATGGATGGATGGATGGACGATTGAACTTTATTGTGTTCCTTTAGGGCGCGCGCAAGCGTGCAGCGAGCCGCTCCTTAGTGAGGACAGAGAGGCCGAGTCTGTCCGCCGCGTCGCGGGCCGGTTGGGCAGCCCATAACTGTCCTTTGAGGTTGGGGCTGCGCAGAACTGCATCCCAGCCTGAAAAAGTGTTGATTTTGCCAAGAGAAGGAAAAAGAAAAAAAACAAGCATGAGATTCAAGTAATACTTAAGGAATTAGGCAATTTTTCAAGTGCTATCAAAACGAGCAAACCACAGGATGTCCTCGAAAGTTTTCCAGTCTTTCTGCTGAAATACATGAGGGGGGTCAGTGAAGACAAGCCTCTCGATATGTAAATTAAGTTGTTGCGAGTAGTGAAGGAATTAAGAGAATAATGTTTTTATAGTATACCTTTAGTATAATAAAGGCAACCGACAATGAGGTAAAGGAAACCATTGAGGAATGAAAAGATATCTTCCCATTGATGGGAGACGAACCCGCAACCTTTAAATTATGCTTGCGTTGCTTTATTAATTGAGCTGCGGCAATGGCTGTCCCTCTGCAAACTCTCTTCAGCATATAAGTGCATGTATTAGATCTCGCCCTGGCAGTATTAGCCAGTGCTGTGCGTGCAACAACACTCCTAGAGCCTAATCTAGTACACATAAACATCCTAGGAAATTCATGGAGGAATAGCCTCTACTGGAAATAATTTGGTTTTGGGTTTAGCTCGCACCAGTGGCAAGTTATATTTTGCCGATATTCATTTCCCTTCTTCCTTGTAACGTCGGCATTACAAATAAAACGACATTTCTTTTCCCCTATGCTTTACTACATGTCCTTGCCAATTGGTGTTATATCAAAGCCCTCAGTTCTTCATTTTCGTTCATTATACATTGTGTTGTATTTGTATGTTTGTGCGCAATTATTGAAGAATTTCATAATTTTTATACCTGGGACGGGTTCGTTGGCCATTACTGCTGTAGAGATTTGTGAACATGCTTCAGGAACACACCTACGAGACAGAAACAAACACTGACTTGCAACTACAGTTTTGTTGTTGTGAGACAGGTGTTTATCTCATTGATCTGTCCTTGCTCATGGAACATGTATTGCAGCAATCAACCTTTTTGAGTTCACCACCTGTGCATGCCCGAGTTTGAGGGTGGAACTACAGGTTCCTGCACATGCGTGTGAAGAAAAAGGAATGTAATGGACCTTCAACCAGTCCCTATTGGAAATTTCAGTTATACGCTGCAAGTTGTAAAGGGTTCTCTCGGGGCCGTTCTACCATTTTTCAAATGTCTTCATTATTAGAACAAATAGCAGAAAGTCAAAAGTATGGCCATCATCTAGCCAGGAGGCAAGGTTCACTGCCAACATAGACGACTTCTCCCTCTGTAACAACTAGCGTCTAGAAGCCACATTCCTGTTCTTTTTTGTGGTTGTGGCATAGCTCACTTCCGAAGTTCGTTTTGCATGTTGTGCATTAGATGTTTAGCCAAAGTCTTTGTATGCAATTAGTGACATTGAAGGCAGTGCGCAAATGAGGCATTTTTATATATCACTCTGCTTCTCTGGCAGGAAGCAGGGCTGCCTGAAAGGAGCCGGGAACAGCATGTCGGCGTTAAAAAATTCATGAGCTTAAAAATGTAAGCAATTTCTGCCGCTGTTGTGCCGTGCAGCAGTTTAATACTTTGCAGACACTATCGTCACAATATGACTTACACACCATCGCAGAATCTAGCCGTCTCAATCCCCACACGGTAAGCCAAGCGAACGTCTGTTATGTCTTGCCCGGATACCAAGTAGCTGGAATGCAAGCTGGAAAAAAACTAGTGCTCATTTCTCAAATGTTATTTGTACAATAACTATGATGACATGACTTTTCAAGTCAATAATTTCCATGGCATGGGGCCACTTTGTGGGTGACGTACGATCAAAATTAATTTGCGTCGGATAGCCACCACCTTTGTTAATAGTACATGTGCCAGAATTCCTCAGTGCATGTTTTACAAGTTGCCCAAGGTGAGAAGTGCTGAAATAGCTTTTGTGCAACACCACTGGATGGCAAAGTTTATCGATTCAGTTAGACAACTATTACACTAGTCATGCACTAAGTGCAAACTTTCAGTCTCTGCGATCATGTGCTATATTTTTCAGGGATTATTTTGACCGGCATTGTCTGTAGCTGTTGCTATTTTGTTTCTTTTATGTCAGCATTATGGCACCCATTCTATTTTTGCTGATCAGTTGTATTTAGTTGTGTATAATGAACCAGATTATGCATTCGTATTTTTATTCACTTTCATTGTCAGTTCCTTTGTTCTTTTGTTTTGCTTCACGGTTTTGTGAGGCAAAACATGCTTTGGCTGCCCTCCCTGCTTTAGCTGCCAAAATGCGGGGGGCAGGTAATATAGATATGTAAAATAAAGTAAATCGTATAATAAATGACAAAGAAACGGTGTTTCCTCATTAGGCCGCACATTCTTTATTCCTCCAATCCTACATTATTTCTGTAGGGACAACTAGCCTTTACAGACCTCAATGCTATAGCAAGTCGTTCTCCAGGTTCCAGGGGTTTCTCGAACGTTGTGCTGCCATGTAAGGTCCTCTGCGACAAAGCTCAATAGCTTCTCAAAGAGCTGCGGCGTCATACGAAAGAACTTGTAGGAAAAAAAAAAGCCGTGGTCACCTTGACGTATGCGTTGTATCTGTAAAAATGGTGCATTATTGCCTGACAGAAGGTCCGTCGCTTGGCAACATGCAAACGCTGGTGTCAGGAGCTGTACACAGTTCACGGATGCACACGCATAGCTACTAGCCATGATTAACTTCACGCCCTGCTTTGTTTATATGCTTGAATAGAAACAGTGTGTTGGCAAAACAGAAGCGTCAGTGGAAGTTAGCTTAAACAATAATCGTGCGGCTGCTGCCAAGAAACTTCCGAAAACAGTTGCACAGCATTTTAACCTGCCAGGTCGCATATTTATCACATTACACTTCACCTTCCAGTCACACTTCCGAGAGACAGAAAATGTAGGAACTGATATCTCATCCACAAGCTTCATATATGACAACCAACGCGTATAAAAAGGTGCTCATGAACCCATCTTGTATACTAATGGCACAAATATAACCAGCAGTCAATAACACTTTTGTAAAGGTGCGCTAATACCAAATAGTAGATGTAGAATCGAATATCGAAGAAATGAAACAAATATAGAGATCGAATAAAATATCGAATAGGAGAAAATTTATTACAAAACTTTATCGTTACAAATTTTGTGCGAGAGGACGCTGCAGGTGCTATACACAGTATGACCTACTCTTAATAATGAAAGAAGCTCCAAAATAGTATTCTAGCACTGCTGACACCTGTGTTCTAGTATATGAGTGTCTCGAAAATACATCTTTTTTTATTAGATTGTCTGTTGAATACAATCAAGTGCTACTTCTCCTCTGAAGCTGAAGAATTAGTGACGCTATGTTGTACTGCATACGCGTACACGGGTTACACATACGGCTGTTGAGACGGTGTGAACTGCCGTCACCGCGTACGCATATACGTAGGATTTGTCGTTTTCGGGTTTTATGTTTTTTGAAAACCGGGGGGTAAAAATCGGGTGCTGTTTTTCAAACTGATAATCCGGGAAAAAGGGTTTTTGTGAAACCTTCACCAAATACGGTTTTTTCGCTAAATCTAGAGATGTACTAAGTATTAAACTTTACCGGAAGGTATCACGAGCACCCTAACTCTATATTGATAAAGTTGGTGTTTTGTTTCAAGCTGGTAATAGGGGGGGACATCTGGGATTTCTAGCAAATACTCTCCGACATTTGGCGTTTGTTTCGAAATAGATCAGTAATACCGACAGTAAAGAGCATTGATAACTTCTAGGAAAATAAACACGAACACCTATCTATTTTCATGAAAAGCTATCTATTTTTTACACATCCTTGTGTACATAGATGAGTATCTGCATGCGCAACGTGTATGCAGATGATAATCCATTCCATTCGACACTTGTCCGGTCGTTGAACGCATATCAGCTGGGATAAAGTTCTCTCGAAATCACAGCTCCCATTAGCTAGGCGCAACAATGTCAGTGCAGCATTCGCCAGCCTGGGATAGCGAGCGGTCGAGTCATGCCAATACTCAGTGAGTTCAACAGCTGTGTTTGTGGGGCTTGCTTCCAGCAAGCACGGCTTTAAGTCGTCGTGACTTGAATCTACATCGTCGTTTACGGACATGAAGAGAGGTGGGTAGTCACCAAATGAGTATCCCAACAGACGCTTCTGAAATGGACCCAGGATGGCTCCCAACTTCCACAGTGTTAGCTGGTTTTCGTCTTTGTCAGAGGCATTCCGTCCAACTATGCAGTGCAATTTTGTGACGAGTTTCATGCAGAACCCTTTACGTGTTTTTACCATGTGGCGCTGCTCTTTCGTAACATAGACAAAACTGCTCTGGTCTGATCGCTTTTATCGTTGAAAGCTCGCTGGCAGTCTGCTGCAGCTTGACTTTTACCTGGTGATAAAAACTGGGCATCAGAAGTTTCCCACTTTGAAGCGTTTTCTGGGCGTCTAAAATGGAGCCGAATGTGTCTCTCATCAAGATTGCCTTCGGATAAACAACTTATTTTTCAGAAAGTATTGCTAGAATAGCTACCGCTTTGCGGCCATCACGCGAGCTTTGAGCAAGTTCCGGTAACGGCTCCACATTTCTATAACCACAAGCGCTTTGTATAAGCTTTGCCATCTATTCGAGACAACCGAAAGTGGCTTCTTAACATCAGGTCTAAAGAGGCCATTAGACGCACACATTTTGGTATACTTTTAGTAGAGCTTGTTAGCGTGTCTAAATAACGCTCCAAACTTGATCAGTATGAATCGAACTGTTGACATGCATGGTAAAGAAATGGCATCGTCAACACTAACATGATCAGGTGTGCTAAATCTTTCACATGCAAGATTTAGATCCCTTGAGCTTGACAGATTTCTCGTACCATTTTTGGCATGTACTCCGCTGACTATGTGGCTACAGCCACAACGGCTTTCCACGTCTTGCCTACAGTCGGGAGAGTCCTGCTGACTGCGCTTGCCACCATGTAGCTGTTCGAAGCATTTACTGTGTTGACGTCGACCAAAGCAAGCTGCTTTTTCACGGTTTTTTGGCTATGGTACCACAGGAGCGTGTTGATGGTTGGCACCCCAGCGATGTCTGGGGATTCGTCGATGATGACACTCACTTTCACATCTCGCCTATCAACGCGGATTTTCACCATGTTCTTGTCAAGAGCTTCTGTCAGGTATTTCATGCGCAGTCGGCCCGTTGGCATGGTCATCGCGGTATCGCAGTATTTAAGTGCGAAGTCACCCAGAGGTCCGTCCGCCTGGTCAATGCTGAGTCTACTGAGCGCTAGGGCACGCACGGTCATGACTTACACCGTCCGCTTCAGTTTCTTTCGCATATTGTCTACAGGACATATCAGATAGCGTCTGCTGGGATGTTCTCGCCTTCTCAGCTTCCTGGGTCGATATCTTGAACGTCTTATGATGAGATGACGCTCGAAGCTCGAGAATTCGGTCATAGGGCTTGTTCGCTGAATCGATGACCTTCTCGGTGTTACAATGTTTGCACTAACGCGCGGCTGCCTTCACTGTCTTTTATTGCGATCTAGAGATCTTCATGCTCTTTACACTACTCATACAGTCTCTTTCGTTTTCTTCCCATCTCCACGCAAAATTTTCCCGTGCAGCTTACGGGAGCCTTATGTTCGTGACCGTGGCTTTGCTTCACCAGTCGCCCTTGCTAATGGGAAGAGACGATAGCGAGCATGCGTCTGATTCGTTAGAGTTCGCACTCTAAACGAATCATATGCATGATTCACTTCATCGTCAGTTCCTTCCC
This sequence comes from Dermacentor andersoni, assembly GCF_023375885.2. Lineage (NCBI taxonomy): Eukaryota > Metazoa > Arthropoda > Arachnida > Ixodida > Ixodidae > Dermacentor > Dermacentor andersoni. The sequence goes on along the minus strand of NC_092820.1, from coordinate 51,100,465 downwards.
TCCAGGTGGCTGGTGAGTTTTTGTAACAGTGCTTGGACTTTGTAGAGAAAACATGTGGGAAAGTCTAACAGACCACGATCGTTCCACTTGCTGGTCGAATTCTCTCGCTCGTCTTTCTCCTCCTCCCCCCACTCAAACGTGACCCTTTCTTGAAGCCTTTGGAATCGGATCAAGGCCACCATTCTCGGAATATTGCTGTTCCGTAAGCTTAAGCGAATACGTAATTCGGACCATCTTGTCATTGAAAAAGAATGCCTCTGAGTCCTAGGTTGGCTGGCGTGTGTATCAAGTTTAGTTTCAGCAGCATACTCAAAATGCGCGAGCATCGGAGCTGTTTCGAGTCGTTTGTGTAATTCTACAAAGCACGGTTCTTGCTCTTTTATCCACAGGAAAGGCACATCGTTGCATGTCAATCTCGTCACCAAGTAGCAATTCTTGGGAATACTTGAAGAAAAAAACGGCGCTCGGCACAGGAACCCAAAAGCGCTGAATCGCCTTCTTGTCTTTAGGACGACGGAACACAGCGATAGCAGCCAGCTTTCACGGTCTAACCAAAAGCCCTTGGGCTGACCACGTGGTCGAGAAATTTGAGTTCCTGGAAACCAAAGCGACATTTTCAGGCTTGATATTGAAATTTGCCTTGCAGATCGCATTTATAACGCTCTTCAGCTGTGGCAGATGTTCAACAAATGTACACAAAAACACTACGACGTCGTCCAGCAGACGATACACGTCTTCCACGTCAATTGGGTGGGTACAGTGTCTACAATTGGCTGAAATGTGGCGGTAGGGCAACAGAAGGCGAATGGGAGGATTTTTAATTCCTATAGCTCGTCAGGGGTCACAAAATGAAGTTTCCCGCGCTCGCCCTCTTCGATTTCAATCTTTCAGAGACCTGCCTTCCGATCTAACTAGGTAAAGGACTGGGCATGGCGTAGACGCTTCAAAGTATGATCGATCCATAACAGCGCGTAAACATGACGTCTTGTAACTTAGTTAAGCCGTGTGTTGTCTATATATAAGAGGAGGGTGTTGTGCTTCATTTGTATGAGAATTATAGGAGACGCCCACAAACTTATCGAAGGCCAAATCACCTTATCATTAAGCAATTCTTTCTCTTTCTGCTTAATCGCCACTACTTCCATTAGTGACACGTGGCATGAATGCTTTTAAACTAGCTGTACCGACTCTTCTGTCGACGTCGGTCTTTTGTAGCGTTGGTGCCCAGCACAATAAATTTTGTGGAGAAGCACCCACAGAAATCGCTCACGCCGCCTAATTGTCGCTGCTTCAGTTCTGAGAAGTCGGCAATATTGTGAATGTGGGTGCTCAAGCTTATAGCATCTGCCACGGCCGCTCAAGGAATCTCCAATGTGCCAACGTCAAAGAAGTCAATAATTTTGTTGACGAAAGCGACAGCTGTGCTTGAGGGACGTGCTGAAACTCCTTGCTTCAATTCATCAGTAGAACTAATGGACGTTTCCCATGCAGCCTACAATGCTTCGAGCTATGCCCATCTACCATTCGAGCAGCAGCGGAATATTTGCCTCTGCAATGCCGTCATGTTGGACGGATGGGTCGTAAATCACAAGGGCTAATACGCTAGTCCTTGGCGGTAATGCGATGTGTCGTCGACGATGCGCAAGGCGTTGTCGTGGCTATTGCGACTGCTGCTTGCTATGGCGTGCGCCGTCGTTAACGTTACCCGCGACGGCTCCATTAGCCTTCAGGAGGGTTATTCTAAGAATCAACTCAACAACCCAGCCGGTAATTAAATCTCCGTCGTACGTAAAACCTCGGATATTCACTCGTGCTGTGCATGTGCCTAATTGATTTAGGGGCGTCCTCCTGCAGTACGAATCTGCAGCTCAGTCCAGTGGGTAGAAACTTTTTTTTAGCTTGCAGGCAAGATCCATGCTCATGTCGGAGGTGTTCGCTCTACAAATAGAGAGAAGTGTTATTTCTTCGTTGTCTACAATTAGAGGAACGTAATCCGTTACCGCTTCGCTTACGGTATTGACTGTGTTTGCGTTTTGCTTTGTTGTCGTCAGTGTCGTTGCAATGGAGACCTTCGTTATACTTAATGTAATCGGCTTCACCTACTGAGCTCACTGGGCTCAGTTTTCCCTATCTCCAAGGCTTGGCGAGCGGCGCCTAGAGGCACCACGAGAGAAAGCTTGCCTTTTCACCGGTATGGAGAAGGTGACAACGAGTCGAGTTCATGCCAGTGTTTCTTGACGGACTTACAATGGTTTCTAAGAAAGCTATTCTCCGGGACCGAGAGGTTGCAGTGGGGCACCAGAACCAGAGGAAGAGTGCAGCAGACTCTTAGAATAGACGAGCGCATGCCGTGCTTGCACCGGGAGCACGCGCCGTCAAACTTTATTTTGGTCATCTTTTGCAGTGCCGAAGCAGAGCGCCGACCTTTCGCGTCCGGGCGTATCGGCTAAGGGGGGGGGGGGGGGGGGGGGGGCTACAGGGCCTGCCGCCTAGACGCAACGGTGAAATGTGCTCCTCGACGAAGTGAAGAAGGTGCTGCCTTGGTTACATGAGATCCGCGCATACGCCAGTGAAATCCACAGTGAGTTCCCCGAAAGGCGTCTCGAGTTAGGGGGGGGTTGAGGCGGTCTGACGAGACAGTCATTTCGCGACCATTCATCGGCCCGTCGTAGGAGGATGTAGGAGGCGCCTTTACAGCGTCTCGCCTGAAAAAGACGTGGGGCGAAGATGCAAGTCCCGGGTGCACAAAGCAGCCGTGGTCCGAAGATCGAGGTGGCATGGAAGGCAGTTGCTGAGTGCAGTCGTGTAGACATTGAAGGTACTGTAGTGGCTGGGACGAGGGGTCTGAACAAAATAACAAGTCTTCAGGAACCCGCATGGAAGCACCATAGACGAGTTCGGCCGGAGAGCAGCCGAGGTCGCGACGAAGGACAGTGAGTAGGCCAAGAAGCAGCATAGGAAGGGGGTCGACCCAGTGCTCCCAATCCAGGCGCGCAGTGATAGCAGCCTTGAACTGGAGGTGGAGCCGCTCGTCCATGCCGTTCGCACAGGGATAATAGCCAGTTGTATGGGGCTGTTTACCACCAAGCAGATGGTTGCGGAAGTGAAGAAGGTACAGTGAAATTGCGGGTCGCCATCATGCTGGGGCAGCTCAAGCGTGAAACCCATTCTGAACGGAGGTTTACCGAAAACTCATCCTGAAACGAAGGTGAGCAGGCGCTGGTGACGTGCACTCTCAGACGCGTTGGTGTGGTTCAAAATACTCCGCTTTAGTTGCTGGTACGGGGCGCCCAGCAGAAGATGCAGCGATGACGTCCCCCGCCTCGTGAGAAACGTCAGGAGACAGGTTTGCAATTAACTGGCGATACCGAGAAGGCTCCGAGGTAATGTGGTGTAGATCGTAGGAGGCTTCGACCTTGGTGAACCAAACCTGTGGGTTTTTGAGCGAGAATGTTGGCAGGCGAAGCTGTGGAGCTGCGGTGTCCCGAGGGCGCGAGGTAGCGTCATCCGGAAGGCTGCCCGACAGCGGTAGGTTGCTGGGGTGATCACCTCGTAGTCCCAAGTCACCAATGTCAAAACGGAGGTGTTGTAGCGGAGCGCCAGAACCAGGGTAGCAGCGTAGCGGGCTCTTTAAACGGACTAGCGCGTGCCGTGCTTGCACCACAAGCACGCGCGGCCCAATTTTATTTTCGGTTCTTTTGCACTGCCGACCGAGAGTGCCGACCTTAAGCGTCACCTGCTCAACAACGGTGACATTTCCTGAGGTCGTCTTCCAAGAGAACGAAACCAGACCACATCCGAAGACGAATAAAGTAAACTAGCGTATGCCATAAGAATATATCCGCTCTTTGAACATTCCTAGGGCTGGGCAACAATGTTGCCTGCTTTTCCCGAAGTTTCCCAAATAAACGCACATATGAGATAAAAATTTCGGAAGAACGAAAAGTGGAGCTGAATCACGTCAGGGGAAGCTGCTTTCCAAGAATAAAAAAATCTCGTCTGAATCCTGCCTGCCTGGCTAAGCACATCACAACAGCTCCAACTGCCGCATCGGTTGACTCATGTTCACAAGAATTCGGAGCAGACCTTCCTAAATGGCAGTCAACTGGTAAACTCTGAGCGCTAATCTTAACGATAAGGTCACTAACTTAAACCAAGTCGAAATGCGCATGAATTGAAATGGTGTGTTCGTCGATGATGTGAGCCCGAAAAGATCTGGCGCGTGCATGAGAGGTTTACTTCCCCGGTTTTCCACAAGATAATCGTGTCGTTTGTGAGCAAATGGAGCCTAGACGAGTTGTCAATCCGAGTGCAGCGTTTTACCATTCAGAGGATGATTCGCTTTTTTACGGTTGAATTTATCCCCGCTAATAGCATTACTACTGTCTATAAATTATTCTGAGCCCTTTGTGCGACGCTAGAGACAGAGAAGCACGCTGTTGAAGGTGTTTCTTCAATTGTACTTGGAGCCATCAGTGCACTTTTCGCTGCGAACAGTTTCTAAAATGCATTATGGACGAACAGAAACACGACCAGCCACATGCCGCTCTTATGCAATCTTGTGAGCGGTAAGGCGTCGCAAGCGCAAAATTCTACACAACGTGCGCTTTACTGACGGGATCAAAAAATAATCGCCACATTCCACGATATGCTGAACGGTGGTTCTTTGATAGTTTCAAAGAAATTCAGACGCGTAGTTATGCCCAAAATACCCGCGGGACACCAGTAAATGCTGTGACGCGGAGCCCGAGCCCGACGGCATGTTTTGTGGCTCCGATTAAAAGCGGTGGTTGTTGAAAAGGTAACCGAATACTACAAAGGCGTTGTACACATGGTACAGTCTAGAGAGCGATGTTGTCGAACACATCTGACCGTCCTTAGCGTAAAGCTGCTTCAGCCCTGTTCGAGCTGAAGCGCAAGGACTACGCTATCGTCGTGAACTACTGGTGATGATTTCCAGAAGTTGCTTCGCTTTCGTGTGTGACATTTCCGAAATTTGTCACCAAGTAAACGATAAAGAACTTCAGCTAGCATAAAATTCCAAAAGTGCTTGTTACGCACAACAGTCTTGTGTTTGTTGGGCTAGAAATCGCAGCATTTCCTTTACACTACAGGCGCAAATATCTCAGTAGCACCCGTTTTCCTCAAGCTAAATGGCATGTAGGAACACTAGTAAATAATTATGAAACGTCTTCTAAAGAATTTATAGCAGCTGCGTCTGTCTCCTTTGAGTTACAGCACGACGATTCTCAAGAGCGGTCTCAGCCTCCATGAGCTGCTCATGAAGAGGAGGCTGGGCAGCGATTAGCATCTAGTGCCTGATAAGTTCTGCCCTGGTTCTTTCGACGAAAACAGGTTGAAAGAATCAGTTAGAAGGCACACTTCGGCCGTCGAAAACAGGCACGATTGTTGTCACCCATGTCACAAGGAAGCGACGTCTTGCGATATGAGTTTAAATTCACCGGTAAGATTCCCGGCTAAACCAACACGCGAATACATATTACTCGTAATACCCGAGAAAAAAATTAGGAGGAACGACAGAACAGTGATCCATAGGGAACGCAGCCCACAGAGCCTCACGCATCGGGAAAAAAAGCCCAGAAGCGCTAAGGACCCAGATGGGTATCGATATTGAACATAACAAATACACGCGAGCAAAGGCACGCTCTGTGAAAAGAAAGGAAGATCTAGTGACGCGCCTTACGTCGAAACGATGTTCTGCAAACGTTACAACACAACTGGGGTGGAAACAACCTGCCGCATTCGATAAGCACAAACTATATCTTTGTGCACACGCCGGTGATGCGTACGGGTAATTCCTAGGATGTCTGGTGCGTTTTAAAAGGACGAGCAAGGGCATTTGCGCAACGCTAATTTCCGGTAAGCCACAGACTGAGAAAGGAGACCCGCTAGTCACAGGAAACTTAACCACATAATGTCGCGTGGGTGACTTCACTTAAATACAAAATTATCACATCAGCCACAGCGCATGCAGTTTCAGGATTTTTTCCCTCGTGGCTGCAGGCCCATTGAGAAGCTTTGTTAGCACCACCTACGAGACGGTCTGAGTCATAACGAATCAGGTTGTAGCGCTTGTTCGCAGGAGGGCATAGAATGAGACGTCATCCCATAGCCGTCATCGTTCTTTTACTGCTGCCGTAGCGCCAATCTCGCGTCACACACATGGGATTGACTTAAAATATCATCGCCGCTTTCAGTCCGTGTAGATAGTCGAACAGCGACGATGTGTTAGTTACACGTAGTGTTGCACCACGCAAGTCAAACTTCGCCCGCAGTCTATATTGTATATGTTTATTTCACTATTCTTTCGCCTCGTTTTCGCTATTGCGTGTTTTGCGTGGTGAGCATACTTTAGTAATGCTGTCTTTTTTAGCGCTTTTCCCATTGTTTCTTTTTTCTTTGCGCGTAAGGCCTCTACGACGACGAGCCCGTTCACGAGCCAACTCTCGCTGACGCTCGCGGTAGGCAGTTCGTTGTCTTCACATAGTTGTAGCTAGGATGGAGTGTGCGGAACCACTAATCCAAATCTCCATATATTAGGTGCAAGGCCCACCATTGGAGATGCGGGCACTGCAATCGCTTTGATGATTCGCTGGATTGGTTTAACGATTGACGTCTTTGTGTTTCCTAATGGGGTTACATACGTTCGGCAGCGACGGAGAGAACGACGTTACTGATGGTATGGCCGCAGTCCGCCGTCGTCATTTGCGTTCGATGTCTCGAGTTTGCTCGGTGGCGAGGTTAGCAGCACCCGGCCGTCATTGCGGCTTGCGACTCTTCAAAATTAAGTTGCTTAAAACTTAAAGCTGGTAGTCACGTAAGACAATGAATGGCTCATAGCCCATTAATCAATGGCTCATACTCTCGTAAACGCGGCCTCTCCATAACGATGTCATAAGAGAAATTCTTCGCTGAAATGACGAGCGGCAATGGATCTAGCTGTGAAAGACGACGACGAAAGCGCGAGCAGTGGCGAGAGCGCGTTGGTGCGGTTGCGCTGAGGGGCGCCAACGAGCCAGCAGTGGAAGACCGCAACGCACGAGCTATTGCTGATGATGATTGGTTCAGCCAAGTCCGATAACGACGGCACAGCGTCCGTATCAACAGCTTTGCTGTGAAAACGCTCCTTCTGACTGGTAACGCTTTTTAGAAGCTCAAACCGTGTTGCATCCCTAGCAGATTGTCCACCGAACATTGCTTTTATTGAACAAGCAATGACTATTCCGGTGTTGGCCTGTAAAAGGCACAGTGCGTGATGAAGCCATGTTTTACTGTATGCGATTTGTATACACTAAAGAAATGTATAATGAAGTGCAATTTCATAGAGCAAATTCTTACGGAAAATTTTTGTTAGAGATAATTCGGAGGAGTCTTCAACTTGATTCGCACGTGTAGGCTTACACAAAATACCATACTCCTTCGAAGCACAGCGATTTGCTCGTAGTTAACGAGGAATCCTTGAACTCATGTGAAAAAAAAATCGATACTTTACCGAAAATTACAGTGCAAGAGCACAGCTTAAAGCGAAGCTTTTCTTGTAAACTCTCCTGCACTTTACGTGGATGCTACATGCTCCTGCTGAGTTGCCGAATTGGCCACGCTTGTAGAGAAGATTAATTGCGTCCCCATTGGTGGGATCGAACCCTGTCGCCTATTACAGGTGTCCGATCGTCTGACCACCGGGCCACACTCACACATGAACTTGCTCTGTGCCAACGACAACAAACCCTCTTCACATTACCGCCACGTATACCAAAGTGCGTAGCGCGGATGCAAAAGAAGGAATGCGCGAACGCCGGTTTCTTTTACAGCAAGGACGCAGGAACGAAACGAACAAAGTTTTAGCAGTTGATTAACCGCTTATCCAAATTTCACTTCACATAGATTTGAAATTGTCCGTTGTACTTGGAATTTTTTTTCTGCTGACTGAAACTTATACTTTATGATAATTTTTAAACTTGTCCACATTCGCTTGTGAGTACCACATTGATTGCTTTATTTACCGTTCTGCAGGGATATATCAATAACATTCATCTAAAGTCCGACAACGCCAACCCGTACGAGGTGAACCAGGCTTCGAGCAACATACTCTTCGGTCAGGAAAACTGGCACAAAGTGGAAACCCTGGAAGTCCACTGGGTGGCCTGGAGCAGCGCCCACAATAGCAACACGAGCACAAGCGCGTTGGACCAGTTGTTTGTTCAAGATCATCTTGGCGAGGTAAGTGAGCGAAGGCACTATTCTCCTTACTGCTGCTTCTTCTGCTTCATTTATTAGACAGGAAATGTCGCCTATGAGAAATGTATTTGACACCGCTGTTATTTGACATGGCACAAAGCACGGATACCTTTAGGTGACCTCACTCCTATCCTACTCCAAATAGCACACCGTACGACCGCGTCATGTCTGGAAGATCCGGGTAAAGCTCAACGATAAAGCGAATGTAATGAAAAAACATTTGTTGGCGTTTCATTGAGAATACAAGTGCCTCTTTCATAGCCGGCCATTTCGCATATAACACTGTTAAGGCTTGGCGAGTAGGCATTCCTTAACATTTCGATGTTTTGCGCAGCAGTAACGATTGGCACACCTTGGAAGGAATCAGGGAGTCAGGTGCACTCTCATAAATACCAGTGCTGATGGCGTCACAAATCCTTCTTTTTATTTTTATGAAAGACGTACATTGCAAAGATTACGCTTCATTAGTTTCCTTCTGTGTTCATAGCTCTCAGCGACTTCATTTTACGCAGAACTACCCAGTCAGAACATCCACATAAAGTACAATCGACAAAACGAAATAATTTAGTGGCATTGTAGGTATTCTGAGGCTGCTGCAATTAGCCACAGTCCCACACAACTGAGCACTGAATTTCACTGGCTACGGTGGTAAATGACCTTTCATCGTTGGTTTATCCATACAGCGAATGAATATTACTGTAAAAAAAAACAAGTAATTATAGTGCTGAATTTTGTACCAATTTTGCTGATAGATTAAGAAATAAGCAGATAAGCATTGAAATAGCTGGCTCCTTTCCTCCTCTGTGCTCTTGGGGGAGCCGAACAGCGCTTTTTTTTCAGATATGAGGGCACACTAGATACCACGGAGAAATACGCTTTTCCTTATTTGTTGGTGTAAAAAACAAAGAAAACTTCTAGCATACAGCCCAATCAATCCAACATGAACAATGGATAGATATGAGAAATTCGGTGTTCCACTAAAATGTAATTATATGCGCATTACAACATTTTCACGATGTCGCTGCAAATATAAGGACATGAATATTTATGGAATATAAAATACTTGCAGGGCTTGTTGTATCCCTACCTCTCGTGTGACGCTTGGTATGTTTTCACAACATAGTATGCCGAATGTTAACACACAGCATTCGCACGATAACGACAATATTGAAGTCTTTGTTTACTTTCCAGTACCACTACCAGTTTTACGACATCTTCCACGTAAGAAGTGGATCCGTCATTACTGTAGTTACGAAGTACAAAGAGAACACTAGCCCAGACAAGAGAAAAACTGGATTTTATAACGCGTAAGTATGGTCGGGGCTGATTGCAGGCCGCAGTAACTCACTGGGACATTCACTTAAAGAGTGAGCAGTGCGTCATTCACTGCTGTGTTCCGATCTGAGACATCCTGTAGCATCCCGTATAAGATGTATTTTATGTTACTATGTGTCGCTCCTTAATGTATGAGGCGCGCCAATACAGCTCGCGACATCGCTCCCCTTTACGACCGGTGCCGATACCGCAAGATGGGACTAGGAGGGTTCGCCGTCAACGCGCTGACTGCGGAAACGCCAACAATGCCCTCCTCCCGCCCCCCTCACCTCTCACCGCAGCACCGACCGTACACTGGTGCTTACCCTAGAAACCGAGTTCAGCAACCGATGGAGGTGCTGTTGGTGTTCGTCGAAATGCCGAAGATCTTCCAGCGCCCATAGGTTGAAAGTTGATATATGGTATAGTATGTTTATTTGGCCATATTATATACAATACATTATGCCCTCGAGGTGAGGCTAAAGGAGGTAGACCAAGCATACCTCCTGACAAGGCCTAAACCCCGATCACACATCATGGAAACGGGGGCCGAATGGACAAAAGAAAAACAATGAGCAAACATGATCATAATAGAAAATAGTTAATGATAGACAATAATAAATATCCATTAACAATAAACAAAACATTTCATAATATGCACATTCAGAAAAAACTAAGTATACAGAATTAGCTGAAATTTAACCGGGGGGGAACAGAATCGTCAGTTTTTTCTTAAATACAGACACACTATAACTTTCTAAAGCAATCTGAGTAAGAGACTGGTAGGCATTACACAATGTTATAATTTGATAATCGGTTGTTTGTTTACCATAATTTGTTCTGGGTCTTGCAGTAGATAGGGCAACGGAACGTAGACCATACGCAACGTTTCTTGAATTAAAAGTATTAGAAAAAGAGTTAAAGTCGTGCTTGACTTTATAAAAAATGTGAAGAGCCAAACTAAAATTGTATAAATGAAAGAAATTGCGAACATGAAATGTTTCGAAAAGATTAGCTTCCACAGATGAACTTGAACTTAATAAACGTAGAGCTCTTTTCTGGAGAGAAAGCAATTTGTGTGAATCAGTTTTGTTGTATGTACCCCACACTAGGTTGCAATACACCAGGTGAGACTGAACAAGGGCAAAATATAACTGTTTTTTAACTTGTAGTGGGAGGAGATGTCTAACACGATAAATAACATAAATAGATCTGGCCATCCTTAGTCTAATGTTGTTCATATGATCACTCTAACCCAAATCGCTACGAAAAAACACACCAAGGAACCGGCAACTATGAACTTGCTCGATGTTTAAGTCATTAAAAAATAGTTTGATGTGATGATCTAATGGTTTGTTTTTTGGATGGAAGAGCATAAACTTTGTTTTGTTTACGTTTAATTGAAGTTGATTAACATAGAGCCAAACCGCTAACTCCTCAAGCCAGGTATTACATTGGTGTTCAAGTACTTGGAGACTGGAGCCGGAAAAAAATACATTAGTATCGTCGGCATACATCATGATATTAGGAGTTAATGGAATGTTTACAATGTCATTAATATAGAGAATAAATAAAAGTGGTCCCAGAATTGAACCCTGAGGGACACCGAATTTTATCATACCAAAACTGGATTTACATCATGAATCTGAGTGTACTGTATCCGTGCAGTTAGATAACTTTCCAAAAGTGAATTTGCCACTCCACGGATCCCGTAAGTCTTTAATTTATGGAGCAGTATTGTATGTTGCACAGAATCGAAAGCTTTGCGCAGGTCGAGAAAAATTCCAACAGAAAAAAGCTTAGTTTCAAAATTGTTAATTATAGAGTTTTTAATATCTAACAGAGCAGATTCTGTTGATTTACCGGCCTGAAAGCCATACTGTTGGGGGCAGATAAGATGTTTAGCTTGTAAGAAATTGTTTAGTCGCCTATAGAGTATACGCTCAGCTAACTTCGAAAACAGAGGCAATGCCGAAATAGGACGGTAATTATTTGGGTCATTTTTGTTGCCTCCTTTGAATAAAACGGTAACGCGCGCGACTTTTAATTTGCTAGGGAATACACCAGAAAGAAGCATTCTGTTACAAATATGCGTAAGAGGGCCAGCAATAATATTTACAGCACATTTGATAGGAAAAGCAGCAACTTCGTCATCTCCAGGTGAGCAGGTGTTCCTGAATGAATTAATGATAGAAATAACTTCATCCACTGAAGTAGGGGACAAAAATATTGATTCAGTACTGCAAGAGGGTAAGTATGAGTCAACAGACCGAGTTGAATGACAGCTAGCAGAGGGTCGGTATGCTCCGGCAACTAAAAAGTGTTCATTCAGCATATTGGCAAGTGAAACTACAGCATAATTCACCCCATTGACTATCAGCTCAGAGGGAAGACAATTCTTCCTGTTCCCTATAATAACGTTAATACCTTGCCAAAGTAATTTAGGATTGTGTAACATTGACGAAAACTTATTTATATAGAAAAAAGATTTAGCTTTCTTTAGATCTGAGTTTAATTTATTTCGAAACTTCTTAAGCTTAACTAAATCATCCGGGCATCGCGTTTCCAAAAAACGAGAGAACATTTTGTTCTTTTCTTTAATTTGTTTCAAAAGTGCTCCTGTCATCCATTCTTTTCTAGCCTTTCTATGTTTTTTTATAGTTTGAGTTGGGAACGCAGCGTAATAGCATTCAAGCAGCTTCTGAATAAATATATCATAGGCACGGGACGAGTCATTTTCACCATATACATCTACACAATTAATTGTAGACAACAAGTGACAAAATCTGGAGATGCTCTTTTCATCATTAACTCTACGAGCGTGAACGCGTTTATTCAATTTGGTCGTATCAGGAAAAAGTGAAAAGAAAGGCAAGTGATCACTAATTCCAGAAGAAAAAAGCACCGGATATGCAACTCTGAGGTGGGAAATTAGTGAAGCACAAATCAATTAATGTTTCAGAGTTCAAGGATATGCGAGTAGGCAATTTAATAGTATTGTCACAACCATTAGACAGCATTATTTCATTTAGGTTAATCTTCAGAGCGTTATCCTCCAAAAAGTTAATATTGAAGTCACCTAGCACAATGATACGCCAGTTGTTTTGGTTAGCAAACTTCAGAAAACAATCAATGAAGCGAAAAAAATTGTCAGAATTTCCTTGAGGGGGGCGATACACAACCATAATAGCAACTCTATGAAAAGCAATGCAGACAGTTTCAAAATCAGTACAAACAATTGAATAATCCGACAAGACTTCAAAGCACAAATAATTTTGCACATATAAAGATACACCACCACCACGCTTTCCATCTCGAAATACTGAAATGGGTTTATAACCAGGAAACTCGCTGACATCTGCATTTGAGGTAAACCATGTTTCAGTGAAGGCAATAAGGTCAAAATTAAAGTTCAGTTTAGTTAATTCAGCTTCTACTTCTTCTGATTTATTTTTGAGGCTTTGACAGTTCAAGTGGTAAAGAGATAGTATGTTGCGAGGATTGTAAGCACCATCCTTTAGAAAGTCGGTAAATGACTCGGCAGTAAAATAAGCCATTGTTGAGCAGGTGTACTGCGCAGTCTCGCAGCAACAGTGATTAAACCATCTAATCAATGTCCTCCTCACAAGCGATCCTGATGGCTCGTGCACCAGGTTGCTTTCGAGCGTAGATCTTTCCTTCCTTTGACCAGACGAAAGCGTACTTCATTTCCTTAGCCTTCATTTTAGCGAGCCACAGTAAATTCCTGCTAGAAGCCGTCAGGTTATCAAAGAATCGAATGTCATCTTCGCATTCTTTGCGCTTTGAAATCCAGTCTGTTTTTTTGGATCGGTTGGCAAAACGGATCAAAACCACAGGCACCTTGTCTGGTTGAGATGGAAGGCGGTGTAGCCCTTCAATGTCATTTGCTACAAGTGTGGGCAAGTCAAGCTTCACAGCAAGGCTGTTTACTTTGCTCAGTAAATCTTCACCATCTGTCACAGGCATTCCATGTATTTCCATGTTTTGCCGCCTACTGTACTGGCTCAGGTCGTTCAATTCCTGACGCAGTTTTCGAATTTGCCGCCCGTCCTGGTTTGCCTCAATGTCGTCAACTCTCTTACGCAGGAGCTCGATTTCCTTGTCATGCCTATTTGATACTTCGAGCAATTTGTCATACGTGTCAGACATATGTTGTACAGACTTTTCAATGCTTGAAACGGTTTCCTTCAAAGATGTCAGATCATCCACTTTGGCCGTGAGATTTACCAATGACTTACTAATCTCAGCAAGCCGTTTGCATAGGACAGCAGAAGATGCATCACTGCTGCTATCCTGAGTGCGAGACGCCGAAGATCGACATGTCAAGCATTTCAAGGCTTTTCTTAATTCAGCAGTTTTTGCTTTGAAACTCCGCTCCCCAACCCCTGCACACTTCCCTATATGAAACCTTTGACAGCAATCTGCACAAGTAATAAATTCTTCACCATCTATAATATCTTCGTAGCATGCAGAACAAGGATCAAAATTTTCAGATGACATTGCAAGCAAGACACTAGACCATGGGCAGCAGTGGCAGCAGTGGCGGCAGTGGCGGCAGCATGCACTGGCAGCTTAACAACAGTAAGAAAAGACAACTAACCTGTAAAATTCAAAACAGTTGTCTGAGCACTCCTGTGCAGCAACGTGCCACCGCCACCGCTGCCGCTGCCCGATGTGTCATCACAGTCTGGTTATCATCAGCCTGGTTACGCCCACTGCAGGGCTAAGGCCTCTCCCATACTTCTCCAACTGCCCCGGTCATGTACTAATTGTGGCCATGTTGTCCCTGCAAACTTAATCTCATCCGCCCACCTAACTTTCTGCCGCCCGCTGCTACGCTTTCATTCCCTTGGAATCCAGCCCGTAACCCTTAATGACCATCGGTTATCTTCCGTCCACATAACATATCCTGCCCATGCCCATTTCTTTTTCTTGATTTCAACTAAGATATCATTAACTCGCGTTTGCTCCCTCGCCCAATCTGCTCTTTTCTTATCCCCTAACGTTACACCTATCATTTTTCTTTCCATAGCTCGTTGCGTCGTCCACAATTTAAGTAGAACCCGTTTCATAAGCCTCCAGGTTTCTGCCCCGTACGTGAGTACTGGTAAGACACAGCTGTTATACACTTTTCTCTTGAGGGATAATGGCAACCTGCTGTTCATGATCTGAGAATGCCTGCCAAACACACCCCAGCCCATTTTAATTCTTCTGATTATTTCAGTCTCCTGATCCGGATCCGCAGTCACTGCATGTCCTAAGTAGATGTATTCCCTTACCATTTCCAGTGCCTCACTACCTATCGTAAATTGCTGTTCTCTTCCGAGACTGTTAAACATTACTTTAGTTTTCTGCACTTTAATTTTTAGACCCAACCTCCGGCTTTGCCTCTCCAGGTCAGTGAGCATGCATAGCATTTGGTCCCCTGAGTTACTAAGCAAGGCAATATCATCAGCGAATCGCAAGTTACTAAGGTATTCTCCACTAACTTCTGTTCCCAATTCTTCCCAATCCAGTTCTCTGAATACCTCCTGTAAACACGCTGTGAATAGCATTGGAGAGATCGTATCTCCCTGCCTGACGCCTTTCTTTATTGGCATTTTGTTGCTTTCCTTATGGAGGACAATGGTGGCTGTGGAGTTGCTATAGATATTTTTCAGTATATTTACATAGGGCTCGTCTACACACTGATTCCGTAATGCCTCCATGACTGCTGAGGTTTCGACCGAATCAATCGCTTTCTCGTAATCAATGAAAGCTATATACAAGGGTTGGTTATATTCCGCACATTTCTCTATCACCTGATTGATAGTGTGAACATGGCCTATTGTTGAGTAGCCCTTACGGAATCCTGCTTGATCCTTTGGTTGACGGAAGTCTAAGCTGTTCCTGATTCTATTTGCAATTACCTTAGTAAATACCTTGAAGGCAACGGACAGTAAGCTGATTGGTCTATAATTTTTGAAGTCTTTGGCGTCCCCTTTCTTATGGATTAGGATTACGTTAGCGTTCTTCCAAGATTCCGGTACGCTCGAAGTCATGAGGTATTGCCTATACAGGGTGGCCAGTTTTGCTAGAACAATCTGCCCACCATTCTTCCACAAATCTGCTGTTACGTGATCCTCCCCAGCTGTTTTCCCCCTTTGCATAGCTCCCAAGGCTTTCTTTACTTCTTCCGGGGTTACTTGTGGGATTTCAAATTTCTCCAGACTATTCTCTCTTCCACTATTGTCGTGGGTGCCACTGGTACTGTATAAATCTCTATAGAACTCCTCAGCCACTTGAACGATCTCATCCATATTGGTAATGATATTGGCAGCTTTGTCTCTTAACGCATACATCTGATTCTTGCCTATTCCTAGTTTCTTCTTCACTGCTTTTAGGCTTCCTCCGTTCCTGAGAGCACTTTCAATTCTATCCATGTTATATTTCCTTCTGCCAGCTGTTTGCGCTTGTCGATTAACTTGGAAAGTTCTGCCAGTTCTATTCTAGCTGTAGGGCTAGAGGCTTTCATACATTGGCGTTTCTTAATCATATATATATATATATAATCTCGCGTCTCTCGGTAGTGCATTCTTCCTTCGTGTAATTGTCGCATACTTGGAGATCACTTACACTGCTGCGCTTTTCCGGCGAAACTGCAGCCTCTCTCTCTCTCTTTTTTTTTTATTTTTCTGTGAGTTCGAGTTTAAGCGCTGCTGCGCATGACGGTTGTTGATTGTAATTTCGAGTGACCTCGGTCTGGCCTTATTTCAGTTACTAAGTTTATCATGCAACTCTCATACACCCAGACTTGAAGAAAGAGCAGTAGTGTTATTCCAGCTGCGAGTAATTTTTTTGTTACTGAGATTTATTTCGGTAATTACAAATAATTACCTACTCGAGAAGTACCTTCCTAAATATCAAAGTGTCAGGGAGACCATATGTAGGTACCCCCAAGTAACATTTACCTGCGATGTTTTCAGCGACGTACTAATTGCGTACAATTTTCCCGACTGGAAAAGTAACCTCACGGAATATGAAAAATGGCACGTGACTGCCCTCCTAACCACATCTTAATACAGCGCCCTCAGATAAGCTGATTGAAAGCAACTGCATTGCCTGTCACAAGCCGGATAAGACAGAGCATTACCTCCATAATGTACCGAAGGAGCACCAACGACAGGTTTCGTGCTTCGCAGCTATTACATCCTCCCATTTCTCCGGCACGCTTATTTTCCGTCTCTAAAGGCCGACTAATCACAATGATGACAAAAGCCTCCCCATAACGCGGCCGAAGTGCCGCTCTGACTACGCATGAAACGTCAAAAGCAATAGAATAAAAAATGGAATGTTTCAGAATCCCGGCTCTTCTCGCACCGCATTAAAAGAGGGCGCGCGCAGCTATACTTCGCGCCAGAAAATTGCTTCGGAGAGAAGCCAAATTAAAGTGATGGCTTTATTTTTCATGAAAATGTATGCGTGCTGCAAATACAGGTTCGTGGCAAAATATAAAAGTGAAACAAACAGACCGAGAAGTGACCCGCGCGTACAGAAAAGGCACAACAGATGCGTTCAGGAAAGAAAATAGACCACTTCTAAATTAAATGAATTGGCAATCGGGATGCCTGCACGAAAAATACAAAAAAGGCAACATCAGATTTCAGTGTGCCCTTATTACCTATGAATTTGTAAGCCCCATTGAATACCAGCTGCTGTCTCGAGCACGTGTTCGAATAGGTCTCCTTCTGCAGCTATGCAGCACTCAGTCCGCTTTATCACATCTTCAGTGGTTTTCTTGACGACCAACGCTCGAATTCTATGGCAGGCGTCCGTCATACTTGCCTTGAGCTAATCTGACGTTCGTCTTGACCATGTAAGCACAATCTTTCACTAACCCCAAAGCAAGAAATCGAGTGGAGAGAGGTCAGGTGACCAAGCCGGCCAATTTACAAGCCCGTGCCTTCCAATCCATTGCGCATTAAAAATCGCATCCAGCCAGTTTCGTGCACGTCTGCTGCTTTGTGCAGGTGCCCCATCTTGCTGGTGCCACAGAAGTGGAAGACGTGACAGCGTGACGTATCTGAGAAGGTCATCAGCCACTCCTTCAAGGATTTCGTCCACGTAACGCTGTCCAGTCAATGTGTGATCGAATCGAATCAGATGTGGCTGATTATAGCACCGGCGTAAATACCAAACCACACATTAAGCGACCACTGGTACTGGTGCCGATTGCGTGTTGCAGAGTGTGGATAGGATTCCTTCAAATAGTGGTAGACGACGCTGTTTGATCTGTTGTCACCTCAGCTCTGTAATTTTTGCGTAGGCTTTGCTAGTCATTAGGTAAGGTATTTATATCCTTGGAAGACGGCCGCATCATTAAGGCGGTAGTGTCCCCATGGAAAGCGTAAGGCTGCTCCGGCGCCGATATCTTTAAAGGGACAGCGCCATCCAAAGGAAGCCAGCGTGGCGGAGGCGGCCACGGCCTCGCAAGGCGTGGAGCTGCCAGACATAAGGGACGATCACCAGTCCAGTGCGTCATCATCGCTCAGTGGGGACGACTCAACTATAGTCGACCCTGACGAGGAAGTGGGTCATATGGCGGAAGTGGACAGAGACGGCTTCAAGGTGGTGAGTCATCGGAAGCAAAGAACGGTCGGAATCCCAGTAGTAGTTTTGCCAACAGAGAAAGGTGTTGATTTTAGAGAGCGGAAACCTATCAGGCGCTTCGAAGTAATTAAATTGCTGCTGGGATCTGCTGCGATTCGCAGTTGCTTCATAACGCAAGGTGCTCTTCATCTAGATATCGCAACGGAAGAGCAAGTTGACCTTCTTCTCCGGTGCTCTCAGATTGGTGACCTAAGAGTTAAAGCCCGGTTGCCCCACTACTACATGGAGGAGGAGGAAAGAGAAAAGCAGAAGGCAGGGAGGTTAACCAGAATAACGTCCGGTTGGCTACCCTACACCGGGGAAATGAGCAAGGGGAAAACAAAGATCACTCTTACATGACTGTGGGCTAGTTGAGCAGGTCCCTACAAACAGTCTTGACTATTTTCACAGGTTTCTTTCAAGGTTTCTTTTGGGTGCTTGTCTGATATTCCAATGTATGCGAAGTTAGATCCCGGCTCCTGTTTCCTACTTATTTTAGCTTGAGATAACTTCCTTTCTGTTTTTTAATGAGTAGCAAGACGCTTTTCAAATCCACTGGTTCCAGTAATCACGTTCAGCTTTTTCTGAAGTCTGTTCTGCGCTTTTTCAATGTCTGACAACTTTTCTAGCAGGGTTGCTTATCCTAACTGTAGTTCATTCAACATTTCTTCAATCTTAAAAATCTGTTCTCGCTCAGACCCAGTCGTAGGGCCAGCATTTAACTCCACGTCACCGGACAAAAGCAGTAGTTTCTCCGAAAGCAGAAGAGAGCCCTCTAACAACAACGAATTCATCATGATTACTGCACACTGGCGAGGAACAATATTGCACGTGCAAATAAACAGCTTGCCGTTGATGGGACACGACACTCACAACAACACTACGTCTAAAACAGTCAGAGTACTCTAAATAACCCACCCGATACATTGAACAGAGTGAGTGTCCGCCGAGAAGAGTGCCGTGTCCTAGTGGGTGCTGGCTCTCAGGCTCCCTTTTAGAGCCATAAGTAGGCGGTTCCGGAAGCGTACTACAATGCTCGGTCGTCCGGCACTTTACAACGTTTCAGTCGGTAGAAACGCCACGGGTGTAGAATAGGTCGCCGCAGCCACCATAAGCCCAATCAGCACTCCATACATTGAACACGGCGAGTGTTGGCTGAGAAGAGCGCTATGTCCAGAGTGCCGTGTAACGGCCTTTTGTTTTTTATTGTTCCCAGCTAAAACTTATAACGTTTTGCATATAAATGAACCTATAGTTTACCACTTATTTTCCTTGCGTCACCTAGCGACAAGCCAAAGACACGCCTGGCGCGCCCGATGCACTTGACATTACGCGACAGCGTTAAGGAGCTGGTGTCGCAGAAAAGCCGGTGTTCGTCGGCGTCAGAGGCGTTGGCCGTGAGCGATAAATCTCAGAAGGCACTTCATAAATAAAAAACATCTTGCAAGATGGGCTGGTGGGAATCGAACCAGGGTCCCCGGAGTGTGCGACGGAGACGCTACCACTCAGCCACGAGTTCGTTCCTTCAAAACGGGACAACATCGTCTCTAGTGAATGCAGTGTTGCCTTAGAAACGTGCCGTAGAAAGTTATACTGCGGTGTATATCGGTAATTATGGCCTTGTAACTTACAGAAGTCGCAGTTTCACGAGTAGCGAAGTGCGTTTCCGCAACATTTCTTCTGCGCTTTGCGCACACGCAGAGCCATTTTGCGGCAAACACAGAAGACCCCCTCCTCGCAATGTATGGCGCTGCCCCGAAAAGCGGCGCGCCACTCGCCCCATGATCGCGTCCGCCTTCATGGCGCGTCGGGACCCGGCTATCTGTGCCGATCGCGACGTTTGGCTGGCGTAGCGCGTTTGAGTAGGCGGGGCGAACGGGGTGCGATAACGCTATCGCCTTCAACTCTTGAAGGCGAAGCTTAAGCGTCCTTCAATTTTTATTTTGATGTTGCCTAGTTTGCTGGGCTCTTGCCGCATATTCGCGTTCTTTGTGCACTTGGACAAAACACAATTGCGCCCTCAGGTAAGACATTTTGTTTCACAGTCTGCGCTGCATTTCAAACAATATAGCTTACGGCACGCCACCGAGCGTTGCGACGCATTTAGTAAAAACTAGCTCACGTGTTGTCGCGCAGTTAGTTTTTCGTGTACTGAATTGTACTCGCACATGTTTGGGATGCTTTATGTTGGCCCCAACATTATTTTAACTAATTTTGTTAAATGTTGTGCTACTTTTGAGGCGAGTTGGCCGCACCCACCGCTGTGACGCACATAGTGAATAGCAGCCTGGCCAATGTGACGCAGTAAGTTTTGGGTTGACTAAATATTCGTGATGCTTTTATTCCTCCCCCTCCCCCCCAAAAAGAACATCTACCTCATTTTGGTACTCACGCTTGTAGAAAACGCGACGAGTGATTGCCGAGACTTATACCACAGGAGTATGTTGCTTGCGCCACCAGAACGCGCTAAAATTACACCGAGCTCAAAAATTGCAGTTCCGCCCCAAAAACATAGCATCGATAGCAATAGCAAATTATTCCACAGCTATACGAAGTAATGATAGTAGTTTTATTGGCCGCATAAACTTGAAAAGATTCGCTTACTAAGTGAATTAAGAAGCATCGTGTCAGTGCGCACAAGCAAACATGAACACACCACCCTGGATGAGCGTGGACAGTCGCTGTGAAAACGCTGTTGTAAGGAAACGCAACAGCAGCAAAAATGACCTTCGTGCTCTCTGTCGGCTCAACACAGCACGCACAAAGGTATGAGCCGTCTGCAAATCTCTTTCAAGATACGGCGCGTGCAACTGCGCACTGCCCTGCAAAGTACGCACTTGTTGGCGAAGTCGAAGCCGCCTCACCCGCGGCCTCCCCGCATTTCTCCCTCTCGCCCCTGCGATTAAACCGCGATCACCAGTTTCCCTTGCGCCCGCAAGCAAAATGCGCAGTTGCTGACAGAGCCAAACGCCACCCACCAACCGTCCCTCGCATCCTTCCACCGGCTTTCGCGCGACGGAAGACAGCGCGTTTGCCTTCGGCTCCTCCTTCGCGCGCGCCAGATTAAGCCGCGCTCGCAGGCTTACCCTCGAAACCTTTCACTCGCACATACAGCGTACGACGCGCGGCGACGGTGT
The DNA here is from genome assembly GCF_023375885.2 of Dermacentor andersoni. Taxonomy (NCBI): domain Eukaryota; kingdom Metazoa; phylum Arthropoda; class Arachnida; order Ixodida; family Ixodidae; genus Dermacentor; species Dermacentor andersoni. The sequence goes on along the minus strand of NC_092820.1, from coordinate 51,079,106 downwards.
TATCGCCCTTGTACTTTATAGGGAACATCAGGACGACGGTGACGGCAAAAATGCGCCTAGGGTGTCCATATAATTGCTATCGCAATAAAACGAAAAACTTGGCTCACCGAAAATGCCGTCTTCTGAAGGACCAAAAACGGACTTTGCACCAATCCATTTGCCTGGAGTTGCGACCCTCTACCATGGTCTAGCTAAGTGTCTGTGATGTGCTCATCTGTGTACGCGGCGTACCATCGTGCCGGCGAAAGCCAAGACAAGTCTGAGGCACCTTGTGCTGGTGCGAGAGCTGTGGCCCCTCGGAAGGGGACCAGTGTGCGAAAATGCGCGCTATGTTGGCAGCGCATCGAGGCATCACTCGAGTTTGAGCCGCGCAGGCTGTGGGTACCACCTTTTCAGGCTGCGGGGTTCTTCGAAAACTCACGAATCAGCTCCCGCCACCGAAGTCTGGGTTGAGGTCCAAAACCGAACATGTGGTTCCGGTTTCACTGCCAGCCACTTGGTGCGCTACAGTCAATTCAGCCGCTGGGCTCTGTGAGAGTGCCCGCTCTTTAATTTATTTGTAATTGGACAGGCACTCTAACAGCTAACATGGATACTTTTTTATCTCCGCCAGTGACCTACTTTCGCCATGCGACTAAATTATTGTGATGTTCCTGTGAAGCGGCGGTATCTACGGCAAAAAAAGATAAAATGTTTTCGGCCTTGAAGTTCAGCCGTCCCAGCGATAGACTGTCGCTGCCGACAGCGGATAGGTGGGTCAATGCCTGCTAGATAGCCCAAGGTCTGTGAACTTCGATCCATGACGTCATGCTAGCTTGCCGGACTGCCATCGAATGCAACTGGGATGCTCCCAAGTAAGCCGCGACGATTTTGACTTCATCGTTTTTATACCGCCGAGCTTTACAGTGTAAATTTCGGTTTAGGTAGCATTATGTTAAACAGAAGAGTGCACAAGTCACTTACCTAAGAAGTATTGGACTGGCGCGCACCGTTACTACATGATCTGGCCGATTGCGCCCCGCGAGCAAGCCGTGCAGCGTCCCAACTCAAGGGTATATATATATATATATATATATATATATATATATATATATATATATATATATATATATATATATATATATATATATATATATATATATATATATATACATATATATATATATATATATATATATATATATATACATATATATATATCTTTCACCGTAAAGTTTCATACTATTACTAGAGGAAACTGCGGTGCTACTGTATACGAAACGTAACAAACCGGGTGGCAGAGCCGACATGGCAATGATCGTTAGTACATGAATTTGCCTAAACTTCGTTCTTTTGGCGTTAAACGGTATCGTGTCATTTCAAATTCATGAGTTTCAAAAAAGTACTGCGTTGTAATAATTATTACGCATTAATAAAATCGTCCGACAGTGGTATTCCAACACAGGACCTCTCCATCCCAGGAGGCCAACATTGAAACCATTCCGACACTGACGCTTTTATTTCGTTTATTTGCAGCTTCGCTACAAGCCTAAAGGGTATCTGTGATTACAATTCATACTCATTTCATATGTGTTAAACCATCCAATACTGATGTCACATCTTCATCTGAGGCAATCGTCTTATATTTTCTTCACGGGAAGCGGAACCACTGATATTGGCACCAATTACATTTGCTCGCAAAGTCTTATTCTCCTCGAAATTAAAGAAATTATATTTTGCTTTGATATTGCTACGGAACAGTATTTGCGATGACAAAGAGGTGAGCAGGGGGAAGACGATGACGGCGATTAGAGGCTAGCGCGGGCCGTTGCCGCTTGGCCAAGTGCGGCGCATTTCCTTGTAAATATACTTGCGTATAGCTTTTCGTCTGCGTCTTCCTACGTAACATATCTGGTGGAGGTGGACGTTCCCTGTACCTTGTCAGGGAGCTTCGCAGTGGACGGTACGTCGAGCCTTTCTTCATGGCTCCCGGCGACGACAACTCGACTCCGCCGGCTCCGACAACTGCTGCCACTTCGACGACCTACATCACTCTCCTCGCTCCCGTGATCCTGGGGTATTCTCGGGCAAAGATGGGGATGACGTCGAGGAGTGGATGAGCCTGTACGAGCACGTCAGCCGCGATAAACGGTGGGACCCTACTATCATGCTCGCCAACGTAGTCTTTTACCTCAGCGACTTACCTCGAGCTTGGTTTCGGACGCACGAAGATGAGCTCACCAGTTGGGATTCACTTAAGCAAAAGCTCCGAGACTTGTTCGGCAACCCCTACGGTCACCAACTTGCCGCGCAGAACGCGCTTTCTGACCATGTGCAGATGTCAACAGAGCCCTACGTCACGTACATTCAGGACGTCTTGGCTCTGTGCCGCAAAGTTGACGCACACATGTCTGAGTCAGGCAAGGTTTCCCACATCCTCAAAGGCATTGCCGATGAGGCCTTCAACTTGCTCGTTTTCAACAACGTGGCGACGGCGGATGCAGTTATAAAAGAGTGCCGCCGCCTGGAAATCGCTAAAAGCCGACGTATCGACCAGCAGTTTGCCCGTCTGCCCAACTCCCCAGCGACATCTTCCTGTGCCGACGCTCCTCGTCCCAACAACACTGGCCATGTTACCAGAATCGTCCGGCGTCAGATCGAGGCCGCTTATCCGCCTGCCTTCGACTGCAGCCCCTCCAACGCATCTGCAGCCACGGTTTCCTTGATCCAGGCGATTGTCCACCAGGCGTTCGCAAACATGGGCCTTCACACCATCTGCTCGGCCCATCGCCCTGATACCCACCCGGCTTATTTGAGTCCGCCCCGTCCCGCATCTTCTTACCCACCACGCTCCCGCAACCGATCTGAATGGCGCACTGCTGACGACAAGGCCATTTGTTTTCACTGCCATCGAATCGAGCACATTTCTCGGCACTGTTGCAGTCGCTGGAGTTGCCCGACCCCGTCTACTTATACCGCCTACTCTCGCCCCCCCGGTGGCCTTTCTCGTCCCTATGCCGCCCGCTCCGATAATGCCGCCACTCATTCTCCTGCGCCGAGCCGCCCCTATTCTCGTTCGCCTTCGCCCCAACTACGACAATCACGCTCCCCCCCAGCCCCGTCACTCCTATTCGCCGACTCCCTTCGGACGCTGCTCCCAGCCAGAAAACTAGACGATGCAGCGCCTCGAGATGACGCTGCATTGCTCCCTACGCCGACAAGTCCTCTACTGGCGTTGCCCACTCATCTGAACCTTCTTGACGTGCAAGTCAATGGTGTTTCTGTATCTGCTATTATAGACACTGGGGCGCATTTGTCGGTAATGAGCGCTGACCTTCGTAATCGGCTGAGGAAAATAATCTCGCCCGCCACGACGCCTGTTGTCCGTGTCGCCGATGGCGGAACAGCCCCCGTAATTGGTATGTGTGCCGCCCGCGTCTCCTTTGCCGATCGCTCCACTATCGTGCTATTCACAGTCATCGCCCACTGTCCCCACGGCATCATCCTCGGCTTAGACTTCTTCTCCGCACATTCTGCTCTCATCGATTGTTCCAGCAGTACTCTCCGCCTTGACCTGCCTGTTCTGGATCCCGCTGAACCACACCCCAGTCGCCTCAGTTCCGTCGACTCCGTTCGCTTGCCACCTTCGGCACTGACTTACGTTGACTTCGCGTCATCCCCACCAGTCTCTGACGGTCACTACATCGCGGATCCTATGCAAGACGTCCTCCTTACACACGGGATCACAGTATATTATACAGTTTTATCTATTACGATGAATTACGTCTGCCTGCCAGTGGTCAATTTTGGCTTGACGACACAAGTGCTGCCACGCGGGATGTCTCTGGTCCAGCTTTGCTCATTCGAGGATCACTCAGTAGCATCGATTGCAGTTGACAATTCAGCCGATCTTCCTCTACCATCGCAGTCGTCAATTTGTACCACCACAGACTTACAGAAAATGATTTCGCCCGACATGCCGTCCGAGCACGCTCTTGAGCTCTACCGCGTTCTGTTTTCCTACGGCGATATTTTTGACTTTAACGATCGTCCTTTGGCCCAAACTACAGCTGTTAAACATCGCATTAATACCGGCGATGACCCTCCTATTCATCGCCGCTCGTATCGAGTATCACCCGCTGAGCGTTAAGTTATTCACACCGAAGTTTGCAAAATGCTTGCCAAGAACATTATTGAACCGTCATGTAGTCCATGGGCGTCACCTGTTGTGCTGGTAAAAAAGAAGGATGGCTCATGGCGCTTTTGCGTGGATTATCGGCACCTTAACAGGGTTACCAAAAAGGACGTGTATCCCCTACCTCGGATTGATGACGCCCTTGACTGCCTCCACGGCGCTCGCTATTTCTCCTGTATTGACCTTCGCTCCGGCTACTGGCAGAATGCCGTGGATGATCTGGACTGCGAGAAGACTGCTTTTGTAACACTCGACGCTCTTTATCAATTGAAAGTGATGCCGTTCGGTCTACGTAACGCTCCTGCCACTTTTGAACGCATGATGGACACCCTTCTTCACGGTTTCAAATGGTCCACGTGCCTGTGCTACTTGGACGACGCTATAGTACTCTCCCCAACGTTCGCTACACACCTCGAGCGCCTCTCAGCAGTCCTAGACGTTTTGCGTCGAGCCGGTCTGCAACTCAACGCATCGAAGTGGAAATTCGGCCGTCGCCAGATTACCGTCCTTGGACATCTCGTTGACGCGAATGAAGTGCAACAGGACCCGGGCAAAATCCATGCTGTTACGCACTTCCCTGTTCCAAAGTGTATCAAGGATGTGCGCAGCTTCATCGGCCTTTGTTTGTACTTCCGCCGGTTCGTGAAATATTTCGCGGCCATAGCACGACCACTAACCGAGCTTTTGAAAAAAGACGCCCCTTTCCAGTGGGGCGATAACGAGGCCTCTGCATTCTCCCTTCAAATCGACCCTCTCACAACGCCTCCCGTTCTGGACCGTTTCGACCCTTCAGTGCCTACCGAAGTCCGCACTGATGCCAGCGGTCACGGAATTGGCGCAGTTTTGGCACAACGCCAGCGCGGCCACGACGTGTTATCGCTTACGCCAGCAGGCTCCTCTCGGTCGCGGAGCAGAACTATGTGTCTGGCCCTAGTTTGGGTGTTGCGATGTTCCGCCCATACTTATATGGCCGACGCTTTTCCGTCGTCACAGACCATCACGCGCTTTGCTGGTTGTGCTCACTGAAAGATCCTATAGGAAGACTTGGTCGCTGGGCCTTATGCCTCCAAGATTATTCGTACTATATCACCTACAAATCTGGCCGACTACACAAGGACGCTGACTCGCTGTCTCCTTACCCCGTAGACGAGCCTGACGACGCCGACAGTAGTAGCGCAAACGGCATTTTCTCTGTGTCTGCCTTCGCGAACATCGCCGATGAGGAGTACCAAGACCTATCTCTGCGACCCCTCATCGAGCGTCTGCGCTCTACACCTACCGACGCATCCGTTCGCCGATATGTCCTCCAGGGGAGCATTCTGTACTGAAGGAACTTCCTCCCTGACGGATCTGATCTTCTTGTCGTGCCAAAACATCTACGACAGACTGTGCTCTTTGAGATGCGTGACGCACCCACTGCAGGACATCTTGGGGTAACCCTCACGTACGACCGCGTCCGCCGCCACTTCTGTTGGCCTGATCTCTCTGGCTCCGTCCGACGCTGTGTTGCTGCCTGTGATCCGTGTCTGCGTCGGAAAACACCTCAGGTGCTACCTGCCGGTCATCTCCAGCCGATCACCGTCCCTGTGGAACGGTTCTTTCGTATTGGATTAGGCCTCCTGGGTTCCTTTCCCACGTCGTCCTCTGGGAACAAATGGGTAGCCGTCGCAACTGATTACGCCACCCGATACGCCATCACGCGGGCTCTCCCTACCAGTTGCGCCACTGACGTCGCGGACTTTCTCTTGCGTGACATTACCTTGCTTCATGGCGCCCCGCGACAGCTGCTTACTGACTGTGGTCGTAACTTCCTCTCGAAAGTTATCGCCGACATTGTGCGTTCCTGCTCCATTAAACACAAGCTGACTACCTCATACCATCCTCAAACCAATGGCCTGACAGAGCGGTTAAACCGTACTCTTACCGACATGCTGTCCAAGTAGGTTTCGAAGGACCACCACGACTGGGACGTTGCCCTTCCTTACGTCACATTTGCTTATAATTCTTCCCGGCATGACAACACCGGATTTTCTCCATTTTATCTACTGTACGGTCGCGAACCGACATTGCCCCTTGACATGGCACTTCCTCCTGCTGCTATCTCAACAAGCGAGCATGCGCGCGACGCCATCGCCCTCGCCGGCCATGCAGGCCAGCTTGCCCGTACTCGACTGATGGCCTCGCAAACCAGTCAGCAGCGTCAGTACAACGCCCGTCACCGTGACGTACAGTTTTCGCCTGGTGCGCTCGTGCTCCTGTGGTCGCCCTTTCGTTACGTTTCGTTACGTCGGACTTTTAGAGAAGCTCCTTTCGCGATACACAGGGCCCTACCGCGTGCTGCGCCAGGTGACACCTGTGACGTACGAAACTTGATCCTGTGCGTTCAACCTCGTCCTCTACTCTGGCATCTAGTGATGTTGTTCACGTAAGTAGGCTCAAGACCTAATACACTGCTTCCGAATCCAGCGTTTAGTCGCTCCGGGACGGCGCTTTTGCAGCCGGTGGTAGTGCTACGGAACAGTATTTGCGATGACAAAGAGGCGAGCAGGGTGAAGACGACGACTATTAGAGGCTAGCGCCGGCCGTTGCCTCTTGGCCAAGTGCGGCCTATTTACTTGTAGATATACTTGTATATAGCTTTTCGTGTGCGTCTTCCTGCGCATATATACGCCAATGAAGGCTGATGAAACATGTTAAACGAAGCCAAAAAAAAAAAAAAAAAAAAAAAAAACGTCTGAGCGCACAATGTTGAAGAACACCACAAATCTGTATACTTTCATTCTCATCGCTCATGAACGATTGCAAGATCAGAGTTGCCTCTAGTAATTATTGTACGAAACTTTATGGTTTAAGCAATTCCGCGCGCGCTTAGGAGATGTAGTGTTCTAGTTATTTTGCTGATTTGTTATTTTGCTTTACTGTGCAGGATTCAGTTTTGCGCTTTCGTACTATTTTCGTAAGTTTGGGGATGATCGGGATCAGTCTATCTGAAAAAAAGGGGAGAGGGGGCATTGACACGCGTACCTATGACGTTATTTTTTTCAAGCAGGCGTTTTTTACTGGTTAAAAGAAATCACGGCCCAAGCACTCCGTACATATGGTTAGCCAGCGAAGATGATACGTGCGGCCCAGGTGATTATAACTTGCCTAATCCCGACGGTTTATTAAAGGACGGCTTGGTATGCCGCAGGATCCTCAGTACGAAGTCGCTGCTTGGGCTCGGCTGCACGAGCCTGTTCTTGTGTCCGGGCTACGGCGTCGACACGGCGTAGACGAGCTCTTTCCTGGTCCTGCTAGCGGCTGTGCTGATGATGCGTGGCTTACCCATTTCGGAGCCGGAATGAAAATGCTGCGCGCACGCTCGGCTGCGACGGAGAGCAACGGAGTCACTACATGCACAGCGACTCCCGCGCCAATCTTTTTTTTTTTTTCTTTTTTTGCGCGCATGCGCATAGGATTCTGCCGGAGGAGTTTTGGGCATACAGGTGATAGACGGACGGATCTACTAGCCACACACAGCTGTGCTGTAAAGAAAATGTGACGGTATTGACACGTGTACTTGTTTACCTTTTTTTCGCGTGACCAGTTTTCACCGATTAACTAATGATATTCGCCAGCGCAGGACGCGCCCGCATGTATTTGAAGTTCCTCTAATGATATGGAGGGTTCTATCCACTATCTGTTGTCACTGAACCTTGTGTAATCTGACGCGAATTGACGCGAATTGTGCTAAGCCCCCTCTGCGGAAAAGTTAACCCTAGAAATGTCTCCAACACTTCATGTGCCAAGAAACAAGCCACCTGCTATGTACCGTGCCAGAGCGAGGCTGTGTGCCAGATGCCGACATTGTGCGGCCGATCATATGTAGGACAATTGGGTCGCTGCCACAACGACCGGCTGCGCGAGCACGCTAATAACGGGAATACGAAAAGCAGGAGCAATGTGGTCACCCACTTTGCATAGTGTGGCTGCTATTCGATCTTCCAAGAAACACGAGTTTTGCGCTGGTATAGGGACCAAACAGCACAGGAGATATTTGAAGCACTTTCGATAATGCGTAAAGGTGATGGCTGCGTCAGTACTGTTTCCATTGCCCTCACTGACAAAGAGTTTATGTATCTCCGCCGCTAAACCGATTTCATCATTATTGTCCACATTCTATCAATTGACGCATGCGCGGATGAAGTGCCAGATATCAAACCTCCGCTCTCCCTTTTGTATAGGTATATTTGTGCATGCACGCAATAAACCCTAGTAGTTAGCAGTCAGCAATAACCCTGTGTTACTCCATTGTCGGTGTTAATTTTCGCGCTGTTTTCTCCCATAGATTCTCAGCACTAGCTCGCATTCTTAGCCTTTTAAGTCACCTTACAAATTCCTAATTGTCTTTTTTCAGCGTCCATTTTGGCTTAGGTCGACTAGGTGACGCCCATTACGGTGAGCTGACCTTCAATGAATGTAATGACACCTCGGCCATTTACACTTTTCGGCTAAATATTATGGAGAATAGTGGACTTGCTTTTTGGAAATCAACCATGCTACAATCACGCTTGTTTGAGAAGGGCAGTTCAACAGGAGGCGTTTATTTTGTGATGAATAATGTGAAGCCCATACGTGTTTACGTCGTAAGTAACCTTTGTTGTCAAATGCGCTTTAAAGAGAGGGTGACTAACTTCTATTTCTAGAATATAACCTTTATTCTTTGCCGCAGGAAGGTTAACCAGTTGTCTGGTTGGCTACAAACACCAAATAATACTGCGCGGATAGATAAGTAACCTAATTGTTCAAATCTCTTAAAATTAGAACTTAAAGGAATCGAAAGATTGATAGAAATGTCGGTCTTGAGGCTTCGATGTGAAATAAATGCCCTGACGTGAAATTGTTCCGTCATATTGAACCCGAAAACTCCACTGAGCCTTTGTAATACAATAATGTGACAATTATATCCTTGTCAACGTTACAGATATAAATGTGTCTGGTTTTTCATAGCGCTGTGCGCGATAGTTATTTTCCCCATTTCTCGTATTTTCCTGAAACAAAAACATGAAAAAGAAAACGGCTTTCTGTCAGGCCTCAAAATTTTAGGAAATTTTACATCTCTACATTAGATATGGGCCCCCGACGCATCGGTGAAGTGACCGGTGACGCGGGGTAGCGAGAGGCGACAGCTGAAGTGAGGACGGTCATTCTGGGTATGAGCTGGCGGTGGGTCGGATGGAATGTAGTGTGCATTGTACTTGACCGGATAACGATGCCCCCGTAGATCATTGGCGACTGTTCGCACACGGCGGCAGAACCTTGCGACGATCGGGTATACGCACATGCAAAGCATATCGGCAGAATGTCGTACGTGCTCCGTGGGTGGGCCAGAGGAGGGCCCACCAAGCAGATCAGAGGAAGAACACGGCGTGTGGGTAGCTGACAAGGCGGTATCAGTTCGTGGTGTGGCCTGACGGCTACCGCAGCATGAGTGAGCGTAGCGACCACAAGCGTCTACTGGTAAGCAACTGGAAGTGCATCAGCGACTTCACCTTGAATGCCGTTGCGCAGAGTGGATGGGAAAGGACTGGAAGGCACCTGGGTTAAGGGTACTAGGGACAGCTGTCGTGCGGCTTCTTTGTGGACAAAGGCTTTGATCAGCGGGATCAGCGACGCATGGTCGAAACCAATGGCCATACTGGAGGTCAACGCATGGATTGTAGCAGGAGGCCTTGTCAAAGCTTGCTGCTAGCGTAGCTCGTCGTGACTCTGCTAGAGGTTAATATTGTCGGCAAGAGTGCTTGGGTTCTTAGCAAGTAGCATTTGGAAGGAATCATGATTAATTCCTTTCATGATGTGAATAATGCAGTGCGCTTCCGCCATGGTGGGTTGACGCATTTACACAAAGCGAGATGGTCAAATACTCCCGTAAATGCTGCCTTGAACGTTGACCATGTTCGGAAATCCGCCTCACAATTCTTGAACCTGAGATTGGCCACACCCGCAAGATAGAAAACGACGTTAGTTAGCTTGGTCCAGTTGTTCCATTCGATATGAGCGCTTAACTGCTCGCACAACGCAAACCAATCTTCAACGTGACTGTCGCCCGTCCCGCTGAAGATGGTAGGATCCCGCTGGTGGATAGGGCCAGCACAGAGAACGGGCGTCTGCTGGCCAGTGAAGGGTATGCTGGAATGTAGCATGCGAGTGCGGTATTCCAGGATGGTAGAGTTGAAGGGCACCCAGCACCTTCAGCAACTATAAAGGTTCTTCGGCGAAGGGCCCGTCACGGGTAGAGCACTTTAAACCGATCACGGTCTCAGAGCTCGAGACTCTGCAGCAGAAGACCAACCCTTGCAGAAGATTTTGCAGATGTATACACATCTGACACATCAGCGGAAGTGGCGACTACTCTGTCATCTCAATCATTCTATGCAATGAATACGCCATTTACGTTTCGTGAGTTGGATTCGGTGCTTAGCAGATTAAATAGACGCTGCGCTGTGGGTCGTGATTTGATCAGCAATCAAATGCTGACAAATCTGCCATACGAGCCAAGGCGAGCGCTTCTAGACATATTTACTCGCGTCTGGAGTACAGGCGAGATCCCTGTAACGTGGAAGACAGCATGGGTGGTGCCAGTGCTCAAGCCTGGAAATGATCCTGCGAACCTTGCCTCATATTGGCGAGTTTCGCTAACAGCGTGCGTATCAAAGTTGATTGAACGACTAATATGTACGAGGTTAACTTTCTATCTTGAGCAAGGAAATAGACTGCCATCGAGTATGACCGGCTTTCGCCTACGGTTGAATGCCCAGGACATTGTCTTAGACTTACTAAGCGACATGGAGCACCATTACGTCGACGGCCTTTCGACTCTCACCTTCTTTATGGACGTTGCCAAACCATACGACTGTGTGCTTCATACTGGCATCACCAACGGACTCTAAGCCCTGGGCGCCTCTGGAAATGTTCTTCGCTTCGTCCCTGAATTTCTTAGATAGGAACATGTTCAGGTTAAGCTCGGAAATATAATGAGCGAAAAGCGACGCATTTCCAGCTTTTCAGGGCTTTTCACCTTTGGCCGACAGTAGAAAAGCTATTAAAGCAGCTAAAGAAAGATGGTGACACGGACGCTCAACAAAGAAATAGTGATCACAAGAGGCCGGTATTTATACCATACTTGCATAACGTCTCTCACAGACTAAGAAAGATTGGCCGCAAGGGTAACGTGGAAGTAGTGTTTTCTGCGCCGGTTACGCTACGCAGGCTGTGTACTGTCGTAAATGCGTTCCATCCTCGCACTACTGTCTGTTCGACTGCGCACAAGAAGCGTTTTCAGTCATGCGTTGTTGGAGTTGTTTATTCAATTCCACTATCATGCGGGAAGAAATATATAGGTCAAACTGGCTGCTGCCTTAATGAAAGGCTAAAGGAACATGATTACAATCTGCACCAGGCTATAGGAATTCACTGTCGCGACCGTGGATGCCAACCGAATTTTTATCGGTGTGAAGTGCTAAAAACGCACCGATCACAATTTACACGGGAGACCATTGAAGCTCATCTCATAGCAAGGGCTGGCCGAACGGGCGTTAGCGCGCCATCTTTGTGCCTATCTCTACAGGAAGCAAGATTTCTTGATCAGTTTAACCTTGCATGACGAAATTGCGAGTTCTGTGACCCATGATGGTGTAGCCTTCTATCGGTGTGACATTTTATTAAGTGTTGTGACGACCTGTCCTTATGCTTTCTTGTAGGTATATATTTCATGCAACTCGCTGATAAACCAGCTGGACCCGCCGTGGTTGCTCAGTGGCTATGGTGTTAGGCTGCTGAGCACGAGATCGCGGGATCGAATCCCGGCCACGGCGGCCGCATTTCGATGGGGGCGAAATGCGAAAACACCCGTGTACTTAGATTTAGGTGCACGTTAAAGAACCCCAGGTGGTCTAAATTTCCGAAGTCCTCCACTACGGCGTGCCTCATAATCAGAAAGTGGTTTTGGCACGTAAAACCCCATAATTGATTAAACCAGTTGGAAGTCAGCGCTCTGTTCCTTTATCTGGCCGGCTTGGCTTGTTTCTTCCTTCGTATGCTCCGCTGTAGCAGTTCTAGAATATTACACACCATCCAATTCTTCTTGCAGCTTATGTTCGATTCTTGAGCATCACCATCGACAGCAAGCTACTCTGGCGACGCGCCCTTGAAAGTGTTGTAGCTGCATCAGTGCAAAGAGTCAGCGCACTTTGTCGAATGGCAGGTGTACGTTTAGGGAACAATCTTATTTCTGTGATTAAACTGAACCCTGCACTGAAAAGCCGCATTCTTTATCACCTGCTGCTGATATAACAAGAACCGAGCAATTTCGAGTGCTTGGAGGCACTGCAGAGAAAGGGACTTCGCTTGGCAATGGGAGTTCCTCAGGCGATGTCCCACCACCATCGCCTCTGCCTGTTTGCTGCTCGCTTCGCTCGTCGCAGGTTCAGCTCAAGGTCGGTTTTTCCCTTCCTAGCCGCCCACTCTCTTGTCGGCGGACCATCATTAGTGCCTCCTGCACCCGGCCGTGGCGGTGTTTTGCGCCGCGGGGCGATACTTTTGATTAAATCGGTGATTGCCGGTGGGCCTTCGGACGGCGGCCAGGCTGATGGCTCATACCCACTAGTGGGATATGGCTGCTGATCAGCCTCCTGCCGCTGGACTATCTAGCGGGGACAATCCCCCTTCGGCAGGTTCTTCCCCACGATCGGACAATTCTGTTTTCTCTTTGGACGGAGATGGCGCGATCCGCGATGTGATCCTGGAGTCTCGCGAAAAAGGCCCCCCTGCTGCCATCGCTGGTCGTGGTGCGCTGCCGGGCGAGGCCGACCAGACGTCCTCCGAGCAAAGCCGAGTGGATGGCGCACTGACGGCGTCGTTTCATCGCACCGTCGCGCTCCAGAAACAAATCACGGACATTCTCTTTGATACACGATGTAAAATGACCAATGTTCATCGCTCTCAAATCCTCAGTCGTTTGAGGCAGATTTTACAGGAATGTGGCGATATGCGAGCGGTGGCGGCGCAATAGCGCGGCCATGTGGACGAACTGCGAGAGCAGCTGGCCCAGGTACGGGTAAGTCCCGCGTTGTGCCACGGGGCTGACGCCCGGGTCGTGTCTGTGCCTTCCTACGCTGCCGTTGCCCGAGGGGGTGCGCCTCCAGTTCCAAGGGCACCTGCTGGTGATGGAGCCGCTGCTGCTGCAGTGGCCTCGGCGTCTACCTCTGCCGAGAGAGCCGTCAACGCCCCGTGAGGCGAGATCATGCACATATGTTTTTAACTCCTCTCGTTTCCACCTCCACCGCCGCCCAGGACCTAAAAACTCTATTAAAAGCGAACATCGATCCCGCAAAAGAAAAACTAGGTGACGTCACTGTTAGAAAGACACGACATGGGTTGACAATTCTATCGAACGAGAAGACCTCAATGGATAGCGTCAAGGCTACCCTCGAAAGAAACCCTGTGACTAACACCACCATGTCCATCCGATTAGCACAAAAACGGAAGCCCCATATTAAGCTAACGGGAGTAGATCCTGCCTTCCCCGCCTCTAACTTGGTCGCGCAACTCAACGCTCGCAATCATGGTTTAGATCTAGACATCTCATTGTGCTCCGTGCGCGTATTCTTTAAAGAGCACTCGGGCAACTTCTCTCACTTGCTGGAACTTAATCCCCTGGCGTTCCGCTCCCTCTTGAGCCGCTGGCGTGTTATGGTGGGCTGGAAATCAGTAACTGTGGTAGAGGACATCCATGTCCCCACCTGCACGTTTTCTGCGACCCATGGCCACCCTCGCCGCGCTTGTCCAGTGCGACAGTAGGAGGCTATGGCTGTCTGCACGCAATGCGCACGCCCGCACCTCGGCGCACAATGCACTGTCCGCTTGGGCGAAGCGGCGGTGTGCTGCAATGAGTGCCGCAAGGCTGGTCAAACAAGATCACACCCCATTGGGGATCGCCTCTGCCCTCTTTTGGCCAACCGGATAGCCCGCCTGCGGGCTAGAACAGATTGAGGGTAACGCTCCACACATTGCTCCTGGAGCGGCGCGCGACGGCCTCAGTGCATTGAATGGCAGATCCCGCGCTCACGCACATTGGTGGACGTGTCCACTGGGCTCGAGTGTGCGACTGGGGCCGCCGCGCACCGTCCTCTATCTTAGGCGAGCCCATTTGTTTTTCTCCATCTTTTTCCCTTTACGGTCTCATGCGTTGCTTGCTTTCTCCCCAATCGCTTTTCCTCACACCTTTTTCTTTACTCTCTTCTGCCTGTTATCGTGCTTGGTGGCTCTCTGCGCCTCCTGCCCGCCTTTTCTTCTTTGGCATTCTGTCAGTATTTATGCGGCCTCCTCCATGGGGTCTATGCGTACGAGGAAACACACCCATGACTATTTAACGCGACCCGTTGGCTCTTGGGCACGCGCTTGCGACCGGGATTCTGGCAGCCAGACTTTCCTTCCCGGTATCAATGGTTTTCAATCGAATATGGCTAGGACGCACACCCTCAAGTTTCTACAGGCCAACATCGACCACACCCGGGATACGACGAAGTTGTTGGTTGACCACATGGACCGGCCTTTTCATGTGCCATCGTCTCAGAGCCGCACATCTGAGGTGGCAAAATTGCCAACGTACCGCATACCTTAACTTCTTTCAACGTCCCGGTGAATTCGCGCATAACGCTGCTGGCACGGGCTCCCGGTTTTGACCTGTTCCCGGTATATATATCGCAGCACGCAGTAGCGGTCAACCGTGCCTACCCGGGGCAGGAATTCATCCTTGTGGCGACCCACGCCTATCCGCATCGACCTATAGACCCCATCCTAGACGAGCTCTGGCAATGTTTAATTTCTCTCAGAACTTTGTTATAGCCGGGGATTTTAACGCCAAGCATGAACTCTGGGGTCCTGTAGCTGGCGACATGCGGGGCGTCCAGCTGGCAAGTTTTGCTAGCGGCAATGGCCTACACATATTGAACGACCCCACATCTGCCCCTACCTTCGACACGCCTTACGCTAGTTCGTGGATTGACGTCACGTTGCTGTCTATACCTTTGGCTCGGGAGGGGTACGCTTGGGCAGTATCGCACACGGAGACGCTCTCGCGCCATAGGTATATTGAATTTTCTCTCTGTGCGAATCCCGGCATAACCGTAAAGAGTCTGACCACTTTTGGGCAATGTGAGATATTGAACGTCCTGCAGAGCTCCGCTTGGTTTGCGCGGGTGAATCGCTATGCCTTCTCCACGACCCTTTCGCTGGACATGATGCTCGCGCAATTTTACCGTATCTACGATGCACTTTCTCGAAAGTACATGCGAGTAATCCGACAACGAGGTAAGCCGGCCAACGCGTGGTGGAGCGGGCAAGAGTGCGCGCGATGCGACGCCGGGCTCAGTGGACACGGGACCCAGCGCTCCGAATGGTTTTCAGGCGACAATGTGCCAAGGCCTTGCGGTCTACAAACACAATATTCGAATCGCGAAAGACAGCCTCGAAAAGACTGTCTGTCGAGACCTTTCCGCGAAACACCTTTTTGGCGAACCGTTTAAGCTGGCTTTTGGCAAACATGTCGCACCGACACCCTTCCTCCGCTCGCTGTCTCTCCGGAAGGATCGACGGTCTACGTTCTTGACTCCGCCGCGTTGCTCTTGCGAGATCATGTGGCGACTGACGATCCGACCTCTGACAACGAGTTCCACCAGCGCCTTCGGCAACTCACCACTTGCCCTTATCCTTGGCAATGCAAGGACGGTCTGTTCAGCATGGCAGAGCTCGAACATAGATCTCGCTTCTTAACTCTCGTGCGGCGCCGGGGCCGGACGGCATCACCGGCATGTTTGTCCGCCAGCTGTTTCAGCAGCATCCCCACTTTGTTCTGTCTTTATTTAACAGTGCTCTCAATCTGGGCCATTTCCCCTCATGTTGGAAGGTTGGCAGAATAATTTTCATACTGAAGCCTGGTCATCCCCCTCACCTTCCATCCGCGTACAGGCCCCTTGTCATGAACTCGCTTTTCGGGAAGGTCCTCGAACGCCTACTAAATTCCCGGCTATACTATTTCTTGCGCTCACACAATCTTCTTCTCCCTCGCCAGTTCCGATTTACACATGCTCTGATGATACTTGATGATACATGATCTACCTTCGGGCGCTCTATGCATTACGTCAGAGGCTGTGCGCCCTGAAATCCACCAAGACTGCAGCCTTCCTGATCTCGTTAGAATTCACAGGGGCCTTCCACAGCGCGTGGCACGACGCGGTTCTCTTCTTTTTCCGCAAACACCGGTGCCCTGTCAACCTCTACAACCTGCTCCAGTTCTTTCTGACGGGTCGAACGGTTGTCTTTCGTTCGCACGCGGGTGAGGTGACTGCACGCTCGTCGATTGGCACCCCTCAGAGATTATTATTTATTATTATTCAGAAATACTGTCAACCCTCAGTTGAGAGTCACAACAGGGAGGGATGTTACATATACGTTCGTACAAGACAGCCAGATACAAAAGAAATATGCACATGCACTACAGTGTCCTACGGATACAATACAATATACGATATACAGACTATAAGACATGTATTCAAATGTTCAACCAGCTGCCGCACGCACACAAACAGAAAAAAAAAGGAAAAAGAAAAAAGGAAAGAAAAACACTTTACAATATTCACGTGGTACAGTTTTAGTAAAGAACCTTGATTGCATTTGTAAACAATGCAGTATGAGAACTGCGAACAATTTCTGCAGGCAGCTTGTTCCACAGCTCTATTGACTTTGGGAAGAACGAACAACGAAAGGCATTGGTTCGGGACAAGTACGGTTGAATAGCTTCACTATGATTTAAGCGGGAGCTCAATCTGCCTGGAGGTTTTAAATACAAATCTTTATTAATTTTTAGTTCGCCGTGAATTATTCAAAATAACGTTTTTACTCTCTGCTTCTTGCACCTATCTTCCAATAATTCAAGACCGCAAGACTTTAACATCGCCGCAACTGAGTCTGTCCTTCTATATTTCGAACAAATAAAGCGCGCCGCCCGGCGTTGCACCTTCTCTATTTTGGCCCACAATACCTTTTGATGGGGCGCCCATGCTACTAACGCATATTCTAGGGATGGTCGAATAAGAGACTTACTTGTAAGCCAGCAGTTTAACATCTTTTGTTGCCCTCCCCAGTTTTGCTCTTAAAAAACCCAATTTCTTCTGTGCCGCAGAGCACACTCTTTCTACTTGATTGTGCCATTTTAAATCATGCGAAATAGAGACACCAAGATATTGGAAACGAGGAACATTAACTAGGTTGTAGCCTTGAATATCGTACTGAAAAGTAACAATATTCTTTTTTGCAGTGATATGCGTGTATGTGGTCTGATCAAAATTAATTCGCATTTCCCACTTGTCACACCAACTCCCAAACGCCTGAAGGTTTCGGTTGAGCTTAATCTGATCCTCTAAACAAGATACCGGCGCAAAAATCAAGCAGTCATCTGCAAAGAGTTTTATTTTAGCAGAACTATCTAAAGCGGTTGCTACGTCATTGATGTAAAGCAGAAAAAGTGTTGGGGCCCTATAACGTAAAAGTATTCGAATATGTTTCTATTCCAATCTCCTGACGTCAAATTTGCGTAACCATCAACGCAAGCACCGGGAGGTCACCCGCAGGGTTGTTTGAACAGACCAATCAAACGCTCTCCTCGTTCATAGGAGGTCACTTTTGTTTGCTTGAAAAACGAATGACATTGCCTACACTGAGTGGCTTGTCGTATCTAATTGGCTGACAAGAAGTGAGGAGAACGCTCAAGTGGAGAAGGATTCGATGGGGCCGAGCCACAGGACTGAAAGTCGATAACCGGAGGAAGAGGGTGGTGCCGGCTTCTACGATTGGTCGGCTTTCCCTTACTTAGCTTGCGGCGGCTGGTCGAAAATCGTGGCGGCATGCAACGCAAGCTCAAGAATGACGCTAAAACGGACCCTCAGCAAAGAAGAGTTGGCAGAATGAGGGGGTAAACGTGCCGAAAGTGCTCGAAAACGTTACACGGCCACGCAAGATGTTTTATTATTCGCAAATACACCCATGCGCTCCGGCAGGTGCGAGTAGCCAGCGTCTGAGCGATCGGCGGCAGCCATCTTCTATTCCTTTCGGAACGGGGCAGCCTGCCGCTGTTCCGAAGAAAATTCAGTTTTTTTCGGCATATTAATGAATCTTTATCACGTACACGTCACTTTGACGCGGTGAGTTCTTGCGGTTTTGTGACGTCGCGTGACAGGAAGAGAAGTGGGTGCAGCCCGAAAACATTTTACCAATGGCCGAGGGCTAATGGCGAAAAGGGGTCGAATCAGAAATAACTGTTTTTCTTTTTTCTGTCAAATCATGCATAATCACTGTGTACACATCATATCAGATGGGGAGGTATCGGGGTCTTCGTGACGTCGCGTGACAGACAGGTGAAGTGGGGGTGGTCGAAAAAAGTTTTTGACCAATCGTGGAGGGCTGATAGCAGAATTGGAATAGAAAAGTTTGGAATAGTTTTACGTTATAGTGCCCTTGGTCCTAACACGGACCCCTGTGGTACTCCCGAGTATACATCTACAAAACCAGACTCGGAACTATCAGCGGTCAGCCAGCGGTCAGCTCGCTATTATGGAACGTAGTCATCCATTCGCTCCTAGATATCAACCTTCCCGAGGGAGTACACATGCAGGCCTATGCGGAAGACACCATTCTCCTCATTACTGGCACTTCGCGTTTGCAACTGCAGGCCTTGGCGGAATCGGTCCTTACCTTGGTCTGCAATTAGTCTCGACAGAACAAGGTCCAAATCAGTCACCCTAAATCTTTCTTTGTATTTTTTAACAACGGCCACATTGGAACGTCAAAACGGCGGCCGTCCATCCGATTGGATGGCGCTTCTTGCAGTGCAAAGATCGCACCAAACTTTTGGTGTGGTCTTTGAGAATAAACTTAACTTCTTTGCCCACGTTGACTACATTAAATCTAAATCAGAGGTATTGGCTGTTTGATTATTAAATTTTATGCGTTTACATCGCACGATCCCTCCTGCAATTATTCACCGACTATACCGACAGGTTCTGCTGCCTGCAGTTTCATACGCGTCCCCAGTTTGGTGGCCCCCCTTCCACTCCGCCCACCTTACCACGCGTGTCCTTTCTGCCCAGCAGTCCCTTCTTGTCGCCATGACGGGCGCTTTGCACACGACGCATACGGCGGCACTTCATGTGTTAGCCAACTGTCCTGCCCTTACTGTGGAGTTGGATCGATTGGCGGCAGAGTTCTCCCTATTTACACTTCGCCAGGTGACTCATTATGGTGTTGAAACTTTTCATCCCCACCTACTCGACTTCCCCTGTGACCCATGGAAGGAGCACCCTAGTGAGCGCACCTCAGCTCTGAACAGGCTAATATGCTTTCCCGGGCTCCTGTTTATCATATATACGCGGATGGCGCCTGCACCACCACTGCGGCGAACGCCGCTTTTGTAGCCTTGGATCGGTGTGGTCGCGTCGTCCGTGCGAGCAAATGCGCGCTTGTTAGTGCCTCTTGAGCATTCGGCACTGAGCTGTGTACATTTGAGGAGGCGCTGGCATATATAGCTACCCTGCACCACGCAGTATACCTGTACACCGACTGTCTGTCGCTGTTGATGGCCCTGTCGCGGTTGCGTGGTGCGGGGGAGCAGATGGGGCGGGTCAGGAATTCGCTTCGTTTCCTGGCAAGGAACGGACCTGGTGCCCTGTTTTTTCACGTACCAGGGCACCGGGGCGTGCTGGGTAACGAGCTTCCTGACACCACCGCCTCGTCTGCGTGCACTGCTGGAGCCGAAAGCGGTTTTTTTGGAATTGCCCCGAACCAGTGGCACCAATACTGGCAGCGAGAGGGGCAGGGTGCCCAGTGTTCACTCAATTCCTTGCTGGTTCCCTCCAAACCGCTTACTCGTTAACCTCTTCACAGGGCATAAGCATTTCCCATATTACTTTCATCGATTTCATCTTAGTGCCACGAATCTGTGTACCTGCGTTGGGGAGTGCGAGGGAGCGGAGCATTATTTTACTGCGTGCCCGCGTACTGCTGGATATGCGCTCACTCCCGGATTGAGCATGTGACGCCAGCAGTCTACCTGGCGATACTACAAAGTAAACGACAGCGCGCATTGTTATTACAGTTAGCCCATGCCATTGTACGTTCTGTGCCTGCGCAACGCACCGCTATCACTTTTCTGGATGGCTCATAACTCCCCTTGCTCTTCCATGGCTTCTGTCTCTCTCCTCGCTCATCACGCTTTCATATTACTTTTGCATGTCGGTTCGTGCCATTAGCACTGTACATGCCTCCCGTGGTGGGGTCTATACCCCGTTGCTTATGGTCCTAACTGCATGCTCCATGTACATTACCTCCCTTCCTATCCACCGCTTCAAATCTCTTTTTCTATCACACTGTTGCTGGATAACATACTGCCTTCAGACCCATGCTGGCACGCATCATTAATCTCCGCCTGCTCGGCGACTATCCCGGGCATTTTTGATTTAGAGCTTTCAGGTCAATCACCAGATCATGCTGCTCTCGGCCTACCATGGACGTAGCCTCCTGCCACGCTGATATGCGATGTACCCGGGCCCCAGCAGCAGGAAGTGCGCGCAGTGATCTGTCCCCTGGCCAGAAGATGGACAATCGACGGAAGATGGCTGGCCTAATTTAAACTATCGCATCTTTACGCAATAAAGCTGCTGCATCCCAATGACTGCGCATATCTGCCGGAGCTTAATACTTAATATAACATACAGGAGCACGCTACTTGGTGGATCCGAGCTGCCAATTTTGCTGACTTACTCCATACTCCTATACTATTCTAACTTATACCATTGGCTTCAGCTCCGAATTTTTTTTTTACCTTATTGGCTTTTGTATCTAAATTTATTTTGGATTTTCATTCGCGATGATTCCTCATTCTTTTATATTTTGATTGGCATTCTAAGCCCGTTATACTTCATGGTGGTGCGGGCCTCCTCCTCTTTTCTTTTATGTTGTTTTTGCACTGGGGGAAACAACTAAGCAACAGCAGAAAGTGCCACCATTACCGCGGCCTATCGAAAAATACGCACTGATTCCGCACGTGGCGTCGTGGTGCTGACGGACTCAAAACCATCGTTAAAGCAATTAAACTGTGGCCTACGACGAGACAAGTTTACAAGGCAAACCCTGGCACTGATCAAAGCTTTAATTAGCAAGATATTTACCGTAATATTCCACTGGATCTCATACCACGCAGGAATGGAAGGAAATGAAAAAGCTGATGCTCTTGAACCGGGCATTGACATGTGCCCCAAAAGTAAGAGTGCCAGCGATTTTAAGAACCCTAAGAATGTAATCCGCAATCACATTAGGGCGATCTACCATGCTCCATACCCAGCCTGTGTGACCCACGGACTTACTTATTTGGGAAGACGCAACGCTGTTTTACCTCATCCGAACCTACTCTGCGTGCACCCCGGCTGGTTTATTCAAGACTGGACGCTGCGCTTCCCCGTTCTGTACCTTCTATGGTGAGATCGCTGACATTGAACATTTTATTTCGATATGCCCACAGTTCGACGCAGAAAATAAAGCGATGGTCGACAGCCTGGAAAGGAATGGTACTCCGCACAGGACCTTTCAAGACGTCGTTTGGTCCGGAGTGCCTGCGGCAATCAGGAAGAGACCGCAACGACTGCTGATTGCCTTCATTTGAGACACAGGGCTGTTCGACACCTGGTGGCATACACTGTGACATTCATAGGAGTCTCCGGTGGAACGATTGCCGGCTATGTATGCTAGGCTAACCCCGCATGCTGCAACACCCCAATGACAACGACCCCCACCACCCAATCGTGGGATACGACGACAACCACCCACTCGTGGGATACGACGCCCCTCGCGTTTCCGCTGAAAACGTTACTCTTCCTCCACGAGCCAGTGTTCTAGTCGAAGGTATGAGCGGTGGAATGCGCGAAGACGAAGTGCTCGCAGAAAGCAACTTATCCCGACTACTGACGCAAGGTGTTTGTGCGGCTAGGAGTGTGCTACAGCTTAGTCATGGCCGTTCTCAGTTGCTTGTCACAAACTTCAGCAACGAGCATCGCCACCCTTTCCCGCGGTACTTCGAGAGTGTTTGCCAACCGAATAGAGAACCTGGCTGAATGTTTTGCCACTGAAGTCAAGACGATGCCTGAAAAGTTACTGGGCAATATCGTCATTAATTCAGAGCTATCGAAAGACAACCAGCGAGCACTGCATGCGCGAGATCTTGCTTGAATTGCGGGCATGCATCGCAAATTTATCTAAGGTACGCCAGACTTCAATCATAAACAACAGGATCATCACATGCTACGACTCACGTCCGATACGCCAGCAGCTTTACCGCGTGTCGGCGAAAGAACGAAAAGCGATTCGTACGCAAATAAAAGAGATGCTTGAAGATGGCGTTATCGAACCTTCCAAGAACTCATGGTGGCCGCCGATTGTTCTTGTCAAAAGGAAAGACCAAACGCTACGCTTCTGCGTCAACTACCCGAAGCTCAACAACGTAACTAAATAGGACGTGTAGCTCCTGCCACGTATCGACGACTCGTTAGAGAGGCTGCGGCGCGCCTAGTATTTTTCTTCACTCGATTTGAAAAGCGGGTACTGGCAGATTGAGGCAGACGAACAAGACCACGAGAAACGTGCCTTTGTGACTCCCGACAGCCTCTACGAATTTCCAGTGCTCCCGTTCGGCTTGTGTTCAGCCCCAGCTACTTTCCGGCGAATGATGGATACCGTCCTCGCTGAACTGAAGTGGCAGACTTGTCTCGCATACCTTCATGACGTAGTAGTCTTTTCTGAAACATTTGAGCAATAATTTTAGCGCCTGCGCAATGTGCTCGAAGCGATCCCATCGGCTGATCTCACACTTAAACCAGAAAAGTGCCACTTCAGTTATGAAGAGCTCAAGTTCCTTGTGCACGTCGTAAGCACCAGAGGAGTTCGACCCGATCCCGACATGGTTTCCGCGGTAGTAGCAATTTCTCCTTCGGTCGACAAGAAGGCCATGCGGCGTTTCCTAGTCTTGCGTGTGTATTATCGCTGTTTTCTTGAAAACTTCTCTAAGAGAGTGAAACCACTGACTCGCCTTACAATGGATGACACGCCATTTTCCTGGACAAGTGAGCAACAGGCGGCCTTTGCTGAACTATGTTCACGCATGCAGTCAGCACCCGTCGTGGCACAGTTTGATGACGACGCTGAAACCGAGGTGCATACTGACGCCAGTTACATCAGTCTTGATGCATTACTCGTCCAACGTCAAGACGGCATTGAAAGAGTAATAGCTTACACTAGCCGCTTGCTGTACCATGTCGAAGCGAACTATTCTACCGCAGAATAAGAGTGTCCCGCGGTTGTGTGGGCGATCATGAAGTTTCGCCCATACTTCTACGGCCGTCCAATCAAAGTGGTCATAGACAACCATGCCCTATGTCTTTCAGCTGTCTTCATTAAACGGCGCGAGTATTCTTTGAAGGCACGTGACAATATATATATATATATATATATGTATATATATATATATATTAGGGGTGTGCTTTTGTGCTCAGGATCAACAATACAGCTTTAGTTGAAAGTTAGCGCTTGTTGCCTCTCGAGCTGACTTTTGTACTTCATGTGCTCGTGTACTGCAAAACGATGGTTTACCAACCGGCTCAAACCGATTTCCCTCTGAAGCCAAAACTTGATTCGACTATAGTGCCTGTCGTAACTGGAGTTTGAGAAACTTGGGATGCAGTGAGGCGAACACTGGCCATCTGACGGGCATGTGCTGCCATGGTAATTGCATCGCCAGTGTATGCGCTGGGCAACTGTGTTCCACAAGGCAATTGCGCTGTCCGCACGCAGAACCTGATCACAGCCAAACAGTACCAAAATGGCTCTAGATCACAATAACCAGCCCGGACGAATTACAAGCCAATGTGACACACGGCAGAAAAATGTCTTAGTTTCTACAGTCTGCAAAATGTACATGGCGACCATGTCAGTAAGCGTCCTTCAGTAAGGCCGTTTGTCTGTAGTAGATAATCTGTGAAGACTCGACGCTCAGTAGAGCATCAGCTGAGAATGTTGTCAATGACTTTAGACAAGAAGTAACGTCAGCGATCCATGAGGACCTGCCATGGAGCGCGGTGATTTAAGGTGATGTTGCGCAGGAAAAAATCACCCGACGACTGCAGCGCAAGTGGTGCGCTGGGGCCGCGTAATGGCGTAACGTTTGGTGCAATCGGCCGCAAAAGCATCCCCTTTGCTGCCGATGGCTGGCATCGGGAATGGGCCAAACAGGTGGGGACCTATGTGACAGAAGCGCAGGGTGGAAATATCGCTCGGTTGTAGATGCCTGCTTGAGGCAAGGAAAGGACCTTCCGGCCTTGGCACAGGTTGTAGGCACTAACATTCTGGTGCGCGGAGCGGTACAGATTGGGTCAGAAAAAAACGTTGTAGAACTTATAGTGGTCGCCACATATCAGCTGACCAGTGGTGTCCTTTGGGCACGAGCTATGGGGGCGCGTGGAAAAATTTACCACTTGGCGTTTGGTTCTCAAAGGGTTGCCTTGTCGTCTCGCTTGCTCTGCTCCTTCGTGGCCTGCCGGCACGGACCGACTGGAACGCCCCGCAATATGGGGCCGTATGACGTCAGATTATTCCAATATGTTTTTATTCCAATCTCCTGACGTCAAATTTGCGTAACCGCCGACGCAAGCATCGCGCCGTCACCCGCAGGCTTGTCTGAACAAACCAATCAAATTCTCCTCTCGTTCATAGGAGGTAACTTTTCTTTTGCTTGAAAAACGAATAACTGTCTGCACTGAGCGGCTTGTCTTTTCTAATTACCTCACGAGAGGCGAGGATCATGGTCAAGTGGAGAGGGATTCGATGGGGCCGAACCACTGCACTGAATATCGATAACCGGATGAAGAGGGTGGTGCCGGCGTCTGCGATTGGTCCGCTTTCTCTTAGCTTGCGGTGGCTCGTCTATAATCGCGGCGGCATGCAACGGGAGCCTAAGAATGTCGCTAAAACGAATCCTAAGTAAAAAAGAGTTGGCAGAGCGAGGTCGTAAGCGTGCCGAAAGTGCTCGAAAACGTTACACGGCCACGCAGAAAGTTTGATTATACGCAAATAAAACCATGCTCACCGGCAGGAGCGAGTAACCAGTACCGGAGCGATCTGCAGCTGCCATCTTTTATTCCTTTCGGAACGGGGTAGCCTGAGGCTATTCAGAAAAAAATTCACTTTTGTTTGAAATATTAATGTATCTTTAACGCGCACACATCACTTTGACGCCGTAGGTTTTTGCGGTTTTGTGACGTCGCGTGAGAGGCAGGTGAAGTGGGTGCAGCCCGAAAACTTTTACCAATGGCCGAGGGCTAATGGATAAAAGGCATCGAATCAGAAATAACAATTTTTGTTTTGTTCGATCAAATTATGCATAATCAGTGTGGACACATCATGTCATATGGGGAGCTATCGCGGTTTTCGTGACGTCACGTGACAGACAGGTAAATTGGTAGTGGTTCAAAAAAGGTTTTGACCAATCGTGGTGGGCTGATTGCAGAATTGGAATAGAAAAGTTTGGAATAGTTTTACGTTATAGCGCCCATGGTGTCAGACGTCTGATCGATGTGAAAAACTTCCGTCTCTGAACGGCCCTCAACGACAGGATGCCCCTCGAAGAAAGCGCCCAATTGAATCAGTGGCTAGGCCTCGCTCTTAAGCCACCGGACTCGTTCGACTTCTCTAACCCCACAAGTTGATCCTCGTGGAACCCTCGTTTCGCAGGATATGCCGCTGCTTCTGGACCACAGAAAGCTTCGCAAGACGTCCAAGTAGGCACGCTACTTGACTGCATGGACCTACGCTCTCGTCCGCTCCTGGACACCCTTTCACTCGACGCAGACTCGTGAGCGTCCTACGACGCTCTTGTGAAACGTTTCACCGAGCACTTTGTGCACCTGCTAATGAACTCTACGAGTCCTTCCGCTTTCATAAGCGTGCCCAGCTACCGGGCGAAAGCGTCGATACGTTTCACGCCGAACTCTGCAAGTTAGTAAAACGATGCAACTACCCGTCATTGGCGGTGTAAAAACGCTTGGTTCGCGACAGGTTCATTGTCGGCTTGCGGGATGCGCGTCTCTCAGACCAGCTGTGGCGCTCCCCGAAGCTCTCTTTCAAAGAAGCTTGGATGCAAGCTAGTCAATCGAAAGACACTGACAAGGAACGCTCACTCGCGCAGGCTACCTTGCAAGCCGCGGCCAACATTAATGTCGCAAAAGCTCGAAAGTTCACTTCGCGACAGCGTCCGAAGACCAGAACAGCTCGCTGAATGGACGCGAAATTGCAACTCTGCCACCGCGAACCTGTGGTTTCTCCCTTCCGCAGTTGCGCGTTTCACGCGCGCTCAAAGTGCCCAGCACAGAACTCGGTCTGCAATTTTTATGGCAAGAGAGGTAGGTGATTTTGGTGAAGGCTGTCGTTCCAGAAAGCCGCAGCACGCCAAACTCAGTGTCATGGAGCTGCATGCTCTGGAGTAACCTGACAAAGCCAAGTTCGTTGATGTCACAGCCGACAATTACGCAATTAAATTCAAAGTAGACTCAGGAGGTGAAGTTTCTGCAGTCACAAGTGACTTGCCTAGAGTCCCGGCGGAGCTCGACAGCGTTGATGCAGGCTTGACAGAACCCGGAGGACAACCTCTCCGTGTGCAGGGCTTGTACTTGGCACGTCTATTTTGGCAGCGAAAGACAAGCTCTTAGTGTTTTTACATCACTGAATCCCTTTCTGTACCATTACTGGGTCTACCGTCTCTCCAGGTCCTTGAGGTTGTCAAATTCTTTAGGTGCCGTGAACACTCCTGAACACTCACGCTTCATGCGGAACTGTTCCGTTTCCTCGGCACACTCCAAGATGAGTGCACGATTCCCTTCAAGCAAGACGCTGTACCATTCTCACTCAGTGCCCCTCGACGGTTACCTATCCCGCTGCGTGAAGTCATTCTGCCAGAACTGCAGAAACTTTAAGGCGACCGCGTCATTCGTCGGATTGATAAACGAACTCGCTGGTGTGCCGCTTTTTGGTAGTGGTACCTAAGATGAATGGAAAGTATCCTCTGTGTGTTGACTTCACTTTACTGAACCAGGTGGTCTCAGAGAGCGTCACATTCCGCCTACAGTTGAACAAGTCCTTGGTCTTCTCAGCGATGCAGCTGTTTTTTGTAAGCTGGATGTTACTGGAGGCTTTCACCAAGTCAAGTTGTCAACGGATTCTCAAGAACTGACTACTTTCATCACACCTTTCGGACACTATTTCTTCTGCCGATTGCCCTTCGGTAACACGTCTGCTCGGGAGTATATTCAAAAACAAATGGCGCAGATTCTCAAAGGTCAGGACAGTGTCGTAAGTATGATTGATGATATGCTTGTTTTTGAACGTACCAAGCAAGTACATGATGCAGGGCTTCAGCAAGTGTTGACTCGTTCTGCATCTGTAGGTAACACTCTAAACCAGGAGAAGTGTTGCTTTGGGATCTCCGTAGTATCATTTCTAGGCATCATTGTCTTAGCACAAGGCATCACGCCAGATCCTGGCAAGATTGAAGCAAGTCATGCAATGACACCTACCACAGACCTTGCAGGTGTCAGACGTCTACTCGGTATGGTAAATCATCCTGCCAGATTTATACCACATGTCTCGGAATCTACTGCACAGACACGCACCCTTCTAAAGAAGAATACTAGTTGGACTTGGCAGATTGAACAGGAAGCAGCATTCACATAAATCAAGGAACTTCTCACGTCCGACTGCTGCTTGGCCAAGTATCACCCATCTTATGCCACAACTGTCTCTACTGATGTCATCGCCCTTGGACTTGGAGCAGTCCTGTTGCAATCATAACCATATGGTGAACGCAGGCCAGTAGCCTTTGCTTCAATGTCAGTGACTACCACAGAACAAAAGTATAACCAAACAGAAAAGGAGGTCTCGGCTACAGCGTTGTCCATCCAGAGGTTTAACGAGTTTATCAGAGGCGTCACTTTCACTGTAGAAACTGATCACCTTCCTCTTGCGTCATTGGTTGGCAAAATGGAACTTGATGTGCTTATTCCGAGGGTACAAAGACTCAGGCTTAAGACAATGCCCCATCAGTTCCAGATGACGTACGTCCCAGGAAAATTGTTGGCTACGGCTGATGCATTGTCCCACACCCTTCGGAAGGAACAACCAGTAGACACTGTGGAGGTTTTTGGTAAAGCAGTCTTGGCTTCCGTTCCAGATGTGTTGCCTGTGAACATACAGGATATCAGGAGAGCCCACAGCTGTGATGTAGAGTGCAGCGCGCTGATTTCGTTCAGTAGCATGGCTGGCCAAACAAATAAAGAATGCCTCACGTATTAAAGTATGCATCAGTGAAGGATGAACTTTCCGTTTGTGATGACCTTCTTTTCAAGGGCACGCGTCTCATTATCCCTTCGTCTCTGAGGCCAGCAGTATTGATGCTTCTACACGAAGGAAATCAAGAAATAGGTCGTCCAAATGATCACAAGTGAATCTGTATGGTGGCCGAGCATAGCGACTGAGATCACTTTTCTCGTCGCCAGTTGTCAAAAATGTGCCCTTACGCCAGTGAATACAGCCGAAACACTCCTACCTACCTCCTTGGCCGTCCCTGGGAACATCCGGGTCTGGACTTGTTTCACCTAAACGGCCAAACCTTCTTAATGGCAGTAGACTGCTATTCCAGGTTCTCGGAGGTGGTGACACTGACGAGCACAACAGCTCAAGTGGTCATTGATGCGCTGAAAGGTGTGTTTGCAGGACACAGGGTACCGCAACAAGTAAGGTCAGACAATGGTCCACCCTTCTGCTCACACCAATTCGCCGCATTTGCTGCCTCCTATGACTTCGACCATATCGACAGTAGCCCACATTATCCACAGTCTAATGGGGAGGCAGAAAGAATAATCCGCACTGTAAAAGACGTCCTCCGGAAGGTGAGTGATCCTCACATGGCTCTTCTCAACTATAGGGACAAACCCAGGGTGAGTGGCTTTAGCCGTGCTCAATTTCTCATGGGAAGGCGATTGAGAAGTCTGGTCCCAAAGACAGACGAGCAACTTCGTCCACATTGGCGGTTAAGAGAAGAGGTAGCAGTCAGAATCAACCTTAGAAGAAAAACATTGCCCAATACTACGACCGACGACATCGGGCCAGAGATCCGCCGTCACTGCAAGCAGGCGAAGAGGTCTAGATTCAGCCGGCTCAGGTTCATGTCCCAGTTTCGAGCCGTGCACAGCGTCCAAGGTCATTTGTCGTCGAAACAGAGCATGTAACAGTTCTGCAGCGAAATCGAAGACACCTAGTTACCTTCGTGCTAATGTCAGCAGGGACCCCATTGCATCAACATAACCACTCAATAGAAGTGGCAGCAACACCTGAGCGACCCCCTCCGACGGCAGAGCCTGCTCCTTCACGTGATGCTGGTGATAGTGTTGCGTGTACCCTTAGCGGTGGTCGGTCGTGTCGTTCCACCCGACCGCTTCAACTTGTGACTTAAAGGGAAGCTGAAACGGTTTTCAATTTCTATGAATTGCTGGGATTGGGAAGAACAGACCTAATAATTTACGGTTCCGAATTTTTTTTTTCGTTTTGTTAATATAACGGGCGGAAATCGCTTTCTAAATCACCCGCGCGGACACGCCCCCATCGCTTCCCGGAGCGCCGGTGAGGACGTTGGCAGAGGAGAGAACCGGCGAGAGTGACGTCATGGGCGGAGACCGAGCCAGCCGAGCTGCGGACCGGCGTGCTGACATGTGCTGGCATGCCTCTTTCCGTCCTGCGCTTTACTGAACGACGCTACGAGAGATCTGCCGTCGCCGCCGCCGCTCACGTTTGTTTTGCGATTTTCGTAAACTGTTCTTTCCTTCTGTGCTGTGTGAGTGCCTACAGCCAAGGGCGCCCAACATGCCCTCGTTCTGTGCAGCATTCGGCTGCGCGAACACAGGCGGGCGAGACGATGTGGTGTTTCACAAATTCCCGAAGGAAAAGAAGCTTGCAGCGCAGTGGGTACGTGCGGTGAGGAGAGATAAGTTCGTGCCGACGAAATCAACTGTGCTGTGCTCGGACCATTTCCGCGACAGTGACTATCATCGCAGCTTGACAACGATGCGGGCAATCGGTATTCCAATTAAATCGGCGCGACTGAAGCCCGAACAACTTCAAGTACACAGCTTGGCAGAATTCGACGGTTCTTCTTTCCCAACTTTTTCCATACTAGCCAGACAAACTGGCGGTATGCTGCATACCTCAACTGTCTGTAAAAAAAAAATTGCTTTTGCATCACTCTTTTTCCATTGGCCATATCATTTTCACACCTGTGTGTAAACTTCTTGCCTTGTCCAGCCTGTTCGACTCCTTTCTGGGCAAGTGCCACTTCCAGTACTGCCCTGCTGAGGCACACAGTCCTGAATTGTCTTGAACTTGTTACGCACTGCGTGCGCTTCTGTTTTTTCCTAATCTCTTGCACCTCCTGGCAGCACAAGCAGTTCTCTTCATCTTCCATCAATACGCAGCACATGCAGGTGCACCTAGTTTAATGAAAGCGTGATTAGGCCCACATTGATGCACTGGAGAAATACGAACATTTGCAGCCATTAACGTCTGGTAACACAGTTTTAGCGTAGCCGGATAGCCTTACGACAAATGCGAAAACGCGTTGTTGCTAGCGTTGCTATACTCCGTTTCATACATCAGGTGCAACGCTGTGGAGGCTTGACATACTTCTTGCAGTGGCGGCGTTCGCACTTAGAAAATGTTCGGTGTTTCTTGACCCGATTTTTCAGAAAGCTTTCCATATATAAGCTCAGTTCGGAATGAAAAAGAAAAAAAGAATTTACCCATAGAAACCATCCGTGTACTTATACGGCTGCTAACACGTTCTCTTAAAAAAATTCTTTTCGGTATTTTTTATTTGCAGCCCGTCGCGGCAGCTTCACGTGCATGCTCGCGCGACCAAACGCCGCTGGCACGCTGCGAAGCATAGACGGAAACGCGCGCAGTAATAAATTTTGGTGACCGGACTTCGAGCGTAGCTTCCACAGCGATGCACCTGAGGTATCAAATGGAGTGTAGGCTTGCCTAGTGACATTCGACGTACGGTACAGTTATCGTTTTTACCACACGGCGGTGCTAAAACTGCCTAATATCTTTATGTCCACACTAGCATGGAGCACGCATACCGATTCTTGATCGAGCCACACTCGCAAAGTCGTCGAACCATAGTATGAATATTGCACATATAATACCTCTGGTCATCTCTGGATGTGTATGATAAGCAACTTCCATGACTGTACCTCCAAGCACTGCATGTGCGCGCTTTGAAACGCGGCACTTATGTTCGCAATCGTGTATCAACGCTGAAAAAAACCACGGGACTTTATAGACAAGCAGCGGCAAGGTGCTTGACATCGCGGAATTGCACTCGTGTAAATCTAATGAGAAGTTAGTGCTTCGGCATTCTTCCAGCAGCATGTTCCCAGTGACACTTTAGCGCATTTTTTCTCCCGTCATTGCAACGTGCAGCTACATGAAAAAAAAAAAAATGCGTACCAGCTAAGATTTCCAGCGCGCGAGAAGGTGCACACATCGCTCTCGCTGTTGGCACACTCAATATCGTCGTTGACTCTGTTGCCGCCATCGTTTTCCGTATCGGCTGTGGGTTCAAACATGTACGGGGACAATACAAGCTGTCGGAGACAGCGAGAACGTTCCATCTTGCAACTCAGCTATGAAGCCAGAACAGCAGAACCGCGTACTACCAGAGAGAAAGGAATGGTGCTACGCTCTGAAACGGAGACATGCGGCGGCGCCGACCGGCGACTACCGCCAACGACGTCACAGCGGCCCCGACCAATCACGGGCAACAGCGGCGTTCGCGCGATGCCCTGAGGCGCTGGGGCGCGTTTTCTTGGAAAAACTGCCGCTTGCGTTTGTTTCCGCCCTTTTTGAACCAAATATTCGTGTTCAGGGGACTCAAAACTGTAGAATGCCGCAGAGAACTCATTTTTTTCGAAAAGTGTTTCAGCTTCCCTTTAAGGGGGGAGATGTACTGGTCGCTACATATCAGCTGACCAGTGATGCCCTCTGGGCACAAACTGTGGGGCGTGTGACAAGTGAAACATTTGGCCTTGGCGTTTTGTTCTCAAAGGGTGTGCTTGTGGTCTCGCATGCTGCACTCCTTCGTGGCCTGCCAGCACAACCCGACAGAACGACAGGCGATTGAACTTTATCTTAATGCGAGTAACGACGAGCTACCCAGCAGTAGGTGTGTCGGCGAGTTGTTGAAACACAGACAATTGAAGGTGCCCCAGCAAGGCAAACAGTAGTTCGGCACATTGAGGACACACGAATACAAAATAAGCGAACGAAAGGAGTAGGAGTCGCAAAGACCAAACGATCCACGATGGTATGCGGAATAGGGTCATGGCACTGCTCGTAGGCAATGTGAAGGAAGTTAGAGATTGAAATGGTGAAG
Organism: Dermacentor andersoni; assembly: GCF_023375885.2. NCBI lineage: Eukaryota > Metazoa > Arthropoda > Arachnida > Ixodida > Ixodidae > Dermacentor > Dermacentor andersoni. The sequence continues at coordinate 51,046,320 of NC_092820.1, read as the reverse complement.
ATTTCATAGTCAACGGCTGCATTTTCCCGACGGTCCACAGGTTCGCTGTACAAGCAGTCAGCGTCCTGATGTAAACGTGCGGATTTGTACACGACGGAGATATCCTTTTGTACACGCAACGCCCCCCTGCCAAGAACCCTGTAATGTCTTTCAACCAAAACAGACAACTCAGAGAGTGTGTCGTCAGTAATTACGCGGAATTGGTGGACATATATGTGTATGGGCAAAATATCGCAATTGCCCAAACTAACGCGAGGCTTTCCTTTTTTGTTATACAGTAGTTGCGCTTGGACGTGGCGAGAATGCGGTAGCGTAAGCGAAACGCCCTCATGGCCATGCTGAATCAGCCCAAGAACAGCGCCAATGCCGTGACTGCTAGGATATGTGCCGACCTCGGTAGCTGCGCAGGGGTCAAAATAAAATTCGGGAGAGGGCAGTCATCAAGAGTTTGATCAATGTTGAGAAGGCGTCTGGGTACAGTTGTCCCCACGAGAAACCGGCCTCCTTCTATAAAACCTCCGTGAGAGGGCGAGCAGTGTCAGCAAACTCAAACAAAGCGATGGAAATACGAACACAGGCGAAAGAAGCTTCAAACTTCCTCAGCGGATCATGGGATCGGAGAGTCTTGCAAAGCGCGAATTTTTTCCGGGTCAGGTCTAGTTACCTTCAGCGTTGACGATGTTCCTGTGCATGTTATTGTCCCGGCAAGGTAAGCGGCATTTCGACGAGTTGAGCTGAAGTTCGGCAGCTAGGAAAACCACAAGCACAGTGGCGAGGCGCTGAAAGCGGCTGTCACGTGTTTGAATGATAACATTTACGTCATCAACATAACAAAAAAAACATATTGGTAGGAGCCACCTGCTCGGATTAAGGAAGGATACGACCATCACAGGTACGTTTCCTGTGTGGAACCGTCTTGGCGATCATTTTATATAGTCTCTGTTTAGAAGTAGCGCATTACTCCCATCTATTTGAGATACCGTCACACATTGCTGAGTTGTTCTAGTGAGACGACATAGATTGAATTTGTCGTAACAGACGTGAGACCAGCATAGCAGATTGGCCGGAATCTGCTTCTGCGCCGCAGGTCATGATTTCTTAGCCCACCCTCCAGTCCTTGTAACGTTCAAGGGGCCGGTGACGCCAGAGTTAAGTGGCTGATGCAATATGAACGGGCGAGCGATCACAATAACCGGGACGTGACCGTCATGCTGGCCAATGTGGTCTTTTATCTGAGCGGAACGCTGAAGTTTGGTATAACAATCATGAGGCGGAACTTGGCAGCTGGGATACATTGTAGCAAAAGCCCTTTGACGTGTTCAATAAGGACACCAGTCAAAACATCGCTGCGAAGAAACAGCTGCCAATTTGAGCGCCGACGGTCACGGAGTCATACCTGTCGTACAGAATGCACGTGCACTGCGCCGCAAAGCAGAAAGCGGGAATCCCGTTTCTGACCAGGTTGGCTACATTATGAAGGGGACAGCGGACGACGCTTTCAATGTGCTCATGTGCAAAAATTGTGCTACGGTCGATGCCGTCATTGAGGAGATCCAGTGCTTCTAACAGGCCAAGAGTCGTCGTATTGAATGGCCATTGGCTGGCTTCCCAAAACCGCCGCGACCACTCGTGTGTAGAGTGGCTGACATCCCACCTTTCATTGCCTTCGGCCGAATTGACAGGATTGTCCACCGCGAATAAGCGATGGTTCCAGCTTGCCTCTTTGCCAATTGTAACACTGCGACTCGAACGCACCACAGGTTTCATTCGTCCAAGCCATGGCGCGAGACGAACTCGCCAATCTGGGGGGTTCGCGCTGCTTGCACCGTGGTCAGTCCACATTTGCGGCCCCGACATTGTTCCCTCTTTATCAATCGTTGTCTTCACGATTTCGGACCACGCTGATTGGATAACTAAAGGGAATCGGCCTATCTGCTTCAACTGCCGCCGAGCCGGACACGTTCCTCGCTACTAAAGCAACCGCTGGTCGTTACCGTAACGTACTCTACCCAGTGCACATGTTCGCCGTCTTGAGCTCAGCCCTTTTGAGCGACTATCTACGCCACATGCATACAATACTGACACTGCCGTGAGATGGTCCAGCTGCTCGCCGTCGTCTAGAGGTCACCAATCGCATTCGCAAACTTTCTCTCCGTCCTCTCGCTCCCCGCCGCCTCGCCGCATGACGCTACCGGGTAAACATGGTTGATTCACTCCGGAAAACTAGACGATGCAGCATCGGGAGGTAACGCTGCATCAACGACTGTGCCCCAAAACTCGCTGTTACTCTCCCGACTCAGTTGAGATTTATCGAATCACCTTCTCAGCGCTTGTCGACACCGGGGCTTATATTTCTGCCACGAGCTCTGGGCTTCGCCTTCTCATAAAGAAGGTGGACACATCTGCTCTATCCCGGGTTGTAAGAGTGGCCGATGGAGGAATTCTCGCTGTCCCACCCGCATCACCATCACCCGACAACCAGCTGCTGTTTTATTTGCCGTTCTTGAGTAATGTCCTTATGATGTTATAATTGGTATGAACTTTTTAGGCACCCATTCTGCCATAATTGAATGTGCGACTGGTCTCCTGCAGTTCAAATTACCATGCATTCCTTGTTATAGACTTGTTATATTCCTTAAGCAGGAATATAACAAGTCTCTCCTTAATTCCTAAGGTTTACTACCCTGACCATCGTCTTAAGCAAGGATTACTTTCCCTCCCATCATTCATATCATCTCTTATTGCCCATCGTTATAAAGTGTTTGTTCCTCGTTGTGACACTAACCCCAACACTTTCATTCTTTCGTTCCTCGATCTGTACTGCACTTTGGGCCCGGTAGGTATTCAAATAAATAAATAGATAAATAAACTCCACCCCTACATTTCTGTCACGTTTTCTGTCTTCACTAACCATGACGCCCTTGGCTCGCTCTCGTCACATAAGGATACTACGGAAGGCTGGGTCATTGGACATTACAGCTCCAAGAGTGCACATTTGACGTTCATCATCATCATTTATTATTCCCTTAAGGGCCCCATGTGGGGTATTACAAAAGGGGGAGGCAAAACAATAATACAAACATCGAAGGAATAGTCATGTACAAAGCAAAAAAAGGCAACAACTGAAATGGCACTAAAGAACCGGTTTTTGCATAATTAGTTGCAAATATGGGTGGTTAGTAACTCGAAATTTCGAAGGGTTTCGCTCTACAACAATGGATTCCGGGAGCGAGTTCCATTGTTCTATTGAAGAGGGAAGGAATGATTTGTTGAAAGTGTTTGTAGAACCATGAAGGCATTGGATACACAAAGAATTTGAATAGACGATGTGATGAGCAAATGGGTGGAAATAAAAGTGAGGAACGAATGTCAGGAAAGTTATAGTACAATTTATGGAATAGGCAGAGTTGCGAAATTATGCGTCTTGATGCTAAAAGGGGTAGACCAATAGGTGACTTCAAGTTAGTAACGCTGATAGTGTTGTCATAATTCGATAAGATAAAGCGGGAGGCACGGTATTGAGATGTTCTATACAAGTTGGGCCGGATGTACCACGATACTGTCTCTTTATCACGCTACCCTGTCGACACTTCTTACACCGACGAGCGTAGCACGGTGACTTTGTCATGCTTATTTCAGATCTAGACAACATCGAAACTGAACAGAAAAGCGGCGACAAGCTAGAGTCGATAATCGGCTGCTTCCATTATCGTCTGCCCACCCCATCGCTCCGTCTCTTTGAGCTTCACGAGGATATTCTTTACCGCCATAGAACCACTTCCGATTTCCGGAGCTTCTGCTTGTTCTCCCCAAGCAACTCTATGCTACTGTTCTCAAAGAGCTCAACAATCCCCCAACCGCTGACCATCCTGCATATGCAACCGCGTGCGGCACCATTTCACACTGGTGCTATTGTATGCTTGTGGGAGATATGCTCACGAAGCTTGGGTCATTAATATTTCAAGTCATGAGTGACGTTTCCAAAAGCGCAACATCTTCCTCTGCCTCTGCCAGCCACCCAAATAGATGTAATGGGTGTAGCTGTGGGATTATTGATGTAGCTGAAGAGATGTATCAAACAGGCCTTCCAAAAACAATTTGATTGGCCAACAGGGTGCAGAAATTTACCTTAGTGTATCGGTTCAGTGGTGACCTTCCACTATCGTGACTCTAGAAGACGGAGATCTCTCTTGATCAAAAGGCCCAAGTGAAAATAAGCCTATAACACACTCCACCAAATGTTGTTCTTCAGTCACCATATGTGACTGAAGAACAACACGGGACATAATTATGCACAGTAAAAGTAATCTCACTGGTGTACAGAGTAGTGTAGCTGAGTACAGTATCTCAATACTGGCATACTAAACACAAAACTTTCAGCTCTTTAAATAGCGTAATCAACAAGACCTTTCTAATAGGCAATGACAAAGGTTAAATAAAATGCTGCTGCCTCAGGCACTGTACAGAGGCTCCGGTACAGCGCTTCTTTGTGGAAACACGTTGCTGCTAGGATACAAAGGGTCTACCTCTTGTATCCGATGAGCATACTTAAGTGAAAACTTTGTTTCCACTTGTCAGAATTTTCAAGTACATTCTAAGTGACACTAGACAACCTTTTAGTGCTATTTTAACTACAATAATACACATTTATGTACATCAAGTACACCAAGAAACTTGACGTGAATGCATTTGAATGAACTTTAATGTTTCCTTCTCTTGAGTACAGAAGGTGTTCGGGAGGCATTCAAGTTCTATTTTTCGCGCACACTTAGACGACACAAACCACGGGGTATACGAAAGGACGCAAAAAGGTATGCAATGTAGCGCAAACAGGGCGTAGGTAATGTTGCGATAGGAATTATACGGACTCCCGAAGCGAATTTCTGCCGTCGCCGTTGGCGTCACCATGAGTTTCAGTATAAAGACCAAAGGCGATGAAATCGTCGCCGCTCTCCGCTCGCCGTATGCTAGATGCGCGAGCGAAAGCCCAGCAGGTTGAGCCGGCGACCGCGGCTGAATCTAGCTCACAGAAGAGAGGAAGCGCGCCGCCTTCCGTAACACGTAATGCTTAGCGGGGGAGAGGGGTAGCGGTGTCGCTTCTCTGGGCGCCTGGACAGACAGACAGACAGACAGACAGACAGACAGACAGACAGACAGACAGACAGACAGACAGACAGACAGACAGAAAAGCTTTATTCATAGCAAGTGAGTTTGAACTCCTCTGGGTCCCTGGACCACCGCACGGTCCCGCACTACGTCGAGACGTTCATGCTCCTTTTGTTCATGACGTCGGTAGGCCGATCCAGCGCAGTAAGCTGCGATGTCGGGTCGGTAGACGAGAGCAGGACCTCCCAGTCCTCCCACCTTGAGATGGCGGGCTGTCCCTGCGGGGGAGGATCGGCAGGGCAGCCAAAAAGGATGTGGGAGAGTGCGGCGTGAGGGTCTCCGCATAGGGGAGCACGTAGGGGAGATGTCACAGTAGAGGGATAGTAGCTGAGGGGATGGGAGAGAGCGGGTCTGGAGGCGTCTCCAGAGGATCTGTTGGGAGTGCGTCAATGAGGGGGGGGGGGGGAGGGTAAGTCCGACGGTGCAAACGGGGTATTTGCGTGAGCTCCGCAAAGCTGTGCACCCGCTCCCTCGAGAAACCCGGATCGAGGCTGTGCTGAGCCCGGCAAATTAAACCTCGGGCCAATTTATCGGCAGCCTCGTTTCCGGGGTTCCCAGAGTGAGCCGGCACCCACCGGAGCTCTACCCTGCGTGGAAAATTCTGGGTGGGGATGTTCAACAAGTTCCCGGCAGCGTTGTGCATTCTGCCTCTGGCAAAGTTGGACAAAGCAGTCTTTGAATCGCTAAAAATGTATTCAGCATCCTAAAGAGCAAGGGCTAAGGCGATGGAGGTCTCCTCTGCTTCCTCAGGTGTAGAGCCCGAGGGAAGATGGTGAGTTAGGGGTCGAGGTAAGGTTGGGCTGTAAGCAACTGCTATAGCTTCATGCGTTATGCACGCGGCGTCTACGCAGATGGCTTTGTCGACTTGTCCGTAATACTTGTGCAGGGCATTTGAGCGAGCTACGCGGCGAGAGATGTGATACTGGGCATGGACGTTTCGAGGAAGGGGTTTCACTACAAGGGGTGTATGAATGTGTCGAGGAATGGTTATAAGGGTTGACTGACTAGCGGGTGTGTTGATGCGAAGGGAGGCGAGGATATGGCGGCCAGTGGCGCTCGCGGCAAGTCTTAAATACTGCGTCTGAAGATGCATCTCAACTAGTTCAGGAAGCGTGTTATGCATGCCTAGTGCAAGGAGTTTGGCTGTGCTAGTACTGCGAGGTAGGTTGAGGGCTGCCTTAGTTGCAAGGCGGATCATGGCGTTCACGCGCTCGGTTTCCGTGCAGTTCAGCTTGAGATATGGAGTGACGTACAGAATGCCGCTAAGCGTAAAAGCATGTACAACTTTCATGTTGTCTGCTTCGTCTAAACCCTTGTGCAGGGAAGATACGTGGCGTAGAAGCTGCAACACTGATTGCGTGGATGCCTTGAGTGTTTTAACGGTATGGTCATTGCGTCCGGAATCCTGCAGGTAGAGGCCAAGGATGCGCAGGGTGGGAGTGATGGGGATAGGGGATCCTTGTAAAGTGATTTGTATGCGTGAGTTAGCGCCAGATTTTGGTGTAATTAGGAGGAGCGCGGACGTAGAGGGGGAACACTCGAGTCCGATAGATGATACGTGAGCGGATATCGTGTCGACTGCTAATTGTAGAGTTTCCTCAATTTCCCCGTCTGAGCCATGAGTGGTCCATGCGGTAATATCATCAGCGTACAGAGTATGTTTTAGGTGTGGGATGAGATTGAGCTTGTGGGCTAAGGGGATGAGAGCAATGTTAAATAGAAGGGGGGAGAGGACCGCGCCTTGCGGGCTTCCAAATTCACCGAGTGTACAAGAGGGTGTACTGAGCTGATCAATGTGCAAGGAGGCATTGCAGCCATAGAGGAAGGCGCGAAAGTAGTTGTAGGTCTCAGGGCCTACCTGTAGTTCCTGTAGTTCCCGTAAGATGGCAGTGTGTCGAATTCTGTCAAATGCCATAGTGAGGTCAACCACCAGGATGGCTTTAGTAAGATGGCGGATGGTATCATCAAGCACATCGTGCGTAACTTGAAGTAGGGCATCCTGCGCAGATAGATGCGCACGAAAGCACACCATACTGTGGGGGAAAAGGTGATTTTCTTCCATGTACGTTGCCAGTCGGGCAAGGATTATATGCTCAAAGGTCTTGCCGAGACAAGATGTAAGAGAAATGGGGCGGATGTTCTCGAGGGTGATGGGCTTGTGGGGTTTTGGGATAAATATAATTTTTCCATGCTTCCAGGAGGCAGGGAGGGTACCTGTCTCCCAGCATTCGTTAAAGTAGGTAACGAGGTGAGATATGGAGACATCACCAAGATTTCGGATGGCATCATTGGTAATTTGATCTTCCCCGGGTGTGGTAGTTCGCAATTTCAATAGGGCTGCGCGAAATTCAGATTCTGTAATGGGAGCGTCAAGCTGTGGTTGGGGTGAGCCCGTGTACTCGGGATTTTTGCAAGGAGGACCTGGGGTGGTATAGGTGCATTTCACCTGCGCGACGAAGGCGTCGGTGTCCTGCCGATGGTTATGAGTGAGGCGGCGAATGCTAAGACGCGTCTGAGTTTTAGATTGCGTGGGATCGAGCATATGGCGTAACAGGTGGCAAGCGCGGGTTGTGGAGAGATTGCCTCAGAGGCCGTCACAAACTTGAGCCCAATTAGCTTTGCAAAGAGCGGCACTATGGTGTTCTATTTGGGATTGAAGCTGGGCAAGCTTGAATTTGAGTTCCCTGTTGTGCTTTTGAGTTTTCCACCTTCGCGTTATGTTCTCTTGAGCTTCAAGAAGGTGGGCGAGCTTAGTGTCGATAACAGGGGTGTCTGGGGTAGTATCGAGCGTTTGGGTATGTTGGCGAATGTCTTTCTGTAACTGAGTAGTCCAGGTGTCTAGGTCGAAGGGGTCCTGTGCTGGCTGCACTTGCCTAAATTTACGGAGCTGATCCCAATTAGTGTGCCTAGCGGTAAATTTGCGCTGAGGTCGGCGATAGTTCACCGCTATGCGAATCATGTGGTGGTCGCTGCCTAGTGTGACTTGCGTTCTTTCCCACTGTAGGTGAGCCAAGTTTCTACCAAGCGTGAGGTCTGGGCTAGTATCGGCAGTAACACTGTTACCAACCCGCGTAGGTAGGCTAAAATCATTAAAGATGGTCAGGTGAAGTAATAGCGCATTATTGTACAAAACTGTGTCTCTGTGGTTGGTGCGTCGATAGCCCCAGTCCACGTGAGCGCAGTTAAAGTCACCGGCAACCAGTAGGGGGTTTGATCCGGCCATTTGAGTTACGGATTTGAGGAGTGGAGCGAGTAGGTCAATCGGCTGTCGTGGGAGAAGATAGCAGTTAAGCATGAACAAGGGAGATTGTGCAGGGGTGTGGGGTAAAATTTCGATGAAGGTATGAGAATTAGGGGAGGTAACGTCGTGCTCCGCGTAATGCAAGGTGTTACAGACGTATGTAACCACCCGAGGAAGATCAGTGGAGTCAGAGGGGACAACAGCGTATCCTGTCAGTTGCCTGCAAACATTGGCATCCTCGATTGCGATAATGTCTGGTGGGGACAAAGAATTGGCGATAATCTGCTGCAGAGAGTCGCGCTTTCGCCGGAAGCCCGTGCAATTCCATTGAATAATTTGTAAGGAATTATGGTGCCTCGGAGGAGCCATGTTGAAGGGTGGCGGGGCGATGGAGGAGTGCAGAAGGTGGGACTGCGGGAGGAGAGGCCGCTGAGAGTCCATGCATAACGTTAGCTAAACGCTCCTCAACCTTGTCCATGATGCTAGATATGACCCTACGCATTATACCGGTAATGGTAGCTTCAGTCATAGTCTGGCACTGTGCAGTGACCTGCGCAGTAATGCACTCTGTGAACTTGGCTTCTAGGTTTTGGGCGAGGTCCTGAAATTTGGCTTCCAGGTCTATAGGTTGGACTGGGCTCTCGTCAGGCCTCCTTTTTTTCTGAGGAGGTTGGTCGGATGGGGTGGATGAGGAAGATGGGGATGGTGGAGTGGGGGGGTAGAGCAGGAGTGGATGTAGAGAGGGCTGCCTTGAGCTGCCTTACCTCATTCCGCAGAGCCTTCACGTTCGAGTCCTGGGAGGTCATGATGTTCGTCTTGGTAACCTTGGAAGCCCATGTGACGGGAGGGTCGTGCTAAGCGGGGGAAAGTCCTTCTTGGTAGGGAACTTTGTCTTCTGGGGCGGTGGGCTAAGTCGTTTGGTGGCGGCATTTCTTGCCTTGCACAAAGCGGTGCCCGTGAGATGCTGCCCCCCCCCCCCCCCGCCCCCCGAGAGAATGCAGATCGGGATGCTGGAGGGAATATCTTGCGGTTCGTGCTTGTCCCCGCACCGCGGGCGGAGACCACTCTTGGGGTGGGGGCACACGTCGTATCTGTGGCCCGGCCGACGACAGTTTGTGCACGCGTCTGGACTTCCCTTGTACGGCGTGCATCTATGCACTACACTCTGTAGCGTATGGTGTGAGGCACTGGGCCATGCGCAAATGTGATCAATATGGAAAGCGTCCTACCCATTCTTCGGGCTGCGATGATATCAGCTTCCGGGTTGCGATTCTGGAGGTCTTGTAGACGGGGTAACTGGTTTCTTGAAGGACCACTTTCTTGAGTTGGACGAAGTGAAGGGCCGTTCACTCATGAGGTGTAGCGACTGGGAAGGTGTTATTCGTCGGGTGAATCCGGGGGTGAAACTCTCCTAGGTCCCGGTCAGCGGCGGTGACTCGCAGAGCTTTCATGAGTGGCTGCGTCATGGCTCCGTTCAAAGCGAGGCCTCCTCTTGGTCGGAAGACTACCCTTATAGTGCCGGGAGGGAGTGAAGCAAGTTGCTTACTTCGCAATGCGATTGCGTGTGTTACGCGCAGCTGCTGTTGTTGAGCACGGTATGTCGGCTTGAAGGTCGCAGGGGCAGTGTCGGCCGGAGCACCGACGGCGGGCGCGGCAGGCTTATCTGAAACAGAAGCTGCATGAGGAGGCACTACCAGCGTTTCCGGGCTTGGTTTGCCTCCCTTGTGGTTTGCCTCCCTATTGTGGTCCACTCACTGAGTCTGAACGTTGTCGGGTCGAGGTCTTCGCCCTGCGATTGCACCTCCATGGCTGTTGGGGGTGGGTGCGCTACCAGTAATTGGCCTAGCCTATAGCGAGGCAAGACCCAGTGCGGCGGCTGGCCAGGAACAGAGTTTCCGACATCGATACGGTCCAAAAGAAGGTACGGATGTAGGTTTAGCGGTTGGCAGCGGCGCAAAAAGAGAGGATTCGTGCGTATTCCGTCGTGACTGGCACACACAGCGCACGGCACGTCGAGAGGCCCGGGCGGCGGGCGTCGGAGAAAGCCGGCGCTTGGAGCGCTGTCAATTGAAAGCCATCGGCGACGGGGACGAGGTCCGCCGTAGGCACGAAGAGAGGGTGTGGGGAAGTTGTTTTGCTCAAAGCGGTGCGCCCTGCTAGGGCCGATGTGTCTTGAAAGCCATCTGCGACTTGCAGAAAGTCCGCTGGACGCAAGGACAAGTCACGGCCGCGGCTCAATCTTCCGTGCCATACATGGAGGGGTGTGGAAAGGCAGCGCGGAAGGGAAGGGGGAGGGGGCGACTTCTACTCTGCCACCAGAACGCAGTTTGTACGGCCGCGTGCGGTTGCGCGTGCCGTATCTCGAAAGAGCTCTGCAGACTGCTCATACCTTTGTGCGCGCCGTGTTGTCGCCGCTGCTGCGTTGAAGCGATAGACCACACGGTCACTTCGCTGCCTGTTGCTGCATGTTTGCTTGTCCGCGCTGCCACCATTCTTGTTAATTCTGTTAGTGAGCTCATGTTTCCAAATTTATACTGCTGATAAAACTACGTTGCTAAAGAGATCCAATCCACCCTCAATTTCAAATTGCACCTTGGCTTTTCAGTGCACCGAAGGCCCTAAAATGTGTGTGGGCTCCTCGCTCGTGGGCAAATTCCTTCAGCAGGTCTCAGAGTAAAAAGAGCAGGCATGTGGCAAGCGCAGGTGAATTGAATCAAGCTTTTCTTAACGAATATTCTGGTTTTTCAATGTGAATTGGCGTTAAGTACTGCAATAAATCTTGACAATACGCACTACGTTAACACACATTGTTCGTATTGTTCGGTATTCATCCGCAGGGCATAGTGCTTTGCCAGTGTTACTGTAGAGCTCTCACAACGATCTACGGCTCAGATTGCATGTCGACGCAAGTTTTAGTACTTCCACATACAGAGTACAAAGTGTTCCATTCCCACGAATCTCCAAGTGTGTTGTATGCTCAGTTACATTAAGAACTAATGCATTGGCACAGCAGTCGAATTCGTAAACTGTTTCCGTTCCCGCGATTCCCCTGAAATGTGTGGTGTGTTCAACGGCACGAATGAACAATGTATCGGCGCGACGTAATGCTTTGCCATTAAAGTCATCCGAGAAAATGCCTCACGTCCAAACGTATCCCCCTGTGACTATAAAAATTTAATATGCTACCGTCGCAACAAAATAGCAAGAAACTCACTTTCGACACGGCTTCTTCGCCTTGCCGGCCAAGCATTCTGTCGATTGTGTTGCCAGCTCGGCTAGGGAAGAACGGTGCTAACAACTTTCTTCTCCGTAGTACCTAGGCGAACAGAAATTTCAAGGACCGAAAGTCCCCGCCTTTCTCTCGCGACTACTGCTCCTCTCGCATGCGCAGAAAGAGTGGAGAAATCAAATTATGAAGTGCTCGTGTGTGGTGGCGAGGGCTACGCTTGTTTGCACATGTCAGTCCGCGGAACCAGCGTTTGTGAGCGCGTTGCATTTTTTTAATTGGTAGTAGGTACAGCAGGGCGTGGCGTTTCTCACGGCACTGGACGTTTCTGCGCAGACGCCAGTTAGAGGGGGTGCTAGAGAGAAAATCTGGCGGCCTTTTTTCCTTTAATATGTGACTGTCTGGGCACTACGGAGGAGGCTTTTAGCGCGTGTTGTATGCGCTTGTCCCCTAGACATGCCGACATTGCAGAGTGCGGTCGCGTTTGTTTACGCTCCGCCGCTGGCTGCCCGCGCAGTGAGGCAGTGGGCACGGACGCCCCATTTGGTGATCGCTGTGTCTGAAGGGGCAAGGTTCCGACTGGTGTTGTATAAGTCGCAGGTCACTTTTTTCGTCGCAACGATAGATCGCATTCTTTACGAGCACTGCTCCAGGAGGGCACATGTAACCGGCAAACGGAGGCTTCAGAACAGCACTTGAGGTTATAGTAAAGCAGGCGGCGCAGGATCTCCTGGGCACCCAAGGGGTAGCGGAGGCATCAAAGCTGGAAGCAGCGCGGGCCGTGGGTTGGGGCCGCGGAGGCCGAAGCGTGCCAGTGGGTGTTCGCATAAGAAATTGGCTGTCCGCTATCGCGGACAGCGGACCCATGGACTAGTCAGGGTTCTAGCTTTTGTGTCCCCGTGGCCACTTTGGCGTCCTGGAGGCGCCGCTAGTAATGAAGAATAATGACACGTTGTTTCAGTTACTAAAAAAAAAAAAAACACGATTGAATAAATATAATTACGTCCAGCCGCCAACCTGCGAAGCTAAGTTCAGCCCTGCCGCGCCCCCAGGGGAAAACGCATACAACACGGGCTAAGAAACTCCTCCGTAGTGCCTAGGCTGAGTCATACATTCAAAGAGCAAAAGTCCCCACATTTCCTCTCTCGCACCCGCTCTTACTGGCGCATGCGTGCACATGTCCAGCGTATTCGCAAGTGCCACGCCCCGCTGTACCTACTAGCAAATGTAAATACGCGACTAGGTTCACAGCTCCTGCAAAACGCAGTGGTGAGCGCCTACGAGTAAAGGCTGTTTCAGATGACGCGATTTTTACTCAACGACACAGCGAATTCCGTCGCTCAGCTCCGCCGCCATGCCATAGGCTCTCCGCGACTGAATTCCAACAAGTTGGTCGCGCCGTCGCTGAGTCGCAGCGATCGGCGCGATGGGGTGGGGGGGGGGGCAATGCGTGCGATGATACGAAGCGCCGTCAAAATACGCGCTTTGCTGTTTTATCACTGGTTGGTAGCTCTGTGGGGCAATGTCGCGTGCCAGTCGTTATGATTTAATAGGGCGTACCCACCAGTGCCTGCGGCTTAGGCGCTTCATAAAGATTTTTTTTCTTTCGCCTACACAATTCGCTTAAAAGGACGAGCTGCGCGCTATGAAACCAGCGTTCGAGACCTTCGCTGGTCCCTGGTCCCTGCTGGCCTCGACAGAGCGACCGTTTCGTTGACCTGCAGTGGTGTTTTGGCTGAGTATCGGGTGGTTTAAGGTGTCTCGATAACCACATTTTAGTTCCTGGTTGATTGGCATTCCTTGCGTCAGCCGTCTTGAGCTGATGTCGACCAGTTCTCCTGGCCAGGCGCGATCCGCCTGGTCAGCATCCCTGCCACCTAATGAATTGCCCATAGATTTATTTTTTCGCAGTGGCGTCAGCACCATTCCTGGGCGCTTGTGCCTACCAATGGAGGTTCCATCAGGATCACGAATCCACAGGCTGTCCAGAAGACACTTAAGGCCACGTCCAACCACTTCCAGACCATCACTGATGTGCGAGCGTTCGGACGGGGAGGTATAGTGTGTCGTTCACCCGACCAGACCTGTGTAGAAGACCTCTTGAAATGCACTTCATTCGCTTCCACCCCGGTGAGTGCTTTTATTCCGCCTCACCTTGCGTGCACCAAGGGTCTTGTACGGGGCGTAGACTACCGATTAAGTCCTACTGAACCCCTGGACAAGCTATCCGCAGCAGGCGTCATTGCCATCTACCGTTGCAATCGACTGGCCAATAACGAGAGGGTTCCGACAGAATCTGTTATTGCAACGTTTGTGGGCACATCATGTCCATCTGAAATAAAGGTGTGGCCTCTTGTGTTCCGTGTAGAGCCGCTTGCGTCACGTCCAATCCAGTGTAAGAATTGTTGGAGATTCGGGCACAGCGCAGGAGGATGTAAGTCTAGCTTGCGTTGCCGCACCTGTGGGGATGGTCATTCTTCAAGTGAATGCTCTACTCAATCTCAAAAGTGCTGCCTCTGTGGGGGAGAACACCCAGCAGACTATTCGAACTGCTCAGCTCGCGCTTAAGAAATACAAATTCTTGAAATAATCGACCGCCGTCGTTGCTCCCGAAGAGATGCAATTTCAGTTATCAAAGACAGAGCCTTCGGATACTCTGGTGTTACAGCGCGCAACACTCCAAGCATGGATCTTAACCTCTCAGAAGCAATTGACTCTGCTGTGGAAAAAGCAATGGCTAAAGCTATGGACAAATTGATATCCAGTCTCTGTGATTGCTTAGCACAAATCATTTCCAGCCACATGATGCAAATATTGCAGGCCAATAAGACACCAATGCAGTGCCCAGTATCTAACGCCACACCTCGAACGCCTAGCAACGAGGTAGGGATGCCTTCCACAGTTGCAGAATATTCCACAGACACTACTTCGGTAGTCCAAACACGCGAGGATGAGCCCTCTTATTCAGACACTGTTATTGCCACAGACATGGAACTTGACACTCGAGCTCCCAAACGTATGGGGTCCCCAATTTCAAAAACTATGAAACCAAAATCAAAAAAGAGTCAACCAACTCCTGTGCTTACAGAAAGTATTCTAAAGGCGGCAGTTGCCGCTGCTGTGCGTTCTACACCATTGGACAGTTGAAAGTACTGCAGTGGAACTGTCGTTCTATATTTTCAGCTTCCACAGATTTATCTTGCCTATCTATTCAATTCAATCCAGATATCTTACTTCTTCAGGAAACGTGGCTTTCACCAGAGAAAAATTTTCATTTAAAAGGTTTTCGGTCCTTCCGATTAGATAGAGACTCGCGAGGTGGAGGATTAATGATACTTGTTTCCAGTAAAATTTGTCACAAGGCAAAAATTTCTTTTCAAATCATGGACTGCGACTGTGAAAATTTGGCCATAGATTTATGCCTCCCAGGATACCATCCATTTTCAATTATAAATGCTTATTTCCCCAGCGGCGTGCAAAGTACACGTCAACTTGATAGGGCTGTGGCTGCCTGTAGAAAAGAAATTTTGTTTGTAGGGGAGTTCAATTCGCATCACGTGTCATGGGGGCAAAAAACAGATGTGTGCGGTAAGCGACTATGGGAGTGGACGATTGATAGCCACCTTTCATGTCAGAACACAGGACAAGTAACGTTTGTTAGAGGACCCTTCCGTTCAGTGTTAGATTTGACATTTTGTACCGCTGGCATCAAGGTTTTGTCGTGGGTAGCGGTTGAATCAGCAACCAACAGTGATCATCTTCCTGTGTCATTTAAAATCAATTGTCCAATAACATCTTTAGAATACCAGGCATGCACATTTAGGGACCATGCGAAATTTAAGACTTTCTTGCGTTCTGCCGTTTCGAAACTTGCCAATGCCAATGATAAGGAAATCGCTTCAACCATTTGCTGAATTCTAGAGGATTCCCGGCAGCAAGCTGAATTTGTCATCCCTTCGGCTAAAGGCACCGCTTGTCGTTGGTGGAATAATGAGTGTACGCGGGACTATAGAAAAAGAAAAGCCGCTTGGAAAATGCTTCTGCAGAATCAGTGCCCGACAAATTGGAAAAATTATCAGTTTCATGCTGGTGTATTTAAGCGTACTGTTAATAGAGCCAAAGAGGAATACGATATTAGACATTACGATTATCTATCTAATTCAAAAAATAAGCGTGCTTTATTTGCATTCCTTCCTGCTAGAAAGGTGCTACCAACACCCTTAACATTAGATTCAATTGTTTTGACCCCGCAGGAACTGAGCGCCTCCCTAGAAGAGATTGCCGAAGGCTTAGAAAATCGATTTACGGCCAGGCTTCCGGCTATTCATTCTACATTAGGTCCTTGGGATGGCTTTACTCCAATTTCCTTAGCTGAACTAAATGAGACTGCACTATGTTTACCGAATTCAGCCCCTGGCCCTGATGGCGTCACAAATGCAATGTTAAAAATATTGTTACAGGAATAACCTAACGTTCTTTTAGACCTGGTGAATTATTCAACTAAATATGCTTGGATTCCGTTGCACTGGAAGCTTGCCAAGGTAATATTGATGCTTAAGAAACAAGAAGGAAGGTATGTATTGGAGAACATTAGGCCCATTGCGCTTACATCAAACGTAGTAAAATTTATTGAGAGGCTTCTTCACCGTCGCATCATGAAATTTATTAATGATAATTGCATTCTTAGTCCCTGTCAGATTGGTTTCAGGGCCGGCTGCTCCATCTGGCATACCCACGTCGACTTAGAAAGCCGAATACAACTCGCTCGATGTCATAAGCAATACGCTGCCTTAGTGACGCTCGATATCGCTAAAGCATACGACACTGTGGAGCACACTATATTGATCAATCGGTTAACTTCCTGTGGTGTTCCTGGGTATATAGTAGCGTGGATTCAGTCATTCTTAGGTGAAAGAGAATTCTATTGCTACGAAAGCGGCGTTTCTTCTTCTAAACACAAACAAACGAGAGGCGTACCGCAGGGCTCAGTGCTTTCCCCGGTACTTTTTAATATTCTCATGAGCACACTACCTTGTCATCAAGAAATAACTACTTATGTTTGTGCAGACGACATTGCGTTTTTTGCATCTGCAAACGACATCCACACGCTATGCCAACGACTGGAAACTTACCTTTATGATCTGGAGAGGTGGTTAGATGCTAGTCACTTCTCAATCAATGCCAGCAAATGTGCTGTTCTCGTTTTTCCGATACGTGACATAGTGCACATTTCATTGTCTTACCACCTTCAAGACATACCACAGGTGGAATCTGTTAAATACCTCGGAATTATTTATAACGCCTCTCTCAACTGGCGCTCACACATAGATCTGTTGACTGGGAAAGGTACCCGTGCAATTGGCATATTGCGTAGGCTGAGCAGTCGTCGAATAGGATTGAGAAGAGATACACTCCTAATGATATATCTTATGTACGTTCGCCCTGTATTAGAATTTGGTTGCGTGCTCTTCTGTGGAGCTCCAGCCTACATGTCCCGTCCTCTAATCCTCTTAGGAAGAGGGGCATTACGTCTGTGTTTAGGTCTTCCTAAATTTGTTGCAAATTCTATTCTTTATCTAGAATCCCGTGTTCCGCCACTTTCGTGCAGGTTCCGGCTTTTGACGGTGCAGACGTTCTTAAGGATTTACGAATCACCACTGCGTCATCCCCAAATAATCTTTATTTCACAACCTGCGTTGTTTTTTGGTGTCATGTGGCCGCGACTGCATAAACCGCAAATTATATTCGTGCAACAATTACTTGACTCTTTGGGCGTGCGCATATGCGATGTACTTCCTATTACCGACAGAGCTGTTGCCACGGATATTCAATTTGATGACATCTTTCCTAATAATGCAAAATTACTTCCACACCGTATTCTCGACGGTATATTACAATATCACCTGAAATACCTTCAACCAAACGTTGTCATTGCTACAGATGCTTCACAATGTGAAGAAAAGTTAGGTGTAGGAATATTTTCCCCGATTCTCGATTGGACATTTTCTCGTCGGCTGCCACATTTCATACCGATTTTTTTAGCTGAATTCATGGCCGTGGTGCTGGCATTACGCAAATTAGGACCATCAATTACGTCAGCCGTGATAGTCACTGATTCTTTATCATTGTGCTCATCCCTTACTGCTTCTAGTGATTCTCGCGTGATGAGGACATTTCAATCATTGGTACCTGGTTACTTGAGAAGCGTGCGTTTGATTTGGGTGCCTGGCCATAAAGGACTAATCATTAATGAAATTGCAGACTCTCTAGCCAAGGCATCGATAAGTGGCCCGATTCTTCCTTGCTGCCCTTTGACTCCTTATGTTACTGCAGCTAGATTTCGCAGGAGTATCATTATACAGTCCGTATCAGGCTCCGCAATTACTAACTCTGAGGATTGCGGACATCTCCTGCACCCTTGGAACAGAGATTTTTGCCGAACACGGCAAATTGAAGTGTCCATCACGAAGCTGCGCTGCCGTATACCTGCATTGAACTTCTACCTCCACAGGTCTGGTCTGGTCCCCTCACCATTATGCTCATTCTGTGGCGAAGCAGAGACAATCGACCATTTCTTGTTGTCTTGCAGACGTTTTTCTATTATAAGAAAACGACTGCTCGAAATGCCGCTTCGCTCTATTGGTCTAACTTTATCAGTGCCTGTGATCCTATCTTTTGGAGCCTCCATTGTTGGGTTCAGCCACAGAAATGCTTCCTTGGCGATCCAAAATCACCTAATTGAAACCAATCGTTTTCCATGTTAGATTGATCGTTCTCCCTCCCTACCATAGCTTTCTTTTATTTCTTATCTATTATTAATTATTATTGTTATTATTATTATTATTTTCTTATACCCGGTTTTCATCTGATTATCTATTTTTTTTTCTCCAGACACAAAACGTTTACTTTTAAGCTCACACGCCCAAATTGTTAACTCCCTTGTTATCATTATTATTTTTAGGCACCTAATTAAACCGCCCGATTCTTGGCCGATCCCCCACTGTGGGTATGTGTCACGGCCACATAGGAAAACAACAACAACAACCTCAACATACGACACGCAAACACTTGATTGCCACCGTCGTCAACGTCTTCATCGCTATAAATTGTGCCAGCTGCTTATACATGCACGCGCAATAGTATCTTGTTCTTCTGCAAAAGCAAATACTCCTCCAGGAAAAAACGTGGATTCCATAGTAACCACGAAACTAGAGTACGCTGAACAGAACCAGCCCACCGACGCCGTACAAGCCTCACGCTTATACTTTCGGTGTAATGCAGCGTCTGACTGACCGCATCTGAAAGCTGTCGTAAAAACTCAACGTAGTTAAATGTTGAAAAATGGTGTACTCATTCAATTATTAAATAATAATAGGAAAATTCGAATATTTGACTATTTTCCATGTTGATTGTATTTAACGATGCAGGCATGCATACTTCGTGAGCAGGGGGAAACCTGGCTGTTCGCTGGGACGGAAATCTCGCTGCCGCAAACGCATGTGAAAGCTGTCAGCGAAAATCGCTTTGGAACGTGCGCCGCAGGACGATTTTTTTAGGGCCCAATCGCTCCATGTGAAAGAACCTTAAGGTTCGATGTGATGCTCGCTTGGGTGTTGTCGCCGCCGACACTAACGCCACGATTTCCCCGCGACGAAGGACCGCTCTCGTCTTTGGTAGAACGAAAGCGTGAACAGTGTAGCGCCGCGCAAGACGGGCTGTGCGGAGATTATGGTTACGGCATGGTGCCAGGGCAGCGAGCGTCGTCTGTATGGAAACAAAGCTCTGCATGAGCGGAAGTCTGTGTGCAGCGGCTGCTGTGCATCGCGTCTACGCGTCAGCCAGGCGCCGCCTTTCGCGGTCTCCCAATTAGCGAGGCAGTCGCGCCAAACTTAACTCCGTTTGCAGTATGCTGTACAAGACAGATGTTCCGTGCCAGCTACGCTACTCACAGCGTTCTCTTGATAATATAAACGAGTACCTGTGTAATCATCATACAAAATATTGACCCTCGAAATAAAAACTCGCATACAGCTACGCTCAAATTTCGCATTAGGCAATGCCGTAATCGTCGATGGTTTCTATAGCTAGCTTCTGCGGTCATCGAGTGAAAAGTGTTCATGTTTACTTGTGAGCGAGTAGCACAATGTTTGTTAATTTAGTGTACGATTATTTACAAGTTCGTATGGCCGATAAATCTACTAGTGTCACTTACTACAGATGTCCACAATTTTGCTATTGCAATCAATGTTTCGCCTTTCGTGCGAAATTACGACTGCTTTTATTATTTTATACGCGCAGCAAGGAACGCGCTTAAGTGCACTCTGCAGCGACTGCTGAAAATTATTAACTGGGCAACGAAGCACGTCAGGCGACGACGCTTTCCGAGGGTGCATTGCGTTGAACTTCTATGTGAAGTTTCACTTTATCACGACTCATTGGGCCGTTTTAACTGCCATATCAATTCATCGCCGGAGCCAAGCACATGTGAATCACCAGAACACATTCCGATACATCTTTCCAGGCGAATCGCTGTGGTTTTTGTTGATCAGCTACAGGGACATTGCCTAAGTCTATTCTTTGGTGCAGCGGTGGCGTAGAGGTAGAGCATCCGCCTCACGTGCAAGAAGTCTGTGGTTTGAATCCCGGTGCCGCGCAATTTCCCACCCCGATTTAAAAAAATAATCCGCGTGTTGATAAAATTGCATAAAGAGGCCTGGAGTGCGGCCTGATCCCGGTGACCAGAAGCGGTAACGCACTCCCCCACCAGAGCAGGGCTGGCCACCCTGGTGCAGTACTTGGCCACAGCCTCCTACAGTGAACTCTCACTTGAGTAAACCTCAAGGGATCGAAGGAAATAGTTCACTTAACTGAAAGTTCATTAAACTGAATATTCACTAGACCAACATAAGACATGGCATACAAAGTCAAAAGTTTGAAGTGCAATTGATGGATCAAAAGACATTTTATCCATAGTGTTAGAAATGCGTGAAATGGAATGTGTACATATAAACAAGTACAAGGTTCGTCACAGTTATAATGCTGCCTTTCTCACATAGAAAAAAAAAATCGGTAATCTTCTTCTGCACTTGTACTTTTAAAGCACAGGAAGTAACAAAACTGTCCAAAGAGTCAATGTTTTTGTACATTTCTTCATGCACAGCTTGCTGTTGAGACAGTGTGTCTCAATTTTCCAATGTACCCTACAACCTCAGCTAGAGTTATAGGGCTTGAAACTGGCTCGGGAGTTGCCTCTTCATCACTTCTTCGAAAGAGATGACGACCATACCACGACTAGCCGGTCGGATAAAAACGCATACCGCGTGGTTTGTGGTGCGACAGATCGCCGCTTAGCTCTCACGGCATTGTAAGCGCCAGCGATGTTACTTTATTCATGGCCTCCGAGATTACATGCTTGCTTGTTTTGTGCGGGCGATCGCGGAGGCCATACCTCGTTACCGTTCGTTTTCCGCGCCGCCGCTCAGCCCCAGGGACGCTGCAGCGCCAGCGACGTTACATTGGCGCTGGAGCGGCGGTTTGCTGAGGGCGGGCATCAGTTCTGATCATAAAAAAAAATTCTTGGTCCTCTGAGCGAGTTCAATAAACTGAAATATTTCCTGTTCTGAAATTCGTTTAAGTGAAACGGTTTTGCATAGAATCTACGAGAAAACTGCCGAGGATTTTTAAAAATTTCGTTATTCTGAAATGTTCGATAAACCGACGTTCGTACGATTGAGAGTTTACTATATATGAATAGAACAATCAAACCCCGGCCCTCAGTCCCCAGCAGCTGTGAAGCAACTCACCACGGCGGCGGTAAGACCTGTGACGCAGTAGAGGGTGCTAAGAATCCCTGGATCCGGACAGGCCGCCGTTGAAATCTGAACCTGGCAACGTTTAACGCTAGAACGTTATCTAGTGAGGCGAGTCTAGCAGTACTATTGGAGGAATTAGAGGGCAGCAAATGGGATATAATAGGGATCAGTGAAGTTGGGACGCCAAATGAAGCATATACAGTGCAAAAAGCGGGCACGTCCTGTGCTACCGGGGCTTAGCGGAGAGACGAGAACTAGGAGTCGGATTCCTGATCAATAAGAATATAGCTGGTAACATGGCATTAACGAGAGGGTGGCAGGTCTTGTTGTAAATCTTAATAAGAGGTACAAATTAAAGGTCCTATAGGTCTACGCCCCTACATCCAGTCATAATGACCAGGAAGTTGAAAACCTCTATGAAGACGTCGAATCGACGATGGGTAAAGTCGAAACAAAATACACTATACTGATGGGCGACTTCAATGCCAAGGTAGGCAAGAAGCAGGCTGGAGACAAGTCAGTGGGGGAATATGGCATAGGCACTAGGAATAGCAGGGGAGACTTATTAGTAGACTTTGCAGAACAGAATAATATGCGGATAATGAATACCTTCTTCCGCAAGCGAGATAGCCGAAAGTGGACGTGGAGGAGCCCGATGGCGAGACAAGAAATGAAAGAGACCTTATACTTAGCGCTAACCCTGGCACCATAAAAGTTGTGGACGTGCTCGGGAAGGTGTGCTGCAGTGACCATAGGATGGTAAGAACTTGAATTAGCCTAGACATGAGGAGATAACGGAAGAACTGGTACATAAGAAACCGATTAATGAGTTAGCGGCAAGAGGGAAAATACAGGAACTCCGGATAAAGCTACAGAACAGGTATTCGGCTTTAACTCAGGAAGAGTACTTTAGCGTTGAAAGAATGAACGACAATATTACGGGCATCAGTAAGGAGTGTGCAATAGAGGTCGGTGGTAACTCCGTTAGACAGGATACCAGTAATATATCGCAGGAGACAAAAGATCTCATCAAGAAACGCCAATGTATGAAAGCTTCTAACCCTACAACTAGAAAAGAACTGGCAGAACTTTCGAAGTTAATCAACAAGCGCAAGACAGGTGTCATAAGGAAGTATAATATCGATAGAATTGAACATGCTCTCAGGAACGGAGGAAGCCTAAAAATAGTGAAGAAGAAACTTGGAATTGGCAAGAATCAGATGTATGCATTAAGAGACAAAGCCGGCAAAATCATTACTAATATGGATGAGATAGTTCAAGTGGCTGAGAAGTTCTATAGAGATCTATACAGTACCAGTGGCACCCACGACGATAATGGAAGAGAGAATAATCTAGAGGAATTCGAAATCCCACAGGTACCTCCGGAAGAAGTAAAGAAAGCTTTGGGAGCTATGCAAAGGGGGAAGGCAGCTGGGGAGGTTCAGGTAACAGCAGATTTGTTGATGATGGGCAGACTGTTCTAGAAAAACTGGCCACCCTGTATACGCAATGCCTCATGACCTCGAGCATATTGGATTCTTGGAGAACGCTAACATAATCCTAATCCATAACACAGGGGACGCCAATGACTTGAAAAATTATTGACCGATCAGCTTACTTTCCCTTGCCTACAAAGTATTTCCTGAGGTAATCGCAAATAGAACCTCGAACACCTTAGACTTCTGTCAACCAGAGGCCCAGGCAGGATGCCGTAAAGGCTACTCAACAATAGACTATATTCACACTATCAATCAGGTGATAGAGAAATGTGCGCAATATAAGCAACCGTTATATATAGCTCTCATTGATTGCGAGAAAGCGTTTGATTCCGTCGAAACATCAGCAGTCATGGAGGCATTACGGAATCAGGGTGTAGACGAGCCGTATGTAAAAATACTGAAAGATATCTATAGCGGCTCTACAGCCACCGTAGTCCTCCATAAAGAAAGCTACAAAATCGCAATAAACAAAGGAGTAAGGGAGGGAGATACGATCCCTCCAATGCTATTCACAGCGTGTTTACAGGAGGTATTCAGAGACCTGGATTGGGAGGAATTGGGGATAAGATTTAATGGAGAATACATTTGTCACTTGAGATTCGCTGATGATATTGCCTTGTTTAGTAACTCAGGGGACCAATTGCGATGCATGCTCACTGCTCTGGAGAGGCCAAAAAAAGGGTGGGATCTAAAAATTATTCTGCAGGAGACTAAAGTAATCTTTAACAGTCTCGGTAGAGAACAGCCGTTTACTATAGGTAGCGAGGCACTGGAAGTGGTAAGGGAATACATCTACTTATGGCAGGTAGTGACCACTCATGAGACTGAAATAACCAGAAGAATAAGAATGGGCTGGGGTGCGTTTGGCAGGCTTTCTCAGATCATGAAAAGCACGTTGCCATTATCCCTCAAGAGAAAAGTGTATAACAGCTGTGTCCTACCAGTACTCACGTACGGGGCAGAAACCTGGAGGCTTACGAAAAGGGTTCTACTTAAATTGAGGACGACGCAACGAGCTATGGAAAGAAGAATGATGGGTGTAACGTTAATGGTTAAGAAAAGAGCAGATTGGGTGAGGGAACAAACGCGAGGTAATGACATCTTAGTTGAAATCAAGAAAAACAAATGGGCATGGGCAGGACATGTAATGAGGAGGGAAGGTAACCGGTGGTCATTAAGGGTTACGGACTGGATTCCAAGCGAAGGGAAGCGTAGCAGGGGGCGGCAGAAAGTTGGGTGGGCGGATGAGAATAAGAAGTTTGCTGGGACGACAGGGCCACAATTAGTATATGACCGGGGTAGTTGGAGAAGTATGGGAGAGGCCTCTGCCCTGCAGTGGGTGTAACCAGGCTGATGATGATGATGATGGTGATGATGATGATGATAACGATTGTTTAGTGCAGAAATAGATGTGCGCTTTCAAAGCAAAGTCGACGGGCTTTGTGGGAGCAATGTGTAAAATATAGCATGTTTGATAAGGTTTTTTTTTCTCTGTAAGCTTGAATAGTCTTTTTTTCTCTTATTTCAGGAAACTATGGGCTATACATGGTAGCGAAGTACCCGCTCTGACGTGGCTCCGGCGGTGCGTCTATCTCATCGACTGCACTGTTCCTAAACAGCTGCTTAAACGGATGTTGTTCCAGTTTCATCGCCTGATTACAAATAAAACGTCACTTGATAGCCCTTTCCACACTGCGGGAGGAAAAATTCATATATTCGTACTTTTAAGCAATCATTTTATATCACGAATATCAAAAAAATACATCAATACATTTACACAACGAGGTTGCAGAACACAAGGCTGCATGGTGACCTCCTCTCAGGAAGGTATATAAGCAAAAAACATGGAGTACCGCCAGAATACTTCAGAAAATACAGCTAGTAAAAGTATTGGAAGAAAAACGCAATGACTGTTAAATCATCCAGCTTTAGAATGGAAAGCCACAAATTCATGATAAAAACTCAAAGTCAAAGGTATTGTTCGGAAATGGGAGCCATTCTTTTTCGAACGTTAGGAATGGGGAGAATGTTTAATGTGTGATGTGAGGCGATTCCACAATGATAACGCAGCAAAATAAGCAGAACGCCTTACGTAGTTGGAGTGTATAAAAGACTACGAAAGATTCCTATTAGACGCAAATCTGGTTCAGTGAACTGATTTATAGACTTGAAGAAGATAATGGTGATATCAAACTCGGCGAATTTATACATGGAGAGTATCACGAAGCTTTGGGTTAGATGTGAAACATTAGAATGTTAGCGTTTTAATAGCTTGGCTTGGTACGCATTGCAGTGCGCTGGGGACGTGTTCGCCCATAAAGAGATACAATAATTAAGACGGCTATGAATGAAGGCGAAGTATTATTTAGGCTACGTTGACCTGGTAAAATGTTGCTGGTACGTGTTTCTGCCAACTCAGAAATACTTTTATGCCATTCAGCTATATATATATATATATATATATATATATATATATATATATATATATATATATATATATATATATATATATATATATATATATATATATATATATAAGTATATATATATATAGTATAACGTTCTGTAGGTTCAAAATGCACATTATACTATACATATACACATATATATATATATGGATATACATATATATATATATAGTATAATGTTCTGTAGGTGTCAAACATGCACATAATTTATTTAGCAAATGTGCCGCACTTACGAAATACCATGTTTACTTCCCGAGTAAGCATGCCTTTTTGGAAAGTGTGCTGCACCCTTCTAAACTATGTATATATATTTGTGTGTTAAAGCCACGTACCCGTCAAACCTTGGAAAATGCATTTACAATATCAGGCATTAAATACTGTTTGTGTCTGTGGCTCTTAACTTTTTTCTCCCCAATTGGAGCTCTCGGGCTACCGCATTAGCGCGTTCAATACCATGGAGAGAGGCGTGTCCGCTGTGGGGTGTAATCATGTAAGGGTGTGGTGTGTGTAGGGTGTCACCCTCCGTTGTGCTAAAGTCCTGCAGGCGGTCTGAGAATCAGTGGAGCTAAAGCAGCAACGTTAGGCCGCCGACGCCGCGACCGCGCAAGATCGCCAGCGGCGATGTCGGGCCGAGGATCCGACGGTTCCGGCCCGCCAGGCAGAGCAGTGACAACGTCGACTTGAACAGAAACACCGGGGCCGCGCATTTCAGCTTTGCTGGTTTACCATCTATACGGAGTTCATAGGCGGTGTTTTTTTGTCATTGTAGAGTTGCCCCAGGTGGCAACTAAATTAAAGTGGCTTATTAAAGAGGTTCATTGAACCGCGGCACAGACCACATAACCAGTGCTCCAAGTCGGCGTCTAAGATTTTCTGCTAAAGACGACACATTGTAACATACTCAAGGATGGCACACTGTAAGTGTCGCACATTCTAACATACTCAGTGACTCAAGTTAGTCCATAGGTAGGCTTTGAATACTGCTCCTTCCGCACAGCAGCCTCTTGGTCTTACCATTCGATCATGGACTACACTGTGAACCAGGTTGGCGGGAGAACGGTTCGAGATAAGCTTGTCTAGATAGATAGGTAACCCCTAAAAGTCCGTGACTGAAGTACCCTAAGAATGCAAACGTATTAATACGTAGAGAAAGAGCCCGCAAATAGTTCGTGAAGTATTGTGCGTGTGCTAAGGACATCGAAGTACATGTCATAGTCAATATATTAACGTTATATAGCATGTCGTTATTACCTTTCACCTGAGGTGCACCACAAGGTATTTTCCCAGATCCCATTTTATTTATTGTTTATATCTAAGATATTGTTATGGCGATGCTGTTTGAGTGAGAAGCATTTATGAATGGATGAGGGTGAATGGTAATCGCGGAAGGCCTAGTTGTCGAGCAGGTGACCGTTCAGGCTTATTTCATTTCCGTCTTTCACGAATCATCCACGGCAGCGTATCATTTATCCAGTTGCAGTCAGTGCCCATGGGGCGAGTCAGTCGAAGTTTCGGTGGTGAAAACGTTTAAAACGTGCGACATGAACGATGTCGGACCAGCTAGAGCAGCGGCCAATCACATAAGGCGACCTATCATGAACGTGACATTACTGAGACGTGCCAGAACGACGAAATAGCCTCTGAAGCGGGCGAGAAACTTTTGGAAAATTTAGCGCTTGCGATGTGGTGTCCACAGTCACGTCATCACATTTGTCATAGTAAACATGCTGGTAACCTTCGTCATAAGAAGTTTTCAAATCGTCATATAAGACAAAGTACGGATAAGGGTGATACGATGGGCCTCTTATGCCCAGCAGAAGTAACAGAAGCATCGTGTTCAGGAAATGAAAGAATCGAGAGCGCTGCAGGTTTGGCGGAGGTAGAAAAGATAAAATAAGCTGTATCCGTTGGTCATATATTTTTCTCCATTTAGGCAAAAGGCATGAAAGGCAAGATAATGTCTCCTTTTTTTGCGTTTAGAATTGACATAACATTGAAAGCATATTTTAAAAGCATAGGTTCCAGCGGTGGCGTAGAGGTAGAACATCCGCCTCGCGGGCAAAAGGGCCGTGGTTCACGTCCCGGTGCCGCGGAATTTTGCACCGGATATAAAAAAAAAATCCGCGTGTTGATAAAATTGCCTAAACATGCCTGGAGTGCGGTCCGATCCCGGTGACGAGAACCGGTAACGCGCTCCCTCATCAGAGCAGGATTGGCCACAACATCCTATATGAATACAACAATCAAACCCCCGGCCCTCAGTCCCCAGCAGCTGCGAAGCAACTGGCCACGGTGGTGGTCAGACCTGTGACGCAGCAGAGGGTGCTAAGAATCCCTGGCTCCCGACAGGCCACCATCGGAATCTGAGCATCGCAACGTTTAACGCCAAAACGTTATCTAGTGCGGCGAGTCTAGCAGCGCTACTGGAGAAATTAGAGGACAGTAAGTGAGATATAATAGGGCTCAGTGAAGTTAGGAGGCCAAAAGAAGCATATACAGTGCTAAAAAGCGGGCACGTCCTGTGCTACCCGTGCTTAGCGGAGAGGTGAGAACTAGGAGTCGGATTCCTGATTAATAAGGATATAGCTTGTAACATACAGGAATTCCATAGTATTACCGAGAGGGTGGCAGGTCTTGCTTTGAAACTTAATAATTGGTAGAAATTGAAGGTCGTAGAGGTCTACGCTCCTACATCCAGTCATGGTGACCAGCAAGCCGAAAGCATCTATGAAGACGTGGAATAGACGATGGGCAAAGTCAAAACAAAATACTCTATACTGATGGACGACTTCAATGCCAAGGTAGGCAAGAAGCAGGCTGGAGACAAGTCAGTGGGGGAATATGGCATAGGCTCTAGGAATAGCAGGGGGCGCTATTAGTACAGTTGACAGAACGGAATAATCTGGGGATAATGAATACCTTCTTCCGCAAGCGGGATAACTGAAAGTGGGCGTGGACAAGCCTGAATGACGAGACTAGACATGAAATAAAGCTCATACTCTGCGCTAAACCTGGCATCATACAAAATGCGGACGGGCTCGGCAAGGTGCGCTGCAGTGACCATAGGATGGTAAGATCTCGAATTAGCCTAGACTTGAGGAGGGAACGGAAGAAACTGCTACATGAGAAATGGATCAATGAGTTGGCGGTAGGAGGGAAAATAGAGGAATTCCGGATTAACTCAGAAAGAGGACCTTAGTGTTGAAGCAATGAACGACAATGTTATGGGCATCATTAAGGTGTGTGCTATAGAAGTCTGTGGTAACCTCGTTAGACAGTATACCGGTAAGCTATCGCAGGAGACAAAAGATCTGATTAAGAAACGCCAATTTATGAAAGCCTCTAACCCTTCATGTAGAACTAAACGTACTGGCAGAACTTTCCATGTTAATCAATAAGCGTAAGATAGCGGGCATAAGGAAGTATAATATGGATAGAATTGAGCTTGCTCTCATGAATGGAGGAAGCCTAAAAGCAGTGAAGACGAGATTAGGAATAGACAAGAATCAGCTGTATGCGTTAAGAGACAAAGCCGGCCATATCATTACTAATATGGATAAGATAGTTGGAGTGGCTGAGGAGTTCTGTAAAGATTTATACAGTACCACTGGCACCCACGACGATAATGGAAGAGGGAATATTCTAGAGAAATTTGGCATTCCACAAGTAACTTTACTTAAGCTGAGGACGACGCAACGAGGTATGGAAAGAAGAATGATGGGTTTAACGCTGAGGGTGGAGGATAAGAAGAGAGCAGGTTGGGTGATGGAGCAAACGCGAGTTAGTGAGATTTAGTTGAGATCAAGTAAAATAAATGGGCAGAACATGTCATGAGCAGGGAAGATAGCTGATGTTCATTAAGGGTTACGGATGCGATTGCAAGAGAAGGGAAGCGTAGCAGGGGGAGGCAGAAAGCTAGATGGGTACATGAGATAAAGCAGGTTGCAGGGACAACATGGCCATAATTAGCACATCAACGGGGTAGTTGGAGAAATATGGGAGAGGTCTTTGCCCTGCAGTGGGCGTAGTCAGGCTGATGATCATAATGATCATGATGAAAGCATATCGATGAGTATCCTGTTAGTCTGTTAGGTTAACCCTTTAGTAGGCGGGTGGTATGGAGTGGCATGCCAAATCTGAAACAAAGAAAGGTGGAGAACCTACTGTAAGACATTGGCAATGCTGACAACAATAACTGATAATCACGCGAAGCGATCCAAAGCATAAATTGCTGTACGGCAGCAAAAAATGCGAAATTTCAGCGGCCTTTGCAGCAGGTATCGATATTTTAGCATAGGGTGTCAAGGGGTCGACGCAGAAATCTATCCGTTGTCTTTGTTAGATCGAGAAAAAAGGCCGAGCATAGGCACCAACGCTCCTAAACGGTGAAGGTGCTATGGAACGGTTGCTATGGGATGGCTACTATGGGGTGGATAGGTGTAACGTTAAGGGATAAGAAAAGAGCAGATTGGGTGAGGGAAGAAACGCGAGGTAATTACATCTTAGTTGAAATCAAGAAAAATAAATGGGCATGGGCCGGACATGTAATGAGGAGGGAAGATAACCAATAGTCATTAAGGGTTACCGACTGTATTCCAATGGAAGGGAAGCGTCGCAGGGGACGGCCGAAAGTTAGGTGGGCGGATAAGATTAAGAAGTTTGCAGGGACAACATGGCCACAATTAGTACATGACCGAGGTAGTTGGAGAAGTCTGGAAGAGGCCTTTGCCCTGCAGTAGGCGTAACCAGTCTGATGATGATGATGATGATGATGATGTAATCATCATCATCGACACTCTTGCAAGACACTCTTGCTCCGTTACAGCGTGTTTGCGCTCTGGTTTACTTAAAAAGCGGTGGCATAGGCAGCCACGTGTTCTACACTGTCATAAACTTGGGCTGGCACCGCACCTAGTCCAATTGCACTGACGTCGGTATGTACTTAAGCGGCAGGAGACTGCTTAAAGTGGCAAAATATGGGCCCCATATTAAGCACGACCTTGAGTTGTGACACTGACGAATCGCACTTTTATGTGATTAAAAAGGTACATCCTTGTTCAGTAGGGAAATTATACGGTATTCCAGGTTGGAAAATTTGGACACGTAACGGCGGAGGTGAGCACATGCTTGAAAATTTCCGGAGTTCTGTGTCCCAAGTGGCATTTCTTGGGAAAACATTGAGCGTAACTTTCTCAAGTCACGTGAGGAGATGGTCAACACGATGGCTGTACTCGTTAAATAAACCGTCAGATATCAGAATATCGTACAGATAACAACGACAAATTTCTAACTGTAGTCCGTGAAGAAAGCTGCGCGCGTGCCGCTGAAACATTCTAGGGGCTTTACAAGGACAAAACAGCATCAGATTATATTCAAAGAGACAGTGTGATGTTGCACAGGCCCTTTTCTCGCTATATTCTTAATGCATAACAAAATGCCAAAAGCCAGGCCTTAGGTTCACATAGAAATACGAAGCTCAATGGAAGCAGTTAATGACGTCATCGACGCGTGGAGGCACTCTTTCTTGAGTTGTGACGTTGGCAGTCTACACAAAACCTGGAGGAGCCTTGCCTTGCCTTGCCTTGCAATGATAACAGGTGCAGCGCAAAGACTACATGGCACCTAAATACTACTCTTCCTGACAGGTCTTCTGCCTGTTGAGCAATCATTTTGCGCTCTGCTGTTGAGACGCGGTATGGTTTCTTGCCGATAGGATGAGCAGATACGGTGTCAACCACGTTACGAGTCTGGGACGCTGGTACGCGAGCCTGTTCGAAGCTCTTACCTAAACCGAATAATGGTGCGTGCTTGGCGAGAACATGGAGCAATGCTTGGCAATTGTCTGATGGTAACGACTTGTTCACTATAATCTGTAAGTTGGCCTGTGTAAGGTAAGTAACAGAGGCGGAACCTGTTTCTTTGTAACTTAAGGACCACAATTACAACTGCTGACATTTTGTAGAAACAGTGCAAGGCGCATTTCGGTCCGTAGAAGGAAAGGTTGCCAAGGAGAATTCAAAACACATGTTCTTCAACATCATCATCAGAATAGTTATGTCTGGTGCAGAACAAAGGCCTCGCGCTGCCATCTCGAACTACCTCTGTCCTGCGCCAAGAGATTCCAGCTTGCGCCTGGGAATTTCCTAATTTCATCACCCCATCTGGTTTTCTGCCACCCCCGACTGCGCTTCCCTTCTCTTGGCAGCCATTCTGTCACTCTAATGGCCTACCAGTTATCTAACCTACGCATTACATGGGCTAGGCAGCTCCACCTTTTTCTGTTAATGTCAATTAGAATATCCGCTATCCCCATTTGCTCACTGATACACTACCGGTCTCTTCCTGTCCTTTAACGTTACGCCTAACAGTTTTCGTTCCATCGCGCGGTCCTTAATTTGTTCTCAAATTTCTTAGCCAGCATCGAAGTTTCTGCCCCATGTGTTAGCACTGGTAGAATGCCATGATTGTACACCTTCCGTTTCCGTAATAGTGCTAAAGCTCCCACTCAGAATCTGGCAATGTCTGCAGTTTGCACTCCAGCCCGTTTTTATTTTTCTGTAAATTTCCGTCTGGTAATCAGGGTCTGCTGCAAGTAATTGACCTATATAAACCTACTCTACACCGACAGTTCAGGCTGGTTTTGCGATCCTCAACTCCTGTTCTCATGCGAGGCTATTCAATATTGTCTTTTTCTTCTGCATAACAATATTAAACCCCACTCTGACACTTTCTATGTTAAGGTCCTCAATCGTTTGTTGTAATTCGTCTCCAGTGTTGCTGAAAAACGGATTGTCGTCTGCGAACCGAATGTTACTGATACATTCGCCGTTGATTCTCATTCCTAAGCCATCCTAGTTTAATAGCTTGAACACTTCTTCCAATAACATTGAAGAGATTGTGTGTCCTTGCCTGACTCCTTGCTTGACAGGTACCTTTTTACTTTGCTTGCGGAGAACGAAGTTAACTGTGGGAACTTTGTAGATATTTCCCAATATATTCACGTACGCTTCCTGCAGCCCTTCATTGTGTAATGGTTGTATGACTGCTAGTGTCTCTGCGGAATCAAATGCCTTCTCAAAATTTAAGAAAGCCATTAAGAGGGCTTCAGTGTGCTCTTCAGATTTCTCGATTACCTTATTGATGACATGCACGTGATCCATTGAACGATATTCCTTTCTGAAGCCACCATATTCTCTTGGTTTGTTGAAGGCAAGTTCTGTCCTCATTTTATTGCAAATTATCTTGGTGAATATTCTAAACAATATCAAAAGAAAGCTAACGTAGCCATATTTTTCCGTTCTTTAACCTTCCTTTCTTGTGGATAGTATAATGTTGGCATTCTACCAGTTCTTTAGTGCACTTGAAGTCGCGAGGCATCGCCCACGACTTCAATGCTATTCACTGAATGCTTGGAGAGGTATTCAAGCTACTAAACTAGGATGGCTTAGGAGGGAGGATCAACGGCGAATATCTCAGTAACATTCGGGTTGCAGACGACATTGTCCGGTTCAGCAACACTGGGGATGAATTACAAGAAACGATTGAGGACCTTAACAGAGAAAGTGTCAGTGTGGGGTCGAATATTAATATGCAAGGTTTTCAAGCGTGATATTTCCTTCTTCTTTGATGAAATGAACTGTTATTCCATCTTCACCGGCTGCTTTTCCCCGTGTCATATGTTGGGAAGCGCTTATAAATTCATCGCTACCTATAGAATCAGCATCTGTATACTACTCTTTACTACTTCGAATGAAGTACAGTAGCGTATCAACAGAGTAAGAACACAGTAGCGTGGCTGCTCTGGGTACTGGGCATATCACTATATAATTCTTCTTTTGCAATTACTGTATCTTCTAAATTGCTGTTCATATTACTTTGCTTATTTTTATTTGAATTATAGTGTATTTCAGTGCATTTCAGTGCCTACTAGTTGCTTTGCTGCCTTGCTTCCCACTTCAACTGCTGCACCCGGAAACCAGCCTAGTTACGTTTTCATTCATTATCTCTGTCATCTTCATCTCTCTGCTTTAAAGCTGCATATTCATTTGTAAACAGCAACCTGAACAGGGCAACCTTTACTCTTACGGCGTCTAGACTGGCCTGTCTCTTGACTAATTTTGCTCTTTCTCTTTTCATACTGACGGAAATGCTAGATATCACTAACATATGATCACTGCGCTTGACCCAACCTAACACTTCTACGTCCTGTACTACGCTGAGATCGGCGGAGAGTATGAAATGCAGTTCATTTTTTTTTCTCCATTGGGTCTTTCCCAGCTTGGCTTCATGTTTCTGAACTGGCGGAGCAGGTATTATTTATTCGGAGCTTATTCCTTTTGTAATGACGAAGATAGCACAAGCGTTGCTGCGACGGCATGGCTCCTGAAGTTAGGAAGAGGGTTCGGTGTTGTTGCTTTTGCTCACGCTGGCCCTCGCTGGAACTGCTAGCCTGGTCTCTGTGCTGGATCCGACGTGACAAGGATCCCCGCTAACCATAAATAAACCTCGTGACATTTGGTGGAGATACGGTGGAGGTCGAAGTGCCCAAGGCCTCCGCTATTACTGCAAAACATTATAGAAATACAAGTTGAAGGAGTAGCTACATTCACACCTGTCGACACGGGCGCTACCATTTCCGTCCTACGTGAGTCTATTTGCCGTAAGATCCGTAAGATCAGGAAGGTCATCATATCACTTTCTGGCCTTGTACGATCGTACTGCAACCACGGAACCCGTCGATGCTTCAGCCGCATGCACTGCTGGGATGGTTATTCAGGATGTACTTTACACGATTGAGTTCCTTGTGATGCCTTCCTGCTCTCATAATGTCATCCTGGGATGGGACTTTCTCTCGCGCCAGATTGCCGTCATCGACTGCGCCCGTGCCAAAGTTTCTCTGTCTGCCCTTAACAACATTCTGCCGGCCGCCTCCCGCGCCCCCTGAAGATTATTGTCACCGCCGATACTAATCTGCCGCTGAGCACCTCAACACGGTCTCTTTGTTTTCTCGATCTGAGCTCGACACTCGCGTACTGTTCACGTCCCCAACTGCTTTTCTTCACCGCAGCTTTTAGTATTTCCATTCGCTGTTCTTGATCTAGCCACTGGTACAACAATTATGCTAGTGCACAAACAGTTTGCATACCCGCTCACTTCCCCTCTTGACGAGTCGCTCGCTGTGCCGAGTCCATCCGCATGTCTGCGTGTTTGGACTTGCCGGGCTCCTTTCTGGACTTTCGCTCGACGCCATGACACCATTTCCGAAGAACTCCCAATTTGCTACCAGGTCTTTCATTCGTGCGTGGAAGCCAACCTTTCCGTCGAGCACCGCGAGCAACTCCTGTCTCTTCTAGGTATTTTGGCTCTTCCTTCGACCGTACGGAACACGTCTTGGATCGTACGGACAGTGTTTCCCACCAAATCGACACCGGGTCCCAGCCTCCCCTGTGTCTCAACGGCGGGGCGCTGTGTAATCAAATATGCTCGAGCGTCTTGTCATTCAACCACCCCAGAGTCCGTGGGCTTCTCCAGTGGCGCTAGCGCGTCTATTTCTATGTCTATTACCGACGCCTCAAAAAGTAACATGGAAGGACGTCCACTCCTCACCCCGAATTGATGATGTACTTGATTGTTTACAAAGCGCCGAGTACTTCTCGTCATTGAACCTGCGATCTGGTTACTGGCAAGTTCCCATGGCTTCATGCTATCGTCCTAAGACAGGCGTAGAATGTACGGCTTTGTCCTCAAGTATAACCGTGTCTGCGAAGCCTGTCAACAACGCAATGTTTTTCCAAAGCGGTGGACCAGCGCTCTAGAACCCTTACCTTGCCGTGCGCGGCCTTTCGATCACTTGGGCATAGACCTTCACGGTCCACTCCAATGCACTGCGTCTGGAAACCGATGCAGAATCGTTGGTGTGGACCATCTCACCTGATATGTTGAGCCAGCAGCTACAGCACGCGAAGTGTCCATCTCGGCTCCTTCGTTTCGGTATGGATTCCGCATCAGGTCTCCGGTCTTTTCTCTAAGCTGCTCACTCAATACCACGGACCCTACCAGATCGTTGCATGTACACCTGCTGCAAACTATGTGGTCGCACTTCCGACGCTACCTGACGACCTGCGACGTCGCAGTCGTGAGACAGTGCATGGCAGCGGGCTTAAACCGTAATATGATCCCCTTATTGTGTCGTCACCGTGAGTCGCCAGGAAGGCTACTCTTACCTCGTGGGGCCATTGTATTGACAAAGAGAGCGCAAGCGTTGCTGCGGCCGCATGGCTCCTGAAGTGAGGAAGACAAAGACCAAAGAGTCGGTGTCATTGCTTTCGGTCGCGCTGGCGCTTGGCTGGAACTGCTCATCTGCTCTGTTTGCTGGACCCAACGTAACTGGGATTCCTCCTGACCGTCAATAAACCTCGGAGCACTTTACACGAATTCTACCAACGTGTCTCCTCTAGTGCTCCTAGAATCAATGCCGTATTGGCCAATTACTTGTTTACCCGCCTGCTTTTTCCCTAGTTGCGCACTGATGTCGCCCACGACTACAGTATACTGAGTTTGCACTTTTCTTGTCGTTAATTAAATTTATTCATAAAGCTCTTCTATTTCTTTGAAATAGTGACTGGAGGTTCGAGCGTAGGCTCGTACTACTTTTATTCCATATCTCGAATTGAGCTACGGCTACTGCTAGCCATTCATTACAGCTGTAGAATTCACCAATGCTGCCCACTATATCGTAATGAATTAGACATCGTACTCCGTATTGTCTCTTATCTGGAAATCCTCTGTAGCAGCGGACATGGCCGTTACTGCACACTGTATAAGCCACGCTAAGGCCAATATTAGCTGATGCAATGCCTGATAATTAATCAAAGAGCTTTGCTAAGCTAGCTTCACTCGAGAGGGTAAGTGTTTTGAACGTGGCCAGGTTCAGTTTCCCGTGGCGACCTGTCCGGATCCAGAGATACCTAGTACCCTCTGCCGCGCCGCAGGTCTGACCGCCGCCTTGGCCAGCTGCTTCGCCGCCGCTGGAAACTGAGGGCCACTGGCTAATTGTAGAGGTCATGATGGACGCAATGGCCGAACACTGCCCCAGGGTGGCCAATTCTTGTTCTGCTGAGGGAGTGCCTTTGTGGAAGCTTAGTGGGCCTTCCTAATTTCGTTGCACCTGGAGCGATGGACAGTATCGCCCCTCTGGCTGTCTAGATTTTTTTTGCCGATGTCAGGCGGCACTCTAAACCCATATTTCGTATCTTCAATTAGTAACAGAAAGAACGTAAAGCAGCAAAACGCGTATTATCAGCGCTGATGAGAGAAACCGTCTCTATGAGGACATCAAAAGCGCGAGCGTCCGTAGCAGAGGCATTAACCGGCATTGCGCCATTGGCTGTGGCCGCAGCAGGACGTCCACAATGATGGCGAGGGTCACAGAAGAGTGCACGGAATCCACAGTAACAGAAGAAAACAAAGCGTCACTAGCGCCCAGATCTACAATACCACCACACTATCAAAGAATATTGATTCATAAAATGCCGTCTTGTGTGGAATTAGGCAGAACTAGGCCAATTCTGCCTTGAAATATCTGCACCTAAATGTGATGGTTACAACACACACCAATAGGTCTTAGCGAGTCCCCACTAACTGCCCGTCACGTTCGACAGCTCTCCCGCTGAAACATCACTTTTTGTCATAGCTAATATTAAAAAATGGAACTCATCACAGGAAGAGCTGCTTCAGTGTGTATTCAAACATTCGTAGGAAGTCCATCTAAAAGCAAGGAAAACTTATCCTGCGATCTGAAAATTTGTGATGACTTACGAGGGTGTAGTGAAAACATCGGCCGGACCACTTCACCTACAACTCAATATTCTGTTCAATGGCGACAGTTCCAAACCAATTCTCATAAGAGTTTGGTACTACTATATGCTATAGATCCAGCAATACACGACTAATAAGTGCAAACCTTGCGATGTAGGAGCTACCTTAGAACACATAATATGGGAGTGCCAGAGGTCGATATACAGTAATGATAACGTAGCCTCCACCGACAGCCTCCGTGCGAGTTGGCAAGCCCCGCTGCTTAGCTCAGCCCTGGACGAGCCACTCTGGGCGATCCAGCATGGCGAGGAGGCCGCTATAGGAGGCAAGACCTCCTGGTGGACACATAGGCGGAAGCCCAGTCCGCAAACACGCCATATATAAAATAAACTTTGTGTCACCTCCATCGACCGTACCATCTAGTTTCCGGGCTGTTCGTAGGTGAGGTGGCGACTGGAAGATTTATATAGGCGCTCTCTTGCAGTCAGTGGCGTCAAGCTTTGTACAGAGACAGGTGAGTGGCTGCAGGTGTTTTCTAAAGACCATTTCTGATGTTCGTACTCAGAGTCCAGCGAGTCTTACCGTGCCAGCTGTTGCGTCGAGAAGATGCCGGTGGTCCTTCGTAATATGATTGTTGCACGCGTTGGCGCTCAATGCAAAATGAAGCTACACCTCTACGGACACAGCCTAGAAAACACGCCTGTGGCTCGCGAATCGCACCGAACCTTCCAGTACGCTCCATGTACTCGAGACGTCTGTACCAAATGTGATGGTTACAACACACACCAATAGGTCTTAGCGATTCCCCACTCACTGCCCGTCACGTTCGACAGCTCTCCCGCTGAAACACCACTTTTTGTCATAGCTAATATTTAAATATGGAACTCATCACAGGAAGAGCTGCTTCAGTGTGTATTCAAACATTCGTAGGAAGTCCATCGAAGTCCATTAACTGATGTTTGAGGGCGACGACGTGTGCCCGGATGTGCCGCCTGCCGCAGCTGTGCCCAGAGTACCGGGTGTGCTGCCTGAAGAAAGGCGGTTGCGACCAAGACGTGTGTACTGTTGAAGACCTTCTGCGGATCATCGCAAGGTTGTGAATTGTAAGGTGGCCGTTGCGGTGATCTTGCTCGTGGCGTGTCTTAAATCGCACGGCCTTGACAGACATACAAGCTTCGTTGTGCCGCTGATAAGCATCATCGAAGCGTGCATTTCGCGCAGGTGCAGCTTCAGGTCGAGCAAGTTCATCGGGGCTATTGGTCGTATAGTGAAGCCCGGATGGTAGAACAGACGACAATTGCGGGGGCAGTCACATTGCTGAGTCGAGGAAACTTAGTTATGGTGCGCCAACTAATGAGAGTTTGAAACGTGCGACAATGTTTGATGACGTTGGCTAGTGTCTGCAAGACATTCTTTTCTTTGAGGAAGTCGTAGATGTCCTTGGCATTTACTTTGAGAATGTGGCTCACATTGTCACCTTCTTTCATATAAAACTATCGATAAAATTGTATAATTTCAAGATTTCCACCAGGTAAAGTCCAGCAAGCCTCATCGGGGAATTGAGCACGTTGCAATATAGTTTGCTCAGCCCGCTTCTATTTTACAGGTGCATCTCCGAAGCGCTTGTGGATTTCGTCCAGAAACTCTTTCCATGTGAAATGAGTCGCATCGTGGTTTTCAAACCATATCAGCGCCTTTCACTGGAGAAACAGTACCA
Source organism: Dermacentor andersoni (assembly GCF_023375885.2). Lineage (NCBI taxonomy): Eukaryota > Metazoa > Arthropoda > Arachnida > Ixodida > Ixodidae > Dermacentor > Dermacentor andersoni. Next base: position 51,007,374 of record NC_092820.1, on the reverse strand, counting down.
TATTGGTCAGCTGCATGATTACTATAATCCACTTACCCTGTTGTAGTGGTTTCGCCAATCTTCAACGTTTTCTCCTAATTTCCCAGCGGAAGTCCGCGACGCCAAGTACAATTGCTAGGTAATGCCAGACGAAGTCCGTGTGTTGTCGCCGTCAGGGTTGATCTGGAATGAAATCGATGGCAGTCCGGCCACTCGGCGTCTTTGACGTTGCTTCAGGTGCTCCGCTTCCGCGATCGTTCGCCATGGATTCTGCGACGTTACCCAGCAGCTCCACCAACATTATTATGGTGATGCTGCTATAGCGAGACACGTTTATATATGGGAGATGGTGAATGCTGATCGCGAAAGGTCTAGGTTAGCTTGCTTGCTACCTATATTATCACTTGCACCCACTGCGGGTGTTCGGCCAAAAAAGCCGGTGGGTAAAAGGGTCGGGAGAGAAAAAACTGTAGAGAAAAGGTTAGGGTAAAGCTGAAATCGTATGGGGAATGAAAATTAACAAGATGATGTTTGGGACTTCTCTAATTAGAGAAAAACGGGTGCTTTATGAAACAATAAGAAATATGGAAGTCATCAATTTTAAATAACTTTTTGATGACGTCAAAATGACGAAACGCTGCTGTCAATCATTCAGACTTCGAACGTTTCATCTGCTAGGGGTAGAACGGGCGCGAAGTCCGTCCGTTAGGAGCGGACGGAGATTGGACGACTAATGTTGGCTCGGATTCGATCCGAGCGTACTGACTAGCTTAATGAAAAGGACATTTTGCTTTGGAAGGGTACGTTTGTATCCAATTCAATCCAGTGCGGCACACTTGTTGAGAAAATGGCGCTCCCTTTGTCGTTGAACATTCCCGTTGCCTGTGCCATGGGCGCGCTCGCGCAGAGGCGACGATTTGAAGTGCATGATGCGTTTGACGAAATGGAAGAGCGAGAATTCCGCCGTCATTTTCGTCTTTGGAAACGGACAACGCTTTCTTTATGCGACGAGCTCGAGCCTATTTTCGGATGTCAGCGTGCCAGCGGCATTTCCACGGAAAGAAAGCTGTTGTGCGCATTGCGATTTTTTGGTACTGGCAGCGTCCAGCAGAGCTTCTGTTCGGAAGAAATGATAGGCATGGCGCAGTCAACCGTCAGCGATACCACTCACGAGGTCCCGGAGGCCATAATCGATGTCGGCACCCGACAGAAGTGGGTGAGCTTCCCGTTGACCCCAGATGCCAAGGCGAGGGGGAAGGCGGCGTTCGCACGGCGCGGGCGGAATCCCGGTGTGCTTGAAAGTGTCGACGGCACACTGATTGCCATACAGCGGCCACAAGCCCTCAGTCCAGGCCACACCGAGAGTTTCATGACCCGCAAGGTTTATTATGCACTTAACACCATGGTCGTGAGTATCATAGAAATAATTTTTTTACAATCCGTGGTCGGCTTTCTCACTTGCCAATTGTATAAATTTTTACGTTTATTTTCCTGCTCGGCCCGTTCCAACATTAACTGTTGATGCAAGTATAACGTGACAAAATACTGTTGGTGCTTCGGATCATGTGCGTCTTCAATGAGGTTTAATGCTCATGTTTCAATGGGCGTTATCTCTAGCAACACGTGTACCTTTGATAGCACAGCATAAGTATTTAAACCTTGATGTGCGATGCGACTGCATATATTTAGATTACGCGTCTTTGAGCTATTGTAGTACATGGGATGAAATAAGTACTAATTGCGATACTTCGAATGGCTGGCAAGAAGGTTTATAACTACGAAGTAATGAGCTAGAACTAACTTGCAGCCTATATTCAAGCGGGTTTGCGGTTGTCAGGGCCTTTAGGAGAGATGTGCTAGCTGAAACCTTAGTTTTAGGCTGTATAGCTAGTTTCTGTTCAAGAAAAAATTTGTTTTTTCTCAGTATACGCACATTAACTTACTTTTGGGAAAGCCCATACAAAGAAATGCTTTCACGCTATCTTGTAACACCACTTTGCACCCATTTTTTATTGCATAGGTGTGCGATGCAAACCTGCGAATCTTGGTGATCGATCCCCGTTTCCAGGGGGGGGGAACCCTCTGTGCAGCCGTCTCGCATCAGAGCTACTAATATCTACTAGGTAAGTAATGGAAATGTGTACGTCTTGCGCGCAGAGAGCTCGTGTCATCTTTTTACGATACAGGAGACTCTGGGTATGCCTTGGAGCCTTGGCTGCTGACGCCAGTGCCTGGACACCCCGCTGGCGATGCCCCCGAGGGCTGATTTACCAGGGCGCACGCCTCCATGCGCAATGTTGTGGAGCGATCCATCGGGGTACTGAAGAGCAGGTTCCGCTGCGTGCAGCGCTACAGTACGATGCTGTACAGCCCCGATCGAGCAGCGACAATCATTGGTGCTTGCGCTGCTCTCCGCAACATTGCTTTGGAGACAGGAGAACTGATGTTTGAGGGCAACGACGTGTGCCCGGATGTGCCGCCTGCCGCAGCTGTGCCCAGGGTACCTGGGCTGCCTGAAGAAAGACGGGTGCTACCACCACGGGACATTTATTTGAGGCGTAGGCAGCGGCGCAGTGACGTGGTTAACCTGTTTCGAGGTCCACGGAGCGCGCATGCTGCCCACATTGTACCACCGCCTCCTTCAGTCCCGTCAGCAGCACAGGAGTAATCTTCAGGTAGCTGCCTGGTGAGTTGTCTTGCACAAGGTACTGTTAACAATGTACAATTTAGCGGGGCGTCCAGAGTAGGACTCAATAACGGGTGTTTCTGTGGGATCAGACGTCATTAAAATAGAAAAACTGAGTTTAAAATTCTAGGCTGCGACGTAGCACACATCTGCATAATAGGTGGACAGAGGTGCTTAAGAGCAAAGTAGTATGGTGCTGTGGATTCTGTCAGGCGTTTCCTTCAGTTAGTGGTCGTATAGCATGTGTGCCGCAAAGTTCTTGCAGCTGCTGCCTATGTATATGCACCAGTGTTTTCCTTGAAGACTGGAAGAGAATTAATGCAAAACACTGCAAATACTTTACTGTCTCTTGTTTACAGCTTCAGATACATCTGTTTAGACTGAACAAACATGCTTCTTGCATTACATGACCCCATTAGAGCGCAATGCGATCCCTCTCACTTGAATGAATAAAGTATCTACTCCAGTTTTATTCATGTACACATTCAGCTGGCTATCACTATTGTCGAACACAATGCATTCCGTTGCATTTAACAGCAAGTACAATTTCCGACTAGATTTTTCATGCGTCAGGGCTGGAAAAGCAACTAGTCAGTCTGACTAGTTTGAAACATTGCCATACAAAACGTATGTCTTAGCATCACACACCTACAGCCTTGCAACAGCATGCTGCATAATAAGCAGTAGGACCACGAATGAGGAACATCTACAAAAAAGATCACAGTTACCAGAATATGAAGCCAGCAGAAGGCTGTATTGAAATTCAGTGGCTTTCAATGGGGACATAACATGTTCAGATGTATCACAGAAACGTGTAATTATTGCATCGCATTTGTCGATGCTCATGAGATCGCAAAAAAAGAACACACACACAGATCGATTCAACCATACACATGTGTCTCACATGTCCTTTTCAATAAAATATAGTGAGTTCGCAAGGACGTTGTTCTTTTTTCCATTTAGAGGGTCGCACCAGCTCTCAACTAGCATCTGCCATTTGTCATGATTCGGCTAACAGTTGGCTGGAGTTACAGCACAATACAAAAACAGGATAAAAACGAAACGATTCGGCATGGTAGCCCTATTCCAGCAGAAAATAAACATTGCACTGCCCGCTTGGGCCTTTCGTTCGTGTAGTCCCTGGCTCGAAAAGAGGAAAAAAAACGAAGCTTGATTATACCCTCCTTGCACTGCTTTGCTGGATAGACGTGCTGAGGGCCTGCGCCACGACACCGATGTGGTGGAGCTCACGCAACTCCTCGCCATGTTGCTGCAACAGGCGCTCCATAGCTGCAGCCTGGCGGTTGACCGCAGCTCTTTGTTGGCTGGCCTCGTCGGCGAGGCGTTCAAGAGCTGCGGCCTGTCGAACAGCCGCCTCTTTAATCTCTCGAAGTACCTGGAAACCAAGAAATATGCCAAAAGTGTTATGCTCTACAGAACATACGCACAACATTTTTCTCTGCCTAGAAGATTCACTGGCCTAACAGCATCGGCAAATGGTGTGGAGTTAGATGGACAATCAATGCACTGTCTTTACTGAGAGACAAATGCGGCTCTGGAACTGATATGCTGTGGTCTCTTTAAGCCCATCTTTCAAGTCGAACCATTATCCAGTTTGCGACAGCATTATGATTATTCACTTTTTTGGCTTGTAAAAAATTCTGACTTCGTGCAGGGAGCACCCTTTCCAAAAAAAGAACATGATTACTTAACATTTAATCTTGCATGAGACTCCCACAAGTTTTAGAGTGCCTTCACTGGTGACACAGTTTAGTTTCAAGCCTGCAAAACATCGTTGCTGTCTACGTTGAATGTATCTGTTATATACATTTGAGTCGTGATTGAAAAAAAAATTCGCAGCAGGATGTCTGCGCTGAAAAGTGAGAAGATTACTTAATTAAATTTCTTCCCTTTTTCATTTGTTGAATGCATCTCGTATGTAGGGGTGTATGTAGAACAATCTCTGCTCATTTGTCACCTGTCCTTGGGAGCAAAGTTGCTCATGCATTAGTCTAGCTGTCACCCTTGATGTTCTTGTCCCTAGGTGTACAACTGTTAAGCATATTCAGCAGTGAGTACGTGTATGTTACTTTAGCAGTGTTTATTCTAAAGTGTATGTATCCTTTATAGCATGTAGGTTGGTAAATTTGCGAGAAAAAAATGTGTTTCTTTCATCTTCTACTTACATAAACGCAATTCAGGGATGACATAAAATGATCAAACTGACCGTGACAATGTCATCCCGTACAAAAATGACTGTTGATTAACCATTGATATATTGTTGGGCAATTGTTGAAACAACGGACTTCAACAAATTTTCAAGAGCAGTTGAGTTCACTCAACTCTTGCTCAACAATATTACCGTTGAGTATTCTCAATAAAGAATTTATTGGGTAATTTGTGTAGACTTTTCTAGTTTTCTTTGTATTGTAGTAGTTGAGCCCAGTATACAATAATTAGGAGAGAGAGAGAAACAACTTTACTGGTCCATTATGAAATGAAACGCGTTAAGCGTCTGATGGGGTGGCTCCCTCTTCGCGGGCTCCATATGCTTCCAGGGCCGCCTGGCCCCTGTGGATCAGTCGGAGCTGGTCTATAAGGGCGGGGCTGGACAGCATGATCTCCCATCGCTCGTAAAGGGTGGGGATAGCAGGTGGGTTAGTTATGGGTATAGGTGGGGGGTGGTCTATGGAAAAATTGCACTCTCCTGTGACGTGCCGAAGGGTGCCTAATGCATTGCAGTGAGGACATGTGTTCTTATATCTCTCTGGGTATATTTTGTTCTGGAGGCAGGGGTGGGGAAAGGATCCTGCCTGGATTGGCCTGTATATTGTTTGTTCGGCTCTCGTCAAGGAGTGGTGGGGGTGCGGGAAGGTCTTCCTGCCGTCCCTGTAATATTTGACTATATCTCTGTAATTCGTGATGGGTTGCCCTCCCCTTGCCTCTTTCTCGTTGGCCCGGGAGTTTAGCGCTCGGGCCTGTTGATGAGCATATTCATTGCCATCAACTGAGGAGTGCTTGTTTTGCTTGTTTAGGAGGCGTAGCTTTACTAAGGATTTTTAGTGCCACAAGGGACACCCAGCCAGATCTGTAGTTCTTGTGTGCAGCTTGTGAGTCCATGACGATCTTGGCGACGTTTGGTTGCAGGAGTGCGAAAGCTATCGCTGCTTCTTCTGCTTCGCCCGAAGACGGGGTGTAGATTGATGCGCAGGTGACCAGCTTTTCTAGCCCGGTGACCACGACTGTTGCCCTCGTGGAGCGTTTCGATAGAGAGGCGTCTGTATATAAAACAGTGTCGACTTCCTCCAGGGTCCTGGAGATGGCTCTTGCCCAGGCGTCGCGTCGCCCGGCATGCCTTGTGGGGTTCATGTTGCGTGGTAGTCGTTTGCATTCCAACTTCTCACTCAACTTTTCGGGTAATTGGTCGTGGCGGGTGTAGTGCGATTCTTGCCATCCTAGCTTGCGGAGGACGCTTCTGCCCGCCTTGATTGCCCCTTTGATTGGATAGGTGGGCTTCTACGAGCTCGGCTACTATGTTGTGGACTCCCATTTGAAGTAATTTTGTCGTGGATGAATTTACGGGAATACCCAGGGCCTGCTTCGTGGCTTTCCTGATTATTGCGTCAAGTTGTAAGACGTCCCTCTTGAGGAGCTGCAGGTACGGCGCTGCGTAGACGATTCGTGCGATAACAAAGGCCTCAACGAGGCGCAAGGTGTCCGATTCCTTCAGACCCCTCCGCCTGTTGGCCACTCGTCTGATCATGTTCAAGATTTGGTCTGACGTGAGCTTGATTTTTCTAATCATGGCTGTTGCCTTGCCGTCTGCCTGAATCAGGAGGCCCAGGATCCTGAGTTGAGGCACCGGGAGGGTCCGGTTCTCTCCAAAGTGATTTCTATGTTTTCTGCTTGTGTCCTTGATGCACGTGGTCTGACAATGGTCAGCTCCGATTTTTGAGGCGAACAGCAAAGGCCACATGTCTTCATATAGCTATTGATCGTGTCAGCCGCTTTTTGGAGCCTGTTTTCCATCCAGCCATCCGACCCTGCCCTCGTAGTCCAGAGGGGGATGTCGTCGGCATATAATGCGTGGCCCAGACCATCTATTGATTCGAGAAGCTTGGGCAACGGCAGGAGAGCCATGTTAAATAGGAGGGGGGAAAGGACCGAACCTTGCGGCGTTCGTCGATTCCCCAGGGAGATCGGTTGGGATGTCTCCTCTCCTATTCTGATCCTTGCCGTTCGGTTACGAAGAAAGTCTCGGATGTAGTTGTAAGTTTTCACTCCACAACCCGTGTTGCGCAGGTTGCGGAGGACACTTTCATGTGTGACGTTATCAAAGGCACCTGTGAGGTCTAGCGCTAGTATCGCTGGCGGCGCCTGCTTCGTTGCTCGCTTAATTACCAGTTCGTTGAGTTGTACGAGAACATCCTGGGTGCCCAGGTGTTGCCTAAAGCCATACATTGTCTCTGGCATCTTATCGGTGGCATCAAGATGTCGCTGCAACCTCTTAAGTACCATACGTTCCATGACCTTCCCCACGCAGGACGTGAGGGATATCGGCCGCATGTTGTCGATGTGAGGAGCCTTCCCAGGATTGGGTATGAAGCGGACTTCTGCCTCTTTCCATTCGTGTGGAAGCTTGCCAGACTCCCAGACCCGGTTTATATACTCGAGCAACTGTCTGCGGGCCTTGTGCTCGAGGTTGTTAAGTAACTTGTAGGTAATGGTATCGGGTCCCGGCGCGCTGCCCCTGTTGCTCTCGGAGATTGCCGAAATCAACTCGGTGTCAGTGAATGGCTTGTCTAACGCTTCATTGGTAGGTCCTGCGTAGTCGGGAGGTGCGATATCACCCTTCTCCGTTTTCAGGTACTTGGCCTTCAGGTCGTTGATGAGTTTGTCGGCACCCCCAGCATATTTGTTGAGGGTGCGCGTGAGGCTTCGATTTGTGGCGCTCTTGCTGCCAAGAGGATCGATCAGGTGACGAAGGAGGCACCACGTCTTCCAGGTAGAAAGGGTGCTCTGCAGTCCATCACACACGCTCAGCCTGTTCTCTCTGCACAGCTTGAACGCGTATTGAGCTGCTTGCTTGTTGAGATCATGGATGCGTTTGCGAAGTTTCTTGTTGTGTCGTTTCTTCCAGCGTCTGGTGAGGCTGTGTCGTGCTGCCCAAAGGTGGGCAAGCTTTGCGTCCACACAGGGTGTCTGCAGTGTGGTCGCAATTTTCTGGGTGTATTTTTCTACCAGCTCGAGTTGTTCCTTAGCCCATTCCCCATGCGGTTTGGTGCTGTTCGTGTCCTCGTCTTCATCGCCTGCTTGCCTTTTTCGAAGTTTGTCCCAGTCAGTTATCTTTGTTGTTCCCATTCGGGCCTTGAACGCGGGCCCCCTGATCGTAATATTGAGGATATCGTGGTCCGACCCCAGGTTCGCGCGTTTACGGCCAGCGGAGCGGAGCGGGCGAGCAGAGACGCGACTGCGCATGCGCACCACGCTGAGGCGGCCAGCGGTTTTAAGGAGCAGCGTTTACGTCCGCTGGGAAGCACTCCCCAGCGGTGGGTATACGCAGCGCGCGAGCGTGCGTAAGCGCGCGCGGGCGTGTATGGGAAACGCAAGATGGCAGCCGCGAACATGAACGCCGGTAGTTCTGCATCGACGACGGCGACTGCGGCACTGACCCGTACATTAGTACTCCGTACATTATTAAGAAATAATGTACTGAGAACATGTAACATATCTTTATTCAACATTTGTTGCATAATAAAAGCAAGCGTAATTCAAATTCATTTCTCAGTAACTCCTATTCGGACCACTAGGCGGGGCAGCAGAGCGCCCCGCTCTTTACCCCGCTCGAGCGGATGAGTGATCCGCCGGGCTAAAATTCTTTTTTCGCGAGCCGCTCCGCTGGCGCAACGGTGGAGACCGCGAGCGGAGCGAAACGTACACCGGCTGATCTAAAAGTCTCTACTAACGGTCGCTGCCGCCGTCACTTCGTTTGAAATAATGGTAGGCGAAGAGGCAGCGGCGATCACTTGCCTAAAATTGCATTGCTTCATCTGTTCCTGTCCGATACCGTTATCTTAATTTGTATGAGTCAACACATTTAGAACATAAGGATCGGCTTCTCTGCGCGGTGATAATTTTGTACAGTGGCCATGTCATCTTTCATAGGGGCTCACGTGGGCCGTCTAAGCGCTTGTTATCGCGTTCCGATACGTGAGAGGCGCGCTGCCTTTCAAGGTATATAGGCAGGCACTACGAGCTTAGGAGAACCGCGAGAAATAATTGTGCAGCAGGTGTGCAGCTGTGCTACGCTTGTACCACACTCGTACCATATTCACAATAGACCATATTCACACTATCAATCAGGCGATAGAAAAATGTGCGGTATATAACCAACCTTTATATATTGCTTTCATTGAATGGAGACATTGAGATGAAGTCATGGAGACATTGCGGAATCAGAGTGTAGACGAGCCGTATGTAAATATACTGAAAGAAATCTATAGCGGCTCCACAGCCACCATAGTCCTCCATAAAGAAAGCAACAAAATCCCAATAAAGAAAGGCGTCAGGCAGGGAGATACGATCTCTCCAGTGCTATTCACAGCGTGTTTACAGGAGGTATTGAGAGACTTGGATAGGAAAGAATTGGAGATAAGAGTTAATGGAGAATACCTGAGTAACTTGCGATTCGCTGATGAGATTGCCTTGCTTAGTAACTCAGGGGACCAACTGCAATGCATGCTCACTGACCTCGAGAGGCAAAGCCGAAGGGTGGGTCTAAAAATTAATCTGCGGAAAACTAAAGTAATGTAAACTAAAGTATACTTATGTAATGATATCTTAGTTGAAATCAAGAAAGATAAATGGGCATGGGCAGGACACATAATGAGGAGGGAAGATTACCGATGGTCATTAAGATTTACGGAATGGATTCCAAGGGAAGGGAAGCGTAGCAGAGGGCGGCAGAAAGTTAGGTGGGCGGAATTAGATAAAGAAGTTTGCAGGGACAACATGCCCACAATTAGTACATGACCGGGGTAGTTGGAGAAGTATGGGAGAGGCCTTTGCCCTGCAGTGGGGGCGTAACCAGGTTGATGATGATGATGATGATGATGTCCGCGCGGTGACTGTACTCGGATACACAGCGCAAATGAACAGAGATGTGGTGACGACGTCGGCAAAGAACACAGCCGCCGACGGGCTCGCCTTATCGCCTATCACTGCCAAAACTACCGCAGTAAGCATCTTCATCCAGCGCGACGTGTTGCCGTTGAAGGCGTACTGTACAATTTTAATAGGCGATAACCGAAACATGCCACCGTTTTCTGCTGCCTCTTTGAGTTGGACCGATCCGAATGTGCGTTGCTTGCAGAAGCGAAAGGAGTGCGATCGGCGCGTTGTCGCCTCGAGCTAAGCGTCGCATTCGAGCACCGTTTGTGCGGCGATGACGCGTGCATGAAGCTAGCTCACTGCGCAGGCACTGCCGCGCAAAACGCGCAAGGGCGTGTACGCGACATTCTGCACGCAAATCGCGTGGGGTGATCGGAGCCACCCCGGAGCGGTTAGCTTCAAAGAAGCGGTACATGTTCTCACTCGTACAGGCACCCTCTCGGCGTATCTTTAGGTCAGTCCTTCTGCTGGACCTCTACCCAAAGATTCGATATCTGCTTGGAAACGGCTATGGACTGTCGCGTAGTTTTTGGTTCTGCGAGAGAGCCGGGAATATCTTTCCCCGCTGTAAAACATCGCTGTGCGTGTTTTAGCTAACATTTACCATAGCAACCCATTTCTTCCTTTTCTCAACGCCACTCATAAAGAGTCGCAAATTTTTACTTGGCAGTATAGTGTGTACTTCTATTTCGTGCGTAGCTATGTGCAGTGTGTGGCAGATTCTTAATCCGCGTAATCTCAATTTATGTGTGCATTCGCTTCGCACAGGTTACGCATGCAGCAAATTCCCAGGTGCTAAAGGGTTCTACATCAGCAGCACCTTGGCGTCGTGCAAGAGACACCCGTTGATATGTGGCTGATTCACTAGCAAGCTCGCATCTCTGTTGCCACTCTCCATCAAGTGGGATTTTCAATTATGTTTTGCTCTGCTCTGTGGTGTACTAGCTGCCGCATGGACGCTGTGAAGGCTTACTTTCGATTTGCTCTGGATTTACTTTTGTTTGTGAAAATGTTTACCAGCCTAACCAAGTGATAGGTGCGTACTGTAAACAGCAGCACAAACAGAGGCGGACGATGAAATAGGTAGGAGCACACGTGAGCGCAAGCTCAACGAAAAGTTTACTTTTGATGACTGAGGTATTAAAGACACTGGTGAGCTTGACAAGGGTAAAAAGCCGTGCATGCGTGGCAGAAAGAGCCACGTGCGACAAGAAAAAATATGAAAAAGCCATGTCATGTAGAATAAACGTGCGTGAAAAACGAGAACTATCGGACAAATCTTTCGAAAAACCGAAAGATTTGTCTGGTAAGCGATACTACTCAACGAGAAATACTCTTTTGAGAACTGCAATTTTTTCCCACTAAGGGCAACAGATAACTTGGTTATGCATTTGTTTCGTTTGTGATCAATAAATATTGCTTCTGGAACTCCTCTGGTGTTGCGGTATAGACCAGAAAGAACGATTGTTTCATCACAAAGACCAGAACATAAGAGGACTTATGGAAGCATTATTTATTGATCACGAAGAAAAATTCATAAGCAAGATTTCTGTGACCCTTAGTGGGAAAGAGCTTCTGCAGTACTTCTCGTTAATATCACTTACCAGACAAACCTTTCAGTTTTCATGTTTTTGTTAGTTTTTCGCCCACATGTTTATTCTACAGGACGTCTTTCAGTCCTTTTTGTTGTGCCGGGCTGTTTCTGCTGCGTATCCATGGCTTTTTCTTTGTGAAGTTGGCCAGTGTGTTTAAAATATTTGTCTTCACGAATAAACTTCTAGTTGAGTTAGCGTTCATGTGTGTTCCTACCTTAATTCATCCTTCTCGTCTGTGTGGATGGTTGTCAAATATAAATGTACACCCAATTGGCGAAGTGTCCATAGAGTTGATACATGCAGTTATTTTCGCTGTTTATTTCAGGTAGGACGCTATAGGGTCTTATCTTTACTTTGTTTTTAACACTGATGTACATTTTTCTAGTTCAACTTCAAGGAGTCCTCTGAGGAAGACAATAAGAGTGATCGTAACATCCTCTGTGTGTTAGATTTATGAATTTCATCCATTCAAGGCATGACATATCACATGCCTGATTGTAGTTATGCAAGCATTCGTAGTGTTTAAACATACTAAGCTCTTCTTTTCGCTTCTAATGACGCTGCTTTGTAATGTGCTGCATTCTCCAGGTGCAGGAACCTTTTTTATGCGGGAAGTGCATGTGTTCTTTTTGTATATATTGGAGAAAAAATTGTCCTGAGCTTAAATATGCAGGTATATCACTTGTAATTTCTTTTCATCACGGGTGCTGTATCTCCCTCCGTCTTTGTTACTGATTTGTCCCAATTTTCATACAACTTTTATGTATTTTATGCAATGAAATTTTGGTAGCATTTTACCTGCGCAATTGAGGTCATTGGTGTTTCGTATACGCATTTATTTGCGTTTTTCACTGTCCCACTAATGAATGTGGCTGTCCAGTCATTGCAACCTTTTCTCATCTTTTATGACTATTTCTAGGTTACTTGATACTGCAAGTGGAGGTCACCATTTATTTGGCTGTTTGGAATTGTTAGCCGTGTGTTACTGCCAGTTTTCTGTGTTAAATAATTTTGTTTTCTCTTATCGTTCAAGGTATTAGCCTTGCCTTATCTCTTTATTGACTGAGGTACCACTTAGTTGCTGGGTATAAGGAAAAAGGCCCCTACAAGTGCCGTAACTAGCTTTGTGCAATTTCAGAAAAATTACCTCAAAATGAGCTCACTAAATTGAGGAAATGCCACCAACAAACTCTTCTGTACCCCAAATTAACATAATCAAATGGTGTACTGTTTGTTCTTGACTTGTGCCAGGGGATAAGCTGCATTCATTACACAAAAGTTTAACAAGCTTACTTCTGAAGAAAGCAAACCTTGCTCTTCAGAAATATATGGTTCAGGTGTTCGCCATGCCCGACAACTTTTTAAATCTTGTCTTGTTAATTATTAGCTAAGTTGAGTGTTGTTATTTTATAGAATAATTGGCAAACATGAAAATATATATATATATATCGAAGACAAAAAGCTCGGGCAAGCCTACTTTGGTTCTTCATAAAATTTTAATCGCGGTGAAAGACGTGTGTTAAAGCTTGTATATATTTACGTAAAGTCATTTGTTTCAAGTCTGTTATTTTGCCTTCTCACAGTCAGCCGTAGCTCTTCCTGTGATGTGTTAGTGTGCGAAACATTTTAATGTAACATATTCAGATGTCTTTTGTGTATTCACACACAAGCAGCTTCAAGTGTTCATGTGTTCAAAGTTGGTTGTTACAATGGTATGCTTAAGCCTTTTGTGTCGCTTTGCCTTCTAGTCGTAAACTTTAGTCGAAAGTAAAGACCACAATGATCGTTTTGATTGAATTCACGTGTATAGTTTTTTTCAGATGTATTCACACTGCCAGTGTGCTGTAGGTACTAGCTTATGTCTCCAGGTGCGATGTAATGGTGCCTTATGTACTGTAATAATGTTTCATGTGCACGCATCTTTAGTGTAAATAAGGGTACTTCAAATGTATCAGTCCCTGCTTTGCTTTTTGTGTTTCGGAAAGTTATGAGCAGGCACCGGGACATGCAAGTGTGAACAGCAAAGCAATGTCGATATATTAATAAAAATCCACTAGCGTAACGAAACGTCAATCATATTTCAATGGCGACTTCTGAAATCTCAATGCCATCTGAACTGGGCCACAATGTACTTTTCAGTGCTGTGGCAATAATAACTCAACAACATGTCAACAGAACTACCACAACGTCAGTTCAACGCAGAATCAATGGTAACCCAACAACCATTGAACAAAGCAAACACAACGGGCCGTCTAAGCGCAACGGACTTTCAATGGTAACTTAACAATTATTCAACATTGAGATGCCCAATGGTGTTTCAATTAAATTTTAGTAAACAATATTCAAGACCCCTCAACACTCAACCCAACAATTCTTCAACAAACTGTCAATAATTCCTCAATAAAAAAGTCAACATTGACCAACGATACTCCAATGACTTCTCAATACTTTTTTTTTTGTACGGCATCGGTCTGGCCTAGGCTGCGGGAACACTGGCCCGACATTCTGGACAGCAACTTCCCGATGCCAGCACGTCGAGGAGTATATCGAGGCGCTCGTCGAGGCTGCAACTGGATGGGCGCCCTGCTGGAAGGGGGGCTGCGCTGCTGTCCACCTGCGGTTAATTTTAAAGAATAAACACAACGTGACCTTACAACACTGCTTATATGCCGCTGCTAAAACAAACTACGAAGAAAACACGTTGGAGCTCGCATGACAAGCCATTGGTGCCCGCAGCCGTGCCAACTGACACTGACTACGCCTGGCTCTCGGCGGGCTGCTCGCTCGGGGCTCTCTGCTGGCTCACAGCGCTGACCTGCTGGCTCGGGCCAGGAAGAGCTGGGGCCTTCCTCCGGTACCTAAGTGTCAAAAACGTGTCATAACAACGCTTTGCAGCGCACTGGCGCGTTACGATGACTATAGAACTAACGCACTGCTGATAATACTCGCAAGCGACAGGCATCAAATGTGTACTAATGAAAAAGGATAGACAGTTGGGCGAGTTGGTACGGTAACATGATCTTAGCTTCTAGCGCGAAGGGAACACGGACACAGAAAGGAGCAGACAGGACGAACGCTAACTCTCAACAAAATTTTTATTAAAACCAAGAACACATATATAGGTGATTGTAAAAACCGTAGCATACGAACATGACAAGGTAAAAAAATCAGTTAAAACATATCAGGGAATTTGATGAAGCCGTATATAGAGCGGAGTGGAGTCGTTAACTATACCATCAAAGAGCAGGATGGCACTAGTACCAAGTTTAAGCAGTATAGGGCGACCTCCAACTCTGAAATCGGCCTAGAAGAAGTAGTAGAACACTCGGTAAGCTCGCACGCTCTAAGACCCGAGCAGCTAGATAAGCTAAAAGAGGTGTTAGGGGAATATCTCGACAGACTCAGCGATCGGCCGGGTAGAACCGAACTAATAACGCATGAAATTGAGCTGACATCAACCGAACCAGTAAGATCGAAGCCTTACAGGGTGTCTCCAAGACAGAGAGAGATTATGAAGGCAGAGATACAGCGCATGCTAGAGTTGGGAGTTATTGAGCCCGCTGAGAGTGACTACACGTCACCGCTAATACTGGTAGAAACCCCTAACAAGGACCCTCGTCCGTGTGTTGACTACAGGAAGTTAAATGCCATCACTAGGGATCAGCTGTACCCGATACCCAACATTGAGGAACGAATTTAAAGAGTTAGCGCTGCTAAATACATTTCAACTATAGATCTCGTGCGGGGGTACTGGCAAGTTTCCCTTTCAGAAAGTGCCAGCCGCTATGCCGCATTCATCTCACCTGTAGGCACTTTTCGCCCTCTCGCACTCAGCTTCGGGTTGAAGAACGCGCCGTTTAGCTTCTCTAAGTAATTGGATATTGTCCTAAAAGACTTGCAGGAGTTCGCCTTGCCATATCTGGATGATGTAGCAATTTTTTCGGACAGCTGGGAACAACACGTATCGCACCTCAAACAGGTGTTCTCCCGGGTGAGGGAAGCTGGCTTAACGATGAAAGCGAAAAAGTGTAGATTTGGGTGTTCGCAGGTTACTAATCTGGGCCATGTTGTCGGTCAGGGCACGAGACGGCCGGCCGAGCTGAAAATAGCTACGACTGGAGAATTTTCTCAGCCGCGCACGAAAACAGACCTTCGTTCATATTTGGGACTTGTGGGGTACTGTCAACGGTACATTCCGAATTACTCGCAAATGCCAAGTCCATTAACGGAAGCTCTCCGAAAGGGAGCACCGAGTAGGCGTACGCTGGGATAAGGACAAAGAAAACGCTTTCCAAAGTTTGAAAACGCTATTGGTGTCTCGTCCTGTGCTTCGCGCGCCAGACTGCACAAAGGAATTCATAGTTCAATGCGACGCAAGCGACGGTAACGGCGACGATAACGAGGATCATCCTATCCTCTAGGCCAGCCGTAAACTAAATGTAAGAGAGGAAGCCTACAGTGCTTCAGAGAAGGGAAGCGCTTGTTTAGTTTGGGCCGCCCAGAAGTTGTCGTGTTACTTGTACAGAGTGAAGTTCGTCTTCGAGACCGACCACTGTCCTCTGACGTGGCTCAATCAAATGTCACACAAAAATGGCCGCTTGCTCCGATGAAGCGTCACTCTCAAAGAGTACAACTTCTCCGTTAGATATAAGAAGGGAAAGTTGCATAGCAATGCGGATGGTTTGAGCAGGCTAACTTGAATTCTGCGTTTGAGGGTCCCGCCTAAATTTTAGGGTTACTAGTGTTAGTTTTCTTAAAGAAGATCCCCTCTCATTTAGCATGATTCCCTCCATGATTGCTGAATTTGTCAGCAGGAAATTGCTTCAAAAATTGGCATAGCGAAAGGCAGCATTTTTTGTTTCTGCACTTATGTTTTCTTTGAAGCCTAGCGGGTCTAAAGTGAGAGCCAATGCACGTCATCTCGGCGCAGAGCCGTGTTGTGGGGTTCATTTTGCAGTAGCCTGCCCTTGTTGGATGTTCTGTGGTGGTGACATCATTACACAAGTGGTTACTGCGAGCCAAGACATCACCCCCTGGCCACCAGCCGTTATCTTCCCGCCCAGCGGTTATCAACGTTGGACAGTCGAGTCTTTCCGGGCCATGGAGCCGCTGTTAAGAACGGCCCAGCTGAGGTGCAAGCGCTGCCAGCCAGTTGCGACGACGGCGGCGTCAACTTTCAAGGAACGCCACCGTTACGCTTTAGCCTCGTCTGACTGAATGTTGTGACCGTTGTGACTGAATGAGTTCGATGAAGCAGGCTTTGTTCCGCAACACGACACCGCCAACCGGGTCGGCCGCGAGCGGGAGAGTTGCCGCCGGAACGTCGTCAGTGACCCCTTCCCACGTGCCGACCAAGACGCAGGACAATGGCCACTCGGACGCGCTACCGAGGGTCAGCTCCGAGTTCTACGAAATTCGTGTGATGTCGGTTTCGGACAGTGAACCTCTGTGTGTGCGTGTGTGCGTGTGTGTGTAAGCCGTCTCGGGGAGAGGCGGCGTGTTTGCAATGACTGGACGAACGTTTCCGTCCCCTTGGAATCAAGGGGCGGACCGAGTGTTTATAAACCGCTGTTGTGTGGCTGCTCAGGACACTTTCTTAAGCAGTCATGTTAGACTGAGACACTCTCTCAAGCATTCGCGTTAGACTGACGTACTTTCTCTCGCAGTCATGCTAGACTGATGAATTGCATGTAAATACTGTAAATAAACCAATATTGCTCGTTCTCGATGGGAAGCAGTCCTTCCCTTCATCAACGACCTCAGCGTGGGTAAGTCGGATGACTGCATGGGCCAGCTACCTTCTAATTCTAATTTAAGACTCTTAAACATCGTAATGTAGTGACACTCTCCTTTTCCGCCTGCACTTCTCCTCGTTTCTTCTCTCTTTCACGCCCTATCCACGACCGTGGCGCCACCTACACCGCTCTAGCGTAGGAACGGCGCCAACATGCGCTCCTCGCCACTCTGTAGACGCTTCTCGAGCAAAAAATGGCGCTGAAACACGGCGCAAGGGCCCACGTGATGCTATTGGGTCAATAGCGGCGCGGTGGTGGCCTCGGCCAGAGCGCGCGTGGAGGAGGCGGCGTTCTTCAAAGCGAGGCACTATTTTACGACGTTTAAGAGGCTTTAATTCTCAATAAAGTCAGTCATGACCACTCTTTTTCTATTAGAGGAATGAAAACGCAGCGCCGCGATATGGCTGTTCATCGCAGGCGCTTCACTAGGATGACCCCCGCTTTACCAACTAAAGATGCCGCAGTAGTCATAGATACGGGAGCAACGGCTGTCGCTGAAAAATGGCGGTACGTTATTTAAGGGTCCGGAATGACGCAGTTCAGTGAAAATGTACAAGCTTATTTTTGTGCGCGAAGACTCTGCGATGCATTGCGAAGAAGTGCGTGCTTCCCAGCGACACAATTCATCGCTTGTCATCGCTTGCCCAGTGAAGGTGCCTCTGAGAGCATGTTAGCAGTATTTGAGTGTATTGGGCACTCCAACGTGCTTGCGGATTATGTCAGCTGGACCCTGCAGCGATCGCAGATGGATATCGTAATAACACCGCAGAAATCGCATTTTGGCTCGTGAAGGCTCTTGCGTGCAATTATTAAATGAGACTTTGAGCGGAGGAAGGTGTTGGAACTGCTGACTGCGCAGTGCTTGTCATGACTAAATGCCATTGCACTGGGTCTAGAAAAGCGAGCGATCCTCGGACGCTGATCGTGTTTACGACGCTGTTGCTCCGATACATCACTGATGACAGATCAGCCATCTCAAACGACTGCTGCGATACGCACTCATCAGCATCGTGGCCCCCCTCGGCGCATCGACGCCTTGCAAGCAGCTACAGTGACAAGCCGATAATTATTTACTGTGCACTACGTCGCCACAATACAGGCAATGAAACCGTGTTGTGGGGCCATCTGAACCCGAGAAGTTATATGCATAAGCCAGCGACAGTCAACGCCTTGTTTTTGATAGTGGTGCTCAGTACATCACCGATGACAGTGCGTTGTCCATGTTTTATGTCGGCGGTAAAGATTGTTGATGCCTCTCAGCTCGGCACCGTGTCGCTGTTGCCGAAAATTAGGTTGGGCGTGGCCCAACCGTGGTGGGTGCGCGCACAAGAGTTACATGCCTCGTGCGGGGCGTGACCTCTGGTTTTGACTGACAGGCGAACTCGTGCTAGACTAGTACATCGCGAAACCATCTCCGAGTTCAACTCGGGAACATGGCGGCGGCAGCAGCAGCCTGTGTCGTTGCATCCAGCGGCACCAAGTGTCAGCATGATCGTCTAGACCCGTTCACGTACATGACCGACGTGGAATTTCAACGTCATTTTCGCCTGTCGAGCACATAAGTGCGCAGGCTGTGTGACGAGCTAGGCGAAGACCCGTCTGCTGAGACAGCGTGGCGGGCTTCATTCGCTCCCCGTCAAAGAGCAAGTTCTCTGGGCCCTCCGTTTATACGGGACTGGGCGCTTTCAGGGAAGCGTCGGTGCCGATTCTTACATTAGACGTCATCAAACTACTGTGAGTCGCCGTGTCAGAGATGTGTCTGACGCGCTTATCGATGCGGCAGTGCGTAAGCGGTGGCTGGCTTTGCCGAAGACGGCGGCTGAGCGTGCATACATAAAAGAACGCTTCCTACTTCACGGGAACATTACGAACGTTGTCGGGTGTGTCGACGGAACGTACCTAGGAATTAAGGCGCCTTCAATGTCAGCGTAACTGGGATTAGCATTGAAGCAATGTCTAGACACGTCATATTGCCAAATTTGTCACTTCTGTGTAGCCGAGTTAAATTTTGTGTTACCGACAGCTCACATGCGGCTGCCTGTGATACTGACTTTTTCGCTGGTTGCTGACATTTTGCCGATTGTTCTACTTGTTTGTCAGGGTGCCTTCGAAATGGCTCACTTTCTTGGGAAAGAGGTTAAGTAAGTATAGATAGATAAATGGATGTCACAAATTGTGTGAGGTACCCTATGAATGCTAATCTCATAAAGAACTTGGGGTTCTTCATTAGTGAAGTTACTTTGTATGCATAATGCTGAATTTTGGTCGTGCGTCATCTATCCGCCGCACTATGAAACAGCGAGGCATTGCACAATTCGTTGCCGCGCGAGATGTGGAAGTTGCGCCAAGCCGGTTGTGCCTATGCATTTGTGGCGAAATGAAAATACATTGAGAATCTTAAGGTGCTGGCTTGCATGAAGAAAATACTTCAGTGTTTGCTCTGCTCACTGCTGATGCATGTGCCAGAAATTCAGTGTGCGTTTTTTGGGGTGGGGGGCAGCGTTATTCTGGATGGACAAATAATATATTTTCGTCTCATAATGGGGCTCTAACTTTAAAGCAGTAATAGAACAACGCATATCCAATGCTCTGCAGAACTCGGTGTGTGTGAAGATGTCATGAACCACAAAGGCAAAATTACACATCGGGAGATAATGGTGCAGATGGCAATGAAAAGTCGGTCTTTAACCCGCCAAGATGAAAATAAAATTGGAGAGCGAATAGACCTGTTGTGCAGGTTTAGAGCAATGATTACACAAAACGTGATATGCTCAAACGTGTAAAAGCTTGCCGCAATGCCGAAGTAGGATGAGCGACATGCAGAATATTTTGGCATTGAACATGTCTTGTAACTGCTATTTTTATTGTAAGCCTCGCTGTCACGTCTTTCCCTCCGGCACTCCCTTTACTGAAACGGGGCCCTGTCTTTCCATTGGTGTCATAATGATGATGGTAATCGCAGCAGTAAGGATGGTTAATGCTTGCCCCTTTGATTCCTGTGAGTTTAGTGGTAAAGCCTATGGCACGTGCATACAGACCTGTGCTGCAAAATTTACCGCTTGGGGTGATTTTTTGGAGAGCTAATTTGAGTTGGGACATTTCAAATAGGTGCGCCACTGTGGCCTCATAAGTAGAGCATTGGTGAGGTTGAAAACGGGGCGTATTGGTATGGAAGCTTGAAGTTGAATTGCACAATTCGACGGGACACAAAGAAGAGAAATACACACAGCAGTACACTCTGCTTTGTGTGTTACTCTTCTTTGTGTGCCATCGAATTGTTGCGTGATCCAGCTTCAAATAGAGCATTGGGCTTCTTTAGTGCAGGACCAAGGAAGTGTGAGCTTTTCGACAACATGCCAGAGCCTTGCCACATAGGTATAGAAGACTGAAGGTTTGCAAAGCTTTGCTTTCAAATTCACCCGCTCATGTAATTCAAGCACTGATTGAAAGAACCATCATACAAAAATAATGGTGAAATGAATGGCCTTTGAAAAGTGTAATCTATATATTGACACTGCCGACCTAGTAGCTGCCACACCGGACTCAAAATTGTACTGGACAGAGCAGTTTATTTCCTATGTGAAGCACAAGCTTCCATTACATGCTGGGCACATAACCAAGCTGTTTGTTTTGACGTGGCACATAACCTTCACTGTAGTCTGTCTTTCATTCTAAAGAAGTGCCTAACACCATCTCTTTTTCAAAGACGTCATGGGAGTATTTGGCGAGACCTCATAATGTAAGTGTGGCCCTCATAATGGAAGTGTTGCCAGCCAGCTTTGCTTCGATGCCTTTATAGATTTCTGTGCCTGATCATTCTGTGCTATCAAGTTTCTAAAGTCTGCAACCGTTGCAAGGCATTACGTGATTCTATAGTCGGATACAACTTTAGGAGGCCACGGAATCTGCACTTTAAAGGCAGGTGAACACAAGCCTGCACCAATGGGCACGCACTCTATACTGACGTATTGCCGCTTGACGCACTAGCATCCGCTCATTGGAGAGTGACTATTTCTTTACACGTGGAGGCAATCGGCTTCTGCGCTTTGGTCATCTTGGTGGGGCCTCTCCTGTCTTCTGAAGTTGTATCCGACTGCTGAGGATGCCGCTTTCCATACAACACAAAAGGACAAAGTGAACAATTATTCGGTCTATGAAATGGATGCATCACAAGCGAACTATGCAAGGGCTTAAGCTGTGGGAAAATTAGTACATGCAAATATATGATATTGTTAAGGGATATGTGGTATCGAACATGCATGTAATGGCACGTTTGAATCGGGGAGTGTTGCATTCATATGCACAGTCTATAGGTGATAGCACTATTATGCTACCGCTGTTTCCTGCCTTTTCATTGTGAATTACACACACCGTTCATCTTGTGGCTGATCAACACGCACTGTATTCTTGCACATAGAAAGAACAAACAGCACAATGACGTGTTTGCTGCATTAGTGTAATTCTCATTTACATGGTCCAAGAGTGGCACAGGTTGTCTAACGTTTTTGCCCATTTTGAAGAGACACCAAGTGCGTGTCACAAGTGTCCTAATATGCACAGCACAATGCTTACTTCAATAATGTCATTCATTCTCTTGAATAATAAACAAAATAATAAACTGAAAGCTCCTTTATAAAGTGTCTTCTGGGGGCTCGACTGGAGAGCAGTGAGGGCCCTGAGACTACTGTTGCAGAGCAGCCCTCTGGACCTCTGCCACACTTTGAAGAGCACGTGCCTGGTGCTCGCCTACTGTCACCAGGCGGTTGAGTGCCTCCAGCAATGTTTTGCAGCAAAAAACAAAAAGTGTTTTGTTGGAATCAATCAACCGCCTATAAACCATTATTTACAAAGAAAAATGCTCGTTGCACTGTTGGTACTAAGTGCCCTTAACTTTTAAAGCCTTTAGTGTAGTATGCCTAATAAAACAATGTGTCGGGACAATGTTGCTGTATTTTTCATAACTGGGGTTGTCTTTTTCAGAGCCAATTGTCATATTGATTAGTGTGCCAGCAGCTGAGGTGTCCCCGCACCTTCACGAGCCTACTGCCAGCACCACAAGCCCATTTTTGTTCACTGCAAAACGAATGCCTCTCCCTACAACCCCATCTATGCGAGCTGATTGCATCCTGTGCCTACAAAGATATTTTTGTCCCATTACCCAATTTTCTACCTTCCTCGGCTGCAGTTATCTCTCCTTGACATCCATTCTGTCACGCTTATGTAATCACCTGTTATGAATTGGCAACAAGTGATTGAAGACGATTGATTTTGCCCATTTTGAAGAGACACCAAGTGCATGTCACAAGTGTCCTAATAACGGTGTGAATTTCTGTCATTGCACCAAGTTAGTGGAAGTGAATTTTAGCGGGCCCACGTGCATTTAAAAGCAGGAACACTCATTGATTCTCAGTGCCTTTTTTAAACTGCTGGACATTCAGTTTGTTGCTATGAAAGTGGCTTAATCCGTGCACTATTATTATTTGAATATGAAAGAGTGGAAATATACTTATCTGCAGTTTCTTGTTATCTGTGTTTCTTGTTATACCAGTACTTGTTATTGATATTTCACCTGGTTAAAGATACTCTTCCATAGATTCTGCGGGCTGAATGTCACTCATGAATTTCTGTCATTGCACCAAGTTAGTGGAAGTGAATTTTAGCGGGCCCACGTGCATTTAAAAGCAGGAACACTCATTGATTCTCAGTGCCTTTTTTAAACTGCTGGACATTCAGTTTGTTACTATGAAAGTGGCTTAATCCGTGCACTATTATTATTTGAATATGAAAGAGTGGAAATATACTTATCTGCAGTTTCTCGATGTCTCGTTCACTGTGTTGGTAGCGAGATCCATCGTCGGCACCACCTCCTTGTCGCATCGTATCTATATAGGCTGTCTTCCTTTTGCACACACTATATAATATTCGTGACGCTCGCAGTCACGCAGAGTGGAAGAACTCAGCGCACTCGCAGAAGCAGCACCGGACAAGTTGTTCCTTCAGCATTGCGCCGTGAACAGTGGGTGCGCGTTGCGATCTGCAAAATCGCCGCAGCTATTGGCAGTCTTACAGGGTGCACGGAAAGATGCTCACGGAGGAACAGAACTATCCAAGAAATAGTGGTCATCGTCGAGCCTGATCACTAAGTCGCGCACTGCAAGCTAGTTGTACGAGTTTGTTTACACTGGACCTCTTCTATGTTTAGCCGCCATGCTCGCCCAGTGAATGGATGTGATGACGCCACCACAGCGTTCCCTCGCGGTATAATGCAAAGCACACTAAATTACAAATTAATCTAATACATATTCAGTGTACATCTTGTAAGCTTTAAAATGCTTCTAAACCACGTTAAAGTAACTAATAATATTGTACTAAATACATTTGTTTTATAACTTGCTTGCGCATGTAATGCACTCGTTGGAACGACAAACAAATGAAAGAAGGCACGACCATGCACCGACGGTATGATCACGTGAGCCCCAGTTTGTCGACCACCCAGAAGGCAACGCCCAAGAAATGATAGCCACCCAGAGTGAATCTAGAAAACCAATGAAACTGGAAACTTGCCGAAAGATAAACTGTGTCTGAATACCATTAGTGCTTTCATCTTGGGGTGTCGCCGGAGCTCGTCAAGATACCGAGTTTCGCCAAACTCGGCGCATCCTGCATAACACCCCAGATCTGTGATAGACCAGACCTATGTAAATATAAATTTAATTGTGGAATGCGGCATCGTAATTCTGTGAGGACGAGTTCAAATTTTCATGTAGGACGCCATTCATTATCCCAGGGGAAAAGCACATGGTTAAAGTCTGTTGCTTGGAATGTCGGTTTTCCAGAGAGTTTTAAAACAAAAAATGTAAATCTAGCCGCGGTGATATAAAGAGTAGTTGGCAGAACTGATATAGCTGGTCCATCTAAAGATGTAAGCGCGAATTTGATCGACATTTCATTTTAAAACAAACCACAGCGACCTCCTACCTATACCAAGCACACCAGACGTAAGGTGGCAGGAAGAAATGTTTCTAGCACATTCAAAACTGTATTGCCTTGAGACAAGTTGAGTAGTGTGCACACTGAGAATGAGTCGGCCACCATTGCAGCTGCCAAATAAATTACAGAAACTTTCCGAAGAGCTAAAGTAACGGCTAATAATTCTGCCTAGGATAAGACCAGTCTAGTACCTAGGAAAAAATGCCTACACCCGCTTTATCTTCGCACATTAATGCATCTGACGCTGCTACATTCTTGACGTTCACTTTTGCTATATGATCTTTTAATAGCCCGCTAAATTATCTGGTGAGCAGCAGTTTTGCATCGCAATGAAATATATGACCAATTTCTACCTTAATAGTATTTACGGACTTATTGGAGGGGAAGGATCTCGCGCATTTGAACAATTTATGATTATAGCGGTCTTTGCATAAAAATAACTAGCAGATTGTATAAACCGGACCACGTTTTGTCAAAGAACACAGATTTCTTCTTGATAAATACATAGTGTCATCGACTCAATGAAGTTTTATAAATATTTAAAAAGGTTTCTATTCTTAGAAGCCGGAATCTTCAAACAACTGGGGTCTATCGCGCGTTTTGTTATGCATTATTAGCACCAACATTTTACAACAGGAAGCTTTAGCTCCGGACCAACTCCGACGCGGCCTATTCAAATACATGTAAAACACAAAAACGCCTTTCTGAAACAACACCTGGAACGATTTTGATGAAATGTGTTGCATTTGAGAGAGAAAGGTAAATTCTAGTGACAGTTGGAAGCGCAATTGCGACTTTGGGCCTGAATTTTGTTAAAAGATTTTTTTTAGAAATTTGAAGCTTGGAAAAAACTAAAGCACGAAGTTTACAAATTAATAGCTCTGCATCAAGATCAGATATAACGATTCTGTAAACGGCATAGATTAGATGATTTAAAGCGGACAAATTCTATATGTCAATTTATGTCTTACGTGAATTTGGTAGGGTGTGCACAAGGATTCTGCATCAGCTGCATTTCTATATTAATAAATGTTTTGAGATTCATCTGTAACATACGAATTTTGTGCGCTTTAGATGTACTATTAGATGCGATTTACAAAATTGTGATATCGTTTTTCATGGCTGCGTTACGGAATTGTAAACTTGATAGTTGCGTTTTCTGAAAACGTCTGAGTTTTGCCAATTCTTGATAAAAAATTGACGACCTCAATAAAAAGTCGAAACCAACACTCCCTATATTTTAAGTTCTTGTTTTAAATGAGGCACACGTCATCAAATTTGGTGCAGTCGTTGCGGAGGAAAACGAATTCTGCTTTTACAATAATCAGATAGGAGCACCCGAGCTAAAGGTTCCTCTTAACGCTAGCGCCTTAAAGCGCCCCTCATCAGGTCTGGCCATTTTGAGCTGATAAGCACAGAGCATACATTGCGCCATAACGATCGTGTCTGCAAAGTATCTCATCGCAAGGCGCTACGGAAAGATCTGAAATTTCGAACCGAACGCCGTACTCGTGTGCCTGCGCCTACATACTGGTATCCGCAGTCTGACGTCGCTCGTGGTGACACGTGACTTCGAGAATTATTCAAGGCAGTATCTGTTATCTATTAACATCTGTTAACAGATAACAGATCTGTTAACATCTGTTACCACACAAACGGAAAGTCTGCGTCGTTTTGTTATATTTCGCACCGAAGCAAGAGGTGTACTTCCGCTTCGTCTGCTGGTTACACCGGTCGTGCGGTGACGTGCGCAGGTACCGATACTATGACATTTTTTACCGTGTTCCAGCGCGTGATCATGCTCTTCGATCCGCTTGTTCTGCCACAGTATTTATGTCGCACTGAATTATACCGCTAGTCATGTGTCCTTGTGCACAGCGCGCACGATCGTGCGTTACAACAGCTCGCGCGCGACGCTGTCAGCGGAAATGCGTAGCACCGAGAAAAACAAGAGACGAGAAAAAAAAAATGAAGGCGAGGCCTGTGACGTATGCATCACGCGATCCTCGAGGTCCGGTATCACGGAGGAAGGAAACTAAGGAGAGGCCCTGACGTCACTCTTTGTGAAGCAAAAGTGAAGCCGGAATTTGGCGTTGCTCATGGCGATGCTCCGCCTTTTGGGCCACCCTCCTCTCTTGTTTACATCTTTCGCGAAACCACGCCGCGCTGCGCGTGGTGTCGCGCGCTCGCGCAACATCTGGCAGAGCACGGTGCAGCTAACACAGCGCAACAAGACACGGTGACTAACGCAAACCCGCCCACTCAGCGCCTTTGCCACGGCCCGAAACCTACCAGAGCAACACGTGTGAGCGCTCAAAACCATAACAACGCCGCCATTGTGGCCCAAAAGGCGTGGCCATACAAAAAAATAAATAAAAAAAGCAGCAAAAAAATGAGAACCTACTACGTCATTTCCGCCACACTTTTCTCCTAGCGCGCGGAGGGGGTAAGGCCTCTCCTTAGTTTCCTTCCTCCGTGTCCGGTATAGACAAGAACGGCACCGAGAGCGGCGCTGCTGCGCCGGCGTTGAGAGCGCCGCATGCGAAGCAAAATTCTTTTAGCGGGTGGTACCCCTCTCCCATCTCTCGTTCGCACCGCCTTGATTGCCTCCTGCACTGCGCATGGTTGGGCACGTTTCGTGCCGCGCGCGGTGTGTGCCTACGCGTGTGCGCGTGGACATTTCATTCGAAGAGCGATGTACAGTCTGTTTCACATTTAGGGGGAAACTCGGAGCGCATTGCATCGCGATGCGGCGAGCGCTTGAGTCAGGCGGCGGCAGCAGTTCGCGCAGGTGCTCGAGGGGCGGGATCTTGAACGGCGTCGTCTGCTACGGCGGCGCGCGCTGGCCGCACTGTCGGGAAACCGTCTACTGTCAGTTGCAGGGCGCCCATCTCATCGTTACTGCGTGAAATGAGCCGGTATTCTTTATTAAGCGTTCTGCGACGCCCACTGATACGCCTCGAAGGTAAGTTCATCGCTGCAGGGCAGTCATAGACGACGTACTGATTCCATACATTCTTGACGGCCCGTTTCTGGAAGGCGACTATATATTCTAACGCGATAGGTCGCCGATCCACACTGCTCGCGTTGTGCAAGAACTGCTGGAAGAGCGCGCAGTCACTCTCTTGGGGTGGTCACCTCAATCCGCGGGCGCCAACATCATTTAAAATGTCTGGGTCTCGTTGAAAGTATCGTTGCCGCACCATCCCCTTTATCAGTCGCCCGAAGATAGGCTTCGATCCACCATCGTCAGCGACTGAGACGTGCTGCGAATGAACAAATCCCTGATCAAGTCATTCTACACTTCACTGCCTTCAGGATGAGCGCTGTCATCGCTGCCGCTGGGGATATGACGAGATACTAACCGAAGTTCCGAGCGTGACGTGTCCAATTCCCCGCCGGCGGGCAGGGTCTGTCTGGTGTAGTGATTGATTGTCGAGAAAAATCACTTACAGCTCATTGTCTTAACCTAAAACATTCCTTTAATCGTACCCGTTTGTTTCATCGTGTTCGACCCCCATAGTAATCATTGTTGAGTGCTTTGTTTTCCTTTCGAGTCAAACAAAGACTGAGCACGTTGCGCGCACATCTTGGTGCGTCTTGTCGCTGCTTATTACGGTAGCACACACAGTGAAGAAATATACGTGCACGCGCTCAGTACCCCACCCTTTCGAAAGAACAAACGAAGCATGCTGTTAAAAGAAGTTTGCGGAACTCCATTATCGCTAATGAAGGCTCAGAGTTTGGCGCCGCACAACGTTTAGTAAACAATATCAGCTCAGCTCCCGCAGTGCCGCTGAAATCGGTACTCTGCCCCTGACAGTAGCACGCTTCCCGACAATGCGGCCAGCGCGCGCCGCCGTAGCAGACGACGGAGATCACGACTCCGACCCTCGAGCGTCTGCGCCTGCTCGAGCTGCTGCCGCCGCACGACTCCATTGCTTGCCGCATCGCAATGCAATACGTTCCGAGTTTTCCCCTAAGTGTGAAACAGACTGTACACGCTTCTGTTTGCCTTTAAGAAGATCGGTACGCTTGACGATTATTTTTATGGCTGCAATGCGGCGAAAGGGCAGCGTCTGCTTAAACATTTAGGTGACGCTGAGCAGGTAATTGGAAACGACATCGTATGTGCCGCCGGAAAAATCGTCAGCACATACGATGCGGCACATGCATACGGCACATACGAGCTAAAGTCATTTTTGCAGTTTCTCACAATATGTTTGCTACAAATCCGTGCTCTGATGGCGACAACGGATTTCCATCGACACTGTGCGGAAATAAACAAAATATATCGCTGCATAGCACAAGTACGACATGCGCACACAACTTCAACTAGTACGTCCCCTACAATATGGAATAGAGGCAGCAATGTAGACAGCCTGGCCATTTTTTAACAGTGCTCAAGAGGCGGAAGTTGAAAGTATTAGTAATCATTCCCGCTTCAGCAATGCCGGCGCGACCAAGACGCGGGCGTGTATCGTCCAGTAACTCGATCGATCGGTGCAGTGGTGAAGCGGGAATGAACTCCGGTCATGTTCAATGCATCGTGCACATATTCAATTCCTAGGCACGCGTGAACTTCGGCCACTGCTAGCGCATACAACAAAAGTGGTTTCCATTCTTGGGCAGCGCACACACAAAGGAAACACGAGAAAGAAGCAGGACAAGCGCTCGTCGAACAACTGAACGTTTTTATATGAATAAAAGGATTATGTACCGAGTAATTCTTAAATTCATGTGGGTTACATATAAAAACCGTCATACAGTTAGGAGTGATCAATGAACGAGCTCGCTTCGTTTGCCAGTTTACTTCGCTCGGCGCACCGCAGTAATCCATGTCTGTCGTCTGCTTTTTTCGTACCATTTTCTTGTGAATCGGCAGAATTTAACTGGTGGCATCAACCCTTTCATGTTTGCATTGCTGTCGTGACTGTTAAGAACACAATAATAATTTCCGGTCATCCGAAGAGGCGCCATCGCAAACAAGAAACGTTTCGCCCGCAGCGCGAACTGAACGCGGGCGCGATCGTGAAGGGAAGCGGCGGCGGAAACCTACCCCCGTTGGAGGTGAAATCGTTCCGCCAGGGGAGAAACGAGCGCTGGCGTCTAGGATGAAACTTGGCGTGCGGTCGTCTATGGGAGAACGCAGGGTACGAATTTTGCTTGCGTAGGCTAGACGGGGCGAGTGTCGAGAGCGCCTTTCTTGGCAGTGGAGCCCACCTGCTGAGATCATGGGTTCACGGCACTGAAATATTTCTATCTCGGCTAATAATTAGCCGGTTTGAAAAGTTTTTCGGCAGAGCGCACCCTAGAGGACACGTAACAGCTTCCAGCGTATAAACAAAATATGCTATGAGACCTGGCGAGGGGCTCTTTAAATTCGCGAGTCATCTTTAAGCAAGGAACATGCTCCCGGAGCCGTACCATTGATGAAGATATCACAAAAAGCTGGCAGCTGTCAGATCGATGTTACCGACGATTTTTGGTCGTGTGTTACGCTTTCATAGAGCGCTTCATTCCAAAATATTTGTTCCGGGCTTTTACAGCAGCATGTCTAATAAACATAGATTCCCTGAGCTACGCAACCTCGAAGACGGGCTGCAAACTACTAATTTGCTTTAGCCTCAAAAGATCAATTATTCAAAAGTTAATTACCATAGCTTCGTGAAGAATGCACTCAAATGCTCAACTTGCTCCTCATCCGGAGGTTAACACCTCAACAGTCGAATGACAACAATATAATCTGGGAGGTTAACAATGGTTTATTTGTTAAAATATGGTGCCGTTAAAAATAGCGCCAGTATATTCATGGTGCAGAATGCTTCTCATAAAGCAGGTACGAATGCTTGGACAGGTTTCTTGACGCAATTCAAGTTCATGAATTTCAAACGCATGTGCATACCATGCACCTCTGCCTTTAGAATGGACTCTCCTACAATATACAAGAAAGACCTCAGCACCACCATACATCGCAAAATGTGTGCGGAAACATTGCGCTCCTGAGTAGAATTCTCAGCGTTGGTGGCGTTAGGCTTGGATTCGTGGCGTCATTAGGAATAAAAGGAGCACATATCTACGTACCCAAGCAGGTAGACTACTTCGGCCACTGGATCGGCGTAAGATGACAGACAGACAGACAGACAGACAGACAGACAGACAGACAGACAGACAGACAGACAGACAGACAGACAGACAGACAGACAGACAGACAGACAGACAGACAGACAGACAGACAGACAGACAGACAGACAGACAGACAGACAGACAGACAGACAGACAGACAGACAGACAGACAGACAGACAGACAGACAGACAGACAGACAGACAGACAGACAGACAGACAGACAGACAGACAGACAGACAGACAGACAGACAGACAGACAGACAGACAGACAGACAGACAGACAGAC